>NC_064541.1:27770685-29010545 GCF_023856365.1 Brienomyrus brachyistius | reverse complement strand
CGTCTCCCTCCCTCTCTCCAGGCTCTTTCCCTTCACAAATCCTGGCCTTTTCCAAGTTCCTTCCCTCCTCTAACTCTGATGGTTGCTGTTTCCTGGCTCGTTCCAGCCCTGATGTAGTTTTGCCTCGCCCCACACTCATACCTCCACCTGCTCCTGCTGTTGCCTGCAGGTCAGCAGCCCCTACCTCAGGCTGAGAGAGATGCTTATGTACATGTACCACATCCTGCATGGGCCCAGCTCTGCTTCCCCCACTTCCACATCCTGTCCATCCATCCACAGGTGATGCCATGAGCATCTGAGGTCCCTCCTATCAGCGGCACCTCAGCTGTGCTGGAAGCCCAACATTTGCTCACGTGCTGGTGGTAAAGAACTCGGTCCACCCATGTGACTTCTGGGCCACTTCACAGCACCACCTTCTGACCAACTGCTCTGTGGTGTTCAGTCCCCTGCCTGCTGTGTCCTTGTCGGGCACCGTGATGAAGAAGATGATGATTATGATGATGAAAGCCGTTACAGGCTTTGGCCCTTTGCTCAGACCCTCTGTGCACTTCCCATGTGTGTCGGACAGGGCCACTTCCTCTGCAGGAGTATCCGTCATGCAGTTTGCTAAATTGTAGTTTTTGCTCTGACCTTAGAAAACGACAACCTCCTGACATCAAATTATATCAGCTTGCATATAAATCTGCAAAATATGAGTAAACTGTGCTGTGCTCAGAATAACTCTAGTCTCTATGTGCGTGTTTCAGCAAGGATAATCGTTTGTCATTTTGGCTTCCAAAGGCACATTATACATGGATTGCCTTTGCCCACGCGGCCTGCAGATTGTTTTCTGAGACTGTAATGTGAGACCCAGACCCGGATGGTCCCCCTGTACCTGCTAGTGCTAAACACAAGCTCACACTTCCGGTACACTCCCTCCTTATCACTCCTGCCAATCTCGTACTTTGGCTTTGCTTCCAGCTGGCTAAGTCCCAGGATGAAACAGAAGTGGCCAACGGCACCTTTTCAAGTCCCCGGTGTGGTCCATTAACTCTGTTCGGCGAATCTCAGGAGGGAGCTGAAGGCTCTGTGTGTGTCGGCTTTGGCGTCTCCAGCCTGCAGTTTCCTGCGCGTGTGCCAGCTACACAAGCGAGCGGGTGCTCGCTAACATAGATGCAAACGCTGGCACACGTGCAGAGATGCTTACGGAGATGCACTGCAGCAGTCACGCAGACTTTTTCGACACGCACGTCATGATGGACTGCGGAGATCACGGGACTTCTGGCTGAGCCGTGCTGTTGATATGCGACAGTATCTCCTGGGAGGCTGTTGCTGTTCGGAGCCTTGTGACTTCTCTCGTGACTTCTCTCTGAGAAGCATACCCAGCGAGTTCCCAGAAGGAGCATAGCTGGGCGGGGCTGTGAGGAGCAGGATGGAGAAGACAAGTGGCTGATTTGTGTGAAACACACATTCGATTCCTACCTGCAGGCCATGTGAGCATTATGCGTTTACACAAATTTACCTCTTTTTCAGCTTGCATATAAATTTCTGCTGCAATACTTTTTTAAATAGTTTTTTATTGATGGAATAGTTTACTCTTCTGCATCACAGGGGTTAGGGATGCTGGCACCCCACAATAAAAAAAATGCTTACGATTTTTTGGTTCTCTTGGTGAGCAGAGTAAAGAGAAAAGATACAAGAAACGTGAGACACAACGATCACTGCGAGATCACTGCGGGATATCACATGAGAGGCTGCCATAAACACACTTGGTATCCTCCAAACCAGCATTGTACGTATATTTTATACATTTACGAGTTACTAAACTTTTTGTGCGCTGTTGACGGCTTTTGCAATGGCATGAATAGTTCAAAAGGAAAATGATGGTGATGTGGTCAAAACTCAGTCTTGTTCTGTTGGGATCTGGAATACATTGTTTGTGAGAAAGAAGAGATTTCCTGTGAGATAAATGCCTTCAGCTTGGACCGCATGGTGTTATTTGGCTCCTGTGCAGGTCTACCGAAAGCTTACTATCACAAGTAGGACTATGCCGTGACTTTGACATTGCTCACAGCTAACCTTGACTTTGCTCAAAGCTAACTGTCTTGGAAATGGTACCTACCTGCAGGACTGCAGGATTCATCTGACCATTTTTGCCTCTGCGATTTCTTCCTAATATTGATGGTGCTGGACATATGGAGAAAACAGGTTCAGACATCCAATGTTTAATCTTGCAGCTTGTGTGTAGTTCTGTAGGTTCTGATTAGAAACGCCAGCAAAGGTTGAGTTTAATGCAGGTTTTCTTAACGGTCTCTGCAGTAACTAACAGTCTTGGACAAAAGGGTTACTTAGTAATAATGGCACCTCAAGTGGAATATAGCACTGGAATTTACTTTCAGGTCAAGTGGGACTTATTGTCACACCAGCCTATTCTGGTACGCAGCATACAGTGATGCAAGATAAAGTTCCCTGTACTATGGTTCTATCTAATGGCCTGTAAATGAATTAAACAGTATGTCGCATTGGAATATGCATCAGCTAAACCGCACAACAGCAATAATGGTGCCTGAAACCCATCGGGGGCGGGGGGGCGTTTATCACATTCATTGAGACTGAAAGTGGACTTATCTGCTAAGTCACACACATGGTTCTTTACACCAAGATCCACGTTTGTCTGAGTCCTCTTGAGAAAGACCTCAGGTGTTGGGGCAAACAGAACAGGGGCAGGTCAATCCCAGCTATGGTGGAACTTGCTGAATCCCTCCTCTGGAATCATTTAAGCACTAATGAGACTGACAAGACTGATGCATTAGTTTCTATTATCCAGCCAAAGGTGTACATTTCTTGCCGATGGGTTTCATGCAGCATTATGGCTTTTGTGCGGTTTAGCTGATGCGTATTCCAATGCGACGTACTGTTTTATTCATTTATAGAGAAGAACGTGCTCAATTTCGGCTGAGTGCCTTCCAATAATTTTCTTAACCACTTATTGGGAGCATTTCAGGACCTACATTGTTATGTACAGTCATTCAACCGTCTTCACAATAAATATGTTTAAAATTAATGAAGATTAGCAGTAGGGTAAATTCCTTTATACTACATGTATGCTATATGCAAAGCAAATCAATGTTGACATGAACGATTGGGGTATACTCCACCCATGTCACATGGCATGCTGTCTTGTTTGTTAAAGTGGTTACTTTCAGATGCTCTTGTGTCCTGGATGAGCTTTATGGGGTATATGACAAGCTCAGGTATGTTACCTCAAGTCTGCTGGAGTGATATTTTCAGCAGATGTTGGACATTCCTGGTTGTGAAGCCTGCAAAATACTGGGAGAGACAATGTGTGTGCACTCGTAAGAGATGGTAAGGCAGACATGCCAAGGCAATGGGAGTAAGCAAGCAAACAGGGGGATATGTAGCGGGTATACAGATGCGTGTCTCCAGTTACCACAGATGAACAGTGCAATAGCAGGCAATGATTTAAAGAGAAAGTAGAGCAGAAACGTTAATCCAAAAGCAAAAGTGGTAAAGAACTATAGGTGGTCAGTGATTTTCAAAACAAGTTCTAGTGTCCCACTCCCTAATGGCCTGAAATGCCATTTTTATCTCCACTGTTGTCATATCAAAATAAAAGTCCATCCATCCATTTTCTGTAACTGCTCATCCTGTTCAGGGTCACAGGGATCCAGAGTCTATCCCAGAGGCTACGGCTGCAATATTTATATAACCCAGGATGGGACCCATTGCTGCAAAATAAATGTGTAATATCCAAACTTACAGGTACAAAACCAACTACAGACACTCCTCTACTTACGAACGAGATACACTCCGAACGGCCATTCGTAACTTGAAATGTTCGTAAGTTTGTTTTTCAACATCATTTTATACGAAAGTACAAAGAATTAGGATGCTGGTAGTACGCACGTTACGCTGCTGTGCGGCGGGAGTAGGGGCCAAAAGTCGAACTAGGTGGAATTGACACGCAGGAAAAAAATTGATGTTGCAGACAGGAAACAGGAGCCCAATGAACACAATTTGGACTTACTGTCCTCTTTGTTCATATGACTGAAAGTCCGTAAGGTGAAAGTTTGTAAGTAGAGGAGCGTCTGTACTAAATGATTTGCAAACTCTCAAAAAATAAAATTCTCCAGAATATTTTGTAAACTTAAATATGGCTCCATCAGGCTCTTCTGTGAAGTCTAGAGCAAGCAGTGTAGACCATCATCTTGGTGTCTTTATCAGTTGGTCTTTATTATTTCCTGTTGACTGACCAGATTATCAGTTACAAACTTTTTGGGCAAGAATTCATATGGATGAAAAGACTCAAGAGTTCTTTATTGCCAACACATCCATGTACGAGTACACAGTGCACTGAAATAATGTTTCCCTTGGGCTGCCTTTGGTACTACACATTAATACAAATACAGTTAATAAATACAATAAATATTTATATTTAAACCCAAGAGCTATAGATTCACTCCAGGGTGCCTTCTTCCAAAGACACATCCGCTGTTCCTGTCTCATCTGCAGCAACTGTCTATCGCAGGGTTACATTTCAGATTTGATGAGAATTACAGGTTTATGTACTGTAAAGGATGGAAACATGCAAAACAAACTTTATCATTGCGTATCCATCGTTGCCTCATAAACACACACTCAGAGGCCTGACCAGGTGACTGATTACCCACCAGCCATTTTTGGTGCCTCCCAGTAAATCCTGGTACTTTGAGTAACAAATGAAAACAATCATATCTGTGTTTTTTGAATGAGCAGGCGCTGTTGCGACACTCACATCCTAGGCAGGGAAACAAAAGCATCTTGCTGAATCCTGTGACTGATAATTACTGACTTCGTCTTCGAATTGCCAAGCGTCTCTTTCAAAATGGTAGTTTGGGACCCTTCCATGCATTGGGGTCACACGGAGTCACCCACCATTCGCAGTGTCTCATAGGGTGTCCATCAGGGTCCTGATTATTCACTCGCTCACCCTCCAACTCTGCTCGCTCTAGTTGTCATTGTACATTTCGGAGCCATGTCAGAGGAGTGCGAGTATGCGCTGGGCCCCTCTTGAGTGGTGCTGCTGGGGCAGGCCGTCGGCCTGGAGACAGGTTTCATCCTCAGCTGGAGCTCTGGGTTCTGGCCTGCACTCCGGTGCCGTTGTGAGCCTAAGTGGTATTTTGTCCCCAGGATATTTGAGTTAAAGCGGTGGAATGCAGATGGGCCCAGATGAGTCTGCTACCCTGGTACTGGGTCCACTGCCGTGTCCCAGAAGGCATCCTGCAAGTGGTGCTTTGTCAACAAGGAAAAATCGAATAAAAAAACATAAACGTAATTAAAACAAGATAACCGAATAGTGTGGTGGTTAATGACCCAAACTCCTGGAGAAAAGGTGATGGTATAGAGGTCAGCTGGAGCCTGGAGTCGCTGCACTGTGAACCAACACGGTGAGAAACGGTGAGCTTGAGATTTGTTAGAGGTATAAGGATCCGTCAAGCAAATGAATAATGCTTCTCTGGGAGGCATGTTGGCTCGGTGGGCTGTGCTGGGGTCTCCCACCTGTGGTGTCCTTGCCTCCATTTGCATGCAATCTGCCTGTTCTCCCCCGTGTCCATTTGTGGGGCTCCTCTATGTGCTCCGCTTTCCCCCTGCATTCTGGAGGTGAACGGGCCTCGCTGAGGTGCACGTCTACTGTGGGTGTCTGTATCTGTGTGTATGTGTGTAAGTGTGTGTGCCATTTTTATACACACACATCTGTGGTGTTCCAGCCCCCCCCCCCCCCCCCCCCCCGCAGCCCTGACCAATGAGAAGTTGCTATAGGATGGACTGATGGCTGTTTGCAGAAGCCTGTCAGTCACCCTGGTCACTTTATGATCACCTGCTGGGACAATAGTGCATATACAGTTGAAACCAAAAGTTTACATACACTGTATAAAAAGACATATAACTTTTTTTTTCTTACTGTCTGATATGAAATCATACAAAACCCTTTCAGTGTTAGGCCTGTTCGGATTCCCAAAATAATTTATATTTGCTAAATGTCAAGATAATGTGTGAGAGAATTTTTCAGAGATTTTTTTAGTACTTTCTTCAAAGTCAAAAGTTTACATACATTTGCTTAGTATTTGGTAGAATTGCCTTTAAACTAAATGACTTGACGCAAACGCTTTGGGTATCCGTCCACAAGCTTCTCACAACAGTTTAATGGAATTTTGGCCCATTCCTCCTGACAGAACTGGTGTAATTGAGTCAGGTTTGTAGGCCGCCTTGCTCTCACACGTCTTTTCAGCTCTGACCACAAATTTTCTATGGGATTGAGATCAGAGCTTTGTGATGGCCACTCCAAAACATTGACTTTGTTGCCCTTAAGCCACTTTGTAACCAATTTTGCAGTATGCTTAGGGTCATTGTCCATTTGGAAGACCCATTTGCGCCCAAGCTTTAACTTCCTGGCTGATGTCTTGAGATGCTGCTTCAATATTTCAACATACTGTTCTTTCTTCATGATGCCATCTATTTTGTGAAGTGCACCAGTCCCTCCTGCAGCAAAACACCCCCACAACATGATGCTGCCACCTCCGTACTTCACAGTTGGGATGGTGTTCTCAGGCTTAAAGGCTTCCCCCTTTTTCCTCCAAATATGACGATGGTCATTATGGCCAAACAGTTCAATTTTTGTTTCGTCAGACCACAGGACATGTCTCCAGAAATTAGGGTCTTTGTCCCTGTGTGTATTTGCAAAGTGTAATCTGGCTTTTTTATGTCGCTTTTGGAGTAATGGCTTTTTCCTCGCTGAGTAGCCTTTCAGCGCATGTCGGTACAGGACTCGTTTCACTGTGGATAGTGATACACTCTTACCAGCTTCAGCCAGCATCCTCACAAGGTCTTTTGCTTTTGTTCTGGGATTGATACGCACATTCCGCACCAAAACACGTTCATCTCTTGGACTCAGGAGCCGTCTCCTTCCTGAGCGGTATGATGGCTGGACATTCCCATGTTGTTTATACTTGCGTATAATTGTTTGAACAGATGAACGTTGCACCTTCATATATCTGGAAATTGCTCCCAAGGTTGAACCAGTCTTGTGGAGGTCCACAAATCTCTTCCTGATGTCTTGGCTGATTTGTTTAGACTTTCCCATGGTGTCACAAAAGGAAGCAGTGTGTTGAGGTGTGCCTTTACATACATCCACAGGTGTGCCTCCAATCAACTCAAGTGGTGTCAGTTAACCTATCAGACGCTTCCAAAGCTATGACATCATCATCTGGGCTTTCCCAATTAGTTTTAAGACATAGTAACCTTAGTGTATGTAAACTTTTGACTTTGAAGAGAGTACTAAAAAAATCTCTAAAAAATTTTCTCACACTTTTTCTTGAAATTTAGCAAAAATAAATTATTTTGGGAATCCGAACGGGCCTAAAACTGAAAGGGTTTTGTATGATTTAATATCAGACAGTAAGAAAAAAAAGTTATATGTCTTTTTATACAGTGTATGTAAACTTTTGGTTTCAACTGTAAGTCTATCATTATCCTGGAGGCTAGTTGCTTTCCTGCTTGCGTTACTGAATCACCGGCTGAGCAATTAATTAGGCAACTCAGAGGTAATTAAGAGCCCTGTTTGCGGCTTCCTGTTGGTGGCCCTCCATAGGTGTCCCCTGAATGCAGGCTCCCATTGCTGACCCCTTGAATGCCACCCTCTGTAGGCAGCCCTCCTTAGGCAGTCCTCTGTATGCAGCCTCCCATAGGTGGCCCCCTGAATGCCTCCCTGAATTCTTCATCACAGGAATGAGGGGGCATGTTGCCCTTGAGTGAAGGGTCTGGAGCTCTTCCTGGACCGTGTGCTTACGCAGGGCTGCAGCGACTCTCTGCACAGGAGTGCCCTCTGCTGTGAAGCACAGTGGCACTTACGGAAAGGCCTCTCCCTTCTTGGCAATTCTAATTGCAGTTAACTGTTGGTGCTGCGGAATAGCAGGGAGGGCCGGGCAGGACCAGTGTCTGCAGGCTGGGTCACGCGTGTCACAGCCTCGGTCTCGTGATGCCCAGCCATGGATTCAGCCCAGCAACGCGATATGACGCTGCTCAGAGCACCGGGAATCTGTGCTGCATGTCGGCGCCTGGGTTTCCGATCTCTTCCGGACAGACTGAGAAGAAGCTGACTCAGATGCACACGGGCAGTTAATGGTTGTGCTGTGGCTGGTGTGCTGTGGTGTGATGGAGGTAAAGAAACAGGTGCCACTTGCTACCTGCCCTTTCTAAAAGCTGCTTCCTGGGGGGTGTCAGCCTGATTTGAGGGGGCAGGAGGGGGGAAGCCTGCTGCAGCTGATGTCCCAGTGTGGTATCCAAAGATCTGTGTAGGGTGCAGAACGCCCTGCCTGCTCCCTTCCCCCCCAGCACAGTGACTCGCCCCGGCAGGTTGGCCAGTACTGGAGAAAGCACAGTGGCCTGCTGTGAGTTAGCAGCTGGTGTCACCATCCGGGCCATGGTCCAGGAGCCCCCCCTCCCCCAGGGAATGACATCACCTTGGTGCCGTGTCCGATTCACCCGCTGTCTTTTCAGACAGACCATCTTGTTGACCCTGAGCGTCCGGCCTTTCTTTTCCAGACTAAGCATGCTTTTCAGGCTGTGATGGCTCTCCAGGTGGTTTTTAGAACCTGTGGGGGGGTTTAGAGATGATGCTTTTAGCCAGGCTTCCGACTGCATGCGTAGGCCTTTTGGGAAGCAGTGCTTGTGATCAGCGCCAGCCAATTAGGCCTCACCCTGAAGCTCCATCGATCGGATGGGATCCAGTTTCAGCTCCATGTGTGACAGCCAGGTGTCAGGCTGCTGGTGCAGCTGGGAAGGGCTGCTGTTGTTCCAACAAAGCCAGGGCTCATCGGCGACTGAGGGGGTGGGAGGGCGTCCCAGCTGGGGGAGGCTGCTGGTTTAGGGTCGCCCCCGTGCTGCTTATCCATCCTGTAATGCTTGCGAATAATATGAGTCGTGTGTGTATATGCACGTGCGTGTGTACGTGTGTGTACATGCGTGCGTGCGTGCATGCGTACCTGCAGGTGCCTGTACATTGTGGTGATTACCGTGTTTATACCTGAGCCAATGTGAAGGCATGTCATGCTGGTCCACATGACCAACAGTAAAGCTCACATTTTGCTGTTATGCAGCAGTTACTAAAACTGGGTAGCAAACTGGGGTGTCTTTATTTTCCAAACGTGCATAGTTTGCCGTTAGGGGAGGTGTGTCTCCACTTGCTGGAGGGTGTTGGTGTTCCCTTGGATTAGGTTGGGTGGGGGGGCTATACTACTTGCTGGATCGATGTATAGATCTTCTATGGAGCTGAAGGGGTTTAAGGGTAGGATTCCCGTGGGGGAGCTGGGAGCTTCTCTGGCAACTGGCATGTGTCCTGCTGCCTCAGTCTCAGATTCCAGCTTGGCTTTGAGATGGCTCCGTTGCAAGATATGCCGACTTATAAATGCGGAGCAAGGTACCACCGCATAGGTCAGGGCCGTAACCTGAGGGCGGGGGCTCTGATTCCAGGCCTGGCTCTGTGCGGTTGTGAGGTTTGCGTACTCTTACCATGTTTGTAGGGTTTCCTCTCGTATGAGGCATCAGACATGTGGGACTGAAGGATGCTGTGTGTTGGTGCATGTCCTGTGGCAGGCTTTGGGCCTCTGTGCTGGATAATGTGTGTGGAGGAAGATGTGTGTGCAAATCGATGGCACACCTTTACATCTCTGAAAGCCCGGAAATCTGCAGACACACATCAGTATGTTTGCGATTTAATATGTCTGTGATTATCTTTCAGCAGAGGGACCACACTGAGGGCTACAGTGTCACCGTCTGCAATTCTGATCCGTTGATTCTTTCTGAGAGGCGTGATGGTGACCTCCCTGGGAGGGGCCGTTCGCCTCCCCACGTCCTGTTTTTTCCGCGTGTCATTTCCACTCTGATGCTGTTTACTAGGGAGCTGTACTTGCTGTGACAGCCACCCTCCCCTTCACAGCCAAACTTTGTCCCCATCCTCTCTCCGTCTCTGCTTTGCTCCCTCTACCAGCCATGATGACATATGCTATGTCTATAGCTGTGTGACTGTCAAAGGAACATCAGTAGGGAAGGGGGGTGGGGGGGTGCAGGCTGCCAGAGGCTTGTTTTTTACTGTACCAGTATGTGTGTGGTGAGGGGGGGGGGTTGCCCTGGGCTGGAAAGTCCTTCATCTACCAACCACCCTGGGGACTTCCTGGTGGGTTTCTGGATGCTCCAAAAAACCCTACACACAAACACAACACACACACAAACACACACAACAATTCATTTATATAGGAAAAACTCTAATCCCAGTCACGACACCCCTTATACCTCTACCCAGCCCTAACCTTAACAAGTAAACAACCCAAATACAAGACTAATGGCATTTTTTACTTTTTTGATTGCATTCACAGATTTTTTTTTTATAAAACTGAGGTTATCCAAATCTAAAGATGTAAATTTCAGGTTTTACTACACTTTGGGGACAATTTGGTCCTCAAATGTGATCTATGCAAACCCACACAGACACACAGACAGACACACAGAGGTTTATAATTATACCTTTGTGGTGACTCATTCATTTATATAGGGGAAAACCCTTATCCCAACATGATGACCTTAAGCCCAACCCAGTTCATCACAGATGCACACAAACATGCAGACACACATGCTAAAGTGTCATATTCCTGACAGCAGAGGTCCCTGGGAGAGGCTCTGCGGCGCCCCCCCCCCGGTCCAACACCTGGCATCACTCCCTCGCCTTCCTGGGCTGTTTGGCGCTGGCTCACCGCCGGAGCGTGTGCGTGCTGCTCTTTACGCTGGGTGTTATCCACTATCTGACCAGGGAAGCAGGCCACTCGCATCGTGTGGCCTGACCGGAAAGTATACCTCTAGGGTTAGGAAACCCCTGTGCTGCTCCATTCCTCATGGCTGCCGCCATCTGGAGGGGAGCTGAAGCCAAAGCGGTGTGATATTATCCCACCCTACCCCCATTGTTGGGTCACCCTGTCGCCCCAAAGGGGCCAGGGGATAAAATGCTGGAGGGGCGACGGTCCGCAAACTGCAGGCTCCAGAACAGCCGAGAAGATGCCATCGTGTTCTTCTCTTTGGTGTGTGGTGTTGCATATATGCACAGGTACAGTGTGACATGTCAGAGACAGCTGGTTTGCAAAGGCAGCTCCGCCGCGTGGATCTGCTATGTGAGGAGGGTGCAGTTTTTGTGGCTCAGTACTTATATGCAGTATATGTGATGAACACATGCTAAGGCCTGTTTCATTTCTGATTTGCTTTGAGCTTTTCTAAACTTTGGAGTGCTTACAGACAATATGGACTAAATGTGTAATCTGAGCTGAATTACATTTGCTTGCTTGCTTGGATGTACAGAATAATAGAAAAACGTTGAGTATTGTTTTGTTATGTCTCTTTGTGCAGCATATAGCTGCTGATTAGTGATGTGAATAATCTGTGTAAATCATGTTACAAGTATCAAATGGCGTGCCATTGCATGGATGAGAATGTCAAACAGTTTATTTTTGTGCTGACTGTAGGGTGGCAGTGATTTTACCAAAAGCATGCTGTCTAAGGTCTGGGCCGACTCCAGAGTCGTATGAGTCCCGGGTGCATGATTATGTTTGACAGATGTTAAGTGCTCTGTCTGATTCACTGCCATTGTCCATGGCCCCTGTACTTTTGAAGAACGATGCAGACTGGTGTTCTGTTAAGGTGATCTGTTAAGGGTATGTTTGTGAGTCTATTCTGCTTAGAGATTTCCCTACATAGCATTTCTAAATTGTCCTTTGTGTGTGAGTGTGTGTGTCCTGTGTTGAACTGGCATCCTGACCAGGGCACCCCCTGCTCCCTGCCCTAGCACAGGGGTGGTCAATCTTATCTGCAAAGGGCCGGTGTGTACAATATGCAGGTTTTTGGGATAACCTTTAGGTCAGCTGTTCACTGTATTGCTAGTGTTTCTTCCATAGCCAAAGAGCAAGAAAGTTCAAGTTGAAACGTTACCTAACATTGTTCTACTCTCAGTTACATCACATCAGGCTCCATTCCATTGTGTTCCATTCCATCGCGTTCTCTTGCGTGTGTTCCATTCCATCGCGTTCTCTTGCGTGTGTTCCATTCCATCGCGTTCTCTTGCGTGTGTTCCATTCCAACGCGTTCTCTTGCGTGTGTTCCATTCCATCGCGTTCTCTTGCGTGTGTTCCATTCCATTGCGTACTCTTGCGTTCTGTTCCATTACTTATTATTGAGCTGAGTGGTCTTTTGCGTTGGGGCTCCTTATTTCACAGGAGTCGCATTTGACTGCACATTATCCATGTGACGCCTCCTTTTTGGTTGCCCAGCGACTGCAAGCTTACGGGTGCAGCTTCTCCTGTCACCTTGGCGTTTACCATGAATATCCTGCGCCGATTGGAATACGGGATGTCAAGGAATCGGACAGACTGAAGCAGCCTGTTTTCAGAGCCTTCTTCGGGGTTAAAATATTAGACAGTGCTGCTTCCAAAGTAGTCTTACCTGCACTTCCTCTTTAGGAAACAGTTTCCCTATTCCTAACTCTGCATGTAGTGATCTAGGTGAAGCACATATGCACCTATCAGTCTGTAGCGATTAGCACTGTAGCTCCTGGTTTTAATGCTGTGCCGTGCTTTGGTTCTCTGTCTGTCTGTCTCTGCAGGATTGCCTTGGAGGGCTCCTCTAACTGACACCCTGCACAGCTGATGCTCATTGGCTGGGATTGCACTGCCAGGAGCTGAAAGATTGCAGAAGGGACCAGTCAGAGCTCTGCCATCAAAAAGGGGTAGGTCTGTCTCTGGATTCCTTAATCGCTATTGGTTGGTATTTGCGTCGGTCGGTCGGATGGGGATGAACAGTAAGCTGGGATGCCAGCCAGTTTGGCCAAATCAAAGCAAACCTCCACTGTGGTGGAAGCTTCATCCCCGTTTCAGGCCTTCTCATGGAAACCTGGGGAGGGTGCGTGGGCTTGGGTGTCACCCCCACTGCCGGAGGCCATGGCTGTCCCCCACATGGCTGCGATCAAGGTCACACTTATGCCCCCCCCTCACTCCGCCTTGGCTGAGTCGCGTCGTCTGCTCGTTGTGATCATGTGACTGGGGGAGGAGCTCACGGCACTATGCTGCAGGGCCATGTTTTGTATGGCGGAGCAGGTTATTAACGGTCACACAGATCGCATCTGTGTGTGAAGGCGCACAGGCTGATAGGACAGACTCACTGTACGATGGAAGGATGGGGAGTGCTTTGGGGACATTCAGGGACTGAGGGGAGGGGAGCTTTTTTTAACAAACATCTGAGTGCATTCACGTCTCCATGTTGAATCACTGATTTTTACCCACAGTAGCCACTAGGGGGCACTTAGGAATCAGCTGGTGTCTCCAAAATTGGGTGGCGGAAGGGGGTGGTCCAGGAGAACCTGGGCACGTGACCGGGCCTGAAATGGATTATGAGCTATGTCCATTAGAGTAGCGGGCGCCAAACCGAGGTGTTGGGCTTGGCTTGCGTTCCGGCCTTGCTGAAGTGTCAGACAAAGGAAGGGCTGGACGCCAGCGCCGATTAAAACCCCCAGCCCCCCACCTCAAGCATCCGCGAGTCAGAGGTCTATGCTGTTAACTCCCCACCCCCCCTGCATTGTTTAACCCATCATTCCCAAACAGAGAAACAGACAGGCAGTGTGAGTTCTGTGATTGACCAGGTGTAGCAGGGCTGCTGCGGTCCTCCCAGCCCCTTCCCAGGTTACACACAGCTGACAGTTATGTCCTGGGCTGAGCATGCCCCCCCCCCCCCTCCGTTGCACTCACATAAGGCATCTCTCTGAGCTCACACCACACTGTGTCAGTTTGTACACCAGAACAGTCCTCACTCTGTGGTGATGGCCGGCACAGCCCATCCCAAAACTCAAACACCTCTGGGTGGGGCAGCAAAGTGGAAGTACTGGGGGGGGGAGGTCAGCACACTCAGGGCTTAGTATTCCAGACCCCCCCCTTCTTCACTCCTCCTGATGTACTGGGTGACGCAGAATGCGTCTGTCTGACAAGGAAAACAAACAGTTGCACTGGTTTCAAAGCTTGTGTATATGTGTGTCCCCTGCCACTTCCCATGATTCCACAGTGCTTTCTCTGCATGTCTGGAACACTCCTTTTGCACTGGTCCTGATTGTTTCTGGATGTGGCCAGCTTGCTCTTCTTTTTACTGCTTACTTTTGGTCCAGTGTTCAGGGAACAATGAACAGAATGACATCGCAGCACCACTAAGGGTGAAATTTGAGATGGCACTGAGGATAAGCATAGTACATGTATTTCACCGTGGGGGACACAGACATCACCGCCATCTGTAGGCTAATGGTAAATGCTGAGGAAAGTATGGCAGCTCAGTTTAGTTTATAAAGGTCTATAACCTTTGAAAAATCCCGTCAAATGAACAATTTAAGTCCTACGGTAAAGGTGTCACTCATTCACTACTGAGACTCTGAGATGCTGACTGACTTCTCCATCTAAGACTCTTACACACCGGCCAACCTCTCCGTCTGGGACTCTCGTGCTCCGGCCTTGTCTGTCTGAGACCTTGACATGCCTGCCGGCTTGCCTCTCCATCTGGGACTATGACACACTAGCTTCTCTGTCTGAGACTCTGATGTGCCTACAGGCCTCTCTGTCTGGGACTGATGCGCTGGCGGGCCTCTCCATCTGGGACGCTGATGCTCACGCTGGCCTCTGTGACTGAGACCCTGATATGCCTGACGGTTGGCCAATCTGTCTAATACTCTGACATGCCTGCCGGCCTCACAGTCTAATACTCTGACATGCCTACCGGCCTCACAGTCTAATACTCTGACATGCCAGCCGGCCTCACAGTCTAATACTCTGACATGCCAGCCGGCCTCACAGTCTAAT
This sequence comes from Brienomyrus brachyistius, assembly GCF_023856365.1. Taxonomy (NCBI): domain Eukaryota; kingdom Metazoa; phylum Chordata; class Actinopteri; order Osteoglossiformes; family Mormyridae; genus Brienomyrus; species Brienomyrus brachyistius. Next base: position 28,995,639 of record NC_064541.1, on the reverse strand, counting down.
ACTCTGACATGCCAGCCGGCCTCACAGTCTAATACTCTGACATGCCTACCGGCCTCACACTCTAATACTCTGACATGCCTACCGGCCTCACACTCTAATACTCTGACATGCCTACCGGCCTCACAGTCGAATACTCTGACATGCCTACCGGCCTCACAGTCGAATACTCTGACATGCCTACCGGCCTCACAGTCTAATACTCTGACATGCCAGCCGGCCTCACAGTCTAATACTTTGACATGCCAGCCGGCCTCACAGTCTAATACTCTGACATGCCAGCCGGCCTCACAGTCTAATACTCTGACATGCCAGCCGGCCTCACAGTCTGGGACTCTGATGTGCCTGCCGGCCTCACAGTCTAATACTCTGACATGCCTACCGGCCTCACAGTCTAATACTCTGACATGCCAGCCGGCCTCACAGTCTAATACTCTGACATGCCAGCCGGCCTCACAGTCTGGGACTCTGATGTGCCTGCCGGCCTCACAGTCTAATACTCTGACATGCCTACCGGCCTCACAGTCTAATACTCTGACATTCCAGCCGGCCTCACAGTCTAATACTCTGACATGCCAGCCGGCCTCACAGTCTAATACTCTGACATGCCAGCCGGCCTCACAGTCTAATACTCTGACATGCCTACCGGCCTCACAGTCTAATACTCTGACATGCCTACCGGCCTCACAGTCTAATACTCTGACATGCCAGCCGGCCTCACAGTCTAATACTCTGACATGCCTACCGGCCTCACAGTCTAATACTCTGACATGCCTACCGGCCTCACAGTCTAATACTCTGACATGCCAGCCGGCCTCATAGCCTAATACTCTGATATGCCTGCCGGCCTCTCTGTCTGGGACTCTGATGTGCCGGACAGCCTCTAAGCCTTACACTGTGTCTGCGTGTGGCAGTTACAAAACAGTTGGGTATATTCAAGGTTGTGGAGGGAGGAGAAAAAACATTGTTTGAGTAGTAATAAGAAAAGGGAACGTAAATCAGTTTTGAAATTTTAGCATGTGCAACATAATTTTTTTGCAAATGTGCAGTGGGAGGGGCGGGGTGGCAACAAATGGATGAAGGGGGAAAGTGAATTTTGGGAAAAGCTGCTTTGCAGTATTCATTGTGCCTCAGATCTTGCTTTACAGTGTTTGCATCTTGCTTGGGTGTGAAACCCTCATCTTGCCAACATTTGTGACAATAGCTTGAACTCCAGAAGCTTGACTCTTGGTGAACAGGCGTATGGTGTGCTGTCAGTCAATGGATTATTCTGCCTTGCACTGGTCCTTTAATGGGTGCCATTGGGTCTTGTTGGACATCAGACATTAATGAACAACAGTTCCGCCTGTGGGTGGGCTTTGATGTCCTACTAACTCCTCCCACATGTTGTTATTGGCCACTTGGTCTGCTTGTGAGGAGCATTCGTTTTTCCCAACATTTGGATCTTAGAACATTTCTCATCTCTTTCTGAATCTCAAGTCATGTGCATCACCGGTGCCACTGGAAAATGACCATACACAAAAGCGATAGTCATGTTGTTTTTGCTGGCTGCATCACAGCCAGGTATACAGGCTGCTCCCTGGGGGGGTCTCCTGTGTCCCCCAACAAAGACAGCAGTCACATGGTCATACAAGCATCCACAGCCAGTGACATTTCTTGCAGTGGCAAGAATGGTGGTAATGTGGCAGGAGCTGTGGTGCCTTGATCAGCTCTGCAGATCTCAGGGCCCTGCATTCCCCAGTACATGGTGTGCCTCAGATAGTGGCCAGGCTGGCCCTCTCTCTCTCTCTCTCTCTCTCTCTCTCTCTCTCTCTCTCTCCCCCCCTCCATCTCCCCTTCTCCTATTCTCACTCTCGGCCTCCCTTTTTCGCTCTCTCTTGGCCTTTCTTGTTCTCTCCCTCTCCACCCTTTCATTCTCTCTCTCTCTTTCATTCTCTCTCCCCCCGTCATTCTCTTTCTCTTGCCCTCTCTCCCCCTTGATCTTTCTCCTTCTCTCATTCTGTCTCTTCCCCTCTCGTTTTCTCTCCCCCTCTCTCATTCTCTTCCCCCCCCCCACTCTCATTCTGCCCCCCCCCCCCACTGATTTGTTTCCGTTCTTTCCTGCTCATTGTTTACTAAACCGTGTTGTGCTCTGTTTAATTATTCAGCCGCACACGTCGGCGTGTTTCCAGCAAAAGAGCGGCTGTTCGGGGCACAGCGTCTATGGTCTGCTGGAAGCCCGCAGCCCGCATGCACTAATGAGCCGCCTGCACCCCAGGAGGCACCCTGATGGGTCTGCGGTGCCCCTGTCAGGTGGAGTAGAGGTGGTGGTGCCACTCTAGCAGTTGTAAGCTGCTACCTCTCCCCTAAAAATAATGGGGTTTAGAGCAGCACCCTCCCGCACCCCCTGCAGGCCACCGAAGCTCCAGTCATTATCTAGGGCGGTTTGTAATATCCCAGATTGTTGCATCAGTGTTCTTATGTTTTGGTGCTGGTAGGATACAATGAGCTTTCGCAGGCACAGGTCACACTGAACTGGCTGGGAATTTTCCATGGGCTCTGTGATTGGGCTCCTCCTGCCTTTGGACGAGTCTGATGGGCTCGGGAAGGCGGAACTCAACTGGCTAGTTCCGGCGCTCCGGCCTGGTGACTGACTGCCATTTATAAGACTCCCCCAATGAGGTTGCTTGACCCTGAGGCCGGTCGATAACGCGGACATGGGCAGTCTGCCAAGGCGCCGTGTTTCTTGGCGCGGTCTTTGATGACACCACCTCAGCCGTCTGTGGCAGCTCATGGCGACAGGAACAGGAACAAAATGGTCGGGTGTGCTTCATTTTTTTTTCCATTGGCGAAGGGGGAATCAGCGTGGAATCTCGCCTCCACAAGGCCTGCCTCAGCCATCTGGGCGTGGCTAGCACCGTTCGGTCAGGAGTCACATGTCGACATATGTGCAGCGTTTAAATGAGAGGGAGGATATAGAAGAGGACGTTGCAGACTACTCTCAGACATTCTGATTTACCATCATTTATCGAGCTTTTCTTCCCACGTCCTTGGCTGACAATAAGTTACACTGCATGTTGGCTCACACCTGCCCATGTAGTGTCCTGGAAATGGGCAAGCTTGAGTGAGGATATCAGTGTATCAGTGCACCAGTAGGTCAGGGTGTCAGCGTGTCAGGTCACCGACACGTCATGGTGTCAACATGTCAGGACATCAGTGTGTCAGGGGATGAGCACACCAGTGCGTCAGGGCACCAGCACTCACCAGCGCATAAGGGTGTCAATGTGTCTGGCCCCCAGTGCATCAGGGGTGTCAGTGCGTCAGGGTACTAGCACACCAGTGCGTGAGGGTGTCAACATGTCAGGGCACCAGCTCACCAGAATGTCACAGCCAGGCCCTTCCTGGGATGGGAGGGTGAGTGTCAGTCAGGCTCTTCCTGGTGGGGTGTGTCAGTCAAGTCCTTGCTTGGCCTTGAGTGGGATGTGGTCCTCATGGCTGCCAGGCTGCTGTCAGGTCTACAGTAGTCCCAGCAGAAGAGGCCTTATGTGTGACGGGCTTGTTGAAGGGTGTATGCTAATGCAGAGGGACATGGGGAGAGGCAGCCAGATGTCCACTGATCACATTGTTTGTGTCTGTTTGTGTGTGTCTGTTTGTGTGTGTCTGTGTGAGTCTCTGTGTGTCTGTGTGAGTCTCTGTGTGTCTGTGTGAGTCTCTGTGTGTCTGTCTGAATCTCCGTATGTTTGTCTGAGTCTCCGTATGTCTGTCTGAGTCTCTGTATGTCTGTATCTCTGTGAGTCTCCGTATGTCTGTGTCTCTGTGAGTCTCTGTATGTCTGTGTCTCTGTGAGTCTCTGTATGTCTGTGTCTCTGTGAGCCTCCGTGTGTCTGTCTGTGTGAGTCTGTATGTCTGTGTCTGTCTGTGTGAGTCTCTGTATGTCTGTGTGAGTCTCTGTATGTCTGTGTCTCTGTGAGTCTCTGTGTGTCTGTCTGTGTGAGTCTCCATGTCTGTGTGAGTCTCCATGTCTGTGTGAGTCTCCGTATGTCTACATGAGTCTCTGTATGTCTGTGTCTCTGTGAGTCTCCGTGTGTCCATCTGTGTGAGGCTCTGTGTGTCTGTATCTGTCTGTGTAAGTCTTGGTGCATCTCTACATGTCTGTGTGAGTCTCTACATGTCTGTGTGTATCTGTGAGTCTCTGTATGTCTGTGTGTCTGTGACTGTATGTCAGTGTCTGTCTGTCTATCTCTCTATGAGTCTGTGTCTGTGTGTGCATTTATGTCTGCTGTGCCTGTTACTCTGTATTTTTCTGTCAGTGTGTGCCTGTTTCTCGGTGTATCTGTATTTTTCTGTCAGTCTGCGCCTGTTTCTCTGTGTCTCTGTGTTTATCTGTCAGGTTGTGCCTGTTCCTCTGTATATATGTATTTCTCTGTGTTTTTCTGTGCATTTCCCTGTGTCTCTGTATGTTTCCCCGAGTCCCTGTTAGTTTCTCTGTTTTTCCGTGTGTCCCTGCATGGTTCTCTTTGTTTCCCTGTGTCTCCCTATCCTGCAGTTTTGTCTGTGTCCCTATCTCTTTGTATGTTCCCCTATTTCACGGCATGTTCTCTGTGTCTCCCTGTGTTTCATGTGTTCCTGTGTGTTCCTCTTTTAGGGCTAAACAATCTGAGGAAAATATCTAATCATGATATTTCTAACAGATACCTCAATTATAATTTGATTTGTGATATTTTTTGAAAGGCAAGCTTCAGTTCAATATTCGGTATATAATTTTAAACACAAGACGCAGCATTACCACATAAGATATCATCAAAATATTAACTGGTCTATATTCTAATGCTAGGAAACGATCTTAAACATACGAGTTGCTTCCAACATTACTTTTTGAACCCTTGTACATACCTCAGGTCTTTAGTGATCCAGCATTTACATATTTAAAAATCAAGTGACAAGTAACGTAACTGTGTTAACTTTTATTGAATATCTCATTCCTGAACACTAAGAAAAGTTTCCAAGCAAACTGAACTTTTTGCATCATCATATGATGGTGATGCTCCTATGATTCAGTGTGGGCACTGTTTCCAGATTATGCCACGTAATCTTCACTATAAATTTGAGGCACAATATATTAAAATTGTTTTATGGTCATTTATTAGTAAAGTAATAGCAATTCCTGAAAGTTCCACATGCACAATTAGCAGAGAACAATCAAATATATAACACTTATCACATAAACTGTGACTTTGTTGAATTAAGTAATAATAATAATAAAACAATTACAGTAAACAAAAATCAATACGAATCTCGCAGGTAATGCTGCTCATACCCCTAATAATTATGGAGTGATTCCGCGGTTGTGTAAAATAGATTTGTGTGCTTGCAATTTAGTTGTGTACACCCGTGCCGAGATTTGCACACTCGCACATTTGCACATATTTTCAGAAGCCAGAATTCCCTGCATTCCAAGTGCACGTATGCTGGGTGCATCTCTAATCCTGATTCATAGTTGTAAAGTGGTTACTGAATATGTGCAAATGCAAAGTTGAAAATCTGCGATTCACAAGTGTACAAAGCTTTATTTGTAAACACAAACTCTGCTGCATAGGTGTACAAAACTAAAGCACAAATGTGCAAATCTGTGCATGGGTGTGGAGAACTAAGTTACAAGTACACAAATTTGTTTTATACAACCACGGAATTTCCATAAATAATAGAACCTTTCTGAAAACAATCTCTGACCATGAAATAGGTAGGTAATTGCCTTATAACTCGGCAGAGGATTCATTCGTTCACACTTCTCGCACACTTATGTTCGGTCAGCATAACTGGCATGTGAGGAGCACGGCACTTCTGATTGGTCAGAATGACTGTCATACAGAGAGGACGGCATGAATTAGTAAAACTATTTTCACGACAGTTTTAAACTATGGGTCACAGAAGCCGTATGATGTATATCCTAAATCGCAGCCTTTGTGATTTAATAATTGCGTTGTTTCAAGTTGCGATTTCCATACATTTTTTTGCCATATTCTCTTTGTTTCCCTTTTCCTCTACGTGTTTCTCTGTGTTTCACTCTGTTATTTGTCTCTGTATTTCTCTGTGTTTCACTCTTATTTGTCTCTGTGTTTCTCTGTGTTTCACTCTGTTATTTGTCTTTGTGTTTCCCTGTCTCTCTGTCTGTGTTTCTCTGTGCTTCCCTGTGTTCTGCTACATGCTTGCCAAGCAGCAGGGAGACGCACCCTCTGGCTGTGATCCTCCCAGCTGGCCAGTACCCTGAGCTCTGGTGCATTTGATGGAACAGTTGCCAAGCCCCACTCCTGACCCTGGCTCTGGAGGGTGATGGTCGTAATGGGGAGGGGGTTCACTGGTTGGCCTTAGGCTCCCATCCCCTCCCAGCAATGCCAGCTTGGCTTTCTCTGAATCCCAGCCCCTCCTTCTCTTTCACCGGTCTGGGCCGCGGTCGATGGAAGCCCTTCATCACGCAGGCAGATTTCCTGCTAGGCTGATCGATGAGGGTCCAGGGCTGGGAATAGGCGGCCCGCTTCAGTGCCGATCCCTTTGATTCTGTCTGAACTGCAGCAGTGGATTCTGGGTAGCCCTTGCCTTCAGTTTTCTTCGCCTGTTCCTGCTGTGCTTCCTTGCTCACCTGGGGGCTGATTCCTAGGCACTTGCTGCAGTTCTATGCTCCTGCCTTTTTGAACATTCAGATGCTCACTATGGGGGGTAGGGGGGTGGAGGGGGTGGTGCTGCCCAGCAAGCCCCCTGGCCCCATTCCTGAGCTCTATTCCTGCCCCCTGGCCATCACAGTCCAACCCAAGGTCTGGGCCATATTCTGGGTGCTTGGTTAGAAATGGTAATAAATTATAAATATTTTATCAATTTCAAGGATAAATTATACAGGTGAGCTTCTGGTCATATATAATTCATGTTTTTTTTTATTTCTGGAACTTGTTGGCTTTTTATTTGTACAAAGAGATTTAAGTTATGAAAGCTACAGAAACTTCTGGAAAATGTTCTTGAAGGCTTATACAGCATCTACAGTGTATGTATACCATAGTCTCATAGCTGCAGGGTGTTAAGTTTGATCCCTGTAGAATTTGCATGCAGAGTCTTCAGTGCCAAGTCGTTTTTTTTCTGCCTACTCTGGTTTCCTCCTGTAGACTTCAGGCATGTGGTGCGTTGAATCCATGTCTTTTAATGGCCTGTAGTGTCTCCTGCAATGCGCTGGCATATCTTCCTGGGTGTTCTCTACCTGTGATGGACCTGCATTTTCTCCTGGATATCCCCTACTTCTAATGCACTGGCATTTCCTCATGGGTGTCCCCTACCTGTGATGGACCTGCATTTCCTTCTGGGTATTCTCTACCTGTGATGAACTGACAGTTCCTCCTGGTTGTCCACTACCTGCAAGGCACTGGAATTTCCTCCTGGGTGTGCCCTACCTGTAATGTACTTTAATTTCCTCCTCGGTGTTCTCTATCTGTAGTGCACTGGTATTTTCTCCAGGGTGTCCATTACATGAAATGCAGTGTGATTTCCTCCAGGGTGTCGTCTACCTGCAAGGCACTGTCATGTCCTCCTGGCTGTCCCCTACCTGCGGTACAATGGCATTTTCTCCTGTGTTTCTGGTGCTGGGCCTGGTGTGCAGGTCAGGGCCAGATCCTCTGTAGAGAGTTGAAAGGACTTTGCACTGCCAGTGCTTGGATGCTTCCATTTGTGGCAGATTACGGTAGTTATTTATGAAAATTGAGTATCTTCCACTTTTCATGACTGAAGGTACGCCTCCTGCCTTGTCTCTCGAGATCATTTTGCCCATAAATTTTTTTTAAATTATGCCAAGTTAATTTTGCCTTTTCCAAGGGAAACTGTGTTATGTGCACCTTGAACAAGTAGACTGGTATTTTTTAAAAAAAGTTTCACCCTCTGACATCGCCAGGAGACCTTACTGTCTTATCCGTTCTCCTTAAGAATCAGACTTCACTTTTGCGTGACTAATTAATTTAAAATCTCCAGAATATGCAAAGGATTTTTTTGTTGATTCTCACCCTGGAAGTGAAGCTCCTTTACAGGTAGCTGTGCACAAAAAGCGTGATTTCCTTCCTGATGTGAACTTCCTCTGATGCCCCTGAGATGTCTGATCGGTGATGTTGAGTCGGTTATGAACCAATGATGCTCTACCATGTGTTCTTTGTGGTAGAGGAACGTCAAGGACAGGATGGGTGTTACGCTTGTGGTCTCTGACGCCATTGCATTTTTGTGTGTGCCGCTGTTGTTAGTGATGCCTAAGGATCTCCAGCAAGACAGGAAATAATGTGCACCAGTGACTCATGCACTGAAAATATCACACAAGTTTAAAAGGTCAGAGAAAAGCCTTAAGTTTGTTGTGGTGTATTTTAGAGCAATGAATACTTTCTAAGGATAGTACCAGAATTCCAGTGGTCACTATTCACTAATTCATGATTTTTTTCCTGTTATTTTCTTACCAAAGGGAATGAACATTAACAGTAATGAAATAAATAAATTGAAATGACTATGATTTGATGTAATTTTACAAGATTGTGAGTTACGGAAAACCTTTGCTATGGGAACATAATTGGACGTGTGTTTTATTTTTGGAGGAGAGGTTTGGTCACGTGTCCTTTGTAGTGGAATCCCAGTTGGCTGTTCTCAGGTAACACTGCCTGGGGTATCCCTGACCCCACCCCCACTCCACTCCAAGATCAGCTTTTAGAAAACACCAGCCTCTATCATCTGGAGGAGCTACATCAACCTTCCTGCTCAGAACAGCAGACCCACAGGTGAGGATGGTGCCCTCAGAGAAAGGGCCATCATTGTGGTATCCAGTTTATGTAATTTCCAGTCAACACTGGGCACTGACATAAGCAAGCTGTCGATCTTGTGCTGTGTTAAGTATGCACGCTTTGTCTAATTAATCAGCTTGGTTTGGTAAGTCTTGTTAGGTTGTTCCTTGGCATTGGTCTGATTTAATCTGGCCGTACATTTACGTTGCATCACCTCCACAGGCCAAGTATAACACATGCTTGATTCAATTCAATTATTAGTTTTCAAAATGTGTAAAGGCTTCCCTGAGGTTCTCTCGGTTAATGCTTCCAATTTGGAAACACCTTTGTGGCTTTTGTGCTCTGCACATTGAGGACCTCCAAATTTCTACTGAGGACTTCATCGGAATCTCATGTCCGTCTGACTAGGTTTGCTGGATGAAACTTTCTGGTGATGTGAAGAACAGAAGCCATGTAGGTTGCCGTGGACACAGGAGGTTGGATGAGACAGCATCCTATACTGAGCTTGGACAGCAATGCTAGCATTTGGGCAGTAGATGGTGCCATTATGGATGTGACAGAGGCAACTAAGGGGCAACTTAAGGGGCAATTAGCCACTTCTAGGGAATTCTTCTTGCTCGGATTTCCTCAAGTAAACTTTGATGTATGTAGGGAGATGTAGGTAATTGGAACCCCCCCTTCACTGACCTTAGACCTTAGACTTGGCCTGTTTGCATAATCCAACCACATTTCATGGTGGTTGGTGATCACCATGGTGACCAGCCTTTGTTTTGCCATGAGGCAGAGCTCCTGGACTTGGTTATGTAGGGTGTGAGTGCAATGCCTGCTGTTGACCTCACACTTCTCTTTGGATTGTGGCCTCCCTCCAGTACTCAGTGAGATGCAGTGCACCTGAACTGGACAGCCATGATGCTTGGACTTTAAGGTGACCATTAACTCAGTATAGATATTTCTGGTGGCTGTTGTCCAGTAATACTTTTCTGATGGCGTTCTCTGATCGTCTGCTTGTAGCCTTTGTTATGGTGGCACATTCATTGGTGCTCAGTGGACTGAGCATCGGCAGAATGTGCTGTCTTGATTGGACAGGTTTAACTTGTCTTGTGAAGCCTCATTTTGCAATACAAGACAGAAAAGCTTGGAAAAAAAACTTGACACTGTAGGGACATGTCTGCAAGACAAACTTTATTTGCTTAAAAAATAAAAAGGAAGAGCAAAGACTGTTTTCTTTGTTATCAATTTTCATCTGTTTAATAAGTTTTGACAAGTTGGCATTTAGAAATTTAAGGGAAATCCCCAGAAAATGCAGCTGTCAGTGAAGTGGGTGTGTTGATGTATGTGGCACAGAAAAGGGTTCAAGCCCATCATCTTTCCCTGTGGAATTTTTCTGCAGAGCATTTGGGGTACTGATGCTGGAGCAGTGCAAAGGTGTTGCATTCTTGGCTTGGACAGTGGTGCTAGATCTGAAACACTTTAAAGCAGTACTTACCTGTATCATTTCATCTTCATGAAAGTTTGGCCTGTCCAAGCATAGACATTAACTAGCTGGTTGTGGCTGCACGTTTAAGTAAGTGACAGGGAGCAAATTTGTTTCATAAAAATAATAATAATAATAATAACTTTACTATTAAAAAGCAAATAATGTTGACAAACCTGGCCCATTTTTCCCACAGAGGGGGGATTTTACAGAGGAAAGGAGGCTGCCACAGAGGCTGTGTAGAACTTCCTGCTTCCCAATGACACAGTCAAACATGTGAGAAAACGCCATGAGCTTCAGACAGCTGCAGCATTAATGGGTGTTTCATAAGCTGCTTCGTTTCCATTAATCAATCTTCCTTGGTGACAGAATTTCAATGCTTTCCTTTGTCATTCTAATACTTGTGAGATTAACTTTGCAGTGGCACAGTTTTGGCATGGCATGGCGATGGCTATGGTGTGACATGGTCATGCTGTGCTATGCTGATTGCGTGATGACACGATGGGGTGACACGGCCATGGAGATGGGGTGACATGGCAGTAGTGATGGTATGGCACAGTGATGGTGCAGTACGGCAATGGTTATGGACTGGCACAGGGATGGTGTGGCATGGTGATGGTGTGGCATGATGATGGTGATGGTGTGGCATGACGATGGTGATGGTGTGGCACAGTGTTGGGGTAACGGTGATGGTGTGGCACGGTGTTGGGGTAACACAGTGATGGTGATGGTGTGGCACGGTGATGGTGTGTCATGGTGATGGTAGTGGTGTGGCACAGGGATGGTGATATGGTGATGGTGTGGCATGGTGATGGTGTGGCATGATGATGGTGATGGTGTGGCATGACGATGGTGATGGTGTGGCACGGTGTTGGGGTAACGGTGATGGTGTGGCACGGTGTTGGGGTAACAGTGATGGTGTGGCACAGTGTTGGGGTAACACAGTGATGGTGATGGTGTGGCACGGTGATGGTGTGTCATGGTGATGGTAGTGGTGTGGCACAGGGATGGTGATATGGTGATGGTGTGGCACGGTGATGGTGTGGCATGACGATGATGATGGCGTGGCACGGTGTTGGGGTAACAGTGATGGTGCGGCATGGTGATGGTAATGGTGTGACACGGTGTTGGGGTAACAGTGATGGTGCGGCATGGTGATGGTAATGGTGTGGCACGGTGTTGGGGTAACAGTGATGGTGTGGCATGACGATGGTGATGGTGTGGCACGGCGTTGGGGTAACACAGTGATGGTGATGGTGTGGCACGGTGTTGGGGTAACAGTGATGGTGTGGCACGGTGTTGGGGTAACAGTGATGGTGTGGCACGGTGTTGGGGTAACACGGTGATGGTGTGGCACGGTGTTGGGGTACCACAGTGATGGTGATGGTATGGCACCGCTCCCTCATGCCTCCAGCTCTGGCCCAGGGGGTTTCATGTCTTGCCTCTCTTTGTTTGCGGTTTGGGTTAAATGTCTTTGCCCTGCCTAAAGCATTATACACACAAACTGTATTGATATTATATGATGTAATCATGCTGTAAAGATTCCTGTCTGCTTACTTTTAATGTTCGCTTTTACTAGGTTGTGCTGTTTTTTTTCTCTTCCCTCCCGGGGCAGTTCCCACTGTGCCCATCCCCCCACCCACCCAAAAGGGCAGTTCCTGTTTATCCAGTGTTTGTAACTTCGACACAGTATAGCCACCACAGCAGGAGTCGTTTCATGTGCGAATCTCCGCTCAGCTTCAGGTGCCGTAAAAAATGTTGGAGAAGTTAGTGCAGCTAGGTTTTGGCTTGGCGGTATTCTTTGGATCAGTTAGAAATGTCTCTTGATGCAGGTGGCAGATGCACGTTTTCCATCCTTATAAATTACTGAGTAGTAAGAATAATTAGTTTGATGAAAGAGATGATTGCTTGAAACAAGTGCTAAGGCTAAGACAGAAATAAATCCTCAGCACAGACCAGTCCCAGAAGACTCTGATTGGACTCTGGCTGTTGAAAGTCCCTCTCTCGATTGCGTAATTCCCGAGTGAATCCTCTACCCGCTGCCAAGATATTAGTCAGCGGGCGAGTTTTCGCAAGTCGTCGATGCAGCCTGCCGCCCCTGCTGCTTTTTTCTTTCTTTCAGTTGATGCATGTCGCAATGCAAATTGTCCAGTGGCAGTCAAAATGAAAGGCCATAAAAGCAGCTCTATGAATGGCAGGAGAAAAAAAACTAACAAACTGGGTGAGGAGAGAGAAAAGAAATCAACAGTACTCAGTACAGTGTTCCACCACGTACACAAGATGACGTGGTTGTAGAAAAAAAATGATCAGTAACATGTATTAGTTAAAATGAAACACCTCTGACATAGTGAAATAACGTCAGTATTTAATGTTTTTGGTTTTTAAATGTTAACAGACTAGTCACAGGACAGTAACTCAAGTCACTTCATATAAATGTTGCCAGTGTTGCCTTTTGGGGTTTAACTAAGCAGGAAGCTTAGTCATTTCTCGACTGGCAAAAAGCAGGCTGGCAGCATTCGGTATGTTTTGCTTTACATTGCCGCTTTCTAGGCACTCACATAGTCCAGTCTTGCAAAATACTACTCTATATACTTTCAGATGTATTCTGCCCCTTCACTTCCATTCCAAGTGATCTTTCTAGAAACCTCTGGGGAAACCTCTTTGACCTGAGAAGTATCAGAATGTCAAGTTAGAGATGACTTTGCACCGGGCTTTCTCGGCACTTTACCAAACTGCACCCAGTGCTCAGGGCTTTCACACTAATGACTTGTGTAGCTTGGTGTTTGTCTCTCTGGCTGAGTTGCTCAGTGGCTGTGATCTGGCCAGGATGGTTGAGCAGAGCCATGTGCAGGAAGGAGTGAAGGCCTCAGGGGGTTTAGTCATGTGGTCCATCTTGGGCAGAATTGTGTTCACCACCACCACCTTCAATGAAAGACCTTCAGCATTAGTCATAATGTGACTAATTTGGGATTGTCCTCTACTCAATAAAGCCACCACCCTGAGCACGTACTCAACGGTAGTGTAATGAAAGCGGGTTCGAGGAGTACAGTTAAACGTGTTTGATCCTGCGTGGAGGGACACTTACAGAGAAGTGGAATGCCTGATGGGACATCGTCACAGTTAAACAATATGATTTCAGTGCGTAAATATGCGTGTCTGGGCTAGATGAATCTCCGCCAAACGAGGCAACCACAGGGCTGGGTACGAGGGAGCGTGTGAAACGGCCGCAGCTTTGCTGAGAACATTGCGGGGACCTTTCAGCTCTCGCTAGCAAGGCTGTTGCCCTGCTCAAGGAGGCATTGTGAGGATGTTTAGTTCCTGTCCAATGAGAGTCTTCCAGCACTAAGGCGCCATGCTGAGAGTATTTCTATTGTGTTTAAATCCACCAAAGAGAGATGTGGACGAGTCTTTGGTCACAAAGCTCCATAAAAGGGATCATTCACCTTGGACTAGAGCCCATTCACACCTAGCCATGGTCTGCTTCCTCTCTGGAGTCTCCAAAAACATCAACCTGGATGGGGCTTCCTGGTGTTTAAGCTCACTGTCTTCTTCTTCAGTGTGTGTGAGACTACTTGTTCTGTACTCATGCCATCTTATCAGTGTTCAGGTGCTTCAGTGAGAAGCACTGCACTTTCATACCTCCAGGGTCATGGGTTCAATTCCCATACTCCATTCTGTTTCCTCCTAGTGCTTTGGTTTTCTCGTACATCCGATAAATTGATGTATAACCGTAGTGGGTCATAATATGTGGTAGTGTGTTGTATGTGCCCTGTGATGGACTGGAGTCCCATCCAGGGGGTCCCCTGCTTCGTGCCCTGTGATGGACTGGAATCCCATCCAGGGGGTCCCCTGCCCCGTGCCCTGTGATGGACTGGAATCCCATCCAGGGTGTCCCCTGCCTCATGCCCTGTGCTTCCAAGGATGTACTAAAGGCTCACAGTTAACTTATATGGGATTAACACTTATGGAGAATGTCTGGAAGCATACTGCATAAAGAAGTGACCTTATAAGACCTTCCCGCAGGCAGTTTATTGCCAAATTCCGCTAATTACAATGTCTTAATGGTGTGTCCAGCCCTTTCCAGACCAGAGTAATCAGTGCCTGCATAAATCTAAAATGAATTAGCACTTTAAAGATGGAAATATGAAGTCATTGGACTTGCACTAGAGTAGGGAGTACAGGGGAATAAGCACAGAACACATAATTTCTTGTAAGATGACTGTCGTCGGTCTGTTTAGTAGCTGCTACAGCCGTTGATGCAGTCATTGTTGGAACTATTGGTGCAGGGGTGGCAAGCAACGTTGGGGTGTTTCAGAGAGCATCATGTGGGGCAGCTGATGGAATGACCTGGGTAGAGGCTGAACTAGGGGGGATTGGGGAACGGATGGGTGTCCCTGGTTCTGATGATAAAGGTGCGCTTAATTTACCTGTGTGCATGAGAGAGGGAGATAGAGAGAGAAATATAGAGAGAGAGCCGTAAATGTCACAAGCTGGGTGTTTTGATGTACCGTCCCCCCCATGTGCCCTTTTTGAGGTGACGTGACCTCCGGTACTGTGACTCAGCCTCTTCGGGGGGCGCCATGGGGACTGTGGATGCGGCTGTTGCGTGTCCTTTCAGCAGGAGAAGACACCCTACATTATTTATCAGTGGGAGATGTGTTAAAGCACAGGCTGTCCATGGGCAAGTGGGAGCAAGGCCAGGTGCTCGCGGTCTCCAGGTCGTCGTTCAGCCCACATGGGCAAGGAAGCATGCCAAAGGTCACAGCAAGTCTGCCGCTACAGTCCGTATACCCGTCAGTACAGTGTATCCGGTAGTGAACACTGCTACCTTCTCAGCCCTACAGCATCACTGTGACTGTGTCTGTGCAGGATTCCCCAGGGTTCCCTGCCCTGTCAGCCCCACAGCATCACTGTGACTGTACCTGTTCAGGTTTCCTCAGGGATTCCTGCTTTTTCTTGGGAGCTGCGTCTGCGCCTTCTCACTTTGTAAAATCAGGGCAAAGGAAGGAGCACAGCTGTACCCCTGTGTCTGAAGGAAGCTGTCCATAAAGAACACTGGGAAAGTTCAAAGATGTTTAGTTATCTCTGTGCTAAACACATAAATAAAGGAAAAAGGGACCAAATGAGAGGGAACCAGTATGAGCCACTGACTTAGCCCTCCAGTGTGTATGACCGGAATAATTATGACCATCCGCGACCATGGGCAGCTGGACATAATTAGCCCAGTTTTTCAGTCGCGTGAGGCGGTGGGGAGGGGGTGAAGTCGGTCAAGGTATCTTGGCTGGCTGCCCCTGAGTGGTCCATGGGGACAGATATGACTCTCTGTGCAGTTAGCATTTGATCATGTGACTTGTGCTTTTGAGGGAGAGGGGGACCAGAAGCAAGGTGGAGAATCCCCAGTATTCCGAAGCGGAAGTAGGTGAGGATGGAGTGGAATTCCACCGGACACTGCTGTGACTGTATCAATTTCCCCCTGAGTGTGACTTTGCGAGCCCCACTGGGCATGGACGTTTTACAGCTCGCGTTACATTGACACCATCGATTGCTCTTCCGGGAACATCCCAGGCAGATGTGATCTGGCCACTGCCTCGGCTCTGGTGACAGGTGGGGCCTCGGGCATCTGCCACCCGCTGTGAGTGGCCCCTCGCCCGCGACCGTAGGAGATGCATCTTGACGTGTCTTTGTTGCTCTTCTCACACCTACAAGCGGTGAAGAATCCAAATGGCATGGCTGTCTGGCACCCCGAAGGTTTTATTAAACCAGAAGCAGCTTCATTCATCTTTAAGAGAGCTCCGTCACCTTGACAGTGCCTTGCTGTACCAATCAAAGGCTGATCCGCCTCCCTGGAACCGTTTGCAGAGACGTGGGCTGAGACACTTCCTGGTGGCCCTGCAAAGTGTTGAGGCCAGACGCCTCAGACCCTGTGCTTGGTGGCAGGTGCTAAGTGCTGCTTCCTGGGTCCAGTTGTCCCCAGAGTGGTGTTTATAAGGTACTGACGCCCCCCCCTAACCCCCCAGCCAGGTGATTTGGGGTTTTGTGTGTGTGTGTGCGTGTGTGTGTGTGTGCGTGTGTGCGTGTGTGTGTGTGTGTGTGTGTGTGTGTGTGTGTGTGTGTGTGTGTGTGTGTGTGTGTGTGTGTGTGTGTGTGTGTGTGTGCTAGCGCACGTGCACGTGTTTGCATCTGGGACTGCAGTCACCGTCACATAATCTTTTAATTTGGCTGGGAAGACGGTCAGCAGTGATATGACCCTTTCTGGGGTGAGCACCACTGCACAGCTGTGATTGGAGAGCGGTACCTCCAAGGCTGGGATCTCTGCCCTCGTATCTCGACCATCCTGAACCCAACAGACTCTAGTAAACAGGTCACTGAAGCTGTCGCACCCAGTCTCTCCAGCCATGGGGAGTTCAGCCGTTTACGGACAGGCCGCTGCGCCAGGGCCAAGGTCCCCCATGACGACTACATTGTCAAATGACGCGCCATCTGCATCACCTCTGCACTGTTTACCTTGGGTCCCTCTTGGCGCCTCTTCGTGTGTTAGACAGTCTCACAAGTGAACAATGTAGTATCCATCCATCCATACCACTTATGTGGGTGGTGCTGAGCATGGATGCCAAGGGATGAGCAGTGCGACACTGAACTTGCTCATATTCTTTTACAAGGGAAGCGGGGAGCTGATCCACTCTTGCAGATTCACTGCTGTATGTGGTCCTGGCTTCTAGCCTTTTATTTCCTATAGATTGCTTCACTGGTACTTGCTCAGTCAATGCTGTGGGGTTGACAGAGGGCCACCGGGGGCTGATGCTGTCCTCTTACCATTTCCTCTTTTGCCATGTCCATCTCGGCGGTGCTCAGGTCTTTCTGAGCTCATGGCAGGCCTGGCCCCTGGCGGCTGGGGGGTGGGGGGGGGGGCGACAGCTGGCCAGCCTTGCACCGCTTCAGACAGGCAGCTGCATGCAAGCTGGGGCAAAACTTGGGCAGAACTCGGGCAGGCACAAGGCCTGTGGACCAATTTATTTGATTCATGGCGGGCAGTCCTGCTGAACCACTGGTACCGCTCTCATTTCTATTAAATTAAGATTACACAGCTGGCTTCACTGTGTGATTTACGCCAGCCATCGCAGCTTTGGTCTGTTCAGAGGGAGAACTGGCCTTTTATTTGGTCGCCCTTTTTGATTGGACAGTTGGAAGAGGGATACACCCGCGCAGGCAGCCTGCTCCCGTGTTCAGACACCACAGGCAGTCCAAGAATAGCCTGGTTAAAGAGGCTGTCTGTCCATGAGCCCAAAATGGAAGTGGCGGGTGCTTTTGTGAGGGATGTTAGCATGAGCACGATGGTGAATGACTGGAGCATGCCAATGGTAGGTCGTGCCCGCAACGGGTCATGCCTGTGAGGGGGATTGTGCCAGTGACAGGTCATGCCCATGACGGGGGTCTTGGCCGTGATGGGTCGTGCTCCTGAGGGGGGTAGTGCCTGTGAGAGGGATCATGCCCCTGAGGGGGGTCACACCTGTGAGGAGGGGTTGTGCCCATTGAGGGGGGTCGTACCCATTGGGGGGAGACATGCTTATGATGGGGATGTGCCCCTTGGGTGGGAGTCATACTTGTGAGTAGGGGTTGTGCCCATGATGGGGTTGTGCCTATTGGGTGGAGGGGTCGTGCTTATTGGGGGGAGGGGTTGTGTCTGTTAGGGGGTGTCATGCACATGATGGGTCTTGTCCATAAGGGGGATCATGCCTGTTATGGGGTGTCGTGCCTGTGAGGGGGTTGTGTCTGTTGGGGGGGGGGGTGTGCCTGTGAAGATGCCCGTGAGAGCTGATCTGAGTGGCAGCCTTAATGAGCGAAAGCAGCGACCTTTTTAACACATCTGCATATACAAGTTTTCTTGAAATCCTTGGTTGGAAGGATACAGCAAGCTGTGCATTTTTATTTCAGACGGAATCCTAGTTGGGAGGAATTCCAGGAAAGATCTGAAAGCTAATATGGGAGGATGTGGCCCTCGAGCTGTAGGTCTTACGAGGGCCCATTTCAGGCTGTTCCTCTCCCCTCCCACCCCAGCTGCCAAACGAGGCCATGTGATGAGGCTTGCTGATCACTAACTGGGGGGCATTACTCTGCAACATGCTTTTCAGGGATGACAGCAGGAAACAGGGTTTGGGGGAGGGTGCAGAGAGCAACAGGAGGACAGCACACCCCCTGACTCTTAGTGGTGTGCAGAACTGGAAATGTGTTTCAATGGTTGGCTTACCATACACACCATCAATAAAGAGAGGCAATTTAAAGTCCCACTCAGGGATGGGAATGGCAGCCTGTGTGCCTCATCAGCTGGCCTCCTGCAGCCTGAGGGCCCCCCTGCCCCGTGCCACCCCGGTCCCCTAATCACATCCATGTTCAGTTTCTCCACACTATTAGAGCCTCTTTGGACTCTGCTGGCATGGAAACCTCTTGGGATCTCAGTGACTTTTACAAGGTATCAGAGATGGTGGCTTGAGTTTGTGACTTGGACTCAAGTCGTGCTCGAGTTGCTCTTAAATTGACTTTCGACTCAACTTGCAACTCATTATTTTTTTACCCGGACTCGACTTCATCTCGTTGATAGCGACTCGTGAATAATAAGAGTCTTTAAGGCCCTTTTGAACTTTCTGCACATGCAAAGCATTGACTGTACACCTCTTCCAAAATTGTAAAGGTGTTAAATTCATCACGATGTGCATCTGTGCACAAAGCTTAGGTAAAGGAGACTGAGAAGTGTGACGTCAAGCGATATGAACAAACAGCACAATGTTTCTGTTTTGCCCCAAGTACAAATGATCTGACAAAGTGCAGGATATTCAGAATGTTATTCCAAGTTACTATTTTACATTAGAAGGCACCGCTTAAAAGGCATTGCTTAACCTGTGTCATAAATTATAAATACATTTTGTTGTTATACAGTGACACAGATTGGCATAGATTGCCATAAATCCAATAATTTAGCAGATATAATAATATTGCTGATACACCCTTCCAAAACAGGCTGTACTTTCTTATAACTTAGAAAGTGTACACACCTCTTCATTGTACAGCATGCAAGCAAATAATTTGAGTGAACCGTAATATCACTGACTGCTCTCTCGTGGCTAAAAGAGCAGCACAACTGCACACATTATTTTAACTTTTTTAAATGGAGTTTGTGGTGTTACTTGCTTAATCATCTATTTAATTGCACACACACATGAGCTGAAAAACAAATCAATTTTATCCATTAACTGGAATTTTTGCTTTAGAATGATGTGGGAAAAAAAATCAAAATCATGATTTGCTTTAACAAGCATTTACTTTAGCAGCACGACAAACAGGGTCTTGGTTATGCTCATTCAATAGCTAATCACATCACTTTAAAGTAGCTGAGGACGGAGTCCGGCGTGGTTTGGTCTGGCTACAGAGCAGGGCACATCTGCAATTTGTACATACACGTACGGTCCAACTCAGGAATGTAAAAACCTTCAAAATTTCCTGTGAGGGATGTCTTCAACATAATGTTTTTTGTCGAGAAAGTATTACGTGTAAATTCTACATTAGATAAGTCGTTAGGTTCTTGCAAAAAATGTATTGCTTCAATAGCACTTGAAATAGCATCCATCCATTTTCCAAACCGCTTATCCTATTGGGTCGCGGGGGGTCCGGAGCCTATCCCGGAATCAATGGGCACGAGGCAGGGAACAACCCAGGATGGGGGGCCAGCCCATCGCAGGGCACACTCACACACCAGTCACTCACACATGCACACCTATGGGCAATTCAGCAACTCCAATTAGCCTCAGCATGTTTTTGGACTGTGGGGGGAAACCGGAGTACCCGGAGGAAACCCCACGACGACACGGGGAGAACATGCAAACTCCGCACACATGTGACCCAGGCGGAGACTCGAACCCGGGTCCCAGAGGTGTGAGGCGACAGTGCTAACCACTGCACCACCATGCCGCCCCACTTGAAATAGCAATTACTTTAAAAATGTATACAGTATACTCTACGTCTAAGGAGCTATGACACGTGTAGTTTTTGAACCGTTCAACTGGCGATTCCCATTTAGTCGCATCTGCTACTAATAGAAAAAAAACAAATAGCGGTTAAATTTTTGATAAATTGTCATGTCATATTGGAACCACGATGGAGACTTGAGACTTGACTCAGACCCTAATTTTGTGACTTGTGAACAGCAGTACTGGAACATTCTCTAAGCCCCTCACCCACTAAAAATAAAAACATGCTTGCAGTCCCCCATTTCCATATCATGCTAACGTTATTATAACATCATAGCGAGAAGACAGTAGGTGAGCCCAGGGCAGGGTACGTAGGGGGCATTGTGTGGCTCTGTGGGTTACGCCTGTGTGCCTGTAATCAAAAGGTCACCAGTTCAAACCCAGCCTCAGCACGTCTACAGGTCCTTGAGCAAGACCTTTAACCCCCAGCTCCCTGGGCGCTGCTTGGGGTGGCTGCTCTTCGCGGACAGCTTACTCTACGCTAAAAGAGCAAGTTGAGGGAGGCATAAAGACAATATCCCCACAGGGATCAATTTCAGAGCAGTGGTCAGTCGTGTGTGTGTGTCTGTCTGTCTGTCTGTCTGTCTGTGTGTGAGAGCGTGTGTGTCTGTGTGTGTGCATGCATGTGCAACTTGGTCGCGTGGGTCTTCCCTGGAGCATGGCTGCTTGTGACACAGGAGTCGGTCGCCTGAACCTCCTTGCCGAACCAGAGGGGGCCGCCAAGGGCCCAGTGCCACTGGGCACAGATGCTGTGGAAACACATGGGAGGTATCGGGTACCGCCCCTGCTGACTCAGAGCCGGAGTGGGCTGTATAGTTTGAGGTTTGGGGCGGGAAGCGGGACACTTTCCCACCGCCGCTGCTGCCCCCCCAGCCCCCCATAAAACACTGTGACAACAAGCAAGAAAATATGTTTTTTTTTTTTTTGCTATGAAAAACATGTACGAGAGACAAAAACAGGAAATTCTCCAAAGCTACTGTGCCTCCCCCCCCCATCCACACAGGGCTCCAGTCTACTGTAAATACCCCCCAGGCCTGCTGCTCACACCCCTGCCATGGGACGCTGCCATTGCTTATGCACAGATGTGAATTGTAATTTGGATGATTTCACATTTAAGCTCTCACCCCGAACCTCCGTACTGTATTGTATGCTCCCAAAAATGGCGAAAAAGCATTTGACATAATACTGGGGAACTCCCAGTCCCTCCGGCATGCCAAATGGGAATTTAGGCTTGCAAATGAAGAAACAAATAATATTGGAGGTGTTGGGAGCCACTTCCCCTCTAGTTACTTTAAGGATGTTTAAAAAAAACAGTATTACGCTTTTTTTTGCGTTTATTTATACCAAGACACTGAACTGTACATTAATTTCCAAAAAGCAGCCTAGATGTTGTGCCTGATAGGTGCCCCTCAAATCTGAAATAAATAAAAATATGAATAAAGAAAGATGAGGTTTAAACTAAAGAGTAGATGTGTGTATGTATGTTTGTGTGTGTTTATATATGTTTTATACATTTCTTTTTTTTTCAGGCAGTGTATTGCAGTTTTTTCATACAAAAATGGTTAGGATAACCGACCATTTAAATGAAGTGTAAATTGGCCCCAAGTTCATGATGAACTCAGCCCCACTGATCTGGATACAATCATAATTTCTTTTTATTTTTGTTTTAAATCCAAAATATTATTTTGCATTCAATTTGTGTAGGACGTATTGAAACAGTGGATTCTGGCAGAGATTGATGAGAGGAAAAGCCAGTATGTTTCTTAAACTTTTTGCAAAAACAGTACAACAGAGCTAAATTGAAGAGTTTTAGTGCAGATCATTAGTTTTGTGTCTTTGTTACCTCAAGAAGCTTGCCAGTAATACTGCAGTCTGTCGCCTACTAATACTCGCCTGTCCATGTTGAGGCATTGGATGGAGGTGACGGTGTCTCCTATCTGCCTCTGCTGGTACTGCATGAACACATGGCAACTTGGATGGTGTCACCTGTCATGCTGCTTCCATGAGATTGACGGATTATAAAGAATAATGAACAGGCTAATATTTAATGAATGAAATGAATAAACAGGCTAAAGAACTGGGCAGCAGTGGTGGACGTGCATTGCATTGTGGGAGCTGGGAGCTGGCTGAGGCTTGTGGGCCATTGAGAGGGGAGTGAGTGTCAGCCTGGCTACCTTTAAGATAGTCTTACTGCCTCTGAGTGGGAGCCAGGCGCTATCAGCATCAAAGGGGGTCCTTGTATTTTGGAGCTAGATTAAGAAAGTCAGCTTGGCTTGGCTCATATTGCCCTGCGTCAGATATGCTGGTGGGGGGTTTTTGGGGGTCGGTGGGGGGGCTCTGTTTGCCCCCGGAAACTAGCTGACATCCTGCGGGCAGCACTGGGTGTTTGTACACTCTTAGCCACGCTCGCGCCTGTTTGTGTACCATGGCCCATGTTTGTGGAGCAGATCCGGGGAGGCCGCGAGTGGCTGGGCCAGCTACGGGTGGGGTTAGTGCCAGGGTGGGGTTAGTGCCAGGGTGGGGAGCTGGCCAGGGTAAATGTGAATTGCTTGTGACCAGTTGCTAGGTTAAACATAAAGATGGGGTCGCTGTCGTATCTCAAGCGAGGGACTGAACGTCTGCAGTTATACAGACTGACAGGCCTCAGATTTTAGGCCATGTTGCTCTGGATTAAGTGCCTGATAATCGGCTTTCTATCACTAGATAATGTGCTGGAAAATGACGTAGGTAAGTCATGATTCCAGACTAACTTTTTCCACTAGTATCCCTGGTGCTCCTTACTGAAAGTTTTAGGAGCACCAGCACAAATCGACATGCAATGCAACACATCTTAACTGTATTACTGATACATGCTTTGGAAATGAAAATGCATTTTACAAAAATAACAATATGATTTATTTTAAAGGAAAGGGAAAAAGGTAAAGAAAAAAAATCAAGTTAAATGCTGCTTTTAAAAAAATAAACACCAAATAATAAATTCACCAAGGTAAACATAAGGCACATGGTCAGCCGCTATTTCGTCAGTGCATCTGACCCTGCTGCTGTTGTGCTTTATGACTGTTTCATGAGGCACTTTCCCACTGAAATTCAGGAGCCTAGTTCCTGTTTACAAGTTCCTGGGTCATCTGGACAGGGGACTTTTGTAGCTTCTGGCCACTTTTGTGTGTCGCTTTCCCAACGCATAACAGAAACTAGAACCTTATTGCTAAACAAGCATGGGAACACGACATTTCATAAGGAACTATACTGCCACCCCAAAACAATGGATGTTAAACAAGTTGTTTTGTTAGTAATTTTTTAGTTACTGGGGGGGAATCGATTGTGATCATAATGGGACACAGCCTTTTATTTTTATTTTACTTGTATGATCCACAACATGTTTATAATTCATAAACAAATCTGGCAAGCAGATCGATCTTTCATTTTCCACAGAATAAAAACATTAACATTATTCCACTAATAAGCGGTTGCACGTTTCATCGCCTGCGCCAGCAATATTTGGAGATGCACGCAAAAAGGTATTCAGTCATATGGAGGTACAAAAATAATACCATCTGCTCAATTTTTGCTCCGCTACTTATGTCTCTTTTCCTTTTCCTTCATTTCCACATAACTTCCATGTTAGCGCCAGTGCTTGTGGTCAACCTATCAGCAAGTAATCACTGTACACACCTCGACAACAGTGCCACCGAGTAACTGCAGTCAGACCGAGTTCCGATGATCTCACTCTCACACATATGCATACACATACACACCAATTCTCACTCTCTCAGGGTGTTTCATGTGATATACGTCGATATGGTCAGCCACTATATTGGGGTCATATTTGCAAGTCGCACTGGTGCACCTAGTTATAAAATTTAGTCGCGCTCCAAAAATGGTCACAGTCTGGAACCCTGTAAGTGGATGTTTGAATTGAGAGGAAACCTCAGTCTGCTGCTTATTCTCTGGATGTGTGCCTCTCAGGCTTTGGGAAGACCACAGGAGAAGTAAGGGATCTTTGTTTGTCCTGTTCCTCTTTCCCAATTCGGCATTTTCCTGTATGGGTTAAATGCAAATTTCTCTTGTGAAAAGCTTGAACAAGGAGCAAAACTAATGTTAGAGGGCAGGCATACAGACAGGCAGACACACAGGCAAGTGGGCAGATGGGCAAGCATGCAGACAGACAGGCAAGTGGGCAGATGGGCAAGCATGCAGACAGACAGGCAAGTGGGCAGATGGGCAAGCAGGCAGGCAGACAGACAGGCAGGCACACAGACAAGTGGGCAGATAGGCAAGCAGGCAGACGGGTAAATAGGCAAGAGGGCAGATGGGCAGGCAGACAGACAGGTAGGCAGGCACATAGGCAAGTGGGCAGATGGGCAGGCAGGTAGGCAAACACATATGAGCAAATGGCAGGCAGCCAGACAGGCAAGCAAGCGAGCTGACAAACAAGCAGAGAGAAACAGGCAGGCAGGTGGGCATGCAGATGGACAGGCGGGCAGACAGATGGGCAGGCAGGCAGACAGGCTGGCAGGCAGGCATGTGGAAAGACAAATAGGCAGGCAAACAGATGGGTGAGCAGGCAGGCAAACAGGCATGCAGACAGGCAAGCGGGCAGGCTTTGGTGAAGACAGTAGACCATTGTTTTCTTTGGCAGGCCTGGCCGCTAATTCGCTTTCTCCGTTTCTCCGAACGAGCTATCCTTGTTTCCTGTTTTCATGGCACTTTCTGGGTGAACGTGCTTCCATTCGAAATGTTCCGGCAGATTACGCAGCGCCGCGCTGTCCGCCTGTTTCTCGTGTTCTTTGTGCCTTTCTTCCTCTCTCTCTCTCTCTCTCTCTCTCTCTCTCTTTCTCTCTCTCTTCCCCTCTCTCTTTATCTCTTTTTTTGTCACTCGCATTTTCTTTCCCTCTCTGTTTCTCTGCCATGTCACACCGCCACCCTCCTGCCTGGCTGGGGTCCCGCTGCTGCCGCCGCCGCTGCCGACGCCGCTGCGTGAGCGTGCCTGACCGCTGCAGCCCCTGCGTCGCTAATTATATCCCCGCAGCCCACGTGCTGCTGCCACTGCTGAAATGCGTGGGTGCACAGAAAGAATGCGTCGTCTAAAAGTAGCACTTCCCCTTTCTATTTTGAGCTGTGCTTTTCTCCCCCCGCTCCACGTCATTCTCTCCTCTGCTCAGCGTACTCCCTCCTTTCCGGGCCCCCCCCCTGGTTAGAGACGGTGCCTGACAATCCAGACATGCTCACTGGGCTTTTCGCCTTTGGCTTTCCAAACGTAAGAGCTGCCTGTCCCTCCATGACCTCTGCTCAGGACTGAACCTATGACCCTGCAGATCTGGCTGCTCTGCCCGGGATTGAGCGTGCTTATTCCTGCATCACTGTTGGGGTGGGGGGTATGGGCATAGATGAAAGACAAGGCAGCGGCAGGTGCAGGGGAGGAGGTGAGAATCTGCTCAGTACGACTGGACAGTCCTGGGGGATGTGACTGATGATGCCATGGTCCTTAGATGATGTGGAGCCCTGTGTGATAGTGGCTGCCATCTCACTCGTTTTGCACCCGAAATGCATTCAGAGAACAGTGGCAGTTTTTAGGCAGAGACATCATATGTGACCCTGGAATCTGTTGTTTAGTGTCACCTGCCTGACCATGGTTGAGGGGGGGAGGGCTTAGTGGGGAAGGGGTGACCAGCTGCCTCTACTCTGCCTCCTCCTTCTGCGACCTTCATGCGACATTATATACATGCAATGGGGGACCTTTATCTTCCTACGTGTGTCTCCAGCCCCTGGTTCTTGTTACTTCCTCTTTGGTCGTGTGACAGGTGCCCTTGGAACTGATATGAGATTCTGGCAAATGTGACTGTGAGAGCAGTGTGTGTGCATGTGCATGTGACTTTGTGTCTGTCTGTCTGTTCGTGGGTCAGATGTACATTGCATTGTCCCCACAATGATCAGTTTTGTTTGTGAGGACCAGTTTTTGGTCCCCACAAGGGTAAATTCAGTTTTATAAGAATCTGTCGCTGCAATTAAAAAGCTAAAAATGCCAAAAGTATTTTGTTTGGTTACTTAAGGTTAAGGTTAGGGCTGTGTAGGGGTTAAGGCTGTCACTATTGAGATTAGGGTTTTCCCATAAAAATGAATGGGCGGTCTCCACAAAGATATGAGTAAAGGTGTGTGTGTGTGTGTGTGAGAGAGAGAGAGAGAGTGGGTGTTAGAGAGAGAGAGAGAGAGAGAGAGAGAGAGATAGTGAGAGAGAATGCATACATCTGTATGGGTGCTTTTCCACCGCACCACATACTGTACTTTTGGTACGTTGAGAAAAGTACGGTGCTTCAACATGTTGGTTTTCTACTGGTGTAAAAACTGGTGCTAGCACCAAATAAAGAATTTTGTCATACCATCCTAATCTTTTTGTTGTATCTGTTCTTGTGATCAGATCGTGATTTTTTTTTTTTAACTTTGCTTATTGTTGTTTTCTGAATTCGTAACTTTTTTCCAGATTCCGGTTGTATTGTGTTTCATAGGCCGGCTATTTGCATAACTGGTCGACAAAGAAAACATTTCAAGTCCCACCCCAAAGTGCCAAAGTACCAAAGAAGTATCCCAGCTGGTTTGGTACTTTTGGTACTAGAACTTTTGGTAGCGGTACTTGACCGGAAGTCAATGGAAAAGGCAAAGTGCCAAAAATACTGTATGAAAAGTACAGTACTGTACTTGATGTGGTGGAAAAGCACCCTGTACCTGTCAGGTCTGGAGGATCACTGAAATGGGCACTCAGGTTAAATTCATCTGAAATCTAATGCCCAAGCTGGCCTTGTGACGGCTGTGAGTGAATGACTTTGGTCAGCACCGTTACCAATGGCTACTAGTGAATGCCGTTAGTGGATTCTGTTAGCGCCAGCTGTTGGCAAATGACATGAGTGACCGCCATTAGCCAATGCCAATTCTGTTAACAACGACCGTTATGGAATTCAGTTAGCTGAGTCAGTGAGCAATGCCTGTTAGTGAATACCCGTTTGTGGATTATTTTAGCACTGCCCGTTAGGGAATGCTGTTAATGCCCCCCATTAGTGAATGCTGTTAGCAGATTCTGTTATCAACGGTCATTACCGAATGCAGTTAGAGGACTTGGTAAGCGATGCCCGTTAGTGAATACCGTTTGCGGATTCTGTTTGCACTGCCCGTTAGGGAATGCTGTTAGTACCCGCCATTTGCAAATGCCGTTAGTGTTGCCCGTTAGCACTGGCCATACCTCAGGCCACTGGGAGGAGAGCATTACTCCTGCTGCAACTCCACAGAAACACAAATCATGTGTTGCTGCCTTGTCATGGTGACCGAAGTTGTAGATGTGGGCTTCTGCACAGAAGGCAAGGCCCTATGGATGCCCAGAGTGCGGAGGTGGAGCAGAAGGGGTAACAGTCAGAGTGTTGTTCCAGTATTTTGGAGAAACTAAATTTGGTGCTCTAAGTTTCTGTAAATAGTTACTGAGCAGGGGGACTGATTTGTCTGCAGCACCAGACAGGATGTTACTCCTCATCCTTCAAAACAAGGCCGCTGTATTCTCACCTTAATAGTCTTATTTGTGTTTTTTTGGTGTGGGGTGCCATGGACCATGGCCACCAGTCACTCCTATCCATGGACAAACAAACAACCACAGGCCTCCTTGATGGTGGGGGGTGTCCATGGTCTATGGGGGTGCAGTCTTAGATCATACCTAAATTTGAACAGACATCTTTGTTTGTACCACACAACTTAAATATGGTCCTTTGGTTTGGGGTTACAGTATCTTGATCTGTATGTAAACGCCAAGGAGATTAAACTGGTGCTTTCTTTAAAATAGTTCTGAAGAAAAATAAACCAGTCTTCCTGTACTTGTTCCTGAGCAGACTGACGAAATAACTGAAACGGAGCTTCTGTGGTGGTGGAAGAACCTGCCTATCCAGATCTTGACAAGTGCATATTTTCTGGAAAGTCCCCTCCCAAATGTTCTCTTGAAATTCGGCCGCTAACGGGAGCACCGGAAATCCTTGGTGCATGAAGTGATTGACTGCCGGCACTGAGCTGTAGTGGTTTTTAGCTGCGGCTCTGTCTCACAGCTGCTCTGCCAGTTTCTCGTGTAGCGTAAGAAGTTCTTTCTTGTGTTCTTAGGTGAAGAGTGCAGTTTTTGCCACTCTCTGGCGTTCAGGAGAAGCTATGGATGGTGTTTTGCCTGCCACACCCCCAACCCCCTACAGCTATTTTTGCCCCCTGTGCCTTGTCACCCCACCCCTTGGGCCAGGGGGGTGCCTGACCTCCACACAGCACACCCACTGTTTTCTCTGGCAAAACCCGGGACAGCCTGCTGCAGAGTATCAAACAAGCAGACAAATTTCCAAGAGATGAGGAAAAAGCCAACAATGAGATTTAAATAGCAAAAATTGCTATTTTTGCAAGAGAACATCTGAATACAAATGGCCTTAATACAAAGAGCAAATATACTTGGGGTCTGGTGTCTGCAACTGACCAATGTTTGGAACTATAATTTTATGTATATCAATTTTCTTTTAGACAACATTTAAAACCAAGCTCTAGGCTCACTGCATCCCTATACTGGATAAGTGATGGATGGTTGGATGGATGGATGGATGGATGGATGGATGGATGGATGGATGGGCGGCATGCATAGACAACATATAAAGACATTTTGGGGGGAGGGCCCAATTTTAACATTAAAATCCAGACACAACAGCTGTGGAAACCTTGACACGTCCAAACAGACCCTGTGGTTTTTGGCACATTTTATTTCTTACACACATGCAGAGGTATACACAGACACATGCCACATGCAAACAATTTAGAATAACCTTTAATCTGTAAGCCCGTAGAAGTGGGAGAGTGCCGTTGATGGTATGTCTGCCATCAGTCAGCGGGTCCGTTTCACTTCAGCTGACTCCAGCAGTAACTGTGTTAATAGTGGGACTCGCATTTCCTGAAACTGCTCCATCTTGGTTTTGACAGGCAGATTTTTGATGAAAACTCTGTTAGGTCAGGCTGGATTGTTCTTATCAGAAGCACGGCAGCTATGAGATTGCCATCCAACAGCAGTTCGGCATCTAATATATTTGTAGTGGTCTATCAGTGATGGAGGATGCTGCCTGTCACGTTGGGCAACTGGACTGTAGGCTTCTATTAACACTATTGTTTCATTTTAGGGCTGGTGTCAGTAGATAGGACAAGTATTTCTGTAAATAAAAAACAGCTGTACTGTACCCCTTTGTGCAGTGATGCTCAAAGGTACTTGAAAGGTCACCGGCTGTGTTGTTAGGCCAGTGCCATGGTCCTTGCTGTCCTCTGATGTGAGGGGATCACTCTGTGATTTACACGTCAATTAGAGGAACTCCCGTGTAATGCAATTTGGCGATCGATGGAGCCGGGTAGCTTAAGTTCCTGTAATGGTCGGTTTGGCTACGTTTTCGTGTAATTATAGCTTGATGGTTTTTTGATCCGGGAAATGGCGTGTTTGTGTTTCCAAGGCCTAACTGATCCCGGGCTGTACCCTACAAGGTGTGACACAAGAAGCGATTATTTGTGACAGCATATGAACAGGCTGTCTGCATGAATACTGGACCAATAACAGAGACCACCATGTCAAATGAGCTTCATTTTAAACATATTGCAGCACCAAATAATCTAGTGAGTTGAGTCATCCGAAGTGGATGAAGTGACTGGAGAACAAACTGTATGAAAAGGTCTGATGAATTTCACATTTCACTTAGGGTTTCAGTAAAGCTCCTGGAGTTCTTTGAATTATTTACCCTTCCATTTTTGAAAACATAGAGACTGAAACAGCTTATGGATTACAGTAACACTGGGACAGTTATTATCATTTCATGGTTTTTTTCTGGGGAACTCAGTGTGGTAGTTTTGTAGGCCCACCTGGCAGATTAATTTGTGAAGATCAATAAAAATGTTTTTGTAAGCTTTAGAAATTAATTGAATAGCTGCTGGTTTTACCAGGGCTGATCTGTTTTTGTCCTTGGACATAGTGGATATGTGATACATATCATACATCTATCAAACAGATGGGTTTGGCTTTATCACTCTGGCAGACTCTGATACGGTGATATGGTGAGGAGCTCTCAGACCTTGTGGGCACTGGAAAAAAAAGATCCCCGCAATGTCAAAATAAGAGGTTTTTATCACAGAATAATACCTACATGAGTAACACATACATACACAGACACACTGCCATAGTGGATTTTTACACATTTCATTATCTTTGTTCAATATTTGTTTTCGCTCAGACTAATGACCTTTGACCCTCTGTGGAGAAGGGGTCATTCCTTTAATGGCTGCCTCTTCTGCATTGTATATGGTGATGGCCAGAGAGAATAACCTGGAGTATTCCCCAGTAACCTAAGAGTACAAAGGAAAACGAGTCCTTTGGAGGGTTGCCCTTGTCTGGGCATTTGGCAGTGGGGGGGGGGGGGGACCTCACTGGCATATCCCTCCCACAACATCTGTCTCAGTGGCTCCAGGGGTTGCTGTGGGACAGTCCCTCTAAGGTGGGGGGTGGAGATGGTAGCCCTGGAACTCAACAAGCTGTGGACACACAATGCATTTTTTTCCACTTCCGGTCATATTTACTAGTCACCTAATGCAGAGTCATGCATGATAGGGTTATGCAGCTGTTCCAGTCAAACTGTGCGTATATTCAGGAAGCAGGAGCTGGTCATTGTTTGGTACAGTTACCCTCGTGGTTGAGGAATTGTCTGATCTCGGAGTAGACGCTTCCCTGCGTCTCTGCCATTGAAAAGGTCCTCTGTTTTCGCAGAAGAACAAGAAACAAAAGAGAGACGGATGCACGAAATCCCCGGGCAAGAACGGCCGGTGTCTGGGGCCGGGGAGCGTGGCGTCCCAGCTGACTGCCGTGCTGATCCTGCACCCCGCTAGGCTGCCAGCCCCCACAAAGAGCACATTGAGGTAGGCACAAGGCAGCCATCGGAAGGTTATCACCACAACGCTCCCGTTGAGGGATGACCTCCACCTCCAAGATCGAGGAGGGGGGGTTGCGAGGAAGGGATGATAGTGAGTAAGGAGGAAGAGGAACCAATTTATTACTTTTTGAAGCAGTAAAGAGGAGACAGAGGATTATGGCTGTGCATAAATGGGGTGGGGGGGAAGCCTCAGAGCGAGACAGAATGATAGAGTGTGTGGACCCCCCCTGAAAGTACACATCCACCCAGGAGTGTAAACCCACTGCCCCCCACCCCGATCCAGTGTATAAATTCCAGCTCACCTCATTATTGCCACACACCCCCAGCCCAGCTTGTGAGTCCCCTCTATCCTGTGAGTGCTGCCATTGAACGTTATCTGATCGACCAATCAGCAAAACCGCTGCCGCCCCCCCCCACCCTCCCATGCCAGTGAGTACATGGGTGCTTTGAAAGATGATCAGTGCTCTATTCATTCATCCATACCCTTCAACATATGTATGTTTCAGCTTAGTGATAATTTAAATTTAATTAGAAAACCAAGCAGCATCATATTAATAGCTAGTAGCTGGGTGGATGAAACACATGCAGATAACTATTAGAATCTGGGTGATCTTGCCACATGTCTGTTACATGTCTTCTGAGTCTGCCTATTCAAATACAAGTTAAATACTACTTTGCGGATTCTAAGATCTAAAAACTTAAATATCACACGCTTCAGTGTCCATTCCAGGATGGTGATGACTATTCTTGAATATGGTGGTCAGTGTTTCGAATAATGGCCTTCCTAACAAATCCAGGGTGAAAACAGCTTTTGGCTTTGCTAACTTGGCTGCCATGTACATTATAGCCTACTTGTGTATACCTCTATGTACTATACCCATATATGGGCTTTGTAGCAGCAGTGGTTGATGTATATCTGGTCAATAGATGGCAGTTTGATCTCTTTGATCTTCTTTACTGGACTCACCTGTGGCTGCAGTGTACCGTGATATCTTGGGTAAGGGCACTGTCAGTGGTGCTGGAAATGGGGGTAAATCTGCCTTTGCTCACCATGCACTTCAATAGCTGTTTCACAAAGGGAAAGTCCTGGCGGCATTTGGTGAGATTGATTCAGTGTTTTCTGTCCACCTCAGCTTCTCTGACATCTGAAAGCTGGGGAACATGAAGTTCCTTACTGTTCCTTCAGGGAAGCC
This sequence comes from Brienomyrus brachyistius, assembly GCF_023856365.1. Taxonomy (NCBI): domain Eukaryota; kingdom Metazoa; phylum Chordata; class Actinopteri; order Osteoglossiformes; family Mormyridae; genus Brienomyrus; species Brienomyrus brachyistius. The sequence goes on along the minus strand of NC_064541.1, from coordinate 28,963,230 downwards.
GTGAATGGCGATTGGTGTGTGATCTCCACAATAATCCCCTTTGTTTTATTGATGCTCAGAATGCAGTTATTATTGTGGCACCATCCACCAGGTCTGCCACATGTATGTGAATTCATCATTATATGCAAAGAGACCAGTTGCCGTGGAGTCATCATCATACTTGATGATGCAGCTGCTTATGGATTTGCCCACACAGTCAAAGCTGAAGAGGGAGTACAGCCTTGTGCCTCGGTAGAGCCAAAGGGACAAAGTTCTAATCCCGTAGTTAATTTAGCTGTTTTTATTCTTCTCTTTAGGATGTGTACATGTTGCTTTTTTTCCAGGTAGTCAGACCATGAAAGAATGAAATAACCCTGTTGTGTTGTGACTGGATGTGAAAAGCACATGTAGCAGTCAGCCTTCATTTCCCGTGAAGAGCACGACTCTGTCCTTCGAGAGTTTGCTGTGAGTCAGGCTATTCTTTGACTCCTCATTGCACTAACCAAAATAATTCTAAAATGACTTTATCACTAGTGTCGTTTAGTCAGCTTTCAATATCCAGTCCAGTCTTTCTTGCCTTTTTGCTTGAAATAATGAATCCAGGGAAAATGTTTGGTTGGCCATGTGAAGTCTCATCTATAGACTGTTCACTCAATCTATGTGTACATCCAGTCACAGCGCTTCCCCTAATTTTCATTTTCAGACACACTTTGGCACATTGACGTTTTCGGAAGCAATCAGATCTTTGGATTTAAGTGAGAAGCTTAGTAGTTCTAGTGGTATATAGTTGTCATGCTGATTTAAACTTCTGGAAGACTACACTTGGCAGAGTTTAGAAAAAACAGTGGTCAAGGCAATGGACATCATTGACTTAGACTTGTGAGCAAGGTAGCTGCTTTAAGTGCACACAGGGGCTAAATGTGTTCATGCTTGCATGTGTATGTGTCTTTGGTACAGTCCTCTTCCCTGCCGCCCTGTGGTGGTCCTGGCTTCTGGCAGGGCGGCCTTTCAGGGCTGGGCTGCGCCCTCACTAAAGTCCTCTGCCTTATGGGGGCCTGAAAATGCCGTGGACAGCCAGTCAGTCGTCTCGTAATGATGCGCTGATGGTTGTTGGGAAAATCCAAACCTGAATTTTTTTATCTCGTTTCTTTTTTAATTTATATTTATAAAATTATTGGAAAACTTCCCGTCTTGCCATAGATCTGCCCCTTGATGCAGGAAGGTGAGGAGGATGTTGGACACGGCCACACTGGGATTCTCCTCTCTACAACTTTTCCTTGGGCCGCTGGCTTAATTGAATGACTGGAGGAGTGCTGTGTTCACTCCATTCTCGCTTTTGTTTCTGTTTGCTTGGTTTTCTCCTTTCATTCTGTTTGCTCTTTTGCTCTGACCTTTCTGTTCACCTCGTTTGCGTTGTTTCCTCCATTCTCTCCGTTCTCTCCGTTGTCTCTGTTCTCTCCATTAGCACCATTTGTTCCGTTCTCTGCGTGCACCGTTAGTTCATTTGTTTGATTTGCTCACGCCGTTCACTCTGTTCTCTCTTTGAGGATCCTTTAGTAAATGGTGTGTTTGAGCTTAACTACTTAACCAGTGACTGGTAGCTGCTCTACGATTTAACGTATTTGAGGATAATCAGTGACTGGTAACTGCTGTAATGTTTAGGTGGAAATTGGAAGGAGAACATTTTAAAATGAATTTCAGAAAGCACTTCTGTACACAGCGTGTAGTTAGAGTATGGAATAGTCGTCCGGTTAGTGTATTGCAAGCTAAAACCTTGGGTTCCTTTAAATCAGAGCTAGATAAGATTTTAACAGCTCTGAGCTATTAGTTGAGTTCTCCCCAAACGAGCTTGATGGGCCAAATGTCCTCCTCTCATTTGTAAATTTCTTATGTTTTTAATGTATTGTATAATTAGTGACTGGTAGGTGTTCTACTGTTTAACGTATTTGAGCATAATCGGTCACTGATAGCTGCGCTAACTTTTAACGTATTTCAGCACTGGTAGCTACTCTACTGTTTAACGTATTTGAGCATAATCAGTCACTGATAGCTGCGCTAACTTTTAACGTATTTCAGCACTGGTAGCTACTCTACTGTTTAACATATTTGACCAAAATTACTGCCTGGTAGCTGCTCTGGCTTTTAACATATTTCAGCATAATCAGTGTCTAGTAGCTGCTCGATTGTTTAACGTATTTGAGCATAATCAGTGGCTGGTACTGTAGCTGCTTTAGCGTTCATCATAGCATTTAACGTATCTGAAAATAATTAGTCACTGGTAACTGCGCTATCATTTAGCGTAGCATTTAATGTGTCTGAGAATAATCAGTCACTTGTAGCTGCGCTAGCTTTTAACGTATTTCAGCACTGGTAGCTACTCTAATGTTTAATGTATTTGACCACAATTACTGACTGGTAGCTGCTCTGCCTTTTAACATATTTCAGCATAATCAGTGACTAGTAGCTGCTTGACTGTTTAACGTTTTTGATAATAATTGGTGGCTGGTAGCTGCTCTAGTCTTAATCATTGTATTTAACGTATCTGAAGATAATCAATTACTGGTAGCTGCTCTGTCGTTTAGCGTAGCATTTAACGTATCTGAGGATAATCAATGACTGGTAGCTGCTCTGTCGTTTAGCGTAGCATTTAATGTATCTGAGGATAATCAGTGACTGGTACTTGCTTGTTTGTGATGATCTTAATGTTTTCAGAGCACGTGGGAGTTCTTGTGATACCGTCACAGTGACCTTGCCAGGAAAGACCCTGCTTGGCGTGTCAGATGTAATTCACTGGAAGACAGAAGGCAGGCAGTCATGTGACGATCTCCCCACCTGCACGGTCTGTCAGGTGAGGGGAGTTTGACTAGGGCTGCTCCACACCCCTCTGGATACCATGCAGACAGTGGGGAGAACAGCTAGCCGGAAAGCATCCCCCACATCTACAGAGATGAGCAATATCAAAAAAGCCCAAACAGGGGCACAAAACACCTGATTTTTGGTGCTCTTCTTTACCATACAAACACATGGTTACTATGGAGTGTGTTGATAGTATATTTGTCTGTAGTATGTAATAGGATGACTAGTGCTGTTTATCCTGAAAACAGATAGTGTCAATGCACTGGGAGCATTAGCTGCAGTGATGTGGTGGCCATTTTTAGATTTGAATACAGTGTGAAATGAAATTATTGATTAAAAATGTGTATAAACACATTTCTCCTCAGTTAGTATGACCTAAAGTTTGATTATTTTTTTCAGTGGAGTAACTAAACTGTACTGTGTGAAAATTAAGGGAATGTGGTACAGACATTCATCCTGGAATGTATAATTTGACTGATACCATGTTAATCGGGATTAACAGGTGTCCTGATGTTTTTCTAAAAATCTCTTTAACACTGCAAAGTGCTGCAGTGAAAGCAAACAAGCATTTATCAAGACCTGCAGCATCAATGACACCTTACGAGATTATACGTCTGTATAGGGGCACAGATGCTGTTTGGCACTATCGCTTCTTTTCTGTAGAACCAGACAAATTGTGTGGGCTTGCCTAAACAGGAAAGGATCTCCCTCTGTTTTATAATGAACACAGAGAAGCTTGGAATGAAGCTGCATGAGCTGAAATGTCTTCAGAGGGGTTTCTTGAGGATCTGGAAGGTGAGTTAATGGTTAGACTTTGTGACTGTCTGGTGGTAGAGATTGCAGGCTCCAGCACATTCTAAAAGTGTCAGTGACTGTTCTGCTGATTCGAATCAGTGATGTTTCTGCTGACATGTGGGCAAAGTAAAGGAATGAGTCACATTTGGTGACTGTAGGCCCCTTCCTGTACCTCGTCTTATGTGGTTTCATCAGTTTGACGAAGACTTGACAGGGAATGTGCTTCCTGCACTGCCCCATAATGGAGGAAGGTGTTGTACACGTTTGAGGTGGCACCCAGAATCATCTTTGGTAACCCTGGCCTCAAGTGCTTATCTTGGAGTCCTTTGTGTGTTAGTGGTGGGTAAATTTTGATTGATTCGCTGTGATCATCTGATATATCAGATTCTGTGGTTCTGGCACCACAATGTTCAGCATCCCTGATCTTGCCATACCTTCCACTCGGGCCTCATCTACGGAAAGCATGTCTGCTATTTCCTTCACAGTCATGGCGCTAGCTTGCCCTGGCATGTTCTCCGACATGACCTCTGACCTCGTTGTGAGTGAGAAGGTGTTTTCCATGTTCTCACGCCAGTGCTATGCAAGCCTCTCCTCAGGGCTCCGAGCACTTGAAACGCAGCCAGGGAATCCCTGCTCTGGCTCGGCCCGGCAGCAGGAAGTGGGCCGTGCCCGGTGAGGAACAATGACAAAAATGCATCCACAAACACACGCACACACACGCACACGCACTCACACACAGTATCCACCCCTTATCTCAAGCTGGTCACCCGTGACTCCAGAGTAACTTCCCGTGATGTCACTGCCCAAATATGGAGCTTCTCATGTGACTAATTTTTACAAATGTCTCCTACCCCCACCTCCTCGTCTCATTGCAAAAGAGAGTCGATACACTCTCTCTCTCTCTCTCTCTCTCTCTCTCTCTCTCACAGACACACACACACACACACACACACACACACACACACACCACGAGCAGCTGAGACACCAGCATTCCGGTCCATTCTGCTGCTTTCACCTTCAGACGCAGTGTTTGCAGTTAGTTGTTCTGCTGCTTTTCAGACGTGGCTTTTGCAATCGGCCGTTCCGCTGCTCTCTTTTGGCTCTTCTTGCCGGTGCAGGTAGGCACTGAGTACTGGGGGTGGGGGGTGTTGCTCGCTGTTACCTCTCTGCCTGACCAGCTGCCCCCTACTGAAGGATACGGACTGAGTCTCTTTCACTTCCCCTTGTTTCACAATCCCTGTTCTTTCACGCTCATTCACTCTCGCTGCCTTTTTCTCTCCCTCCCTCCCTCCCTCCCTTTCTCTCTCTCCTGCCCTCCCTCTCTCCCTCCCTCCCTCTCTCTCAGTCAAACACAAACCCACATACCCGCACTCTCTCCCTCTCTTTTCCACAGATTCCCAGGCTGATTTCCGACCCCGAAGGGACTACCTGCTGCCAGGTGCGGGACGCGTACCCCCAGCCCTTTCCTTCTCTCCACCAGGATGCCCTGGCTGGTGAGTGTGTGTGTGTGTGTGTGTGTGTGGTGGGGGGGCACAGATGCTGTTTCTCTGACTCCCTTTGTGCTACGGCTGCTGCCGCCGCTCGTTGATGTACCGCCTGAGTCCTGCAGAGGGGGCCGGTGCTGTCGCTCTCACTCCTTACCACCCTCTCTCTCTCTCTCTCTCTCTCTCTCTCGCGCTCCCTTTTAATGAATGAATCGCCTGTACGCGGGTTCTCTCCTTACTCACTTGCCTGGCCACTCCGCACCGCGCCCGCCGACAGCCTTCCCCCCCAACGACACGGCAGTTGCCGCGCCTCTCAGCACCGGTGTGTGCATGTGCGAGAGAGCTAGTGCGCGGGTGTGTTTGCGTGTTTGTGTGTGTGTGTGTGTGTGTGTGTGTGTGTTTCAACGGAGTGGGAGGACCCTTTTTTAAATACACATGCACGCATCTCGCCGGCTCACTTGGCAGCGAGCTTTGGGAGACTGAGGTGCAGAGCGGGAGTGTGAGCACGGGGACACCTCCTTACGGCCGGGACCCCAGGTAGGCGGAGGGGGGGCAGTCTTAAATTTCTTTGTACATGATAAGGGAAGGGTGATTCCTGATATGTGATTGTCCAAATGTCAGGGATTTACTGAGTCTTCCTGCCTTTTTGGGCTGCGGGGAATGTGTGTAAAAAGGCATTGTGTGACCACTGTAGTATTACAGATCTGTTCAGTCTTCCTGTCTTTACAGAACACAGTTTTATATAGAGAAACACACACACACAAGCAGGATTTATAATTTAAGGTGTTTTATTTATATATATATATATATATATATATATATATATATATATATATTTTTTTTTTTTTTTTTTCTCAATTTAAATTTAAATGGTAATTTTGTGTTTTGTTTATGTTGTTTCATTGTATTTCATTATATTTGTAATATGATGAATATTGACAGCATATAATTATTTAATAATATTATGCAGTGTTTTAGAAACCCTGCATAAAATGAAGTTCCTTCATCCAAAAGACATGCTGAATCAATGGCTTTCTGTGTGCACATTACGCGGGCGATGACCTCATAGCTCAGGATGACCCGATCCCCCCGGGCTACCCCGCTTGTGGATTCGATACCCAGGAACCCAGAGGAGTCAAGACAGGGTTCAAAAGTCATGTGACTGCTGACAGCGTGTGTGAATATCTTCCGGTACCGGCCGACTTCATGCTATCTTGAATTATGATTGAAACTTTTAGATGAAGCCGACTTAGGTGTCTTTTTTCAAAGCTTAACAGTGGAGGAACTAGACAAAGTGTAATTATGAATTTAAGGGGATTTGTAGAAGACTAATAATATCAGAGGACACCTGTGGTGCCTCTGTTCCTGACATTGTATGCTTGTGCTCACATTTGTTTGAGTGGAGTGTATGTTTGCCAAGCTTAGATTCTCATACTACATCTCCGTCTATAGAAATGTTTTCTCTGCAAACCACAGCATACATGTTGCCTGAAAAGGTTTGACACTGAAACTTATTTTTTGCGCTCCCAGTGTTTAAACTGCATAATTAGGAGTTAAACAGCTGTATTTGCATCTCGCATGAATGATTGGATTTTATACCTCGTTCGTGGCCACAGCCCATCTTGGGTTTTCAGCAAGCTTTTGCTGTGATAGGCCTTTAGAAGCCGTGAGTGATCACATGCCGCGTTTACCCTCGCCTGCTGCTCGTTACATTCATTATGCTTTAGCATCACTTGGCACAGTACATTTGTGGCTCCTGCAGCTCTGGCGGAGTGTAAGCTACACCTTCCCAGAAGCCAGTCAATGCTTCGTTGAGCTGACAGGGCCCTTCCACAGCACCGGAGACATAGGTCCTGGTTGTGCGGACCGTTTCTATGGAATGGAGCACTGTTCGGACTGACAGACGGCCCTGGAGCGTGTAGCTCACAGCTCCACAGGGCAGTGGGCTGTTCCTGTTCCTCACATGGATGTGAATTTTCATCTGCTATGCATGATTGGGTCTTGGCTTTCTCTGGCTCCTCCTAGCACCATGTTTTGTTTTCTTTATTCCTATCCCTCCTTATGTTTATATTCCACTCCTGGTAGCCATTTTCACTCTTTTTAAACACAGCAACTAGCCTTTGGGGCCAGGGTTGTATTATTTACCTGTCTGCTTCTGGAAGCCATACAAGTGCTGCAAAGGGGTTTGAAGGGGCAAGGGTGAAAACTCCAGCAGGTGGTAGCATTTGTTTGAAAATCGACTTCCATCCACGGATCTGGATGACATTTGTTAAAGGCATTTGTCCTGAGCTGGAAGCACAATAACAGATAAAGACAGAGTTCTCACATCAGCTGTCTAACAGAGGAAAAATCAGTATGCATGTGATATTAATGAAGAATATAAGGCTGGAAGCTTGCAGAGAATGTCAGGCTTGGCTAAGCGCAGTGCACTAGAGCCAGGGGCAGTGAACACCAGACTCATTGGGGTATAAAACCCAGTGCCACCTTTGGACGTTCTGTTTTCATGGGCTCTACTCACCGGCGTGTCTGCAGCTACCGCCTTTGCCAGCCCATGACCTCGTCAGCCGCTTCTTAACGATTCTCCTCGGCTGTGGACCCCATACTAGAAAGCATCCAGGAAATGTGAACCGTTTCGTTCTCTTCGCGGCAGCTCAGGTGTTTTCCTTGTTCTTTATGACTCTGAGTTGTTATTGGAAAGTTCTGTGTTTTTTTGGAAAGCAGATCATTACTCTGAGGGTTAGAGGAGGTTCCAGATCCAGACGTTCAGCTTGATTTGGTTTATGCCATAATAGAGGTACCTTATTTCTAAGAGAAACATCAGAATTTCCAACGTGTAGCTTTGGGTGGAATTGATTCCTTTATGACTAGGTGATTCATTTAGAAGAGAAATTGCTTGCAGGCCATCTTGGAACACTTGTTAACCTGTGTCCCCCCATTTTTTCCCTCATTCTGGCATCTTTGGACACCTTACAGTCACCTGGAGGTTGGGCTAGCAGATGTTCTGGAAATGCCAGAGCAAGCTTGTCGCTCGCACTCAATCAGTCTTAAAGAAACAAATAGTCTTTCGTGTTTGCTTTGGTTATCGGGTCTCACCAGGACAGCCTCCTGTATTGCGTTACATTTTATCTGTACGGCAAACATCCGCTATGAAGGAAAGCCTGTAGGTAAAGTTTCTGCAGCGCTGTGGTTAAGTGACTTACACGTGGAACACGGCTGAGAACAAACGTTCAGCGGTGTTTCTGTCTTTCGTGATCCCGTGCAACCTCTTACACTTTATTCTTGCTGCTCTCCGTGAGGCACCCAGTGGCTTAGCGTGGTCAGGTGACAGGGCACAGGGCCTGGGTAGTGAGTGACGTGAACTCAGAAAGCTATGCTTGTTGATTCTGTTTGATGGGACACTCTGCTTTTGGTGGCCGTGTGTGTGTGTGTGTGTGTGTGAGTGAGGGAGTGAGGGCTCTCTCTCTCTTCCTCTTGTCGATGGGTATGCAGAAGCACCTTTAATACAGCAGGAGTAGGCTGTTGCGTGATGCGTGAGCTTGGCAATGAGAGAGGCACTTCCAAAGCGGCCAGCTGACCCTCACAAACATGTGAGATGGAGAGGTCTGCTTGGTAGCGTGTGTGTGGTACGAGGGAGGCTTCGTGTGCTGGAAGAGGCCGTCTCTGTGTTCCCTGTCATTGGTGTTTAAAAAGTGGGGGTGTCAGTGGGGGTGTGCGGGGGTGTGTGGTGCTGGGGGAGCGGGCCGCGGCAGGCAGGCCGTCCCTCCACTTCCTCTCGCCAGCGTGTGTCTGTACTCAGGGAGGATGCTGGGGGATAAATTTAGACCTGCAGCTCTCCTTCCATCTGCTGCCACTCGGTTTAGGCCCGTTTCCATAGGAACCAGTGCTAGGCTCCCTTAAATGGGAGAGAAGGAAAATGAAAGGCATTTTGGAGGTTGCAGGGGTTTTGTTCTTCTCCAAGCACATACTAATTCTCCGTACACCTCCTTATCTCCCTCTCAGATCCATGCCGGACCGTTGTGGTCACTGTTTTGAATTGGCACCGGGGTTCTGTGCCTTCGGAAACTGGCAGTGTAAATCTGCGAGCTCCCCGCCGAAAGCTCGCGTCGTGACCATTGTTTAAACTGTCTGAATGGAGGGGACGGGAGGCTATATTTAGCAAGACTGTGGAGCGGTGATTAGGCTGCCGGCTGGTGGTGCTTGGTTGCTACCAAAAAACGGGTCACCACCATGAGAAATATTCTGCAACTGATTTAAGTGCAGGTTTCAAAATGCATGCAGGGCATTCAGGGGCGCCCCGGAATCCTACAGGCTGCGCTGGTAGACGGGCACCTCAGAGGATGCTGTGTTTATGGTGTTCTCCTGTCAGAAGAAGGGACACATGACCTGGGGGTCTGTTGGTGCTGCAGAGGACCTTATGGGGAGACATGGAGCTATGGATGTCTGTGGTCATATGATGGTGTTGGATGCAGTATTTTGTATTCACTAGGGTTAACTAATCTGTTTAAAGGTTGAAAATGTAACTGCCCTGGCTGGTGCTTTGACCACCATTGCTCATTCAATGATAATAGTCACAGCGGAGGGGACAGCATCCAAGACAGCATTACAGTGGGGTCCCCAAAATAGCGTATTCCTGCTGCCCAGGCTCCTCCGGTCCTGGTATCGAAAGCTGAGCCAGTTCTGCCAGAAACTTCTAGAAATGAAATCCAGGTCCCGGTCTGTGAACAGATATTTATATCCGTCTGCGAGGTGCAATTAGCATGTGCAGAGCAAGGTGACATTTCTGTTGTCAGATCTGCTAACGTCGCCTCTGCCAGCCGTGTGAAATGTGCAGGGGGACCTGCCAGACGGCTGTGCCCGCTCAGGTCGCCTCCGCGGAGCTGGCGTGAGGCTCCTGGGGAGCGGGCATGGTGGTGCCACGGAAAGAGAGAGGATACGAAGCGGTTATTACCCACCACAGCGTACTCCGGGATGGTGAAGTCCATACGGCGGTGTTCAGAGCCTGTGAGTGAGGAAGCTGGCTGGGGGTGTGCTTGGGGATGTGCTTGGGGGTGTGCTTGGGGATGTGCTTGGGGATGTGCTTGGGGATGTGCTTGGGGATGTGCTTGGGGCTGCTCTGCACCATGCTGACAGACGTTTGTCACGGCTGTCTTGTTTCAAACATGCATGATGCTTAACAACTGAAACTCTACCAGTGATCTGGCATAGTGGAGACACATGCTTTAATATTTAGCTCAAAACATCTTTTCAAAAGCCAGTAACTAATTCACAACCCACACGTAGAAGTAATCCTGTTTCTCAAAGCCCTGCAGATAATCTAAGTTCACTCTTTAGCACCCCGCAACTAGGCTAAACTCACCCCTTGAAAGCCATTAACTAGTCCCAAGTCACTCTTCAAAACACATTAATGTGTCCAGGTTCACCCCTTAGAAGTGACTAACCAGTCAAAAAACTTCATCACAGGTCTCACCTGTTTAAATGGGCTCCTGGTACTGGTAATTGGCCAGCTCGTCACATAACTTTCCACTTCCCCTTGCGCATGTCCAGCTCCCCGCACCCAGGAAAACGTCAGCCACAGTCATTGTGGGAGTTCCTCTTCCCTCTTACATGAATACATATTGAATCCCACCATGACGAAACTCCAAAACTGATGACATTCATCACCATGTGCAGTTTCCTTAAAATATGTACTTTAATTACTTCTTAATTAAATTAGACTCTTAATGAGATTGTTCACACTGAGCCAGTTTTGAGTTAAAATACTATTTGAGACATTTGTAGTGTTTGTTCCTACAAATCTAGTGAAATTTGTTTACGTTGGCACACACACACAGAGACCTGTACTCATCTTTGTGGGGACTCTCCATACATTTCTGTGGGTAAAACCTAATCCCAACATGATGACCTTAACCTCTATCCAGCCCTAACCTTAACCATAAATAACCAAACAAAGTACAAGTCTTTTGGCATTTTTAGTTTTTTGATTGCAGGCCCAGAGTGTATTGAATTTCCCCTTGTGTGGACCAAAAAAATTATCCCGGCAACATCAAATAACAGGTTTTCAGCACATTGTGGATACAGTTGGTCAGCTGGTAATGCAAATCTGACACACACAAACATGCGTATACACACACACACACACACACACACACAAACATGCGTATACACACACACACACACACACACACAAACATGCGTATACACACACACACACACACACACACAAACATGCGTATACACACACACACACACACACAAACATGCGTATACACACACGCACACACACACACACACACAAACACTGCTGCCAATTTGCGCTGCATGTGTGATGAAGTCCGGGCTCCTTGCTCCTCGCACCTCCTCACCGCACGGGAGGTGCTGCTGTCTTGTGGGCCGCCGAGTCGCTTGTTATCATTTCGAAACAGCTCATTTGCATCTCGCACACCCCCGCTGATTCACTTTACATCAGTGTATCTTGCCGAATTCATCTGTGTGTATAAAGCCAACCCTCCGTCCTTCCCTTCATCCATCCCTCCATCTACCCCTCAATCCATCCTCCACTACAGTATATGTCAGTATATACATTGGCAGTGTAATGGTTTGCTGTTGGGTATCAGCCCTCCTGTGCTTCAACCTCTTGGCTGCCCGCTTCGTTTACATCCTCAGAAAGCTGCTCCTGCTGACTGCAGGATGATGCTTCGGACTCTGTGGGACCCTGAGGCTTTTTGGCCGGACAGTCTTTTTGAGCAGTCCTAATACAGCTCGGATACAGCCGGCTTCTGAGCACCGTGGCTGGGATTCAGAGATCAGAGCTGCCGGCAGCCCCAGGCCCCAAGCCCTGGGCTGCTCTGCGCATGGTGGCCGTGTGCTCTGTGTGTGTGTGTGTGTGTGTGTGTGTGTGTGTGTGTGTGAGAGCTCTCTCTCTCCCTCTCAGAGGTCCTGAGAATTAGGGGATAAGGGGAAAGAGACAGAAGGAGGGCGAGTGAGTGCCGGCCTCCCCGCGGACCTCCTTCGCTAGCCTTTGGCCGCAAGATCTCCCCGCTCAGCTGACCGTGCACCGCCGCCCCGCTGCTCACTCTCACTTTCTGCCCCCCCCCCAGTCACTGCTGTCTGTGGCAGAGTTGACGGCAGGATGGGCTTCATGGAGGGTGGTGTGCAGCATTGTCATGCCACATGCCAGTCACTGATACCACACTGACTGACCTCCCTTTGGACTTACACTGCATCACTGACGGAGGAGAGATTTTGGTATTGTGGGGGATACGACTTAATCATGTACATGTAAAGGTCTGTTTTTTTAGGGGCGAGTGAATGAAGGCAAATTAAATATTAGTGCTTCCCACGTCCCTGCACTGGATGTTAGCAGTAAAAAAATGGCAGAGCCTCCCTGGTGGAAATGAAGTGTGCAACAATGTTCAGTGTGCTTTCACTTTCTGGCCTGGGCTGGTGTTGGTGGTTCAGCCGTATGCGTCAGAATGAAACTAATATGGGCTGGGGGTGGCTTGGGCGGGGTTGGGGGGTGATGCATCTCCCACCGGTGTCTCATAAACAGAGGCTGAAACAGAGGCCCCCATTTCCGGGTAACATTTGGGTTGTGTGTCTGTGTGTCTGTGTCTGTGTGTGTGTGTGTGTGTGTGTGTGTGTGTGTGTGTGTGTGTGTGTGTGTGGACCAAATGTTTGCACAATGCGATAAAGATATGGTTAAGGTTAGGGCCGGGTAGGCAAGGTTGTCATTGTTGGCATTAGGGTTTTGCCCTTAGAAATGAATGGATGGTCCCCACAAAGATTTGAATTCAAGTGTGTGTTTGTGTGTGTGTGTGTGTGTGTGCACACGCATGTGTGTGCGGGTGTGTTCATTAGCATGCACTCGTGAGCGTGTGACTCTGCCTGAGTGCTGGACACCAGCACATGTTTCTGGTGGTTGAGGTCACGGGTCCCTGCTCCGTGCATTTGTGCATGCAAGCACCAGCCCCCCTACCCCCCAGCTCTGTGGGCTTCCCCATCCCGGGGCTCAGAGCTAAAGTAGCATGAATAATTTAGCTGCTCTTCGTGCTGCCCTAAACCACCCTAATCGGTCTGTTTAAGGGGCGCGCGCGTCAATGGGATGCCGAGGATCATTAAGTCCCGCCTGCCTGCGGCCGGCAGCAGACGGAGAGCGCGTGTGAGGATCCCTCCAGAACCAGCTGCTGCCCCAAATGCACCCCCCCTCCCACCCCCCGATTCTCCCTCCCACTCCCTTCCTTGGACCACACAAAAGAAGCAATGGCGGCCCGAGGAGGCGTGGGGGGGAGGCGTTGCCATGACGCAGTGGCACATGACCCACACGTGCCTGGCACGCTCCCCCCTTGCATTCCCGCGCTGTGACAGATCTGGCGCTGGGGGCCCCCTCTGGCTGGCTGCATGGACCAGTGGAGCAGACAATGCAGACTGTGCCACCTGGAGGTGGGGGAGGACTTCTCCATGTCATGTTATTGAACATGTTTTTTGCATACAGACACACACGTTATTGTATGTGTATTCTTCAGGTGCATAAACAATTGCTGATAGAAGCAAACTAAAGCTTAAAAGCACCACTTACAAGTGATGGAAATACTGCCATTTAATATCATATTGCCATATTTTGTATGGGGATGATGTAACCCATCAGTACCCCTGTGTTAAAAAGGAATAAACCATCTCTCTCATGTGGGGCCATAATATTAAATATGTCAAAAATGCTCCCCCTTAGATCTGGCTTGATCTGTTCTGAAAACTATATAGTGATACTATATCATATAAATCTTATATGTGAGGAATAAGGTTTCTCCATTAACCACTGGTTCACCCAGTTTTAAGGGTATGAGTCTGACCCAGCTTACATCAAACCTCAGACAACATTAGCATATACAGTCACTCTGAGCTGGTGATCAGTGCTTAAGTGAGAAAAGTTTGAAGTGTTCACAGCTTTATGGTATTCTGGTTATTTTTCTGATTATTTTGTATGGTTTCCCATTTTTATTTCTGTTCTGTTTGCGGGACCTTGTATGTGTCTCCATTCTTCTCCCATAGCCACTTATCCAGTATGGAGTCACAGCGAACCTGGACATTCAAGTGACTTCAAGTGTGCTTTGTCATTAATGTAACATACTGTAGTCTGCATCAATACAGCAGTTTTTCTACACAACAATAAGTGTGACTAAAAATGAATCCTACATGATGAAAGAATCCTGTCAGGATTTCACACATTTGTTACGTCGATACTCACTGCTGTGTCGTGAACAGATGTTGGGAAAACAAACTCAGTTTTGAAACAGTCTAGCAATGAAGGTGGATTCCAGGGAATCGGGGGCTGGGGTGTCTGTTTTGGCAGTCACATGAGTAATGAAGCCAGAATCCAGGAAACACATGCGAAGCTCACAGAACCGGGCTTGTTAAAAACTCGTCAGGCTGCCTCGCAGCCTCTGCCGCTTCCGCCGGAGCCGTTGTCATCCACGGAAGTCGGCATTCTGTATAGCGATACTTTGAATAATTTACCATGTGGAGTGGGTAAGTTCTCCTCCAGTGTCAAGAAGTGAAAAAAAGGCAGGTAAGATCTGGCAAGGTGGTGGGGGTCGGGAGCCGGCCAATGTGATAGACAGTGGGACAGGCTGGGAATCTCACCATGTGCACTGAGGGGGTGGTTCTGAAAAAGAGGTAGCTGGATTCGGACCCCTACTGCAAAATGCTGCCAGAGATGTCCAGGACTGCTCCCCTGGGGGATGGATTAGCTATGGAATGTACCAGGGATAATGGCCGCGAGGCACGTATGACTGCTGAAGCTGTGCGTAATGTTTATGTGGTGACAATGCCATCCTGACTGCCTGTGTGGGGGTGTGTGGCTGGAGGGCTGCGGCGTTTTTAAGTGCAGATGGTCTGCTGATACTCTTCATGTCGTTCATCTCATCCTTCTTTTCTGTACTCCCTCCTCTCTCATCCTCTTCCCCTTATCTACAGCTCCCCCTAGTGCCTGAATGCTGCTGTGCTGGGAGCACTATCTGGAAACCCCTTTCTACTCTGCTTATTCATTTAGCTTTTGCTCTCCAGGAAAAAGTGTGGAGGGGGGGGGGGGGCTCCTTTCACTTATTTCCAGAAATCAGACGAGGCCCCAAATGCAGCGTTCCAAAGAGAATCTATGTTTCGTTCGAGACAAATCAGCTGAATTATCCTGCTAAGGCAGAGCCCTCCAAGGGAATCTGCATGCCACGCCGTGACCTGCCAGAGCTGGCGTCTTGTGAAGCGTGTGCAAGCCAGCTGCTCTGTCCGAGAGCTGCCATGTCCTGCTCCGCTGAAACGCAAAGCCCATTTTTTCCACGTCTGTGCTTGTTTTCCGAAACTGAGCTCGGCTCCAAATCTTCCAACCCAGCTTGAGTGTGGCTTGCATCATTTATCCAGACACAGTAGATTTCCCTCTGAGGATCTGATCCGTACCGTGTTCGTTAGAGTAGGAGACGTATTGTCCTCTACTCTGTGCTCCTTTGTGTGGGAACATCTCTCTTCCTCTAAGCCGAAACAAAAGATACCCGAAGTATTTCTTTATTTGGCTGCACAATGGATTTATACCTGCCAAAGTGGGTGGATATTGATGATATTAACAATAAAGGCTTCATTCATATTTTTTGCTCCCTTTGTTTTTGTCCGTAGAATTAAATGTAGCTGCGCTCTCCTTTACAGTGACGCCAACAGCCTCCGTTGTCCAGTGAAGTTTCACAACCGAGAGGCTGAAATGGGTGACTGCTATTCCGAGATTAGCAACATCTATCTTTTGTGGTATTGGTGGCGAGTGGACCTAGGACATAAATTTTACACTGTGTTCTCTGTTTTGCCTTTGTGGTGGTTGTGCAGATGACTCACGCCGAAACACGGTAGCCCCTGAAACTGGCCAGTGGCAGAAAATTGCCGTAGATTTAGCCTTAATGAAGTGATCATTGAGAACTAATGAATGGGATGGCTTACAATTCAGATTAATCTCTTACAACATGACTGCCATTCGGCCGCATAGATGAATCAGATGTAGACCCTCTGGACTATAAATATAGTGCTTGTGCACTTTTTACTTGTGCTTCAGTCAAGGACATTTAAATGCCAGCTGAGTAAAAAAAAAAAAAGGGAAAATTGTTCAGAAGTGCCATATGCCTGGTCAGATGCATGACCTGCAAGTGAATAACCTCTATATCTGTTCCCATTGAGGGTAATAAACCTCAGTTGGGGAAAGATTTGAAGGGACCTTGGATCTTGTATGCATGTTAAGTCAAAGCCTGCTTGTGTGTTGTGCCCTAATGTGTGCAGTTTGGTGTGGTGGTGGTGGTGGGGGGCAAGGGGGGGGGGAGTGGCCTGGTGTCGATGGGAAAACCTCTTGCCGTTTCGCTTCAGACGTCAGCCAGAGGGTTCAACTCTCGGCAAGGACTATAATTCATATGTAGACATTGAGGTATTGACAGTGCCAACATCACTGACTCACCTTCAAAGGCATCTTAATCTAAGGTGTTGCCTGATGAGGTTTGTACAGGATTGGGTGGATTGAACTGATACTCAAAGTGAGATCCAATACTGTTATGTTTTAGAAGTTAAAAAATATATATATTTTCTTGGCAGATGCTGTTTTGAAATGTAGTCTAGTTTTACTGTTCTACATCACTGCAAAACTGAAAAATATAATAGATAAAAAAATAGTAATGTTAAAATAATTACACCTGAGAAATCAATATTAATCTAACAGAATTATGGGCATCATCATTAGCCTTCATGGCTAAACTACACCCAGATTTTGACTCTGATAGCAGAGAAAATCTCTTCTGGATTGGAATCGGATGCTGACCAATGGATGTGGAGAGGATAAAGAATCTTTCCTACAAAACATAACAGGTTCCAGTCGGGATCTGTAGTGATGTCATAGGAATCTGTTGTCCATTAATTCATCTTTAGTCTTGGGTTGACATCTTATTGTTATCAGTATATAGTTGTGACTTTGGCATGAGTTTTGTTTCAAATGTATAGGGTGGGAAAGATTCAGATTTTTCAGTAAGTTTGTTGCATAAGATATCGAAATTCATTTGCTGTGATATTTTAAGCTTGTTTTAAAGTCTAGAACCTCTCATATGGTAACTTAATCATTAGTGTTTGTACATTGCGAGTAGTACAAGGGAAACAGATTGAAAAACATCAAGCGCATGCAGGGATATATCTTCAGATTTAGGCTGGAAAAAGGCTATTTCCCTTTGGGAGTATGAGTCATGTGACAGGTAAATACCAGGTATAATAATAACTAACAATATGAGATGATCTACTCCATTCTGTGTCTGTTTTCACAGAACCAGTGAGGTGACAGTCAGCAGCGGAAAGCTGAGAGGGATCTGTGAAGAAGTTGCTGTGTGCATCTGGACCGTTGTCTGACCGTGGACCAACTCTAAGACCAGTCCAAAGGACTAACAAGCTAGATATCTGCAGTAAACCATGGGAAAATCACGATGCAAAGTGATCATCTGCTCGGCGCTGGGTGATGGATTGCTACAGTCGGCTTGGATATTACTCTTAGCCCCGCTTTGATGGTGTCCATTTATACTGTTGCAATGAGGCCTTTGCCATACTTGGATATGATTTAAAAAGAAACTTATGAAATTTTAATAATTATAAAGTGAAACAAAGGAAAGAAGAAGGAACCTTTTTCACTAGACAAAAAGAGGTCTTCAGACACCCTCTGGCTGTTTCTTTTGCAGAGCCTTCTCCATGCCATTATGTACCGGGAGAGTTCTGCAGCTTTGTGGCTAAATCAATGAGGCTGTGTGGTCTGACTAAGACAGAAGCATTCCCAGTGTTTATTTAAGGCCTCCTCCCCACTCTATGGAGGCCAAGCACAGCCAGCCGACCGGCGGGGAGCGGTCTGCAGGGCAAGAGCATCCCCTGTCTGAGCATCCCCCGGAGGACCATCTGTCGCAGCTTCAGCAGCTGCATCAGGCTCCCTCCCGACCTCCCCATGGCTCTCATGGTCGACACCATCACCGGCAGCCTAAGCGTAGTGACCTAGAGCGGCAGCTCCTCCGGCTGCAGCATCAGTCTTCTACCTCTGCAGCAGCACCAACGTGGCAGCTTGCAGGTACCCCGGGTCCCTCTGGAGGGAACTTTCCCACAGCCTCTCAGTCATCTTCTTCCACTCAAGGCTTGCATGCCCAGGTAATCCCATCACAATGCAGCCAAGAAGTCCAGGAGGGTGCCCCGCCCAGGCGGGAACGTAAGCCCCAGAAGCCAGGAAAGTATGTGTGCACTTACTGCGGCCGTCCATGTGCCAAGCCTAGTGTTCTCCAGAAGCACATTCGCTCCCACACTGGAGAGCGCCCCTACCCCTGTGTCCCATGCGGATTCTCCTTCAAAACCAAGAGCAACCTGTATAAACACCGCAAGTCTCATGCCCACCGGATCAAGGCAGGGTTGGCTACCAGCAGGGAGGACTATAGCTTAGGTGGACCTGAGGGGGGTGCTCTGGGGGAGGATCCAGAAGAACCCACAGAGGGAGAAAGCACAGATTCAGAAGATGAAACAGGACAACATGCCCCAGTGTCCTCCCAGGAGAAACTGACCTCACAGAAGAGTGGAAGCATAGAAACACCAAACTTAGAGGAGCCACAACGAGCTGAGGACTCCCAGGCAGTTAAACAGAGGCTAGCCATGAGGTTAAGTGAGAGGAAACGTGTGCCAGTAGCTTCCTCAGATGATCCACCTTCCTCCCTGGGCCCTGGAAGTAAGGGTAGTACAGAGTCAGGTTATTGCTCCCTTTCTGGGAGCACTGAGCTGTCCCAGGTGAGCCCTCCAAATACCAATGCCAAAACCTATGCTGAAATAATTCTGGGCAAGTATGGACGGCTGGGGCAACAGCAAAGGGGCTCTCATCACCAACACCTTCAGCCCTCTTCCACTACTTCCTTAGGGCAAGAGGAAAAGACTATCCCTTTTACGGTGCCTAAGACACAGGTCATAGAGCACATTACCAAACTTATTACCATTAACGAAGCTGTAGTGGACACCAGTGAAATCGACAGCGTCAAGCCCAGAAGGTCTTCCCTCTCCAGGAAAAGCAGCATAGATCCCAAGTCAGAAGCACTTGGACCCAGTAGCAGCAGTGCTGTTCCTATGAGTCTTAGTGGCTTTTCAAGTGAATCCCTCCGTCCCAAGTTTCCCAATGTTGACTTGATGGCTGGTCAGGCTTCTACAGTGCCTCTCCTAAGAAGCCACTCAATGCCTTCCTCAGCAGGCCAGGCCGATTCTGCCACCACTTCTCGCAGTTTCCGTCTCAGTCATTCGTTTGACGAAAGGCAAGCTGTGGTGGCAGAGATGCGTGTAGGCCACCATCACCGCATGCTGAAGCGCCAGCCCGCAATTGAGGTACCGCTTGGAGCAGAGTTCATCCCTGAGGAGAATGCTCCCTCTGTTTCATCCTCTGTCACCCCTCTGACATCTGACCTGAGCCGAAAGCAGCGGCGTGGGCCCAGACTTTACGAATGTGAAGCTTGTGGTACCCGGTGTAAGAAAAGAGAGAGCTATGAGTCACACCGTCGCAGTTTTTGTACGGCACGCCAACCTGAGGAACCCAAGAAGGGACCGGAGAGCAGCACTTATCGAGAGGACAGACCTCAAATGATGCATTATAAATTCAGGGCTATGGCAATGGCTGTGCGCAAAAGGAGGAAAGAGGAGAGTCTGGAGGAGGATCCTCCCAGCCCAGGACCAGCAGCTGTTTCATTTCCACTTAGTGCCCCTACCCCTGTACCGGGACGAGAAGATATGTTTGAGAGGGAGACTTCTTTGAGCACTTCCACACAAGTGGAACCAGACAGAAGAAGCACTTGGAAGGAGATCTCTGTGATCCAGCACACCAGCTCATTTGAGAAGCAGGAAAGCATGTCTGTGGAAAGCCAAGAGAAAGAGGAAAAACTAACTAGCGTGCCACTGCCTTCTGTGGAACACCAATTGCCGCCGAAAACTCAGCAACAGCCACCGCCGAAACCACACCCAATATCCCGCTTGGTTCGCCAGCATAACATTCAAGTGCCAGAGATCCTTGTAACCGAAGAGCCAGATGCAGACATGGTGCCGGTCCCAACCACAGCTATAACGTCATTAGCTAAGGAACCAGAGAAGGTGGAGGAGTTCCAGTGGCCTCAGAGAAGTCAGACTTTAGCCCAGCTTCCAGCTGAGAAGCTGCCACCAAAGAAGAAACGCCTTCGACTAGCTGAGGCAACCCAGTCCTCTGGGGAGTCAAGCTTTGAGTCAGTTTCACTGCCTCGCAGTCCCAGTCAGGAAAGCAGCATATCCCATGCCTCTAGCCGGTCTGCTTCCTTTGAGGATTCAGGAAAAGCTGACTCTGAGGTGGCTCCAGCTGGTGCTTCTAGAGGCTCCCAGGGATCTCACATGCTGACTGTTCCTTCTGCCCCACACCAGCATCACCATCCCCACCGGGAGATGAGGCGCTCAGCCTCAGAGCAGGCCCCTGCAAGCACCCAGCACCCTGCCCAGATCGTCGAAACTCGGAGCAAGTCCTTTGACTATGGTTGCCTCTCCCCACAACACTCCTCCACAACCTGGAGGGAGAGACGAAAGTGCCTCCTGGTGAAGCATGCCACGCTGGGGGAGCCGGATCAGGAAGATCAGCCTGCTGGTCCATCTGCCAAACCTGGAACTCCTCTGGTCTGCCTGTCCTACACTACTCATCCTGTTTCATCTTCAGGTTCAGAGTCCAACATGGCACAGTCATCCTCCAGGCATAGCCCAGATTCTTTAACAAAGTCTGTACAGCTTCTTCAACCCTCACTGCCTTCTCTCTCCCAGTCAGTTTTCCCCCAACATACACAACCTCCAGAGACATTCCCCCAAGGACAGCTAGCTCAACTCTTACCTGCCACAACAGGCATCACTGATGTCCCATCTGCTCAGATCATCCCTCGAGCTTATTTGCAGACTGCTCCACCCCCACTCCATGCAGCTCCGCTCCGCATTGCAGATCACCTGGGTCTTCCTCTTCAGCCCTTCTCATCAATCCATCCCTTGCAGTATCCAACTGGTGCTGCCCAGGCCCTCTACCTCCCCATGCCCAGCGGACTAACCCTTCAGGTTCCCACAGAACCCTTTCGGGAATCCAAAGAATCGTCATCCTCTTTGCAGACACCCATCCCCTATCATCACCAACCTCACCATCCTCGCCCAGTCATCGCTCCCTGTCTAGAACAGCTGGCACCAGTGGTGTCACTTGTGGTGCCAGTACGCCTCCAGACCCACATTCCCACCTATGCCAGTGCAATGTACACCACCCTCTCTCAGATCCTCGTAACCACTCAATCCCATGAGCCTGTCTGTTGCTCCACTATGGCTCTCATGAGCAAGCTAGAGGAGCGTACACTGCAGAGCCCATACTTAACAATCCCCACTTCAAAGAGTTACCTGCCAGTGACCCTGCCTTTGGAATTGGAGCTCAGGATGGGTTCAGAAGAGGGATATGGATCAACAAGTGTGGGTGGGAGCAAGCGCATGCTTTCTCCAGCTGGAAGCCTGGAGCTCAGTACTGAGGCACAGAGACAACAGAAACGTGTGAAGGAAGAAGAGGAAGAGGAGAAGGAAGACAGTGAAGGCATCAGAAGAGGAGGTGATGGAGAAAAGGCTAAAGACAAGGTGGCTATTGAAGCTGCTCTGGTTCGTGAAAACAAAGAGAAGGTCGAGAAAGCTAAGGAAGAGGAACCAGAAGAAGACAAGGGCGAGGCAGCACCAGAAGAGGCAGTGCCCTCCAAGGAGGAAGAAGAGGAGGAGAGCATAAGAATCCGGGTCTTGAGTCCAGAAAGCCACAAGGGGCCATCGTACCATAGCCTTCATACCACCACCTCGGTCAGCTGGTGCTACCTGAACTATGTGAAACCCAACCCATCCCCCCAGAGGGATGCCCAGGCTTCTGTGTACTCCTCCTGGTGTGTCAGCATGCACAACCCCAACCTGCCTGGCCTTTCCACCAAGGTGTCACTCGCGCTGCTGCGCTCCAAGCAGAAGCACAGCCTGGAGACCTACACCACAGCCATGGCACCACAGCCCACTGCTGGCAAGCTGGTTCCAGCCAATGCCAGAAAGCCACGTATGACTGAAGTAAGTCTGACAGCCATCATAGACTGAATCATCTTCATAAAGAGTGTGTCAGATGAGTTGTTGGTGTTGCCGTGAGCTGTGCCAACACACACAAAGCGATGCCGACAAATCACTTGATTTTGGTCAACATTGTCTCTGCGGAATCCGAAATATTCCATACAGCGGAAGACAAATGTCTTTTGGGGACTAGATCTTGTTTACTCACTAATTTTTTGTAAAATTTCTTACAAATGCATGCAGAGCTCATGCAAAAGTAGAGGCAGTAAACTTTAGAGTGATTTATTAAGATCATGTGATTATTGATGATCATGCACATCTAATCCACGCAGAGGAACGCAGACCTGTGCTTGCCCTCTGAGCCCTCCTGCTACCACAGCAGAGGCCGCTCCCTAGTCCCTCTGGGGCCTGTACTACGAAGCGGGATTACTGGCTTATCGGGGTAACTTGTCGGATTTAAGGTAGTCTGGGAAAAATGTAAGTGAACGAATATGAAGTCCATTTAAGCTGTGGTACCTTAAAGCTGACAAGTTACCCTGATAAGTAACCCTGCTTTGTAGTACAGGCCCCTAGTGGAGCACGCCACACTTTACACGCAAATGCCTTCCATAAAAAGGTAGTTTAAACGCACAACAACAAACGATTTCTATAGTATTACACTACATAGTAAAACTATGTATATGTGTTTATAATGTCTGTGTTAGAGGAAGCTATGTGCACCCACTCCTGGTTTAGTGACTACGTCAGGTAGTGACCATTAAAACCAGTAATAAAAACAAAATCATTTATAACCAATGCACAACTAATGTGCGCATTTATGACCAAATTTTGTATGCTTGCCAACAATGCACACAAGAGTGAGAGTAATGCTGGCGTAACTGTACAAGAATTTTATCTGTATAAAATGGCAGCAGCCATCGAACTTGGCAGCACGAAGCCCAGTCGCAGTGACGCCTAGCCTATCGTGATTTTCACTTAGCGACCATTTCACTTTCATCTTTTCTAATTTTCCCTTAATTCCTCCAACAATATATCCGGCTGTATTAACCGTTGTGATTTTAATTTACTGTGTATTAACGCATCAGCTAAACAATTCTGATAAATAAATAAGGGATATAGAGCTTTGGTAGGTGGCAGTGTTTCCTCTGGAGTTTGGGACACTGATGAGCTCAAGCCTTCATTGCAAGCACACTTATACATTAAGTAATTTCCCTATGGGACCAATACAGTTTTTTTCTGATTCATATGTAAGCTTTACTCAAAACTTCAATTTACAACAGTAGGAGTAACATACACTTGCAGGAGTGACACATTTGTGCGAGTGACAAACGTATATGAATGACATATACTTGTGCAAGTAATATAAAGTTGTAGGTGTTACATACACTTTGTGGGTGTGACATACACTTGTGTGAGTGACATACATTTGTATGAGTGATGTAAATTTGTGTGAGTGAGTTTCCCCCTGTTCTCGTCAATTCTGTACTATGCGGTGTAGGGGAGAGCCACTAAAGTGGTCTTTGTTTGTCCCGAGTATAGGTACGAGACACACCTCCCCACATCCCCTTTGAAGTGAAGGAGACACCTCCGCCTGAGAAGGAGGAGGAGAAGAAAGGGAAGCGGGAGGAGGAAGTGCCCTCCACATCCAAACGCTGTGAGCCATCGCGTATCCGGATCTTCGAGGGCGGGTAAGCGAGACAGAGGCAGAAAGAGACCATGTGCTCCCCAGTTCATTATAGAGTCATTAAATAGTGATATGTAGTCCACTCCTTAAACCGCCAGTGTCCTCATGTTCTCTGTTAGCGAAACACATCAGCATCAGAATTAGTGGTGCAAAATTTTGATGACTTTGATGCAGGTGTTTACAAAGATCATATTTTGAACATTAATCAGAAGCTTCCATTTCAGTTATAAATCTTAGTCTTAAGCTGCGCTGTGGATGCAGTCATTTTTCCCAGTTCTCACAGTGGGCTTTGAGCCAGGCAGAGGAAAGGAGGGCATCTTTGTTCACTGTGGACCCCTGTAGCTGGTGGTCAGGCATGGAAATACCTGCGGTTATGAAGCTCTTCAGCTCAAGGATAGAAAATAACTCGCCTCACAAATGGCCCTTAACAGAAGTGGAAGGATGTGTATGTTGTTTACATAGGTGGAGCAGGGTCTGCGTAGGAGTAACAGGGGTGCGTGTTGTTATGTCGGTCCTCTAGGATCCCGCCTTTAACATCTTACAGGTTCCACCTGGCCACACCATGTCATTTCATAGCATTGTTATTGCCAAGAGGTGTTTCCTGTTTTATACTGCTTTATCTGTGTAAAATTAATTATTGGTTAAGATTTTATTTTAGTTGAATCTATTCAATAAAAATAACCTCAAACCTATCACATAAATTTAAGTTGAGCCTCAGGTTAATTTTATCTTCTCCTGAAAAGGCCAGAATTATAAATCTTAATTTGGGGGAAATAATGTAAAAAGAAACATGTCGATCCCCACCCACATCTCATCTCCAAATCGCTGCTGAATCTCCTTTTCACGCTCTTTATTCAGTAAAGTGCCGCGAAGGTGTACCACCGAACAACAGCACCTGTTCTCATTGGCTGGAAGCCACATGTCCCATTGAATGTCACCTGCTGTCGATGTTGCTCTCAGTGTTGGAGGTGTGGTGGAGATGTTTCTGTCTATGGAGGTGTGGTGCACACATCCTGACTGTGTGATGTTCTTGCAAGTGAGTTCCGGGACCTTAACGCTCAGAGAGTAATCAGGGGAACAGCTTGGAAAATCAAAGCTGGGAAAGGTCGATTTATGCTGGAAAGACCCTGGCAAGGAAGCCTTTGAGTGGGATAATGCTGTTAGAGGGGAGGAGGTGCTGTTTGAGCTGTTTTTAGGGTACTTATGCCTGGGTGTCCCTGTGACTGAGCTCAGTCGCAGCAGTAGTGTAGCTCTGGGTAGCTCTGCTGGTGTCACTGGAGGAACGTGACTGCGTGTGCATGCCTGTGGCAGGTGCTGGAGCGTACTGCCGGGCCAACAGAGCTGGGTCTGTCGACGGCCTCAGCCCCACGTTGACTCCCTTTACGTAACGTGCAGCTGGACTCTGTTTACACAGAAAATTCAAATCCTCCGACCTTGCAAGGGGGAATACTGGAGCACTTTGAAGGTACTTTTTGAGAAAATTCTTTTCCAGCCAGGTCCGGCACAAGGAAAGTCTCTGTCCGTGTACTTTTCCCCCCAAATGGGATGGTTGCCTTTATTATTAAATTTATTTCTTGTCCTCTGCATTTCCTGAAATGAAACCAACTTCAGAGCGAGGGAGTTATTTCGTACATGGAGGTGTGACAGGACAAGGTCCAGGGCAAAGAGGGACAGGAGAGCACAGAGGCGGGGAGGTGTGTGGTGTCCGGGGGGGACGGGGGTTAGGGTGAGCACGTAATAAGGCCCATTTACACCGCAAGCCAGCGTCGACGCAGCAAAGGGCAGGCTCCCTCCCCCTTGTCTCTCTCCTTAGACTTCTCTCCTGTCTGCCTTCCTCTCCTGTCTCCCCTGTCCAATCTCCCTCCTGTCTTCCATCTCTGTTTCTTCTCACCTTCCTGTCCCCACCTGCCTTCTGTCCCCCCTTTATTTTTCTGTTCGGCAATCCTTACTTTTTATTCTGGGCTCCCTCTCTTTCTTTCTCCCTCCCCACCCCCCCTCCCCCCTCTCTCTCGCTCTCTCTCTCTTTGCAGTTCTCTCTGAAGCGCGGGCCAGACTCTGGGCACAGGAATACGCGCTGCCATCAGAGAGGTAGACCGCTCCCCGCCCTCTCGTCTCGCCACCTCCGTATGTCCGGTCTTCCTCGCATTTTATTTGTGAGCTGCAGGGACAGGAGAAGGCCCAGGTGGCTCCGGCTTTCCGCCGTGACACATCCCAATCTGGTGTCGTCGTATAAATCTGTGTTCCTCACCTAGCAGGATATGTCCATGTTTCACATCAGCCCCACAGCAGCATAGCAGGTGGAGGGAAGGC
Source organism: Brienomyrus brachyistius (assembly GCF_023856365.1). Lineage (NCBI taxonomy): Eukaryota > Metazoa > Chordata > Actinopteri > Osteoglossiformes > Mormyridae > Brienomyrus > Brienomyrus brachyistius. The sequence continues at coordinate 28,936,995 of NC_064541.1, read as the reverse complement.
AGCTGTTCACCTTCAAAACCCTCAATAGCCTCGATAGAGTGTTAGCAGATGGACTGACTTAGAATGGGTCCTGAACCACCATCATGAACAGAATGCTTGCCCTACATCAGGTCCAGATCTTGTCCCTGGGTGGAGAGGTCAGCGCCACTATCGGAGAGTAGCATTTTCCATGCTCCGTGACTAGTGGCCAAAGTGTTCTCGATGTACACGCATCCACACACATACGCACGCATACATGCACACACACCAACATCATTGCTTTTAAGCAGTAGACCTCATTCTAACACTCACACAACCCAATTTCTATAAATACTCAGCAATGCATCCAGTCATCCATCCATCCATCCATCCATCAATTTTCTGAAACTACTTAATCCCAACTGGGGTCACGGGGGGGACCGGAGCCTATCCCAGGAACAACGGGCGCAGGCGGGAACCAATCCTGGGCAGTCGCCTACTCAGCAATCCGGTTCTTATTTTTGTTATTATTATTATTGACTATATGTTTTCATCCGGATACAGTAGGAGCAAACCTGAATGCATAGAAGCCTTTAATGCATTTGAGCTAATGTGGTGGCTGTATGCTGAGTCGGGTTCTCCCTCACTCACACAACAGCAAGGGCCTCATTTATCAAACTCTGCATGAATTTCATTTAGAAAAAAAATGCGTATGCAGAAAAAAATCTAATCTATTGTGCACATATTTCCCCTCGGAACTATCATGTAAATGTGCATTCATGCACGAGCCTGAGATCCTGCCCAGTTTCCACCCACAAATGACCAGAAATGGTCAATGCAAATGAACTGCGTCTCATATAATAGGCAAATCAAGCCTTTCAAATCAAATCCAACGATAGCAGCTATAAACAGATAAACAAGAAGAGAAATTTTGAAGTGTGAGGTGGAGGCGCAACAAAATAAAATTTGGGGGCGTTTTTCCAAATTTGTCCAAATTGTTGCATACGCCAAATTGTTACACTGCTGTAAAAATACACATTTTTTCCTACAAAGTTTTGTTTGATAAATTTAGGAATATCTGTAAAACGTTGTGTATGCACATTTCAGACATCTTTTTGTACAGTAGTGGTCAAAATTGTGGAAACACTTCCAATTTTTAGAGATAGCAGAACTTTAACTGTTGGTCCAGTTACTCATTTAATCAGCCAGTGTATATCTGTAACATTCTTTGACTGTTTATAAACATATTACTGCCAATATTTGCGTAGTAATTTTTAAACGGTAATGCCAAAAATGGTAGGCGTCTCCACAATTTTGGCCACTAGTGTATTACACAACTTTGATAAATGAGATTCCAGGTGTCTTGGGATACTGCTGAGGTGGGTGTCATGTGGGGTTCAGGTCTCCTGCTCTCCAGCGCCCCCTGCGGTGAGACTGATTTGGCAGAGGCAGTGCTGTAGTATAGTACACACGATGCCCTGTAACCCAAAGGCAGCTGATTCATGTCCCAGAAGGATTCTGCAGTTGTGCCTTAGAGCATGTAAGCATCCTGTTCCCATGAGTTCATTTTGCCTGAAAGGGTCAGTTTAGAGACTATCAGTGTAAGCAGCAGTTCAGCTGGGTCGCAGTGTTCAGGCTGGCCTCCTCGTGCCACCGTCCATCTGGACACCTCGTGCAGCGTCTGCAGGGACAGTTTGGCCTCGGAACTGACTCAACCGTGACTCATGGCACCCCCGCCGATGCCACTTCTCCACGGCGAGAGCCGGCCCATCCGTCAGAGTGCCTGGCACGTGTGACGGGTCACGCCTGAGAAGACTGAGATTCAGAGCTGGCGAGAGAGTGGTGGGGCTGTGGTTTGTTTGACATGAACATGTATGGAGAGCTACGGCCTCGTGCTTGTGTGGTGTCAGACGGCTGCAGTTTGCGCTAAACTGCTGTCTGCTTGTTGTTCATGGATGAGGCTTCGGTGGTAATCATGATCATTTGATTATAATAAACAAAAAAAGACTCCTAGAATGCCAGGAGTGATCCCAAACTGGTCTTGAATTTAACCCTATTAAATATTTACAAGAGTTTGTGGGTCATTCTGTTCTGACCAACTGAAAAAATACAAATATAGTTTTGTGCGTGTGTGTGTGTTTGTATGTACACTCATTGTCAAAAGAAGTTAAGCACCCAGACGGAATAGTGGAAATGAAATGAATCTACACGTGGTGAAAGGTCATGTGACTGTATTGCAATGATTATAATATCAGATCGAACGGACAGCAGAGTTGTCAGTATGGGCACACTGCTGGTCCTAGGTCAGTAGGGTGTGGCCCCTCCGGGCCTGGATACAGAAGCAGAAGGGAGTCGTACAGCCATTGTATCCTCTCCTGCGGCAAGTCGGCCAACAGCTGTTGTAACTGGCCCTCGATATCCTGCAGATTGGCACTGGGTCTGAGTTGAGGTCTGAGCCGATCCCTCACATGTTAGATTGGGGAAAGATCGGGGGACTTGGCTGGCCATGGGAGGACCTTAACATGACGCAGGCAGTGTATAGACACACGTGCCGTTTGTTGAAAGACTGTCTCAGGAGGGGTAAGACATGCAGAAGCAGGATGCAGCACTGTGCTGTCAGGGTCCCCAGAATTACTATCAAAGATGACCTGAAGTCGTACCCTATGGCTCCCCACATCATGATGTCATACCCTATGGCTCCCCACACCATGATGTCATACCCTATGGCTCCCCACACCATGATGTCATACCCTATGGCTCCCCACACCATGATGTCATACCCTATGGCTCCCCAATCCATGATGCCAGGACAAATGCCAATGTGTCTCTCCACAACATTGGCCTCTCCACTTGGTGCCACCATAAGCGCACAAAACGGTCATCCGTGGTAATGCAGAATCAAGATTCATCGCCGAGCATTGTACGACGCCACTCGTCACCAGTCCATGCCTCTCAGTTAAGGCATCACTCCAAATGCAGCCATTTCTGCACTGGGGCTAACGGCAGCCTACGTATGGAATGGTGAACCCATAGTATGCTTAATGCCAGTCATCAAGACACTATGTGGGATGGCAGAAAGTCCAATACTTGTGACCAGATGGCAGGCGCAGAGTTCTGTAATGCCTGCCGCACAGTACAATGATCCTCCCTTGGTGTGATTTGTCTTGAGCGACCGGAACCTTCACCTCGTGTGTGGGTGCCCTCACGTGCCCTTTGGTTCCAACATCAGGCGACTGTAACATCTGCATTCCCCACATGCCGGGCAGTTGCACAATACGGCCACCCGACCGCATGCAAACCCACAATGGGACGCCTATCAACTCCATCAAGTGATAGTAATGCTGTCTAATGTGTCTACGAGGCACCCTCTGTGTCTGGTCACTAGATATGCCAGCTCCTTGCAAATCGAATCATTTACATACCCGTCGCTGGTGTGCACATGTAGCAGATTACATCCAAATCAGACCATTACTTCTGGGCGCGTAATTTATTTTGTCACTTGTAACTGAGTGTACATACACACACACGCACACACACACCTGTATGTTATCTACTGTTGCAATATTTTTAAATGGAACTTTGCAGCTTTTTATTGGAACTTGGAAGTACAGACATATAAGCTTTTGGATTCATTTTTGAGGACGACAACCCTAAATTGGGTTCCATACCATTCTGGTACCTTTTCCAGAATGGACCTCAGAAGCAGAAATAAGCCCCACCACCTTCCCACAAGCGTAATAGTCTGGTAAATATTAACAAGCCAGCGTAAACATGATTTTTATAGGGTGCTACAGCAGACTTGCTTGGAGTGTAGTGTGATGTGTCCCCCCCCCGCCCCCAGTTTATTGGTTTATTTTTGGCAACTGTGTGGATGAGGCTGTCCCGCCCCATTTCTGCTGTTGTTACTGGCAGCCTTTGCCAGGTGTGTGTGTGTGTGTGTGTGTGTGTGTGTGTGTGTGTGTGTGTGTGTGTGTGTGTGTGTGCGGGGGGGGGGGGGTTAGAATTTTCCAGCCGCGCCATCGTGTTACAGCAGCTAAAATGAGCTTTCAGTTGCTGGGGCGGCTGAGGATTGGGGGTTGGTGTGTGGGTGGGGATGGGCGTACAGTGGTTACGCAGTGAGCAAAAGAGGTGGGCCCTCGGTTAATGGGAGCCCCCTGGGGGCCTCCCTGTTTGAAGCAGCCTTCCCAGCCCTTGGGGCCCTCTGCTGGTTATGTGGCCCCTGTGAGCTTTTGTCGGGTGCTATAACATGACATTAAGATCTTTCAGTTGCCCTTATTAAGTATTTGTGTTTAATGGAGGGACTTTACAGGGTTTCTATCACTGCAATTAGTAATATAACTGTGATTACACATTCCCTCGGCTGCACATTATTCATTTAACTTTTTTCCTGTTAATTTCCCACTTTACTGCAACAGCACACTTGCCATTCATATGGGATCATTCATATTCAGTTCCTACCTCAAGGGTACAACAGCCATTCCTCTGGCAGGATTAGAAGTGACAGTTACTTAGCCTCTATGCAGTCTGCTCATAATGTGAGGTGCTGTTTAAGCTGCTTGTTTACCTCAGCTGCTGGTACCCCTTGTAAGTTACTCTCGGTTATCACGTTAACGGTCACATCACTGACCCGTAACAGGAAAGTCAGGGAGATTTTCCACCGCTGAAACACCAGTGAGGGTGGTACCTGGAGCACCGTTGTGGCCTCATCCAAAATAAGCCCTCTGTGTCCGCAGGCCTGCTGGGTTTTACGCTTATGAAGGAGCACATTAGCCGCTGGGTTGTTGCTCCGTCCTTGAGAATCCCACCAACCTCAGACCTGAAAACTGGCATGATTATGTCAGGTGGTTTCTGTCTGGCTGCAGCTGTGTGTTTGTGTCTCTGTCTGTCTGCACTGGGATAAAAATTCTTCTCTCTCACCCCACAGGCAGATGGCCAGAGTGGCCGTCCTTGTGGTTCAGTTTGAAATGTCCCTTCTGTGTATGAATGTTACTGTACCAGGCAGGTATTTGGGAAGACAGGGATACCTGGGCATTTGAGAGATGCCCCCCCCCCCCCCCCCCCCCGCCCCTGCTAGCAAGCAAGACGATAGAGAAATTATGAAATACATAATTGTTTTTACTATAAGAAAATACGAAAAGATAGTGTAGAGTGACAGGCAGTAAAATAAGGACTCTCACAGGGGTGTCAATCAGAGCCGTGGTCGAGGCCCCCCCACCGTCTCTGACACAAACCGTCTGCTCCAAAAGCAGCCTGGACCCCCCGACACACACACACACACACACACACACACACACTATTCGTGTGCTTTCCTCCTTCTGATTGGACACTGTGGTGTGTCAGAGGGGTCATGAACGTCTCTGTGTGTCTGTCTGTGAGTGACAGCGATGAGCAGCCCCCCCCCCCCAATCCCTGTGCCCCCTTCAGTTCCCAGCTTCTGCAGACTCTGGGTCTCCAGCGAGATGAGGAAGCACATGGCAGTTCGTAAGCAGATCATAAGCAAAGCTACGGTTTCTGACAGCAGCGTCTGGGTACCATCGAGATAAATGAGGATGAATGCATGCTTCTGGGTTCTCGGTTGCCAGGCAACTCATGTAAAGCCTCCTGCTGGTGAGTCGGGCTGGCACTAAGCGATGGGGTGTAAGGGGGGTGGTCTGTCAGTGACTCCGGCCCGCTGCCCAAGCAGCAGTCTACGTGTGAATGCTCTTTGGAGGCATCCTGCCTGCCTCCTGCCGATTGCGGCACTTACATTGAGCGCATCTCCGGACTGACCAGCGGGTCACGCTCTCACCCTGCCCATCTGCTTTCTGGGGGCTTCCGCATCGAGCTGCCACAGTTATGCGGGATGTGAATCTGACACGTCTGAGCACAGGGGAACATGCAAGCTGCATGCATGGAGCTCAGGATGCCAGCCGAGCCCACGGCCCTGAGGGCGTGAACCTGCGCTACCGGAACCCCAGGCCCACCTGGCCTGTGAATTGCATTTCTGAGAGGCTGCACTGCTAGGGAGGTTCTGTGGCAGCAGGTTCTGCGGCCTCAGCTGGGCTCCTGCCAGATGGCCCTGCCGGCTGAGAAAGGCTCTCCTCCTGCTCTCCTGGCCTCCTCTGTGCTACGCAGAGCCTCGCTGCCCGTGTCCCGTGTCATCTTGGCCACTAGCCTTCTCTCTGTCCAGCTTATCATACCCCTGGTCCCTCCTGGGGTGCGCCCCCCCCCCCACCCCCCACCATTTTTCTCTCCTCTGCCCCCCCCTTCCGTCTTCTCACTTCTGTCTCCCACTCAGTTTTCGCTCCCACCCCCCTCACCTTCTGTCCTCCCACACACTTGCCCTCACCCATCTGCGCCCCCCCCCACCCACCCGCACATGCCCGATGCCGTCGGCTTCACTACTAATCCTCTCTCTCTCTCTCTCTCTCTCTCTCTCTCTCGCTCACTCCTAGATACAAGTCCAACGAGGAGTACGTGTACGTGCGTGGGCGCGGCCGTGGCAAGTACGTGTGTGAGGAGTGCGGTATTCGCTGCAAGAAGCCCAGTATGCTGAGAAAGCACATCCGCACACACACCGACCTGCGGCCCTATGTCTGTAGGCACTGCAACTTCGCCTTCAAGACCAAAGGTGGGCGATGGCCATGTATTACTGTGGAGGGGGGGGTATCACAGCTGGATCTCCACCCCCACCCACTGAGACCCACTTACCTTACGTTGCAGGGAACCTCACCAAACATATGAAGTCCAAGGCCCATGGCAAGAAATGCCAGGAGATGGGGGTCTCTGGGTCCTCCTTGGACGAGCTGGAGGCCGAGGAAGGAGGTGGGACTTCCTGTTTCACATTGCATTAATTGACAGGTCCACTTATTTTGACTTCCTCTGTGTCACAAAACACTACTAGACAATGAGCTGAACTGTGTATAAAATACTGTGTTCTTTTGATTTGGAGTACAATCCAGTACTAGGGAGGATATCCAGTGAAACCCACACACACATTCCTGCTTCATCTGCAGTGGCCAGAAACATCGTACTTCTTTGCTATACTGCTCCTGCAAAAATTTATCTCATTAGCATCTTGCTAATTTTCCTGCATTTTTTGCAGTGTAGCATAGGCATCTTCAAATTGCTTATCCAGTACAGGGTTGTACATGTAGGGGTGGCTTGGAGCCCATCACACCTTAGCTGGGGTGCCAGTCCATCATAGGGTACCAATCCAAAGGGGTATGTATCCAAACATATTATGAGCAGAGTAACTGTAACACAACCCAAGGAGAACACACAAGCACACAGAAACGGTGGAATTTGAGCCCACAACCTTGGAGGCATGAGGCGGGAGAGCAACCCAGCGAGCCAGCTGGTTCAGGCACGTTCACGGGAAATAGTTCACTTTGGCCCCCTGAAACTTTTTACAGCTGGTGGCTTCGGCAGGCCGTTTGAGAAAGATTACATAATGGAAAGTAATTTATTCGCTACCCGTTGTCAAGGGAAGGTAAAAAAAGGGATAAGTGAATAATGAAGCACTTAACAAGAACTTTCATTGAGTCATCCCTCCCGGTGCATTGTGGGAAGCGCTGACTGGCACACAATGGTCCCAAGGCCACGGCAGCAGATGTAAGAGCCTGGCAGCTATAAGGGGGATCGGCCTCTCCATGCAGTACACTCCATTCAGTGCTGTAAATATAGTTCAGCAGCACCCCGCCCCGATCCCACCACCTCATTCAGACTGGCTCCCCCCGGTGGGGGCTGAGAGTGCTGCAAGCCAAGGTCGGGCCCATTAAAAGGCCGCTCGTCTCTGCAACCGCCAGACGCAGCTTGTGAATGGAGCAGTCGTGATTCTGTTATAATTAAAGCCCCCTCACTTGTCCTGGCTATTTATAAGCCAGCTTTCCGGTGCAGGTAACCTTCCTTAGAGCCACATTGGGCTTGTTCTGTCCAGATTTGCGTCCTCGTTAGAACCCTGTGCTCTGTCTCAGCTGGGATATTTGGATTCATGTAGTGAAGGGCTGAGAATGTCCACACGTTAATGTCCACTGTTTTCACGCCGACCAGTTGGGGGCAGCGAGGAACAGGCCGGAGGCTCAGAGGACCAGGACGAGCATCAGTTCTCTGATGTGGAAGACTCCGAGGATGACGACGACAATGAGGAAGAGGAGGAAGAAGAAGAGTCGTCTTCACATGACGAGCCTCCTTCATCCTGCTCTCCAGACACACGGCTTTCCAGCGGCGGTCGCTCGGACAGTGGGCAGCCGCCCCAGAGGGATACCTCTGAGGAGAGTGAGGTGGGCTTGACACAGCAGGACTACCCGTCACCAAGGAGGCCCTGGCCTAGTGGGAGGACTGCCTCCCCTGGCAACAAGAGGGTGCTGTTCTCGCGGTGCCGCTGGGAAGCCTCACCCAGGGCCTTCTCCCCCAGCGGCGAGGGCTCCCCCCTCTGCCGCCTGTCACCGGGGCCCCGGGAGGCATCCCCCCTACGGTGCCTCTCTCCCAGGCTGGACCTGTCCTCCCCTGGCCGCCACCTGTCTCCATCCCCTGAGCGGGGTCTGTCCCCGATTCGGCCGCTGTCGCCCCTTGGCTCGCTGTCCCCGGGCCGTTACGCGGGGCCCCGAGGCCTGGCCTCACCCGCTCCCTCGGTGGGCTGCCACAGAGCCCAGAGCTCCACTGGCCAGCATGCCAGGGAAACGGAGGGCAGCACAGAAGCCAGCGAGGGCTGGCAGGTGAGTCTGTACTGATGCTGTACATTCACACTTAATGCACTTAGCATGACTGTCAGAAGGCAAAGTGAGCACTGCCATTCCCACTTAACACATACAAACAGTGTACTGCACATTTCATGCAATCAGTGCATGTAGATGAATTAAATATATATGGAATTCTTTAATGTTAATCTATTATTCTATGCAGTTGGAAGAATTTGGTGGAAATTATTCTGTATACTTCATTGAAATCTTTATATAGACCTTGACATTTATTTCTGTACAGCTTGTAAATATATACATGTAAGTATGTGGTAGATGGCAGTTTTCAGCTCAAAGATCAGCAGATATCAAAAATAAAAATCTAAAGTTAAAAACTGCTGTTATTTTTACCATTCCTATAAAAGGGTTTAAACATGGCGGTCACCACACCGCGCTCCTCAGGGTCCTAAACTCAAAGCCCGCTTAACCATGCTCACACCTGAATAATCACATACATGTTTTCCCTCTAGACAGTAGCACAGCCCCATACAGGCCTCAGGGTCTCTTTGTCTATCTAACCTGCGTCTTGCCAGCAGTGAATGTTCTTGTAACTGGTGGCGCAGTGACTGTAGCTTGTGCTATGTTGTGTGACATTGACACCCCTCCCTCCCCTACCATTTTCTTTAAGGAGCAGATTAGCTACCCTCGTGAAAGGCTGATCCCTACGGATGCCAGCCCACCTTCCCCCACTCTGCGGTTCACGCCAGGGGAGTTCCTGGGCCACACGCCACCCCGGACTGCAGACCGCACCTTCAGTCACCTGCCACTGCACTCGCAGCAGCTGACCCGGATGCCCTGCCTCATGATCCCCATCGGGGGCATTCAGATGGTGCAACCCCGACCCAGTGCCCACCCCAGACTGCTCCGGTGCCCCAGTGGTGCCTCGCCCCCCTCACCCTGGAGGACGGGCCCGAGCCAGTCCCCAGGCAAGGCCGAGGGGCCACGGGCTGGGATTCTGGGGGACCGTGGGCCGCAAAGCGAGGAAGCTGGAACTAGCCAATCAGGGTTTTGCACAAGCAAAGGCCAAGTCCCCCCGAAAGAACATGTTCCTGAGATGGGGGTGGAGGAGCCCAAAGACACGGGCACGAAGCAATATGGCAGCTTATGCACTCAGTCGCAGACTAGCACTTTGGCCACTGAGGCAGCAGACGCACAGACTGAGGAAAGCAGCTCTGAGCCTGAAAGGCCCTCGCATCCCTCTCCTAGCCTGCAGGCTCCTCCCACTCACAGGACTAGCCCGCCCCCTGAGAGCAAGTGCCCAACTGGGGTGCTGCACGGTGGGCGTGTCCCGGAGCCAGCTCGGGGAGGGGCCAGCGGATCAGGAGTCGAGGCCAGGGTGGGCCAGAGCAAAAACAACACAACAGGAAGCACTTAAAACTCCGCCCTGATTCTGTGTACAGGATCATTGCAGATGTTTGTTGTTAATATTTTTTGTTGTTGTTATTTTTTATGGTTTCGTTTTTATACAATTTATGACACTGTTGTTTACCTACGTTTGTTTTCGTCCTTCTGCAATATTTAGGATTGTAATAAGATGCACCTTTATTGCCAATACTATTTCTATCTATCTCTGTTCCTTTATTTATCTTCCTATCTTAATATCTGTTACAATATATATGATCTATATGATGAATATACATATATTTGTAAATGACCAAAACCAATACAGAACATGACAATAATTCCAGTTTCGTTCGTCTCTTGTTCAGTATTACTAAAAACGTAGTTTATTGTGCCTTTCATGTCATGGTTTGTTGCTTGAAATGTAGAGAAAAAGTTTAAAAGGCTGTGAATTTTTTTTCATATATTTTTGTGTTTAGATGGGCGAGTGTTTGAGGAAGACGTAGAGCATATATATATATATATATATATATATATATTGTTTTCCTTCTTGGCCATTTCTAAAGTCAGGGTAAATGGCAAAAGTTAAAATGTTAAAGAGCGAAGGAGCCGTGGAAGCGGATGAGAAGAGAAGATTTGCAAAGAAAATGCACTGAAGTCATATTTTTTATATCACTAAAGACTAAAATCTTATGTCCATGTACAGGAAAGAAGTCTATGGTCAGTATTTATTGCAGCTTAAAGACGTAAAAATGCTTCTCCGTTTTTTATGATTTTCTTTTTCTAAAACATGCAGTTACCGATGTCACATCCCTGTGTCCTCTTTTTGATAAAGTTCTTATGACTTGAAATTGAGGTACTAGGCCAGGTGGATGCTGGCTGGGTGTCGGGGGGGGGGGGGGGGTTGTCGGGGGGGTTGGTGCTTGGCCAAACATGCAGTTGCCCTATGGATTTCAGCCAGGGCAGGTTTCTAGTTTCTAAACCAATTAAAAAACAAACTGCACCAGTCTTTCCTGGGATCTTGTGTTTGTCTTCTGGTTTGTAACGAATGCCTTCATGTCACATGTTCAAGTCTCCTTTTATACTGTTCCTTTGCTATACACACTTCAGTGGACCTTTCCATCGATACAGTACAGTCCATACAAAACCACAGTACTGCTACAAGTTTTCTGTTTGTTGTTGGGTCCATAAGCCAGTGTTTCCCAACATTGTGAACTGGTATGGAGCAAAAACATAGACTGTCTAGGGTCCCCTAGGACTGGGTAGGGAAGGGTTCGGGATGTGCCGAAACTGGCAGCTCCTCTAAGTCGCTTTGAATAAATAACTCAGGGAAATCTTTTAAACTGAGACCAGAAATCAAAGTTTCTTCTATGTGATTCACAAATCCTAGAAAGGTGGGATCCATATTGTGAAATACTTTGCTATTTCAGAAGCCTTAAATGATCTTTTTTTTTCTTCATTTCATGGTGGAACCATGTAGGTCTCTTTGCAATTCCTAGACTGTGGAGCTTGCTTTGCTCTTGGTTTTTGTGAAGCTAGTCAGGATGGCAAAAGGTGCTTGTTGGTCACATCCTCAAAATACTGAGTGGGCAGCATCACAGAGCGAGCGCTTTCCTCCTGCAAATAAACAGGATGCTTTACAATGGGTCGATTTCCTGTTGTCCTGGATAGTTTTTGCAAGGCCGCTGAAAATATGAAGCATCTCTGAATCTGAAGGCAAGTTGCTAGGATACCAAGCATAATGCTGGCCGGTTGCTTTTAAAAAAAAAAAAAAAAAACTCTCAATGAATACCCAAAAGGGAGCAGAACTCTCAGAAAATCTCTCATGACTCGTGAGAATAACTGCCTACTTTCAATAGCGGGAGCAGGTACAACAGGGCAGCAGCGTAAGAAAAACAACTACTTTCGGTCCCAGGGCTTTGTTATCTAGATAACACCCAGCTGTGTAGGTAAGAACAGCCACAAGCCCCCCATTTGGTGACTGGTTTGGAAAAACAGTGGATGGTGAATACAGGTGGAATTTCTCTAAAGTGGCCTTTAATGAACTATTTTGCCATACTTTTCCAAATGACTGAAGTTGATTACAAATAAGCAATCAAAATTATGTTATCAGCAGCTCAGGTGTCAGGATTTACATCATTTAACCATTTCTGTCAAATTCATTACCATTATTCTACTGAAAAACCATGTTAATAAACCAAGGGATCCATCACCTAAATTCTCTGTTTGATGCCTCTTTCTAAAATCCTAAGAGTGGTTAAAAACTGTCAGGTATGAGGCTGAAGGGACATTATGAGGCTACTATAATCTGCAGGAAGTTCTAGGAAGAAGTCAAAGAAGAGGAATAGGGAATTGGTTTACTGGTAAGAAATCGGAGCCCTGGGGTGGCTGTGCGTGTGCCTGAGGGACGCCACCGTCGCTGCCCCAGGATCCTGTTCAGGAGCTCCTCTGAAGGATACTCCTGCCACAATGGGCTGCTTCCTCTTACCTCCAATGGAGCATTCAGGACCTCTCATCAAGCCAGCCAACAGCTTGCCAAAGATAGCCGTCGGCATGACTGGGGGGGGGGGGGGGTTACTTTTCCAGTGCCAAACCATTTCATCCAGCAAACTCCACAACTTACCCTTTATTCTAAGGTATTCCAAGATGCTACCTGATCACACTACTTGAACTGCAATAAAGGTACAGTACACTACTGGTTCTGTGAGAAACATTGTGTCCTGTGTTTGTCGTTCTGGGTGATATTTTCATTGGGTTTTACAGATCTGAGCTTTAAGTTGTTTAATGTAGCAGGCAGTAATTGTATCAGCAAGCAGACAGGAAATGTGGGGGTGTACGGGCAGCGCGTGGGTGGGAGAGGCGGCAGAGGCTGTCTGAGGGTGATGGAACAAAAGGGGAAAGGCAGGGCCAAGAGGAGAGCGAGCAGGAGGAGGATTACAGACAGGGAACTGGCGAAGCCAGTGATGCAGTATGTACTATAAGTATGCTGTGAGCCACAACCACACAGAAGGTAGACATGTTCTTTAGGGCTGTTTCTGGGGTAACTATCTGGTTAAGTTTGGTGTCTAATGGCAGCTTGGCTCATTAGAGTATGTGTGTGTGTGTGTGAGTGTGTGTGTTTGTAACCATAAAATAAAAGTGACGAAATTTTGTTATCTACCTGGATTCAATATTTTCTGAAGCATTTAATTTTATGTGAGGTTTCAATGAAATTCAACCTTAGGCATTTAATCACTTAATCACTTCTTGCCATCACTGCTGTAACAAATCTTAGTAGACACATATAAACTTGACAGCCTTTACAGTGCCTTCTCCTCGTCTGCCCCCCCCAACATCACTTTTTGTCATGTACCCAGATAATTTTGGGTATCCAACATTCCTTGCTGGTCAAACCATTGATATATACAAAATGTATATATACAAAATGTATACAAAATATATATGACATATACAAAAATCCATACCTGTCTGTGACGGGTTCGCGCCCCATCCTGGGTTATTTATCTGCCTTGTGCCCACGATCCTGCATAAAATAAACAGGTATGGAGGAGGTTTCTGGCTCAGTGAGCTACGCCCCTATGCCTGTGATCAGAAGGTTGCCATTTCGAGTCCCAACCTTGGTACAATAGCTACGTCTGTTGGGTCCCTAAGCAAGGCCCTTAACCCCCCAGCTCCAGGGAGGCTGCATGCTGGCTAACCCTGTGCTCTCACCCCCCCTCGTGTGTCTCATGATGGGGTAAGAAGAAAAACATTCCAAAGTACCTCCATTCATTCTTCTATGTCTGTTTTTCCTCACTTAGCAGAACCCCCTTGCTGTAAATGTAGGATGGCTATATATATTGGGATTACACACATGAAGGATTTTTAGCACGTGTGCACAGGCACAGTGTGGGGCTCAGTGGGCTTAGTCTCTGTACCTGTGACGGAAGGTTGCCAGGTTGAGCCATGACCTCAGCAGAACAGTCACATATCTGTAGATCTTTGAGCAGAACCCTTTACCCCCAGCTGCGGAGACACTGCATCCTAGCTGACCCTGCGTTGTGACCCCCCCAAACTTGCTTTCACCTGTCTGTGTATCTCATGGAGAGCAAGATTAACAAAGTATCACCATTGTAAAATGGGTGGATAAAATTGCTGTGTTTATCGATAAAGAATAACATCTCTACACTATAAATATTATTCTTAACGACAGTTTGGACCTAAGCTCAGTATACCATCGATATTTTACTCTAACTACACACCATTCGTATTTCGCGCGGTTGCATTTACTTACCTTTGGCACACCCTGGTGTATATGTGTTAGAACTGCAGCATCAACTTACGTACTTATATGGCGGATCAGTCTTCGGATGGTCGGTCTGTTACCACGTGTCCAGCAAACTGGGAGCTCCACCTCAGGAAGCACAAGATACGGGACAGCCTGGAGAGGCGCCAGTGCATGGCGGGCCACACACTCGCGATCATATATACTACGGCCAATGCCAATCTAGAAAGACCAAGTCACATACCACGTGTCTTTAGATTTGGGGGGGGGGGCAGCAGAGTATACAGCCTTCACACTACAAAGTCAAAACTGCAGGGCAAACATTTCAAGTTTGACTTTGGAGTGCTAACCAGTAAGCTAATGTGCTGTTCCCAACCAGTCATCCCAGTATAAAAAAGAGACCAATGTGTTTGTTTCTTGATTTCTGAAGCCATAACTGACAGGTCATCTCTTTGCAGCGTAGCAGTCCGTAAATCCTTTAATACGTTAACGATCGAAACCCTTTGCTGGGTGTTGTGTATTTCAGGCATCTGCAGCGATTTTGTGTCATTCTCCTAAATGGCCATCAGATGTCAGTGTACAACAATTTAATGCTGCAGTCACCTGCTGCGGATTACCTGCCCAAACACCTTTCCGCGTTCAATGTATTTATGGTCAGTAGGTTTGAAACGCTGGGTTTTCACCACTCATTATACACACACACACACCGATGACCACAGGTGGAGATTTCAGGTCCAGAGAGTACAAATCCAGACCAAGATTTTGTTTCAACCAACAAGTTGAGTCCTCTGTGACTGTGACTCTTTATATTTAACTGGTTGGTCAAAACAAAATCTTGGTCTGGATTTGTACTCTGTGGACCTGAAATCTCTACCTCTGCCGATGACCCAGAACATTATGACCACCCCCACATGACATAAATTATATTGACTGTTTTGTTAAAAACAGCAGATGTCAAGGTCTGGGACATATTGGACAGTAAGCAAACGTTCACTACTCGTAGTTTACGTTTTGCATGCCAAAGAAATGGTCCAGAGCAAAGACATGAGTGAATTTGACGAGGGACAAATGACTTGGACTGAGCTTCTCTAAAACGACAAGGCTTGTGGGGCGATTACGGTGAGCTGCGGCGAGTACCTGCTGAAAGCTTATTAAGTTATACGAGAAGGGAGCAGACTTATGCGACGGGAGAAGTTGTACTGTACGACTTGTCGATGCGAGATGTGAACGAATGCTGTCCCGTTTAGTACGAACCAGCAGAAGGGCTACTGTGGCAGAATAGAATATAATTTACTGACAAATTAAAAATTAGAATGAGTTCATGTTTTTGCAATATGTCACGACACAAAGTGCATCGAGTTCCGCTGCATATGGGGATCGGACTAGTCCAACAAATTCCGCAGATTTTCGACACGTACCCGTCCATACGCATGAGGCATACGCGGGCACTCTGTCCTGTGAATAAAAAGCTTAATACGCGATGCGACTCGATGCCCTTTGTGTCGTGACACATTGCAAAAACATGAACTCATTCTAATTTTTAATTTGTCAGTAAATGATATTCTCTTCTCCATATGCCATGCCGTAACGCCGTAGGTGTAGCCCGGAACCCTGACTGACAGGAATTTGTTTTAATTTTTATAGTAATTCTTAATGAATTTCCTAATTACTTAAGAAATACACCTAAGATCTCTTTTAAATGAAGGTGCAAAGCAGTAAGAAAACACATTGATACATAACATATTACGAAAGATGAATTCCTCCGTCTAGAATTTGACGGCTTGTCACATCAACTGTATTCATTTTGTCATCCTGCATATTTTATATACTCGCCACACCGGCTGCATTTATTGACCGGATAATTATGGCTAATTGCCCAGTGTGTTGTCATCGCAGGGCTCGCCTTACTGCTGGATCACCCCCAATACTGGATGTTTGTATGTTTTGCTGTTGAAGAAGGTGGATCTCAGTGTCTTTCAGTCGATATTTATTACCATTATTTTAGCGTCTAAATTAATATCAACAAAGAGGATTTAATAAGCACTAGTTCTTTATTTTCACTTTTGTGAAAAACAGAATACACAAGTAAAGCAGATTAGTTGTTGCAATATACTGTGTAATTGGCCGCCCTAGGGCCCCCCTCCCAGCTCAGGGCCCCAGGACATTGACTGCCCTGCCTGTCCTGTCACTACGCCTCTGGGTACATGACTAGGTTATTGTGATAAACTTTATTGTGAGCTTTCTTGTTTATGTCCTTAATACCTTTAGGGATACCTTCAGTGATTCAACCTGTCCAATGTTTTCAGTGTGTTTTTGTTTGGCCTTTCATACTGACTACACTGCTTCTCGGATTACCGTGTTACAGTAGAATGGACACCATTCAGTTCATAATATTTGAACAGTGACACTGTCCTCAGGCATCAATGGCAGTGATAGTTACAGTGATACAGTACAGATACAGATGTACAGTGCCACTTATAGTGATACAACTCAGAGACACTTAACCTGCTGTGATGGGGTGACACCCAGATTTCACCAAATTCTCATGGTACATCTTTTAAACATTTTAAAATACAAGCAAGATGCTGATTGCTTTTGAAATGTTTTACTAAAACACGTTCTCCTTATGCGTTAGCTGTCAGTTTGCCTTACATAGTCTGTTAATTTTTTACGTGTTCCTATAAACATTCTTACAATAAGTTACTGAACGAATTAAATATTTTACTGGTAGTGTACATTGTTTATTGTTTCATAATACCAATCAGAAAAAGCCTTTTTTGTAACATCGTAATAATTGGTTTTGATTCAAGCTATTTGTTAATGAATAAAATTATTTCTTCAGTAGAATTAAACTTTCACCATGAAGTAACAGTGTGTTTTTAGTTTGAAATTTATCAACAAATGAATTATAAAAATACAGGCAGCTGACATTCGATGGTCCGGTGACATTTGAACACCTGGTCCTCAATGTCAGGGAGATGGAGAGCATTCAGGGATACATGTTGCGGACCTACCAACTGACTTAGCAATTGTGTCACGGTTGAAATACTGCTATTTGTTTAGATATCACAGCTCGCACTTAGGGACAGAGACGCAGCTCAGTGTCTGAGGATTTAGTCAATGACGTGTTAAAAACAGAAATCGTGAAAATCAGAGCTAAATTCACAAAGCCTTGTTTGTCACAATGACAATAGATGTTGACAAATTGATTGCATTGTACTTTCATTTAGGTGCAAAGAAAATAAAGAATATAAACACTAAAACCAGACAAGAAAAACATAAATGGTGTTTTATGGCTTCTACCACAACTGACGATACAGAGAAAAGGTATTCAGTTGTCACCTGCTCATAAGACATTTCAGAATAAATAAAATAATAAATACAGTTTTTTTTTTCAGCCCCTGTGCCATACTGAAAGGGCAGCCATTGTAAATGTAGAGATTTTTAAAGAGTGAGCCTCTGAGCGGATGCTAAAATGGCATCTCCAATCTCAAACTGTATTTTTGTGAGGTGTAAAGTGTCCTCATACGCGTAGCGGACGAACAAATCGGCAAACTTTCTGAATTGTTACGCTCCAGTTGTGTCAGGATGAGGTTAAACCTGTGATGATGCAGGTGGCTGAACATGCCAGCAACCACCGAGCAGACGTGGTATGACAACCGGAGAGAGGCCAAAGGTCAAAGTGCAGCCCTAACATAGGTTCCCTGAGCAGCCAGAACTGTGCAGAAAAGCAACAAAAATGCACGTACTGTAATTACTTGTGTGATGTAATGCAGGAGGATGATTAATAATATCTGTTTTCATTGTGTCTAGGTTTAGATGCACAGATAGGTCCCGCACATGTCTCCGCAGATACACAACAGGGATGCAGTAATGTTTACGGTAACACCAGGGCCACAGATATGCCGTCTGGAAAGCTCGTCTCCAGCCCAGAGGCACCCTTGCCAAATTTGGAGCTGTAATGCCACTTTACGCGTCGATCGTACTCCGATGAGGTGCCGGAAGTTTCCTCTCTGTTTGTTCTTGCCCTCATGGTGTGGGCCCTGAGAGACGGCTATCAGGACGTCTGGAAGGTTTGTTTACATTCCCAGTCGTATCGTGGGCGCACAGTCAGCCCTGTGGAATGTGGGGATGGCCACGTCCCCAAGCTCAGACGACATCCTCATCGCCCCAAGGGGGGGAAACTTCTGAAGAATACTGAACTCCTTTTTACCCCCCAGCACCACCACCACCAGCAGACACCAGACACCTGATCGCTAAACCATAGGTTACTCCCCCTCCTCTTCTGCTCATTGTTCACTCCCCGTATATGACACATGTGACAACCCCAGCTGCTTGGTGACCCATGCATGTGGAACGTGTGTGTGTGTGTGTGTGTGTGTGTGTGTGTGTGTGTGTGTTGGGGCGGGGGTACATCAATCCTCTATTGTGTTGCGCACAGCCTTGTATTACCTAAACATTCACTTACCGCATGTAGGATCTGGCATGAGACTATAGATCAGGACCGATCTGAGGAGATAAAATCAGTCACCCCGCAAAGCTTTCCATTAAACCGCTGTGCTCTGCAGGCCTTGACCACCATTACTGCGAGGCTTGCGAGACAGGAAGAGGGGGGCCCTGAAGTTTGTGGGTGTGCCGGACTGCCACCCAGACTTCCAGATGCTCCCGCAGGAGTTTATTAAAGGGAGATGACAAGAGAAGATTAACTTATCGTGGCCGTGTGGAGGAAGACTGCAGCATTTCACTGACATCCAGAGCATCCAAAACAATGAGTGGACAAGGTCTATTTTTAAGCTCACGTATCATTACAGGAAGGGCATGAAGCTATGCGGCCAGCTCCTCCAGGACGATGCGCAGTGGAAATTGAGCATGCCAAGAGGAACAGGGAGTGAAAACAAGACGTAATGAAAAATAAATAACTGCCAGTAGAGGTGGATCAAGAGCCTCTACCCCTGCCCTTTAAGTATACATCTGTAGGACAAATCCATCATCAGTTTATTTGGGGGGGGGGGTTGGCTGGTAACTTTCCATTTGCCTTTGTTACTATGTCAGGCAACCAACAAGGCTGCTAGCTTCCATACGCTGGTGTGGTCAGTGTAAGTGGGCGGAGGGAGTAAGTGAGAAAGACAGAAGCAGCTGTGATTTAACCTCGGTGAACCTACGGTAACACCGAACGTGTACTAAAGCAGAGTGCAGTTTTGATGAAAATATGGAAAACAAAGATCTAAAAGACAAATTCTGTTTTCTTCTCTCCGATCAGTCTGGATTATTTCCGAAGAGGGGTATTACACAGCAGTCTTCTGGTGCAGGTAGACTGGTGGCTCTGAGGCGAGGGATCTGTGCCAGCAATTGGAAGGTTGCTGGTTCAAATCCCGTGAATGCCTTGGAGTGATCCTACTCTTCTCGGGTAGGCCCTTAACCTGCAGTTGCTTTGTGCTGGGTGTGACGTTAATCTACGTTCAGCCCTGCAAGCAGGTCTTCCAACTTGGAAAAACTTGGCAAACTTGGGGGTTGGTGGCAAGACTGGCACTCCAGCCACTGGAAAAATTTCACACTGGTCCATTTAGACTAGTGTGGTACTGAGGTATCACTTGCCATGCGGTTCTTATCCCTGAGGCGGTTTGTTGTGTGATGGGGGCAGCGACGCACTGTCCTTACCTCTACCTCTCTCTTCCAGTACAGAATCACAGGGAGCCTGGAGTCTATCCAAAGCAGCTTAGGGTACAGGGTAGGAGAACCCTTGGAGGTTAATTACCTGGGGCAATCAACTAACTCCATGCCATTAGACTGCAGGAAGAATTGGGAAAACTCATTGGAAACCTGTGCATCACCAGGAGACTGAACGAGCTCAAAAAGGGAGTTGAGCCCATGACCGTGGAGGCGGGAGATAACAGCCTTATGCACTGAATTACCGTTAATTCTCAGAGCTACAGGACTGTGGCTTTGGTTCCTGCCCCTCACTATGTGTGAGGAGCTGCCATGTTTCATGAGTACTCTGCGGGTGTCTCTGATTTGCCCATAATGTGAGTGTACGCCCTGCATCCCAGCCAGGATATTCCCAGCCTCTGATTCCTGGGATATACTCTGTGGTCACCACGACTCCATGCTGGATAAGCAGTTATAGGAAAAGGTTCTTGTATTTTAAGGACCTGTAAAGTTCATAACACCTGCCTTAAGATAAACCTGTCTGTCTTGTGGATGGCTGAAGACCTGTGGCAGGTTTTGTATGCGTAACATATCTGGGCAAGAGGAAGACCGCAAGCTGCCCGGTGGCATTTTACCAGGCCCAGGAGAATAAGGGCTGACAGGTGGAGAATGTAGCCTTGAGAAATGCCTGGACAGTCACAGGGTGGGGTTCTGCTAAAGCTGTGCAAGGATGCTAATCATGTTAGCCAATAAGGTGTCACACTGAGTCAAAAGTAACCATAAAAATATTTTGGACGCTGGTGTTGAGTGCATCATTAGTCGTAGCTTTTGGTTCTATATTTAGCATAAAAACCAGCAGTGGAAAAAAAAATCATGACGTTTAAGGCCTTCAGGAAGAAAAACAAGAAGAGTTTCCAAATAATCTTGGATTCATAGGGTGATGCAAAAACTTCCCAGGTTAAAATGATTAATGTTACAATGTTAAATTAACACTTCTATGTGGTTTTGCTGTCTCATGTCGCCATTTTCATCTAAATATGTGCTAAGAAGAGCAGCAGAAATTAGAAACCATCTACAGTGTTCCTTGTTCATGGGAGCTTATGGTAGCTTATGGTACGACCGACGCACCAGCACATTTACTGCCGAACTCTTTGGAAAAATAAAAACTCAGGAAAACAACCAGATTGAAATAAGAATAATCAAGATCTTGTGGTTGTCTTCGGCCACTGTGTTTGGTGTGTCTGCTTGGGTGCGGTTGGGCGCGGCTAAGCATGTGCATCTTAACTTAAAGCAGAAGATAGTCCTGTCCTCTTGTTCAGCGATTCCTGGAAATGGAGACCATATCAGTGCTTGTGGAATTAAATATCGCATAGTAATCAGCTGCTCTTATTTCACATTCATCCAGATGTATCCATGTTTAGGGCAGCTGTTGCCAGAACGTGATGTTGATCAGTAATGGGCCCCAGGGAAGGCCGGGTCTTTTCCCCCCTCTCCTCTCATGATCCAGAGATGTTTCTTCATGAGAAGATGGGAAGCAGGAATGATTCCTGGGCTGTCCCGTCCATGTGTGCCCCCCCATTTACCACAATCTGATAGTTCACGGTATTTCCGTATCTCCCAAGTATAACCGTTTCATGCTCGTGGGTGTATCGCATCAGGGCCCGGCCCGAGGTGAATCTATGGTGATCACAATAGTCAGGCACGTCAGTGGCTTATCATGGTTTGGACGATTAATCTCGTTCTGTCAGGATGTCCTGCGAGGGACGGCCTGCGGCGGGGATGTGTCAGTACAGAATAACTGTAATGCCCAGAGCAGCCTCTTATACTTTATCTGTACTTTCACACGATGCTCTGATAACACATCCGGAATGTCCCACTGGTGGTTTATCAAATCCATATTTCCAAGCCAAATGCACTGAGGCCCATGCTTATGATGAAAGGTAGTTTGCTAACCCTCAAGTCAACCCTTCATTGGGAAAATTTTGTCCAATAAAAACGCAATTGAAATCACACTTATTAATCACCTGTATAGTCATACCTATCCTACATATTATACCCATATAACACTTTACGTGGACTGCATCATACGACTTTCAGTAATCAAAAGCAAGGACATATACTGTTCCATCATATAGACAAGATGTGGCGACTGGGCTCCAGGTTCTCCGGTTTCCCCCTGCAATCCAAAAACATGCTGAGGCTAATTGGAGTTGCTAAATTGCCCGTCGGTGTGCATGTGTGAGTGCATGATGTGTGAGTGTGCCCTGCGATGGGCTGGCCCCCCGTCCTGGGTTGTTCCCTGTCTCAAGCCCATTGCTTCCAGGATATTCTCTGGACCCCCCGCGACCCAGTAGGATAAGCAGTTTGGAAAATGGATGGATGGTAACTGGGCTGCAGGTTTCAGCAGTTTGTCTTCCATAAACACTTATCCAGTGCTGGGTTGCAGTGAGTCCATCCCTGGAGGAGTCAGGGGATACCCTGGGGGGGATATCAGAACACCGGCCAGAACCCTTTCATGTTTTTAGACTGGAGGGGTAAACTGAGGATCCAGGTAGGAGGACCGCGTGAAGTCCGTCAACATGAAGCCCTGGTGGGAATCCAGCTCAGCACCCGGGAAAGAGGACTGCGTGAAGTGCATCTGCACGGGGCCGGGGCAGGAATAAAACTCAGCACCCAGGAAGTGTGAGACCATCGTGACACTCAGCACATTTCAGGCAACATCAGTAAAACCAAGTGATGGGTCTATCAGCCCGTTGCTGCTGTGTGTCCTAAACACACGAAGGACATGCGTCATCTTCTCGCTCCTTCTGAATCCCCCCAGCTGACCTGTTTATTCTGGACAAGATCATTAGTCTTTTTTGGGCCATTTGTTCTTATGAGCTAAGGCCTCTGCGGTCGCTGATGGATGCCCTCAGTCCTACACCACAGCTTCACCTCCCAGTGGCAGTTAAACTCATTACAGCCAGTGACATATAGAACACAATCAATTTTTTGTGAAATATGTGTACTGTATATATCAAAATGGTTACAGTTTAAATCTAGCTGAACATACATCCATCTTCTAATCATTTATCCTGTCCCAGGCAGCACAAGACTGCAGTGCGCCATGCATGGGATTTGACCCTCTGCTCACAGTCAGGCATTATTTTATTATTTGATATTTCATTTATTGAAATGCTGGGTATTTGTTCTTTCAAATAAAAATTTTATTTTTAAAATTCCCCTTACTGCCATCCCATCCAGGATGATCCACTGCCTTGTGCCCTGACTGGGATGTGATCCAGCACCCTCCCAGAAACCCTGTACTTGAGGTGCCCTGACTGGGACGTGATCCAGCATCCCCAGAAACCCTTTACTAGAGGTGCAGTTTGGAGATAGATGTGTGGACCTTACTTTATTACCTGCATCTCCCATAACCTCGTAGTCGAGGGGAGGATCTGGGTAAGTCTGGAGCCTCTTTCTGGAAACACGGGACACATACACATTCACTCACAAAGGGATGTTCCAGATACCCGCATGTTTTTGGATGTAGGAGGAAACCTGCATGAATGCGGGAGGAATGCGCAGGGTTCGAGGTGACGGTGCTGCCCCTGATTCTCTCTGCTTCCTGTCGTATGAGACCTGGATCAATAGACATTCTGTAACAGCCTTATCGAGCCTGACTGACATTAAAATAAAAGCTAAATCTAAAGAGGGGAATTTCCATCTTTCGGATACCGAATCCCGGAAAGGCTGAAACCTTAGGTCAAGTGGAAACAGACAGATAGTCGCATACTTGGAATAACCTGTTTTTTTTTTTGTTTTTTTTTTTGGCGGCGGGGGGGGGCATACAGATTACATTCAGTGCATCCTCAAACCTCCCCTCTATTTCCCCCCATGTCCACAATGCGTGGGGGCGACTGCAGGCTCAGATTATTTAACCAATGACCTCACTTTCCATGGCCTTTGGCCATTGATGCATTGGAGGCGTATGCAAAGCTGCAGACAGCCCATTATCTCTGTTTTTCTTCCTGTGACATTTTATATCCAGGTGCACTGATATGTTTTTTTTTTTTGGGGGGGGGGGGGGGGGATTAGCAATAGTCACGTCTGTGGATGTCACCTTCTTCTGAGAGTTCAGCTGCCTTATCACAGTCTGCTGGTGCCCCTGTGGGTGAAACTGTTCCATTAAAATTAATTGTAATTCACTGTCTTTATGGAGAATTTATAGTTTCCTAAAAAATTGGTGCCATTTAATTTTAAGTGAACCAAATATTTGACCTACAAAAAATCCCCCCCCCCTCCCCCCGAACAAAAAGCCCCTTCGGGTTTGTCCTTTACTTGATGTGTTCCAGTCCCAATTAATGATAAGGCTTGTTCCTATAATACAAATTATAATGACGTGTCGGTTTTGATGTAATCTTAATTCAACATGCACATTAATTCATGGAATTGACTAAATCTTTCCCCATTTTCCTTTACGCACAATCGGG
Source organism: Brienomyrus brachyistius (assembly GCF_023856365.1). Lineage (NCBI taxonomy): Eukaryota > Metazoa > Chordata > Actinopteri > Osteoglossiformes > Mormyridae > Brienomyrus > Brienomyrus brachyistius. The sequence goes on along the minus strand of NC_064541.1, from coordinate 28,912,597 downwards.
AGACCCAGTGAGGGAAAGACAAAAAGATTCCAGGAATGTTGAGGCTTCAGTACTGCAGGATGCGAAGGGAGGAAGAGAGGGAGGTAAGACTGGGCGGGGCTTTGCTTATGACATCAGCGAGACTATATATCAGGAGTCGGGCAGCCTGTCTGCAGACAAAGTCACCTGCAGCTCAGCTGGCAGTAGTCGGAGATTTACCTGTCTTGTCTGGATTTACCTGCTCTTCTCTCACACGCACATTGGACTCCCCAGAAATGGCAGCCTGCTTGCATTTTCTTGCTGTCGTCACCCTCATGCTCTGCCTGTCCCTTCAGGAAGGTAAGACCTCAGGTGGGACACACCTGTCTGTAATACCTTTGAGAGCATTTTAGCAGATTCTAGGGGCTTCTCATGTCAAAAGACAAATACGCACATAATGACATATTTGTAGTGGGTAATTCTAATATTCCAATGTAGTTGTATTTTGTTTAAGAAATGTTAATGTTATTTGCAGAAAGACTGTTTTGAATACATTCCTGTTCTCACAAAACTTGTACGCCGGGTTCATTAAATTGTGCAACGTCTTGCTTCTCATTGCCTATAAATGTTGAGGCACCTCTGTGATCCTTGAGCATCAAGGGCTGATTTGCATATTTGGCGCAGCGTGGGAATGGAGACAGTGTTCGTGCCGAGTAACGTAGCACGTGTGATCCCGCTTCTCCTGCCAAGCATGTTGTCAAGACATCATTTTCAAATAAAATAATATGGGGACGCAGCTGAGGGTGGGGGGCAGCTGTCAAAACAGGCGTGCCATTTGCGTTGCCACTCTAGTCTCTGGAATTTGCTGCACTACATATCAAAAGTGAGAGAGAGCTAATAGGGGTCGATGTCTTTGTAGGCAGAGCGACGTTTCATCACGTTAATCCCAGCAGTAACGTGCTTCTGCTCTATCAAACAGTTCTAACTGTGCTGGCCTGCAGTCAGCAATGTCAATATTTACGCCTGATCTCTAGGTTTGCTCAGTCCCGTGTCTGGCTGTCTAGGTGCAATAAACCAAGATGGATAGAAAGTCAGTTGGGACACATATGACTCAGCAGAAATATAAGCATGCGTGACTCAGCAGTTTTCGCGTTCGCCTTCTGTGACCGTGCAGTGCCTCCTTTCATCAAGTCCATACTGGGCAGCCAGACATAATTCAGAATATGAATAACAACCCCCCCCCTCACCCATCTCCCTATCTTTTGCTCCCTTCAGGGTTTGGACACCCCCTTTCGCGACAGTCTGAACTCCCTCCCAAGCTGACTCCCCAGCACGTGAGAGCTAAACGCTGCTCCTGCAACAACCAGATGGACACTGAGTGTCACTACTTCTGCCACCTGGACATCATCTGGGTCAACACTCCCAGGTGAGCCCAGAACGGCATGTGGGGATGGGCTGCTTAACTCTGAGCAGCTTAGGAGACCACTGATGTTTTTCGTGTAAATTAGTTTCATTTTTTTGTTCGAGTTTTTTATTTATCTATATGGTTTAGCAAAGGGCCTAAATATAAAATTGCATTCTATATATAACTTATGGTTATTGAGACATATTTATTATTTGTTATTGAGGTAATAAAAGTATTTTTACAGTGGTATGAAATTAGAGCTTCTTTAAATTTGAACTTGATTGAAAAAATCAAAATCTACATCTTTTATTTACTATCTGCACCTGCTAACTGAGGTTTCTTGTTAGGAAGAGTAACGGGTTAATCGTCATAGTTAAGGCTGCCAGTTATATGGCCATAAATATTGTTACTTAACATCTGATAAGAGTTGTATGTTTTCTTAAAAGCCTGCAGTGTTTCATAGACCTGGCTCGCTGCATGTTGTTTTCACTGAGATTTGATGTCGATGCTCGTTTTCTTCTTTGCGGTCCCAGTAAGATGACCCTGTACGGCCTGGGCAGCCCCCTTTCCCGCCGCCGCCGCCGATCCGCCCAGCGCTGTGCCTGTTCCAGTCTCTCTGACCGCACCTGTTCCAGCTTCTGCCGCAGGAGGTAAGCTCGGTCCTGACCTACATCCGTGCCAGCAAAGGCTGGGCTCAGCGCGAAAGGTTGACAGAAAAACCCGTCGTATCTGCGATTTTGTTTCGAAATCAAAAAATGTCGCATGGGATTACATTACTGTATCATTATTTTTCTAAAAAAAAAAATGTTTAGTGAGGGAGTGTCATTTCAAGGAATTTCTTTCCACAAACTGTTTCTGCCTGAGGGCACAGATTAGTCCAAGACAGGCCCTGTTGAATAACAGCTCTTCAGCAAAACAAAAACCCGAACATGAAGTGGCTGGCGGTGGAGATTAGGGCGGGAAGGTGTGTGAGTTTCGTGGGACGCCATTGGGAGATCTGAGTCAGGGATGCCTTTGAATCACTGCCCCGATTCGCCATTCCTGGCCGACGGGCCGCGTTAACCTGGCAGCCTATTGCATTGTGGAGAGGGGGCTGGTATCTCATGTGGGGGGGAGGGTGTCACATGATCACAGCGCCAGACTGACCTTGTCGTGACTGTCCCCTTTTCTGTGTCCCCAGCTCTGAGAACGTCTCCACCTGGGAGCCAAGTTCCATCTCAGGCCATTCGGGCTCCAACCTACTGGCGTCTCTCAGGTGAGTAATGGTCTGAGTGGTGTGCAGGTCCCTCTCCTGCTGACATACAGAATGTTCGGTGCTCAACACCCTAATTCATGTCACTCAGCCGGGACCTTCTCCGTCTCCTCAGGAATGCAGCCAGGACCAATACTCAGGTAGCCAGCTGGGGTGTCTCTCCCAGGAAGAAGTTCCCAGAACCACGGGGGCCCTGAAAGAGATAGGGACACCGAGTGCGGAGAGCGAGCACCCGATCAAACTGATGCAGCACGAGAGTCGTGTGCCTGCCAAGTGGCCAGGAGAACAAGGGGAGGAGGAGTGAGGCAGTGGCCCAGAATGAGGAGGGGGGCCAGGGAGGTGTCTCTTGATGAAAGCTGGAGAAGGTTGGCTGACAAGGGATCCCAGGCCTCCATGGGTCCCTCCCAAGCGTCATGGTCTGGACTGGTTCAGAGCCAGTGTGCCTGCAAAGCCCCGGCTGGGGTCTCCAGCGCACACATCCCTGTTGTTCCATCGCCGGCTCAGTGGACAGCTCCTCCTGATCGCAGCATGGACATCCCTTGCAGGAACAGGGAACACACAGCTTCTGGACTGGTACCTCAGAGCTACCTTGACTCTGATGGTGCCTGTGGAACATTTGCAAACTTCTCTGAAGATCTCAGCTGACTTGCTATTCGCTTTTATGCCAGTTGAGTTGAACTGACAACCCAGTTGTCATGTAGACAAAGGACCTAAAAGAGGCCTTCTCTATTCATGGGGGCCATCTAAGCACTTAAATTCTGTGTAGTGACATTTCATTTTAACACGCCAGTGTGATTTGTTTAAACTACTCCTAGTTAAATCTGAAAGGACTTTGCAAGCCTGAGCTGCAAGCCAGGTTAAATCACGTTCTTCAGCATTTTGTCATTTTGTCATGACCAATATGGAAATGGCAACAGAGTTCATCTTGATACATCTGACATGCACTAAAGTAGGTGGGGGGTGTTGATGGAAGCGAAAGGTCACCTCCTGCTTCGCCACCCCCCCCCCCCCCGCCCTCCTTCTCTTAATTGTTGCAGCTAATTGTCCCACAGAAGGCGAAGGTCGAGAAAGGGTGTGCACGTTGGACCTTTCAGCAGCGACTCTCTGCTTAGTCACTGGCAGGATCGATTCAGGACATTCTATGTGGGATGCTCCCTGCCCCCCCGAGGGCAGATCTTCTGAAGTGAAACTTCCATAAAGTCTTGATTGCTAGAGTGCGGTTTACCCCCCCCCCCCCCCCCCCCCCGCCATATTTCTCCCTCAATGCCTCTGCCCTGAATTGTCATCTCTCTTTCTCTGCCAGCTGAAAGCAAAGCACTCTCTGAGGATGGGAGCGCTTCGCGTGTGGCTATAAGGTTTCGATTGTTCTCAGCAGCCGGGGGTTTCAATGGCGGGGAGCTTGCCAAAAAAAACGCAATTGTTTGAGACATATGGAAAAACGAATGCTGTAACTGCTCATTAGGAAAGATGTAGGGTTAGCGTGGAATGCTTATTGTTAGCGAGTAGACAGTGTTTAGCTTGCTGATGTCTGTGAGAAGTCTGTGCTGCTGAAATGAAGTCTGATCTCAGGATTAATCAATACTGTATAACTACGATAACGTTTCATATTTAATTTGTCTGTTTCTCTTTCTATTTAAGTCTGTGTGTAGAAAGACTGTCGTTTTGTTTATTTATGCCTGATGTTCTCAGCAGAAGGAAAGCTTGTTCGTCTTCAACATGCACTTCGTTAAAAGGCGGAATCACCCGCAATGGTTTGCATCTCTGCAAATGTATGGTCATTCATTCAAACCCGCTGACTTCTTGTTACGACAAAAAACTTATTTATTGTACGTCTGTGTAGGACTTGTATTTAATCGGTTTTTGATGGATTGTATTTATGTACTGACTGAACTTTCTCTGTGAAAGCTAAAGGTTTAATAAATGAATATCTGACTCGCTGAGAATTCTTGGCCTGTGACTGATTTTGTGTAGCTAGTGGGACATTGCCTGTGGCGCAAAATTGATAACCTGTAATGTGTGCTTATGTTCTGCATGTAAGAAACTCCCCATGCTATCTTTAGCCCCATTTCTCTCCTGGGAGGGGTTGAAGAAACACTGCCTTAAGCTAATACTGTGCTGTTATTATTGTTTTCATTGCAGACTTCCCTTGTAACCACAGTATCACATTATCTGTGTGACTGTATAAAAGCCTGCGGAAACAATGAATAGCCGGCATTGCAGTCCCTGCTGTGTGCTGTCAGTCCTCTTTAACATCCCAGTACACAAAAAGTCACTCACCAACATTTCTGAACAATTTTTTTCCCCAAAGGTGTTCTCGACCTTGACTCTTACTTAATTTAGAATGAAAAAGCACTAGCAATGAAATAATTGAAATCAGAAATATGTTAAGAATGCAATTGCTCGGAGCGCAGCAATCAAAGCTGTAGGTGTCTGCCAGTGGGTGCGGTGCGATCTGTAGCTCGTCTTCGCTCAGGATCACGGATGGCCGTCTGCTCTTCCCGCACATTTTCGGTGGCGGAGAAGGCAGGACTTTGACACGCGGCCCTCAAGCCTCTCTCGTCTCGTTTGTACCTGAACTCAGCTTCAGGGCTTCTCTCACACCCCCTTAGTTTGGCCTTGTGTCACCCAGACGTTACTACAGACATGTTAGCCCAGCAGGCACGTTGAGGTTCCAGGTTCCAGTAGCAGGAAGCTGCTTTCTCTCAAGTTAAGGTGTCTGTTGTTTACAACTGCACAGATGTTTACAGATAGCAGGCTCAGCAGTGGCACTCCAGTCTGAGGGTAAATAGCTGTTGCTAGTTATGTGGGGTAACATAACCCCAACCCCCCCCCCCCCCCCCCCCCCCCCCACTGATGCCACTGCTGTACAAACTGATCGGAAATGCTTTCTCATGGTGGCGCTTTGCAGGTGAATCACGTTCAATGAGTAGGACGCAGGACAATGGTCACCTCGCGCAGCTCGGTTGGCACACGAAGCTGCACCCTGCATGCCACACTTCTGATTTACAAACAGGCACATAATGTCTGCGCCTCACGCTCATGTCCAGCAGGACAACGCTGGGTTTTTGTGTCTCTTCTCTTCCAGATGATTCACGGAACACAAACGTTTCTCACTGCAGCAAGGGGCTTCAAAGTAACAAAGATGGACTGGCATAATGATGATAATAATGAATATACAAGTTATAGGCAGTGCCCATGTTAAGGAATTCCATAAAGCGTAATATATTCAATATCCAAGTTAAATACAACCGTTTGTAATAAAGAATGTGTGAAAACACCATATGTAGTTACTTTCATTGTTACTGTGTCATTGTTATTATGTACTGTACCAATATTGTTCCAACTTACCTACAAATTCGACATAAAGGCCGACATAGGAATGCATCTCGTTCATAACTTCGGGACTGGCTGTACTTACTCACAACATTGTTTCTTTCAAGACAGAGTATTTATTTCAGGTTTTGCTGAAAGGCCAACGACCACATTATTCTGATCAGCCTGAATTCAATAAAGGTCAGCAAAACATCAGGAACAAAATGCTAAATTTGGAAATGAACATTGTTGCACGTGAGGTGAACTTTGTGGGATGGGAAGAACATCAGCATAACCATCAATCCGAAGCAGAGTCGCTGTGAGCCGGGGACCTGTCCCAGGATGTACCGGGCACACCCTTGGCAGGGTTCCCAGGCAGTTACAGGCTACAGACATGGGAGACACCAAGTCGCCTAATGGGGAGGCCTACTGGGCACCGTGGCCTTCTGCCTCCAGGGTCACGTGTTCCATCTGAAGCCCAGCTTCAAGCGTGTTTTACATGTTTCCCTTGTGTTCATACTGATTTTCTGCAGGTACTCCGGATTCTACTTATAGTCCAATAACTTATTTTTAGGGAATTTATGTCTCCAAATTGATCTGGTAGGCATGCTTTGCAATGGACTGAGAATCCATGCAGAGTCACTTGTTCTCTGTGCATTGCAGGATGTACTCTAGGTTCTCTGTGCATTGCAGGATGTACTCAAGGTTCCCTGTGCATTGCAGGATGTACTCAAGGTTCCCTGTGCATTGCAGGATGTACTCAAGGTTCTCTGTGCATTGCAAGATGTACTCAAGGTTCCCTGTGCATTGCAGGATGTACTGAAGGTTCTCTGTGCCCCGGCGTTAAGCATGCATGGATGGAAAGCTGCCCTACAGTACATCAACACGTTGGCATGTCAAGAGGACATTAATGGTGACTTATGGAGACATGCAGACGCACAGAGAAGCAGGTGAGGGATGCACAGCATGACCCTTATAAGCCACTAAAGGCAAAGTAGCTTGTGCTTGGTTTTTCTCTGTGTCTTTCTGAGTGCAGTTCTTTGCCAGTAGGGATCCAGTCCTTTACAAGTAGGAATCCAACTCTTTACTAGCAGGAATACAGTCATTTACCTGTTGGAACTTGGTCCTTTACCAGTAGGAATTCAGTCCTTTAGTAGTTGGAATCCATCTCTTTACTAGTAGAGCTCCAGTCCTTTACCACCAGGAATCCGATCCCTTACAAGTACAAATCCAGTCTTTTACCAGTAGGCATCCAGCCCTTTACAAGTAGGAATCCAGTACTTTACCAGTACGGATCCCGCCCTGTACAAGTAGGAATCCAGTACTTTACCAGTACGGATCCCGCCCTGTACAAGAAGGAATCCAATATTTTACCCGAAAAATCCAATTCTTTTTCAGTAGGGATCCAGCATCTTTACTTGTAATGATCTAGCATGTAGGTGAATTGGTGTCTATAAACCCCGGAAATTAAAAGGCAATGAATTATCAGACCACATGATTTGGGCTATAGGAGGAACTTCCAGAAAAGCCATTCAAGCTCCACCTTCCTACAGGGGCAGTGTTTGAATGCTACCTGTGGATGTTCAAGGTCACTATGTTACCTGAATCACCCCACAAAGCAGGAACAGCCAAAGTCAGAGGACAGGGGAATCCCCTCACAATAGTACAGTATGTGACGTGCCACCAAATGGCAGGCAGCTCTTGCAAAGAGTTGCTGCTCAAACCAGGAGTAAATTCGCGTCTCCTTTGTGTGACATAAGAAGGACCTTCTGGCATTTTATCTTTGCAAGGTGCCACATCTCTTTGTCTACCATCCGTTTGTTTATCCAAGAGACAGAAACAAGATTGTAATCACAAGCTCTCGTCTGGGTACTTGTTGCACTTTCTGGGAAATAGACATGTGACTTTCCCTTCTTTGCGGGCTGGGGGGGGGGGTCCTTTCTTGCTCTACTCCTAACCAGCAGAACCCATAAATAATACTGTTTTATTGTTGCCACAGGGTTGAAGACATAACAAAGAAAATAATTAACTTTAATTCATGTGAACGGGAGTCGAAAGCCAAGAGCTTCTGAGTGTTGATGGATGGTATGTATGGAGAGACTGTAATCATATTCAGTGGTTGAATGCTGGAAGCCTTTATGGCGAGTTCAAGTCAGATTCCTGTGATGGATGTGGCATTACTAAAATACGCCGGTGTTTGCTAAGTATTACCTATCTTTAGCCTTTTCTTTGTCAGTGTCTTATCTTTTTGGTCCATCTTTATCTCGTGCCTACCAACGGAGAGCTAAGATTTTTGGTATGTGAAGTAGGGAAAGGGAGAGGTCATGCAAATGTTACTTTAATTGTGATCACTTTGTTGGGATGCAGTAAACATGTGTTTGCTATATGCACTGTCTCTCTTGTATGCCTCTTTTTATGAATCTTTTGATGTGATCTGAGCCATGCCAGTTAAGCATGCAGCTGTCCCATCCCGCCCCGTCCCATCACGTCCCACCCCGTCCCGTCCCATCACATCTTATCCCATCCCGTCCCATCCCGCCCCGTCCCATCACGCCCCATCCCACCCCATCCCACCCCGTCCCGTCCCATCATGTCCCACCCCGTCCCGTCCCATCACGTCCCACCCCGTCCCGTCCCATCACATCTTATCCCATCCCGTCCCATCCCGCCCCGTCCCATCACGCCCCATCCCACCCCATCCCACCCCGTCCCATCATGTCCCACCCCGTCCCGTCCCATCACGCTCCATCCCGCCCCGTCCCATCACATCCCACCCCGTCCCGTCCCATCACGTCCCACCCCGTCCCGTCCCATCATGTCCCACCCCGTCCCGTCTCATCCCGCCCCGTCCCACCCCACCCCGTCCCATCCCGTCCCACCCTGTCCAGTCCCATCACATCTCATCCCATCCCGTCCCATCCCGCCCCGTCCCATCACGCCCCATCCCGTCCCACCCCATCCCACCCCGTCCCGTCCCATCATGTCCCACCCCGTCCCGTCCCATCACGTCTCATCCCATCCCGTCCCACCCCATCCCGCCCTGTCCCACCCCATCCTGTCCCATCACGTCCCATCCCGCCCCGACCCACCCCATCCCACCTCGTCCTGTCCCATCACGTCCCATCCCATCCTGTCCCATCACGTCCCATCCCATCCCGTCTCATCCCATCCCGCGCCATCTTGTCCCGTCGCCATCTTGTCCCGAGGGAGGGTCAGCTGACGCCCCACTTGCCCGTCGCTTGGCTGCTGCCCGGTGCCCATGTGGCAAGTTGATACTGCCCCAGCCGTGCCACTCACAAGCTTATGCAAGCTCACCATTCCTCTGGCTCTTTGGGTTGAGAGAGAAAAACAGGATGCTTTTCTCACATTCCTGTGACATTCCTACCCCACAAAGAGGGAAAAAGAGAGAGAGAAAGAACATAGGAAAACAGAGGCATACTGGACCTCAATAAAGAGGGCTGATATGGGGTTTACAGAGGTTGATAATGGGTGATTAATGGCTGGATTGTCTTTGACATTGTTTGTGTTGTTCCTCTCTCTCCCCCTGTTCCTTTTTATTGTTCCCTGATGAGTATGTGTGTCTGCGTGTGTGTGTGTGTGCTTGTGTGTGTGTGTGTGTGCGTGTGTGTGTGTGCATATTTGCTGTTGTTTTGTCCAAGCAGTTGGATCCCAATGCAAAGGGGTGCCTCCGATTACAGTAGAGGCAGGGACGGATTACGGACTGGGCCAGCGGGGCCACTGCCCAGGGGCCCTTGGGGTGCAGGGGGCCCGTGGGGCCCCTAGCCCAAAACAATTTGCAACGCTTATCAACAATGTATTTTCGTTTGTCTATTTTAGAGGGCCTACATTCTTTGATCCTCTGCCTACAAGGGCCCCTGACCTTATTGGGAGGGCGTTTGGCTGCCAAGGGCCCTTGAATTGTGGTGGTTCTGGTGGTGGTGCTGGTGGTGGTGGTAGAGGGGGAGGGGGGGTCCCTCGCGAACGTTTTGCCCAGGGGCCCACACAATCCATAATCCGTCCCTGAGTAGAGGCCAGTATCGGAACATTCCGTCTCTTCCTGGATTTGTTCGCCACGAGTGGTGTCGATGCCCCCCCATGCTCGCGAGATTCCAGAGCCCCTCTGCCTTAGTGGTGAGCCAAGCAAAATGGATGCTAATGTGGGGGGGCATGGGAAAATGGAAATATGGCATGTGGGAAGGGGCCGCAGTGCTGTTACCATGTTTTTGGGAGTATATGCCATTGTGCACACTGTTGCTAAGGTAAGACGGGGGCATGTAGAAAACAACTCTCTTTCTTTTTTGATGAGTGTGTTAGAGTAGCTTTTGGATGCTAGATGGCGCTGTGTGACTTTGCCCCTGCCACCCTAGGGCTAAGTACAGTGCCAGACATGTGGTAACTCAGCTGGTAGCGTTTTGGCTTCACGACTGTGGGGTTTGAGTCAAGCCTCAGCTGTGTGTGGGCCTGCCCGTCTCTCTGTGTATTTCAGTGGAGTTTTCTGGCTTCCTCCAACAAATCCGCAGATGACGTTTAGATTGATTGGTGAATCGGAATGTGTCAAGTATGTCGAGTATTTATAAGTATGGTTCCATATCTCAGCTTTGCGTTGTCAACATTAGTTTGGTTGCAGTTCAAATTTCAGATTTCTTGTGTTATGTATGTACAGAGGATCTTTCCCAGACCCAAAACAGCTAGCACCCAATGTCCCACAATGCCTCTCTTTCTTAAGGAAACTGACACAGGCCAAGCTAGCATGACAAATCTCATCGGCTACTATAACAGCACTGCGGAGAACATCTTCAGCTACTGCAGTACAGTATGGCATTCTGGCTGCACTGCTGCTGATTGGAGAAACCTGCAGCAGGTGGTAAAGACGGCACAACCCTCCGCTGCTGTGAAACTCCCAAATCTGTCGGGAATGACCCTTAGGCCCTCGGCCTCACCAAAGGCCCGGCCTGGCCCGCTTATTCCTCATTTGAGCTTTTACCAGCAGGCAAACGAAATAGGCCCAGCCATGCCTTACCTCCCCAACATGGTTAAAAACTACTTTAGCCTCACAGCAGCTGCAATACTGCCCCCCCCCATCTTTGTAAACGATACACCTCCCTTACAACAATGTGCAACAGGATCCATTGGTCCAGTCGTAACTCATTCTGTTAATTGCACCTTTGATACGTTGCGCTGTTGCCTTTATGCACTGATACAGAAATACTGTGCATATTTTCCTGGCCTCAGAAAATTTGTATATTGTGTTTTGGATTTATTGTCCTGCTTTTGCATATGCAGTACTGCTGGATGCAGTTTGCTACTAAATGACTTAACCGCTCCTTGCGCAGTAACAATAAAGATTCCTGTCAGATCTGATCCCTCTATGAATATACACATGCTAGCAATTCTGCTGAAATTACAAGAAAATCCATAGGTTAGTAGAAAACAAATTATGGTTTATGGTAAAGATCTGGGAAGTTCAACAAGGCCGCGTCTCATTTCAGTGAACAAGCTGAAAGATCAAGTCTTTTCCATCTCCTTGTCAGTCTTGTGTCCCCCGTTTTATACGGGCCGTGTGTTTCAGCATGTCTCCCGCTCTCGTTTATCCTAAACATCCCACATAGCATTCCAGCATCTTTCCCGCGATAAAATTTAAAGTCCCAGAAAAAATGATCTAATCAAGAAAAACTTTCCACCTCTATAGGATCAGACTGAAAAAACAGGTCTACAGAAAAATAGAACATCTAAGATATGAAAACCTTGTTCTAACCCAAGCTGGTCCCATGGAGTCACATATCACACTGCATGTTCATCCAGCTCACATACTGGATGGTGGTTACAGGATCGTGATGATCTTTATGCCTCTTCCTGAAACTGCGTGGCACAATGTAAGGAGCCCCCAGATGGCCCCCTCCCCAGTCACCTCATCCGAGTGTCTATGGAGTTTGCAAGTTTGCTCCAAGTTTGTGTGTGTCTCCTCCATGTACTCTAATTTTTTCCTGTAGCCCAAAAACACGCAGGTGAAGTGAATAGGTTTCATTAAATGGTGTGTGTCCTGTCCGTTCTGCGCCTGGCCCACTGCAGCCCTGTACTGGGTAAGGTTTGCCGAAGACAAGGGTGGATATATTTGTGAAGGAGGTATAGAAATGATTCTCATGATCCACAGTTCGGCTCAGATCTCGATTTTTGAGCTACAGTTCAATTCATACTTCGGTTTCTATCTATCTATCTATCTATCTATCTATCTATCTATCTATCTATCTATCTATCTATCTATCTGTCTGTCTGTCTGTCTGTCTGCCTGCCTGCCTGTCTGTCTGTCTTGGTGGGGTGAATAAGAATAAACAGAAAAAAAAATCTGGGTTTTATTAATCACCAACAATCTGAAACACTGATGAGAAGAGCACTAAGGAACGTGCTATATCAACAACACAAAATAACTATGTAAACAAATATATGAATGTGCCTGGGGGTTCTGCAGTCTCAGGGTTATTATCTGTCTTGAGCTAATGAAACTAGCCTAGCTTTGACTGCAGGTGTGATCACTCAGTCATGACTGGACCAAAGTCACGTGACACACAACAAATTAGGTGTAATTTGCAATATTTACAAAATATACAGCTTGCCCTAACTTTAAATATAATAATAATGTTGTGATTTACATGTGTTATATAATGTTAATTGTGAAATGAAAACGGAGTTTTGTAACATTAGTAACGTAATGAGAGCTGAACAGGCTGCACATGCAGAGGTGGCATCGGATTAGGTGGGAATGTCGAGATTGTGAACATCTGTAATATTTATGCAATTATTTTGGGATAATGAGAGAAAATGGACATCGATGGACAGACCAACCACACTATATGGTCGTTAGGCACATCGTCGCATTGCACACTTAGGCTCATTCTCCAGACTGCACGTCTTCTTATTGTCATATATTTTTCTCCCTTGCATGGCCATGCGCTACAGCACACGTACACCCGATGAACGGATAATCACATTACAGGTGACCAGGGACCCAGGCGGGAACTAGTGTCTAAGTATATATCTGGTACGTTCTGTAAACAGCCACTGTGCCCCCAATTTCAGAAATCCAGATACTAATCTTAATTTCCCATTCAGCTACAAAGTGATAGACATCGCACGTTAGTGTCAGTTTGCTGCAGGAGGCTGTGTGAGGGGGTTCGCATACGCATTCATCTGCGCGCTCGTGCAGGTCGACATGACAGCCCTCGTGTAAGCTAAGAGAATTGCAGACCACACAGGTATTTCTGCATAAACAGCCTGCAGCAAATGGGAGGACAGCGGCACGATATCGGCACGCGTGCAGAGAGACGCCGGTCCCCACCAGGGCCTTCAAGGTGTCCGTTACTCAAATCGGAGAATACCGGCACCGGTGGCATTGGCGCATGCAAGATGGGGTCCTCCACAGCTCCCCCAATGGGCACATGTTTGTTTATTTGTTTAATAAAGGCCACGAATAAGCTCCCTTGGTTACAGAGGGCTGGAGATCAGCGACTTGTACCGGAGGCGAAGCAAAATAAACACAGGACAATAGGCCTGGCCACAGCAGCACAAACAGAGCTGCACGCAACGATGAAAAATTTCAAACATCTGCCAAATCGAACAGCGCAGCAATGCGGGTCTTTCAACTTTTCCATGCGGTGGCTTGGAAGCATGTCCTCTGGTCTGCTGGGCCCGCCTCTCGCGTGTTGCTGGGTCCACAACAGGATGGGCCTGTTTCCTCCAGCCAGTAGTCTGGACCCAGACAAACAAACGGTGTACCCGCCTTCCCCTCTCTGATATCAGGCCTGCGGCTCTGCCTCGCCGGCCTGCCTTTCAGGAACCCTCTGTCTCCCCACTCTCCCCATTACATTCAGCATTTAACAACAGAACAGGATGCTAATGAGATAAATGCAGGACCTCAGACCTACTATCTGGCTTCTTGCCTTTTAAACCGTCTCAAGCACCAGGTCACAAGTTCAAATTCCCTGAGGTGGTTAATTTTATGCCTCTGGCATGTGGAATGTGTCCATCCATCCATGCATTTTCCATAATAGCTTCGCAGGAAGTGCAGGGGTCCGGAATGTGGTTGACCTGAATTGCTTTGTTAAACAACAGATTGTGCAAGTTAACATTTATTGCTCGTGGAAATTGCTCTGGATAAGAACCTCTGATAAGCAGATCCACAATGAGCTTGTGGAGTTACGGGGTCCAGGATTAGCTGGCGTCCAGCTTGGTGGATTCAAAGCTACTGTCTGTGGGCCATTTAATATCAGCCTGAAAGACCATCCGTGATCCCTTCACCTGCAGCATGCCCTGAGTAGCCAGGGACTGATCAGATCGGCATGACCTTGTTCCACCTTACAGAAGCCAACACTGATCCCAGGTCAGCGCTCGACACATGCCACGGAGTATATTAGCTGTCTTTCAGACACGCCGGCTGACTTAACCTGTAGACACGTGCAATGTAACGACATGTTGAGACGTCTACTTGTATGAATGGAATGGGATTTAAAAAACGAACACAGAACGGGATTCTGTGCATGAGTGTTCGTGTGGAGGGAGTGTGCTGGAGTGAGAAGGCCCCGGCTGAGGGTGCCACGTACTGTGTACTGATCTGAGATCAGTGTCGATAAGGGAAAAAATACATAGAGGAAAAAAAGACAGATCTGTTAAAGAAAGGATCAAGCCAAGGGTGTAACTTTGGGTTGAACAGTGGGGGGTGGAGGGGTTGAGGTCTCCATCCATTGTTTTGATTATTTGAGGAGGGGGAGTTGCATTGGCTTCTTTTGATTATTACAACCCGCCCCCCCATGGATCATGAGCACATGAGCACCATGCCCTAATGTTGCAAACAGACAGAGAGGGTTTTCTCTTGAGAAGATTACAGGAGCTCTGGGGGTGAATGATTTGGGGCGGGGGAATCAGGTAAGAAGACCCCCCCCCGCCCAGGACGGGTGCCTCCTGCTCAGCCCCCAGCTCTCTGTGTACCTTTATTCCTTTCTTGCATTTCCTCTTATGCTGACACGGAAATCGCCATCTTTTTGTTCACCACTTTTTTCAAACATATCTCAGGTCTGGCCTCCAAACAGTCCCGTTCTTCCTCTCATCCCCGTGTCATTCCATATCGTCCCAACCAGAACAAGCCCTGCAATGCTGAAACCTCCAGCCTACTCTCAAATTCAGCTGAAAAGGATCAAAAGTGATGTTCACACCTCGGAGCAGGTTCTCAAGTGCTTTGTCTTGTTCCAGTTAGATTTTTAGAATTTGGTGTGACTGATTAACATTATAAACACGGTTACTCATCCTTATCCACTTGGCCCAAGAATCCTGCTCTCAGTGCTGTAGTCATGGGAGAGTCACAGTGTGAAATACAGCCTTTATTTCTTACTACCCCTTCCTTCTTACACCTCTGGCTAACATGATTGTTCTTATGTATCTAATCGGTTGATAATCAGGTGCCAGTCACACTGGCCACATTTTTAGGCAAATCTGGCAGAGTTTTTCCCGGCACAGTTCCATGCTAGTAACATCACGTTAACTGTTTCCTCACAGAGAGAGAAAAGGAGGGAAATTTGAGGGGCCAAAGATGTTTATGTTCTGTCTTTAACATCACGCTTCATTAAATCGATACTGACCTCAATGTGAGTCATGTATTAATGCCGCTTGCATATTTTCAGTCTAATACATGTTTACTTCACTGAGGTATAAAATTGCTGTCACTGGGGTGTGTCCTTGTAAGTGTTCAAGCAGTGAGTCAACTGGAAATGTCAATCCTCATCTCTGTTCCCACGGAATTCACAGTGACAGCGCCTTATTATGCAGACAGTGTACATGTACGTTTCTGTTCTGTTTTCGAGGTAAAGCTTAATTACATCACATCCTCTGAATAACAATGATAATGAATGGCATGATGGCTTAGAGGCTCAGTGCTGTGGTCTCACGCCCCCGGTTTGATTCGTGCCCCTGGGTCCGCATGTGCAGTTTCATGTTTCCTTCTGTTTGCACGGTATCTCTGGTTTCCTCCCACAGTCCGAAAATGTAAAGCGAAGTCGTGCTTCAAAATGGCCTGTATCATGTGAATCTGCACCCGCCATTTGTCCAGCATCCAATGCAGGGTGTCCCGTTTCTTGTACCCAATGATAGATTTGTATCCTATCCAGTGTGTCTGCTGACTTGTACCCTCTGATGGTCTGGCATCCCGTCCAGAGTGTCTCCCGCCTCATGTCCTGTGATGAGCTGGCATTCCATTCAGGGTGTCATCTGCCTTGTGCCCTGTGAAGCACTGGCATCCCGTCCAGGGTGTCCCCTGCCTTGTGCCCTGCGATAGACTGGCATCAATATAGGGTGTCCCGCACCTCGTGCCCTATGATGAACTAACATCCCATCCTGCGTGTGGCCTGCCTCATACCCTGTGATGGACTGGTATTCCATTCAGGGTGTCCCACATCTCATGCCCTGTGATGGACTGGCATCCCATCCTGGGTGTCCCCTGCGTCATGCCCTGTGAAGGACTGGCATCCCATCCTGGGTGTCCCCTGCGTCATGCCCTGTGATGGACCACAATCCCGTTCAGTGTGTCCTCCGCCTTGTGCCCTGTGAAGGACTGGCAACCCATCCAGGGTTTCCCCTGCCTTGCGCCCTGTGTTTCTGTCATAGGATAAGGATCATCATACCTTTGTACCAGACAAGTGATTATGGAAAATGGGTGAACGTGCAGTATGGAAGGGCAACCAACATAAAATTGGGCTTCTAGCTTTGTGATGAGATGATCACTCTGCAGGTCTCCTTAAACTGTGCTTAGGTTGTCGATCTAGAAGCTGTGTTGCTCAGCGTTATATGATTCTGTTATACAGAAGATAAGACCAAGCCTCTCCGGGCCATCATCTCTCAGAGAGAAACCCTTTAGGATACACAGATCTTACAAAAGACATGTAGGTCTCATAAAGCCTATTTTGAGGGTTTTGGACTCTGCTCCCCGCAGTGAAATGCAAAGCAAGTCACGCATATGAAGAGTTTGTAACGCTTTCTAAGAGTGCCATCAAAATAAGAATTTATGAACACATTCATAACACATTATAATGCCTTCCTTAAGCTAGAAATATTAGTAAAAAGCCAAATTATACCCATATTTATTATTTGTTACAAATGCTTTAAGAAGCTCTCATCTGTAATGCACTGTGGTTACCTTCATAATGCAATACAAAGTATATTAATTCTTATACTGGCCATTGTAATGCATTTTGAAGGTATCTACAGTATAATGTATGATACATAAGAGCTTCAGTGGATCTTATGAAGTATTAAAATCAGCATTATAATGCCTTATGACTGTCAATAGAAGATGCTGTAATTAATTCTTATACTGACCATTATAATGCATTATGAAGGTATGTATAGTGCATTATAAATGACAGCTGCAAATAAAATGTTTTTAAAATACTCTCACAGCATGTATAAATTAAGGAGGGGTTTAAGTATTAACCTTCGAAGTCTATTGCCATACTTCATGCCAAGGTTCTTCCAGACTCCTGCACATGTGCTGCAGGTACCTACTATGCTACATGCACAAGAATCCGAAACCTGCCACGGCTCTTTGAAATCGGAGTCATTAGTCCATGTTCGCTGTCAAACCAGATATTACCGCACAAAGAAAATATGATGGGAACGTTTTTATCAGAAATCACACTAAAACGCATTATTTCCACACTGTGAATGCATGACGATAACAGCCTTGAAGCAGGGCTCATGATCATGATACGATAAGATAAAAGTCAGCTTGATTAAAAGTGTCTTCTAGGAAAGGTAATTATGAAGCAGGTGTCAGAAAAACAGCAAAATACTGAAATTTTATTGAAATATTCTCCCTTGATGTATTCATTGCGGAAATCTATATTTGTGCCGTTATCAGGGTAGTTTCACCAAATGTAATTGAGGCTTAATTATAATTGCATCCAGTTCCGCTGGGTAATTGTTAATTGGCTGTGTCTGTGAACCATGTATGCAGATGTGAAGAGTGAAGTGTTTTCCAATTAGAGTTTTGATCATTTTCCTTCTTCTCAGTAGGAGAGGTGTTCAGCACAGTGTGACGCTCCTCAGCCACAGAAATATGCCGTGTGGGGCATCAACCACGCAGCAGTGCGGCAGCAAAAAGGCGAAATGGCATAAGAATTTCATTAAGGAGCCACATTCACAATAATGCCTTCAGGTGACTCTGGGTGTGGGAAGAATGTGTTTTATCTGCGTCTCTTTGGTTACCAGCACTATTCACCCTCAGTTACCATCCCAATCGTCCCAAACTATCATCAACAAAAACAGAGAAGTATTTGAATTAGTTCGTTCAAATAGCATAGCTGTTATAGCAAGCATTGACCTGTTATCATTTCAACAGCTATCTATTTTTCAGCAATGCACAATACTTTTATTTCAGGTTTTTTTTTTGTCTGGTAGTGAATATTTTTCCTGCTTCTTCTTCAGAATTTTTCAGTGTTTATTTTTGTCCATAGTCTTGTCTTATCTGTTTTCAGATGTTGCCCCCTTACCATACATGGAATTCCAGTAAAGTTTCAGTTATTCAGGACCAATCAGATATGCAGGGCACATTTGACATGGTTCCAAACGAGAAAAAGTTTTCATTAACATGGGCTAATATAGAAATGAATGCATGGCACGTGCTTATCGGCCTTTATCACTGTTTGCACTTAGCTACTGAGGAAATGGAATGGTCATATTTTTAATAATGTACAGGGGAATTTCGGAGTATCTTCCTTTCAGTTGACTGGTGGAGAGAAGTGCACCGGATATGCATTGCTTGTTGATTCACTGTAAGAAATTCCCCTGTCAGTGAGATACACGTTGATTCAAGAACCTTCCCGGTACTTGGATTCTTGTAAATTCTGAGAGTAAAAGAGAAACAGGCTGAGCATTGACCCAGGATGGCACCAGAACCCAAAAATTGCCACGTATCTATCTGTTATCTAATGAGTCATGTAGGGTTACAGTGGGTTTGTAGCCTATTCCAGCAAGCACAGGGTACAAACCAGAGGACATCCTGGACAGGATGCCAGCCCATCGCAGGGCACCAGGCAGGGGACACCCTGAGCGGGATGCCAGTCCATCACAGGGCACCAGGCAGGGGACACCCAGGATGGAATGCCAGTCCTACACAGGGCACAAGAAGGAGGACACACTGAATGGGATGCCAGTCCATCACAGGGCACAAGGCAGGGGACACCCTGGACGGGATGCCAGTCCATCACAGGGCACAAGGCAGGGGACACCCTGGACGGGATGCCAGTCCATCACAGGGCACAAGGCAGGGGACACCCTGGACGGGATGCCAGTCCATCACAGGGCACAAGGCAGGGGACACCCTGGACGGGATGCCAGTCCATCACAGGGCACGAGGCAGGGGACACCCTGGACGGGATGCCAGTCCATCACAGGGCACGAGGCAGGGGACACCCTGGATGGGATGCCAGCCGATCACAGGGCACAAGGCAGGGGACGCCCTGGACGGGATGCCAGTCCATCACAGGGCACGAGGCAGGGGACACCCTGGATGGGATGCCAGCCGATCACAGGGCACAAGGCAGGGGACACCCTGGATGGGATGCCAGCCGATCACAGGGCACAAGGCAGGGGACGCCCTGGACGGGATGCCAGTCCATCGCAGGGCACCAGGCAGGGGACACCCTGGACGGGATGCCAGTCCATCACAGGGCACCAGGCAGGGGACACCCAGGATGGAATGCCAGTCCATCGCAGGGCACCAGGCAGGGGCCACCCTGGATGGAATGCCAGTCCATCGCAGGGCACCAGGCAGGGGACACCCTGGATGGGATGTCAGCCCTTCTTGGATGTCACTGCCCACACCCACCCCTCGCTGGTGCAGTCTCCTGACTCACCTCTGTATGGCTCATGGGACACCCGCCGTCTGGGAGGGAGAGTGAAGGGTGGCCCTGATGTGGGGGAGGGGTTACAGTCTATCTGCGCCTCGCTGCTCCTGCCTCTCTCTATCACTCATCTCTGTGTGGAATCTTGCACTCTGCTGCCCAACCTTGATTGGAGTTTGACTAAAGCACAATTGTCCTGAAGATGTGTGATATCTGAAGATATGTGTGTAGAGATACAGCACATTACTATAAAACATTTAATCATCCATCTGGCTTTGAATTTGATGGTCGGGTGGCACAATGTCTCATTGTGTCCACACATTCACAGGGTGACAGGCCGCCGTCAATGGCTCTGCCTGCCTGCCTGCACGACCCCTCCCCCCCCACACACACACACGCACACACACACACACATGTAGGGTATACCTATCCTTATGGGGCCCGCTCATTCACTTCTATGGGAAAAATGCTAATGCTAACTATGACAACCTTAACCCCCACCCTACTCTAACCATGACCATAAGTAACCAAGCAAAATACAAGAGTTTTTGCATTTTTAGTTTTTTCATAGCAGTCACTGATTTTTATAAAATAGAGTTTTCCCTTATGGGGACCAGGAAACGGATATTTATCACGTTATGGGGACATTGTGTCCCCATAAGGATAGGTATACCCGCTCGCACAAACACTCATTCATTCACTTCCATGCTAACGCTAACTATGACAACTTTAATTCCTACCCAACACTAAGCAAAACCTTAAGTAACCAAGCAAAATACAAGAGTGTTTGCATTTTTAGTTTTTTCATAGCAGTCACTGATTTTTATAAAATAGAGTTTTCCCTTATGGGGACCAGGAAACCGATCCCCATAAGGGAAAAAAAAAAACTATATTTATCACGTCATGGGGTGTCCCCATAAGGATAGGTATACCCGCTCGCACACACACACACACACACACACACACTCACACACACACACACACACACACACACACGCACACACACACAAATTCTGCCTTTCTCCTACAATCCAATAACATGAGTGTGTGATTGTGTGTGAGTGTTTACCCTGGGATGGACAGGTGTCCCTTTTAGGGTGTCCCTACCCTGTGCTGCCTGGGTTGGGTTCCAAACTCACTGCTGCTCTGTAATGGAGACACGGTCAGGGAAAGCGCAGGAATCAAGCTGAACTTAAGAATACTTCTGAATGGGCTGCTTGACAGCGGTACTGCACCCGATTTATAAACCAGGATTAAATTTCACAAAACAATCCGCTGCTGCACTTCAGTGTCAGTAACTTGACTACAGTTGCTTTCACATACAAATAAAACACATTGTTGCCCTTGAGGAAATTCTTCTCCATAACAGTTTACCGTTGCTCAGATGGTTATGTGGGACATACTGATGTAAATCTAAAACTAGGCACAGCAAATTTGTATCTGAAGGGTCTACAGGAGATGCTGATGCACTGAAAAGCAGTGATTAATCAGAATTAAAGCAATTAAAACAATTAGGATGCAAAAGAACATCTGAACCACTGTCACTCATCCAGTATTTTGTAAGTATACTGATATGATAATGAAGGCCTTTCACCAGGAACTAGACCTGCAGCACAGTATTCATATTTAGATTGTGTTTTGTGGTTAAAATGACCAACAACTGACTGTAATTGAACCATTCTTTGTATCAGCAGCTGGTGTTATATTGAACCCTGGCCATCCGATTGCCTTGCACCCCATCCAGGGTGTCCCCTGCCTTGTGCTCTGTGACGGACTGGCATCCCCTGCAGGGTGTCCCCTGCGTTATGCCCTGTGATGGACTGACATCCCGTCCAGGGTGTCCCCTGCCTTGTGCCCTGTGATGGACTGGCATCCCCTGCAGGGTGTCCCCTGCGTTATGCCCTGTGATGGACTGACATCCCGTCCAGGGTGTCCCCTGCCTTGTGCCCTGTGATGGACTGGCATCCCCTGGAGGGTGTCCCCTGCCTCACGCCCTGTGATGGACTGGCATCCCGTCCAGGGTGTCCCCTGCCTCACGCCCTGTGATGGACTGGCATCCCGTTCAGGGTGTCCCCTGCCTCACGCCCTGTGATGGACTGGCATCCCGTCCAGGGTGTCCCCTGCCACATGCCCTGTGATGGACTGGCATCCCGTCCAGGGTGTCCCCGGTCTCTTGCCCTTTGACGTCTGTCAGGGACAAGCGGACCAGACAAGCGGTTAGATGATGGGTGTAAACATTGCTGTTTGTTTATTTTCCAGACTGTTACTGGACTATTGCAAGGCTTTGAAAGGGAACATGGGCAGAATATCATACAGAATGTGAGCAAGCTTCTGGACACCAGTAATAGCTTTAAGTAAGAAGCAGAGCAGCAGGGCTGTTAAGGTTAATATGTTATGCGGGCAGCATCCAAAGCGGCACTGATTCAGTTGGGCTTAGTAGAAATAATATTACATGTCTGTGCTAATGATATAATTGTCTACAGCTTAGGAACTGATATCCCTCAGAAGTGGTGGTGGGGGAGGATACAGTTAGTAGGAATTCTTATGTGACACTTTGAAGGAAGAAAAGCAAACCTTATCTGTTGGAGCTGGTTTTTATGCCAACCTGTTCCTGCTCAGCACCTGATGGCTTTAGCTACCAAGACTAACAAAGCTAATTTACACATCAGTCCATCCTGACTGGAGGCCCACTATGCTCAGGAGGAGAGTCACTTCCAGAGAAACTCTCTGAGACACACATCAGCACTGAAGTATGACATCAGCAAATGGGAAAATATTCCAAGTTCTTACTCATGGAGACTGTCTGTAATTTGCAATACTGCTCCTAAAAAAACATCCAAGCAGCCCAGAATATTGGCCAGTCAAGAGACTGGGAGACACACAAAAATTACTGCAGTTCCATGAGCTGTGAGGAAATATTGCTGTTTATGCAGAGGACAAAAATCTGAAAAAGACGATTTGCCATGCTGAAGTCACTACGAGCTGTATTACAGAATTAACAAATTTAACAGTCAATTAGGAGCATTTCGGGAAACATACCTATCTCCAGACCTCCCCCTGTCCTCCCCCTGTCCCCAGACCTCCCACTGTTCCCAGACCTCCCACTGTCCCCAAACCCCCCCGTCCCCAGACCTCCTACTGTCCCCAAACCTCCCCCTGTCCCCAGACCTCCCCCTGTCCTCCCCCTGTCCCCAAACCTCCCCCTGTCCCAGTCCTCCCACTGTCCCCAGACCTCCTACTGTCCCCAAACCTCCCCCTGTCCCCACACCTCCCGCTGTCCCCAAACCTCCCCCTGTCCCCAGGCCTCCCACTGTCCCCAAACCTCCCCCTGTCCCCAGACCTCCCCTTGTCCTCCCCCTGTCCCCAAACCTCCCTCTGTCCCAGGCCTCCCACTGTCCCCAGACCTCCTACTGTCTCCAAACCTCCCCCTGTCCCCACACCTCCCACTGTCCCCAGGCCTCCCACAGTCCTCAGGCCTCCCACTGTCCCCAGGCCTCCCACTGTCCTCACAATCTCCCCAGACCTCCCACTATCCTCCCCCTGTCCCCAGGTCTCCCCATGAAATGTTTTGTCAGTATAAAGTGCAGTTCAGTACTATGCTTGAAGCGTGGATTTTCACATGCATTTGAAAATATCTTTGCGCAAACCTGTTCGATAACAATCATCCCATCATATTTACATTGTGGGTTCAGCATCAAGGTAACACACCCAGTGTAAATATACATGATAGCTGTCGTTCCTCTCATAACTGGGTCTCTAAACCCTTATAATATGCAAAATAAATTCCATCACTCCTACACCATCTCCTGCTCTAGTCAGAGATCACAATAGGACCCACATAACCACTTCAGTCCTCATGGCCAATATCGAGGTCCATTTGGGCAGTATATTACAGACATAGATCACAGCCCAAGTAGGAGTACAATGTACCAGTGCTACTCTCACCTGAATGAAGATACAGATGCCCATCTAACTGCTGGCATTTCGAGTTGATCTCCCCAATACTCACTGAGAAGGTATCCACAGCTTCATAGCTGCTTGAATGTGTTCCTTACCTGCCTGCATCATCCTCTGAGCGAAAGGGAGGTCCTCGTTCCTAAAGAGCTCTGAAGTGAGTTTCTGTTCATACTGATACCTGTAGCTTCAGTGGTAATTTTGGTGCCCACTAGACAAGGCAAACGGGTGTCTTCAATAGTGACCGTACTATATAAGGAGGCTTCCAAGCCCTTACCACGTTTCTCTCCTTTTTAGAGTTCAATTATCTTTTGGGTAAATAGAGAGAGAGGTATGGAGCGAGCACTGATTACAGTGCATTGCCACACGCACCACACAACAAACCACCTCAGGGATGAGAACCTGAGTGAAGCCTTGTGGCAGGTGATACCTCAGCACCACATTAGTCCAGATGGACCAGTGTGAGGTTTTTACAGTGGCTGCAGTGTCAATCCTGCCACCAACCTCCAAATATTCCCAGTAAGTTGGAGAACCTGCTTGCAGGGCTGGATGTAGATTAACATCATATCTAAGATGAAGCAATTGCAGGTTAACAGACCTAACAGAGGTCCTGGCATTCACAGGATTCAAACCAGCAACCTTCTGGTCCCTAACCTCAGAGCCAGCACTCCACCCTTTGGTGAAATGATCAGTTGATTCACAGCAATTATTTTGTTTCTCAGCATTGGCTCAGAATCAAGATATTCTTTAAAAACAGACCAGAACAGCCCACTATTATCAGGTACCGACATCACCATCAATGTTACAAATTACATTATATGATACCTATATTACATTGCTGCGTCATTTTATGTGCCCAGGGATTTGCATCACATGACAGTCGCATGATGTTATGCTCCACAACTGTTTCACAGACCATGAGAACTTTTGATGCAAAATGCTGGCTTCTCTCAGCACCGAGGGCTTTATTGACGGCCTGTGAATTGTGGATCTAAGAGTGGCATTCTACTGAAAACTGTCTGTGGAGTGATTATTTTACCCCTTAATCAAATGATCTGTCTCTAGAAAAAGACGTTAGATGGAGTTAACAGGTTATCTTCTGTTTCAGTTCTTCGTGAAAAATGCACTGGTACAGTAATGACACCCTAAGTGCCTCTCTCGTGACTCTGTGTTATTTACCACATTGACTGCAAGCTGTTTTTTTATTCAGATAAAATTGTCTCTCTCCACTTCTCCACCCCGAAGGTGATATTAATAGAGCTGAGTGGCAGTTTTGTGAGCTCTGGTCTTCCTGCTCAAAGCAGTTCAATTCCTCCGAGAAATAAAGAATTATCATTGACGGTGTGGAGGATGCAAGGTCAAATATTTTATCTGATGCTTTAATCCAGAGCGACTTAAAATGTAGGGAAGGGATTCGAAGCCTCAACCTGTTTGTTGTTAAGCACAAAGCTCTGTTGGTTCAGATATAGGAGCCATTTCACATTGTATAAATTCAGTTATAAGCAAAGCCAACATAAAAATAATTACACATCACTGTTTAAAAGAATACAGTTTAAGAAGAAGAATTATTCAACTAAATATTCATCTATGGGGTGGCATGGTGGTGCACTGGGTAGCACTGTTGCCTCACACCTCTGGGACCCGGGTTCAAGTTGCTGCTTGGGTCACGTGTGTGTGGAGTTTGCATGTTCTCCCCATGTCGTCGTTGGGTTTCCTCCGGGTACTCTGGTTTCCCCCCACAGTCCAAAAACATGCTGAGGCTCATTGGAGTTGCTAAATTGTCCCTAGATGTGCATGTGTGAGTGAATGGTGTGTGAGTGTGCCCTGCGATAGGCTGGCCCCCCATCCTGGGTTGTTCCCTGCCTCGTGCCCATTGCTTCCAGGATAGGCTGCGGACCCCCCGCAACCCAGTAGGATAAGCGGTTTGGAAAATGGATGGATGGATATTCATCTATGATAATGTGATGTTTGTACTGCGTTATTTTCTGAGATTTACATGCTGACCTCAGCACTGTGAATTTGGCTCTTGGGAGTTTTACTTACACAAAAATCTTCCGAGACCAGAACAAAAAATGATTTGCATCCAGTCTCAATCAAAATTTTCTTTTGGGCTGCTTTAGTTTCTGAGATGTAAACCAGTCTCAATTGTTTGTGTCATTTAAAAATGTTCATGCTGTTATTATTTGTGAATAATATTCTCTGAATAATATTTCTCTTGGTTTCTGCCATTTCATACTCAGGTTTCTCATGTAAACAACCGGTACAAATGACATGTACAAAAAATCTTAATCATATCAGGGACCAACTTCACCCAGGTAGTATACTGCCAGGAAGTGAAAAAAACCCGACATATTTTAAACTCTGTCACATTCTTAAACGGTACCAAAAATGAGACACTAGAAATTCTCTCTCAATAATCTCATTACATCCTGGCCTGTATCCGACGTCATTGAATTTAGACATAGGTCACGTCTAGCTTTTTATTTTGGAAGGTGAGGAGGCTGCGAGCTCCTCTCCGCGCTCATTCAGGCCGTAATGAAATTTAGTGACGTGACGGCGACCTGCAAGAGGGGCCCCCTGTGGGTCACATGACATATAGCAATTCAGCGTTGATGTGATGACGAAGAATGAGACTCTATATTAAAACTATGTTTAACCATTAAAATGACAGTGAGGTTTTGTCAGCTCTCAGCATGTGATGGAATATTATGCTGATTATACAGAAAGAAAAATATGCTCATGCTTGACCTAGAGAAGCGGGACGCCCTGGCAGACAGTAAACGGAAGGGCACCTTCCATGCGCTCTACTGTTTATCAGCTGAGCTGGAAATGTCTGTCGCCATCACAACATGATAGCAGGCTGCTTCTGGAATACCCCGCCTGGAATTCTGCCTCACTTAAGCCAGTGAAATATTTCTCTAAGCTTGAGTATTGTTCATTGTTTGCCAGAGAATACCGCCCCCTTCATCCCACACACGCACGCACACACACACGCACACACACTCACACACACGCACACACACATGCGCACACGCACACACACTCACACACACGCACACACACACGCACACACACACACACGCACACACAAGCACGCACACATACATACAGGTTTGTAATTATATCTTTGTGGGGACTCTCTATTCATTTTTATGGGGAAAACTCTAATCCCAACATGATGACCTTAACCCCTACTCAGCCCTAACCTTAACCATAAGTAACCAAACAAAATATGAGATTTTCATTCACAGATCTTTGTGGGGACCTGAAAAATGGTCCCCACAGCATCAGAATAACAGGTTTTTATTACATTGTGGAGGACATTTGGTTCCCCACAAAGTAATATAAACCTAATCCACACGCACACACACACACAGACACACACACACACACATATATATACACAAACAAAGCAAACTTTTATACCTATAATTAGATACAAAGTCATTAATATCTCTGTGATGCATTGAAGTCACGCCTAGATTAAAATAGGTGTGTACAAAGCTAAATAAATTACAAGCTGACATGCAGTAACATTAGGAAAAAACAGTCATGTTGATATCATTAAAGACAAATACATAACATAAACCTATATAAGACTGTAAATATATGAACAGCGATAAGAGACTCATCACTCCAAAATTTCCTAGACAGGACTTAGCAGTCCGCATTAGTCACCTGTTTTGCTTAAGATGCCAGGAGCTTTATAAAGCAGGCAGTAGCACTGTGGTCACGCACCTCCTGATATTAGGGTTTGGTTTCCCCACTACTGCAGCCTAGTCTTCTTCACACCGGTCTGCTGGTCAACTGGTCACTCAAGCAAGCCATACGTGGATAAGCCTACGAACAGTTTTCATGTGTATTACTCACACATATAAAAGCATTTCAAACTATCCCTGTTTGTTTTCGTCCCACCTCTTCCAGACATCCCCTGAATGAGACCTTACGAGCCTCTGAACCTCCACAGACGATGCAGCACAGAATAACCCAGTGAACATTGCTGACTGGCCGCACAGATGGCTGCACAGAATAACCCAGTGAACATTGCTGACTGGCCACACAGATGGCTGCACAGAATAACCCAGTGAACATTGCTGACTGGCCACACAGATGGCTGCATCTGCACCACTGCTAATTACTGTCTCAACATCATTAAAATGTCGTGTTAGCAGCATGCCCTCGGACCCCCCCAAGGTGTTTCTCTTCATCTGTGGTATCCCCTCCCCACTGTGTGACATTAAAAATCACAGGATTTGTCCATAGCCGTGTAATGTGATCTACGTCTTCAATGATAACAGAGACCCACTCTGGGGAAGAAAGCAAACAGAATCACACGATGAGGAAATGGGAGGGAAAATGGCAATGAACGTGACAAGAGATGTTGCTGTTTTAGACTCAGCATGAGTGAAAACATGTAGGAAAACTGAAATGGAACTGGGTCCTTGAAAGGGGTCCAGCAAAGTGCGGGCATCAGAGTGTAAGTGTTTCTTGACGCCCATTGCATTCCCTATTTGATACACAAAGACAGACTGTGCAAATTAAACTGAGTGGGAAACAAATATGATGTTCAAAGTTGACTGAGTGATTTTCCGATGCTTTGACGGTAAGTTATCAAATTAATAGCTAGGACCAGATAGATGTTACTTCAGTCTTTGGTGTTATTGTCAAAAAACAAATGTTTACCCACTGATTCAGCTGCAGTTCAGGTGCTGCATGGGCACGATATCCAAAGAAATAACATCAGGACACCTCCGAGACCTTGCAATAAGGCTGCACTTGTAGGTGCTATCTAGCCTTCTTCCTCATCACCTCTGGTGGGGATTATTGGAATGCTCGTCTGCAAGCTTATTGCAGACTGTTTCGTTTTAAGGTTCTGGACAGGGTCTGGCAGATGCTCTGGGGCTACGGAATATACAGAGCGTCATGTTAGTTAAGTCAGCAGGGGCAGTGCACATGTATTCAGCCCAGTTTAGGAATTGGTATAGATTCCAGTTGGATTCTTCCAGACCAGAGTGGGTGTTTAAAGTATGCATGTGTTCAGAATCCCAAGCCTAAAATAGCACAGATTTTTCATGTTCGGCTGGTTTGTCAAATACCTCACATTCCTAACTGATTTAAACACTAGCAGTTAGTGGAAAAATATTACACTGACTCATTAATTATTTCTTTAAAAGGATAAACAGTGGCTGGTGCTCTGTGGAGATTCTCATCAGTCAGCTGACACAAAACCATAAGATCACTTCCTTAATTATACTCCCTGCTGCCACAGGGATCATAGATCTGCAGGAAATCTATGAGCAGTTAGCAGATATTGCTGCACAGAGTCTGTGTGTATTCTGATGCTTGCATCATTAATCACTGACACTCTACTTTTCATCTAGAATATAATGAAACAAAAACAAATGGCAATGCAGTTTGTGGTTAGGTGAATTCTGCCTTAGTGATAACATATGCCTTGGGATGGCCTGGCATCCCGTCCAGGGTGTCCCCTGCCTTGTGCCCTGTGATGGCCTGGCATCCCGTCCAGGGTGTCCCCTGCCTTGTGCCCTGTGATGGCCTGGCATCCCGTCCAGGGTGTCCCCTGCCTTGTGCCCTGTGATGGACCTGCATCCCGTCCACGGTGTCCCCTGCCTTGTTCCATGTGAAGGACCCACGTGAAACCATATTCCATTACATTGTACACAAAAGAAATCCATGCAAAATCATTTTTTGCTGGGCTATCTTCCTATTCCCCTCCCTGCTTTCTACCCTGGCCCTGAAAATCCCAGCATGCCACTTGGTCTGGGAATTTTCACCTTTCATTCTGTCTGTGGCTTACATGATGTGAGTCTTCAGAATTAGCATGAAAGTGTGTGAACAGAAAACATTTGACAGTCAACCAAGATGTAGCACTTTAGGAAAAACAACAACAACAATTCTCAATAACAAATATAATGGCATCATTTATTTATAGCATTCAAAACATTCTTTCAGGGTTCCCTGGGTAAAGAATGTATTTCTCTGGGATTTCCAGAATGACGCTCACATCTGTTCAAACTGGAACATTGTCAGGACTCTAAATAAACTGTCCTTGCTTTCTGCTACAGTGTATTAAAATTGACCTGATAGGTACTGTTTTTTTTTGTCAAAAGAGGCCAGAGTTTATCTGTTTTGCATCTATTTTAGATATCCCGCATATCCACTCATATCTAGCATGGCGTTAGGGTGAGATTGGGTGCACAGAGCACAGGGCATGGCATACCAGTCTTTACCAGCATATACTCACATTCTGTTGGGCAATTTAGAGACAGATATTCATGTAACTGCATGCTTTTGGGCTGTGGAACACCCAGACACAGAGCCAGGAGCAGGAAGCAAACCCACAACCCTGATGATATGAGGCGGCAGTACTATCTGCTGTGACATGCATGTTATAATTAGGGCATTGAAATTTAGCATTCTTTACAATGCTACACAGACAGCGACAGGTCCACCCTCCTGCCACAAATAGAAATTGAATTGGGCTTGAAAGCAAGGTGGGGGTATAAGGTGGAGTGTTATCCCCCCCCCTGCCTGGTTGCATTATTTTTGGCCATTTTATTTGTGGAGTTCCATGTGGACTGTGGGCAAAATGAATCCCTCATTGTTGCTCACACAATAGAAGCGTCTTGGCATGAGAAATATATTTTTATCATGCCAGCTGAACAATGGTAGTAGTGGTTTAATCATCCAGGCAGGGCTGCTTCAGAAACCAGCCATGAAGCAAGATCTTGTAAAATATGGAGCGCAGAGGGGTTATCTCTGGGCTAAGCAAAACTGATGTCCGGCACGCCCTGAACGGATGAGGTCAGATGCTCCCAGTTGGATGTCAAGGGCTGTCTTGCTCAGGTAACAAGTCCTGGTATCTCCCCTCCCCCAACCCCATCCCACTGCAAGCCGCATTTGATGGGTACAGATCAACAGAGGTCCGACTGCAGCTCCCACTCCCGTTTACCATGAAACCTGCCCCGCCCGGGGTAAAGGGCCCGGAGACTGTCCACGATGACTCACACCTATCAGGAGATATAAAATGAATTACTATAACAACAATGCCATCGACTTCACTTCCATTCCTGCCATGGAACCTAACTGTGCATAACGTTCATAAAAGCAAAGACGTCGGTAAACAGCCGAATGCCTTGCAGTTGAGGCATGCTCATGCCTCAGTTTGCCTCCAGAGGCACATTTCAGTTTAACCTCACTGGCATCACATTTAAGGCATTTCCTGCCTGTTAACCTCACTGGCATCACATTTAAGGCATCTCCTGCCTGTTAACCCCACTGGCATCCCATTTAAGGCATCTCCTGCCTGTTAACCCCATTGGCATCACATTTAAGGCATCTCCTGCCTGTTAACCACACTGGCATCCCATTTAAGGGGTCCCCTGCCTATTAACCCCACTGGCATCACATTTAAGGCATCTCCTGCCTGTTAACCCCATTGGCATCACATTTAAGACATCTCCTGCCTGTTAACCCCACTGGCATCCCATTTAAGGCATCTCCTGCCTATTAACCCCACTGGCATCCCATTTAAGGCATCTCCTTGCCTATTAACCCCACTGGCATCCCATTTAAGGCATCTCCTGCCTATTAACCCCACTGGCATCCCATTTAAGGCATCTCCTGTCTATTAACCCCACTGGCATCACATTTAAGGCATCTCCTTGCCTATTAACCCCACTGGCATCCCATTTAAGGCATCTCCTGCCTATTAACCCCACTGGCATCACATTTAAGGCATCTCCTTGCCTATTAACCCCACTGGCATCCCATTTAAGGCATCTCCTGCCTATTAACCCCACTGGCATCCCATTTAAGGCATCTCCTGTCTATTAACCCCACTGGCATCCCATTTAAGGCATCTCCTGCCTATTAACCCCACTGGCATCACATTTAAGGAGTCTCCTGCCTATTAGCCCCACTGGCATCCCATTCAGGGTTTCTCCAGACTCACTGTAACTCTATACTGGATTATCAGTTACAGAAGATAGATGGATGGATGGATATTATTGCCCTCCTTTGCTATGAAGCTTAGTAGGTTTTTACACAGAAAATTGCAATGTTTTATATGTAAAGAACTTCGGAACATTTACACTTCTACCTCAACAGATACTTCAGGGTGTGGCATACATAGGGTTACACATTTTTTACCCCTCAGAGTTACACTGAATGTTATAAATATGGATGAAGTGAGTATATAGTGCCTGTACCTGTGAAAAACCCAACAAAATCTTTCATTTTTTGGGTAGAAATGCCTAGTTGTTGCAAAGATGCTTGCAAGCTCATCATATCAAGTCATGATGACACCTTTGCAAGAGTTCAGCATTTTGCCAGGAGAGCATGTTTCAGTCTTGGTTGCTCATTCAAACCTATGGATTGGCAGCAGTTTTTCCACATTTACAACATGTGGAAGTTTCTTAGAACTGATAACACCAGCTTATTGAGGTGGTTTCTCCCTCTTATTACTTGCTATAAAAAGCCATAATGGATGTTTGCAATCGTCTCTGCCCCCAGCTAGAGATAACCTCAGTGTCACCACCCAGCCATACCAACTCCGCACACCTGCAGCCAGCCCCAGATTTCACACCCTAATTACATAATCGTGTTCGCAAGAAGCATATCTGCTGATCAAAGTTTTAACAGAGCCGCTCCCCCATGCTTGATATGGACACAGCTGGCCCTACCTCCTGCAAGAAAAAGTCTCGAGGTCCAGCCATCCAGTTTATGACAGGATAGTCTTAATGCAGCCTAAACTGTAAAATAATGACTTTGCGCTCTACAATATAAACATAAAATGTAGTTGTTTACAAGTCCCATTAACTATAGGCATCTATCTATCTATCTATCTATCTATCTATCTATCTATCTATCTATCTATCTATCTATCTATCTATCTGTCTATCTGTCTGTCTGTCTGTCTGTCTGTCTCATTGTCCGTCTGTCTGTCAGGCTGTTTGCCTGTCAGTTTGTCTGTCTGTCTGTCTCTCTGTCTGTCAGTCTGTCTGGCTGTCTGTCCACCATTGAGTATGTGTAGTGTGTTGTGGTGGCCACATGATTACCACCATGTAATTCACAAAGTTAATTTTTTTGCATGACAGAACTGGAATCAAGTGAACCTCCTCACAGCTGCATATTCCTGGATGAGGCTGGCTTCAACCTGGCCAAAAGCAGCCGATGTGGTCGAAATGTCGATGTGCCAGGCCAACAGGGAGGGAACTGTTCAGAGCATGGTGTGCTAACGCATATTCCCATTATATGGACATACAACACTCAGCATCTCCTTACCTTCTTAGACACCTTCTACAGGAACCTCATCCCTGATGATGAAAGAGGTGTGATGGTATGATTCCAGATGACTTACCAAAGTATGTGCTAATTTGGGATAATGTGAGTTTCCATCACTCAAACACTATCAGGCAATGGCTTGCGACACTATAGGATGCACATGGAAATCCTCCCTCCCTGTTCTCCATTCTTGAACCCAACTGAGGAGCTCTATTCAATGAGCAGGTGGAAGGGTTGTGATGACTAGCCACATACCCAGAAGAACCTGCTGGCTGCTATGGATGCAGCATGTGAGCGGATACCTGCAGAAGCTAGACAAGTCATTCAAAAAGATTCTTTCCACACTGCATTGTGAGGGAAAATATCCGCTGTGATGTTGACGAGAATCTGTGGCCTGACAGACAAAAAGGTCTGTAGGTGTAGAGACGATGCACTGTAATTCCCCATACAGCACTGCATGTACAGAGACACTGCACTGTAATTCCCCATACAGCACTGCATGTACAGAGACACTGCACTGTAATTCCCCATACAGCACTGCATGTATGGAGACACTGCACTGTAATTCCCCATACAGCACTGCATGTATGGAGACACTGCACTGTAATTCCCCATACACTGTAGGTACAGTTCCTTTTCAGTTTCCTTTACATTTCTGATTTGGTATGTATTTTCTTTGTGCTATGCAGTGCTGTGAAACAGTCTTCTTTTACTTTTCTTTAATGCGATGACATGGTCTTTCAATAAATTACAACAGATGTGTATGTGTGAATTCTGTCCAATCTCTTACAATCTCCCACATACAGTACTTGTGAAATTGATATATACCATTCAGAAGAAGTGCTCCCTTGTGCATGTCCAATAATGATAATAATAACTTACACTTCATTGATCCCTGCAGGGAAATTGCCTTCATGCATTTGGGGGCAGCCAGGAAGCTGGGAGTTAAGGGCCTTGCTTAAGAATCCACTGACATACTGGGGCAGGGTTTGAACCTGTACCCTTGTGATTACAAGCACACAGGTTTAGCCCACTGAGCCACAAACGGCCTCTTGGTTGATACCAAATCATTGTCATCAAAACCTTAGCCATAGTTTACGTCAGAAAATACATACAATGTATACTGTTATATTGACAATATGACTAAGGTTTTCAATTCAATTCAATTCAATTCAAATAATTTTTATTGCCATTAGCATAATGTGCAGGTACATGTTTGTTTGGAAGAAATTACTTTTTGACCATCTTGTTCGTGTACAATGACACAAGGACTTGTCATTCCGATGGCGTTGACAAGTTTGCTGACATATTTATTTACCTTTGAGGGATAAACTACGGATTTTGAGAAAGTAATAGCCTTTTACAACGAAATGCATTGTGTGGTGCAGTGTGTGCAAATTGCTTCGAGAAATGCACTTGCTGTTTTGCAAATGTTAAGGATGATTTGAGAAATGTACTAAAGCAACTGAGAGAAATTGTAAATAGCAAAACACTAAAATAGTAACAGATAACCACATCTGAATCTCGCTCAGCATTACTGTGTTCGGAAAGCATGAGAAAATATCTGACAAAATATCCAAAATATTCAGCAGAAATGCTGTCAGACATGTTTCTGAGCAAATGGAAAGATGACAAATTTAACATTACCTGACAAACAGCCCTAATTCCTTATTGGTTAAAAACCAGTAGGGGGCGGAGACCAAA
The DNA here is from genome assembly GCF_023856365.1 of Brienomyrus brachyistius. Taxonomy (NCBI): domain Eukaryota; kingdom Metazoa; phylum Chordata; class Actinopteri; order Osteoglossiformes; family Mormyridae; genus Brienomyrus; species Brienomyrus brachyistius. The sequence goes on along the minus strand of NC_064541.1, from coordinate 28,877,823 downwards.
GATAAAACTCAGTTTACTCAGCGTTCCTTTTGGTATGCATTAGTGTCTTCAAGTCAGCCTTACATCTAAGGACTACTAGACAAAGAATATGTCAAAGGTTGTAAATATGCATGAAACGTAAAGCAGATCAGATGTAAACGTGGATACTCTCCATACCTAATATGTCAGAGCAAAACAACATTCTGATGCATATTCAGGTGGCTGTACGTGTGTTCAGGCAGGGCGTACCTGTGCAAACGTTTGACGTCAAACGCCCTTTAAGCTTTTTTTGTTCCTATTCGCAGTTTCACTTGTGTTCATTGTGGCCTTTACGCAGCTGAAATGAAACGACAATAGGGCAACATACGCCAGCCAAAAAGGGTTCATAACTTAGAGGTCATGAATACAGAGGGGAGCGAAGCATAATGGAACGAAATTACATGTGCGTATTGTAATAATCGGTTTCGGACTCAGGATCTGAGGAGAACTTGTTTGCAATATTTTTTTTCTGTAGAAATACAGATTTATTTAGAAATGAACATGTGCCGAAAAACCAGTTTCTCGAGCAGAAAAACAAGCAGTAAAATAAGCTATTGACCAGTGTTTATTTACTAGTGTTAGACTGTTTTTTTTTATTATTACAAATCACATTTCAATTTTAATTGTTCTTCTGTCATACAGTTTTTCTCGATTGCTAGGTTGGCGAAATTAATTACCTATTCAAAAGAGCGTTCCTTTCACCGATTCGTTGAAAACTTTAGTACAATGTTTATTTTGTCATTTTAATAATTGCCAATACATCGTCGGTGAAAATTACGCAGTGATGAACACAAGTTAATCAGATTAAATTTATTATTATGTGTCTGTTGAAAAAAACTGTGTCCTGATCTGCATAAGCCACCTATGTAGGCTATTTACTGTTCTTCTCAATTGCTTTGGAGCATTTCTCAAATGACAGTTAACATTAGTGTAATGCCCACGCCATGATATCACTTATGCGCAGCAGAACGTCCTTTCTGATTGTTTCACACAAATTTCCAAACGTTTTCTTACATGTTTGCAAATGGTCTTAAACGATTGTGATCATTTGGTACATTTTTCAGTTGATTTAGTCTTATTGGTAAATACATGGATTGTGCAGTATCACAGTATGTAATAACTATACACCCAAAACAATATAAGAGATTGTTGTGTGTCACTAGAACAAAATACAAATTTTAACTTACAAACATATGAAATTTAAGAGTAATGCAACAAAAAATATCAAGAATCTCCAAAAAATCCTGATACCTTGTGGGATGGCTAGATGCATACCGCTCACCAAACCTCTCCTCAGGGGCACCCCAGCCATTCCGTATATCTGTTATATGTCACGTCCAGCTCAATTGATTAATTAATCAATTTAGTTTTAAGAAGTCAAAGTAGCGTCGATTGGCCATATAAGTTGGGGTAATGGTGGAGTCAAAAAGTACCCGGGTGGTTGCTGCAAATACTGGAGTGAGTTTAGGAAAAGTTCTGAAATGCTTAAGCTGACACATGTAGACAGATATCAATTATTGTATTATTTTAACATAATTGTCTTAGACTGTCAAAGACATTTGCACACACGCACGCACGCACACGCACGCACGCACACACGCACGCACGCACGCACACGCACGCACGCACGCACACACACACACACACACACACACACACGCACGTGTGTATTATCTGACTTGGCATTTCTTTGATGAAGAATGGAGAAGCACAGACAGCTCTGAAAATTGTTAATTTAAGCCAAATCACTGACATAATATTAAATGTAATTGGATTTTCATATTTACTAAATTTGGTTCACAAGGGAAAAGGAAAGGCGTTAGTTTTCGAACAATTTCAACTAATGGCCACAAGGCGGCGAAATTAATTGAGTTTCCAAAAGAGAGTTCTTTCACGGATTCGTTAATAACTGAAATACTGTATATTGTCATTTTAGTAACTGTCAATACATCATCTGTGGACATTACACAGGGATAAGCACGAGTTAATCAGATTAAATTTATTTTTAGATTTTTTAAATTTAGTATTAAGTATCTGTTTAAAAAACGTGTCGATCTGCATAATCCACCTACGTATTTACTGTTCTTCTCGACTGCTTTGGCGCATTTCTCAAATGACAATTAACATTCGCAAAAGAACAAATTATTACATCATGATGTCACTTCTGCACATAAGAACATCATGTCTCATTTCACACAAATTTCCAAATGTTTTACTATATATATGCAAATGGGAGTCAAGCATATGTATGCAATAGTCTTCATTTGGCATAATTTTAAGTTGCTTTAGTCTTGTTGTTAAAAACTATTATTTATATTAATAATGTATCAATGTATTCAGTATACACCCAAAAACATATAAGGGATCATCGTGTTTGCCACCACATGCAAAACGATTCAACGAATTTTCAAAATGATTCGAAAATGTTTTTCAGAAATTGCAGTGATACAGCAAAATTGTACTTTTGACTCGCAGAGTGCATGATTTTGTTGTCATTTTGTAGTTCTTGTAATGCCATTTTTCTTTTTTTGTGTTGTACAGTGTTTTTGACTGACGGCAAATGGTGGCAATTGTACAGAACTATTTGCATATATGTACCGACACAAATTTGTGGGAAGAAATGAGAAATGATGTTCTACTGTGCAGAAGTGACATAGTGTACAGATTACACTAGTTATTTAGCAAATGTTAATTATGATTTGAGAAATGCTCCAAAACAATTGAGAAAAACTCTTTAAGTATGTTTCATGAAATGTGCCACAGCAAACAAGAAAAATTGTAAAACCAAAATAAACACTAGATGGCAGTAAATAGTCATTAATGTCCGAATCCGGACTACCACATAGTTGTGTGTTTTGGTCCTGGGTTGTTTCCCGCCTCGTGCCCGTAGGTTCCGGGATAGGCTCTGGACCCCCGCGACCCAGAAGGTATGGATGGGCTCCTATTGGGGCGTTTTAGCGCACAGACCGAAGCTAAAAAAGGGGGCAAAAATAACCTTGTTTATTAAAACTGTAACTGCCACCCCCCCCCCATCCACTGTGGACAATAAGTTTAATTTTCGCCACATCTGTGAAATGTTCATTACTACTGGAACCAGAGCCTTTTTCAGGAACCAGGGATTTTTGCCATGTTCACACTGCTGGATCTCGGCCTGATTATAATTCCTCTGAGACATTTCCGGAACCTCTTTTAGTACTGACTTGGTACTTTTTGTTTGAACACAAACTAGGCCTACTGGAGACGCACTTACAGCCATAGCTTGCTGATTGGTTGAACACAAGCACTGGTGCTGACATGCCAATTATGCGGAAGTGCAGGAAAGCGGAGCAAAAACTGAGCAAATGAAATTATTTTTGTACCTCAGTTACATTTAATGTATCAATTAATATATATTTTGCTTGCGTCTCCATTTTTCTGCATCACAAAATTTGATCGCTGAGCAACATATTGTTGCGGAGGGCAGACATCACAAGTGCAGCGAAGGGCAAGGAAACTTGATTGTGGGAATGGAACACACCATTTATTCTAGTCCTGCACAGAATTGTAACAAACACTCAACAAGCATCAAATAAACTATAAGTAGGGAAAGTCGGGGAGGCTAGAGGCTGGAAATCAAGGTACACACATGGTAGTTAGTTCACACAAAAACTAGAGACACGTGAGGATCGAACAGGGTTCACACAAGACACAGGTAAACATACAAGGCACAAATGGGAAATACAGGTGTATTCACTATAACGATGCAACAAGGGGTATTAAAGGTCCCAGATCCCGTTGTGTGGTGTGAAAGCCGCACACAAAAGGGACCAGGAGCTACAAACGTTCCAGGTGAAAAGCCAGAAACTTGTAAACCAGAACCAGGTTCTGGGACTTCAGTGTGAAAGCACCAGCTGACATTGATCAGGCAGCACCATAACTGCCAGAAATCTGCGCTTCGTGTTGTAATGCATCGATCCTCGGGGTGAACCTGGAACCTACGAACATAACACTCATCCATCCATTTTCCGTAACCGCTCATCTTATTCAGGGTCGGGTGGGGAGGGGGTTCTGCAGCATATGAGCACAAGTCGGGGAACAATCCAGTATAGAGTACCGGACCCACACACACCATTTAGTCACACATGCACACCTCTGGGCAATTTGGTAACTCTCTTTGGACTGTGGGGGGGGGGGAGCCAAAGTACCCAGAGGAAACCTCACGATGACACAAGGAGAACATGCAAACTCCACACACATGGAGCTATGGTGGGAATTCAAACCCTGGTCCCAGAGGTGTGAGGCAACAGTGCTAACCACTGTGCTGCCCCCCATAGGACACCCATATAAACACAATTCCGCACTATCCATCAAAACCATAATTAGCAATTCTTCACACTGGATCCGTGAGGAAATGCGTGAAGCCATTTGGTCCCCATAATATAATATGAACATAATACCCACACATGGATGGACACACACACAAAGAGGCCTCACAGCACTGATGTCCCCAAACATTATATCTGAAAACTATATTTTTGAACCAAGAGAAATATATGCTGCAAAAATTACATGCTTCCTTTCTCACGCTGGAAAACTGATTTACAGATTCAGGGGCTTCGTAAGGGGGTGGGGGTAATTACAATGATTCCAAGGGCCTCTGAGTCATAAGGGTCCTTAGTATTTGGAACATAATTTGCTTGATCTGAGTTTTGGGCCCATATGATACTCTGTCATGCGACCCCAAATCTCTAGTGGCAACTCTGTATAAAACAGTCACTCCAATGTAAAATTATTCTATAATCAGGAAATACTCTGTAGTGTGTATTGTGTATTTCGACAAATAAAACACATAAGGATAAATGAAATTTAAAATGTTGATACTGATTGAAAACAAGTGATTGATAAAAAATCCCTGTTTTTATTCTCCCATGTTTATAACCCTGACAGTGTGAGCAAAGATGATTTCTCTGTGGTTTCTTGCAAGACTCACTGATTTTAGCAGTAATGCAAGCGGGAGAACCAGCCTCCAACTTAGCACATTCCCACTATATACCAGGCATAACCTGTCTATCACCCCCATAATGAAATTACTTTATTGAAACAGGATAAGACTATCCTGAATTGTGCACTTTGTACAGTTCCTAGTAATATACCCCCGAGAGCCCTCTGTATTCACTCATGTCTGCCTAACAAGTTCTACATCCCTGTAGAAAGTGTAACTCTAAGTTGGTTTAAGGGCTCACTGACTGCTTTCACCCAGGGATTCTTACTCTGAGTAAGAATCTCTTAATTCCTCTTTCACAAGTAGCTCCTCTCTCTGAGATCAGAGAATCTCTTACCCAGATACTTGAACACTAAATATCCATCAGCTTAACTCAGTGTATATATTCCGCAAATACAGAGTGCAAACAGAATTCAGCAGTATATGTATAACTCCTTTTCCCAATCGCCTATCTTGCAACGGCTCCTGGTCAATCTTAACCCAGAACCACTAAACCCGAATAAGCTGTACGTGTGCTGCCTCGCTAATACAATATGCCGAATAAAGAAATGTGAATGTCGCATTAGCCATACGAAGCTACATTTATGAATTAAAGGGCAGATATCACTGATAAAAAATTGCTTATATTACGTGGTTTTGTGTTACGTTTACGTGGACCCACAAAGGTATTATGTATTAAATATTAACAAAACCAAACAAATGTTGCACGATAGCAGTAGAGATTCAGGTAATACTACTTTGTACTGCACGTTAATTTTATTGTTATATAACTTATGTTGTTTTTTAGTATTTTGAGCACCAAGATATCATGTTTAATGCTTCAATTATGAGAAGCAAAACTTCTCATATTTAAATGAAACGTTTGCTATTGTTGAAAAATTAAATTCCCATTGTTTTATTCCCAAACAAATATTCAGAAATTAAGCTTTTATGATCTTCAGAACCGTGCTGTTCGAAGCACATTTTAGATTGAAATGCCGTTATTTATGACAACGATACATACGAAGTGTTACAGAAGTTAACGGGTCGAAAGCTGGGCGCGTGCGCTCTTCTCTTTGACTAAGCATTGTGGATTTTGTAGTCTTTTGTTTTAAAAAGTGCTCGCAGAATGGCATAATATATAACGGGAACGTCCGATACATTTAAACTACAAGTACCGAAATGACGTGAAACGTTTTCCGGAAAATGCTATAAAAAGTTTGTTTAATGTGTAGTGGAAAAAAAAGCAAAACGCAAGGAAGTCACCGGTTTGTGGTTTAAATCTAGAGAAACCATAAGGCTACTCAGAGGAATCATAATCGGCTACTCAGGAAGGTAAGAAGTGTTTGCAGACGTGCAGAAGAGGACTGGACACATTAAAAACAAGGACTGGAAACGTTAGCACAATGAAAGTTATCGCACTCGGCGCTCACTAGGACGTGCAGGCGACAAGTAAGCATAGATTTCCCCCATTTTATTTACCCGGTAACATTTTGGTTCGCTATTATAACAGTTGCATTAATTCAAACTTGCTTAATTAATACGTAAATTTGTGGGACGCGGTTGGTAAATTGGGAATTTATGGCAGCGTCGTCTGGCACAGCAAAACCGTTATAGGCACAATGGATGCTTTTGAAATGTAGGCGCTGCCTAGATGATTGTAGAATAGAAATCATGTGATTAAACTTTGTTCTTTGTCTTACAAAAGCCAAATTTTTATAGAGAAGGAGATTAACGCTAGCTCTTTTCTTCGATTATTTGCACCACGGTGCTGTTGTCAACCCCCGATTCCAGTTTAGTTTAACATATTGTCTGGTTCGGGAGCCCGAATGTGACACTATGCATCACGAAGTTATTTCGAGTCTTGCAGTGCAGCTTCTTAACAGAGATTTTTTCCCGAGGTAAATGGTTTGTAGCTTGAGGATAAGCGGTTATTCTTCAGGCCATATATACGAGGTCAGAAACTGGGAGCTGCACCAGTTACTTTCCCAAAAAAGAGCCGGTTATTTAACGAGCTCGTTCGCGATTGCATTTTTCCCCTTTTGTATTTCTATGCAGGAACTGAACTTTGAAGCGGCTTTTTCGGCAGAGGGGGGAAAGGCAGGCTCATCGTCTCTCCTCTTTTATGAAATCCAGCATCTCTAGCGCTGCAGGGATGCGTTTCGCTCCCTCTCTCTGGTATGTATCTTTTATCGCAAGCCGGTGGGTTCGCATCGCCGTGTCCCACTTGTCTGAAAAACCTTTGCTGCAGGGTTACATGACGATGAACCCCCTCCAATATTATCGTATTTTAATTCCTGTCGGCTCCAGGTGAGTATAGACTGATGCAGACCCACCGATGAGCGGTTTAGTATTGCATTGCCTCCGTATAAGCGTCTGCCATGTGGATCTAGGGCGGGCGTGTTATAGGGCAGATGTGGACATGTTAAGCGTTGCATGTTTAAAGATGGAGGCGCCGTGTCATAACGTGTGAAAAAAGGTTCTTTCTAGGAGGGGATGTCTGGCTGCGTGTGTGATGGTTGAGTTTCCTCTTTATTAAAATGAATATCAATGCTGTACTTGTGCAGGTGTTTCTGAATAGGCTAAATTGTATTTTGGACGAAGCATGCATTTTGTGACTGAGATGGGTGGAACATTTTGTTTTTATGGGTGAGATCAAGCCCATCTTTTTCAGTTGGTTGTCTTTCTGCAGAACATTGGCTGCGGGCATGTAAGACTGCTTTTGGAACACCAGGGTTTGGGCATTAGTGACAGTGTGTCATTTCTTCTACGGTAGGGTGTGCCTTGCTTAATCCTAGATTGGAATCAGGACCTGCTTAAAGCAGGTAGTCATAAACATGGAGCTTTTTGCTCTTGTAAAGTAACAGAGTGAATTTGGACTCATTGCAGCAGAGCTGTGTCCCATTCTCTGAAGGCAGGCTTGTATGGCTGTGCCCTTTGTCCCGCTAGTGAGAGCCTGATAATCTTTGATTGGTGACATTTACTGATTCTGGTGCATTGAAACAATGGTCCCTTTTTGTGTTCTTCTTCCTCCATTTTCCTCCCCATCAGTAATTCCCATTAAGAGACCCCCAAACCAGTGGCTGCCAGCCTGCCCTGCTTCTCGTTGATCCTGTAACCAGATGAGCCAGTAGTAGAGCTGGCCACATCCAGTTTTGCTTCTCGCTCCGAATCCACCAAATCTTGGAATCGTTCAGACCGCTACAGGAACTGTCTCGACCTGGAAGGGCGGCTGTGTGGGTCGCTGTGCTCTGTGTCTACCTGACATCGTAATTAGCAGCTGAGCTCGTAGCGCCCAGGACCGTCAGCTGGGGACAGAAGCTCTGTAGAACGGTATGACCTTGTTACAGATCTGAAACTCTATGAATGAGCCTGTGATCATCATACAGTGACCCCTTCAGTGGTGCCAGTGTCTCCCTGCAATGACATGCGGTCCGTAAAGCCTCTTGTAGAGGAAAAGCAAGTTTTAATCTATGTGGTCTTATTTAATTTAGCCCATTTTATATGGCAAGGCTTTTTTTTGCATTGTTATTTATTAACTGGGGCTATGAACTGTTTTTGCTACTTAATTCGTGTGGTTTTTAGGGCAGTTTCATGAGAGCCTTTTTTGTGTTAATTAGCAGTTCAGGCTCATTTCTCAGGTCTCTAAGTTGAAATGTATAATTTGGAAAATGGAGACACATGTGCTACTCAGGAAACCATGTTGTTTAACAGGCCTTAAATTACTCTCCCAGAAATGATTTGGGGAAACGCAAAGTGTCTGTCGTAAGGGATTAAAATCAGTGCCGTCGCCTTGACAAAGGAAGGAGTGCCTCTTATCTGCAAGATTTGTGACTGAAATGAAGAACTGAAATTCCACTTGCTCTCGTGCCGCAGCACATGAGGCTGCTGTGTGAATGTGGTGGCCGGGGTAAAGTTGACATGACGTCAGATGAGAGGAGAAATGAACGGCATGTCCACTAATGGTTGGGAGATGTCTGTAATTGGGTGAAGACAAGACAGAAATGGAGAAACAGATCTTGTGCTTCTGTGTTAAGGTTTCCGTTGAGCATCAGTATGTTGGCATGTCTGTTTACAGTCCTGATAAATGTATGCTTCAGTTCCTCCTAATAAAAGAAGTTTGGTATGTTGTGTGGCTATTATATTTCTTAGAGAATGTAAAGGGGAGGCCAGGCCTTACTATAACGATATTCTAATTATAGCTACTTTGGATTTAGCTTGAAAAGAGATTTGCTTTTCTTAATGGAGTGGGGGGTGGCCAGTTAGGCAAAGCCTGCCCCTCTGCAGTACTATCCACAACTGGACGGAACCGTGTGATCTTCCAGCCTCCCCTGCACTGCCGACCTGTCGCTGCAGCACTGGCTTAGAAATCAAGCTGCAGGCGTTTTCCCAGAAGCAGGCTGCAGCTGAGAAATGCCGCTGTGCAGATTTTTGTTAAAATGCACACTTTGACTCTGTTCTGGGGGGGGAATGACCAGTGAAGGAAGGAGCGCCTTGGGGAATTGGTGTATCCTGCATGTTGCGGGTTGGGGGTGGGTGGCTGTTGCAGCATTTAGACCCTGCCCCCCAGTCCTCCATGAAGTGCGGCCTTGCAGAGTCCTCTCTTTTGAGTCTGGATTGTGTGATGATCGTACCAGAAGGTACTAAAGCGTTCCCACATTTAGCATGGAGCCATTTGCATATATCCCTCTGCCAGAAAAAGTCCTCTAACAGATACGTATTTTTCGATTGCTGGGGATTCTGTCCGAGCTGTGTGTCGGTGAAGTCCAGAGGAGCTCTGAATAGGCCGCAGCCTCCCCGGCAGCCCCGCGTCAGTCTGTGTAATGTCTCTGGTTATGGGGGGTGCCCTGGTGCTGGAGAATCCCGCGCTCTGGGATGATTCCTTTTGCATGCCTGGAATGTGTATTGATGTGCTGTTTGCTGGTTCGCATTTTAATTGAGCACCCCCTCCCCAGCAGTGGGGGAGGGGCTTGGCTAGAAATTATGCTCTGCTATAAGAGGAAGTGCATTGATTTGAGGTGCTTGTGGTTTGCGCTGTGAAATGTGCAAGTTCCCCAATCGAGCCCCCCCCCCCCCCGCCCGTCCTCTTTCCAACTTCCCCAAAAGAATTGTCTCTGCTCAGGAGCAGAACAGCCTCTAGTTGGACATTGTGTTTGTACATCATTCCAGATATTTTTTCTTCTCATCCGTAAATGTCAGGGATTTGCACTCAGGGCAGGGGTCAAAATGGGATCTGCCATGTCCAGTTTTATTTGGCACTTTTACAGTGCACCCCTGGGTACATGCTTTTTGTGTGGTAAAAAATCTTGTAGTGATGTTCCCATTACTGTTGTTTAACTGTTGGAGGTTTTTAATTAGCATCTTGTTTTGTTGTGTCTGTCTGTCAGGTGTTTTCCAGCTCTTTTAAAAACGTACTGTTAGCTCCTTGCTAAAATCACTGGGAAGACTACAAAATACTTGGGTTCCCTTTAAGTACTATGGTCCTGCACACCAGTCAAGCTGTAGCATTTGGTGGTAATGGTTGGTGTAACTACTGTCCAACCGCTGTTGTGATGGTGTTTTTATGCACCGCCTATAGCCCTTGTTGCATGTCTCAGCTTGGCTGTCTTAGTAGAGGGTGTGTTGGCTTGACCTGATTTCCACACCCTGCATGAGGGCTGAACATGATGTGTTTTACAGGACTTAAGCTGCTCCTTAGAACCCAGAAAGCCCGTCTGACTGCAAGTTCTCGAGGTTCTGAGAGCTTGAGTAGCTGAAACTCTCAGGGACTTCTGGTTTGGTAAGAGTGATTTATCTTTCTGTTCCTCCTTCTCCTGGTGTCAGTTAGCTGGAAAGGACTGCAGAGCCTGTACAGGCCACAGTGAACCTGGCCTAGCCTTTGGGCTGGAGCTTGGTGATATTTAGGCTGGTGTCATACGGGCCAGGACTGGATGTGTGAATGGAGCTTCCTTCAGCATCTGGCACTCCAGTCATGGACTTGTTGCTGCTGGACCTTGGCTCAGCCTGCGGAACCTGATACGGTTCGTGGTTCTGGAGTGGGACAGAAAGAAGAAAAGTAAAGTTGATGGAGGGGAGAGCAGGAGAGGAGCAGAACGGAGTGTGGTGGTGGGGGGGGGGGGGGGGGGGGTCGGACTCCTTCAGAACTGGGCCAGCGGTCCCTGCGGTGAACGGAACTTTTCTAGGGCAGGAGCAGGGATGACGTGCGCACGGCCTGGATTGGGAACAGCCGGTGCGGCCGGTCCGTTTCGGAAGTGCTGGGCAGGGGAAGCGTTCACATCTTTGAGGAGGAGAGAGAGAGAGGGAGCTACTGTAAGTTGTGCTCCTCACTGCGTGTGCCGAGGCGCTTTTCGACGGGGTGTCCCAGCCGAGCAAGGCCCCAGCACCCCAGGCTCTGTAAGTATGAGCGTCTCCTTGTGCCTGCCGTAGTCTCCCCCCCCCTCCATCTCCGTGTTTTTGTTCCTTCGTTTGGGTCTGATTGACCCCGCAGTGGGATTCATCTTCTGTCAGCTGCCGATGGCTGATGGTGACCACAGCCGTCGTCTCCAGCCTCATTGTGGGCTTTTTGGCTGAAATTGATAGTTCAGCGCGGAAAAGGCTATTTAAAGGCGGCACAGCTGTGCTAGCTGCTGGGTCACCCAGCCCCCGTGGCCCCACCCCACATGCTAAGGGCACCATGTTGTCCCGTAGTCTGCTTTCTTTGGGGTGTGTGGCATGCTCACCACAGTTGAAGGTTTGCCTCTGTTGTCCTGCGGTGGGAAACAGATGCGCAGTGTCCTTGTTTGTTTGGGGGGGGGGGCATGGATGTGACCCGGAGAGAGTGAAGCCTTGACCCCACCCCCGGCTTTGCATGCACCTGCCGTCCAGGACTGTTCAGGATGTGCTTGGAAACAAGCTGTGAAACCTGTTGGCCCAGCCGTTCCGTTAATGGCTGCTTCCGCTTTGCATTTTCTGCTCCTAGATAAGTGCTCCGCTTGTGCGCATGCAGTTGGCTCGGACTTCGCAGGCCGTAGTAAGTGTCATGACCCTATTTGCATGTTTTGTAATTAGTGGAGCACTTAGCTGCATGTAGTGCTTGCGGCGCTTCTCGTTTCCCTCCTGGAAACTGATCTTGATCATTCACGTGTGGGTCCTCCGTGGAGGGGTAGGTGTTAAGGGTTATGGGAACTAGGTCACGGTCGCCCCTGCTGACGTGACGGGGGTAGGTGGGGTGGGTGGGTGTGAGATGGAGCATTGCAGGGTCGCGCCTGCAATGTGACGATGAGGCAGACGCCCGTGACGTCAGAGAAATGGCGTCATGACGAGAGACGAATGGGCGTGTTTAGGACATGCGTGTCCAGTCCTGCCCGCGGAGTGCATGCGGTCGCAAACACATTCAGCAACACGACAGAGCCTGCAGTCCTGCTTAACCAAGAGGAACCTTACTGTTACTTCTCCTTGCCTCCTGTTGGTAACTCGCCACATGTGAGCGCCTCCCAGTGGTCAGGCACAGGCGTTCCATGTGGCTTTGGCTCCGAGTGCATCCCCATGCATTTTATATACCCTGTGCCTCGTTATTGCTCATTAATTACTTGTCTCATTTCGTTTGGGGCAATTTAGGAACGGATTAGTCCAATCTATTAACTGAGGTTACAGTGGCCCTGGGGCGGTGATTTGATCTCTATAGATAAATGAGTCTAAAGACTGACATAGTTGGTAACGATGCTGTATGTGCTATTCTTAAAAAAAGAAAAGAAAGATAAAGGACAGTTATGTGCAGGCAATTAGGATAGCGAGTTAAAATTAGAGCATTAATGTAGCTGGAGGATGCTGTGAGCATCTGTCAGTCATCTGCAGCTGTGCTAACATAGATGTCATTACACATTTGGTATGAGCCCCATTTGTGTGTGTGTGTAGGAAAGAGAGAACCTGTGTGTGACAGCAGGTATGAGAACACGTATGTTGGAAATGGAGAACCTGCATGTGAGAGGATGCGAAGTGAGAGAACCTCTGTTCATGTGGGGGATAAATAGAACCTGTGTGGGTATGGGAAAGAGAGAACCTGTGTGTGAGAGTGAGACAACCTTTGTGTATGTGGGAAAGAGAGAACCGGTGTGCGAGAGGGGATGTGAGGGAACCGGTGTGCGAGAGGGGATGTGCATGTGGAAAAGAGCAGTGAGAGCAGGTGAGAGAATTTGCATCTGTATGGGAAAGGGAACCCATATGTGAGAGAACCCATGTATTCTGTGGGGCCTCAGTTCTCCAATATATTTTAATAGCTACCTGATGGTGTCCCTTACTCTAACCATGTAACATACTGCAGTGTGGACTCGAGGCATCTGATACCGCACTGTAAGCTGCGTTGATGTAGTCGCTTCCTTCGCACAGCATTCCAGAATTCCATCCTCACCTCGCCTTCCTCCAGTTCACACTCGGCCTTCCCGAGTGAAATGCTTCCGAGTGACAGTTAGTGTTAATCTGAGCACCGTGCCATTGTTATTGTTAGAACAGCTATTTTTAGTCCTTTTTATGTTATTTTTTTGACTCATCTGTTAATTTTAGAAGCTTAACTGGGATGTGTTCATTGCCCAAAGCCTTGTTTGCTTTTCTAGCAGCTGTGAATATGGTTTTCTTTTGTAGTTTCTGTTCTAACTGCTCGCTGCTTTAATCCTTCCGTTGTCTGCATTGATAGATTCTCCGGCACTGGTCTCTCCTTCGCCTTCTGGCCTGGGGGCTTTGTGTTTTTGTGCAGTGGCCTCCATGCATTTTGGCATATATCTTGGATTTCTGCCGATGACCCATTTTTGCCCCCTCAACAAACAAACACTCACACATGCAACCTCACGCTCACAAGTGAATTCTCACAGTTATATGCATATAATCATAACTACATAGAGGCTGATTTCTCCCTCACGTCTTGCAGTCTCATGCACACCACTTCATTCCTATGCGCACACAGACACACATGCATGGTACAACAGCAGGAACAACTGCCTTCATCTCAATGAATGCTGCCCCCCCCCCCCCCCACGCACCCTGGCCTTCTGCTTCCTTGGTCGCTGACATAAGTATGAGCTATGCTGTGTCTTGCTTGGCTGGGCTTGGGCAGCCTGCTCTCCTCTCTCGGCTTTGTTCACTTTTGGCCTCCCTCTGGCCGGTTTGGCTACAGTTGGAAACACATTGACCCTAGCAGTCTTTTGAGGTGACGTGATGGGATACACCTTGATCTCACTGCAATGGCCATTCTGGCTGAATGTGCCCTCAGGCCTCAGGGCATGTCCATCCTTGTGCTAATAGGCTGTGGGGGCAAGGCCTGAGGGCACGTTCATCCCCGTTCAAGTGTCTGTGAAGGTGAGGCCTGTGGACTCACTCATCCCTGTGCAAGTGAGCTGTTGGGGTGAGGTTTGAAGGCACTTCTCTTAAAACCCTATGTGAATGGGCCCTGAGGGCGAGGTTTGAGGGCAAGTTCATCTTCGTGAGAGGGCCGTGGGGCGAGGCCCGAGGGCACCTTGGCCAACATTCATCCCCGTGCAAGCAGGCCGTGGGGCGAGGCCTGAGGGCACCTCGCCCGACATTCATCCCCGTGCAAGTGGGCCATGGAGGCGAGGCCTGAGGGCTCCTCGCCCAACATTCATCCCTGTCTGAGCGGGCCATGGGGCGAGGCCTGAGGGCTCCTCGCCCGACATTCATCCCTGTCTGAGCGGGCCATGGGGCGAGGCCTGAGGGCTCCTCGCCCGATATTCATCCTTGTGCAAGCGGGCCATGGGGCGAGGCCTGAGGGCACCTCTCCCAACATTCATCCCCGTGTGAGCAGGCCGTGGTGGGGAGGCTTTAGGGTTAGGGTGCATTGCATGGATGGAGGTCATTTGTGATGCCATGTGAACATGCTGGTGCGGGTGTGTGAGCTGCTACCTTGGTGTCAGAGAGGAATTGGCACCTGATTAGTACGCGGGCCCTGCTGCAGAAGAGTGCCCCCGCTTTCTCTGGCCCTGCTGGGGTGGGTGTCTGTCCTATTTATTCACTTATCAACCATGGCATCGCCCCAAGCTCTGTAGTAACTCTCCCATTGCTTCTCTCCTTAGCCAGAGAGCTCTGAGCCCAGGCCCGCCCCCCCACCCCGGATGCCCGCCAGGCCCACCCCATTTCTTCTAATGAGTGGTGCAGTGCTATATTCACTGGTGTAGGACAAGGACTTTGGGGAAAGCTCTTTGGGCTACTTCAGCAAGGCCCCGCCCCCCTGGGTGGATTCTTTTTCGGGCTATTATAAGTTACTTATTGGGTGGTGGTGAAGGCTGCTGAGCTGCCTGGCCAGGCGTGTGTGCTAATGGCAGCTGTTTGGTGGCCCTGACGTTCGTGCTGCTGTGTAAGAATACTGGCTCCGGGATAATCGTCTCTGGGAGGGAGGGCAGCGTGCTGATCGATCCGGTCGGCGGTTAAAGCTTTCCCTGCCATTACTGTCACAGCTCGACACGGCTGAACAAAGCAGAAGTCCGTCAAACTATTCAAGTCCATCTGTCCTTTTAATGGGGAATTGATTCTTTTATTTTCCCTCACGGATAGTAAGAGACGTCCATAGGTTTGTGTTTAAGCTACTAAGATTGTTACCAGGACATCACCAAGTCTACTGATAGGAGGTGACCTTGATGCAGGGGACCTAAAAATATATATCAGGCCGTGAATTTAGGAGGAAATCATACAATGTACTGAAATATTTCAACATGTCAGCTGTTTCAGTAATGAATTACTGATTTTAAATAAGATGACCATAGCTCTTCGGTTGTCATGTGTATTCAAAGAGGGTTTTGTCACTGTTAAAGACCCAAATGAAGTATCATTTGTCAGGGATTCTGGGATGCTGCTGTTCGCTCTGTCCTCCATGTTACCGATCAGCAGCAGCAGTGTGGTTTCTGCCATCTTCACCCATGGAACCTGCTTATTGTTGCCCCCTGCCCTGCCCTCCGCTCCTGTGCCAGGCACTGTGCTGGATGACAGCGCCCTGAAATCGCACTGGCCTTGAATGCTGGAGTGCAGAGAGCCCCGTTCCTGCAGTAGAGCACTTGCTGAGGCCCATGACCTTCCGCAGTGAATGTAGGTTGCCCGCCATTTTGTGACTGTGTAGTGCAGCCTGTCAGCTCTGTTCTCAAGCTTTCCATCGGCTTTCATCATTTTGTGTATGTGCTCGGGGTATTATGGTTCAGAAGTCTTTGGCTCGAGTTAAGAGACGCTGCTTCGACCTGGTGTGGTTTGTATTCTATCTAAAAAAGAAACTCCATTTCAATTTCAAATACATTTCAGTCAGTCAACATAGTCAGTCAAATTGGGGCTGCAGATGCCAGTGGTTTTGTTGGAGCTTCGTGTCTGTCCGAGGTGAAATTAAGTGGCTTCCAGTGTGAGCAGCTCCAGTGCAGTGACTGGCTCTCCTCTTTGGGTACAGCGTCCACCGTCATACCCGGGTGATTTCCCCATGTACGGGCACTTGTATTGTAAACGTTGCTGCTAGCATACACAAGACACATATAGCGATGTCGACAGAAAGTTGCAGTTTTACCGACCACTCTTTTACCTTCGCTAGAATAATAGAATAGAATACTGGGAAACCATAATGCTCCCCACACATGTAACCTGTATATCAGGGGACGTCTGTATCTCCGCCACCGCTCGCCATGTTTGGTTTTATCAAACTGGAAACAACATGCAAAGTATGACACTTGCTATTGATTGGCTGCAGCTCACACGTGGGCACCACCCACACGGAAAAAAACATTTGCGTACATTTTGCAGCAAACTTAGCTGGTCTGAAAACCTTTAAAGTAGAGAGCAGAATAGCAATTTTAGTCAATCATAACCGTCATAACCTCGGGTCGACTGCCCCATGCCGAGTCATGGATGCGAAACGGTGCAGCTTTTTTTGGGGAACTATTGCATCCCTAGTATCTGCATGTCGTAAGAAACAAGTGTCCTAGTAGTACTACTACACATGCTCCCCTACTTACAAACGTTCAACTTACGCATTTTCAGACATATGAACGAAGAGGACTGTAAGTCCAAATTGTGTTCATTTGGGCTCCAGTTTCCTGTCCACAACATTTTTTTTTTTTCTGCGCACAAATTCCGCCTAGTACGACTTCTGGCCGCTACTCCCGCCGCGCAGCAGCGTACTGTGCGTACGCCCAGCATATTAGTTCTTAGTACTTGCGTATACCCTTAAAATGATGTTCAATAATGACTTACGAATATTTCAAGTTACATTCTGAACAGCCGTTCGCATCTCGTTAGTGAGTAGAGGAGCATCTATACTACTACTACTAATAATAATAATAAAAGAATATTATTGAATTTCATTCAAGGAATGCAGCTCAAAGTGCTTTACAGTAAAAAATATACATGAAAATAACATGGATAAAATTAACTAAAATTTCACCAAATTACACACAAAAGGAGAGTAAAATCCTAGGTCGTGTCCACCTACCAACTGAAATACAAATTATATCCGTAGAATTATTGAACATAAGTCATAAAATCAGGTACAATACAGTGTTTGTAGTGCACGTGTGTGTAGTGTGTTGTTGGGGGTATGTGGCCTTCAGCTGTTTTTTTTTGGTGTATATTTGCATTGGCATGAGCGGCTGCTGGGGGAATTCGGCGTTCGCTTGCCCTTCGTCTTGTTGCAGTAAACAAGGCTCCGTAGATTTCAGCAGCTTTTCAGCAGGCTGCTTTGGTGGCGAGGAGAAAGTTAGGCCTGCAGAGCAAGGCCTGCATGAGAGGTGTGAAGGGATGTGAGGTGCGGTGTTTCAGCCCCTTAGCCGGGAGCATCAAGCATCGGCAGGTCTTTGTTTTTAAAAAAAACAATCATTCCTATCAAACACGCCACATGGCATCCCCACAGCTATTGCTATTCAGTCATGTTACTCAGTGGGAGGGGCTGAAGGTGATGGTCATATAGTGCCTTTAGCTGGCTGTCTGGTTAACTAATTAGTCAAGGAGCTAAGTGCATATCATCGGAGTGCATGTGTAAATTCATATTCATATATAATGGGTCTGTTATACCCTTTGTGTATACAGAAGAAAACCATGAATACCAGGAATGAATATAAACAATATATATTGCATACACATATAAATAACAAAGTTAGTCATCACTGGCAGTAGCAGGTATATGTAATTAGAATCCAGCCAGCAGTGGAAAGAGTAGTAGCTTTTGAGGTGTGAAATGAGGTGTCCACAACATATAGTGGTGGTCCCTGATAGGGGGTGGGGGGGGGGGGAGGTGTGGAAGATGGCGATGGTGGGGGCGTTTGTGGTGGTGCTGTAAACAGGCATGTCATCAGAAAGCCGACTTCTGACTGCGTGACAGAAAGCCTTTAATGCGTTTCATTAGAATGCATGCATGCACGGTTGCTTTATTTAGATAAGTGGTGTGGTGCTGAAGAGGTAGTAAGGTTTAAAATATGGACTTGAGAATAACTCCATCCGCCGCCCTTTGGGCCAGCAGGGCCGCACTCCATCCGCCGCCCTTTTGGGCCAGCAGGGCCGCGCTCCATCCGCCGCCCTTTTGGGCCAGCAGGGCCGCACTCCATCCGCCGCCCTTTTGGGCCAGCAGGGCCGCACTCCATCCGCCCACCCTTTGGGCCAGCAGGGCCGCACTCCATCCGCCGCCCTTTTGGGCCAGCAGGGCCGCACTCCATCCGCCGCCCTTTTGGGCCAGCAGGGCCGCACTCCATCCGCCGCCCTTTTGGGCCAGCAGGGCCGCACTCCATCCGCCGCCCTTTGGGCCAGCAGGGGCCGCACTCCATCGGGCGCCCTTTGGGCCAGCAGGGCCGCACTCCATCCGCCGCCCTTTTGGGCCAGCAGGGCCGCGCTCCATCCGCCGCCCTTTTTGGGCCAGCAGGGCCGCACTCCATCCGCCGCCCTTTGGGCCAGCAGGGCCGCACTCCATCCGCCGCCCTTTGGGCCAGCAGGGCCGCACTCCATCCGCCGCCCTTTGGGCCAGCAGGGCCGCACTCCATCGCCGCCCTTTTGGGCCAGCAGGGCCGCACTCCATCGGGCGCCCTTTTGGGCCAGCAGGGCCGCACTGCATCCGCCGGCCCCTTTTGGGCCAGCAGGGCCGCACCTCCATCGGAGCGCCCTTTGGGCCAGCAGGGCCGCACTCCATCCGTCGCCCTTTTGGGCCAGCAGGGCCGCACTCCATCCGCCGCCCTTTGGGCCAGCAGGGCCGCACTCCATCCGCCGCCCTTTTGGGCCAGCAGGACCGCGCTCCATCCGCCGCCCTTTGGGCCAGCAGGGCCGCACACCATCCGGCCGCCCTTTTGGGCCAGCAGGGCCGCGCTCCATCCGCCGCCCTTTTGGGCCAGCAGGGCCGCGCTCCATCCCGCCGCCCTTTTGGGCCAGCAGGGCCGCACTCCATCCACTGCCCTTTTGGGCCAGCAGGGCCGCACCTCCATCCGCCGCCCTTTGGGCCAGCAGGGCCGCACACCATCCGCCGCCCTTTGGGCCAGCAGGGCCGCACTCCATCCGCCGCCCTTTTGGGCCAGCAGGGCCGCACTCCATCCACTGCCCTTTTGGGCCAGCAGGGCCTGCTGTTCTTTCTGTTAAACTGGGGCCCAAACTGAATGGGTACGATCAAATACAGGTTTTTTTCCCCATATTTTTTATACACATTCAAGGGGAATTAAAAAAGGAAGTGTGTGTAATTTGTGTGCAGAAAAATGCACATGCAAATTATGTATGGTTTGCAATAATTTGTGTTTAATTTGGCTCTTAAGTCCTGAGTGACTAACAGGTCAGTGCAAATATGTGCGTTTGGCAGCAGGCAGTGGTGATCTATCCAGAGAGCGGGCGGACTGCTGCCGATTGTGAGGTGTCGGCACGAGGTGTCTCCGCTGGCTGAGGAGAGCCGCGGTGCTCAGAAGCATCTTTCCAGCTGCTGCCCAGGCAGCTCGTTCACGGGCCATAGTCAGCGTACTAAAGTACTCATTAACCATTTTCAGCTTTTTAAAGGAATGAATGAATAAACTGTAACACCTTTTTTTAAGAAGCGTTTAGAAATTATTTATAAATTCACATTTTGAAAACCTTAAAATATGATTTTGAAGTTTAACTGGTACCCAAACTTTAATAATCTTTCACGACTGATGCCTGTTTAAACCATAGCAGCCCTTGACCTTCCTTGTGCGTCTCCAGACCTCCTGAGCAGTAGATGGCAGTATACTGAAAACAGCGTAGTCAAAATCTTGTCTAAAAGTAAAGCTCATTCCTGTTTTAGTTTTGCAGTTTTAAAAGGTCATCTTTGTACATTCAGAAGGGGGTTCATACAATGTTCAGTATGGCCAGTGTCATGTTTAATATTAAAGCCACTGTTTAAGTTATGCCCTGTTGAACTGGCAGTGTTGAAGTCCGGAGTTGGCTGATGTGTTCTATGCCAGTATACATTTCAGTATAACTAATAACTGACCTGGTAGTCATCACTTTCGCTTCTGTATACTTCTTTATGCCAGAATATTATCTTGTTTTATATGTTTTATGAGTGTGGGCTTACCTTGGCATGAGAGTTTTCTTCAGGATAGCTGCCCTGCCTGTATACATGGCACAGTAATCGTATTGGGGGTATGGGTGCTAAATGGCTTACAGATGAGCAGTTACCCAGTGCCTGGTTGAACATGCTCACTTTGCGGTCTGGAACATGCGCCACATGCTTGTGCGTCCTCAGTGGGCTTGTACCGTAAACTCCGGCCTGGGGATTGATGTGTCGTTATTCTTACAGGGATGTGGCACACGCTGCCGATTTCACTGCGCTTTCTGTGATCATGCTGTCAGATTAAGCACCACCTCTGATATTCCTGGTCGAGTGTCTGGTTTTACTAACACCTGACTCTCTCTCTTCTAGGAGCTACTGATTGTTGCGTCTCAGACACTGTAATGGAAAATCGTGGTAAGTAGAAACGTACTTATTTCTCATCTACTCCACCTGTCGGACTAATGGTACGGTCCCCCACCCCCATGCCCAGACATGGTTTTATCTGTTGAGGACTTCTACAGATGCCAGGCCTCATTTCACATGTCAGCTGAAAATGCCTGATTTTCAATAGCCTGACTCCTGGTCGTCTTTGTTTGCACAGTTATTTGAAGGACTGAGTCCCTGTGAGCAAATGTTTGCATAAATCTTGCCCTGGGTGCATCATGGCTGAGGCTTCCATTTCTGGGAGCTGCTTCTGGTGGCTGGTTTGGGAAACGGCTTAGCTCCTCCTCCCTTATCGTACACGAGTTTCACTGTTGTCTGTTCACTGCACTGTTCACTGCAGCACCATCGACTCGCTGTCATCCATCGTTAACTTTATTCTAGTTACTATCGATTACATCAAAATTTAGGTAATGTAACGTATTAATCTGACGGTTCTCCTAGTAATTTTTTATATGTAAATATAATGATTGCAGTTGACGTGAGGCAGACGCCAACCAACCACTGGTGCACGCTCAGCGTGCAAGGTGCACGCTCTCACACATACGATCAATTTAGGCACTTCAGTTAAAGTTGCATGTTTTTGGACAATGGAAGGAAACCAGAGAATCTAAAAGCCACACCCACATGGGGCGAACATGCAAACTCCACACACGCAAAGTGGCAGTGTGCCGCGACAGCACTACCCACTGCGCCACCCTGACAGGCAGTAGTTCCTGGGTTCAAACCATGCTTCAGCATTTTTTGCTCCGTGATAGGAAACAAAACTTAGCAAGCGTTGCAATTTTAATGATGGTTCAGAATTATCTAGTATAATTCAGTCTAAATTTTTCCACTGCTGCTTTTGCATGAGCTCTGCTTGCCCCCCTCTGTGTAAGAACCATAATCCTGCTTCTCCTTGGAGCCACTCATAGACCGTCTGGTGTGTTTGTGAGAGATTTCACAAAAATGATTGAAGTAGAGAAAAGCGAACAAGGTTCGAAGGTTTCGAAAAGACCCATTAAAGCTATGCTTGGTGATACTGGCAGGCGATTGTAGTTTCATTCACTTTAAATGTGAAGTGCTTCCATACAAGTGGTGCTTTCGCTCCTTATCTGGACCCTCATCCTATGTACCGTCTTCCTTCCACTATATTGCAGAGTAATTGAGTTTAATCGAATAATCGACGGCTCTGCTTGATTCTCTGACACTTTGCTTGCCTTCCCACAAACCTGCACTTCCTTCTGGTCTGCGGCAAAAGATCCTCATTTTGTACAGAGTTCTCAGGATCCGGCAGGGCCCTCCTAGGAATCGACCAAGTTGGCACACTGGTGTGAAGACTGCTTGCTGGGTCTAATGCTCGCGGTACATTATTTCTTTGGCATGGTGTCTCTTTCTCTACACTCAAAAATAGTTCGGTATAACAAGTGAGATTAGTCACCGGCAAACGGCAAGTGCAGTGTGGGCTTTTGGGCTGGACGGGTTCCTGGTAATTACCGACGTGGGTGGCAGTAAGTGGGGCAGCATGGAGCCACCAAAGATTGGTACCATATCTTGAGAGCTGCTGTTCTAGCAGAACCCTGCTGCCGTTGGAAATGTTAGTTGCCACTGATTCCTTCGATGCCCTCACCTGGTCGTGCCGATATATGTGTGGTGGAGAAGCATTAAGGCACAGCCGGCCTATTACTCTTCAGCTGCCTTGACAGAGCATGGAAGTCCTATTAAATTGCTTCTGAGTAATCACAGTGAGGAGTTTCTCTCCGTTTAAGCGATATCCTGACTTTTCCAGCTAGGCCATTTTATCCCGTCAGTCCTCAGAAGCTGCCACTGGTCTGTCAGTTCCTTTATGGGTTTCCCTGTAGTCCTGAGCTCCTGGGCTTGGGTCCGGTGAGGAGGAAACAGTGTTTTTCTTCCTTCTGCGTCCAGAGGAACCGGGCCAACCGAGATTACATAAGTAGATCAATCGCCTGCCGTCTCTGCTCCAGCTCAGTAAAAATAACCTTGGCGCGTCTCTCTTTGCCTCTATCCTCTGCTCTCTTTCTGTTAAACTGGGGCCTCTAGGTGGCTCTGATAGCGTCCTGCTTTGTGCTTCCATGCATTTGCAAAGCTGGAAATGTAGGGTGTTTATTCATTTCGCGATGCATAATTGTTTGTTTGTTCATCTCAACGCTATTGGCCAAAAATAAGAATGTTAGCATTAACAGGGAACGTGCTAGTCCTAACGCACTAATTAAGTTTTGCATCAAGTCTTACAGGTTTGCAGCAGCTAATGTGCAACAGAGCAGGTGGTTTTTGCTCGTTGTGCAGTAAGTAACGAGTTGAGCGTCATGTGACATTTTGCTTCCTCTCAGAATTCAGCAGAACCTTTTACCTTAGAACCAAACTGAAATCATACTGTAAATCTCCTACTTGGGTTTCTTAGTTTTGATGTCGAGATCTGTCACTCCTTCTGCAAACCTTGACAAAAACTTTAGGAAACCTCTCAAATGAAGGAAATGAGACTGCAGAAAGTAACATTCCCTCATTGCAGTAAGCTTCCAGTCGCCCAGGCCTTCGCCCAGCAGGACGTTATCGGTATGAACTGGAACACAAAATTAGGGCACAGCAAAGGCGGCCATCTTCAGCAGTGAAGCTTAGCAATCCCTTGAATGAGGAGTGCAGCTCAAAGAAAAATCTAAATTGGGTTTCTGTTCCTGATAATGTGCGTGCCTGTCTGGTAAGCGACAGCCGATCTTTGTCCAGTGTGACGGCACAGGTCCTGGGGGGTGGAGTGGTGTTACCACTGTTTTTGCATTTTTGAGCTAGCTGGTGCAGCTAGATGCTCTCAAGGATTGTTCCGAATTGCTGTTGGTGTTTGCAGAAGCTGGGCCGCTCCCCTTAATGCTGCACAGTTTGCAAGGTGTTGGACAACAGAAACCACAGGCCGTTGGCTACAGCTCTACCTCTTCCAGCCCTGTCCCCGCTTCTCAACCCCCACAATTCTCTCCTCCTTCACTTCAGGCCTCTTTCTGCTTTCACTCTTTTTCGCTCTGTCTTGCTGTCCCACAGTCTCTCTCCATGCCCCCCATAACCATTTAAACGATGGTAGCCTGTTAAAGTACCCTTGAACATGGCGGGTAAATGGTTAAGAAGTGGGCGGACTTTCCATGAAATCTCACTTGTTTCATTTCTCCTTATCGTCTAACTGCTTCATAACCTTGCATTCCTGGAGTTCCAGCATGTGACGGTCGACATTGCACTGCAGAGTGATGTAGTACTAGGAGTTACCCCCTAGGGGGAGACAAAGCCCCCTGGTATTTCTTGACTTCTGACCTAATTGTCACAGTTCATGTCATGTACCTTAGTATTTGCTTCCCTTTTTTGTATTGAATATGTTTTCTTTTTTTCTCCCTGACCTGTATGCCTACCTGAGGGGTGGGTGGATAGTGCACATGTCAGTTTGTCCACAGAAACAGCTGTCAGCCATCGCGTGTGGCGGAGAGGGATTAATTCATTTGCACTATGATGGTGGATGATTGTATGAAAATGTTTGTGGGTTCAAATCCTGAAGTGTTCAGTAAATGCACTCCGCCCGTATGATTCAGTAAACACGCAGCTGCGTGGCTGTTTAATAGTGCAGCATTGGTGATGTGAGTACGGTTGAAGAGGCAGCCACTAGCCTAAATCACACAATGAAGAATCCAACGCCGCCATCCGGGAAGTAGCGGGCGGCCGAGTGCGGTGGGGCGGGCGGCCTGAGTCACTGCATTGTTCCAGCAGCATTACACAAGCTGCACCGCGGCACCAGCATGGCCTTGCGGAAGAGCCACTCTAAAGAGACTCCCACGGCCTGTGCTCTGCCGCCTCCATTACGAGCGCGGAGACTGTGCCCCCCCCCACCCCCCCCGTCCTGAATTGCAAGAAAATCTAAATTATTGCATCGGTGGCTGATGCCAGTCTGAAGGTAATATGTAAAAAATGTTTTATTAATTAGCTTTATTAATTTGCTGTTATTCCCGAAAGCTGTACGTTTCTGAAAGGTCCCAGATTAACGAATGGAGTTTTGTGGTATTAGTGTCCACTAGGATGAGGCTGAAACTCTGATTATTGATGCTTCCGGTCTGTGCTGGAAATCTCATAGATCCGCGCAATTGATTGAGATCCGCTGTAATTTTGTTATGTGAGGATTGATCATCTGCTTATCGGTGTCGTGCATCACTCATCTGTAACCTGATATTACACTAACTGTGCTGCTGTGGGTGTAAGGGACTCTGAAGGAGGACTGCAAACAAGTTTTAAGGCTGCTGTTGAACCTCAGTTTGAGTTTGCAGCTGCTATGCTTGGCAAGTTATAAACCTTTTATGCAACCAATGGGAAGGGGGCGGGGGGTGTTGCTTGGTTATTGGAGTAGTTGGCACAGCCTTGTAAATGTGAAGCCCTGCTGGACTCTGTGTCTTTAAAGTGCTCCGCTGGGTGGGGTGGGCGGGGGAGTAGCTTCGCTTTGGTGTTCGCCCTTCAGGAACACGCGCCCCGCCGGGTGTCCTCTGCGAGGTCAGCAGCAGAGGGCGCCAGATGGCAGCTCGCGTACTGGCTGCAAGTCGCGTGTAGCACGTTAACAGTCTACTCGCACTGCATCATCTAGCTTCTTATCAGTTTGTGGGTGACATGAGCCCACTGATGTCACCTGGTGTCTGAGCCGGGGGACCCTGTCTTTGTGCCTCCTGTCTACTGAGCCTTTATATCTGTGCAGTGTGGTTTCTGACCAGTAGGGAATGGGTGTGAGTGGAAGTGTCCCAGAATGCATCAGAAGCTGTCTCTCTAATTTAGCTGTTTTGGGTTTTGTTTGTAGCAATCCGAGCTAAGAATGGGTGTTGCAACCTTTTCACTTTTCGTTATGACCACAATGTGGCTGAGTGGAGATGAATCTCGCTGACCGCACACTGTCCACATGCCTTTCCTGGAACAACCTCCCCCCAACTCTATAAGTGTGAGAGGGTTACACACGCCCCCCCCCGTGATGTCACTTCCTCTTTCGCTACATCTAGGCCTGGCTCACATTCCTGCTATCAGGTTTCTCACTGCTATCTCTCCCCCCTAGCCCCCCAAACCATAGATTGGATGCCCATTAGTTCTGAAGATGGCTGACCGACTGGACCCACTGGGGGGGTCGTCCCAGCCCTCAAACGAACCTTTCTGCCCCCCCCCTCCCCCCCAACCTTTGACCCTAAGAAAGGAAAAAGTGTCTGCTGTGGAATGATAGGCATTCACTGCAGACATGCTGCCTTATGATCCTGCGTGGGAGGGATGCGGGCGGGTGGGCAGGCGGGCGGGTGGGCAGGCGGGCGGTGTTCACTGAGTACATAGAGAGACAGAGAGAGAGAGAGAGAGAGAGAGAGAGAGAGCGCGCAAAGAATGAGGCTTGAGTTACAGGAGTGTCTGTGGACACCCGCCGGCCATGGAGTGAACGGGTAGCGCTGCTCTGCTTTCCTCACCTCTAACCCGCCCCCACCACCCACCCATTGCGTGTGGTGCCTCCTGGGGGCCAGAGGGGAGCGGCAGCCCCTGAGTACGGGAGCTTGAATGGGAGCATGGGACAGGCCATCAGACTGGCAGCAGTGACTGAGGAAGCAGTAAGGAGACCCGGTAAATGGCGAGACGCGGTGCTGCGTGAGTGTGACTGTGAGTCTGTGTGCGTGTGAGAGTGTGACTGTGAGTCTGTCTGCGTGTGAGAGTGTGACTGTGAGTCTGTGTGCGTGTGAGAGTGTGACTGTGAGTCTGTGTGCGTGTGAGAGTGTGACTGAGAGTCTGTGTGCGTGTGAGAGTGTGACTGTGAGTCTGTGTGCGTGTGAGACACTGTGTCTGTGAGTCTGTGTGCGTGTGTCTGTGAGTCTGTGTGCGTGTGTCTGTGAGTCTGTGTGCGTGTGAGACACTGTCTGTGAGTCTGAGAGTTTGTGACTGAGTCTGGGGTGGGAGGGGGGGGATGAGGCATGTGTTGCTGCCATAACTGGAATGTGGAGACTGATACTGGTAACGCTGGTGACTTGGTGCCTTCACCCCCTCACTCCATATGTTACTTCTTTACACGCCAAGCTGGGCCCTTGGCTGCCAATGAGATATTCTGTGTGCTGTCAGTGGTGTTTGGTACTCGCATGCTGTACCCTCGCCCTTAGTGGTGAGGTATCCCGTCTGCTGTCAGCGGTGTTTGGTACTTGCGTGCTGTTCCGTGCTCCGGGGGGTAAAGTATCCCGTCTGCTGTCAGCAGTGTTTGGTACTCGCGTGCTGTTCCGTGCTCTGGGGGTGAGGTATCCTGTCTGCTGTGTGCAGTGATTGGTACTGGTGGGCTGTTCCCTGCCATATAGGTAGGGCCGTCTCTATCATGAAATTTTACTTCATGATTAATTGTCATACATATAATTGAAATGAACAATTTTAATGTCTTTTTCTGTTCATTTTTATAACACTACGAGCATCCATCCATTTTCCAAACCGCTTATCCTACTGGGTCGCGGGGGGTCCGGAGCCTATCCCGGAAGCAATGGGCATGAGGCAGGGAACAACCCAGGATTGGGGATCACTTGCACATGCACACCTATGGGCAATTTAGAAACTCCCAATTAGCCTCAGCATGTTTTTGGACTGTGGGGGGAAACCGGAGTACCTGGAGGCATCCCCACGACGACATGGGGAGAACATGCAAACTCCACACACAATGTGACCCAGGCGGAGACTCGAACCCGGGTCCCAGAGGTGTGAGGCAACAGTGCTAACCACTGCACCACCATGCCGCCCCCCACTACGAGCATAGTTAATCTAATCATAGTTAAATACACATACACCTTATGAAGAACTGAATTTGAATTAAATTGCATTTGCCTTTTAAGCTTTGTAAATGAGAATTGTACAGTGCAGATATAACATAAATAAATGTTACACACCTCGCGAGAGGTAATGTTGTCATTATCTGATCCGTACCACTTATCCAATTTTATCTTGAACTTCTGCACCTGCCCGATCTGTTCATCTAGTCATTTTACAGCAAATCATATTGTCTACATTTACAGCAAACTAAGCCAGATTACGTATTGGAATTTAGGTATTCTGGGGTAAATATAAGTGAACGAAGATGAAATCCATTTAAACTTGCATACCATAAATCTGACATGTTATCCGGCTAAGCAAGAAAATTCGCCTTCGTGAAACATGATGCTGATCCCTGGTGTTAATAAATTCGGTTGACTTTAAAAAAAAAAAATAATAAGTTTAATTAACTTGTCATTTTAAATGTCAGCTCCGATTTGTCTATTTCCAGTTTTTGGATCAACACTATTACCTAAATATCCCAGATCTGAAATGTTACTTTATATCAGTTGAAATTGCCTCTATCCAGCGCCATGCTATTTTGCTATATTTACAGCTTTGGTTCACTCTAAACTGAAATGATCTTTGGTGTATTTTGTGTTTTGTTTCAGTCGATTTTGTATCCAGATGTGCGCATAACTGGTACGCAAGTACACATTTGCTGTGTATACAAATTAAAATACATACATAAAATAAATACACATTCATATATACAGCGAATGCATACATGTGTAGCATTTTTGGTCTGATACAAGAAGAAATTGCCGCACGGATTGCTGTAAATTTTGTACTTGCGTGCCTGGTATGTGCACCTATTTCTATCACTCCAAATCAGTGGGATCAGAAAAAATGGACAAAATGACATCTCTAGTTCTTTGTCCTGTTGGCATAATATACTGACTTGGCTGCCACTCTTGTGCTGCAGCAGTCAGGGATGTATACAGTCATCTCACTGTGACGAGACCACCTCAGATACAAGTGCAGGTGCTATACAGAACTTTCTTTAAACAGAGAACACAAAGAATCCAGAATCAAAGTATCTGGCTGAACATCTCCCTAATGGAGATTGCTCACAACTGACTCACGATTGGGTCGTGAAAATGTTCTGAAACAAATCGGGCACCGTTGTAAGATCTGCCAACGCTGCGTTTCAGCATGCGCCGATGCACGAGGTACAAACGGGGCAGGTCATATGGAGCAGTATAGAAGCGCAATGAAATGATGTCATTAAATGAGCGATAGTCAAGCATTGCACGGTAAAAAATGATGTGGGTGAGGATTCCAGCCTGCTTCACGCGGTGTTTGGGAGCGGCAGATGCACTTGCTAGTTGTTCTCCCTTAGTGCCCAAAAGGGGCAAATTTCCACTCCTTTCTGGGCACTGCCAGCTTTCGCTAAGGTGCCGTTTATTGCCACTCGCACCCAGCGGAGGTCGCAGCCAGGGCGAGGTGCCGGCCCCTTTTGGCACGTTGCTGCTGTTGCCGCACGTGTCATGAAGTCTTGTTGGGATCAGCGCTTAACCACAGGCCGGATCATACGATTGCCAACTGGGGCGTGAGCCTAAGCCTGACTAATCAATCTGGCGCATGTCTTCATGTTGAGATGGAATGACTACATACTGTTGTTTTACATCCAGCACTATCTTACATAACATGTAAAATCAACATATTGGCAGACATTGTTTTCTGGAATGGGTTTACCTTGGGCTGGTATGGTAACAAGGGTGCCAGATGGCACGTGGACTTCCTGTCTCTTCCAGGGCGGTGTGAGTGGAGCAGGCAGAGTGGCCCTGCCCTCCTGCTGCTCTGCTGTTCAGCCCTTCCTGTGGGCCTCCAGTCTAGTGCTGTTTTTGATTCTAGCTGGACCTCAGTAATTACGTGTGATTCATTTGTCCATTGAATGTGATTGCTGATTGGCTCATCTTGTGGGTCATTTTTGGTGCTGTTTATACTGATTTGGAATGTTGAGGTTTATTAATTCACTGGGTCCAGATGTATTGCTCAGGCATGTCATGATCAGTGATGTAATTAAGTTAATTGTTGAACATTTATGACCTATAAAGAATCGACATCTAACCTGTCGCTCTGGGTTGCCCCTGCCAGTCATCTCCTACTGTATCTGTTATCCTGTTATTGCCTGAATTGTATCATAAATGGAAGGTGATATTACAATGTGAGTGATGCAGACCTGGTCATTTTTTTTCTTTTCATTTCCATGGTCTTCCCCTGTAACCCCCCCCCCCCCCCACCCCTTCCCTGAAAGTCCTTGGGATCCAGAACAAAATCTTGTGTTTCTATTTATTTATTTGTTTGTTTGTTTGTTGGTTTATTTTCGCTCTGAAGCAAGTCACAGGTCATTCCTTGTAAGGTTGTCAAGTTCCTGGTTCCTAAAGAACTTTGTGGTGACCAGATAGCTTCCATTTACAAAAGCACCATCGCCAGTGTGGATGCTTCTCACCTGGGATTCTTGGTGATGAAATTTTGACCCAAAGCCAAACGTTAACTAATATCTTGTTGCTTCATAATTGCTTCTCCATCTAGTACCAGAAACCTGTTATGTGTTGATGGTGACTGTATGTAGAAAGTCCATGAAGCAGTATTGTTGTTGGACTCTGGAAGACTGTGGGGACTGTTCACTTTTGTGCCTGTCTTTTCCTGGTTTGTTGATTGTATCCTTTCTCCCATACGTGCTTAGTCTCTCAGCCTTGACATTGAGCCACTGACTTCAGGACAGACTAAAGGTGTTTTGGCGAAGTCTGCGATGACGTCAGGCGATGACTGGTGAACACACGCCTGAGTATTAACAGATTTGCGCTTGATATGAGTGTGTGAAATTCAACGTGCTTTTGAGGCCCCCCCACAAGTATGGCCTCCCCACCTCAGTTTTCTGCAGTTCCCACCCATGGTCGTGTTGGTGTCCAGGCTAGACATTCTGCACTCTCTGTCTCTCAGCAGAGCCTGTTCACCTTGCTGAGGTGAACGCTAACCCTAACCCTAAAAGACATTCATTGCTGCATAGAAATAGTTTGAATTACATTAGGACTGCCACGATTACTAGACGGTCGATGATGTTGACGCTGAAAATGTCAAGATCAATATTTTAAATTGACGCGTGATTGATTTTTTAATTTTTTTTTGTTTTAATAGAATTACCTTTATGATGTCTAAAATGCTTCAGTTCATTATAAGAAATGTTTTCCTTTAATATTATGCAATTATGGGAGTAGTTCAAATTAGCACAAAAGAAAAAGGTGATTTTACACTGTGCAAAGTGTGACGGCTTACCATAGCAATACTAGTGCTATGCATGAGCACCGGAAGATAGATCCCACAGGCGCCATCCTGGATCGTCAGAAAAGGCTAAATCACCATGTTTGCTATTCATGTTTTAAATTACCATTCGTGCAGAGAGGTTTTTAATAGTTTTTGTCCTTGTAGCTGCTAAATACACTCATGATTAAAGTCATAGGTTGTCTGCCTGCTACATTAGAATATCAATTGAGTAAGTGTTTGTAAAAATGTTCAGCCTAAAATCTGGGCTTACACTACACTATAGCGTGTGTGTTCGTGCGTGTTGAACTTGCTGGGACCAATGTCGTTACTGCAAACTAAAACCGAAAAAAACATTTAAAAAAATTGTTAATTGAAATAAAAATGAAAACCATATTTACAAAAATAATGTGTCGGACTTATAAATGCGCGACCGTGTAGAGTGAAAAATGACAAGCTGTTGTGTAAATAGGATAAATAACATGAGGCTATTTAATTTGTTTAATAAAAGTACAATGGATAGACCTGTTCTATAGGAAATTTAAGACTTCTGTTGTGATCTGGCGCTGTATAGAAAACAAAATTAAATAAAATTAACTTGAGGGGCGGCATGGTGGTGCAACGGTTAACACTGTTGCCTCACACCTCTGGGACCTGGGTTCGAGTGTCCGCCTGGGTCACGTGTGCGTAGTTTGCAT
This sequence comes from Brienomyrus brachyistius, assembly GCF_023856365.1. Classification (NCBI taxonomy): domain Eukaryota; kingdom Metazoa; phylum Chordata; class Actinopteri; order Osteoglossiformes; family Mormyridae; genus Brienomyrus; species Brienomyrus brachyistius. The sequence goes on along the minus strand of NC_064541.1, from coordinate 28,846,133 downwards.
GTTCTCCCCATGTCATCGTGGGGTTTCCTCCAGGTTCTCCGGTTTCCCCCCCACAGTCCAAAAACATGCTGAGGCTAATTGGAGTTACTAAATTGCCCGTAGGTGTGCATGTGTGAGTGCATGGTGTGTGAGTGTGCCCTGCGATGAGCTGGCCCCCCATCCTGGGTTGTTCCCTGCCTCGTGCCCATTGCTTCCGGGATAGGCTCCGGACCCCCCGCGACCCAGTAGGATAAGCGGTTTGGAAAATGGATGGATGGAAAATTAACTTGACCTTCAAGGGGGCGGGCTGCCCCCCTAATATAATGGTAGGGGAAACACTGGTATTAATATATTATTGCTTTTGAATTTATAAATGGTTTGTTTATTTTGAAGCAATATATTTAAATGGGAATGCTTTACAGTATCGATTTCGTATTGATATCACGATACCAACACAGCTAGACCCATAGCCGGTGCCGTATGGTGGTAAAATGGACGTTTTGGACGGTAAATGCCTGCATCTCTGAGAGGCGCCATGGATCCTCCCTACTGTCACCCTGTCAAAGATTCGCTCCAGCAGAACTGTCACGTAAACGGCACGGGGGACATGCGTACGTGCTCATTACCCTTTCTGAGCGCGTCTGTGATGTGGATACTTCCCTGCCAGAGGAATGCGTTTGACGGCCCTTGTTCACAGAGTGAACATTGTCTGTGTCTGAGAGCTAGATGTGGTGCGGCACCTTCCCACCGCCCAGTCGGCCGGCCGGCCATCCGCACGCATATTGATTTATTTACGGTGTCGTTTGGAGGGACTCCGGAGGCTTCTGGCACATTCCCTCAGGTGAGAGAGACCGCGGTCAGGCTCGTCAGCGGGGCAGCCCAGCAAAGCGACGTTGACTCCCTCGCACCCCAGGGCAGCTGGGGTGGTCTTTATGGTGTTGCGCTGGCTTAATTATGCTGAGTTTGCTCCCTCTGTTTGGTGGGGGGACAATGGCAGTTTGCTTTGGGGAGAGGGGAAAGGAGGTGGCCATGAGAGGCTGTGGCGGGAGACTCTCTCACTTTGTGAACCTTCACTTTCTGGCATGGAGCTTGTTTACGCCTTCTTCAAGTCCTGCTAGTGCTGCCCCCCCCCCCCCCCCCCCCCCCCCCATGATGTCTGGTAGCGAGCATGTTGGTGGCTGTGAAACTGCCTGCCTTATCTGCTGTGTTGGTGGCTGGTAGGTTTTTCGTGTGGGTGCATGTACATTATTAATTGAATTGAATTTTCTGTCTTAGGAAATGAAATAATGCCTCACACAGCCTTTTTCCCTGGGGGGTGTGTGGGAGGGGGTTCCGCTATTGGAGTGGCTGTTTGTGGTTGTCTGACAGTGCTGGCTTTTCAGATTGGAACATGTTCCTGTTATTGGAAGTAGTAACTTTTGCGGAGCCTTGCTTCAGGTGTGTGTGTGTGTGTGTGTGTGTGTGTGCGCGCGCGCGCATGCGTTTGTGCATGCCTGCGTGAGTGTGTGTGTGCGTGCTTGTGTGTGTCCCAGGGTGGGGTGCCATTTCCTCTCTCCCATTAGCCGTGCTCCGCTGTTTCCCAGGCCCTGCCCCCGTCATCCCCGCTCCTCCTCCCTGTCAGCTAGCTCTGAGCTGCAGTATCCTGACAGTAGGCCTGCTGGACTCCCAGCTTCTGCCGTCCTGCCTCTGCTGGGCGACCTGTTTCCAAATCTCGCCGGCTGCCGTCACCGAAAGCACCGCCGTCCTTCCCCCCCCTCATCGCCGGCAGCCGGCCGTCTGCGTCCAGGCTGTGTTTTTGTGATCCGCTCCTCTCTGAGGAAGGAGGTGCAGGCTGAGGAGAGGCACGGGACGAGACGGGCGGGGGCCCCCATGGCTGCCTGTCTGTGCGACTGCGTCTTGCCTGAGTGGAGCTCAGGTAGATGAGTGTTCTGGTCGAGCTCCAGCTCCGGGCTTCCGGCTCCTCCGTGTGACGGCTACACTCGCTCACTTCACACCGCCGCGGTCTGCCGGACTTTGTTTCCTGCAAACGGTCCATTTAGGGTTTTGTTTTGTTTCGCTGGTGACCGGGGGAGCGGAGGGGGGTCGTCAGCTTGTGAGAATCGTCACGGCAACCCGCAGTGAGCAGATGCCGGCATGTTCCTGAGACTGGTGAGCGGTTTGTTGCAAGGGCTGCAGGTGACAGTATTCTTTTTGTTACCCTCCATCTCAGATGATTATCTGTGTGAAGGGCGGGTGGGAGGTGGAATGACAGGTGCCAAGGAGCAGAAATGCAGAGTCGGGCTCCTGGGTCACTGCAGCCCCGGAGAGTGGCCCTTTTCCCACCGCGTCTTCTTCCTGAGTGGTTCCAGTGCTGAGCTAGAGGTGGAACAGAGCGGGGCCTCGCTCCCCACGATTAGCCGACGGAAATAAGGCTAGAGGCCCCCCAAGGTTTATTTGCGGAACAGCATGGAGCCCTTCTGGTTGCCTCTGTCAGAGGGTCATCTTTTTTCTCAGAAGAAAGACTCTTCTCTAGCAGGCTGGGGCGGGTGCAGTATAGTCTGCGTTTAAAAGAGGAAGAGCGGAGTCTGCAGCATGTGTTCCTGTTTTCTTGTACAGTGTAGGATAAGGTGGGGATTCCCATGGGGAAAAGGGCGCTTGTCAGGAACATTCTCAACTGTTTTGTGTGGTTACTGCCAGTGAGGGCTGTGTTTGCATCGGGAAGTATGCAGCTGTTGGCCATGTATGTTCCTCATAGATGTATGTGTGAACTCTCCTTTGGGTTCTCTAGGGCCTAATGCCTTCTAGATGGTCGTAAATGCCTATCTCGCCTGGCCGTCGCTCTCGCGTTTTCCTCCTGTTCTGGAACAGGAACAGTGATTGTGTTTCGATAAGGAACTGGACTGTACGTGACGTACAGATGTCTGGGAATGTGAGTGCCATGGAAAATACACTCAGTATATGACTTGTACCTTAATAGTGAGAACATCATTCTGCTTTACAAAATCAATTGATTGCGTCTTATTTTCTTTATAGTGTAAATAGATACTGTTACTGTTACTTTCTGGATTACATATCCTTCAAAGGTAGTCTGCTCATAAATGCTCCAGTTTCACTAAACTGGCAGCAGATCCCTCCTTGGTTGTTTCCATGCTGCTGTTTCCCTGTTCTTTGCTTAAAATTAATAGGTTCTGAGGTAATATTCCATTATCCAGTCGGGTACAATATATTTAGCATGTGTGCAGCGGCTGTATTTGCACTTTAATGAATGGTACGTTTCTGTTAAAAATAAGTGTTTGCCCTAATTCTGCTGCTCCTCATACGGTGAATTGTACAAGATGTGCTCAGAACAAGATGTGCTCTAATTTTACGTTGACTTTAGCAGTTTTACTAACGGCTGCATCCTCCGAAGGTGCTTGGCCCATAGTGGATGATATGATGAATATCCTAAAGCTGATTCTCTGTGCCGTCTGTGATCTTTACCATGTCTCTCCTCTCAGCCTCAGATGATGAAGTCGACCACCAGCTCAACACGACAGGGAGCGAGGGGGGCAACTCTGGAGACAGCACTCCTCCCACCAAGCGCAAGGGCAAGTTCTCCACCTTGGGCAAGATCTTCAAACCCTGGAAATGGAGGAAGAAGAAAAGCAGTGAGAAGTTCAAGGAAACTTCAGAAGGTGTTTGTTTTTACCTGACTAGGATCTCAAATTCTCCATTTTGATAGTGTTTTCATGTCCGAAGTTCTAGATTGTTCTTTTCTACCTCCTCCAGTAGGTATACGGCAGGGTGCACTTCTGTTGTTGGGTGTCTCAGGCAATATTATAATATTGTACTGATTACAAATCTGCCTTTCTGCCTTTTACTTCCAACAGGCTAGTCTACAGCTTTACCTGCGTGGTGTTTCCATAGATAAATAGCCCTTGAATATTTCCATTATTTGGAAACAATGCTCTCTGTGTCGCCTCTGAGAGATGTGTATATGGTGTTATTGGTCTCTCTAATCTGCTGTTGCGTATTTGCTTTTATATTGTTTTCGGTTATGTGGTGGTAACGGGTTTGCTCACAGAAGCACTGATTCGTATCAAAAATGTTCTTCAACAGTTCTGGAAAGAAAGATCTCGATGAGGCGGCCACGGCAGGAGCTGATCGAGAAGGGGGTTCTGAAGGAGGTCGCGGACAATGGTACGTGAAGAGACTGAGCGCTGCGTGAACATGCTGCTAAAACGTTTGTGAAGTTCTTTGTGCTGTGCTACTGCTGCTGTGTGGGACCATATAAAGGGTCACTCTCCTGACTCACTGAGAAGGGCATTTGTGTTGTGTGTGCCAGCAGAAGAGCATGGCTCATACCTTACAAAGGTCCGAATGATTCTATGGGGAATGAATGACGAGGGGGCAAGGCGGAAGAAAGGCCTAGCACATGTATGATTATGAGGAGAGAGTTTGAGAAAGTGGAAAAACTGGCATTCTGCATGTGGAGAGTGGATGTTGGATCTCGGTGAGGAAGCCCACAGTTTTTTTTTTTGGAGGGGAGGGATCTTGATTTCAGTGTGGCTGAACCAGCCCTATGATGTCTTCTGCTATCTATAGCATCTGGTGACATGTAGCTGTTAAGCAATTTGCTTGAACCTCATGGCGCCTAAGCATGAATTACTCTACTGTAGTGCCCTTATCTACTTTTGGGGTGCAGAGCAGTGGGCAACACCAGGAGGCAGGTTACACAGAGGATCAGGCACACCCTAAGGGTGACGGAGGGAGCAGCAGGTGGCAGGGTACACAGAGGATCAGGCACGCCCTAAGGGTGACGGAGGGAGCAGCAAGAGGCAGGGTACACAGAGGATCAGACACGCCCTAAGGGTGACGGAGGGAGCAGCAAGAGGCAGGGTACACAGAGGATCAGACATGCCCTAAGGGTGACGGAGGGAGCAACAGGAGACAGGGTACACAGAGGATCAGGCACGCCCTAAGGGTGACGGAGGGAGCAGCAAGAGGCAGGGTACACAGGATCAGGCACGCCCTAAGGGTGACGGAGGGAGCAGCAAGAGGCAGGGTACACAGAGGATCAGACACGCCCTAAGGGTGACGGAGGGAGCAGCAGGAGGCAGGGCACACAGAGGATCAGACACGCCCTAAGGGTGACGGAGGGAGCAGCAAGAGGCAGGGTACACAGAGGATCAGACATGCCCTAAGGGTGACGGAGGGAGCAGCAGGAGGCAGGGTACACAGAGGATCAGGCACGCCCTAAGGGTGACGGAGGGAGCAGCAAGAGGCAGGGTACACAGAGGATCAGACATGCCCTAAGGGTGACGGAGGGAGCAACAGAAGACAGGGTACACAGAGGATCAGGCACACCCTAAGGGTGACGGAGGGAGCAGCAGGAGGCAGGGTACACAGAGGATCAGACACGCCCTAAGGGTGACGGAGGGAGCAGCAAGAGGCAGGGTACACAGAGGATCAGACACGCCCTAAGGGTGACGGAGGGAGCAGCAGGAGACAGGGTACACAGAGGATCAGACACACCCTAAGGGTGACGGAGGGAGCAACAGAAGACAGGGTACACAGAGGATCAGGCACACCCTAAGGGTGACGGAGGGAGCAGCAGGAGGCAGGGTACACAGAGGATCAGACACGCCCTAAGGGTGACGGAGGGAGCAGCAAGAGGCAGGGTACACAGAGGATCAGACACGCCCTAAGGGTGACGGAGGGAGCAGCAGGAGACAGGGTACACAGAGGATCAGACACACCCTAAGGGTGACGGAGGGAGCAGCAAGAGGCAGGGTACACAGAGGATCAGACACACCCTAAGGGTGACGGAGGGAGCAGCAAGAGGCAGGGTACACAGAGGATCAGACACGCCCTAAGGGTGACGGAGGGAACAGCAGGAGACAGGGTACACAGAGGAACAGGCACACCCTCTTTCCATTTCTGAAGGTGACTAGCGTAAACTGCACCTGCATCCAACAGCGTGGCTGTGATGGTGCTCATTCCCATAATCCCACTGGGTTGTTTAGCCTTTTATTTTAAGAGAAGATGGATGGATGGACGGATTCATTAGATTGTTTTTCTGTCAGTGAGGCATGCAGGATTGCCTCCTTCATCCATATGTGTGCCCTGCAGATGGAGACAATTGTCATGGCCCCAAGCCCCCATACTTGAAGAATGGTCACACTGCCCCGATCGGCGGCGGTGGCCGGGCCCTGGAAATGGCTCGCTCCTCCTCAGAGTCTGACTACAGGACGAACCCAGCTTGGTTGCCCCAGGCTGAGGAGCGCAGGGGAGCTCCAGGTCCCCGAGCTCGAACCCCGGGGGACGCAGAGCGGAAAGTGGGCCCACTATGGCAGGTGGAAGAGGCCCGGCGGCTTGACAAGAAACCGGCCTTGCAGAAGGCCCCGTCTGAGGACGGCCGCCGCAGCCGGCCCGGCCCTGACACCGACTGGAGGCCCACGCTGCCCCGGCACGCATCTGCAGAAGAGGGCCGCACACTACGAGGTGAGCCCCATACCTGGCCCCCGCTTCCTCTGCTGTTTGAATGCTTGTGCTGACACTTTGAGCCAATAAGATTGCTTCATTGTTGCATCAGTGCTGGAGCTCACTAATCATCACGTGTGATTGGCTGTTTATCTCTGTCACATTATCAGAGCCCCTTCTCATTGGCTCAGCTGGGGTGGCGATCCTCTCTCTGTGGGTCTGCTCTCACTGATTGGACATTTGTGTCCAGTGTCACTGAAGAGTGTCTCTGTTCCTCGTGATCGTTGTATGGTTTTCATGATGACACTGTAATGCTCACTTCTTATGCTACCTTTGCTGTTGCTCGTGATTATTATACAAATTTTCTGACGATATAATGCTTGTTCTCTTGCGCTGCCTTTGCTGTTCCTCGTTATCATTATACGGTTTTTGTGACGTTGCTATAAAGCTTGCTTCTCTCACGCCACCTTTTTGCTACAGAGCCTAACGGCAGCCGCACGCCAGAGGCAGAGGCCCCGCGGGACACCCTGAGGGAGCCATTGCCCCCCAAACAGCCCATACTGCCCCCCAAGTGGCTGGTGAGCTCCACCCCGGATCCCGGCAGTGATGTCCTGCCACGGCCCACAGCCAGCAGCGGCCCCTCAGTCCCAGGACTTGTTTACTCCTCGTCCTCCTCCTCGTCCGCCACCTCTTCCTCTGTCGGCACTGCTGTGAAGCCCGTGCGCATCATGGGCACTCACGGACCCGGCTCAGTGGCTCCGCCCCCCTCCTCCGCTGCTGGTACTGCCCTCCAACCTGTCAAGCAACCACCTATCCCACCCCCCAAGCCCATCAATCGGAACAGCAACCCCACTCTGCTAGGTGAGTGAATGGCCGCCCCCTGCTGGCAGACTGATGTTTAAATCACTGGACCCTCCCCCACTGGCCTTCGTGGCCACTGGGTTTGCTTGGAGCATCTTGCTATGCATCTTACTGGTAACCACACCTCAATGTTTGAGTACCAGGGACACAGTGTTTATAAGAATTTAGTCCTCCAGGGACAGCAGGGAGTCTTGCCCTTTCTCTGGAAGTTTCTCTTGATGACACTGATGACATGTTTGCTCAGAAAACAGCCTCAGTGCTGAGGTAGCTACCCACCCCCCTGCATGCCAGCCTTTTCTGTGAAGCTGCAAATGACCTGTTTTTTTTTTTTTTCCTTCAGCCTTATTTCAGTCGCTCTGCCTTTTTGATCTGTCAGTTAGACCCCATTTTTTGATACAATTATTTCTGCATTTAGCATTTAATAACGGAGTTAAATTCTCGAGCCCGTGGCTGTGAATGTGTGCTTTTCTGAGAGGTTTGCTCAAAAACGAGAGCTAGTTGAGAGCCGGTGCCTTCCAAATTCACAGTTTGCATGTGACAGAATGACATGGGGGGGTACAGTTTGGTTCCTTATAAATACATGTATACAATACATGTGCGAGAGGCTGGAATTAGTCACTTTCAAAAACTGTTAAATCGATCAGAGAGACCCTGGCAGATAGTGGTGCACCCATGTGGAAACTCTGACCCATATTAATATATATTTATCCCTGATACTGATATCTAGCTAACCTCTGAAAGATCGATCTGCAGGCCGGAATAAGTAATCAATTATAAACACGCAACGGTATGGTACTTTGACACCTCTTCTAAGTAGGGAATGAGCTGGCAAAGTCCCTCGTCCTCCACTACAGAAAATGGCCGATCGTGCGATGCTGTAAACTCTATTATTTCAGTAGTTGTGTCTTTAGCTCTGGTGCTGATAACTTTGAATATTGATGAGCTTTAAATATTGGCCAGCGATATCAGCCAGAATTGACACATGAGATGAAAGTGGCGAGTGACGCCCCATGCCGACGCGTTACACACATCCCAGGGAATCTGCTATCCCAGGCCCCGTGTCGCTTCTCCCGGAGCCCTGAATCTGCGTCCTTCCAAACAGGGATGGGAATCATTAAGAAATCATTGATGCCGGTGCCATCATCGATTCTTCTTATCGATCCGGTTCTTTATCGATTCCCTTATCAATTCCTAATCACTGTAAAATAATTGAATATTAATTTATCACTGACTATAATTTCGTGGACAGGTAATTAGACCTGATTAGCTACATATTTATTAAGTCGTCCTGTGCAGCTTCAGCACCAAAAGCAGCTGTTTTATTAGCTGTAGTATGATATGAAAGATAAATAAACAGTAAATTAAAAACATTTGTTATAACAGTGTAGTAACAAGCACACAGGCACATTACCACAAAACCAGGCCATCATTACTAATGCTCCTAAAGTGGACAAAACCCTAGTTTAATATTACACATCTGCTTTACAATGTACTGACGTACTAAACTAATGAAAGCATTTCACTACCAGTACCTACAGAAAAGCTTTTTGATCTGCTGTGGTGAGAGGATGCAAACTTTTCACCACGAACTTTGTCACAGTCCGCTGGCACTCGTTCACCCTCCCCTCATTACACTTCGCTGCCTGGAAAGCAGGCGTCAGTGCGGTGTTTCATTTTTCCGGGCATGACGCGATTGCTGCCTCAGAGGAGGTATCGTTGCCACCCTACATGCCATCTTCTAAAATGAATGAAACAAAGGTACATAATTCGTTTCTTTCAGAAAACATGCCTGTAGGTTAAGGCACCGTAGTTAAAGTTACCCGCAACTATGGAGACGACGGAACTTGCAGACGGAGTGGCAAAAACATGGCAATCTTTACATGTGATGCCGTGTTGGCAGCTTAGATCAGGGGTGGCCGATCTTACCCAGAAAGGGCCACGGCGTGTGCAGGTTTTCGCTGCGACTCCATAATTAAATTACTAATTAGAGGACTGATTGGCTGAAGAGTCCTCACACCTGGGTGTGAACAGCTGACCTACAGGTTATCCCAAAAACCCACATACACACCGGCCCTTTGCGGATAAGATTGGCCACCCCTGCCTTAAATGCTTAAGCATATTACTAGTGTTACCACCCTTAGAGGTGACAACGGCTTCGCATTGGTTGCACGCTGCACAATGGTCGTCCTTCTTTGTGAAATGCAGCCATGCCCTGGACCGCTTCCTGCGCTCCATCATATGGATTCAAGCCGCGGCGTGTGACGTCATGCTGCGCAACACGAAAAGTCCGGGTGAATCGTTAGAGGAATCGGAGGTGTGCGATTCCGGTTCTTCGCAGCAATAAGAATCGGTTCCAAATCGGAACCGGTTCTCGATTCCGATCCCTACTTCCAAAGGAGTTTGTGCGGCCGTTCGTCGAACATGTGTGACGCTCGCTCTAAATAAACAAAGCTGCACCCCCTTTGTGCCAGTGTGCGGCGTTGGTGCCCGCCCTCCCCCTCTCTCTCGAACCCACATGCAAACTCGGGCGTGTTGCATGACGGAGCTTCCTCCCTCTCTCGTCCTCCGGGGGCAGTGCTGGCCCAGGAGGCCCCCCCTGGCGGCCTGTTGTTCACATCAATGTTGTTGTTGTTTTTTTTAGGTTATTGCATTTTTTCATCCTGCCTAATTACACGGTTGTAAACTATGTTTAGCTTTTATATTCACATTACTGTTATTTGTAAGGTGTAAAATGTCAGTGTCAGGTGCCTCATCAGAAGCTGGTAACTCTCTCCCACCCCGAGGCAGGTCAGGGATCACGCACGCACACAGCTTCCTGCCCTTTCATTCTTTCAGCAGTTCCCAGCAGCCTTTGCGTGTGGATGTCGGCGCTTCCTTGGGCATTGTTGGATGCCTCACTGCGCCCTCCTGGACAAACATAGACCACATTCTACAGCCCAGAGTAAAATACATAAGAAAAAATAAAGCTTGCTTAATTTTTAAGAAGTGTAAAGAAAGTGTCTAAAACCTCGTGCGTTAATAAGGCAACTATTTGTGCAATACAGAGGTAAAATGGTAATGTGACATCTGGCACACAGGATTTACAGGGATGTAGTGTGCTCACCGCTTTGGCTTTGAGGAGAATCTCTGGCCCTATATAAACCTGAAGCCGCTGTATAAATTGGTGGGTAGTGAGCGCTCTTTGCTATTGCAGGGTGATTTAAAAAGCAGTTTCGATGCTTTTTGAGACCCTTCTGCCCCTGCTGGTACATCTTTTGCTTTACATGTGGAGGTTTTGTACACATTACGCTGCTGTACCCATAAGCCACCCAAGAGGGTGACTGCACGATGCCGGGGGTCGCTCCGTAAGCTCACTGCGGCCTTCCCCACACGTAGTACGCTGTCACAGATGAGCAACTGCACTCCAGTGTGAAAATGTTGAATTGAAGACGGGACCAATTCAATATGGCTGCCGGGCCTCGTTAGGCTTAGCTCTTGTTTCTCAGCGGAGGACAGGCAGTCTACGCTCATCTCTGCCACCTTCCGCACTGCACACAGGGGATAACACGCACTTCCCCCTGTACTGGTCTTGCTGGAAGCGGGAGGGCGAGTACGACGTCTACCTGTCCCTGCCCGTCTACCTGTGCCGACGGGCTGGAGCCCCCCGCTCAGGTAAAGCTGAGCCCCCCCTCAAACTGGCACCGCCCACCTTCGTGGGGGAGGGGCTCTGCTACATGTTGTCATCGCATGCCTCATTCCGCCTTGGACTATTTGGACTAACCCTTAACCTCCAGCAGCCCTTGATCTCCGAATGGAACGGAGGGAGCTGAGGAAACGCGCCCGATTTAAATGCTGCATGCCGAGCCGCCAGTCCCACTGGATCATGGCATGCTAACCACATGGCATGCTAACCACGCGGCATGCCTGCAACTCGCCCCATTGGTGATGTTGATGCAGCATTTTACTAGCGTTTCATAGGGTTTCCTATGACAGTCGTGGCTCTGCTGTCTCCTGATATATGAATGGGGTTATGATTCGTGGGGGAGGGGGTGCCCTCGTTTAGTTGATTGCTCTGACACGAAAGTACTGATTATGCTGAAATATCTACGTGGGTCCATCGGTCCTGTCTGGACCCATCAAAGCCAAGCGTGCTGCTGTCCGCCATCATGCCATCTCCCGCTTTCACTTCCCTGCATTCTAGGAACCCGCTTAACGCGTCTTTGCTTGTAGCTGTGCATCTGCTAAGCAGTGGCTGCCTTGAAGCGTGACCTTCCCGTCTGTCTGCCGCTGCCGCTTTCTGAGCCGATCATTTCCCTGAAGCTGGTGGTCTGGCCGATCCTGCCGCCCTGGCAGACTTTGGGAGATGCGCTCTCGCTGGCTTGCTTGTCTGGTCTCATGCTGCTCTGTGTTGCTCAGAGGGTGCGCACTTGCTGGTAGCATGCAGGCTCATGCCACGCTTTCACCTTTAACGTGGTTCTGTGAAGTTCCAGCAGGGGGCGTCAGGTTTTTTTTTCTCTTCTCCTCCCACAGCTGAGCTCTCCCATGCCACCGGTGCAATTGCTCTGGGCCCGACTAAGCCTTCCCCGCCCATGCCTCCTAAGAGGACCACCCCTGTTACAAAGCGCAATTCGGAGGAGTCGTCCAATCCCCCCATGTCCAGCGTGCTGCCTGAGGAGGACTTCGCCACCTGCCCGCCGGGCTTCCAGCTACCCCCGCTGCCTCCGCCGCCACCATCCCCGCCCCTGCCCACCCACGTTCCTCCGTCCCCTCCTCGCCTGGCTCACCACCCCCACCACCACCTGCTGCCCCACCAGCACTCGTATCCACACCCCCTGCCCCAGCCCATCCCGTATGAGCCACCCAGCCCCACTTCGGAGCCAAGCCGCCAGGCCGCCGTGCCCCTGCACATCATGATCCAGCGAGCGCTGACCAGCCCCGGGCCTGCTGTGCCCAATCCCGACGGCTCACAGCGCGCCCACTCGTTACTCTTCGAGACGCCCCCACCGGAATACCAGGGCGAGGGGGGGTGGTCGCGGGTACCCCCTGCCTGTCACCATCCAGCCGCTCAAGCTGTGAGTACTCCCCCCCCCCTGCTTCCTCCCAGGGCTGCACAACAGTGGCCTGCATTTTCTGTTTATTAAAAATTCCTGCTTTGCCGTGGGAGTGTGTTTGTGTGTGTGGGTGTTGGTGTGTGTGTGGGTGTTGGTGTGTGCCTGCATGTGGCGATTTTATTATCGAGTGGGGGGCACATTTGTGACGAGTGGAGGGAGGGGGGGCATTTGACCTTCTCAACCATTAAAATGGGATATTTCCAGCAAGCAAATATACTGAATAATATGAGCTTTTAAAACATAATTGTGCTGGACTTACATGGCAAATTGTGATGTAACCTGTTCAGACATGGTAACCCTGCTGGTATTTTTTTAAAAGTGAATAAGTTACTCCTGTAAGCATGTTTATAAGTACATGTCTGTTTTGTGGATTTCTTTGGATGTTTTTATGCTTTTAAATATGGCTAAATGGGGTCGTTTTTCTGCACCCTCCTCTCCCGTGACTTGTGTGATACTGCTGGATCATGTTCTGCTGGGAGTATTTCAATCAGCACCTCGCACCTATTTTTGTTCTCACTGTCCGAGTTAATGTCAAAATGATCAGCTGAGGTGCTGGTGGGCATCACCTGTGTGTGACATTAACAGCACGCTGCTCATTCTTTCAGGAAGCCATGTGAAATCTCAATGTTGACCTGTAGGGGGCGCTGTAGTAAATTTGAGATTGTCCTTTGTCCTTCATTGGTTAACAGTAACGAGGAAGACTACTCTGAAGAGGAAGAGGAGGAGGAAGAGGACGAGGAAGAGGAGGATCTGCCCCCGCCGGAGCACATCCCGCCCCCGCAGCCGGAGCTGGAACCACGGAGCCGACGTTGCTTGGTGGGGGACATGAGTGTGAGCATCATCCCCGAGATGGAGGGGCCTGCTAGCAGTGAGGAGGACGAGGAGGAGGAAGAGGATGAAGAGGAGGAGGACGTGGAGGAGGAGGACCCACCTGACGACAGCGACTCGGACGGGCCTGTGCTTTACAAAGACGACGACTCCGAGGAAGAGGAGGATGAAAGCCCACCCAGTATGTAGATAAGTCATTCCCTACTGGTTATGCTGGTCGGGAGCTAGGGTGGTGTTATAAACTATATTTAATCCTTTGAATTAAATTAATACAAGCAGTGTTACAGACGCTGTTAGGAGTAGCACAGGTAGACTGTCAGGGGAGCAGGGAATGTCCGGTAAGTCCTAGGAAGCAGACAGGACATCCCCGTGAAGCCACCATGAGCTCTGTCACCGCGGTGATACGCTGCCTGTGTCTCTCACCCAGGTGCACTGGCTAGCCGTGTGAAGAGGAAGGACACTCTGGCTCTGAAGCTCAGCAGCCGGCCCTCGGCTCCAGACCGGCAGGCCAGGGAGGAGCAGGCGACGGTGACGTGGCAGAACCGGGAGCAGTGGGAGGAGATCCGCACGCAGATCGGCACGGCGCTCACCCGGTACGTGGGGCCTGCGCACATGCCTGTCCGTGCGTCATCACGTTGTGTGACTGTCAGACGCACACAGAGACATGTCTGCCCTTTTACACTCTTCACACAGGGCCAACAGGCATGCACAGTCTTAGCTCAAGTGCAAATAAGGCCTTTAGTCAGTCAGTAAACCCGTCTGTGTATGAGTGAAAATCAGAAGGGCTTGTCTGTTAAGAGGGTAATATTAGATTTGTGGTGAGGCTAGTCAATGAATGAATGGTCTGTCTTTCTCTCATTGCCTCTCTGGCTGTGTTTGCCCTTTATCTTTCTCTGTGTTGGTCTGTCTCTCTCAATTGTCTGTCTCCCGCTGTGTTTATTTCTGTAGATCACTCTTTCTTTATTTGTCTCAGTCAGTCTGACTCGTCTGTCTCTCTCTCTCTGGTTGTGTCTGCCCTCTGTCTCTCTGTCTGTTTCCTCTCCCCTCCTTGAAGCGTTGTGAGTAAGGCAGTGCTGTGAGGGTGACTGAGGCAGACAGAGGATGATGTGCTCTTCATGACCCCAGGGTCCCGGTGCCTGTGGCTGATGAATGCTTCTCCTGTCTCCCGCAGGCGTCTGAGCCAGAGACCCACCGCGGAGGAGCTGGAGCAGAGGAATATCCTACAGCGTCAGTCCTCCTATTTCCTGCAGCTTCCATATACTTCTTCCTTTAAGTTCTCATTCTAGTTTGCACTCTAACCTTCCTGGGGCCCTACGCCTCTCCACCTCACACTCATTTCCTAGCATCTATCCCTTTTTACCAGGCCTCCCTCCTTACCCCAAATCTCTGGTCATTCAGAGGCAGGATCCAGTTACCATTTAAGAGCGTTCGCAAAGGACAATGACAGCTGGATGCTGACATCTGAAAATAAAATCTGGCTGTTATGTTTGTACTAGCTTTTTAACATGTAATACTGCAAACCTAGCAATAGAGTCAAGCCACGTAAAAAACTGTGCTGAGTTGAGAGGAGTGTTATAACCGGCTGTAAGTGAAAGGCCCCATTGTGAGCACATTTCCCTCCCTTTTTCAGCCAAGAACGAGGCAGACAGGCAGGCTGAGGTGCGGGAGATCAAACGAAGGCTCACCAGGAAGGTAAGGACATGCGCTCTGCGTATGGCTCTGTCCACCGTTGCCTTGTTCATTTGCATTGTCCTGATTTTCAGTTCCTGCTGACCTGCTCACTGAGCTGGTTCTCCTTAAATCAGCTTTCTGATAAGGTGCATAGCATAGTTGTGCTGAATATTACCAGGGAGTGCAGGGTATCATAAGAGATACAGGAAACCCAACTTTGAATAACTGGCAGCCACATAACGATAATTTCCAAAGATCCTGTTTGGCTCATTTGCAGACCAAATTTTACGTGTTTGTCTCATAAGGGTAAAAGTCATACTTCATTTTTGCTGATCATAACTGCAGAAATTTGAAAATCAATGTTTTTTTCAAGTATTAAATCTCACTGCCTGTGAGTTGGATTTGTTTCTCTGACGGTTCTTTAGCTACTGCGCCCCTTACTGGCTACTTGCTAAAACATGCCTATGACCACCTGCACACTCCCCCCCCCCCCCCCCCAGCTAAGTCAAAGGCCAACAGTAGCTGAGCTCCAGGCCCGGAAAATCCTTAGGTTCCATGAGTATGTGGAAGTCACTAACGCCCAGGACTACGACCGGCGTGCCGACAAGCCGTGGACCAAGCTCACTCCTGCTGACAAAGTAAAGGCGGCCCTTCGCAGAGAAATTTTCTTAAGACAATGTTAATAAGTAATGTGCAAGATTATGTGAATATTTTCTCATGCTTAAAACGCCTATATTATTATGCCATATCACTTCCTATGGTCTGATGTTTTATAAAATAGAAGTTTAAGTATTTAGTGTATATCAGTGGTGTCACTGTCATGCTTTCATGTGACTATGAGTTTATTTCAGTGAGTTTATTAGATGCATGGCATGGGTTGCTGAAGTAATGGGGATAATTTCTGGAGTTAACTTGCCTTTTCTTCCTTACCCTCACCTGCAAATTTAGGCCGCGATTCGTAAGGAGCTGAATGAATTCAAGAGCTCTGAGATGGAGGTCCATGAAGAGAGCAGGATCTACACGAGGTGTGTCCTCTCTCTCTGCTCTCCGGCTCTCTGCAGTCCTGTTCTTATGAATCTGGGACACCCCCCCCTTTAAATACGTGTCACTATTTTTGTTTCTTCTTTTCCCTTTTTTTAATAAAGCAGTCTTAGTGTGTTTCTTCTCTTTGCATTTACAGATTTCACCGGCCTTAGACTCCAGCAACTGGAAGACGAAGCACTTAAAGAATGAGAGAGCCTGGCCGGGCCCCTAGGCCTCATGCTCCCAGAATGGACTGCCTTTATCATTCTGAATGTACAGTACTGCTCATCAGGAACACGGCAAGAGAAGCCCTCCTCCCATAGCTGCTCACAACCACTGCAGCCACACGCAGGATTAAGCGCCTGCGTGCTTGCAGTACTTCTCCGTGGACTTCGGGGGGAGCCATAGTGCCAAGAGGGCAGAGGTTGCAGGAGGGAGAGGTTTAGAGGCTGTCTGTGTTGTTCAGCCCCCCTCCCCAGGGGCGCTAAGGCCCCTATAGGCCACAAGTCCGCCCTCCCCTTTCCTCTGGAGAACATTCGGGTGGCCTTTTTCCTTCATTTTTTACGGAACATTTGATTTCTCTTTCCTTCTTCATCAGGAAACTAAACTAAGGAATAATAATCATAACAGTAGTTAATATTGAAGATGAAAATTATTACAATAAGAGCTGCAAGATACTGACCGAGATGAAGTGAAAACAAAATGACAATGAAGAGAGAGACTCCTGAAGCAAGTGGCTCCGGAAAGAGTGATGGCATTCTGGAAAAATTGTGAATTTGTGTGTGTGTGTGTGTGTGGGTGTGTGGGTGTGTGTGTGTGTATAGATTACTGTAATTTTTCTTAGACTATTAACCTGGAAAGTTATAATGAACATTTCGGTAAGATGCACAAGGTTCTTTTGTTGTTTTTTTTTTCCTTCCTCCTAATGTACGATCTCTTCTGAAATGAGGACTTTTTTTGTGGTGAGGGAGCCAGGGTGATGTCCCCCCCCCCTCCAATTTGGGGAGTTGGGCTGAGGTGACGTCAACAGACAGTCCCTTGCCATAGGAGAAAAACCTGAAGTAGTGTTTTTTTTAAATGTATTTATTTTTTGTTTGCCATGGTTTAATTTCCAGTCTTAAAATAGCGTACGGTCATTGTGTACCACCTGTCCAGTGCTGTGACAGCCATAGGTATCCCAACTGGCCAATAATTTTAATGCCATTTTGTGTTTTTAATGGACCTACCACAAATCCCTTTCAGCAGTTTAAAAACCAGACTGACAAACCAGATTTAACAACGGGGGGATAGAACATGGCACCTTAATTTGGAAAAAGTCAGGGTTGTACAGCTCTCTGTAGGAGAGAACCACTACAGTGACGCATCACTGCGATGGCTGACAGGGAATCCCTTTCGGCAGGAACATGTTTGTAGTTTTTGTTTTATCCCATATCGCTCGTGGCCCAATAGAGACCCAAGTCCTCTGCTGTATAGATTTATCCTGTAGATTAAACTGACTGTCGTGTATATCTTGTCTTCCTATCGTTTAAAATATTTGAAATATAATAAAAGTATTAGGTTGTTGTTTTTAAGCTCAAAATATTCGTGTATGATTGAACAACACTATGAGAAATGGGATATAAACATACCTGTTCTATTTTATGTTACTGTTGTATAGTTTTTTTAAGACACTTCATTGAATTTTAGCAATTGACAGCGGTTTCTCTGTTTAGCTGAAAATGGTCACTACCGAATATTAAAAGCTTTAAACTATTAATACTGTTCTGTCCTGTATTTGTGTATGTTGTTGAATGAAGTCTCGGGGGTAAATGGTTACCCACCATTACTGAAAGGCGCACAGAATCCCAGTTTCATATATGTAGGGATGTCATAAAGGGGGTAGAGAGAGAGAGTTAGGATGATTCCTGAGTGACAGTGGCCCAAGTGGTAAAAATGTTTTAAATATATGCTTTGACGGGGCCCAAATCATTAGCAACACCCTGCCTATATGAATAATACAATAGGTACATGTTTGTTGGTTTTCCAGCTACAGAGTAATTACGGTTAGGGAAGCAAAGTGGATGATTGTCAAAATGTGTGAAATTAAGACAAGGAATAATGTTCGAGTGGATAACGGGACCAAACACGTCACATTAATACATTATTTAAGACCAGAATATAACAGGGCGAGTGACTAAAAATGATGCCACATGTACAATTGAGCTAATCTGGCACAAATGATCCTTTTGGTTTTGGTGATGACATTTATTACTAAATATATTTAACGCAATCATTCTTCGCTTGGTGACCGACCTCCGTTCCAGCGGCTGTTAAGCTTAATGATCAGTAAGGGAAAATGACTGTAACCAAGGCATGACTGCAACTGTGTTTATGACTTTGACCTAAGCCTTCTGTACTGAAATTTCTTTTATCCTTTGTGAATCTTCTTCAAAGATCTCTCACTCCGGCGTGCGTTATCAGGCTTATGAAATTTGGTAGTAAATGCGCGCATTGTTAGTTACATTTATTTATACTACCGGCGTATATGCGAACGGTCGCTGAACGAGGGGTGGGTGTGTTTTGCTTGAGAAAATACAACGTGAGAAGAGTCCGCCTGCTTCTTGTTTGTCTTTGGCGACATCTAGTGGCGAAAAGCGTGTGTTTGGCTGAAGTACAGACGAACAGCGGCTGTTCATCAAAAGCATTTCTGGCAACTGCAAGCTGTACTGTACTATAACCAGAACTAAGGTAATCGTTACACTGCTGTGGTTTAGGGAAAGAAATCTGGAGGACCATCCATTCGCGCTTTAATTGTATTTGTTCATTTTAAATCGGAAAGGACCCTGGTGAGAAAGAAAACCAACTGTGCATAAATGTTCTAGCAAAGAAAACAAACACCTTAGATTTCCACAACCAACAGAATGAAAGATATCTATGCATTTTGCTATAGAGGCATCTTTCTGAAACGGAATGTTTCTCAGTCGTGGTCAGGGGCGCCGTAAAGAGAGCGGGTGGGGTTAGTACGATTCCAACGTCTCCAGAATAACAGTAGCCCTAAAAAATGTTAAATAATTGGATTGATCTGGGTTGGGGGCCAATACGATATGCTGTCATGGAATCCAAAATCTGTAGCGGTGCCCCTGGTTGTGATCTTTGGCGGATTTGTATATACCGTCTTTCCTTTCTTCCCCAATATCTTTGTCTTGAATATATCCTTTAAAATATCTCCTGATATTGTACGAATAAAGCTTTCAGAGCAGAAAATGTATTTCGAAAGTTTTTTTTCCAGATGCTCCTTAATGGCGCTATCAATATGAATATCGAATTTAATTACGACCCATGAAGTCTTTGATTTATAGATATAATTTTGAGTTCATTCCGAAGCGTAGCGAAATATTTACTGAGACGTCAAGTCTAGCTTTAAAAAGGGAACTATCCTTCAGTTGTTGCCTTAACAGAAATTACTGAGTAACTATTACAAATTCCCAGATTAAATAACAAAGAGATAAATCTCATAATATCCATGAATTTGTATCTCGGCGTGTATATTATTTACGAATTTGCAAACGATGAATTCATGTGCTAATTCTGTATATATATTTTTTTATTTCGATCTGATATGAAGATATGGGGCTTCGTACCATATGATGGGCTGTCGACCGAGCGACGCAGGGCGCACTGTCTCTTTAAAACACAGGCCACATGGACGGAACGAGTAGGGAAGGTGATCGAGGTTCTAACGCACAATAAGAGAAGCGACGGATCTGGTAAGTTTGCAATGAATGGGGGTCATTCACTTTGCCGCTCCAACACATATAATAGTTATTTTTGTGCTTTAGCTATATGCAGTGTCTAAGGGGAAGGACGTGTCTGTCAGTTAGATATTAAATGTTAAAACTGTTGCTGATTAGCTAGCAAATTAGCTGAAGCTGTTTTATGCAACGGTGCTGTCATTTTCATTTACCGATCATTGCAAAAGTGCATCAGTTTGGTTATTGTGTTCACTGTACATGATGAGCCGTGGCTAATTTATTAACAGTCTGCTTAAGTGATTTTATTTCCGTTGTTTTTTTAAGAAGATAATTGCCTCCCAGTAGCTGCCGTCAGTCGCTTATGCGGTCAATTGTATTTTGACTAACTTATAGAATTTGTAAGTTGTATTGAGTGCAGCAAGAGTGTCAGCCAAACTATCTATAAGGACTTACTAAGTAGAGGAGAGGCAGGCGCTCCGTAGCCAGATTCTGGACGCCGCCAGTATAAACGAGGCCTTTTAAAAAATTAGCGGGAGTCATCATTTAGCACTTTGAACCAGGAAACGGATCGGCCCACCCGTTCTACCATGCTTTTTTTTGGGGGGGGGCACCGGAAACATGTTTCGTTCAAAACGCCTCGTGATGTCGTGTGACAGCAGCTGCTGCTCTAGGGCAAGAGCCCCACTCCGTCCTGTCCTATTTTGTGCATCGGCCCCTATCAATCATATCTCCTTATGCTATTTTCAATCTGTTCTCGAAGAAGGAACTGATTGTGCGTTTGCAGCAGCTGCTACGTGACCAGAAGCACGTAAAGCACTGAAAAGTCAGAGAGGGGGAACACCACCAGGACAATACCCCCCAAAGTAAGTTAGTCTTTTTAATCCGGATGCGCCAAACAAATGCTTATTTCGCGTGTTTTCTGCGTTGAAAGGCGTGTCTCTCCTGTTGTGACGCACATTTCCCGCGACCGACTTTAGCCCCGACGCGCGCAGACGGCGCCTTTGCAGTTCTTTGCACGTTGGACCAGCTGCGTCTCCTAAAACGACCTTTCTCTTTTTAAAGACACGTACGAGGTCCTTTGTTTTAATAAGTGTATTTTGTTTAAAATTACACTGAGACTACTCTTTAGCCTGTTTGCTTCTCTATCGAAGTATGATTCAAGTTTTGCTTTTCGCAGTTACGTGCTGATATCCTGTAATTTAAATGAATTATTTTTGCCTGTGTTCCGGAGGAAAAGCAAAAGATACAAATTTCGTGTTGACATGGCTGAGTTGCTTTGGCTTGCGTTCTGTTGAACGTTACAGTGCGCCGTTGAGTGAATTGTGAGGGCTACACACTTGTAGGCTACCAGTGTGCCTCTCTTCACGCTGATGTGTTAAGTTTTCGAACAGCTGGAGTACTGATAAAGAAAGCAGTATGTCTAAATACCTGTCCCTCTGCTTTTCTGTCTAGCGTTTGCCGCCGACATGCCTGGGAAGAAGGCAGTGAAAAGGGTGAGCCAAGTGGATGACGCCAAGGGTCCTAAGAAAGTGAAAGGTACACCGGCCATTCCCGATACCCGTGAGAAACAGATTTCTTTGCATACGGCATAAGACAAAATTTTTATGAACTGTTGTTAACTATGCTGGAAGTATTCCTGTGTTTGACCACATGGAAGAATGCTGTACGTGATTTGTGCCGTGGTAATATTTTTGCTTGATGTAGTCCGATAAAGTAATGGTCATGTAAAGAGCACTGCTGTGACTGTTTGTCTATTATTATCACCTATGATTCTGCACTCCATTACCACCCGCAACGTAAACTGTTCTGGCAAACCTGCCTCAATGCATCCCCTAACCCTATTCCAACGAGTGCTCTCTCCCTGCCCAGTTTCCCACAGCAGCTATGGGACAGAGAATGGCCTGGTGCTGGTGCTCGGACAGGGTGACGTGGGCCAGCTGGGCCTGGGTGAGGACGTGATGGAGCGGAAGAAGCCGGCATTGGTGCCCCTACCGGAGCCAGTCGTACAGGCCGTGGCAGGGGGCATGCACACCGTCTGCCTCAGTGACACGGGCAGTGTGAGTAGCTCACACATTTTCCCCTTGGCTTGAAGTGCTCTCACTTTGAATGATTGCTCATGAACAGTTACTGCCTTGTAATTTAAGTAGTAAATCTTTGCGGCACTTCGGTACAGGGATTGATTGCAGCACTGGCCTATAATCAAAACTGTATGTACACACATATCATCTTAAGTTGCTCACACATGCTGGTTCCCCCTGCAGATCACTGCAAATGCAGCAGCCTGCTTGCACAATGCACTATATTCCATTGGACGTTCATAAGTAATTTTTGGCAAATCTATCTTGAGGTTTATATTGTTCATGTGGATCTGACTAGTTTGGACAGCAGTTTTCAATAATGATATATAGCATATTGTTTTGTAGCATAACATTTGAACTAGCAACTACTGAACAGCCAGCAAGTTTGTTGAGGGGAAGAGTTAGTGTTAGATATGTCTGAATATGAGTGTATGTCTTCATGAGTCTTTAGTCCAGTCAGTTCATTGAGATCTTTCATTTTTTTAAGGTGATGTGTATTTTACTGTGCTCATAGCATTTCACGCGGAACAAGGGAACTGTTGTAACAAATTTTTTTCCCTTTGGTTTAGGAGCCCTACACTGTATACTGCTTCATAACCTCCGTACAGACAGACGTATTTACCTGAGTTAGGTTAATTAGTTCTGTTTCTGAGGTACAGAGCTAGCAGTTGTACTGCTGGTCCTGGGTTAAGAGACTGAAACCACATGGCCCGTACTACGAAGTGGAGTTACTGGCTTATCGGGGTAACTTGTCGGATTTAAGGTGGTCTGGGAAAAATGTAAGTGAACGAATATGAAGTCCATTTAAACTGTGGTACCGTATATCCGACAAGTTGCCTCGATTAAGCCAGTAACCCCTCTTCGTAGTACAGGCCACTGGATGTATAAGTGAATGAGCCCCCCCCCCCCAGATTTACTCGTTTGGCTGCAATGACGAGGGAGCCCTGGGCCGGGACACCTCGGAGGAAGGCTCAGAAATGAGTCCCGGGAAGGTGGAGCTCAAGGAGAAGGTGGTGCAAGTGTCGGCCGGCGACAGTCACACGGCGGCCCTCACCGAGGAGGGAGACGTCTACATCTGGGGCTCCTTCAGGGTAAGTGGGCCGCGTTTAGGCCCAGGGACGGTGTCTGCGTGCTGATGGCCCGTGGTGTTGGGGCAGCGGTACCGTTTCGTGCATGGGGTTGGGCAATGTGGGGGTTTTGTGTGCTGCTCTATCTATAGCATTTCAGCGTTCTGCTTTCCCTTTAAACGCGTAGTAAATGTAAAGCCCAGAGTATACTGGCTGTTTTGTCCTGCCCTAACATCTCCGTGTTTAATGATATTCCACCATTATGCTTCATATTGATCTTAGGACAACAATGGAGTAATTGGTCTCCTGGAACCCATGAAAAAATGCACTTTACCAGTCAAGGTTCCCGTTGAAGAGCGTGTGGTTAAAATCGCTTCGGGTAAGACCTCGCCCCTAGAGCCACGTGTGCCAGCCAGATCTCATTGGCAGTGCTGCCGCCAAAGGATCGGGGTGTTTTCTGCTGGCGTTGGATGTTGGCACTGACCGGAGATCAGTTTTCTGAATGACGCCAGATGGAAATTTTGAGACTAGCCCTTGCTGCTGTTATTTTTCCAAGGAAATGACCACCTGATGATGCTGACGATGGAGGGAGACCTGTACAGCTCAGGCTGTGGGGAGCAAGGGCAGCTGGGACGTGTCCCGGAGCGCTTTGCCAACCGAGGGGGCCGCAAGGGTCTCGGTAAGACTCTGTGCCTCGACGGCAGCCCCCTGTGGCCATGCTGTGCACTGCGGCTCCGCCTTATGCACCCAGGAGCTTGGGGGTGTATAAGGCGGGGTGTTGGGGGTGGGCGACGTGACCTTAAACATCATGGCATTTTTTACTTTTTGACAGTGATGGTATTGCAATTACTTTTTTGCAGGAGTGGCATGTCTCTATGTAAATAATAATAATAATTTATTATTATTATTATTATTATTATTAAGATGGATATGGGTGGTTTTATTTCGAAAAAACTATGACACATTTCATGTCAATGTTTTCTCATATTTATTTTAAAATTGTCCGAGCAGCAAGCTGCTTCAGCCAAAAACGGTGCATTTTACAGTCCATTTCAAATAAAACGCAGGCTTACTATTTCGGTCGGCTGGCTGGAGTGGAAATTTCAATTCGAGAAGCGTCTGTACACACATGCCAAAGCATTTACACGTATGTGACTATTTTATTACCTTCTAAATAGTCTGTAGGGTTTGCAAACTACCCCAACGCCTTTTGATGTTGCTTATTTTAGGTTTGTAATGGAATAATATATATATTTGCTGTAACATTTCTAGCGTGAGTTTGAAACCCTGAGTGTCTCACACACAAAAAATGATAAAACCAGGTTATTTTGTTTAATGTGTGTAATTAAACAAAATCAGTTTATTTTGAATTTGTTAATTTTCTGTTACAACACTTTGCCTGAGTGTGTTTAGAAAATTGACACAATGCAGATAAACCGGTTACATATACTATTTGACAAGTATTTAGATTACAGTTGAAGCTTTGAAGAAAATAAAGTGCTTTATTTTTATAAATATGCTATTATATAATTAAAATGCTACATTCTAGCGCTGTTAAGGGTATAGTGTAAATCCATGTCGCGGCGGGCAGTCACACCAGTTATGACTGACACCGGTGTACCGCCCACCCCTAGCTGGTACCATGAGAAAAGAGCATGCCCAAGTTGCTAATTTTAGCTTAAGAGCACTGCTGGGTTTTGCCAAAGGTTTCGTTAAATCCTTTTACATATTTTAAAAAATGAATGATATTCTGCAGCTGTCAGCATTGGCTAAAGGTGTTTATGAACAGCAATACCTTGGTGTTGAATGTTGCTGCTCTCTCGTGTGTGTTTGCTGGACCCCGGCGCTTCTTAAACGCTGCTGCTTCTCTCCTCGTCTGGCCTCAGAGCGACTACTGGTGCCTCAGACCATCCCGGTTCGGTCGAGAGGAAAGGTCCGTTTCTCCGACGTCTTCTGCGGTGCCTATTTCACGTTCGCTGTGTCCAAAGAGGGTCACATCTATGGCTTTGGCCTCTCCAACTACCACCAGCTAGGTGAACTTGATTGTTCTTTCAGTTGTTTACTGACCTGCAGTAGCCTTCATTTACACCGTCACTTAAATGTTAAGCAGCACTAGTATACGGTGGTAAAATCCACTTTGTACAGCCCTGATGGCATGAAGCTTTTAGGAGACTTCTGTGTATCTAGCTGTCCTCAGCCTACTTTCATTGGCGCAAACTTTGCAGGGGGGGATAATGGGTGAAATATTGTTGGCTGATTTAATCGTTTAATAACTTGGTATTGTGTTGCTTGTTCAGTGACCCATTTCCTGCTTCCCTGGATTCATTACGATCAAAACTTCGCCTTGAGCAGATATTTGTAGATGAGCTGATTTAATAGCAGCTGTTAGATACGCAGTTGGTGTTTGTATTGTAATGTGCTCTAAGGCTGGATGTTTGTGACTGAGTATTGGCCAGTAGCCTATTATTGTTCTCTGTGAGGCCCTCAGGGTAACTTCAGTGCTCTAACCTTATTGTTCTCCCTGTAGGGACCTCGGGCACCACTACCTGCTTTGCTCCCTTAAAGCTCACAGCCTTCAAGAACTCCACGACCTCCTGGGTTGGCTTCTCCGGAGGCCAGCACCACACAGTCTGCCTGGACTCCGAGGGTGAGTTTTAAAATGAGGGAAGATCTCAGCATGAAACAACATATTTCTCTGGTATTTGTCCGGTATGGGCATCATCGGGCTCATAAACCGTTATAAACCAGGGGGTTGTTTGTTCATGTCCTTGCTATAATGGGACTCCTTACCTGAGCAGTTCCTTTAATGAAACAAGTTGTAAATGTCTTAAGCAACTAGTATTAGGGAATAGCTTTTTTTTCTTTTTTTCTTTTTTAAATGGGGGTTGCTTTTGGTGCGTTCGATTATTTCTCTCCGTCTCGGAACTCGAACGAAAACGTCACGAAAAACGTCACTTCCCGTCGGAAACACGCCTCTTTTACGACATTGATGTCGGGCAGAATTTTCTTGTCCGAGTTTCCCCTGTGAAGTCGTTTCAACATGGCTGCTTACACAGTCAACAGTAATTCTATTTTATAAATATTTAAAAATATTTATTTTGTTAAATGTATTAATAGTTCTAAATGTAATTGCACGTGTTCGAATTAGAGAATACCATATCTGTATACCACTGGTCACTTAATTCTAATTCTGACTAGTTCGTGTTCCTTGTTAGTCTCTCGGAAAAATAATCTTACTCCAAAACTGCTAAAATATAAAGCAACAACACATGGAAGCAGCCATGTTTGTTCTGAGATGTGGTAGCTCGGACGGGAGATTGTCGGACGTGATGTCACTCAACCCAGAATTTCTGAGTTCCGAGATAAAAACGAACGCACCATTTGAACTCCCTGTCCCAACCGACCCCCCACCCGTGTTTAGTTTTGCGTCCTGTTGGCTTAAAGCAGGCAATGACTGACAGGAAGTTGAGCTCTTCTTTTGATCTGGATTGGGGGTGGGGCATGAGCAGTAGGACAGATTGGAAACTGAGTCAGCATCTGCATGGTCTCTCCAACCAGGGAAGGTCTACAGCCTGGGCCGGGCTGAGTACGGCCGGCTGGGCCTGGGCCAGGGCGCCGAGGAGAAGAGCGAGCCCACGTCCATCAGCAGCTTGGATGGGGTGAAAGCCGTGGCCTGCGGGGCGTCCGTCAGCTACGCAGTCACAAAGCAGGGTAGGCGGCCATGACGTCTCGCGGAAGATGCCCATCTAGATCGGGCTTGTTTTCCGTGGTCACTGGTAGACCATCGACTCTACTGGGCATTACACTTGTGATGAATCAGGTGGGTTTATCAAGTTGGCAAGCTGTTGTGTTCCTGTGAACTTCTGATTGGGGATGTCTCAAGAAGCAAACGTTAGTAAATATTTTTTTGGAATAAATTCTTGCCCGTCAAGTAGGCAAGTAGAC
The DNA here is from genome assembly GCF_023856365.1 of Brienomyrus brachyistius. Lineage (NCBI taxonomy): Eukaryota > Metazoa > Chordata > Actinopteri > Osteoglossiformes > Mormyridae > Brienomyrus > Brienomyrus brachyistius. The sequence continues at coordinate 28,819,419 of NC_064541.1, read as the reverse complement.
TGTGGATTATAGTGTAGATTATCTGTTAATGTGCCAGCAATAAGTGCGTGTTTCTGCACCCCCTCCCTTGAGAATGTGATGTCACCGCAGTGCTGCTGCTGAACTGTCTGGCAGTGGACTGTCCTGCTTCGCGTTTCCATGCTGCCAGGCGTGTGACTCTTTAAAAGAAAATAAAATAAAAAACTGCACTGGGATCTGTGATAGGTGCTCAAGCACTGAATACATTTGCTGCATTATTGTGTCTTTAAAGAAACTTGTCCCAGACCTGGACCTCGAACCCTCGGCTACATGTCTCGTTTCAGGCTTGGTGTTTGCCTGGGGCATGGGAACCAACATGCAGTTAGGCACCGGAGAGGAGGATGACGAGTGGACCCCGGTGGAGATGGCTGGGAAGCAGCTGGAGAACCGTGTAGTTTTGACAGTGTCCAGTGGGGGGCAGCACACAGTTCTGCTGGTCAAAGACAAGCAGGACAGCTGATTGGACACCCTGTGGGGGGGGGTTTTATAAACCATTGATCTATACCGAAGTGTAGATCGAGAGGGTGTGGGATGGTGAGGCTTCCCGTGCTGCGCCATGTTGCCCTTAAGATGCCATTTAGGGAGGGGAGGTGAGGGAGCTGGGTGCTGGTTGCTGTCCGAGTCTTACTCTTACTCCTCCTATGGAGCCAAACATCGCACTGAGGATAAGTCAGGATGTTCAGGGGGGGGATAGCAAAAATTATTTTTTTAAACTAGTTTGCTCCTTTTGTTTTCTTAATTATTTTTAACGATATCCTTTAGTATGACATTCAGGGATTCTGAAGTTTTTTCTGTGCAGGAAACCGATCACCTTTTAATAGTCCTGTTTGCAGACTTTTAAAGTGACATTTGGTCAGAGCAATAAAATCCAAAATTGAGACCAACTCTGCAAAGTGTGGCCTATTACTAAGTGTCTCTCACTTCTAGTGCATTGACCCTGCTTCTCGCTGTTGTCTAAGCCCACGTTTAGGCAGTGAAATCCTATAGTCCTACATTTTTAAACCCTACTCCACTGAAAATAACAGGTGATATTTTGGGTTTTGTTTATATGTGCACTGGTTTCTTTCCCTCGAAGGGGAAATAAAATCCTGCATGCAGTCAGTCATGCTTCTGCATTACAGTTGGCTGCTGGCTGTAGTTCCTGTTCATTTGACTGTGCTACATCTGTGTACCAACAGGAAAGGACGCTGTGTGTTATCTGATTATTCCTAGGTTTAATCCTTCGAGGCCTGATAATAGGATGGGTAGGAATTTGAGTACAAAACTACGAGTAGCTACCTGAAGAATGTGCTTGCTTCTCTAAATAATCCACATTTAAATATTTCAAAGCATCAGCTATACTCGGATGCATGATTTATGTGGCTTAAATAGGGGTAGTACCTAAGTAGGAAGCAGCCTAAATGAATATAAAGTCTACATCATTTTTGTAACAAAAATGCAAAAAATAGACTCAACTGAGAAGAGATTTTGAATCTGCCAGTTATTTGTAGTTTTGCTGAGTGTCTCCCAGCCCAGGAGCCTGTATCACAAAACAGGATTCCTTGCTTGGTCGTCGGATTTTGGGTAGGCTGAGCTAAATGTAAGCGAACGAAGATAAAGTCCATTTAAGCCGGTGTAAGCAAGGCATCCTGCTTCGTGATACTGGTCCCCAGTCACAGGACCGTTCCCTCTGTTTTCCTGCACGCTGTAACCACTAGAGGGCACTCTGATGACATTTGTAGCCAAATGACAGGTGTTTGAGGAAATTTTGAATAATACAATCTAAGCTTAGAAATACCAATTTCACATTATGATTTGAAGCCACTTGGCAGTAAAGAGTGAATATGTTATGATCATGCTACTTTCCGCTCGCATTATCTACTCATAATGAGATGTATAATATGTGGGCGCTAGTTTCAATGTGACATCTTGTTTTTAAGTAAGTCTTTTGAAATCCTAACAGCCTCTCGCCCCAACTCCTAAAGCACTCTCCTGGTGCTGTCTTTTGTTCTGTCCTTTCTCCCCCCCCCCCCCCCCCCCCCTTCTGACGATAAGGATCCACACACGTGTACAACCTCTATGCCAACACGAGTCCTCCTCCAGCGTGTGAAGTTTCCCAAGTGGATGTTGGAACCGGGTATTAAAGGGGTCTGTCTGACTGCAAGTGTTTGGGATCTTCTTACTGTCAGCGGTTTCAAAGAAAAATTATATTTTACAGCCTGTGTCATACATTACTGCTCCTTTCAAAGGTTGTTTACCAGTTAGCCTAATTTGCGGAACAGGAATCTGTGGGCCAGGCTACAAGATCAGCTGCCTTCTGAGGATTTTGTAGAGGTACCATTGGGTTCTGAAGACCAGCTTCATAATTACGGTATCATCTACAACACAGACTGTAGAGTTGTGCTGTTTTTTGTGCTGTTTGCTGGCTTTTCTGAAGCTGCGATACACAAACTGCGTAGACAATGCCCTGTTTTCTCAGTGTGTTCTAGATTGCTTTTTCACATTCGGCTGCGTATAACATCATGGCCTCATTTTGTGACCAGCTAATAACACTGCCCTTTACATCAGTCCCGTCTCAGGCGTAATTACCAAAGCTAGTTGTTACCTTTACACTGAATATATTTTTCTCCAATTTGCTACATCTGCTATCTGACAAATTTCCATAATGGTGGCCTCGCATCTCTGTGCCTGTCGATTGAGTTCCTGCCCCCAGCTCTGTACGTGAGCAGCTTGCAGTTCTCGTCGTGTTCATGTGGGTGTGCTCCAGGTGCTCCGTCTTTCCAAGTATGGTGTGAGAGTGTGACTGACTGACATGCCGTTCCAGGGAGGTCTGGCCTCCTGCCCTGTCTTCCCTGGGATGGGCACCAGGTTCACTGTGAGTCTGCATCAGATATCAGAGGTGGAAAGTTCCAGTACAGAAAGTAAAAATTCAGACCAAGGTTGTGTTTCAACCAAGCAGTTGAGCATAAAGTCTCAGTCACAGAATACTGAACTGCTTGGTTGAAACAAAAATCTTGGTCTGGTTTTTTACTTTCTGGACCTGAACTCTCCACCACTGTCAGAATGATTACTAGGTGGATGGATGGATTTTTGTGACTTGGGATATCCTTATTAGGTATGAAATATGTGAGAGCCATCAAAATATTTACTAAATATAACAATGTACTGGCGTCTTTGTTGTTGCCAGCCTCATGCCCTGTGCTGCCTGGACAGGTTCCAGGCTCTCCGCAGCCCTGCCAGGAAAACAGTTGGAATGTGGATCGATGTTCGTTATGTCTACTAATTATTTTTAATTGTAATTTCTTTTTTATTCTGGGGTTTAATTTTGTGGAAAATAACTCTTTAAACTAACCCCATCCCTCCAGTTGCACTCACATTTTTGTTGCTGGAAAATCTTTTTATTTGATTATTTGTCTTGTCTGGTATAAAAAGGTCATGATATTTTGGGAAGAATTAGCGACACGTTCTCTTTCCTCTCATGGGACGATACTTGTGTTTCTCCATGTATTTGTGGCCGTACGCTGTCAGAAAGAGGCTCTTTGTGTTTTACTGATGCAAGCTGACAGCGGCTCTCGTCTCTCTTGTGATTGGCTGCGTCCTTAAGGAGTGTGGACTGTTTTTCTTTTTTTTGCTAACAGTTGTTCCATAATGAAAAAACTGATCAAATGCAGAAACCAATTGAAAACACTGCCCCAATGTGTTGTTTGCATAGATATACATGTTGGTTTATCCCTGTTTATGAGAAGCTTATCTCACTGTTTGCACCTTTGATAGATTTCAGTCTGACTGAATATTTTATGACTGTCAGCAATAAATATGAATCAAAGAAGAATCAAATCCTGTTTTTCAAAAAAAAAAAAAAAAAATGATACCTGATTGATATTTGTGTCAGACTGGAAGTTTGGCAGATGTAGCAGATGTGTATCCCTGACCTATTTTTGTATTTTTATTGTATATTAAACTTTCCGGCAAAATCTGTTTATTCCAAAGTTATTTGGCTGTATTTCGCTCTTGCTTTGCATGAGTGAAATTATCATGGTGAAAGTGAAATTGAGGAAACGATTACAGGTGAGACTTCTTTACGATTCAGTTGAAGCCATTTTAATTGCATTCTTTGTCTTTTGAGACATTGAAAATCTGTCAAATCACAGATAGTGAAGACGGGGGCCGGTACCATGGCAACCCTGGAATTAAAGGAGGCTCGTGCAGCAGCATTCAGAATCATTATCGGGAGTGATGAGTGTGCTTTTCACACTTAGAGGCAGGCGGGCCGGTGGTACCACAGCTTGGCAGAGCCGCGTCCTTCGTCGCCTGAAGGAAGAGGCCGAGGCCTTTGCTCTGACCCGCTCAGTAGCTGCAGTTTCATGAGCGTTATCGCTGTGACTCAGGCATCATGGGACATGTTTAGTACACGCCCCCGTTCTGGGATGAAAACAGAAACTATTAAAATTGTTTAATCACTGAACCATCTGCTTTGGCTCTCACCAAGAGGTTCCTGACTTACATGTTGCTGGAGGGAACCAATACAGTGAGTGATATGGGTATCAAATAGTCACAGTCTCCAGGACGTTACTGACCTTTGATGGGACAGTGATTGCAGATAATTGTTAATTGTGAATATTTAGCACTCCAGACTCCGTAGTTAAGACCAATTTTACTTATTTGAATGCCCTCCTCCGTCCTGGCCGTGCCCACTGAAGGTCTTGCCCCTCCTCCATCTAATTTACTATCCATGAAGCAGAGAGCAGTACAAGGCTTTAACCATTCTTAATTCTATACAGATAAGACTTAATTTATATTCTAAGATGTATGTGGGGCAGTGTAACAACCAGAATATGCAGTGTGATTACTGCAGTGCCTGTAACAAACTGGCAAATGGAGAGCTCCATGCCCAGTGCCTGTTATTGTACATATCTTGGTTCTTATGCTTTTGGAATGTATTGTTGGGCAAAGGCTGCCTCAAGAGCAGGACAGAGGCACAGGAGAGGAGGCTGTGTTCCCTAGACTTTACCAGACGTGCAAACTGAATGCTGACAAGGCTGTTGTAAGGCTTAACTATGCAAATAAATACAACATGCTACACGCCACTCACCTTAGAACTTGGTAGATGCAGTGTACCGTACAGAAAGTGTATTTCCAGCTCTCATTTAATCCACCCAAGTGACTCTTCTTAAGTTGCTCTCTGCATTAATTTTTAATGAAGGCTTGATTACTTGTGATGGTGAGGCCAGTGTTCAGCAGCTACAGTATGGTCACATCGCTGACCGCTGTCACTCAGCTTTGATCACATCGCTGGCCGCTGTCACTCAGCTTTGGTCACATCGCTGGCCGCTGTCACTCAGCTTTGATCACATCGCTGGCCGCTGTCACTCAGCTTTGGTCACATCGCTGGCCGCTGTCACTCAGCTTTGATCACATCGCTGGCCGCTGTCACTCAGCTTTGGTCACATCGCTGGCCGTTGTCACTTGGTTGTGTCTACATCGCTGGCCACTCTCACTCAGTATCCGTCCCCCAGCTCCATAGAGACTGAGCTGGGGATTCATCAGCACTTCACTGAGCATGTGGCTTGGATTTTCGGGGACTCCTTATCGTCTTGGTGAGCTACTGTAGACCTTGATCTAGACAGCTTGGATCCAAACTGGACAATGATGTCATGGCGGATGGTAGGGCTGGCAGGAAAGAAGAAGATCAGTCTCGGGGAGATTAAGCTGGAGGTGATGGTCCCTCATCCAGGCTGTGATGTCCACCAGGCATGCAGAGATCTGAGCAGAGAGAGTGATGTCATCAGGAGAGAAGGTCAAGTACAGCTGAATGTCATTGGCTTAGTAGTGGTACTGTAGGAGAAGCCATGTGCCTGGATGATCTGACCTAGAGAGGTAAGTAAATAGAGGAGAGGACTAAGGACAGAGCCTTGAGGGACAGCAGTTTGTGCCTGATGTGATTTGGACACCACAGCACCCCAAGCCACTCAGAATGATCAATCTGAGAGGTGAGTCAAAGTAGCAGAAAGCAGCCCATGTGATGTCAATTTGAAAGTGGGTGGCAAGATGATTTGGTGATTAGCTGTGTCCAAAGCTGCAGAGAGGTCTAGCAGGATCAGAACAAATTACGAGGATGCAGCTATTTTGACTCTCAGAGTCTCAACAACATTGAGGAGGGCAGTCTCAGTCGAGTGTCCAAAGTTATGAAGCCTGACTGACCCAGCAGACTTTCTTGTGAAAAGTCAGGGGTGTTCTATAGTCATTATCCACCATACATTATGACATGACTAGGCTGTCCGATTTGTGTGTTTTAGCTTAATGTTTGCATGAATGAATTTCAGGGAGTCTGAGCAGTGGTGTCCGAATGCAAACACAAGGTCAAGAAAGTAGACATGCTCTTCATGGCCTCCCACTTACTTAGGAGAAGGTCCATAATAGATCCCATCAGTCCTGACCGCTCATCACCTGGATAACTTATAGAGGGGATGCTGGTAGAAGAAAAGATTGGAGACTTGGTGAAGATGCGACAGGGGGGTGTCTGGAGGTTCTAGCGGTCCAGAATGTCTTACAGCAATAGAATGAAAGTGCAGTCAATTTCTGAAATTAATTTTCCAGATCACTGAAATAGTCAAGTATGTCAAAAGCATACTGCTAATTAAGTAAATAAAGCTGGATTCAGCAGCCATAACTTGCACCAACACACACACACACACACCCCGTAACAGCCTGGGGGTTAATCGGGCTGTAGTGGGGGGTGATGGGGGCTATGGGGTGATGTAGACCAATCAGTAAAATGAGACTATGGGTACTGCACTGCAGGAAATTATTTCAGGAACCAGAACCATTTTCTGGAACCAGGTACTTTTGTTGTGTTCACATTGCAGGAACTTGGCTGAATTGTGGTTCCTTGCAAGCAGTTCTGGAACCCTTTTTTAGTCCCTACTCCAGACTAAGGGTGAATCTCAATGCCAAGAATGCGAAGATTGAGCTTGTGGTCTTGCTAACTTGCCTTCCAACTTGGGGTGCAATAAATCAAGGAATTGCTCTCGTTGGGCAAGGATGCAGCCTTGATTTGGGGCAGAGCAAGAACAACATCCAGGGATTTTTGCTGTCCTCTGTATGTCTGCTCTTAGTATTGAAACAGGTCTTCAGCAATTGAAGATCATGTAAAACAAGTGCACGAGAACACAATTACGGTCAAGTACTCGTATTAAGATTCACCTTAGATACTTTTTATTCAAAATATTCCTTTATTTCCATATTCCTGCAACAGAAAATTTGATTGATAACCGACATACTTCTTTCTATCATCGCCAGTGCCAGTGGGAAATCTTGCCAACACTTATTAGTGGAAAAATGTTACATAATTTTTTTATTCTGTGGAAGATGAAAGATCAAGCTGCTGGCCAGATTTAATAAAAAGGCTAAAGGCCCCCTGAAATAGGTCTAACAACACCTCTGATGCTAGACATGACATTACATATAGTATAATGACACCTCAACACATGACAAATACAGGGAACTATTTACTATTTGAAATATAAATAAAAATTTGTCGTATTTTGATCGATCCCTCCAAAAAGTGACAAATAACAATACTACTTGTTCATCCCCCATTGTTTTGGGGTAGTTTTGTATGAAATTATATGTGATATTTAACCTACAAACGATTTGTGTCTCACATGGGTATTTAGCATAAAGGTTCCTGAATCCCAAAGGTTCCTATTGTGCAATGTGAAAGCTACAGACAAAGGTGTTCAAGAGCTACAAAAGTCCCTGGTCGAGACCAAGAGCAGTAAATGAGAGAAGGGAAATGTATTTCCTAACAGGTAGGCTGACATCAAGGGTGGAGCTACGGTGTGACCTGGGCTCAGCCCCCTCTGTTGCCCCCCCATTGACTGCACATGAATGCGGTCAATTGTGAAAGGTTACTGTATCAGATGATTAAATCAAAATGCTTTTAAAAGTACACACTGTGGGCCAAAATATACTACCTGAATAAGTTTCATTTTTGAAGTATCAACAGAGACAGATTTAAAAGGGGGTGCATTTCCTGGCAGATATGCTGTTGCAAAATGCATCCTCTCTGCATCTTTCTCCCAGGTTATCATATCATAAATATTTAGAAAATATTTGGTCCTCTGTGTCTATTATCTGAGCAAGCTTCATAGATTCAATTTCCGTGCAGCCAGTTTTGAAAGGGGTGCATATCCTTATGTAGAAATTGCAGCCCTCCCCCCCACATCTTCCTGTCATTGGTCTAATCGGAAAATGTTTTTCATGAATGCACACAGTGGACCAACATCAATCAACAGAGCAAACTCTGAAAGGTACTAATCACACAGTTCCTGAGCAAGTTTCATAAGAGCGATACAAGTAAGCTGCCGTAAAATGCACCCCCTGAGAGCAGCGCTGATATCACATTTATGAAATATGTTCAGTAATAACTGTGTTATTACTTTGTGTTGAATGAGCAGTTTCTAGAGGAGTCCAGAATGAGGCACATTACCTGCATTATGAGGGAGCAGCAGTTACGGCACTATAGCCAAGTGGCACGTTTCCCTGAGGGTGATCCGGCTCGCAGGATCCTCATTGCTGAGGAATGGAGCGGCTGGACCATGCCGAGGGGACACCCACTTAACACCTGGCTGCGGCAGATGGATGGCCATTTCCGGAGGGTGCGACTGGACCCTGTGTCTGCCTGGGGGGTCGCCAGGCGTTTAACCATGTTGTGGGTGTGGCAACACGCTGCATCAACGCATGCTCCCCAACCTGACCTGACCTATGTAGTTCGTTCAGTGTGTTAATTGTGAACAGCATTTCATGAAAGAATCAAATGGAGAAGGGAATTGCATTTCCTGGCTGACATAAGCCTGACTCTTTCGCTGTTTCAAATCATTGTACCAGAAAATTCTCTCAATTGTGGAGAAAAATAAATTAGGATATTATATATATAAGAAATCATATGGTGTAATTTTCTTCATATTGGTGAATAGAGCCAAGGATTTCCTTGTTCATAGACTAGTAAACTAAGTTTGGTACTAGTTTAGACTAGTAACTAAATAAAATGTTCTCAGTCGGGGCTCAACATTTACTTTTTATTCCATAGTTGTAACTTTCGCCATGTGAAAGAGTAATGTCCATCCATCCATCCATCCATCCATCCATTTTCCAAACCGCTTATCCTACTGGGTCGCGGGGGGTCCGGAGCCTATCCCGGAAGCAATGGGCACGAGGCTGGGAACAACCCAGGATGGGGGGCCAGCCCATCGCAGGGCACACTCACACACCATTCACTCACACATGCATTCCTACGGGCAATTTAGCCCGTAAAGTCTAATTAGCCTCAGCATGTTTTTTGACACCCGCGACCCAATAGGATAAGCGGTTTGGAAAATGGATGGATGGATGTTTTTTGACAGTGGGGGGAAACCAGAGTACCCGGAGGAAACCTCACAACAACATGGGGAGAACATGCAAACGAAAGAGTAATATGCTTTTTAAAAATATGTAAAGACAATTTCCTATTTCTGTAGCACGTTTAGATGGACGGAACTATTTCTTTTCCCCCTTCGGACTGGGAAAAAAAATCTGTGTGTCCCCCATGACAGGGGATGCGTTTCACAGCAGGGATGCCGAAGCGGGAAAAATAGCTGTTCTTCAGTGTGAAAGCAGTCATGAAGCACTGTGTGCTTCACATTACGCTCCTGGGAGGGGGCTGCCTCAGCCCGTCACGAATCTCACAACCATCTCCTAGACAACAGCGGCCTCCAGGTGGCAGTGAAAGGCATGGGGAGGGGGATGGGAGGGGGGGGGAGCATCAGCATCACTGCACTCTGTACATTGGGTGTTAATAGGGTTAGAGACCGTTAACCACTCAGCAACACAATTATTGAGTAACAATTGATTATTGCACCATCAGAGAATGCCTGTGGGGCAAGGAGGTGATAGCCCTAAAATTCCACTGGAATAATGGTCATATTGCCTTTTTTCTAAAAACTGACAGGGTCAAACATCCCATTACAGATCTTCATGTAATGTGGTTACAAAACTGCTTGAATTTGGTCATTTTTTATTACTGATTATATATATATATATTATTATTTGACATCGACATGTTCTGAGTCAACAAAAAAGATCTTGCAAAATTACAAGGTACGTAGAATTCAGGGACATACAAGAAACAAAAAAGTTATTAAAGATGAAGGAATCTTCAAAAGAATGGTGCAAATATGCCAAAAGCTGTTCAGATATGCCAAAAGTGCTTATTCAGAATTGGCTGGAGACTGAGCAGGGGCACTTGATGCTGACACGAGACAGTGACTCCTTCAGTTTCCTTATTTTTATTAATAATACATTACATTCTTTGCCACTTGGTGTCACTGCAGCTGCAGTAATGAAGTCAGTTGACCGGCAGAACACCAGGCTTGGGTTGGGTAGATCCTTCCGTTGTACACTTGGTCCGCTTGCTCCTCGCCTGCTTAGCCCCAAAAGTGATGGTTTGTTCGGCTTAGGAGCAGTTCATTCAGTGACTCCGATTCTTTCACACTACGATGTGTTTGATCCTCATTTCCCGCAATTCTCACTCATTTCTATTTTAAATACCTATCTGATGGCTGATATCCATTGTAGTCCATCGTGTTTTTTATCGACACACCAGTAATGCACATAAATTGTTGAGTTTTGAAGGAAGACAAAGGGATCAGAATACTTCTTGACCTCTCTGTCCACTTGGATGTCAGCGGACGTTTCTGAACAGCAGTTCTCCCCGCACTCTTCGCATTGGGACCTCCTCCTGTAGGACTGACTCTTGCTCCTTTTGCTCTGGGTATAATTATGAAGCAGCCTTTCGCAGCTCTGCAGTGGTGTATTGGGTAGTGTTGGGACCTGATGTGTGGGCTTCGGTAAGCTCTGCCCGTTTCCTAAGGCGCGGCTCATCTCAAATGATAACAGAGACAGACGACACACTTCCGTCTCCCGCGACCACGGGGAACTCCAGAAATCTGCGAGTGTCTGGATGAACTGTTGGTTTATTTTTCCTGTTACATGAAAAATTAACCTTTGTAATATTAAATGAAAAAGACAATTTTGAGAGAAAAAGGACCAATATGTTTTCCTTAATTACAGTATAACACCAAAAAATGAATTCCTCCATTAAATAGTCTGGAGTCGATCCAGGGAAGCACAGGGCATTTTGTACAGAGGATGACAATGCAGCCCAGAGCATACACTTTCAGTCTGAGGGCAGTTTCGAGGCCCTGGGGAGAGCTTCGGAGTAACCACGGTAACACTCACAGCGCCGGGACAGCAATCAGATGCTGGAGGTGGGAGGCCACAGTACAACCCAGTAAGCCACCATGCTGATTCTCACCGAAATGCGACCATTTCCAGGATATCATGATGTATTCTGCTGATGTGTCAGAGCTGTGGAAGGATATTTTGGATAATAGTACGATGTTCAGTTGAAGTATCCTGTTTTAAATGCAGAAAGAGCATAAGAAAGCCAAGTACTCATCAAAAACACTCCCTCGGTTGGCTGCTTATTTTGACAAATAAATTGGCAAACCATATATGACATATTAGGGTCTATGCAGCCTGTGTAACGCTTGTGAAGTTTGGTAATAGATGTTCAGTAGTGAGACTGATAGAGGTTTTTCCATACCCAGATGGAAATGCTGTGATTTTATCGCTGTTGAATCTCATCTCACATCTGAAAATAGGCTTTCTTTTTGCTAGGAAAATATTTGGAAATCAATTTTAAAAAAATTTTCCCCACCTTATAATTAAGGAGATAGCCAAGCTATCAAATAATATGCTATGCTAAACTATAAAACTGACTTCTTTGTAGCACTGGTTGAGAATAATTGCAAGAACCATTTCTATGTCATTTATTTCAATTTAAATGATAAAATATTATTATAAAACATCTGTTTTACTATTTTTCTGCAAAACAGAAGCGAGATATGTTTATGATGTAATATTTAGTCACTGAAGATGAATGATTGCACTAATTTATCCCCCTAGTCATATAACCCTTCAAAGCTATGTTTCATAGATTTGTGTCTTTAATAAATAATTCACCGGTTGCTATGGGGCTGTTGGTTGATACATTTTAATTACCCCTAACATTAATGTGATTGACCGTTCTTTTTTCCTTTAACTGTCTGAGTCCAGTTCATTATTTTTTAACTAACAGAAATGATTTCACTGTCGTCCTAGTTTTACTTATATGATGATATTCCTGCTCGCGTGCTCAGAGACTGCGCTGATCAGCTGGCTGAGGTCTTCTCAGACATCTTCAATACATCACTGAGCCAGATGATCGTCCCAGCATGCTTTAAATCCACCACCATCATCCTAGTGCCAAAGAAGTCTTCAGTCTCCTGCCTGAATGACTACCGTCCCATCGCCATGAAGTGCTTCGAAAGACTCGTCATGTCGCAGGTGAAAAGCAACCTCCCCCGATCACTGGACCCGCTACAGTTTGCCTATCGCACAAATAGGTCAACCGAGGACGCCATATCCACCGCACTTCACCTTTCCCTCTCTCATCTGGACAATAAACACTCTTACGTGTGACTGCTGTTCATAGACTTTAGTTCAGCCTTCAACACCATCGTTCCACAGTCTGTGTAACTGAGCGGATTGGGACTGAGCACCTCACTCTGCAACTGGATTCTGGATTTTCTCTCAGAGAGGCCTCAGTCTGTCCGAATCGGCAACAGCGTTTCCAGCACCATCAGACTGAGCACAGGTGCTCCTCAGGGCTGCGTTCTCAGTCCACTTCTTTTCACACTCCTCACCCATGACTGCACCGCCCTGCACAGCTCAAACCACATCATGAAATTCGCAGACGACACGATGGTGGTGGGGCTCATCAGCAACAACGATGAGTCGGCGTATAGAGACGAGGTTCAGCAGCTGTCCACGTGGTGCAGTGAGAACAACCTGTCGCTGAATGTGGACAAAACCAAGGACCAGCTGCATCTCCGTCTGGTTTGGAAACAACACGGTTTCCGGTAACCGACGGCTTCAAAGGATCGTCAAAGCGGCTGGGAACATCATCGGTGCGTCTCTCCCATCGCTGCAAGACATCTTCAACAAGCGCTGCATCAGGAGGGCCTCCTGCATCGTGCTTGACTCCTCTCATCCTTCACACGGACTCTTCACACTCCTCCCATCTGGCAGACGCTATTGCAGCATCAGGACTCGATCTTCCAGGCTGTGGGATATCTTTTTCCCACTAGCCATTAGACTCCTGAACACACTTCCCCCCCACACACACCCGGACTGCTAACAAATTGACTCCTGCAAATCTGCACTTTACACACAAACTCTGCTACAAGCATTTTTGCACTTCTGCCACTTATTTGCACATTTTCCATATATAACTATTGTAACCTCTGTTGTAAATCTACCTCTATTTTCAAGTATAGTGTATACCTTATATTTATTTACTTTGTGTACCACGTGCCTATTTGTTACATGTCTTTCTCTCGTCTGCGCTAAAAAAAAAACTGGAGCCACGTCATCTCGTCTCTCTATATAGCTGTACAGTATATAGCAGAGATGACAATAAAGTTTACTTTGACTTTGATATCAGAAAGTGTCCCTCAGTACACCAGTGGACTCAGTGGGCCTTTTTGGGCTATCACAATCTCACTATCACTAACTTACCCATCACTCTAGATATCTAGTAGTTCCTCTAATAGTTTTCTCCATGATTCCTATCACTCACACTCAGAAGATGCGGTTTGGCGTTGACTGAAGTGCTGTACACTGTCAGTATCATTTTGAACCTTTGAGGGTACAATTACTTGTTATTGGGGCTGTACTTTCAAGGGTCTGCTAATTGTACCCTACCTGTAGGTAAATGCCTTCTGTACCATTTTTTATGACAGTGTAGAAACTTTGAAAAGTAGCAATAGCAGAAACAAAGCTTTGAAACCCAGAAAGTGGCATTACTGTGAACTGTCTGTGTTTGAATCCCAGAGAATGACATTACTGTGAACTGTCTGTGTTTGAATCCCAGAGAATGACATTACTGTGAACTGTCTGTGTTTGAATCCCAGAGAATTACGTTACTGTGAACTGTCTGTGTTTGAATCCCAGAGAATTACGTTACTGTGAACTGTCTGTGTTTGAATCCCAGAGAATGACATTACTGTGAGCTGTCTATGTGTTTGAAACCCAGAGAGTATTTTTACTGTGAGCTGTCTATATGTTTGAAACCCAGCGAGTATTATTACTGTGAGCTGTCTATATGTTTGAATCCCAGAGAATGAGATTACTGTGAGCTGTCTATGTGTTTGAAACCCAGAGAGTATTATTACTGTGAGCTGTCTATATGTTTGAATCCCAGAGAATGGGATCACTGTGAGCTGTCTATGTGTTTGAAACCCAGAGAGCATGATGAACCTGTTCACTGTGAGCTTTACACGTCTCCTTCCTTGCATGGTAATAAAATAAAACATTGCAGTCGGTTTGAGACACAGAATAAAAAACACTGAAATGAGGGTATGGAGGGGCTTGCTGGCAGGAAAACATGGCTGTCTTCCTGTGTCCAGCTCTATTACAGTCTATTACAGCAATGTCCAGCCAAGCACATTCATGGGTCTTGTTAGTCACACAGGGAGATGATTAGATGCACATCAATCTTGAAGATTACTTCTCCTGAATGCAGTTTTTCTTCATTTTTCCTTCGCTATAAAAGCAAAACCATCAGCAGAGACTTATTAATTTATGCTCTCCTAGTGTTTTAAATACCTAAAATGTGAGAAAACTCAGAGTAAATGGGTTCAAGGTAACAGCACACCTACATATTTCATACTTAGTGTAGGTGGTGAGATTCTTTCCCAGAGTCTCACTGACTTTTTGGGAGTTACTGGGTGTACGCTTAATGCTGCTTGTGAAGTTTTCCACCTATATTAATGTAGTTTGCTCCAATCTACAGTCTACAGAAATCCTTCATCTGCTCTGAAGTTCCCTCATCAGTTTTGTCAGGTTTATCAGCAGAAAGATTATATTCTGCTGACTGTAATTGGCTGGTACAACGAGCGTGGAGCTCAGCTGCCACTAATTGGAGTGAATAGTTTTGGCATGTATACATGTTATTTTGTTAGCCGCAATTAATCGTTTTTTTTTTTTAAAGCGTCATGAATAGCAGAACTTTGTACTTCGTCTTGCTTCATGTCTCTGACAAGTGCGTTAACATTGAATGCTACCTGTGTCTTTGCTGGTGATTCAGGTGAGGAAGCCTTTAAACTGGAAGGAGACTTATAGGAGCACTTGCCTAGTTACTACAGCAGTAGTCGGAAGTCTATTGTCTATTATAGCCAATTCTCCTTCTAAGGAAATTATTGTTTTTTTATCCTGTTTTCTTGCCTCTCCATGTGTTAAACTTGTGGGCATTTGTGTGACTCAAGAGAAACTGTCAAATCCTTGACTGAACACCAGCCGCTCAAATTCCTTTTCAAGCTTTTAAATGTCAGGCACCATTTGTCAGGCTTTTTCCCATGTTTGCACAGATCTGATAGCAACCGTTGTCATGTGCAAATGCATATTCAGTGACAGAGACTGTGCTGCCGTAGTTATTTTACTGTGGTCATTCACTGAGGAACAACTCTAATGCAAGGTGAGGGCAGAAAGACGACAATGTCATACAGTATCAGCTGTCAGTCTAAAAACTCAGAGACCGAGCTTCTCAGCCCAGTCCGCAGGGACCACCAGACAGCCAATGTTTGTGCTCTGTCCCAGCTCCCAGCCAATCAAGATCACTGAATACCTATGAATATAGGTGTGCTGGGAGCAGGGAGGGAGCAAAAATGTGGACTGTCTGACAGTGTCCGAGAACTGGGTTGGGAAGCATTGCCCCGAGATAGGCTCACACTGGTGCATCTGGGATAACTCACTGTGTTGTATCTATGCGTGTAAAAGCTTACATTACGGTTTGCCTACATGTGAGTGATCAGCTTCTGTAGGGTTTGTATGATTTATACAACTTTGGATTTTCGTTCGTACAGAGCTTAGTTTCCCAAAGCCTTCTTAACGCTACGTTGTTCGTAAGTTCTTTGTCAAAAGATAGAACTTACGATTGACATAGTATTAAGAAAGGAAACTCACCCCTTCTCAGAGAGATTCTTTTCCACAAGACGCATGCTGAGGCAGGTGAGTCGTGCACTGGAGATGAGAAGCTCCTCAGAATATTAGTGGACCCTGCTGGAAAAAAAAAGAGATGCTAGAGGTTGTTCTGTTGTTCCTCTCAAACAGTTGATAATTGATGGGGCAGGACTGATGATTGGACAGTTGTTGTTTCAAATCCCAAGTCAGCAGAATGATGTCACCATTGGGCCCCTGAGCAAGGACCCAAGGAGGGTCCGATCCTTCTTTCTCAATTGTACTTTACTTTCATGTGTCAGCTAAATAAATCAATGTGCCAACACTTTCTACGAATGTCATGATTACAAGAATCTATGAACATGTCCAAAACACATTATAATGCATTCATAAAGTATTATAAACATAGCTATAAATATATATAAAAACACATATTTATTATGCATTGTGAATGCTATATGAAGCTCTTATCTATACCGCATGTTAGAGGGCCAAACAGGTTACTTACAGATCTCCACAGAAACATGCTCCACTGTTGCATAATGGATACAGAACTTAACGTAATAAAACAGGCTTTTAAAATACATATCCTTCACCATTTTTCAGTTGATGAAGATGTTTTTCATGTTCTCAGTAATGACACATTTGTGGGGTTAACGTAGCTCAAAGCTGCACATGGCAGTTCTTGAGCTTTTAGTCATCCTGATTGTCCAGAGACACAGATTAGCTCCACACTTGCTAACAGAACAGAAATGAACAGTTCGTGGAAATCGGGTGTTTTGTCACGGCTGATTGGAGACAGCAGCTCAACCAGAGCAGAGCCACTGTGGCAGAGAAGGATTATCCTTCGGGTTCCTGCAGTAGCGACAATGCTGAACCAGATCCACGCTCAAAACGCGTTGCACTCACCCCTGACATTTCAAAGCTTTGCCACGCCAAGCTGCCCGACCCTCTCACTGAAAAAGTAAGTGCCAATTTGTGTGTGTCTGTGTTTGTGTGTGAGTGCACATGCACATGCATTCAGGTACCATTGGCTACCTTGGTTTGATCCAAAGTGCTACTTGGTTCAACGTGTTTGAGAACCCCTGACTTAAATGTATTTCTGCTTCCTCCCCTGAATGCTCCCTGAAGTGCTGAAAATGTGTTTGGCTATTTAAGCTTGCGCGACAATATGCCCCTAGCTATGCTTGATTCAACTAGAAATTGAACACACTCCGAATAACAACTGGACTGAACTGAGTCATTCTTTTTTTTACTTATTATTGTTCCGGCTCCAATAGAAAAAAGGACCCCCCCCCCCCCACCACCACCACCCACCGTGTCTGTGAACAAAGGTGAGGAGTTGAGTTAACTCTGTGGCAGCGACTAATTAGAAGCTCTTAGACTGAGCAGGAAGTGGAAGTATTTGGAACATTTACTGTGTTTTGCCTCATAATAATGTTCTGTTACAGGGCACCAGCTAAGAAAAGCAGTAACATTCCCACAATACGATTTTCATACTCTGACCATTTCTCCCTCTGACACTAAGACTCAAGAAAGGCTGGTCGATGTTTTTGTTCTGTGCATGACAAACAAGCATCAGGGCAATAATATCCCTGCAGTGGAATCAAATCAAGTCAGTCTGACCATTTTTTGTGCTGTGTGCATTTCTGAATAATTATCTTATTTTTGGCAATGGGAATTACTATTAGTATTACTATTAATTAATAAGCTATACGCCTTGGGAAGATTCCCTAACCTGTAATCTATAGTGAATGACACAGATGACCATCTCTGTTTTCTATTTGATGTTTTTACTAGTGGAATTTATTCAGAGGTTATACCCTTCAAGCTGGCACATCTTTGGATTTATCATGAATTACGGCAGAATTTTTCCCTACTGCACCATCAGTTACTTTGACAAATGGCCAATCGATCTCTCATTACGATACATGATTAATGTCTGAGTCCTAAAGCATGCAATTGAGAAAGGGCAACGTCCCCAGTATGCTACAGAGGTACATGAAAACACTGAGTAAATGTCGTATTGTTTGTGGCCTATGTAAGATTCAAATTAAGTATGCTGTTAGTTGTTTATTAGTTGTGGATGAACACTGAAGAAATTCAACACTTGGCCAATCAGCAAATGGATCTTGAATGTTGATCACTGATAATTTTGCTTCGTGAGTTTCCTCATGCTGGGCCCCCATCTTGGGTTGTTCCCTGCCTCGTGCCCATTGCTTCCTGGATAGGCTCCGGAGCCCCCGCGACCCAGTAGGATAAGCGGTTTGGAAAATAGATGGATGGATGGATGGATGGATGGATGGATGGATGGATGGATGGATGGAGTTTCCTCATTGCAGTTCCAAGATATGGCAGGTTCAGGATAAGAAATTAAATTAGATTTTTTTTGGGAGTTTTTCAAAACTCACCGTCAACACGCGAAGTCCAGCAGCCAACACACAAAAATTTAGCAACTCATTAATGTATGAAATGCAACAGACCAGAGCAAAAATTTCAGTTTCACTCATTTCTCAATGTAGTGTCCCTCTGTAAAATATGCATTTGTTTGCAAATTTCAACCTGGTTCTTCCCTGTTTCTCATTAATGAAGGGCTTCTTCCTTGCTTTATGGGTCTTCAGTCCTGCTTCTAGGAGCTTGATGCGAATTGTCCTAGCAGTGCAGTCCACGCCACTTAATGTTTCCCATTCCTTTTGAAGGTCACCTGAGGTCATTCTCCAATTTATGAGGCTCTGCCAGATAAGTTGATGGAAATCTTTGGCAATAGAAAGTTGTTTCTCCCTCTGGCTGGTTGGTTTTTGGTCATCGCCAGTGTCTCCTGCATTTACCTTGTTGTGTACTGCTGCCTTAGAAACTTTGAGTCTGGAAGCAGCCTGCCTCACAGTGTAACCTTTGGCCCGTAGTACCAGGATTAAACAATGCAGATTTTTTTTAATGAGCGGGCTTTTCATTTTTTTCAGTGCTGTACGTATATGTACAGTGCTGGTTTGGGGGACGTCAATCATCTCATGTGACATTTCGCATTGATCTCTGTATCTAACATTTCTCATATCTTTTCACTTCACTTTGCTTGCCAAGGACCAAAAACTTTCAGTTTTTCTTGATCGCGGGGCCCCTGCACCACTAACTCCTGCGATGTGAAAGGCTCGACAGCAATCTGTTTTCAGTAAATGATTAATCTTTGACTTATTGTTGCTATTTGTAAGTTACTGAATGCTCACTTATTATTCAGAAACCATTTGGCTGAAGGAGGAAATAAATTGCCCTGGTATCTCGCCTGGGTGCCTTATAAAACAGCCCTGTTTGGCCATCGCTTGCTATCAGCTAATGGTGGAATTGTGTCCTTGGCAGCAACAAGAAAGTAACTCATGATATGAAAAAGGGGGGGGGGGGGGGGAGAGACACGGGGTGTGTGAAAGAGAAGCGCATCAAAACCTCCGGCTCGGACGCAGGAGTCTGGAATACAATGGAGAGAAAGTCACTTACGAGTCAGCCATGTTTACTTCTGTGAGGCAGCTGTTTCTCTGCTTCGTTAAAGAAAAGGAACTTTGTTTGAAGTTTAAAGCACCAGGAGAAGCAGCCGAAAGGAGGCCTCATCTGAAAGAAATGTATAGGAACGTCAGGATGAAGTCTAAATGGAATATTGATCATAATGCTGTTTCCATAACAACATATTTCTTTATTTAAATTGGCATGTCATTGTATAAAGAAGTGTATTAATTAAGTATTAACTGCTTGAATGATGCCAATACTTGTGCACAACAACAGATATGTGAGGGGATGCATGGTAAGGAAGACTCTTCTGCGGAATCAGGTTCCCAAAGCCTGCTTATTAGAAGTCGACAGTCCAAGTTAAAGCCAGAGTAATCCAGACAGAATCCAAATCAGGACACGAAGGCGGTGGTCGGTGGGCAGGTGAAGGTCAGGCGATGTGCAAGACGACTCTCGTAATCTGAAGGCAGAAACATAGCCAGGAAAAAAGGGCAGACAGACAGGACAGACTTACCAGGGAAATGCTCAAACTCTAGGGAAACCAAGGAGATCTTGCGTTTGGCACTTTGCGATTCTCAATCTCAAATGGGAGGGTGTGTGACCACCGGCGAGTTAAGCCACTGACAAGGATGGGCTTCCCTGATCGGATGGTTCTTGCAAACGGGGATTCCCTGGGAGGCGTGGTCGTAGTTATGTGGAGTATCCGTGTGACATCACTTGGGTGCCCCCGAGCTAGTGAAGATAAGGTCAAAACTACTTCAGTAGATATGAGATCCTAGATCTCTCTCCCAGCCCATCACTAAAACCACCAATCCATCCATCTTAGCCCAGACTGAGCTTTAGGTGGCTGTGATCTTTAAGGCCGTTTCCTTCACCTCATCATAATGCCTGACATTTAATAATTCACATGCATCCCAGGAGAATCCTTCTGTTCACAGCACCTGTCAGTGTTCAGCATCAGCAAAAGACCTTCTGAAGGATGTGTCAGCAAGCATACAGCCCACCATCCCCAGCATGCTGCATCTGTGTCACCACCTTGCTTACTCACCTCAACATGTTTTAGTCCAAACTTCAAGTTACCTCCTAAGGACACCTGAAAGGACACCTGACCCCTTTCAATGTCCTTAAAGGGTCCCTCTGATGAATTGACAAGGAAGGATGATGACCTCGTGGATGGGAAAACGTCAGAATGAAGAGCGATGGGTCCCTCGGGACTGTCACCTCAGCACACGGCAAGCAGACCTGAAAAACCACAGAGATCACAAATGTTCTACAAGTGTACAAATAGTCAGCATAAAATGACTGTGGTGTCACTGATTGACTGCATCGCACACCATAGTCAATTTGTCACTTTGACTTCTTACAGGCATCCATCCAGGGCGTCCCCAGCCTCATCTCCGGTGTGTCTGGGATGGGCTCCTGGCCCCCGGTGACCCTGACCAAGATTATGCGGTTAGAAGATGGATGGAATCTTTAATTTCCAAGCATTTTAAAATGCAGTTTTTTCACTCATGCTGTGAGCCAGTGTACATTATATTATTAAGCATAAAGATATGCCGTGTAGTTTTCTTTTGAAGAAAAGACAATCTTTATAAATATCATGATTTCTGGGAAAAAGTAGAACAACAAGTGTTTTTAAGAAAACCTGGTACTTCCACCAAAAGACCAGTTGCATCGAATTTACAAAAATGTGCGTAATGCAATGCAAACACAAACATAAAATGGTGTATATCAGGCTGTGCAAGCTGATACTTCATCAGTGCTGTATTTCAAAATGTTTTTGGTGCAGCTTCCTAACACTGGTATCTGCATTTGCATCCTTTATCCCAAGAGGGCTAAGATCCTTGATCAGCTATCTAGCCATAGACCTGAAATTGTCCGAATGCACCTGCTTTGCAGCCTGGCGTGACTGCAAGCTATCTCCATTAACTCTATACAAGTAGATCACTTCCGATTAATGAGATGTGCCGGCTGTGCTCTAAGCTGTATTGATTTATCTGTAGAGGAGTGTTTTGTGAGGAAGTAATTTAAGGTACAAATGGCTTGTGCAAAAAAAAATTAAATCCAGTTTTGACACAGTAGAAATTTGCTCATAAATAATAGTATTGCCTTATAATTAGCCTGTGGTTTTATAAAATAAGTACTATGAAAAAGAGTATGAAGCTAATTGTTTATGTGTCCAGATAATGTATTACATTAGCTTTTGCTTAGCATTGAATTTTAATGATCACTTAGGATGACTGAATCACTGAAATTCTACAAGGGTAAACAACTCTAAAAGGAAAAGCAAAATTAATAAAGGAATAAATTAAGACCAGTTACACACATAGTTGACTATTAATATTTATTATTAATAAGCAGGTAGGTAATGGATTAGTGTATGCTTGGGGGGTGTTAAACTGCGTCCATACTAATAGAAACATTTGGTGTGCTGAAGTGCAAGATAAGTGACACATGAAGAGTGCGCATTGTACACCTGTGCAGTAGGAACATTACCTCTGAAAGGTGTCGCACTTACTCCGTTACTTCCGGTCGGTCAGCATTAGCATTAGCATCACATTAGCATTAACTGTACAGGTTGATCTATTCCTACATTGTTTGTTTAAATGTTTACAGGCAGAAAAAGACAGGCATGTGTTTTAATGACAGTTCTGAAGTAGCGTCAGATCATGGCAGACAGCAGTGCTCCGATGGGACATCCGTCTCCCATAATTAGCATGTCTTCTGCTAAGGTTCAGATAGCCTGAATAATTGCAGACACTCTGTCGGCCCCTGATCTGTGATGAGCAAAGAAATTAGCAGCTGTACCACACGGGGCTTTTTCTTACATTGTGACCCTTGAAGAAGAAGTACAAAGATTTGAGGGGAAGCAGAGGCTGGTTTAGCAGTGGCACTATAGCGACTGTGTATCGAGAAGAAGAGCAAAGGCCACAACTGACACTTTGGTTTATTGTTCATTTATTGTATGTTTATTGTTTGTTTGGCCGTCTGCATCTGTCAAGCTTTTGACGTCCCTTGAATACTCAAGTGGGAAGCATGAACAGAACCTTCACACTGAAGGTAAGGAAAGAAAATGACCTGTCAGTGCCGTGCTGTTCACCTGTCACTCACCGGCGTTATCATCACCGGCGGTTAGCGAGCAGCGAGGCAGCAGAGAGCCCCCGCGTCCCTTTGATGAAACAGTGCTGGGTGACGCAGAAGCGCAGACGTCAGTGGCTGCTGCTGCTGCGGCGTGGCTGACCCATGCAGCCTCCACGCAAATGAGTGCGGAAGCCTGCAGCCCTGACGTCCGCAGCGGCAGCTCTGTGACGGCAGAGGCACTGGGTTGGTGAGGCTCTGGTGCGGATCACACTTGTCTGGCAGCACAACTTTAAGTTCAGCTCTGACAGCATCTGAGGCAGCACTAACCACAGAGCAAGGGCCGATCTCGCCCCCCTCCCCCCCCCCCACAAATTATATCAGACTCTTTAAGCTGTGATTATGTGTGGGAGGCTGGGTATCAGGTTCTGCTCTCCTGTGAAGATTAGCTGAAAATATGATGGGTCCAGCTTGAGCTGGGATGGCGGAGGGGAGATACCACAGTGTCTGCTCGCCTGGGTGGAGATCGGATGCATGTCACCTTAAGGCAGCCGCCATGGCGACATTCCCGCCGTTTCAACCATTCCTATCTTCCCCTGGCCCCCATGATTTTTATGGGAACTTTTTCCAGAATTAACTCTGCTGCGCATGACAAGAAATTAATGATAAATAAATATTGAGAAACCTTCGTTGTACTTTGTTTTTTGAGACAGCTCAGGTAGGCATAAACCGCAAGCCCTAATACTAAAGAGGCAGTGACGTCCTAGAAGCAAAAGCAGAATCACTGCTAGACCAATGAAAACAAGAATCCGGTTGTATGATAAATGTGCCTTCTGTTTTCTGTGATTAGCACCAGCTCCCCATAAGAGCTAACAAAAGATAGATGGGCAGAGTAGATCATTTTCTCCAGTTTCCCCCCACGCTCCAAAAGCATATGTTCTGCTGAACGTCCCTAATTTGCCCACAGCATGTACTGGGCGTGAGTGCATGCAGTGCGACGGACTGGCGTTTCATTCCCAACATCAATTTGTCACCATTTTCGACAGTTGCTTGTTTGCTTTGGCGTTACACACAGAGGGTGGTGGCGACTGCTGTCGCATGATTGCTGTTTCTGCCAGGACAGTCCTGTTTATTTTGGATCTTTGAGGTTAATTAGGAAGGACACGGTGGCCTGTGACGTTTGTCGGAGTGGGAGCTCCATGGTGTTTCTTGTCTTTAAAGGGCAGTCATGTATGTCACATACTCTCAACATTAGCATTCCGGGCTGCTGTGCCTCAGAGACGCTCTGTATTCTGGAGCAGTTCGAAAGCTGACAGCATCCAGTCATACGTTCAGGCTGCTGTGAGACCGTCTGGATGTAGGTCAGCTATCTAAGGATGGATCGTGTGACTGCAGATGTAGGCTGCATTATTCATTATTTAAGAGGGACCTGCATTACCTATGTGCGATTATCATGCATGACACAGTATTAAATCTGTGTCACTGCTTTGCTTGATATATTTTAGTGTTTTACTGTGATTACGTCACAAACCAGGCTGCATGTGACACTGTGAAAGTTATGATGCAGTGATTGTGATGGGAAATGGTCAATATGAAATATACCTGATTTCAAAGCAAAGGGTCCCTATTATGACATGCACTAAAATATTGCAGAATTTGCAAAATACTGTCTGTTCCTCTCAGATACAGACGTGGACAAATTTGTTGGTACCCTTCCATCAAAAAACATAACTTTCTCTGAAATATCTTCAAACTGACAAAGGTTTAATGGCATCCCTTATTGTTTATTCGATATTTAACATGAATCAGACTTTTGATTAATTGTAAAATATTAAACTGAATCAATAAACTTTTGACACGGACTAAAAAGATGGTACCCTTAATTTAATATTTTGTGGCACCACCTTTTGCAGCAATCACTGCTACCAAGCGATCTCTGTACTTTACAGTGAGACGTCTGCATTTGCCAGCAGGTAGTCTGGCCCACTCTTCCTGAGCAAACTGCTCGAGCTGTCTCAGGTTTGAAGGGTGTCGTCTCCACACTGAAACTGTCAGATCTTTCCATAGATACTCAATAGGATTTAGATTCTAAAATTCTTGAATACATTGAACTTTATGTTCTGGGTGATTATCCTGCTGGAGGACCCATGACCTGCGACGGAGGCTGAGCTTTCTGACACTGGACAGTATGTTTCGCTCCAGGATTCTCACAGAAACTTTGGGGCTCGTCAACATGCATATTGGCAAATTCCACTCAGTTTTTTTTTATGTTTTTCTGTCAGTAGTGGAGCCTCCTGGGTCTTCTTCCATGGAGCCCATTATTGTTCAGTTGCTCAGCTTGAATGGTTTTGGATGGTTTCCTTTCTACCATCCACTCTATCCTTCTGATCAACTTGGGTTTGAATTTCTTCTTGCATCCACGTCCTGTGAGGTTGGCTACAGTCCCATGAACATTATACTGTTTAATAATATCAGCAACTGTGGTCACAGGAACAGGAAGCTGCTTGGAGATGGTCTCATAGCCTTTACCTCTAACATGGCTATCTATAATCTTCTTTCTGAGCTCCTCAGACAGCTCTCTCCTTCACTTTCTCTGGTCCATGTTCAGTGGGGTGACACAATGATACCAAACAACACAGTAGCATGTTCTTTCCCTTTAAATAGGCCGAATGGTTGATGAATAGCTTGAAGGTACCTGTGATACTAATTAAGGGTAAACACTTAGTTTGAAACATAACTATAATCCAAGGATAAACAGTCTCTTTAGCGGTACCAACAAATCTGTCCAAAGTATTTTAGCATATCATGGAAAAATAAACAACAAATCATTTCTTTTCACATTTTTTTTTTAGTTTACTCTCTCACATACTAAAGGCATGCAGGTATACATATGACAATTGCTTTTAATTGAATTACTTTTCAGGAGAAATGAAGCATTGTTTCAATTAGCTGTAAGTGTACAAACAAATTTGTCTATGTCTGTATGTTTTTTTTCTAATAATTAACAGAGTGCAGTGCGCGCTGTCCTTCAAGACTATGACTGTAACACTGCCGTGAGATTCTAGTGAAAATATTCCAGCATTTACCTAGAAGTTATGTGTCAAGTGTTCATTAAATGGCGAGATAAATGTTCCGAACTTCACAGGAGTTGTCTGATTTTATGTAATTTTATTATAATTTAAAGCGTAATTTGCAAAGGGGATGCTGCCTTCGGCTTTGTGTATTTGTAGCTGAGAGCCTTCCCTCTGTGTCTGTAGTTTCCTCCTGTGAGTTAAACAACACGCATTCAGGTGACTTGATGGCCCTCTATTGCCCAACGGGTGTGTGCTTTGTGATGGGCCGCCACGGCGGGGGTGCCCTCTGCTGTCTGGGATTGCCTGTAGGCCCCTGCACTGGATGACTAAGTATGGTAGGTGGGTGGATTTAATGTGCTTGTAACTGGAAAGTACACCTGGGTCATCCAACCTCGAGTCTTGGAGTTGTTATTATTTATGCTTTTTTTCATTAAAATCATTTCGAGACATTAAAGGAATAACTATTGTCTACTGTCCTTATTTTTTGGAAGTTAATGCCTTTATGGTTATGAAAACGGTTATGAAACAGCAAAATAAATGTGAATTCAAAAATTCCTTGTTTTATGTCTGTATTTGTAGAAGTCGTTGCCATGGGATGTTCTAGTCATCCTTTCACATTACTAGGCGTGTCATATGTAACTGGCAATTTCTGCTGCCGAATTTTACAAATGTGTTATCGCTCAAGCAAATATAACCTTTTGTATAGTTACTGAACATCATTTTGCAAATGTGTTTTCCCCTGACAGTGACCAGTGACATTAAACAATCAAACAATCTACAGCAAATCATTGGACTGTGGAGTTTGATAGTGGCTGCTTTCTGAAGTTTGGTAATTGTATTATTTCCATGTGTGGGAGTGACAGGACTGTAAAGTAAAATAGGGATCCAACCTGGAGTTTTTATTTCTGACCATCCATCCATCCATCCATCCATCCATTTTCTGTATGAGAACTGTTTGCCCTGACCCCTTTTCCTATTATTTGACTCCTAATTTACTTGTTTTCGGGTAGGGCAGTGCTAAGATTGAAGCCCCCACACTGGCATGGATTTCACTCCCTTTAACACTCAGCACAGAGGTAAATCCCACACTGACAGGCGTGTATTTACTGACCCAGATTTCCTGGTGACTGGGATTATCGTGCGGTCAGTCACTGCCTGGTTATGGCTTCTCTGAATGGAGGATTAACCCCGAGAGCAACTGCAGCCACATTTTAGTCATTACTTGATTATAAATATTTTATTATTTAGTTATCCCACTTGTGGACATATCAAGAGATAAGTAATATATGCAATGTGTGTATATTACATATAGCTCAATGCAAGTACAACTAGAACCATTGCCTTGAAACAGACATTTTTGGACGCTTTTGGGTACTTTTATTTGGAGTGGTGAAGCAGGTTTCCTTTTTAAATGATTGTATCTTGGCTCAGTGGGGAGCCCTGTGTCCTCACACATCTGGGGTTGTGGGCATAATTGCTACCCCTGGCTCTATGCTGTGCTTTCGAGGGCATCTTCAGGTTCTCTGGTTTCCTTGTGGTTTTGCAGTAATTAGAACTGTCCACAGTTTGTGCCCTGTGATGAACTGGCATCCCGTCCAGGGTGTCCCCCGCCTCATGCCCTGTGATGGACTGGCATCCCGTCCAGGGGGTCCCCCGCCTGGTGCCCTGTGATGGACCGGCATCCCGTCCAGGGTGTCCCCCGCCTCGTGCCTGTGATGGACCGGCATCCCATCCAGGGGGTCCCCCGCCTGGTGCCCTGTGATGGACCGGCATCCCGTCCAGGGGGTCCCCCGCCTGGTGCCCTGTGATGGACCGGCATCCCGTCCAGGGGGTCCCCCGCCTCGTGCCCTGTGATGGACCGGCATCCCGTCCAGGGTGTCCCCTTCCTGTACCCTATGCTTCCTTAGATTGAGTCCAGTGACACCCTTGTATCGTAAAAGTTTGTTACAGGACCCTGTCAGAATATCACAAAATGTGCATAGCGCACAAAATCAGACATTGTACCTGTAGAGTGCCTAACTGCCACATAAACATCATTTCTCTGTCAGCTTCGCAGATTTGCTGTTTTGATGCTTGTGGCTCAAGCAAAAAATTGGAAATGGGGCTTTGGAGGAACAGAGATCAGACGGGGGACGCTGAAAGAAATTCTGCTCCTCAGACCGTGCTGATGCTCATTAACTAGCCACGGGAAACTGTCCCTTGTTGGTCACTCACTTATTTATCCATTTATTTAAGCAGGATAGAGCAAGGAGCCTGACAGCCCCCTCGGAGCACAACAGGCAGGGGGGGGTGAGAAAACCTTCCGTGAGAGAGCCCCACTATCTCTCGCTGCAAAATTAACAGTGGCTGCATTTCCTTAACAGTATATTAGCACTTGCAGGTATCTGGAGGGTCCAGGGTCTCCTGCCTTCTCCTACCCGTCTCACATTTAATGATTTGCCATTAGTAGAGGTACATAAGGCTTCTTTAGCTTCTATGTATCCCATCATGCTCTTTTGTTCGACAGACATCAATATAGAGGCGAGAGTCAGAGCACGGGGTAAGCCAGTGCTTTAGTGTGGAGTTAACCAGCTTAACCAGTTTAAGCTGCCATGGGATTTGAACTAGTGCCCTTTCAATGATCACAGTCTTAACTTGCAGCGCCGCACACAGGCCTATATGCTGTTCCTGTCTCACAAAGCTGAATTATCACCACGTAACACGTCGCTGAAATCATTGCGGTGCCTTTGTAGATAATCTGCTGTTTTGGTTTAGTTGGGTGCTCTACTTTAGCAAACAGGGAGATAAGACCTGCTTTGCGAAATGGTACTTCTTCTTAATCGCATAAGAAAATGACATGTCCTGAAAGCAGAATTGTGGGAGGTAATGCCACGAAGACATGAGGCCTTTCAAAGATCGAAGAATGGACTTTAGAAAAAAAAGAAAAACCTTTTATGCCTTGCAAAACATAGATTAATCCAATTACTCCTCATTTGCCAAATGGATCTTTTTCTTACCTCGTATTGGTTGTTTTTTCACCAGCATGTATTCAAAAATGTTTTATGGGGAAACGACTCTGGGTTTTGGCTGGGAAGCTGCGCTCCACCTCGGGGCCACGTGTGCGTGTGAGAGCCCCACGTGGGCGTCTCCGTCGTGCCTCGCACGGCCACCTAGGGGCTGGAACTCACATCCCGCAACTGGCAGCTCATGGGTAGCTGATAAACATCAGCCTCCGCACTGTGCTGCATGGCGGTACTACTTTAACATCGTGATGTTGCAGAACAGAACACTGTTAGGTTCATGCTTTATAGTGCCCCCTACAGGTGTGGCTCGATACTCTAAGAAAAAGACTAAACTGACATTGGGCTGAAATATTTTCAATTTTAAGCATAGAACACGAAACCAAAAAGATTTAAACATTTTCTACTAAGACAGGTGGGACATTGCTTCAATTTTACTGCCACTGTAATATTGAGGATTACAGCCTCAGACTTCACTCGTGGATTCTGACTTGTGGGGGGTTATGTACAGGGTATGGGGATTGCACAAATGGCCTGTCTGTTATACACAGAATGTGATGGGATTACTCCAATGGAGAACGGACTTTCAGCCAATTTGCTTTGAGACACTCCTGCCTACCTCCCTCATTCCTAATGGCCCCCACAGCAGAGATCTTTAGTACTGTTGTGATCTTTGTTCTGCCATCTTTTGTGTATGTGTGTGTATTACATTTGGGGGAAACAAGTTTTATTTTCACAACGTACTGCACAGAGGCTATTTTTGGTCTGGATAAGTATATTTATGAATAAATGAATAAAAGGTAAAAGGTTATTCAAGCTGTCCTTTTTACTTTTTTATTTTTTTCCAGGTTTTATGCCTTAATTTGGTAATAGTTTATGGAGCTCCTTGCTGATTGGACACTTTTTTCTGTTTTGATCAAACGAAAGGCTTTTTATTTCGTGTTTTTTAACATTTCCCTGTGCTGCTCTTTATTTCTCTTTGCTTTTGAAAAATTCAGATAAAGGTCCTATTAGGTAAATTTCTGTGACTGTTCATCACTGAAATCTTGATGCTCCAAAAGTTCCCTAGCCCCCACTTTGGGTGCCCCCCCCCCCCCAGTTCTGCGGGACATGATGGGGGTCTGATCCACCCACTGACACCAGAAGGACTGAGGGAGAACACAGGCTTGGGGGGTAGCAGCCTTTTTGGAAATAGTCCTGGTGGTGGGACACATAGTGACTGCTGGATTGGACGTTAAGGTCTGGACATCTGTCTTCTTATTGAGTGAAAGGTGGTGGAGGGGAGCAGCTTAGGGCACAGGGCAGGGGCACCCTGGACGGGATGCCAGTCTATCACAGGACACGAGGACACCCTGGACGGGATGCAAGTCGATCACAGGGCATGAGGACACCATGAATGGCATGTCAGTCCATCACAGGGCATGAGGACACCATGAATGGGGTGCCAGTCCATCACAAGGCACGAGGACACCATGAATGGGATGTCAGTCCATCACAGGGCACGAGGACACCATGAATGGCATGTCAGTCCATCACAGGGCATGAGGACACCATGAATGGGGTGCCAGTCCATCACAAGGCACGAGGACACCATGAATGGGATGCAAGTCCATCACAGGGCATGAGGACACCATGAATGGCATGTCAGTCCATCACAGGGCACGAGGACACCATGAATGGGGTGCCAGTCCATCACAAGGCACGAGGACACCATGAATGGGATGTCAGTCCATCACAGGGCACACACATACATGCGTAATTACACACCATGGGGCATTTAGTGATGCCAGTTGATCTAATGGCACGTCACTGAGTGTGGGAAGACAACTGAGACCGTGCGAGAATCCCACACAGCCCAGGGAGAAGGTGCAAACACCACACATGGAGAGTGGGAGGTGGAAGAGGAACCCCCAGCTTTTTCGTTAACATTGCTACTCACGGCGGCCCATGCCACTGACACTGAAACATGCATTGTCTGCGAACATATACAAGTGAGTAAATAAACTTGTCAGCTGACTAGACCCTGTGCAGACAAAGCCCAACTTTGGGCCACAATCCCAGTGTCACTGAATTGGGGTAAGAATGACACCATTCCTGCATCACTTGTTCCCAGTCGGTTCCTTAACCATAACCACCATTGCTCTTCCAGGTAAATAACTAGCTTGTGCTTACTACCTTACTGCCTGTATTTACTGCACAGGGCCCAGAGTAAGGACACTGTACAGCTTCCCCTAAGCTTTCTACTCTGTGGTCAGCACTTTTCAGTTTGCAAGGCTATTTTTTAGAGATATTACAAACAAAACAAACAGGGGTGGCACAATGCTGAAATCAAGTACATCCCCGGATAAACACTCTGTCCCTATTTTAGCTGGTGTTCTCCAATTATTTAGACAAGTCATGCATGAAGTGTCTACAGGGAGGTGAGGGGAACAGGACACGAGCTCCGCAATCGATCCATGAGAAGGTCACTGAGGTAACTATGCCTCATTTCCAGAAAGGTGCTTTCCAGAAAAGCTTTATTCCATGCCTGCATTTGGAGCTCTTGATTGCTCACGCTCAATGGGCTGCGGTCAGTCGGCATTAGTTGGTCTAAGAATGAGAAAGTCAGGTAAGTGTGCTTCATGAGAAAATCTCGTAGCGCCCAATCCAAACGCTGACAGTCTGTTGTTCAGTCATGTTTTCTTATGATTCTGTAAATACATCATATGGTTTTCAAATTACTCTCAGTTCCATTGGGTGGTTATGAAAGCTCTCAGAATCACAATCAAAATGAGTTTTTTTTTTTTTAAAGAAATCTCTATTTAACAGGACATGCTTGGTATACTACATTTGAGGGAAAATAGGCTTCATTTAAATGATTGTCTTTTTATTATCACCATGAAACAATCTTATTAGCACAGAGACATATTTACCTTCTGAGAATTTAAAAAAGGGGTTTTGGATTGCAGTGCCTTTATCGCCAGGCAATGATATTGCTGCAGAATAACTACAAGGAGCAGGTCTGATTCCTGCTGGGCGTCACACCACAGACAGCCAGTATGGCAAAGAAGAGTTCATAGCACATTTTTCACACACTTTTGTGTAGTTGGATGCTTTTAGGATTATATTTATAAGGCTGTTTTTTTTTGCTCCTCACCTGAGTGCAGCCGGGATGGAAGTGAAAGTGTGCATGATGGCTTTGTGTAATAGCAAAATGTGAGGATACAAACCAGCGAGCCCCCCGGTGGTCCTGAGCGCCGCGCAAGATGGATATGCACGATCTTTGTTTACCTTCTCTCTCTCTTCACTTTCAGTCTTAAGAAATCCATGGCGCCAGTTGCTGCGAGGCTATTATGAGGGAGTAATGAAGTGAAATCTCGGGGGTAAAAGATGTTTGGCTATTTAATAAAAAGCAAAGACAGACTTAGAGGATTCCTGTTAAATTGTCAGTCACTGCGCAATTTATATCACTAGGTGCCGGGTGAAATACAGATTATCTTCCGCGATGGTCGACGTTTTCTAATTGCACAGGTGTCATGCAGCTGTTCACTCTCGCGTAATCAAAGCTTGTGAGCACAGCCTTCACATCAAATTCACACCTTTTCTCCAGCAAAGTGCGTGCAGATAGGAATGTATCACCTGAAGCTTTATGGTATGGATCTTGCTATTTCGCCCCTGAATGAAAGCACTGTCGTGGAACTGTTGTGTGCCACCCTTTTCCCAGCTGCTTGTGTAGTAGAGGGCAGCGGTAATCTCAGCCCACACAAGCCATAAGCCAGGGGCCTGTCTGTCGGAGGCCACACACTAATACTGTAAGCAAAAGCACACATGACAGGAAATTTACAGTTGCCAAGAACATCCATCCATCCATCCATCCATCCATCCATCCATAACCTTTATCGAGCACTGGGTCTAAGTCAGCCTGGAACTCATTCATGGAAGCACAGGATGCAAGGCAGTGGACAGGCTGAGAGTCCATCAGAGGAGATTCACACACTTTGGCCAATTTAGAGAAGTCATCAGCTGCGTAAACTAATAATATAAGCGGAGTCAGTGTTGGGTATTCTCAAGTGTAAATAAGACTTTCTGAGAAGACTTACCTGTGTCTTCTGTCCATCTCCGATCCGCCCTGCTTGCCCTGCCCGATCTGCCCTGCATGCCCTGCCCGATCCGCCCTGCCTGATCTCCCTGCTTGCTCTGCCCGATCCGCCCTGCTTGCCCTACTTGATCTCCATGCTTCTCCTGCCCCTCTCCCTTACTGCCTGTCTCCACCTCAGACCTCCCCTTCATTTCCTCCCCTTTGTTTGCTTCTGATTCCGACCACACAACTGCTTGCCCCTTTATTGGTTGTCTGTGAAAGATTTTAAGTTTATGAAATAAAGTCTGTGAACCTTCACTGCTGTGTACAAGATTATGTTCCTCACAATTTCGTCGTTGTGAGAACATCAGAGTGCACTTGCACAAACCTAGATGGTACAGTATAGCCTACTGCTGAACTTTGCTATATGCTATAGCCTAAAGAATGATATGAAGTACAGTATAGTAAACACGTTAAACAGTAAAATAGTTGTTTATTATCATTATCGAGTATTATGTACTGTACATAATTGTATGTGCTATACTGTGCTTTCATAGGACTGGCAGTGCAGCCAGTTTGTTTACTGTAGCATCACCACAAACACGTGAGTAATATGTTATGCTATGGCTTTATGGAATTTTAAGCTCCATTATAATCTTATGGGACCACCTTTATATATGCAGCCTGTTGTTGAGTGAAATGTTATGTGACACATGACTACATATTTATAATTGGGTCACTGACAAACAAACGATAAACACTCTTTTAGCTTTTCTCATTTTTCTCCTAGTAAATGGAAAATCCCCTTTGGTTTTCTTTGCATTAGTGAAAAGAGGCATTAAATTAATTCTTTCATAAAAGCAAAGTGGTGAAACGCAAACGTTCATAAAGTGGGGAGTTTGTAAAGTGGGCGATGATGCGTGCAGGTCGTATGCAAACACCACACCATTTAATATAAGGGACTTGAGCACCTGTGGATTTTGGTATCTGTGGAGGGAAATCAATACCCCACAGATGCCGAGGGACGACTGTACATCCAAAGCCCATCCATCCATACATTTTTTAAATACACTTGTCCAATGCAAGTTCTCCTCATGTTACCGGAGTCCCCGGACAAAACCTCACAGTGACACGGAGAGAGCATGCAAACTCCACATATAGAGTTGTGTACCCTGGTCCCAGAGGTGTGAAGCAACTTGTACTTTGTGTAGTTACTTCAGAGATTCTGTGAGTAAATTATGAGACATTTTAGCAGGAGAGTACTTTCTGGTTTTGTAACACACCAGTGAGGACACTCTTGTCCCACCAACTGAAGCCCCAAACATACCCAGGGCTGCTTTGTGTGCTGCTACAGCTTTCAGCAAAGCTTTAGTTGCATCTTGTTGGTTTTGGAGAACGATGTTCCTGAGACTTTGGAGAGAAACATGACATAGAACCACTCCAGGCAAAATGGTTTCTGGAGGTTTTATAATCCACTCAGATCCTGTGTGAACAATTCAGTATCTGTTAGTGTAGTGATTGAAACCTTGGGATAAAACAAGAAAACTACAATGTCCTTGTAAAGATCTTCAGATCTTTGAGAATCAGTCCTATTAAGCTGGCTTTGAACATCTGTCATCTTTGTTGATCGATGGATGTCCTGTGTGACTGGTGCCGATAAAGTTGGAATTGACAGATAGTCCTGTGCTCAATTACTATAGAAATTGGCAGTAAAGGCTTAAACTTGACATTCTGGGGTTTCAGAGTCAGTATCAACAAACCAGGCTGCCTTCCAGATGTCATAAAGAATGATGAGCCAAAGCAGCACATCAGCAAATCATCCCATATTTCACAATGTGAGTTTATATCCTTTCCAGCCCAGAGAGATCAGCCTGGCTTAGGTTTTATTAGACTTATAAGTCCGATGTCCTATCAGAACCATGTAATTGGACAACAATAACAGGTTCCGTCACGGCGAGTCTGGAGACCACTAGCGAGGAATTCTGAATGGATGTGTCCCCTAATTGCCCTGCCAGTGAGTAGCACTGTCAAGGAATTTAAGACCAGTATGAAACCAGTTTCAACATTGGGTTTACTGAGCTATTTAAGCTACCAGAGATTTCTGCCTACAACCATCCTAAATAGGCCTCCTCACCCAGGACTGACCACACTGATGCTTTCTTGAACAATGGCATTAATAACCATTATTAATAGGTAGCTGATTATTGCATTACTATTTTTTATTTTTTTTGAAAATGGCAATTGTGCGTTTATACGAACACCTTTTATGGTCTCTGTTTAATGTAATTTGTTTTATTAGTTCACAGGACTGGAAACCACAGATGCACGGAAAATAAATCTTAACTTTAAGTTTAACCTACTGGCTAGACTGTTGTAAATGCGAATTTAATGTAATATTTGTCATTTGAAGCCAATACGTGTTGCCTTAGGAACAAACTAATTCAGATGCTGACCATCACTGTCTTCAGTTGTTTGGCATTAGGAAGACCAGATTTGCTCATTATAGAAATCAATGTAATGTAATGTAAGGTAATGTAAACAGGGATGATAACAGCCCTGGCCACACCCCTTTCATCCCTTTGTAGCCTCTACACATGTCTCTCATTGATTTTTGTGGAAAAATGACGCACACTGTGGCTTTAATGCTAAGACGGCTCCTCTCTAATGAGCAGACAAGCAGTACGATGCCTCCTTCCAGAACAAAATGCTGTTTTGATTCATTTTTAACAAAAAACACAGACGGAGTTGGCAGAGCAAACAACAGGACTGAAATGTTTAGCAACATTTGGAGATGTACCATACCAGGGAAATTGACACGACATTTACACTAAATATTTGGAGATGTACCATACCAGGGAAATCGACACGACATTTACACTAAACATTTGGAGATGTACTATACCAGGGAAATCGACACGACATTTACACTAAACATTTGGAGATGTACTATGCCAGGGAAATCGACACGACATTTACACTAAATATTTGGAGATGTACCATATCAGGGAATTTGACACGACATTTACACTAAATATTTGGAGATGTACTATACCAGGGAAATCGACACGACATTTACACTAAACATATCTATATGTTTATAGAAAGGCCTGCTACAGGCCACTCTTATCTTACTAAGATAACTGTGACTGATTATTATTCCATTATTCGATCACATGAAGAAATAATAGAAAAACAAAATAACAAAAATATTTTGCATTTAAAACACCAAAATAGTCAGATATATCAGTGGCTGTATTCTATTTCCAACAAAGAGATATCACAGCACGGAATACCATACCAAATTTTTTTAATCATTCATGGTGTTTAATTAAAATCTGGCCTTTCTTATTAAAAGTGTCTGTGACATTTACAAATTGGCTCAGAGACAGGTGACCTTGCCATGCAGAGACCGTATAATATTTACATTTATTATGATTGATTTTTAAACATGTCATTCGTAATCAGGTGGAAGAAGCACATCGCTGAGTTGCGCATCAGACCATTCAGCTGCATGATAGAAAACAGGAAGTGGCTTCGATAGAGCTGCTGAAAGGCATGAACGTGGCCAGTGTGCTGGAGCAAAATGAAAAATG
Organism: Brienomyrus brachyistius; assembly: GCF_023856365.1. Classification (NCBI taxonomy): domain Eukaryota; kingdom Metazoa; phylum Chordata; class Actinopteri; order Osteoglossiformes; family Mormyridae; genus Brienomyrus; species Brienomyrus brachyistius. The sequence goes on along the minus strand of NC_064541.1, from coordinate 28,783,031 downwards.
TGCTCATCAAGGCAGACAATGGAAAGGTGCCACTGCTCCTGAAATTTGCCTTTTAAAGCGACCATGAAAAAGCACGAGGCCTATTGTGCGTTTTGCGTTTTAACAGGTGCATGCAAGACACTACAAAATGACGTGGACCATACCAGCCCTGGTACTCCAAATGCATTGTGTACGTGGGTTTACGGCCCAAATTAATTTGGCTTGATTGAGCTGTCGATTGAATGAATCACTTAATTGTTTTCCATTAAAATCACGTTGAGTTCAAAGAATTAACGGAGAACTCCCTTTAATTTTCTATTTGTCTTTGTCTACTGAAAAAGGAACTGAAACTTTGTAGATGTCCATGGCTTTCCTTCTAAAAATGAATGAGTGTTCATGTTTATTTTATGACCTCCTCTTAGGCAAGTGTTTCTGCTGCTGTTCCCTCATATAACCCTCGAAGGATAAATGATGCAGGCAGCTGGAACAATAAACACATCAGACTGGGCATCACGTCTGATGGTAGGAGCTGCGCTGCTGTGAAATAAGCACGGTTAATTAAACACGTCGCTCCTCAATGTTCTCCAGCCTCTGGAAGTGCCCGTGATGGATGGATTATAGATCCATGCTTTGTTTTTCACAAGTGCACCACATGCTTGCACCTCCAGGCTGGAATCCATCTCGGCTTAACTGCCTTGATTTTCAGAGAGTGGTCAGCTAGATTACCGTACGGTGATGATGAAGCGCATTGTCACCCTTGGTCCCAGGTACTGTTCCTCAGATGGGCCTGCCCAGGTATAATTTGGAGCACGTGAGCCATCCATGTCCTACAGCTTTGTCCCAGTTCTTATCTCATTCTGACACCATCAATGCCTCAGGCATGGGGGCCGACCGGCTCCCATCTCTCAGCCATCCTTCTCTCAGTGGAGGGTTCCTGCTGGCAGCCAAGGGCAGCATTATGTCAGAGAGAGCAGGTGACATGGTCGGATGCAACCAGCTGACAGTGCTGGTGTTTGCCTCCTGGTTCTGGTGATAGAGAGCCCACATTGTACGGTGATGAAAAGCCAGTTTTTAAGGTGATGGAGAGTCAGCATGCATGGTAACAGAGAACTGGTATGCATGATGATCAAGAGCTGGTATGCATGGTGATGCAGGGGTGCGTGGTGACAAAGAGCTGGCATGCTCAGTGACGGAGAGCCGATGCACACAATATTACAGAGGTTGCATTCGTGGTGATGGACAGCCAGTGTGCACAATGTTGGAGATATACAGGATGATGGAGAGCTGGCATGCACAGTGATGGAGAGGCAGCATACATGGTGACTGAGAGTTGGCATGCATGGTGATGGAGCTGTTGCACATGTTCTTGGCAGAGCCAGAATGCATGATGTTGGAGAGCCGGCTTGCACAAGGATGGAGAGGCGGTGTGCACGGTGATGGAGAGCTGACATGCACGGTGATGGAGAGCTGGCATGCACAGTGATGGAGAGGCAGCATACCTGGTGACTGAGAGTTGGCATGCATGGTGATGGAGCTGTTGCACATGTTCTTGGCAGAGCCAGAATGCATGATGTTGGAGAGCCGGCTTGCATAAGGATGGAGAGCACGGTGCACGGTGATGGAGAGCTGACATGCATGGTGATGGAGAGCTGGTATGCGCGGTGATGGAGAACCGATGTGTACAATGTTGGAGAGCCAGCATACAGTACCTGGTGATGGAGAGCTGGTGTGCATGATGATGATAAGCCAGCATACATGGCAACAGAGAGCCAACATGCGCAATCACAGAGAGCCAGTATCTGCAATTATGGAGAGCAACGGTGCACCGCGGTGTGTGGTGACGGAGAACCGGCGTGCTTGTGGAAGGAGAGCTGCCATACACAGTCATGTGAAACCTGTTATGTGCAGTTATTTGTGAGCCAGCAGGTGCGGTGATGTGGGACCTACCGTTTGCGGTGACGGAGAACCGGTGTGTGTGGTGATGGAGAGTTGGCATGCAGAGTGATCTGAGACCTGCTATGCACAGAAACAGAGATCCCGCATGCGCAGTGATGTGACCCACTGAGCATGGTGATGGAGAGCCAGCATGCGCAATAACAGAGAGCTGTAGTGTGTGGTGATAGAGCGCTGGCACGGGTGATGACGGAGGTTTGCATGAGGCTTGCATTTTAGCACATTAAACCTTCGCTGTTAGCATACAGTAACTCAAATACTGTATTCAGACAGTTACTATTGTTAATTTTCACTGTATGTTGTCTGTCTTGTCTTGTCAAATTCTATTGTTGCGCTTGTGCCCTGTCTGCACTTGTGATGTTGCTCTGTTTTGTTCTACACCATGGTCCTGGAGGAACGTTATCTCATTTCACTGTATACTGTGTGTATGGTTGAAATGACAATAAAACCTACTTGACTTGATGAGTATATCAATACATGTAGGCAGAAGCCTTTATGTTTTCAGGACAAAAAGCCCCAAATACTCCATATGTCCGATAGGAATACTTAGGATTAGAATATTCATGCAATAAACTTTTACCTAGTAGTATGGTGCATGTAATAAATCTAAAACGTTTTTTTTTTGCTGCAAATGACAGCTAATATGAACTTTGTTATTTTCCATTCTGGACAGGCAGAATTTTTTAATTCCACAATTTTTCATTCATGGAATTTAAAATGTTTTATGTTTTAGTGCGTATTGCTTTTTACATGTGGCCATAATTCTACGACCAACGTATCTATGTTTGCGAGCATGAGTAATAGGGCATTTCTGATAGCGTCCATAGTCTCACAGACACTACGCAGATGACACCTTACTGCTAATACATAATGATAATTGATCTCTGTGAGGAAATTCTCTTCCTGCCTCCCCCATCTTCTTCTCTGCAGGTAAGAGTAAGCTGGCCACAAAAGGCCCCAGGCCCTGGGGGTGAAGGGCCTTGCTTAAGGATCTGTAGATGTGTCAAGGCCAGGCTTAAGCCAGCAACCTTCTGATCACCTTCTCAGAGGCTTAACTCACTGAGCCACACCCTGCCCATCCCGGACCCTCCTGCTATTCTGCCTGAAACACCGTGAGCAGTGGTGGAACAACTGGCAAAAATGTACCATGCCCGCCCCTTTCCAAATCTACGCCTTGGGCCTACCTATGCCAGTGGCAGCAGATGCAGATGATGGAATTTAAGTAGCCTCCAAAACCTCATCAAAACCTCAATTTAGCAACTCCAATTAGCCTCAGCATGTTTTTGGACTGTGGGGGTAAACCGGAGTCCCCGGAGGAAACCCCTCGACGACATGGGGAGAACATGCAAACTCCGCACACATGTGACCCAGGCGGAGACTCGAACTCGGGTCTCAGAGGTGTGAAGCAACAGTGCTAACCACTGCACCACCATGCCACCCCCATAATAAGACAGTATTCATAAAAATGAGGGACATAAAAGTAGCATGTCACAAGTTGATCTAATATCAGTGCCCTTAATTCTGACAAATGTTTCACATATATATGCATTTGCAGTGGGACCCTGACCAGGTGCAGTGTTCCTTGAACATCCCTGCTTCTCTTCCCAGATACACTGTTACCACGGGTGATTTTGGTTCACTGTCCGTGTCTTTCCCCAGTTAAGCAACCAGAGATGGATTTAATCAGATGCAAAATTGCAGTGCATGGACTGGATTGACGGTGTAAAAACAGGGTATAGGTAGGCTGCAAACGTGTCATGGAAGCTGTGGTGCTGGGAAAGCTCTCAAGCTCTCCCCAGCAGGCGGAGCGCTGTGTTGCAGACAGGTTTTGGGTGCGGTTCTGGGTTCCATTGCGACTGGATCCATTAGCTCCTTTTATCCTGGTGAATGCTAGTGCAGGGACAGCAATGGGCTTTCAGGGGATGCTGGTAGTGTAAGAGTGCTGCCCCTTGAAATGCACTAAGATGTCTGGTCATTGTTCTATCACAAAAAAATAGCTCTTGAAATGACTAAGAACTGCAAACAAAGCAGGAAAAAGTTTAAATATCCCCTGTGCATTACTGCTGATGAACTGTTATTGCTGTCAGTGAGGACTATACAATTTTTTAAAAAAATATTACATAAATTATAAAAAGCATGTATAGGATTAATTTATTGAGAAGCTCAATGACTGGCTTCTCACAAGACAATGAGAAAGGAATTTCTCAGCATGAAGCTTTAGAAGATGGAGAGTAGCATTCTCCGTAGCTGAAATACTTCCATTTTTGTCTAGTCGTTGAACTAAAACTTGGCTGCTTTTTTGCATGCATTCCATTGAAGTGTTTTTAAATCCAAGCTAAGGACACCAAAATCATTCTGTCAACACTATCTAGAAGCCATATTCTAGTCTCAAAACTGTTTTGATTGAATTGTGGCGAGTGGTGGTGAGAGAAATACTGCCAAATAGTACCAAACAATGGTACCAATAGCCACACGTTAGTCCGACTACGCCACCCCAGGTATTACACCCAGAGAAAGTTAAAATCGCCCTATCCCCGGGCAAAGGCACACTGGTCCGTTCACCAGAAACAGCGGAGAGACGTTGTTCCAAACACACACACTTTTATTACACAATAAAACCATAAAAAGAGTAATCAGTCGATCCCAGCACCGTAAGCTTGGAGCACCGCCGCGTACCAGCAGCCACTTCCTGCCGATCTAAGGCTGGGTGCCGGGACCTAGAACAGCCAGAGTCGGGCGGGCACAAGCGAGGAGGGAAAAACAAGACGTAACCGCAAACCAAACAAAATCACGCAAAACCCAAAGAAAACACTGCAGTCTAAAAGAAACAAATAAAATACAAAACCATTACATTAATACACAATAAAAATCCCATTTAAAACAGAACAAATGTATCAACAAAACAAACATAATACAATCAAAACAAAACACAAACCCTTAGGAAGCGGAGGACCAGTCAGTTTCCCCAACACCCGCTCACACGCATGTAGGCACGCACACCCCCGTGCCCCCAGCTATGGACCCGCTAACGACTCAGCCTGCTATAGGCTAGACAGAGTAGAGACAAACCGGAAGCGCAAAGCGCAAAAGGGTGCAAACGTCACTAGACAGCAGCAATAAGGCAAGGTAAAGCTGAGCCACCGCTAGGCAGAGCAGGGCGCAGTCGCCGCTAGGCAGAGCAGGGCGCAGTCGCCGCTAGGCAGAGCAGGGCGCAGTCGCCGCTAGGCAGAGCAGCAGTAGTTCCACGCGAGATGAAGCAGCTGTCAACCCCACGCCACAACACACGGGACCCTGTAATAATAAAAGGTAAGGACTCAAAACCCAGCTGTATTAGCCCCAACCGTTCTACTGCAGCTTGTAATATTCACCGTACCGGGCTGAACACACCAAGGTAAGATGTCCGCAGACGAACAGGAGATCCGGCAATTAAGGTGACCGCCGACAAGGAGCCTAGAACATTGGTGCCAGGGTAACCCTTATAGTCTGAGCGCCCTCTCCGATTGGCCACTCCCCTCCAAAACTTAATTAGGCACACACCTCGTTTCCTTCTCCTGCTACAGTCTACCCCCCATCTCTTTATCATCGCCCCGACGATAACACAAGTCAACAAAAGAACCCACTACATCCAGGGCCTAAACAAAGCAATCATGGCATTAGATGCAGTATCGGCAGAGCGCACAGCCCCGTGTACCTCCCCCAAAGACCTAGGCAAGTGATGGATATTAGAATGCCGGCCAGCAGTAGATCGTACTGTCCGCCGAAGGGCCACCCCACCAAGATCTACATTACCAGCTAGTGGGTCCACTGAGGAAGCGGATGGTTGCCTGGTTAGGGTCAAGTCCACTGGACAAGCGTGAACAGGCTCCACCTCACCCGGTATCCGAGTCACCTGTGGAGTAGCTACCGAACCCAAAGCTGGAACTGACGAGATCACAGTTGGACTGTGATCTTCCAGCCCTAAACACAACAGATCACCAGCCACTGAATCCTCCTCCTCTGACTGTGGCGAGTCCATTGGTGGTGGAAAACTAACCACCACACCCGTAGGAAGGTCCCTTCCAACCACCGCCTTCAGTAGATTGCGATGAACTCGCCTTACCTTAGACTGACCATGCAGGGGGGCCACAGTATACACGGAGCCGCCAGAATCAGGTACCTGTAAGATTTTGTACATTACCGAACCCCACAAATCCTGAATTTTATGCCGACCCTTGGCACTGGTCTCCCGCAACAGCACGCACTGACCCTCAGCCAGAGGAACATCCCGGACATGCTGATCGCAATTCCCCCTCCGACGGGCTGCAGCCACCCTTAACCGTTCTCTCGCACCGTCAACCGCAACCTGCAATCGGGCCTGATGTTCCTTGACCCACTCATGAACACATCCCCTACCGGGATCCTGAACTCTACCAAGCAGAAAATCCACTGGGAGCCGAGGCTCCTGGCCAAACATCAAGAAAAAGGGGGACTCACCGGTGGCCTGATGGGGAGTTGTATTATAGCAGTACACTAACTGCGGCAACAGGAATGCCAGTCCCGCTTGCGAGACACCGGCAGCGCGCGAAGTAAATTATGAAGCGTCCTATTGAACCTTTCACACTGTCCATTCCCCGCCGGGTGGTATGGGGTAGTGCGAGAACGTTCAATGCCATAAAGATCACAAAGCTGGCGGATCAACAAGCTCTCAAAATTTCGGCCTTGGTCGGAATGAATCCGAGCTGGAACCCCAAACTTGTAAAACCATTCCGAAACCAAAACCTGCGCTACGGTCGAGGCACGTTGATCTCGAGTGGGAATGGCCAGGGTGTACTTACTAAAGATGTCTGTCATCACCAAAACATTTTCTAGGCCATTACAAGCAGGCTCCAATACGGTATAATCTATTGCCAAGATTTCGTTAGGCTTTGATGCCAAAAGATGCCCCATGTAGCTATGAGCCACCGGCTGATTGTCCTTCGCAACTTGGCATCTCTCACACATCTGACACCAACCAGCCACCTCTGCAGACATACTGGGCCAGTAACACCGTGAACGCAAAAGCCCCAAGGTCCGCTCTACCCCCTGGTGGCCATGCTCCTGATGGAGCTGTGTCAAGACCTCCTCCTTCAATGCAGCTGGTAGCAGCAGCTGAAATTCAACCTCTCCCCCATCAGGGTGAAAGATCTGCCGATACAAAATTCCGTCCCTCTCCACCAACCGACCCCATTGCCGCAACACCACCAATACAGGCTGGGAAAGCCGTTTCCGCTCCTCAAAATTGGGGCGCTGCTTCCGCCTCCAAAACACCAAGACCTCCTTCAAAGTGGGGTCAGCTTGCTGAAGAGCACGGATGTCAGCCGGAGAATGCCCTGGCAAGACTGTAATTGCCGCTTGAGTCCCTGGAACCTGATGGGACTGCAAAGCGTGCCGTAAGGGCCCAGGGAGTAAAGTGCCAGGGACCATACCTTCCATTCCCTGGACACTGGATGGATGCTGACGTGACAAAGCATCTGCATTTTTATTACTCTTCCCTGACCGATACTTGATCTCGAAGTCAAAAACCGCAAGCTGAGCAGCCCACCGTTGCTCCGTCGCTCCAAGTTTTGCAGTGGACAAATGACTCAATGGGTTGTTATCGGTGTAGACAACACACTTCTGCCCCAATAGGTACTCCCGAAACTTTTCGGTCATAGCCCATTTCAATGCCAAAAACTCCAGTTTCATAGAACTGTAGTTTTGCATGTTACGCTCAGTCGGCCTCAACCCTCGACTGGCAAAAGCTATAGGTCTGACCCTATTGTCCTGTTCCTGTGAAAGTACTGCTCCCAGGCCGCCATAACTGGCGTCAACCTCCAGAATAAATGGCTGTGAAAAATCGGCATAAGCAAGCACCGGCGCGGTAGTGAGCTTGGTCTTAAGAGCTTCAAAGCTATCCTGACATTCTGCAGTCCAGCTCTCAATCAGACCCTGTCCTCCCTTCCCCTTGGTCTTTGAGCCACTAAGCTCTCCAACCAGCCTATGTAGGGGGGCAGCCAACTTGGCAAAACCCTCTACAAAACGCCTATAGTAACTAGCAAAACCCAGGAAAGAGCGCAGCCCTGATACAGTACTGGGAAGCGGCCACTTAGCCACTACTTCTACCTTGGCTGGATCCGTAGAGACCCCCTCCTTCGAGATCACATGGCCAAGGTAGCGTACCTCAGACTGAAGGAAAGCACATTTGCTCAGTTTGACCTTGAGACCCTCCAGCTGGAGACGGTTCAACACTACCTCCAACCTCTCCAGATGCTGCTCTACGGTGGAGGAAAACACCACGATATCGTCCAGATATAGCAATAAAGACTGGCCCTGTTGATCACCAAACATCCTCTGCATCAACCGCTGAAACGTGCTCGGAGCATTACATAAACCAAACGGCATACGATTGAATTCAAATAGCCCAAAGGGCGTACAGAATGCCGTCTTTGGACGATCCTGCTCTGCCACCATTACTTGATTATAGCCACTAGCCAGATCTAAAGTAGAAAACCAGCGGGCCCCAGTAAGGGCATCAAGAGACTCCTCAATCCGAGGCAGGGGAAAAGCATCCTTTCTGGTCTTACTATTCAACTGCCTATAGTCTACGCACAAGCGCAAACTGCCATCCTTTTTCCGGACCAGAACAATAGGGGAAGCATAGGGACTACTGCTTTCCGTAATCACCTGAGCTTCCAAAAGCTGATTAATATGCCCTTTCACCAGCTCGTACTCTGAAGGTGGTATGCGCCTATAGCGCTGCCTAACTGGGACCTCATCCAGTAGTGGAATCTCATGCATAATCAGATCTGTACAACCCAAATCCCCCTCGTCAACTGAAAACACTGACGCGAATTTTCTTAGCAGGGTTTTTACTAGGATCTGTGTCTCAACCGGGAGCGAGGACAGGTCCAGAGCCTCCACTGGATCCATAGTGGCTGTGGTCGCAGCCTGAAATGCCGTAGTGGGTACCCCCGGAGGCACCTCCGTGACTCCAGCAGGGAGACTCACCACGCTAACTGCACCTAAGGTACCTAAAAAGGTACGAGGGTAGAGAAGCACTTCAGTAGCCCCTACATTGATGACAGAAATGTACACTGTGCCCCGCAGCACCTGAACCAATGCCGGGGAAGCAAGAAGCCCAGCAGGCAAACCAGCCTCTGGAGGTTCAAACATTACAGTGCTACCAGAAAGCTGCTCCGAGCATGTTGCGGCCACCAACTTCATGGTCCCACCTGGAACGCGACAGGCCCTCCCACCCCGGACCTTGGCCCTACCAGAAACCGGAGGAGCCAACTCCTGAGCATGACACTGACATAACGCCTGCACCACTGGTTCAGGGACCTGAAACGAGCCAGGTTGTTCAAACAACAACGCACCATGCTGGGAAAACAACTCTCGATAACACCTCCTAATCACATTCATGCCCAGTATACCTGGAAATTGAGATGGTAAACTGCCAGGGGGATCCCTGACCACAAGTATCCCACAGCCCAGCATCCACTTTCCACACAGGTTAACATCTAGCTCCAGATAACCAATATATGGAATAGCTAGTCCATTGGCAGCTCGAAGCTCCAACCAACGGCAATCCTGTAGTCGCTCATGACCCAAAGGCACAAAATATTGCTGAAAGAAGCTCTGAGTGATAGTAGACACCATTGATCCAGTGTCAACCAAACAGGGCACCCTTACGCCACTCATGTCTACCTCCAAGTGGGGGCAGGATGACATTAACCGGGAGGCATTCCCCAAATTACTTGAGCCAGAAACAATCCCCACAGAACTTTGGCCCCCCAGTTCAGTGGGCACTAGTTTTCCGACGGCTGCACCGGATAGGGCTGACTATTGGGCTGTGAGAATATCCTCTGCCGGGGCAAGTTACCAGAGCGAATGCGCAAACCATCACACTCCCTAGCGAAGTGACCGGGCTGCTGACAACGCCGACATATTACTGGATCCTTCTGGGGTGCACGATCACGCTGACTGGAATTCTGCAACCGAGCCACACTCTGGGTGAGGTGAGACAACTGCTTCTGCTGACACATCAGTAACGCTCTCACTTCCTCCATTGCAGTCAAATGGGATGAATTACCAGCACCCTGGGGACCACCATGAACCCCATACTGAACACCAAGCACTGCTGGCACGGAACTACTCCGTCCGCGTGCAGCACGGGGCAAACCCTCACGCTCCCACCTGATAGCCTCCCCTCGGACATCCAACAACGTAGCCATAGGCTGCCGGCGCACTAATTGTTTCAATTCACGGCGCAAAGCACCATCTAGTACGTGTTCAATAAATTGATCCCGCAGCAACAAATCTGCATTCTCCATATCGGCCGGTGCACGCTGTTTTACAGCCTCCATAAGGCCCATTAAAGCCAAGGAAAACTCCTGAAGAGACTCCCCGTCCTCTTGCCTTCTAGCAAAGAAAGCTTGCTGTAAAGACACATAGGATTCAGTACACCCGTACAGTTCCTTTAGAACTGCTATTATCTTTACTGGGTCTGTTCTGTCCTGAGGACGGTACTTTATCTCCTCCTTTGCCTCACCCTCCAAATGGTCAAACAAGAAGAATGCCTGATCTGCCCTGGACAAATGACGTGCCCTCATACTGGCCTCCACTTCCTCCAGCCACTCCATTAACCCTATTCCTGTTCTCCCTCTAAAAATGGGGCATTTCCTATCCCTAGGGACAAGAACCAAACGTTCGACTACAGGGGTACCTCTACTGGGTACAGTAAAGTGACTGGGGTTAACACTAGCACTAGGCCCTGGGGCAACAGAAACCGGCTCCTGGCGCAGCCTCTCATTCTCAGCTTGCAGTTGTAAAACAAGCTCCCTCAATTCCTGTAACTCCTCCGCCATACCTATAATTTAACCAAGGCTGGACTTAATCCAGTATGATGGTAGCGCTCAAATTATTACAGCTGCGCGAACCCGTACCTTGGGCAAACCTTCACCAAGCCACCCAAAAGGATCCACAAGGAACAAACTGCTGCTCTGCCTCTCCAAACTGACGACACCCTAAAAAAAACAAAAATTACAGAAACTCAATTAAAAGGAACACACGTCTCCGCTGAAAGATGATCCTGCCGACTACGCCAAGATGTGGCGAGTGGTGGTGAGAGAAATACTGCCAAATAGTACCAAACAATGGTACCAATAGCCACACGTTAGTCCGACTACGCCACCCCAGGTATTACACCCAGAGAAAGTTAAAATCGCCCTATCCCCGGGCAAAGGCACACTGGTCCGTTCACCAGAAACAGCGGAGAGACGTTGTTCCAAACACACACACTTTTATTACACAATAAAACCATAAAAAGAGTAATCAGTCGATCCCAGCACCGTAAGCTTGGAGCACCGCCGCGTACCAGCAGCCACTTCCTGCCGATCTAAGGCTGGGTGCCGGGACCTAGAACAGCCAGAGTCGGGCGGGCACAAGCGAGGAGGGAAAAACAAGACGTAACCGCAAACCAAACAAAATCACGCAAAACCCAAAGAAAACACTGCAGTCTAAAAGAAACAAATAAAATACAAAACCATTACATTAATACACAATAAAAATCCCATTTAAAACAGAACAAATGTATCAACAAAACAAACATAATACAATCAAAACAAAACACAAACCCTTAGGAAGCGGAGGACCAGTCAGTTTCCCCAACACCCGCTCACACGCATGTAGGCACGCACACCCCCGTGCCCCCAGCTATGGACCCGCTAACGACTCAGCCTGCTATAGGCTAGACAGAGTAGAGACAAACCGGAAGCGCAAAGCGCAAAAGGGTGCAAACGTCACTAGACAGCAGCAATAAGGCAAGGTAAAGCTGAGCCACCGCTAGGCAGAGCAGGGTGCAGTCGCCGCTAGGCAGAGCAGCAGTAGTTCCACGCGAGATGAAGCAGCTGTCAACCCCACGCCACAACACACGGGACCCTGTAATAATAAAAGGTAAGGACTCAAAACCCAGCTGTATTAGCCCCAACCGTTCTACTGCAGCTTGTAATATTCACCGTACCGGGCTGAACACACCAAGGTAAGATGTCCGCAGACGAACAGGAGATCCGGCAATTAAGGTGACCGCCGACAAGGAGCCTAGAACATTGGTGCCAGGGTAACCCTTATAGTCTGAGCGCCCTCTCCGATTGGCCACTCCCCTCCAAAACTTAATTAGGCACACACCTCGTTTCCTTCTCCTGCTACAGAATGATAATATCTCTATTTTAATAAACTCTGCTGAATTTGACCTTTTACTCTTAAAACAATCCATACACTCCATTTCTCACTGCATTTTTAGCCAGTGAAGGTGTAGAACAGATCAACTGCCAACTGGACTCTCTCACAGGGCAGCTGAGGGGCAAAAAGTCCAGATATTATAGATGAAGACAGTCATTTGAGGTCTATATTCAGACCTCACCTCATTCCCAAACAGCTCTGAGAAGCCACCAGTGAATATCAGATTTACAATATGCATTTCAATAGAGACCTCTTAATTTTGCAAAGCTGGTTTGCAAATGTCTTCAATACCGATGAAGTGGGAGTTTCTCATCCAGCCTTTTCTCTCTAGGGTTTGTCCAATTAAACTAACGTTCCACAGTCATACGATGCCTTCACCTTAGAGAACCTGCTGTCCACCAAAGAAGGGACTCATCAAATCAAGTACAATCTTCTTTGACCTGCTCCTCATATTAGGAATGCATGCATATTAAGTATTTCTGCACCAGGCACAGAATCTTCTGCAGTGATTACCAGCTCCCCACCACTAACCGAACAATCACTGCTCTACTTCAAAGTTCCCTGAAAATGCATCTATAGAGAGAGCTAGTGCATTCTGACATATCACATTGTATTACAAGGGTCCACCAGCAGCTACCGGAATACAGCTCACACGAAATAACGTGTTGATCACATGAACGAATGATCAGACTCATGGTCTGCATGTTCTTCGTGCGTTTCTGCAGATTTCCTCTCACGTGTGGTTAAGAAATGTGAAATCTCCAAATAGCATGTCCAGGGCACCCCCTGCCTCGTGCCCCCAGTGGCAAACTCCAGGCTCAGCCAGACCCTACACTGGGTAAGCAGTTATGGAAGATGGATGGTTGGATGTAAACTGAACATTACCAGGGAGTTAATGAAGACACAAGATGACAAAAATCACTCATGAGCACGTTATGCTCATCCTCATATGGGTATTTACTTATTAGTTATAATTCTGCAACAGAAGACTGTAATTTCCTTAGCAGAATGAATTATTTCGCAGAAACAGTTTAGCACATTGTGAACAAAGGCATCAGTAATGTAGCCTGGCATGTTGTGTAATGCATTATGTAACCCTGACCTTGGAAATCCTTGTGGAATATCATTTTGGCACCAAACCTTGGAGTGTTTTTGAAAGATGCTTCCTTAACCAGACGGATGAACTGAATCACGACGACGGGCTTCCAGCTCTTCTCATTTGACACACGATTTTTAAAAGGCATCTTCTGAAATACTAATTCATAAGGTGTTGTCCTAAAATGATCCTATTTAAATGTCACAATGAAATATTTGTTTCACCCAAGCAAGCAACTGCAAATCTTAGAAAAATACTTTTACAAATGGTGCATGGTTGTACACATGAAATATATAAGTTAACAATTAAAAAAAAAATCAAAAACAAACATGTCCCCAAATTAATTGTTTCAGTTGAACGCCAATTGAATTAAAGGCCAACTGAGGCTTGCTTGGCCAGGTTTTATTAGTCATTTGGATTAAGTCAGTCATAATGCATCAGCAGTGGAAATGAGAATGGCAGGTATAATATAACCTGTGATTAAAAGGACCGGTGGGGGAATTATCCTCTGTTATGGATGGTGCTCTTTTGAGTGGTACAGTGGTGCAGTGGCACAGTGGTTAGCACTCTTGTGTGACACATCTAGGTGACAGGGTTCATGTTCCCATGAGTATGGAGTTTGCATGTTCTCCCTGTGTTGGTGCTGAGGTTAGTTGGAGTTACCAAATAGGTTTGCCTTTGTGTGTTAACGTGATTCCCTGCCTGACGTCTATAGCTACCAGGATAGGCTCTGGACACCTGCGACCCTGAACTGGACAAGTACAGTAGGAACAGAAGATGGATGGATGGATGGTGTCCACTTTACAAAAGCCACAAAGGTCAGGGACCAAGTTATTTTACTTTCTTTTGTTTTATGACAAGAAGGTTCCAGGCCCAGAAATGGATTCCATGAATCTGTCAGACGTGTAATGCGGCTGAAGCGCAGGGGAGGGGGAGGGAGAGGAAGAAAGAGAGAGAGAGAGAGAGAGAGAGAGAGAGAGAGAGAGAGAGAGAGAGGGAGAGAGAGAGAGAACCGTCACTGTGACAAGATTTCCTACCTTCATAGCCATGTGTTTGCAAACATAATTCACAGCTCTTATTACAGTAAGTCAGAATTAAAGATTATACAAGCGTATTGATTTACACTGTGATACAGCCGCTGGCACTACCTCTGTGCTTACGGAACATTAATCAACATCCTGCTCACCAATCAGACTTGAAAATTCAACAGTACCATGGTATAAGTGTATAAAAAGTTTACAGTATTATTTTATTGACGTGGTTCATTTCATAATGTACATGTTCCTGAGGAATTTTTTTGCACAACAGACTGGTTCCTATGAAGCATGGCTGTTAGTGAAAGTACTATTATAAAAACTGCTCTGCTCTGGACAGCCTGTTCTGCTGCAGATTTAATGATTGCTGGCTGTACATCTCACATGACTAGGGTGGGCATGCTTTTCAACTAGCAAAACCCATCATAGAGAATTGTTTGTTCCTTTAAAAACGTTATAAAAAATCAGGCTTGTTTTCCCATTAAATGCACTAGATAATTACTGGATTCATAGCAATTTTGAAAGGAACCAAAATGTTCAAAAAGCTAGAGCATCATTTTGGGTGCATTCTCTGTGCTAGAGCATCATTCTGTGTGCTAGAGCATCATTTTCTGTGCATCCTGTGTGCTAGAGCATCATTCTCTCTGCTAGAGCATCATTCTCTGTGCTAGAGCATCATTCTGTGTGCTAGAGCATCATCTTCTGTGCATCCTGTGTGCTAGAGCATCATTCTCTGTGCTAGAGCATCATTCTGTGTGCTAGAGCATCATCTTCTGTGCATCCTGTGTGCTAGAGCATCATTCTCTGTGCTAGAGCATCATTCTCTGTGCTAGAGCATCATCTTCTGTGCATCCTGTGTGCTAGAGCATCATTCTCTGTGCTAGAGCATCATTCTGTTTGCTAGAGCATCATCTTCTGTGCATCCTGTATGCTAGAGCATCATTCTGTGTGTTAGAGCATCATTCTGTGTGTTAGAGCATCATTTTGTGTGTGTTCTGTGTGATAGTGCATCATTCTGTGTGTAAGAGCATCATTCGCTGTGCTAGAGAATCATTCTGATGATGCAGTCACTTTATGAGTTTCTCAAAACTGCGTTGTCTAGCATAACGGTGAACCTCCTGTATTCCAAACACAAGCTGGATCCTATTAAAATATTTACCGGCCATTAAACAAGCCAAAGAGAGCTTTCATTAACAACATAGCCTCCGTTTTTTAGCAAAGGCTACGAAGCTGTTTAAGTAGCATATGCACAGGTGATTCATGAATATGAATAAGCCCAACTTTTAAGTACGGTAAGTTTAATGTGTTTTAATTATTTTAAGTAAGCTTTAATGTATAAGTCCCTAATACTGTCAATCTGCCACTGTATAAGAAATGCAGTGGCAGTGACTAATGGGTAGGCAGACCAGGAGATTCAATTAATCAGGATAATTGTATTTAATATGGTACATTTTCATTATCTGCTTATTGCAAAGCATTTACAGATTCGATTTCTCAGTAGATTTAAAAGCAGGAGAACTGATAGTGCCAGTATGGCAACGCATGATTAATATATTCAGTGAATATGAATTAGTAATAAATGAATCCATAATCCTTGCAGAAATATATATCTCTTGATCCTGGTTGATAATCACTTGTGGGAAACATACTGTAGTGCCATGATTAACAGTAGATCACATGCTATAAGAAATTCAAATAGGATTAATCAATATACAAATACAAGAACTGTAGGAACAAAAAATAACATAAACATACTGTATAATCCTATATTTGCGTACAACCGAATTTCACATTGTAATTATAATTCTGATTAAGTGCAGAATATACAGAGATGGAGGCATCTGGAGGTTCACGTGAGTCAGCTTACCGATGAAGACTGCAGGCGGATCAGACAGAGAGGCTATGATCTGGTCTTTTCACCTCATTCCAAAGGCCCATGAGGAGCACTGTACTTGTCAGGCAATGCTGAGTGTGCAATATCTCTTTTTGTGTGTCGAAAGTCGGTTAAACACTTCAAAGGCAAATCCTTGGAAATTCAGTGTGCTCCGGCTCACGCTGACTCCCACATCACAGAAGTCCCACAGAGGAAACGGAACTGATCACCTGACCACAGACAGCTGAAACCCAGCCATCATGTTGGCTGCTTCTCGCCTTTTAATAACTCGTGACATGCCCTAAGTGGTCATTCAGAGGTCTATGAAAAATCAGCACAAGCGTATTGGTAGGAGCCATTAATTCATTTTGGCTTATAATCATTTATGTTAACTTATATTCAATTTTTAAAGTGTTTTGAAATTAATTTATTCTACTGTACAGTTAAGTAGAACCTATAATGGAATTCGGCATGCTCGATTATGTCTCTCTACAGCAGTGTGTCCCAATCCGGTCCTCAGGGACCCACAGCAGAGCAAAAACGTGGATTGTCTGCAGGTCTATGAGGAATGGATTGGGACACACTGCTCTACGGGAAAAATGGAAATGAAGTGTATTTAAGAAGGTGTGGTAAAACAAGCTGGGAGGAGTAGATAGGTACAAGTGGGAACAGCCATTGACCGTGTTCATGAACGTGACTGTGAACGTGTCTGCACAATGAAATTGACCTTTGCAACCCATGCAAATTTGGATGGTCATTATGTTTATTTTCATTTACAACACATCAGACAATTGCATCCGACTCCCAATGTTGAGGATAAAAGTGGGGAAAGTTAAACATGGAAACAGCTCTCTGAGACTACACTCAGTCTAATCCACTTATAAACGTTACTGCATTGAACTGGACCATGTCGAAGGTCTTCTCAATCTTTAGCATGTGTATATGTATATATTAAATGTATGTGATAACACTGTACTTTACAAGCCATAAATATTACAGCATTATGGTATTACCCATCTATCTATTCTATTTTCTGAAACTGCTTGTGTGGGGGGGTCTGCAGCTTACAGGTGTAAGACAGCGAACAACCCAGGATGGGGGGCCAATCCATCACAGGGCACACTCACACACCATTCACTCACACATGGACACCTATGGGCAATTTGGTAACTCCAATTAGCCTCAGCATGTCCCTGGGCTGCGAGTGGGGGGGGGGGGGGGGGGGGGGGCAGAGTATCCAGAGGAAACCCCACAATGACATGGGGAGAACATGCAAACTCCACACACATGGAACCCTGGTGGAGATTTATGCATTAATTAACCACAAACTTCGTCTTAGTTAATACTAATCTCATGTTAGTTCATCATCAATACATTGTGTTCTCATTTTATTTCAAGCAGTTACTTTATTTGTTACTATATCTATCAATGCTGTAAACCTTTGTGAACTACTGAAGGAACTGCAGAGGGACCAAGTACTGAATAACACAACAAATACTGATCTCATGTTTGTTCATCGTTAATGAATTATGATATCTTTTATCACAAATAGCGACTATATTTGTTACTGATTTGTTCAAAATCTGTGTTTCAGCAGTAACCGAGTTATTACTAAGTATTTGTGCCCCGTCAAATGAAGTGTTACCATGTATATGTTTGCAATTTGAGTATAGTCACATTTGGCCTCATGCCTCTGATATGATTTACTGATGTTAAATCGTAGCATTTGACTTTGATCTCTAACTTTAATGATGATGATAAGTTTCCTCTATCCAAGTCTAATTGGGATCATACTGTGGACTGCAGCCATTATTGATGGGGGTCAATGTCAGAGACACATCAGAGTAGTAGTTAAATTACACTAATATTCTTTTGTTCCATAACATGCCAGATTTTCAAATGATTCGTTTCCACATCTCAGCCTTATTAGAATTCATATCTTTGCAGTTAGGTTAACATTTAAATTGGTGTCAGTTCATTATGTAGATGAAAGTCATTATTAATCTAACAGATGTATGATATGTTCCTGATCAAATCACAGTAAAGCATTATTAAATTCAGCAAAGTTCAGCGGCCCTTTCACCTATATTTCAGTCATTGTGTACTTAAAAATGTCAGGCGCCCGACAGGTGATGGAGTGTGCATACAATGAAAGAACAATTTTGATGTAAATCAACAATGGCATCTCTCAGGATTATTGTCAGCTATTCATTTAGTGTATGAATTTCATTGTTCAGTGTACTATTAAACCTGAATTCAGAAAGGTCTTTAACGGAATCTAGATGGAAAACGCTACAGAACATTTTTTCACAATGCATTGAGGTTTTCCGTTTAAACATTCTGATAGTGAAGTAGAGAGGCAATCCTTTGGCCAATTCCGATCTGTACCAGATACAATCTGAACATGCTCATAAATATGCAAAGCAACAAGATGGGCAGAGTGGCCTCGTCTCGTTTGCATTGTTGGTTAATTTCCTGATGCCCAGTGCATGCATTTACGATTCTATGTTTGCGTAAACAGCTTTTCAATCGTCTGTAAACAGCTGCCTGCTGCTAGTGTCTTTCGTGCCAAAAATAATTATACGATGGAGGCACATGCCTTCCTGCGGAGTGATGTTGATCATCAGTAAACATGTGTGACCCACAGATTTCTATAAGGCTAGAGATTTGGACACCTGCCCAATATTTGTTCTTGACCCTTTGGGGCATTTTGAGCTGAAACAGGATTTGATTCCATGACATTGTGATGGACCACTATGTTTCCAGTACTAAACCTACACCAATGTTTCCCAGCCTGGTCCTTGGGGACGTTCACGCTTTGACTGTCCGGCTAGACCACAGTCAGCAGACATAACCATCGGGTTTAGAGTTCCTAAATTTCCATCTGGTCAGTCAGGTATCAATGCATTACGGAGCTGAAGTTTTTAAACAAAGCAAATAAGAAGAGCAACATATTTCACTGAAACCAGCCAGGTCCCGCTCATCGCTCAAAGGTACACAGCCCTCGCCTGAATTTCAAAACCTCCACAGCTACACCACAGGTTTCTGCTCTCATTTCCATTGCACAACCATCTCTGTTTCATTCTCTTTATTTTTTAATGGTGTTGCTTCAAGGGAGAAAACATCCCCGGCAGTGTGCGGTCCAGCTGCGAGCTGGCATGTGAATTCTAGCACTGGGAGCTGCAATGTTGTGTATGAATATGTGACTCATATGAGGTCATTCGGTTTAAGTGAACCACTGATTTCAACGTGTCTTGCTTGGATTCAATTAACATTTCAGTGCTGCTGATGAATAATTTAAGTGATCACCTCATCAACTGGATTGAGTAGGAAAAATATGACACTTTCAAGCCTTTCAAGTTTAAAAGTTTTATTTATAATATGCACAATTATGTACAGTGAAAAACAAGGTTGCCGAGCCCCAGACTGTGGAGAGAGGACAGAAAGTTTAAGAGACGAGATATGATGTATTATAAACATTGAATAATTATCATACATATCCATGGTGCAAAGCTGGCAGTAAGTGAAGGTAGTGCTGAATTCCAGGAATAAACAAATATTTACAAATGTAGATGTGTGGGGTTAGTAGGCTTGTGGAGAACATCGGTGTGCAGGTCCTAAACACTGTGTTCTTGTTTAGATTGAGGAGGAAGCTGATGTCCTGGCACCAAAGTGACAGCATTAGCTATTTGTTAGAAAAGGAAGTCAACAGTAAGTAAATCAAAGTTTTTCTTTGGTGAACTGTGCAGTGGAGCCATGGAATATTCATGTTCTGGGGCATTCGGTAGAGGTACATGAAATGGAATCACAGAAAACCCAAAGCTGGGGTGTACAAGCAGCCCGTCAGATTTTGACGTTTTCAAAACATACAGAAGGATTTTACCCAGAAAGAGCATTCAGATCAACAGAAACCCACAAATCCAGATTGGGCAGGATTATGTATATATGTTCTCTGACTGAAAAGTAGGACTACTGTGGCTTTAATGCTTTCTTTCCAGCATGTGACAAGTGGGTTAGCTGGTTTGGGCTAAGCATGACCTGTAACCAGGGATTTGTGTACGAGGGAGAATAATAGGGCACTGCCTCATTCTAGGGAGGATGATAGGGTACTGCCTCACTCTAGAGGGGATGATAGGGCACTGCCTCATTCTAGGGAGGATGATAGGGTACTGCCTCATTCTAGGGAGGATGATAGGGTACTGCTTCACTCTAGAGGGGATGATAGGGCACTGCCTCACTCTAGGAAGGATGATAGGGTACTGCCTCATTCTAGGGAGGATGATAGGGCACTGCCTCTCTCTAGGGAGGACGATAGGGCACTGCCTCATTTTAGGGAGGATGATAGGGTACTGCCTTTCTCTAGGGAGGATGATAAAGTACTTCTTCACTATAGGGACGATGATAGTGTACTGCCTCTTCAATGCTAATCGAACCATAGCCGCTATAGGCTCTGTAACTGCAGGTCTCTGTTCTGTCCAACAAGCTTTGTGCCAGTGAATTTTGTCATTAAACAGCAATGGCTAGTTGAGCATCCCCTGGGTTTATCTGTTGCCAGAGGCAACACCATCTCCACCACTGAGTTGTAGGCGATGTCATTAGCACTCACTTCCCCCACGTAGAATTATCAGAAGACATGAAAAGAGGGTTGATTCATCATAGATCCTACAGAGAAATGCTCTCCCTTTAAAGAAAAGCATTCCAAGTTTTATACTTTTCTTGCTTGAAAGCTACACTGAATCTTATGAAAACATAATTAGAGAGAAACCTGATCTACTAATACTGTTTACCTTTGTGGGGGGGGGACTTTTACATTAAACTGACAAGTGAAAATAATATTAATATTAATATTTAGGTATAATGGACGAGGTCATAAACCCCATCATATAAGTGCATTTGAAAACTTCTTTCCTCAGAGTTTCACCTATTCTTTTTCATAATATTACATTTTTTTAAACTTTGAATTGTTTGACATCTTTTTTTCATACATTTGTGTGTAAGATAAAGATCATGTTAGCTTCGTAATCAGACACATTTAGTACTGATGATGAAAAAGACATACTTTACAGAAGTATAATAATGAGCTAAAATCTTCATCCGTACCTGTATATTCCTTCTATTGAGTGTTTTTTTCAGTTGTATTATTTATTTATTCAACACCAGAAGGAGGAGATAAGACCTTTAAAAGAACTGAAACCTAACTTATTCCAAAAATATTCAGCTCTGACAGCATCTCAGCCATTTGCACTGTGACTGAATAGTGCTGAGAGTAATCATACTGTAACTGCACAAGGAATAATGACAAGCGTTTTCTGTGAGCTGAATGCTTCTTACTGCCGTCTTTGCGTCAGTCAGTCAGTCATGCATCGTCTAGTGCAGCCCCTGTCACAGCGGCATAGTGTGGAGGCAGCACAAAAGGCATTTAACGGTGAGCAATTAAAGGGTTTCCCATTAAAAGATGTATTATCGGGCAAAGTAGACAATTAGGATAACTGAAGGTAACACACCGGTTAGGATAAAGATAAACTTGGCACATACTGTACGATGCTTAGGAGCCTAGCTGGGGAATTCATTAGTGATTATGACATGGGATAGATGCAGGCATCTGCCCAGCAGAGTAAGAATCATGGAATGTAAGAGGTGGCTACTGAATGTTCGGCAGGATACCGATGGCTTAAGAAAGCTGACTCACAACCACTTTGACAGTCTGTCTGTAGACCCGGAGATTGTCAGGGCCCTCTGTTCAATTTCATGCAATCTGAATGATTTTCAAGGCACTCCTCCTTTCATTGGCCCCCAGTGGCAGGATCTTCTTCTGCCCTCATGTCTGTCTCCACTGCCAAAACCAGTGTGAATGTCGGCAGCTGGGAAGCAGGTGGTGCAGTGACAGTTTCACAGTAGAAGTCTATACGTATAAGCATTGAAGTACTGAAGAGACTAAGCAGGCTTTGAAGCTCTTGGTGTGGATGACCTCAACCCCTGATTTTAACCCAACAAAGAAAACAGCGTTGAGTTAAACCAGGACCTAACAGGTTACTGCAGCACATTTAATTTTGAATGCTCATTTCGCCCAGGACTACCATCATCTAAATTAACTCATATTGTGTTTATACTGTTCAATAAAACATTTTAACTGGTAAAGCATGCATGCACAACCAAGTTCCAGTCTATAGATGGGACTTTTTGTTGTGTCGTCGCAAACGTACATAAAACTGCTTTAGTAAAATCCAGAATTAAAAATGGATTTGTGATTGTAATTGGTGGATGTCACAGTGGTGCAGTGGCTAATGCTGTTACCTTATAACTCTGGGAGCAGGGTTGATTTTCCTAAGTTGTCTGCAGGTGTGTGCCTGCCCTGAGACTGGATTAGTGCGCTGTCCTGTCCCTATTGCTTCAAGTGCACCGGCATGATTTTCCTACCCCATTGCGTTTTCCATAGCTTGGGGTAATAGCAGAGGGCCAGGCGCCGTGTGGCACCCACTGGAGATGGGATTAAAGGGCTTTACTCAAGGACCCACAGACATGTGACTGTTTTGCTGAAGCTGGGGCGCAAACTGAAGATTTTCCAATTGCTGGTGCATGATTGCATGCTGAGCCACTCACCTTCTTGGATATGGTCTGCAACCCTGCATAGGACAACTGGGAACATATAGAACTGCGGAGCATAAAATAAACATTATTACTGCATAATAATACAGTATGGAGGTAGGTCTTGCATATCTGAATGTCCTTGCAGAGTGGAACATTTACCAGGTTCAGCCAGATAGAGGTAAATGATATCTGACAGTTACGTTGACTCAATTAAATCATCTCCAAGGGCTGAAGATTAAATACAGGCTGTATTCATACACTGTCACTAATTTTCTCCTGGCTGCTGCTGAGTTGCTGCTGCAAGGTGACCAAAATTGAATTGAACTGGAATCTTACAGTAGTACTGACAGCAAAAAAATGGCATTTATGCAAATCGTTTCTGCTAAGGAACTAAATTAAATAAGTACATGTAAAACTGTCACCCGCTGGCATAGGTAAACTGCTGGCCTAATGTGGTGCAAAGCAAAGCTAACTTACTACCAATAGCTACCTCTCACCTGGAATGAAATTTAACAACCTAGGCGAAACAACTGGATATTTAAATAAAAAAATATATATTTAGAAAGAGGTGGATACATTCTGTTAAAATCGCTGCTTAAAAGGCTCCTCTGAGGGGCAAAAAGGCTCAAAATAGCTGCTTAAAGGCACTTCTGAGGGCCACCCTGTACTTCACACATCGTTTATATCGTTAGTACATTTTGTTTGGATCAGCAGCACTTCCGCTAATTCAGGAGTCGTTTATCCTGTTCCCACACTCGGATGGCGCTTTAAGACCCCGGTCATGTGTGAGGGCATCTAAAGCGAAATTGTGGCCTAATGTTTGTGTGTCTGATTTAATTGCAGAGTGTTCATAACACGCAACATGTGAGCACATCAGAACGAACCTAGAGCCATATGAAAAAGTTCTTTACTCTAAAGGGTTTTACTCAAGCCATGTAAGCTCTTTATATGACACTCAAAACAAATATACAATCCACATTACCTTAATTTGTCATTAGACATATATGTCCTTCAATGATGTAAATACTTGTGAAATTATTGTACCACCAAACATATGTCCAACAATTCATGTACAATCCATATTAAATGCATGTGTATTAGTCATTTATGTTCTTTATTCATATAAAAAACATGTGCAACTTATGTGCAATTGACTTACACGTCAAGCATATAAGTTCTACATTGATGTACAATGCATAATAAA
This sequence comes from Brienomyrus brachyistius, assembly GCF_023856365.1. NCBI lineage: Eukaryota > Metazoa > Chordata > Actinopteri > Osteoglossiformes > Mormyridae > Brienomyrus > Brienomyrus brachyistius. Next base: position 28,759,068 of record NC_064541.1, on the reverse strand, counting down.
TGATTTTTTTTATATTTTTATGCATTATTTTTTGTATGAAATCAACTGAATCACGGACAGTAGTCCCACCAGTGTTAATTTTGTTGACGAAAAATATAGTCTGGTGTTGCTTGTTTAAATTGCTATCAGATGGATTGGGGGGGGGGGCATGCTCCGATGCTCTTAGTACCATTTACCAGCACCATCATTTCTGTGCCCCCACCTCCCCTAAACACGTACCACAGCTGCCCCCCCAGCTGTGGTGAGGAGGCTGGATTCTGGATTCTCCACGACCCTGGCTTCCTGTGCCGCTTCCCTTGTCTTACAGCAGGCCATCCTCATCCATCTTCTCCATGCCATGTGTCTCTGGGTTCAGGCTTTTTGTTCTGGAGCTTTCAGTCTGCTGTATAACCCCAGATGCTTCCTTACCCTGTCCAGGGCTGGACTGGCATCAAAATTCGTCCCTGAACATTGGGGTTCTGACAGGCCCCATGGTACATATCACAGGGGCGTAGGGGTGTCATGATTCATTTTGTCAAATCAGGGGAGGGTGGGGTCACCATTTTTAATATGCCGAGCAAAACAATTTATCAGCCAGGTTTATGGGACCCCCACCATGGTTAATTATGCAGGCCTGGGGTGGGGTCACCCATGATAAATTTTGCCAGCTCACTGTGAAAATAGTCCGTTTGCCAGATGGCTGGTCCAGCCCTGACCCTGCCTGAGATTGGATAACTGGTGCAAATAGTTGTTAAGTGTGACATGAAGAAAAACAGGACCCATTTCTTAAAATGTAATTGCAGTTAAACGCAAGGACAAGCAGTCAGCCAAGCGTTTGCTCTTTGGCAATATGATGCAGTGGTCCTTCCCATTTGATTTTTGTTACACTTCAGTTCCTGCTTAATCATTTTTGTCAAGCTTATTTAAGCAAGAGTTGCAGTTACTTATATTTGCTCATTAAGTTCTTCCAGCATCTAGACATGAATCTCAATGTAGCAATTATACACGGCAGGCACTCACATTGCGGGTTAGAACATATTTCATGCAAGTTTTGTGACACAGAGTAACAAACCCTTTGAGGTATTTTTCACCTCCCTGTTCTTTGATCTGAGCCAAAATACACCTATAGACTGTCTGATTGTGAACCTTTGTGAATGTCTAAATTGAGGAGTTTGCAGGGTGCATGGAGCAGTGTACGACAGCAGGCTAGGTGAAGAAATTATGTAGTGAAAGTGTTTTGTGAAAATAATGAGGAAAATGTGATAGGGGCCGTGATTAAACTGGAATCAACAGAGACAATCTAATCCATTTCCGAGGCCTTATTAATCCAATAAAGTCACAGATCACTCACATTTGGTTCAAAACGCATGTTCTGATGTCGAATACCTGCAATGCACAGAGACTTCAGCAAGGTCTTAAACATAATTTGGTACAATGTGCTTGTGAACTGGATACAATCTGTGACCAGGCAGGAGGTACAGCAGCAGCTTCGGATTTGGACTTTAGACCGGCTGTTTATGTAAGCTACTGCTCTGTAGCCGATACTTCAGTGAGCGTCTGAATTTAGTGAAGCTTCTTGGAAAAACAAAATAATTCCGTCTATTATGTAGAAAACTATATTACAATGATTAAATAAACAATTTCCCCAAACCTGTTATTTAGGCGATTTATTTAAAAGTCATGAAGGACGTTTATCCAGTAATGGTTCAAGACACACTATAACAATGACAGAAGAATACTATAGAAACTAATAATTACAAATAAGGACCCGTTACCAGTATTTCTATTGAGATGCACTGACATTCCACGTCAGGCTTTGAAGAGGCAGTTAGCAAGCTAAATAGAGACATGTCTGGATGAGTCAGACCTCTTGAAGCTAATGTTGTTTTTTTGCTCACATGTGAGCTCAGTTCTGTTTTACTGCTTTCCTGGTTTTCCTTTCATTGGCATGATGGTGTGAGCTGCCCCCTGTTTGTGGCAACTGTCAGGGCTGCTCTTTGACCACCTTGGGCAGCTCTCCGTCGGTCCAAATAAATCAAGATGAAATAAGCTTAAAATATACAGTTGCTGAAATAATGTTTTCCCCTTTCTCCACCTATAGCTGCTTCAGGCATTTGTGTCGCTCTCTCCTTCCTTCACAAACTGCAAATTTCAGAATTGATGACAAGTAACCCTCTGCTCGGGACCCTGGGGTGAGCCGTGACCAAAAGGGCTGCGGTAACCTTGAGGTGTCAGTTTTTCTGGAAGCCCCTCCCACATGAGAGCGAGGCAGCTGAACCAGCCCCTGCTTCCTGACACCACATCCTTGCATAATTAAAACAAGGCTGAAAATAGCTGTTGGTTGAATAAAAAATAAAAACGGATATATGTGAGGACACATATAGGGCAAATTATCCAAAAATCATTTCTGTCCCTGAATATGATATTTTTCATGGTATCTTGTAGAAAAAAAACACCTTACTAGTGTGTTTGGACCATCTGGGCTGCTGTGGCATCTCTGTGCTCTACTGTCACTGGGCAAAACCAAAGGAAGGGGAGTCCATGACAGCCAAATCAGGGTTTAGTGCACTAAGCAGACTGCCCCACTTTGGGCTGGGATCAAACCACAGAAAGCTTCTCTCCCTGAAGGTTCCTCCTCAGCTTGGTTTGGAATGACCCGGATATGCGAAGTGTGTGCTGGTAGTTTGAAGAACCTGCCAGACTAGACGGTCATTGCAGTGATGGGATCCATACCTTACTCACAGACTGTACCCACCAGGAGAAATTGCTCTTGAAGTTAACCTTCACTGGGAAGAAAAATGAGCTGTAACTGCAAGAGATTCTTATTTTGGGACTCAAAAGTACAAAGAATTTATACTATACTTTATACAGAAGACACATGTCCCTAAAGCAGTATTTTGCATCCAGTAAACACACAGATCGAGGCAATGAAAAAGCTGTACCTGTTTACAGAGTATGTACTGTTTGGCATTATGAGGTTATTGTGCCTCAATACATATAAACCTGTAATGTATTGCCAAACAACTGTCTTCCATTTACACTGAACAAAAATATAAACGCAACACTTTTGTTTTTGCTCCCATTTTTCACGAGATGGACTTAAAGATCTACAATTCATTCCAGATACACAATATTACCATTTCTCTCAAACATTTCTCACAAATCAGTCTAAATGTGTGATAGTGAGCACTTCTGCTTTGCTGAGATAATCCATCCCACCTCACAGGTGTGCCACATCAAGATGCTGATCTGACATCATGGGTAGTGCACAGGTGTACCTTATACTGCCCACAATAAAAGGCCACCCTGGAATGTGCAGTTTTGTCTCACAGCAAAATGCCACAGATGCCACAAGCATTGAGGGAGCGTGCAATTGGCATGCTGACAGCAGGAATGTCAACCAGATCTGTTGCTCGTGCATTGAATGTTCATTTCTCAACCATAAGCCATCTCCAAAGGCGTTTCAGAGAATATGGCAGTACATCCAACCGGCCTCACAACCGCAGACCACGTGTAACCACACCAGCCCAGGACCTCCACATCCAGCAGGTTCACCTCCAAGATCGTCTGAGACCAGCCACTCAGACAGATAATGCACGGCCCCATGTTGCAAGGATCTGTACACAGTTCTTGGAAGCTGAAAATGTCCCAGTTCTTGCATGGCCAGCATACTCACCGGACATGTCACCCGTTGAGCATGTTTGGGATGTGCTTGACCGGCGTATACGACAGCGTGTACCAGTTCCCACTAATATCCAACAACTTCGCACAGCCATTGAAGAGGAGTGGACCAACATTCCACAGGCCACAATTGACAATCTGATAAACTCTATGCGAAGAAGATGTGTTGCATTGCATGAGGCAAATGGTGGTCACACCAGATACTGACCGGTTCTGAGTCCCCAGACCCCCAATAAAGCAAAAAACTGCACATTCCAGGGTGGCCTTTTATTGTGGGCAGTATAAGGTACACCTGTGCACTACCCATGATGTCAGATCAGCATCTTGATGTGGCACACCTGTGAGGTGGGATGGATTATCTCAGCAAAGCAGAAGTGCTCACTATCACACATTTAGACTGATTTGTGAGAAATGTTTGAGAGAAATGGTAATATTGTGTATCTGGAATGAATTGTAGGTCTTTAAGTCCATCTCATGAAAAATGGGAGCAGAAACAAGAGTGTTGCGTTTATATTTTTGTTCAGTATACTTTAGTAGGACAGTGACGGTTAAGCACCTGTGACTGATTACCAGCTGACCGATGACTCTAGTTACTGATTTAAGAGTGTGGAGTAAGGTGGCGATAGGAAGCTCCTGTGACTGATTCCAGGCTGACTGATGACTCTGGTCACTGACTCGAGAGTGTGACTGATGACTCTTGTCACTGATTTAAGAGTGTGGAGTAAGGTGATGATAGCAAAGCTCCTGTGACTGATTACAGACTGACTGATGACCCTGGTCACTGACTTGAGAGTGTGGAGTAAGGTGACGATAGGGACGCACCTGTGAAAAGCACAAAATTTAAAGCTAACAGACTTAAAAAAGACACTGTACTGTACTTCTTTGACGTATATCTTCTACCAGAAATATTTATCACTATGCTAACAAAGTTAGTATGGTATCCCATCAAATTGTAGACTACCCCCCAGCAATTTTTGTCCCAGAACGCTGAATGTCGATTATTCACCAGCAGTAACCGTTTTTAATATTGGCAAATGAAGTTTACTGGAAACTGTGACCAGAAAGATCTTTGATTATTAGCAGCAGGACATGCTGTTAGGCTCCATCTTTCTGTAGTGAACTATCAACATTTTCTGCTACAGTCTGTACCCCCTGAGAAGTACGTTAAAATTACACATCCAATAAATGCAGAACCACGTTACTTCTTATAATGTGAGATGCCAAAACACCTTTCCCCCTTATACTTGTGTTTAATTAATATCAAGCATATTCATAATCAGATTTTGACAGGATAAATAAATGTCGTCTTTTAACCAGAGCAGCTGGTGTTGTATAATAGTTATACACTTTCTAATTAATTAGCAATATGGTGCAACTAAACATTTTATGCCTGACACTAGGTGATAAATCAAGAGCAGAACATTCTTTGTATTAATAAAAACTAAATGACAAGCAAGATTGATTTTTACTACAGCAAAGGCATATGGAATAATTAAATAAATACGTGATAAATAACTTAACCCTGAGATCCTGACCATAATTAACAGACTGGATACATGTATGGATAATTAACTGTAATCAGTTTAATGCACCTGGTACTAAATTACAAAGTACTCCAAAATACTGCATGCAGCTATAATGTTATGTATTACATACATATGTTCATGTTTCCCGCCTGTTAAGTAATAAAAAAGAATAAGATGCTGTAACCGTTTTAACAGCTAAAAAACAAAATTAAAATGAAGAAAAACAGTTATAATTAGCGCAAAATGCTAGCACTATCGTTATCTTCATTCCCTGTTTAAATTCCGAGCAGCTCCTTTCTGTTCTCCCATCATACGCTGGCAGAGATTAAATGTGTTTCCGATGGGCCATCTAGCAGGAAGCTATTGCTGCTGCTGGGATCTCGTGTCAGGAAAGACAGAGTGACGCAGTAGCGCCCTGTACATGCATGTTGCAGGACAGCCAATGAGGAAGCGGGCTGGGTCTGGGCAGAGTTCCCACACTGGCCTGGCTCGCCGTCATCATGTCCCACACAGCATTCAGCATAGCTGCGAGATTTTTTATTTTTTTTTACCCTGGTGGGTTTTTTTGTGTTTTTTGATATTTCAAAGAGATATTTGATATTATTACAGAGCACAAGGTGACGCCCACTCAGAATCAGTGTTGGGGAGGAACGGCACGCAGGCCATGCGATCCCACAGTTAGTCTTCCTGCAGCTCCACTGTACTGCACTGTACTGCACAGGACTCCAGTGGCACTGGGAAGGAGCCAGAGTAGCCAGACCATGCTGTCACGGTAACGACACACAGAGTCCTCGGCCGCTGCACTGCATCGTGCGGCCCGGTCTGAAACACACTGACCAATCCCAAGCGAACGCCTTTAAAATGAATAGGCAACATATAATCGATTTATAATGAGCAGTATTTAAAAACTGCAAGAATATTGTTATTGAGATGCAAGGGACAACTGAACAAAACCGTTAAGAATTGAAAGGCATAGTATGAAACTGCATCCATTTATTCTCTATCTAGTGCAGATAGTAATGATAACAATCAATTATTTATGATAATAAGAGATGGGAATTAGGCTTAATCTTCTATCTAAGGCAATTAGGCTTACTATTCTTAAATAGCGATTACTGATTTGGTTGCAAAGATTAGTGCTTGATAACAAAAATGCTACAGTTTTCTCCATTATTATCTTCTTTGGCATAGAAATGTCTCTACAGATGAATTGAGCCATGTAGATTACTGATTATTCATGCTTCATTAATGAATTTGAAAAATATAAATGTGATTGAGGTCAAAAGTCAGGCATAAAAACTACTAGGAATCTAGGCAACCGATTTGTTATTCAAAAAAAACCCAACAAAAATCAAGCGACATCCCTCTTATGACCCCTGGGAATATCCCACCAACCTTTTAAGGTTTGTTTTACCACTTTTATGTTCCACGGAAGTCTACCAGCTAATTCACTGCCTAGAGAGACTGTCTTATCTTCAGTCTAAATTACATTGGGCATTACTGAGAAAGAGACCACAGAGAAGCCTTGTGTTTCAGTTTCATTTTATTGTTAACCAACATGATATATTCCTACTTATGCCTAAATCATGTACTGTTATTTAAGGAGGACTCCAGAAAATGTAATTTTATTTTTGCTCGATTTGTTTTGTATACACATTCACACACATTGACACAAATGCTGGGGAAAAAAAACTGATTGCAATATTTCTTCATATGACCTTACAGTCAAACAAACATCAAGAAACTAGTCCATCCATCAATAAATACATGGTTTACGATCATTAGGAACAGGGCCACGTACTGATGTCTAATCTGAATCCAGGGCAGTTTTCAAATCTAGTCAGGCATCACAGATGTAAGTACAGATCGCTACCGTATGACCTATAAAATTACAGCTTTCCATTGGAGTTCCCCTTCAAGAAATTACTATGTTTATAGAGATTCTGTAGCGAAAGCAACAGGGGACTACTGCATAAATTCACCGCAGCACAATCACGGTGCATTAATATACAGCAAGACCACCGGGCATGTAACATAGGTAACAACTTATTTTTTCTATAAAAACGTACATAATATAGATATTTTACAGGAACCAATGAGAGTGTTCAATCATTATTTTTCTCCCGTACATTTTTAGGTCTTTCTTTGATGACAAAACGGTTATTTTCATTAACAAATCTAAGCAAGATGTTGATACAAAACTACACTACTGTTGCATTGCTGCAGGAAATGAATAAATTGATTATTAAATGTCTACAAATGTCAAATAGAGAGGTTCACAAAAGCACCTTAACTGCTAACACACTGAGCAACTGGCAAAAATAAAAATAAAAAGAGGGCAAGGCAAAAGCAGACAGTATTTCCTTGCCGGAAATAGATTTAGATAAAGTGTCTATTTAAAACAATTAGCAGGCAAAAAAGACTGTAGCTACGAAAAAAGAAGACTTGAGGCTCTCTGCTTCAAACCAGCATATGCTTGGTTCACTGTGCCTGCTGAGGCCAAAGCGCATATCTGGCAAATTCCAGTCCCAGCAAACATCTTAAGGTCTTGTCGTTAAGCAGAAAAAGCCAGGATGCACCAGAGACGAGGGCTGTTCCCCTTCTCCGCCTCTGAAGCACCGTGTTTGCAGCAGGAGCCGACTTCCTGTTCAGTCGCAGTAAGTGGCTCTGTCCTTTTCGTTCATCCTTTTCGTTCGTTCTTTTTGTTGTTGTTTTTCTTTTGCCAGTAATTTCAAGAGCATTTTACCTAGAATGTCTCTGTTTGTGATCCTCCACACTGTAAACATAATGGCAATTAAAGTATTTATACAGTGTTTTTTTTCCACACAGATAAAAGCATGAAGCAAAGCATAACCTTTCAGGGTATATTGCTAACAACAATTATGATTTCATGTGAAAATAACATCCTGACACCCATTCATGACTCGACATGTATATGTAGTAGTATATAAGTTAAGGGTTGGTACGGGGTGGTATTTTCCAGATTATTATTGTTTATTTGAATTTATTAATCAAGGACAATGTTATCTTGCCAGATAAACAACTGAATGGTTCCTAAGCACAGAAATTATCAATCATATGTGCAGAGATGACATGTAAGTCAAGTCTGAATCCCATTGTAGTCTGTGCCCCATTGTAGTCTGTGCCCCATTGTGGTCTGTATCCTACTTCAGTCTAAGCATTGCTCCCCATAGCAAATCCTCTCTAAATCCCATGTCCTCTCCCATCCCTATTCCTTTGATTGTTTGCTATCTGTCCAAGAGAAACTCTTAAAATGCCTGTTAAAATGCCTCAATTCCCATTAAAAAGCAGAAAGATTTTTTTTATCTAATGACAGTAATTCTTAATAAAAACAATGAGTAATATATCTAATAATATTCCCTGTAATATTCCCAGCATTTTCTACCCACTTTCGTTGAATATAACACTGATTGCAGTACTACATTATTTTTGCCACCCATTTTTGTATTATTCTCAACAAAAGAATACAAGTTGACTTCTTGTGACTTCTTGATAATTTGCCCTCTATTATTCCATTTCACTTTTTAAAGTATGTTAAACTCCCTTTGTCACTTAAGTGGGCAGATTACATCATGTCAAATAAAAGACTATTTATGTGGTACTAAAGTTTCCTACTGAACCGCTGCTAAAATGTGACCAGTGTTGTATTGCAAGGTATCGGGGCAGCTGTACAACAAGCGTGAGGTCAGGGGCTGAATGCTCACTGTTATATTCCTGCATTACTGAGAATCCCTGTTGATTCACATCAACCTATCAGCTTCCCCAATGACTCTCAATACTCTCAATGGGCTCAAGACTAAATGCCATCAGTTAACAGCAGTATCAGTCACGCATCTCCTCGCCTCTCTATTGCTGTAATCTCAGCATTTATTAGCTGCTTGTTTTTCATATTCTTCCTAACGGGATTCAGAAATTCACTTTAGACTATGGAACCTGCGTCATATATCTTTTTATAATGATAACAGTTTTAGTCAATGGTCCAACCACTCCCTTGAAATAAGACAGTAATAGCATGCTTTGTTGTATCCTATAAACAGCATGATCTGAGCATGAGGTCTTTGAGGCATTTTGTTCTGCTTGACAACAGAACTGGGTAATGTTCACAGTGCATGGCATTATTCAGCTTGCAAAAACACCAATAAGAAAAGCAGTTGAAAAATCTCCGGCGCATTTAAAAACGCACATCTTGCAAATGTAAAATAGGGCTCCAATATCCACTACGGTAAGATTGGATTGTCTTCTCCTGCCCTGGACAGCGCACATTCCCTCACCATCGGCTTCGAAAGGAAAGCAATCTATGTCTGACTGCCAGAAATTTATCTTGAAGATGAAGTAAAGATGTACTTCGGATTGTATCAGATCAGATGATGCTTCTTGAAGCAAGTTAACTTGTCATGTAAGATCTTAAGTCCTCAGTCATGCGTGTTTCAGACCTTCTGGACATCATGGTTTACTTTTTAGCTTCCATAGTTCCACATAAAAGGTCTTCTTTAATTCTTTGCTGTTGATCTGGTTGTTGAGTAAAAGTGTTCGCACTGTCATGTAGTGTCATTCAGAAATTAAGTACGTTCTAGAAATCCTGATGAAGAATCCCATGCCAAATTACTGCAGCGTTAAACTGGCAGTGGCTGGTGTCTAGGGCTAGTCTGGCTTCTTCATGACCTTCATGTCACTTCACATACATCATCCAAATGGTACAGCAACACTTTTAAACATGTTGGTCTTAAAGTCTTGGAAAGAGTTTTACATTCATACCAAATACTAAGCCTAAGAAACACAGACGATGCAACACTCAGCCTTGGGAGTGTCTTGCATCGGGTCAAGACTCTCTTTGACGCTAATTAAAATCTGAAGTAAAAAAGCTATAAGCAATTATTGAGCCAATGAAAAAGGATCGGAGCTAATTATTAAAACCACAAATAATGTTTTTTTCCAGACATAAATATTGTGGATATATGGTGTGCTATCATAATGTGTATACTCTTGCTTGTTTATAGCTATATCTGAATTCATTTATACCCTGTTAACCTTAGCGAGTTATTACCGAATGTCAGTCTAGCTCTTACTTATCTTGGAGTGAAATCTGTATGTATGGGCACATTTCCTGCAAGGTACCCATATTAGCGTCGCAACTGTCCATTTATGCTTGGACCATTTACCTCTGATATCCCGCTCCAACCCCCACCACCATGTCTGCAAAGAATGTTGATCTCAAAGCAGGCTTATTTAGCATATTCTTTGTGCGGTGTGCTTCTCATTGTTTTCTCACACTTGCGGAAATGCTACATGCTACTGTACTTTGCAACCTGCCCTGTTGTCAAAGGCAGAGATGAGAGTCACAGGCAGAAGGTGGGGGTAAATCATCTTTCAGCAAAGTCCTGTCAAGTGCTTTGACACTCCATTAAGGAGAATCAGAACTCTGTGGTTGAGATCTGGGTAATCTCAGACTGCAGGTCTTGCTGAACCCTCCTAGAGCGGGAACCATGGGGCATCTGGTCCATGTCTAGTCATACTGGCTTCTTCCCAGCCTCCGACGGGGCGCAGACGGAAACAGGTTCGCGGGTGGTGTTCCGGGCCCTGGAGAAGCTGTTCTGCTCAATGCGGGAGCGGAAGGGCAGACAGAAGTCCCGGAAGCACCTCTTGAAGTTCTCATCCAGGAAGGCATATAGAACTGGGTTGAGGCTACTGTTAGTGTAGCCCAAGGCAATGCAGAGGTGCCAGCTGGCGACCACGAAGGGGTTCTTCGAGTCGATCTCCACTAGGGTCTTGACAATGATGAAAATGTGGATGGGTGTCCAGCAAATAATGAAGGCAGCCACGACCACCAGCACCATGCGGGTAATGCGACGTAGGTTCTTGTCCTTCTCCTTAGACCCCGAGAGCAGTCGCACACTTTTCAAACGCAGGATCATCAGCCCGTAGCAGATGGTGATGACTAGCACAGGCACCAAGAAGGCGAAGATGAACACACAAATCTTGGTCACCGTGTCCCAGTACCAGTCTGGATATGGGAACTTCAACATACAGACAGTTTTACCTGAAAAAGAAGCATGCAGAAATTTATCACGTGTGGCAGGATATTTCTGGTTTCAAACAGATCAACAGCAAGATCCCTCTTGTGCAATCTCACTTTACTAAATCTATGGAAATGAGACAACTGAGGTATTTAAAGATTCCAAATTTCTGCAGCTGTGACAGCTGTTCTGAATCATGTCTGGACATACCTTTGTCAGTTACTTTGGTGACTGCCATTATCATAACGGGGACGCCAACGGCAGAGGACAGTATCCAGACACAGACGTTGATGATCTTTGCCTTGATGGGTGTGCGGAAGTCGAGAGCCCTCACGGGGTGGCAGACAGCGATGTAGCGATCCACGCTCATCATGGTTAGAGTGAAGATGCTGGTGAACATGTTATAGTAGTCGATGGCGATGACCACCTTGCAGAGGAACTTTCCAAAGGGCCAGGTGTTCATCAGGTACTTGGCACTCTGGAAGGGCAGCGTACTGGTGGCCAAGGCATCTGCCAGGGCCAAGTTGAAGATGTAGATGTTGGTGGCAGTTTTCATTTTTGTGTACCTGTTTAGGTTGAGATAACAGTGATAGGATTCCTTATTTACAGTATCTGAAAAATTTACTGATTGCTTGTTCAATCTACAAGATAGATTTCTATCAGAAAAATTTACAAGGTTTCGATTGTTATTGGCTATTCCATGTAAGTTTCATTTTATGTCCTTACTATTGTCACTACAGGAGTATGAATATTTCATTAACTCTTACCTCATGATAGTCATATTAATCAGGGCAAATATACATAAATCTCTACGCTTGTTATTAATAACGAACACAATTACTGCTCTGAAAAGTTTGGATAGATAGATAGATAGATAGATATTTTTTGATCCCAAATTTAAGCATCCAATAGCTTACATATATAAAACACCACAATGCAAAAGAAAAACCGGAATAATAAAGTATGATGACTGACAAAACAGACATTTTTAAGTATAATAATAATGACGATGATCAGTAAGGTACTAAGAATACTAATCATTCCGGAGTACAGAATTTTCCAGTGGACCCAGTGGTAGTGCAAGTGCAAGGAAAGTTCAGTTAACATTTTAATTTCAAGGTAATTTCAGGGTGTCAAAAAGTCCAGTTAACATCATAAACATTTTAAATTAAACCACTAAAAGAACAAACGTGTCTGTAATGCGAAAGAGTGCTTTAGGTCGTTGTGAAACACAGGAGGAGTGGCAGAGGTCAAAGGTCAAAAAGCTCAAAAGGGTCATGAGGTCAAAAGCTCAGTATGATATCGATTATCCTGAAAGGAGAGGCTGATCGCTTAAAACGCAACAGCATGTATTCTTGAACTTTAAGCGCCAAACGTTTCATAGTAGATTAGACAACCTGAGGAGTAATTAATTGCATGGAGCGCAATCTGCTTAGTGCAGAGTGCTTCCTGTGGTCTTACGGCTATGTCAACACCTACCCTGAATTCAGTGGCTCTCCATAGTGTGGATAACCCCGCTCCAAACAGAACACTTAAGCAATAAAATTTGCCTTCACTTCAAGTAATATGTGGAAGTCATGAGAGAACTTTTTGTTTTACCAAGGCAAACACTTTTGCAGTGAAGCTGGCTAATTATCAAGGGCATTCATAGCAATAAAAGGGTGCAAGACGGTGACCCACGGGATCAAGTGAAGTCCATGAAAGAGACGAATATTAGCGGCTTATTAAAAGAACACAAAACCCCAGTAAGGAAAAATCACAACCCAGCAAACACCCCTGCAGAGATACAGTTTTTCAGCTGGGTGAATATTTTAATATACATTTTATGAATGTTTTTATTGACAAATGACTTTGTAGGTTCTTTAATAGTACGGTAATGGTCCTGTGTTAACTACTGTCCACTGCATCACCTCCAGAGCTTTTCCTCTTTCAATGCATTGATGTTGTACAGATCTGCGTTTCAAACATTTCAAATATTGATTTTGCTGCCCCGTTTCAATACTGTTCACTTACCAATAAAATAGAAGTAACCACCACAATGGATGTGTTTGGTATTGGGATATATCATAAATCACTTGTTCTGCCTTCTGAACAGTTTACATGCATTGGTGTTGCACCCCAGACAATAATAATCAGCTATTTTGTATATTTATAACACATAGTTTGTTTTGTGTCTTGTTTTCACTACTTGGGGCGTTGCTAGCCTAGTACTGTTGTACTGTTGTGTACAATGACAATAAAGAATCGGATCTTTAAATGAATACTTTACTTGTCTATCACATGTAATGACATTAGAAGGATCTACCTACATTTCTGAGTAATCCTCCTTAATAATTCTGTTAGCCCCAAACAAAACCTTATACACTGGCTCCATTACAAGTGTTATCTTCACAAAACCATGCACGATTACAATATATACTGTCCGTATGTCCCTAATTTGTTCGTCCCAGGTACAATCACTGTCTCTAGACTTTATACCAAGTGCTACACTGTGGATGTTAAATTATTCTGATTCCCTTGCTGTTCATCAAAATGTAATAGGCTAGGCCATCATATATTCGACAAAAAGATGACAGGTAAAGGACTCTTAAGATGAAGACTGAAACACCTTTAATGAGTTGGCTGCAACCCTTGGGTAGTGACTCATCACACGACGCCATGTCTTTGAGGGTCACTGAAGCTCATAAACAAGCAGAATAACTAAGTTTACGTTCACTACAATTTGCAGTAGGTGGATGGCAGCGCGCGTGACTTCTGCAACGAGAGGAGCCTGCATGGGAACGGCCACGGCAGTACATTTCCACCGTTCTGCATCATTGATGAAAACCTGCCCACGACATCCGTCTAGCTTTGGCTCATTTTCATGTGACTGATCCATGCCTCTATTCTCTCGTAAGATGGTGATGAAATTATATTCCTCTATTATTTATGCATTCTGTGTGAATTCTTTCTGGAGGAAAGATACTTTTGCTTATACTGTACATGTAGGGCGGGAAGGGGGGGGGTGCAGTCCAGTAACTCTGTGCCAGTGTATCATTTTGTTTTGATATGCAAATTGGAGAAGGGCTTTATCATTTTGAACTAGCTTGAGGTTAAACCTATCATTATACCTCTGTCCTTGGTGTGACCAGAAGCAGAATGCTGAGATCTTTCCTGCATTGAGCACAAATGGGTTTATGAATTATTCAGGAATTCAATAAAAGGAAAAATCATGCTGAATGAACTGGGATTAACCCTAAAATACTTTGAAATATAGATGGTCAAGGTAGAAGACCAGCAGTAGGACTTTCTGGGGATTAAGGAAATATGGATAACATCAGCTTTTTCTAATAGCACATCAGCATGGCGGCAGTGGGAATTTGTGATTGACCTGGACAGACAGATTCTAAATCTGACCAGTAACCCAAATGTTTATGTGTAAAATGATGGCTTTCAAGCAGCCAGGCATTCCAATGCTGCCCATGTAGAGCTATGTTTCTGATTGGGCAAATGTTCCATGTTACCACCGTCTCTAATGGAACCAGTTCCAGCAAGGAGCAGCAAGTTCCTGCTAGGTGGACTGTCACAGAAAGGATACCTTTGGATCTTTCGTTGGGAGGGGTGTATGCTCACACTGATCCTGCTCAGGGTTGAGGAGGGGCCTGGCACAGGGCACACGAGGCTGGGGTACAGCCTGCATGGGAATATTTTTGCAGTTGAAACAGTAACAATTTATTACAATGGAATATTCGAGATACATTTAAACTCTGAAAGTCAAGAGCTGAAAGGACGTCTGGAACTTCACTAGCTGGTTGGTGGTTCACATTGGCTTTTCATTATCGTGCCATGCTGGGTTATTCCAAGTAGCTAGAAGCACAGTTTTACATTTTGGTAAGGGGACTAAAAACAGACCACGCCTTCAGCTCCCAGACTCCCTCCATATATCTCAGGATCAGCCCCCACCCCTGCTCATATTCTGGAAGAGGCTCTCCGGCTCGCCTCACTCAGCTTCTGACAGTGTCACACGTGCTGGCGGAGCGCCTTTCATCACCAAAAGTACAGACTCATAGTGAAAATCCCTTAATGTAGAATCACGGTCCTGTGACACAGCTCACATGAAGGTCACTGCCCTGAAAAAATGCCATCCGGTAACACTTCACTTGACGGAGCTGATAATATAGTATACAATTACTTCTGCATTAATTAACCACAAACTAAGTCTTAGTTACGTAGGGATCTCATGTTAATTCATCATTAATGAAACGTGACATTTTATCTCAAGTAGTTACTGTGTTTGTTACTATGTCTGTTAATCGTGTAAACCTTTGTGAACTACTGAAGGAACTACTGAAGGAACAAGTAATGAACAACAAGTGAAAGACTGATCTCATGTTTGTTCATCATTAACGAATGGTGATTCATCAAGTAGCAACTTTTTGTTCATGATTTGTTCATAATTTGTACTTCAGCAGCAAATGAATTACTAAGTATCTGTGCCCCGTGTAGTACAGTGTTACTGGTCATCCTATTTGAGGGGGTCAACTGAAGTGTATATAATAATCCTTATATATTTATATATAGTATTTATCATTAATTTCCTAAATGGCCATTTCGTACAGTAAGATCCATATATATCCTGTTTTGGACTATTTATTACACAAACAGGATACAATGTCATTTTTATGCCACACAGAGAGGTGGCTCTTTTCCAGGTGCTACCAGGCTGGTGTACAGATTGTACCTGGTAGGGATCCGTGCTTTGCCTTTCAGGAACCAGGAACGATGGAGCAAAAACAGAAAGAGCCGACCTCCGCTGAGTGTCCCCAACGGCCGTGCGGTGATGCCAGAGGTGGGGAGGGTTGTGTCTCCCCCCTTTCTCCGGTCTGGACAGAATGTACACCCTCGATTATCTCCACACCGTTGCAGGTCATTCTATCTTTGCCAAATGAATCTCGAGCTACTCCCACGAATCAGACGACCAGATGCACAGACAGAATGTCGTATGAAGCATTTCACTGCATGAAATTACAAAAAAAATTACAAAACAGTGGCGGTTCCAGATTATTTTGTTGGGAGGGGCTCGAGGGTGGGGCAACAGTAAGTGGGTGGGGTTATGATGAGAAAAAATTTAGGTTGTCACTGGTTTTTTTCCATTAAGTGCACATCACCATATTTTCAAAAATCACACAACAGTTATGGCTGTGATTTTGCGTATACATTGACACAGTTCTGGGAACCACCAAAAATTAGTTATTTCACATACATACATTTGGAAAAACTGCGATCCATGTTCATTGACTGAAATCACTGGGAACCCATTACAATGGGGGTGCCCGTTGCAGCCATGTTACACAGAAAAGACAATAATTCAAAGATGCATTGGACTAATGTAAATGAAACATTCTCCCAGTTCCTGACTGTACATGTAAGGATAGCAAGCTGCCACTGGATGAAAAGGTCAGCAGGTGTACTGCATCTGTGTGGGCATGACTGACATCCATCATGACCTAAAGTGACGACATCCACAGGACAGTGTTACACACGGACCTCCATTTACACATCATGGCTTTGGCCAGGCCTGTTAAAGCTTGTTATATTTTTATCATTATTATTTTAGCATTTTATTTTGCTTGCATGGAGCCGCTTGGAATCACTATTAGAATATGCTGATAATACCTGTAATTAATGCACTGCAGAAAAGTTTTTCTTAAATAAAATGTATATAAATAGCCATCGATTAAAATAAATATGTTGTAATGGTATTTAAAACACCGGACTGACCAATGATAAATCCTAAAAGTCATAAAATGATTACTTTCATTTACTAATTTATTATATCATGAGGAACAAAAAGAATTGCAATGTAATGACTGTCATGGAAATCAATATTAAAATTAAACTAGTACTGGCAGAAAAATCAATGCGCTTTGAGAAGGAACAAATGACAGGCCTGTTTTGATCTGCAGAAGTACGGCCAATATTGCCCATTACAGTCGGCCTTTCTGAAGCCTGTGTTAAGACCCGGGGCGCTGCGCAAAGCAATTTTGTGGTTAGGCACTATTTCAAAACCACACTCAAAACAGACAAAATACACATGCACACACACAAACTAATGCACTTGAAACTTTATGTAACTATTACACATTCAAACATGTCCATCCATCCATTTTCCAAACCGCTTATCCTACTGGGTCGCGGGGGGTCCGGAGCCTATCCCGGAAGCAATGGGCAGGAGGCAGGAAACAACCCAGGATGGGGGGCCAGCCCATCGCAGAGCACACTCACACACCATTCACTCACACATGCACACCTACGGGCAATTTAGCAAGTCCAATTAGCCTCAGCATGTTTTTGGACTGTGGGGGGAAACCGGAGTACCCGGAGGAAACCCCATGACGACATGGGGAGAACATGCAAACTCCACACACATGTAACCCAGGCAGAGACTCGAACCCGGGTCCCAGAGGCGTGAGGCAACAGTGCTAACCACTGTACCATGCCGCCGTCAAAAATGTCTAGTAAACCTTATTTACTGCTGTGAGATGTGAGTTGTTAATGTCACGACATGACAACTTGTTGATGATGTGAGGGTTGTCAGTAGAAGTTGGGATGGGGGATGGGATTAAGAGATGTGATCTGACAGAGGAAGCCCAATCATTGGCCAGATTACCCTGGGAATGATGAGGGATGGGGGATGGGATTACAGTAAGAGATGTGAACTGACGGAGGAAGCCCTCTCATTGGCCAGATTACCCTGGGAATGATGAGGGATTGGGGATGGGATTACAGTAAGAGATGTGAATTGACAGGGGAAGCTCTCTCATTGGCCAGATTACCCTAACTGCAAGTTTAACCATGTGTTATTCACAATCAATGTAAGCACGTTATTACTGGACTGAATACTTCATTTATAAGTCACATTTAAAAAAAATATTAGGTAGGCATGTGCTGACTGGCACAGTGCCACCTTTACGGACTGTTTCCTATCACCTTTTCTTACTAGAATGTGTCTCCCAGTACCATCTGTGTAAAATTCATGTGTGTGCAAACTGCATTACTGGCTATTATAAGTCTATATATAATTTTGTATTTTGTACAGCCTATTAGGGAGACTGGTCATAGCAGGTCTGATATAACAATTGATAATTTAAGAGGTAAATTAAAAAGTATACCTTATATTAGCAAGAGCATTAACTGGAAATAGATATGATAATGTGTTTATTTGGATCTATACTGATCATTTGTATTTACATAATACATCGAATGTTTGTTTATTTGATTCTGCAATCATGTAAAGAAAGGATTTTCTGTAGTAGCTACATAACCATTGAATCCACGACAATGCAGCTAAGAGATTACTTTGAGCACATTAAAAATATCAAATGCTTAACATGACTGAAATGTAATTTTGCTAAAAGCTTTGTTTTGCCAAATTGATTTAGGAAGCTGAATTTGTTTTACTGTACAGTGCAGGAGATTATCATCGGTATGCCGCATATTATGCATTATGCACGTCACGCACAATGTCCACCGACATTATTGCATATTCACAAACTTTTAATCAAAAGAGCTATAATGGATGTCCAAATTTACATTAAAAAGAAGTCTGTTTCAAATCACATGTTTTTCTTTCATAAGAAAAATAAAATATGCCCGGGCAGGATCAAAGTTACCCTCCTGTAATACTCGGTTGCACGGCCCTTGATGACAGTCTCCAGACATTTCTAAATGCTACTGACACTTTTCCTCTGCTAGTATCTCTCAGTCTTAAACTGAAATGTGTTGCAACTCTTTTTTCAGGACTCCTAGCACCAATAGCAAAGTTCAGGTCTCTCCAAAGGTTTTCATTTGAGATCTGGACTCGTTGCTGGTCGGTTTCTTGTTGATCCTTTTGTTTGTGTTTCTTGCTAAAGGACCTTCAATTCACACCGAGTGTCCTGGTTCTGGTACCATATTTCATTCTTCACTGCCCTCCCTCCCATTTTATGATCCCCTTAATAAATTCAGGACCCCCAGTACCAAAGCAGTCTCATATTACAGAGCCTCCAGCACAGGCTCCCTTTCTCTCTTTCCCCCACATTCCGGAAACCTCCTCATAGTTCCATAAGCAGCAGACTTGATTAATGATATTATTAAGAACTGTAAAAGCACAAGGTCTCAGGAGATACCCATGCAGCATTTAGAAAAATCTAAAATGTGTAGAATTTTTATTTTGTCATTACAGTATTTTTCCTGATTGTTTTGCACAGCACAATTATTAAAAATGGATTTAGAAAAAAAAAAACTGGCAAATTTGCCACCAATCATTGGTTAGTTCACCTATCACAGGTGAGTCTTATTGGACTGTAAATGAGTGTATTTGCACTGCAAACAGTTTGATTGTTTGTGTTTCTTGCTAAAGGACCGTCACAATGTCCGCATGTGTGTAGATAGGAGAGGTTTTGAAATATCTAAGCTGAAACTCTTTGACAAACACATTATCATAGTTTTGCATCAATATGAAGATCATCCATCTATCCATTTTCCAAACCGCTTATTATGAAGATCATTTTAACCATCATTTTCTTTGACTGCCTAAGCTTTTTTCCACAGTACTTTTTATGTAATTCTTATTATTTGATCCTACACTGCTGTGTATCAAACAAATGAGTATACAGGCCAAAGCTGTTTCACTGTGCGCTATTTTCAGTAGAGTGTCAATAATGTTGATCAGTATTGTAAATAATTTAAACAACTGTTTTTATTTTGATTAGCTACGGAAGCCACACACAGTGGACGTTTTATTAATTACATCTGTCCATTAATGCAAACAGCCTGTTCCTCTATACAGCATCATGCAGCTGTAGCTGAATATGTAAAACAAGCAGGCGGGTCAAGACGTTCAGTTACGATGAGGCTCAGTATTATAACGGCTGAGTCGTGTGATGGACGCGATTTTAAACATGCTGTGATTGTTGGTGTCACGCATGGTGCTTCCACCATCTCAGACACCGCTTGGGATTTTCATGTACCAAAGTGTCTAGAGAACGGTGTAATGAACAAAAATATCTGGTCAAGGGCAATCATGCTCCCTTGTTAATGAGGGAGGTCAGAGGAGAATGGCCAGATTTGTTAAAGCATCCAGAAAGGCACCTTGGAGCACACAACTTGTTAACCGCTTAAGTGGTTTTATGTTGTAGAATATAGGGGTACCTAATATAGTGTATATAGCAATGCAGTCCATTAATTTTAGACTTGCATAACCTACAAACCCTCACAATTGAAGCTATGTGTATTTTCATATCAGGTTTTGTTGCCTGAAGTTCTTCTCTGTGATCTCTGTGTATCATCAGGATATCTCCATGCTGTGAGCAATTCCGCTGTTTGCAAAGTGAATCTTTATCCTTTGAGCTGTAAAATGCTAATGTTTCACAGTCTGGTATAGGGAGAAGCACATTCTGGGTTTGTTTACAGGGGTTTGCTCACAAAATCCTTCGCTCTCTGTGGTCTGAGAAGTGAGTCAGACCATGCATGAAGCTAGAAGCTGCCTTCATCATAATGTGTGTACCGCGGTACGTGTCGAAGCATGTTGGACCATGGAAATAGAGCCTGTTCACTAGAAACAGATTCTTAAAAGAAGGCTTTTGCAAGTGTGGTAAATGCATGTATAAGTACATAAAAGATACTGCTATTCTCTAGACAACTGGACTTTAGGGTCTCCGTAGAATAAAAATAAGTTGTTTTGAGTTTTACCACACAAATTGTTCCAACTCATGTAGCTTTGTTGACTTATCTTGAGAAAGCTTTGAATTGTAACTTCATGCTGGAATCTATCTGATAAGTATTTGTGTTGGATTATGGTTTTATTATACTTGGTTTTGCAGTCCCACTCAATTGTGTCTGTAAGTCATAATGGATATTTCAGTCACATAATGAATCTGTCCTGCTATTTCACCCGTGGCTGAAATTATTAAGTAAATTTTAAAGGTATTCAAACTGACCATGGTACAGGTATTACAGGTATTAAACTCGCCATGCCTACCATCAATGGCTAAGCATGGCCATGGTTGGGTAACCTTGAGCTTTTCTCCAATCAGAGGCGAGACATTCTCATAAACAATGGTCTGAGTGAAGCAATTAATACTGAAAAAATCCATGCATTCAGCCTCTGATGATAATATAACAATCCTTCATTTATTCATTTACTGGATCCATTTTAGTTTGTGACAACTGTCATATTCTTTGTTAATCAGGAAGGTCTACACAGACCGCATTATATTTTTTGTTTTGATGTTTTTTTAAAGTGTGTTGTTACTTCGTAGTGAAGAGCTCATCTTCGTATTTTGGAATTTCCTCAGCCTTTCGGTCTTCGTTTTAAGTATTACTAGTTTCTTTCCCCCAATGGTACTCCGTGAAAACAGAGCACGACTTTTATACCCAAGACATATTATTGCTGCATAATACCTCGAGGGGCGAACTGCATATTCTTCTGGTTCATGAAAACTCAGTATTGTAGCTAATGGCTGAACTTTGATGGAGAGTGGAAGGTTCAAAGGATCTACGTTTCTCTAAAAGTCCTCTGGTTATGATTATGTCATTATAGTAATTCATATTCATACTCATAGGTATATTATAGACATCTTTCCTCATATTCTTTTATATCTGGATTATAGCTAAGTCTAGCTTTGAGTACTGGTTTGTAATATTTTTCAATATTAAGGAATTCTACTGAGGTATGTAAATCAGTAGTGGTGCAAACCCACTGTTACCATTACACACCATTAAGGTATGACAGGATCGGACTGGCACCAGAAACACACTGCCACCAGTAATGTAACGTTGCTTCAGTCTTAGGAGCACCTGCACCCTCTCCACCTTTTAATTGTTTCAAATGACAGTTCAGGGCAGTATTCTGAAGAGCAAGGAGCGTAAGCAGCACTCAGAACGTCAGACCCATGCAGTTAAAGGCATAGAAAAGCATCTGGCCAGCGATCACTTTGTTTTTAGCTCCAGACAAATGAGAGGGACTTTCCAAAAGAACATTATTTATCTATGGGCTAAGAAGGCCTTAAACATCTGAGGTCGGATTGTTAAGCACTTGTGTTTGTACTAATTTGTCAACAAATTTCTTTCAAGTGCCCTACACATGCGTTTAAAGGCAGGATCCCACCATATAGGGATTGACTGCCTCTAGGTTTCAAGGGATCAAGAAAGGGGTTAATGTACAAAATATCATAAGATGCATAAGAATCTTATATCTTAATATAAACTCATTAACTGGCATTTAGACCATCCTGAAAATTAAATTTAAGTTTAACATAACCTAGGGTGGTGATGCGACACTCTTGTGTTACTCTTTGGCATTATAATAATAACAGCATTTCTTCCACTGTGGAGTTGCCCTGGACTGCTGCAGAACATAGACACTGTCTGCTCAGCACACTGAGACCAAGTTTTACTCCAAATATTTCATCTCCAAGCTTTACTCCATGAAGGTGTAGAGTTGATCTTTTGTGAGAGGCTGGCTTCCGAGGAGAGCATCATCCACCCCCTGATCTACACCAGCAGCGGGCAGCAAACTGCTTCCATGTCCTTCTGTGATAAAATGTTTGGCATTTGTCCCAAGAGACAGAGCACCATAATTATCCTACGCTTCACTCCATCTCCTGGAGTGCAATAGCACGACTGGGAACTCCATAAAGTTCAAATTTCATTGTCCTTTTAACGCAAATCTGCACACATGCTTTATTACACCAAAATGACTTTTTCTCCCCAATAGAAAAATAATGAAACTTAAATTAGGCAATTCACATAAACACATCTATCTGTATCAGTGTCTCACCTCCTTGTTATGATTTGCTACTGTATATTGCTATAAACAACCTTTACAGTGGTATAAAGAGAAGCTGCAATCTGGTAGCAATGATTAGCTGTGATCTTTGCAGCTTCATAGCATGACAGCCCAATCCTAAATGTAATCATTTTTCAAATGTAACAACAAACAGGGTGAAATGGAATCAAAGTGATGCCAAGTGAAAACGTTCAATAAGAAACTTTTAATGATGCTTATGTGGCTGGTTTCCCGTTTGTGGGTAAAAGCATTAGGGATGATCTCACAATTGGTCTGAGCTTCATTTCACAAGGTTTTATGTGATTCTTCAATTAAAATATGTTGTTTATGTTCTCTCATGGAGAAATTAGTCAAAGTAGGCTGGCACAGTTTACACGCACCTCTACAATATTTCCTCAGTTTTCTAGAACTTGTTCTTTCAATCGATTTCCTCCGCTTCTTGAAAATGAGAGGGCGAGAACATAGGGACGCTCCCCTAATGTGCCTGCCTGCTAGGTAACACGGGTGTTTTACAGTTTCATCTGTGTTACTGCTTTGTTGTTTTGGTCAGATTTGGGATCTTATGCTCTGTACAGAGATGTTACAATTGGAATATACCTTATATTAGCAACTAAATTGAGTATATTTCCCTGGTGAGTAGTGTTACGATGAAAAGCATAAATAAACAGCCTATGAGCCTAAATTTAAAGGCCATTCCAAAAGTGTGTGAGTGTGTGTGTGTTGGGGGGGGGTTACTCCTTGCTGATATGAGAATTACTTTATTAGTCTAGTCTAACATGTCTACAGACTATCCAGGGACCTCAGCTAATCTGACCTGGCTGTGCCTTTGCGCTCGAATAGGAAAAACAAACGCACTTCTATTACCTTCCCACATCACCTCCACTGCGTTTGTTTTTCAGCTGGTTTTTCAAAAAGGTTCATTTCCTATAAGCTGATTTTCCATTTCCTTTACATGATTTGCTTCTTTATTCTATACGAGAGAATGAAAAACAAAACAATGGGGCAGTCTTTTGGTTTGTGTTACATGCGTTTTCGGTAATCCAACAAGGTAATTAATGTTGAATAATGAACCCATTGCTCTGATTATTGAACAGGGCCCAGTGCATCCGTCTTTTATGTGGTCACTTGGCATTTATTTTTCAATGGTCTTTTAGCTAGAGGAATATGAAACATTCTTTAATGGTTCCTAGGGTTAATCATACACCCAGGTTATTTGCATCAGTGTTTTTCTGGTGGTAATAATGGAATAATGCGGTATTTGGAAATATCCTTATTAATGGTTTTGGGACAAAAAAGATTGATCAATTTCAGAATGATGTCATCCTGTACAATAAAGCAAAGCCTTTAATGGATCCATTAATGGATGTAAGAAAAATAACTGTGGCTGATTCCAGTGTTTTCTCTTAAAGCCAATTAGCTCAGATGTGGTTTGTTTGTGACTTTGTTCTCGGTGGGTGGCTGCCACTACTGACAGATAGCATGGGTAGGTTATCTGCCAATGCTCGCTTTCACAACCACTTACAGCTCAATAAGCATGATACATTACTGCAAAGTATTAAAGATCACTGCAAATGACTAAATCAAGTTAAGCAACCTTCGACACTGGGGCTTAACACTAGAAAAGTTGAATGACATTCAAGTTAAAATATCACAAATAAAGGAGGTGAATGGAAATGTTCGGGTTTTTGAATTGAAAACCAAACAAATATCATTCCTTCTTGGTATATGAGTGACATTGTACTGGATGTAACTGCGACAGAAATGCAATTCCGTTCCCCTAATTCCCACCTGACTGACTCCGGCTGCGACAAAAGTGAGAGAGACGCAACACGGAGACGTGCACAGAGCTAAGTCAAAGCAGAGCCGCACTCCTGCTTGGAAATGTACACCCCCTTGACCAGCAGAGCAATTATCCCAGCCACAAATCCCTCTTCATCACCACTCCCCCCATAAAGCCAGGGACACGGGGACAGCTCCTGGTGACAAGATCTGCATGATAATTCCACAGCTTCTGCTTTCATGGATGCGCGGGAAATGGTGCTTGCTGGCATATGGCATCTCTCTGTCACTTCCTCTGAGCTTTTAACCACAGATGTCTAATTAAACGCGAGTCAGACGCTGGTTCCTATTGCCGTTGTCAATATGCTGACAAAGTTCCCCCGACGGAGTTCATTCTTCACGCCAGCCTGACAATTCCCTCAGCATTGTGTCTTTCAGTCTGCAATTGAATCTTTAAGTTTTCCAATCAATTTGGAATTATACAGGGTAGTGAGGCATTGATTGCTTTCTTCTCAGTTTCATTTTTGCTGTTATGTCAGTAAAAGGAGGTGTCACATTCTACTATTAAATCTCCACCAGCTGCTAGTCGTACTATTCTTTTTCCAACTCAGTTGAATTGATGAGTGAAAAAATTACAAGAAGACTAACTGTTGGTGTTGAACTGAGAACGTTAATGGTGAGTAAACGGTCAGGCCAGTCCTGACAGTTTGCTATTTGTACTTACATCACTAAAAGTTTGATGTGCTCTCATCAAGAACAGGGAACATGCAGACCTCTCAGCACTGGAACAGACAGCCACACACGCTGAATTACCGGAATACCAGGAAAGGGAGCTCAGTGTAAGCGAAGTGATGGAATCAAGTCAAATGTAACCAGTGGAGTATTAATAGCCAGGAGAATTTAAGCAATGTTTTTGTGCGATCAATAACGTTCATAGTATATACCAGACCTTGTGAGAACGCACCCCACTGGCAGCCAGCAGAGCTGAATATTTAGTGATGGTAAATAAATACGTCACTTTCAGTTGATACAATGTAAAGGAAAGCTTCATCTAGCAGCTATGAAAGCTGCAACTATCTTTTCAGAATTTTGCATGACTCCAATTCCGATGCATAAAATAACAAAAAGAGAAGCACGTATACAGACGTTTACATTCCTCTCTTGCTTATTCACTGGACAAATGGCCATGTGCTGCTTACAATCAAGCTAGAAAATGTCAAATCTTTTGGGAAAACGACTCTTGTGTGGATTCTGCGTGCTTTACGGCCAGCTAGGAGTGTCTTTCACATAAATAATTACAAACCATTGGTTAATTTTTCCAAAGAAGAATGAATATGTGATTTTTTTACGACGATACATTTTTAGTAACGAGTAGTTATTGTTTCATAATTTAATCTGAATGATATAGGCGGCAGCACTCCACAGCCCCTATGGACTATAGCCGCCTCCAATATTAATATTCCGCATGTAGCCGATTCTGCGCCTGCTAAGTCCCCTGAGAGTCATTTTCACTTATCAATATTTAACGAGGTTTCGAATCACAAATCACCGACTATAACATTATATCATATTTGCTAATCTTTGTAATAAGAAAAAAAATCTAATTCTACTATGCCCAAGGAAAGGCAAACCCCTTTACAAAAGTTTCTGCTGTTTGTAAGTGCAGAGCAGTTGCTTGAAGTGCAGATGCAAATGACATTTCCCCCTACCGCAAATAAAATTCCGCCACCATAAATTATATTGTATTAACGTAAGCCTGTCCTTAATCTATCACACTTCGGGTGAGTGAGATTTGAAAGAATGGGAGGGGGGGTGGGCGTCTTAAACGCCATTCGGACAGAGGAGCCTAGGGTCGGAAAAAGGGAGACGTTAAATACCGCATCTCTTACCTCACCACTCCGTACATCACCAGAATGTTTCCGAGCAGTCCCACCACACAGATCACGGAGTACAGAGCCGTTATTGATATGGCGATTATTATACTCGTGGCGCTTTTTACTGGGCTTTGCTCCGTGTAGTTGCTCCCGTTAGGCATGAACCCCATCGGGTCTTCCTGAAATGTGACGTTGAACGGGATCACCGAGTAAAGGTCGGCGAATTCAGAACCGGGCACGGTGGAGAGCTCCATCGCTCCTCTCCTCCGTAACTTTAAGCCAAAGTGAGCAGTGGCCAGCAAACGCTGCGCAGTCCCGATCTCCTAACTTCACAGTGAGGCTGTTCCGATTGTTCTAAGTAGCGGTCCGCTGGTAAAAGCCCGATCTCATCTAGTAGTCATGCTGAAATGAAATCGTCCCGGGTGTTTTTTCCCAGTCCTGAATGGAGGGAGGAGGAATTGAGTCAAACCTTCTCAAAATGTATCTAGTGTTGCGAGCGTAAGGCGCAGCTGTAGCAGGGAATCCGTGTAAAATACTCCGATATGTAGGAAGGTAGTGGTGCGACTGGTGCGCAGTAAAGCCCACCGTCCGCCCGAGCAGAAAGGCTTTGCCGCTCTCCGTCTCCTTTGATTTCTTATAAAAACCCGGCAGCTCTATCGACGTCAAAGCCACGCAGTTGGCTGAATATCAAAATATTAATGTCAGTCGTGTTCCGCGAAATTATCTAAGTTCTGGCACGATGAACTGCCATGCAGATAACCCAAGTCATAAGAAATTATGAATTCAACTAATCTTCACAAATGTGTTCTTTACATCGTCGATTTTAAAAACAACAACAATAATAATAATAATAATAATAATACTGATGATGATGATGATGAGGATTATTTATTTTACATAAAATCAGTGTTTATTAGCGGATCATATATCTATTTCTGTTTATGTTTTTAACGTTTCTCTATAGACAATATCGAGATAGCATAATGTTATATAGGCCTATGCATAGGTTATTAATAATAATATTTTTAAATGATGTGCAGAGTAAGAGTAATGTATGCATTGTTCATCTAGTAGTTTTCTCATTTAAAATGAGTTTTCTCTCTGTTTTTGTGTTTATTTCGCTTCTACTTCAGGAGAGAAAGAGCTTCAGGCAATACCAATAAAATCAGTGATAAATGGTACGCAGGCGATATACAGGCTACGCAAAAGGGCACCGAAAGCGTCCAGTGGTTTGAAAACAAATCAGGATTTGAAGACAATTGTAATATGAATCAAAATCTTCTTCAGGCACTACCAGATTATCATCAGAACCGCTTTAAGCAAAATGGCAAGTGGGGAAATGCAACGCAGCTGATAAGCAATCTGGTGTTAAACGGCGCGTTCCGTCGCACCTCTTTGGCGTTCCGGTTTGTCTTCATCACGCCCTCTAGTGTTTTGTGTATTAAAGTATAACTTTTTGCATAAATTAAAATGAATAATTTTAGTCATTAAATGTTGCCAGCTTGATGTATCACTTTGGTCGCAAAAATATTGACGGAGCAGAAATAAATGATATGTTCCCACACATACGGATTAGACACTGCTATGGGTACCGATTATATTATCTAATTCCGAAATGCGAAATGCAGTAACTTAATGAAAGGGGAGTTCGAGCCATTAATAATTACAAAACTTTTGTAACATTACAATAGAGTGAGTTTATTTGAAGATCTCTTTGAGGAATGCCATGACGTTTCAGTTATATGCGACAAACGGAAGAAAGCAGTAAACTAGATGCAACACTGTCACGTGACATATGCAATCAGCGTCCCTACAGTATGTACCTAATAATTGAGTGACAACTAAATAACAAGAAAAAAGATAAGAGGAATAAGTGACACATGTAACCAAATGATTACTCACTAGCTGTCTTACAGACTTTGAATTACTGAAGACATGCTTCTTCAGGAGCGAAAATATTAAATGTATTTTCACCATGGCAATTAATCTCCTGCAGATTCTAGCAAAAAAAAATGAATGGAATAGATATGCTTTATTCGTCCACATGAGGGAATTGTCTTTTCATCCACCCCGAAATACACTGGAAAAAAAACAACTAGTTTTGCTGGTTGAGCAATTTATGATAGTTTAACAGCTTAAAGTTTATTTTCACATGGTGCTTTGAGGGTTTAGATGGTCACACCCGCCCAGTAAAACCATCAAAGAGCAGCAAGAGGTGGGACATGACCATCTAAGACCAGCTACCAGCAGAAGCTGGTTCAGTATGGCTGTCTTGCTCTTCCTGAAACAAATAGACATTTATACAAGTGACAGCAAGTTTTTCAGGGTCACAGCGCAGGACTGGCCAACTTCCAGTATCCCTACAACAACTGGCGTGAAGGACCATACTCAAGGTCCTATTAGGGCCCTCACTCTGCTGGCCATGGGATACGAACCAGCGACCTTCTGATCACATGCACAGAGTCCTAATCACTAAAGTCACACAATCCCAGTAAAAGAACGCTGCTTTGGCAGAACCACATATCCAAAAATATAGTGACCTCATCACTGTCCCACTCCATGGAAATCAAAAGGTTTCCAGAATCATATTCGGATCTGGATTTTTCCACTAAAACAAAAAACAAGCATTTGTACACAAGGCTATAAATGTAAATACAGAGGCTCCTCTACTTATGGATGAGATACGTTCCAAAAGGCCGTTCGTAACTTGTTCATAAAAGCCCGAAATGTTCGAAATGTTCGTAAGTTGTCATTCAACATCATTTTAAGGGTATACGCAAATACTAAGAACTAGGATGCTGGGAGTACGCACGCTACGCTGCTGCATGGCGGGAGTAGTGGCCAGAAGTTGTACTAGGTGAAATTGGCGCGCAGAAAAAAAAATGATCTTGCAGACAGGAAACGGGAGCCCAAATGAACCCAATTTGGACTTACAGTCCTCTTCGTTCCTATGTCTGAAAGTTCGCAAGTTGAAAGTTCGTAAGTAGAGGAGCATCTACTCCGCTGTGCTGAACCTTCCCATTTTTGACCCCTCACTGTCCTGCTTTGTTTCCCTGCTTTTGTATTATTTAATAAAGCCCCTTTCTCTTTTCCTGATGCCTGCCCTCTAGTCTTTTAGCTTCCAGACACAATAGGTGCGGGCTGTACATGTAACGGAGTAGGTGGGCGTCCAAGTGTGGAGCATTCTATGGCTATCTATTAATCATAGTCAAACCATAACTCAAAAACTTAAATCATCATTGGATAATCATCCAAAAATCCAGGACAGAGCAGAATAACAGCAGAATCTGAATCTAAAATCACAGAGTTGAGAAACAGGCAGTGGGTCAGTGAACAGAAGGTAAACTGACAATCAAAAGAAAATGGATAAACGCTCAGAACAGCCTGACGTCAATAAAATACTTGACAAGCACCTAAAGAGAACAAGGGACTGTTTTAATAAACTGATGAAGACTACCGGAGAAGAGTTGCAGGTCCTGCCGATGACCCAGACTGGATCCCAGATCCTGGTGTGGACTGATTTGGAATTCTGACAGTACACCAGCCAATGTCTTAAAATGTATATTACATTCATGTTTTCTTCTCTCTTTATGAGCTGAGTGCCTTGACCTGTACTGCCACTGGAACTCCACTGTCAACACTACAGAACCAAGGAATTCCTGTAGTATCACTGCCTTGTGCGTTGACACTGTTGCTGACATCTTGCCAGTAAATCACAACTCTGTAACCTTACATACAGCGAGAGCTACTTTCACAAAGGGAATAATCTGGGGAGTTATGCATTGGTGATAATTGTAGTACATTTATGGATTTTCCTGACGGTCAAGTTAGCCATATTCTAAAGGTGCTACACTTAATGGATATAAGTATGGGGACACTTGGCTATTACTTCTACAGGAACTTTTATGACATCCTATTCTATATCCATAGGTATTAATATGGAGTTGGTTCCCCCTTTGTAGCTAAAACAGCTGCCACTCTTCTGGAAAGGCTTTGCACAAGATTTTGGAGTGTGTCTGTGGGAATTTTTGTCCATTCATCTGAAAGAACATTTGGGTAGTCAGGCACAGATGTTGGACATGAAGGCCTGGCTCACAATCTCTAACCTAGTTCATGCCAAAGTTGTTTGATGGGATGGAGGTCAGGGCTCTGTGTGGGCCAGTCAAGTTCTTACACACCAAACTCACCCAACCATATCTTTCATGAACTTTCTTTTGTGCACTGGAACAGAAAAGGGCCTTCCCCAAATGGTTCCCACAAAGTTGGAACATAGAATTGTCCAGAATGTCCTAGTTTGCTGAAGTATGATGAGTTCCCTTGACTGGAACTAAGGGGTTCTAGCCCAACTCCTAAAAAACAATCCCATACCATTATCCGTCCTCCACCAAACTTTACAAATGGGAACAATACAGTCAGAGAGGTAACTTTCTGTGGCATCCTCCGAGAAGTGCGAATCGCCACTCTACAGAACATATTTCCACTGCTCCAGAGTCCAGTAGCGGCATTCTTTACATCGCTCCGTCCAACCACTGGCATTGTGCTTCGTGACGTGAGGCTTGCATACCACAGTTCGACCATGGAAGCCCACTCCATGAAGCTCCCAGCATACAGTTTTGTGCTGGGATTAATGCCAGAGGAAGTTTGACACTGCAGTTACTGAGTCAGCAGAGCGTTGGCAACTTTCATGCACCATGATATGTACCTCAGCACTTGGTGACCCAGCTCTGTTGCTTTATGTGATCTGCCACTTGGCGGCTGAGTTTCTTTCGTTCCTAAATGTTTCCACTTTACAATAATACCACATATAGTTGACTGTGCGATATCTAGCCGGGATGAAATTTCACATACTGACTTATTGCAAAGGTGACAGTGCCATGCTTGAATTCAGCTCTTCAGAACAACCCATTCTTTCACACGTTTGTAAACCTGACTGCATGCCTAGGTGCTTGATCTTACACACCTGTGGCAATATGTCTGAATGGAAAACCTGGATTGAATTAAGAGGTATGTCCCAATACTCTTGTCCATATAGTGTATACAGTATGTTCAGTAAATAGGCACAGCTGGCACCTGATTTACAGTACATAGATTATCTCCATCATAGCCTGGTAGCGACACTACATTCCGAGTTTCCTTGCTATCCAACAGATTTTTTCTCCCACCTGTCCTTATGTAATCTATGTAAATTTACTGAGACTATTAGTTATGCTGTTATCATCACATGTTTGTTTTCCAGTGAGATGCCAAAGCTCACTGCACCTCCGCACCTCCAAGCACAAGGTATAATTATGTAGCAGTTTCCTGGGTAACAAATGACTGATACCTGAAATTATTCTCTTTGGTTATTGCCATAATGTAATATCTACTTTTAAAATATCTTGGGGGATTTAAACTCAGTTAAATATTTAAAAGTTAAGTTGAAAGATATGCTTGGGTTCAGAACAAGACCCCTTTAAAGTTGCCTCACTGTGAAGTCTTCTCCTCATTCTGCTCCCCTGTTGTGCTCCAGAGATATTAGAGAAATGTAATCAGTTGCTATAAGCATGTTGTATGAAGGTACTGTCATGCCCCACTCTTCC
The DNA here is from genome assembly GCF_023856365.1 of Brienomyrus brachyistius. Classification (NCBI taxonomy): domain Eukaryota; kingdom Metazoa; phylum Chordata; class Actinopteri; order Osteoglossiformes; family Mormyridae; genus Brienomyrus; species Brienomyrus brachyistius. The sequence goes on along the minus strand of NC_064541.1, from coordinate 28,726,806 downwards.
GATCCTCCTGTGTGCCACGCCCCCTCATCCACCCCGTGTGGATTCCCCATGTTTACCAGCTGTTTCTTGTTGCTGTCATTAGTCCAATGTATTTAAGTCCGCGTTTTAAGTATGTTTTCCCAGTCCGGTCATTGATGTTACTGATGTTATTGTGTGTTTTGGAGTGTGTTAGCCACCGTTTATTCGTCTCCAGGGCTCCCGTCGCCCGTTTTCCTGTTCTGGACGTGACAGGTACAGTCATGCTTTTATTCACAAAATGCCTTTAATGGTCTGAGCTTCATTTAATTTCATAACTATTTGGTCCAAAAAGGCATGAAATGGAATTTAAAATTAGATATTGCCCACTGAACACATAATTGAATAATAATAATAATAATAATAAAATTTTAGTTTTTGCACACTCCCTTTCTGGGTTCTATCATTAGAATGTTCCTCAGCGTGTGCCCTGCCATGAATTTTCGTGATTCATCATACCCACAGATGCGTTGTGAAGCACATTCCTCGAAGAGATTATGACTTAAACTGTTGAGGATTTGAGCAGATGAACCTCTGATCATTCGTGCAGTGCATGGACCTCAGTTCCAGCTGTCCAGTCGTGTTTCAGTCAAGGCTTCACAATGCAGGACCCTGGCCAGCTTTCATTCCTTCCTGTCATAAATATTCGATGATCTCCTCTGCTCACAGTTCTGAGATGACTTCGCCCTTCTTTCAGGAAACTTTAAGCAAAGCTACGTATAGAAGCCAGCGTGACCCCAGTAATGAACAGAGGTGGGTTATAAAAATATACAGGCATATGTAATTCATTGTACACATTTAAGGTTTATTCTGTATATGAGCACATTCTGGGAATCATTCTTATTTCTTGTGATTTTGAATAAATAATCTTTAATCAACAGCCATCCATCCATTTTCTGTGACTGCATGTCATATTCAGGGTTGTGGGTGGACTGGAGCCTATCCCGGAGGCTACGGGCACAAGGCAGGGGACAACCCAGGATGGGGGGCCACCCCATCGCAGGACACAGTCACGCACCATTCAGTCACACATAATGACTTGTCAAATTAATTGAAATGTATTTTTTTTTTCCCTGTGCGATACGCCATCGGCAAGACAATAACAAACAGTATCCGTGCCTTAGTGCAGCTCCCTGGATGCCTGGCAGGACAGCAGAGTGCAGTGCGCTCCATCATGAAACCCGGATGGGCGTTTTCCATGTGCAGTTGAATGACTGCCGGCATCTCTATCTGTAGGGTTCTTCTCCAACAGACCCGACGGCAGCAGAGCTCCTTTTTTATCTTAGGCTTCCTTATATCACCACAAAATATGTCTCTGTTTTAAGTTTTTTTCTGGGGCTAGGAGCTGGCTTCACTTTCAGTGCAGAATGGTGCATCGCGGAGGCTTTCGTGTCAAACTGCATCTCCGAGTTTCTTCAGGGAAAACCAAGCTTCCAATCTCCACTTGCGCACGAGCTTCTCGTTTGTCATAATTGAACTTCCAGTATATTTAAAACAGCATTGCATAAACCGTATATTTAAATGCAGATACTTTCATGCAATGATTTCATCAGTCAACTGTAGCATATGTCACTTGCACCGGCCTGAGTAAAATATATTACCCATAAAATACCCATATTCCAGGTCAGTGACAGAAATAGACAAATGAACAGCTGGTAGATCAGTAATGTACTGTCATTTAACCCTTTCCTCCTGCCTTGACTACTAAATACAAGTTATAAGCAAAATATTAAAGACACATTTTTAGCAAGATTCATAAACCAGCATCTGTTCCCAGTTTCCTTCAGCAGGCAACCATTATTTTATTTAATTTTATTTTATTTATTTATTTCTTTATTTTTAATGTCAGACACCATGTTGTATGAGCTTTTTATCTTGTGACCTAATCTCCAAGTGATTCACAAACTCGGCCAGTTTCAGTACCTTTAAGACTCGAATTCTTTTAATCAAAACAGTTCACCACTTTATTGATATCTTGCCCGATGGAAAAAAATAAAATATCAGAGCCGAAACAAACTCTTTTTCACACAGATGGCAGATAGCGCAAAGAGGACAGGGGAAAGCGTCTTTCCCCTGCGTGCTTAATGAAGACGGGCACTGCAAGGACAGCTCTTTGTTCGATAGTCACTGCGCTACAGGCATCGCAGCTCTACAGCCTGTTCGTCTGGCTGGATGCGTGTGGAAATGGACTGGCACCAGAACAAAGCATCCACACAACTGTGTGATATCACAGAAGACTGACTCTATTCTCCGCATGGTTTGCTAGGATGAGCTGCTTCCTGGCTCACAAACATGAAGCTTTTGCTGATGCCCTTGCTGATGTCTGATTTTTAAATAATTGTCATAAAACATCAAAAAAAAAAAAAACATCCAATCCAGATCAGAAATGAATGAGATATTTTTTTAATACCCCACGACCCAGAATGAGCAGCTGTAGCATAAATGGATATAACTGAGGATAAAACACTACTTTAAAAATGTTTTGTGGGAGACAGAAGGGCAGTTTTCTAGGCAGCACACAGTGAAGGTAAAGGCTCCGTGCCCAGTGCTGCAGACGTCCTGCTTACAAACCAGCTTCAGTGCTGGCGGCTCACAGCTTCAGTGCTGTACTGGATTCTGTTCCCATCAAGATCTCTGTTAATTTGACTTAATTGAGCTGTTGATTGAATAAATTGCACTCTGTAAATCACATTTAACTTTGTTTGCTGAGGACTTAATAAGCTGATTTTGTATTAGGAGGATGTATCCTGCTAAAAGGCTTCAGAGAATGGTTTTTACCTCCTGTGTATAAATCCATCCATCTTCGAAGCACTTCTTTAAAATAATGTCATGGGTGGTCAGACACCCTGGACGGGATGCCAGTCCATCACAGGTCACAAAACAGGGGACACTCTGGACGGGATGCCAGTCCATCACAGGGCACCAGGCAGGAGACACTCTGGACCGGATGCCAGTCCATCACAGGTCAGAAAACAGGGGACACCGTGTTTGGAATGCCTGTCCATCACAGGGAACAAGGCAGGGGACACCCTGGACAGGATGCCAGTCCATCACAGGTCACAAAACAGGGGACACCCTGGATGGGATATCAGTCCATCGCAATCATAGGGCATTTTTACAGTACTATTCTCTCCCAATATATAACTACAAATACAGCACCTGTGATTATTCCGATTATGAATCGTCAATAATTGCATATTTCTTCTATTGTTCCAAATAAAGATGGAATAATATGAAAATTTAATATCACGATTATAGTGACCAAAATTATCACGGTTATCAGCATTATCGGGGTATTATTCAAACATGCTGATCATTTTCAAAAAATACTGATGCACAAATTTAAATAATTTCACCATGTTTTATATTGAAAACATAAATAAAATAGTGGTTAGATAAGCCAATAATTTATGTAAACACATGTAAACCATATCAAATGTGCATTAAAAATCTCTGGAGTTCTGTCACTGCTTTCCATCCAAGTTTTCACTGACCCCCCTGTAACATTATAGATATCTGCTGCAAATTTTAGAGTTTGGGTAGGAAGTGCAAAGCTTTTGTAGTTCTTCCTTCTACATACATTCCTTTTTGCACATTGAAGATGAGATGTTTCCAGCAAATCTGTGGTAGTGACTAGCTGCACCACATTTGCTTACTTCTATTGAATTGGAGCAGGTGACTGACAGCAGACAGTAAATTCCTCCACGATGGGTTCAGAGGTTCAATACTCCCATCGCCGTCATAACATGTAGGTGATTCAGTTGTCGTCTAGTTTTGTGCCTGTATACCTGCGTTTGGGAGATTGTTGTTAACTTTGGTTGATGCTGGACAGTATTTAACATGAGTTTTTCCAAAGTCTGGCAATCAACCACGGTTTTAATGAAAATCTAAATTTGAAATGCCCATATCATCGGGAATATTACCGCGAAACCGGTGAGCGTTTCATCTCTAGTGCCAGCGTCAGCTCTCCATTTCACATGCCTGATAATGTCATTATTGGGGCTGGTTTAACATGTTTTATATGTGACTCAGCAGCTGTGTCAGATATATTAACCTTGAGCTTAAATGACAACTGCTGAACGGCAGCTGGCAAGAATGGAAGGAGGCAACCTTTGAAACAGGAGGTTCTCATAAACAGCAGCTTTTCATGTAGGTTCGTGCCAGTAAATCACATTGCTGGGCCTTGGTGGGCTTTTTTCTGGCCTATCACTTTACCCTGAAAATAGTCTTACCGCCTTGTCTAATTGTGAAGCTAATAGATGAGACTTGTGTAAAGTAATGGATGTGACAGGCTGCTACCTGCCCCTGATCCGAGAATGCTGCCAGCTATGACCTCCAATGTGTTAGACAAAATTACTCAGGGGATCCTTCCCAGGATAAGTTAATAGCAGAGCTGTCGGCTGGGGCACACCTTGAAGCACGAAGGACTGTGTTGCTGCGTTTTGTACCAACAGGGTAAACCCTGACCTTCTCACTGGCTGATGGGTGAAGCAGGTCTGGCTGGATTTCCATGGCAGCGTTATATCCTGATAGGAATCGTCTGCTTTACCTCCACCCCCCACCTCCACCTCTCAATTCGACCGTGATGTCTGTGCACCTGCGGGTCTTTGTGCGAATCTGCTCCGAACTGGCAGAGCATCCAGTCGGTCACACTGGTTCTGCTAAATCGGCTGGAATGGAGGCAGTGGAGATGGCAGAGGCCCGCTCGTTAGGCGGCTCCACCAGGGGCCGGCAGGATGGCCATTCAGGACTCACAGCACATTTGTTTTCCTCAAAATAACTGGCACTAATCTGTAGCTAATCAGTAACCGGCACGTTTCGCAGCAGGACGGGCGGTTTCTTAATCTGTCTCCGCATACAGTATCTGCAGGAGCTGCATCACAAAGGTCTCATGATCCAAGGCTGTTTTCATTGTTTGTTCTGATGAAGCCTGGCTAGTGAGAAAGTGTAGCCGCATTGCCCGCTCAGAAAGGGGGAGTAGCCCCCAGCACTGGGAGCGTGGGTGGTGCTCACAAGCCCAGCCGAAAAATCAGATCACGGCTCGGAGATTTAGCCGCCCGGAGAGCGGTCCGGGAACAAGCCGGCCCGAGGTGGCACAGGACGGCCTCTCTGCTAATTATAAGCATATGGAGCAGACAGACTCTGGATTTGCAGCCGGCCTGCTGTTCGTTACGGCCGTCTGCTCTTTATGGCAGCGATGGCGGCTGAGCCAAGCCGCCTCCCTCGCACCCTGAACCACATGTGATCGCAGGCCACTCTGTCTGCGACACCATCGCCGAAAATCCTCGCCCACATGTCTCTGCTGGCAACGCTCATTGGCTGCTTAGCTGAACCAGACACGTGCCCATATCCATCAGAGCTCGCAATTCTGTAAGGTCAAGCCTGAACCTCACTGGTGATAAAATAAAACAATCCATGCTGGGAAAAACAATTGTTCATTTTAGGAGAAGCTGAAAAATATGTAATTGTGTTTGCGTGAATGTTTGCCCTGTAATGGATTGACATCAGATGCTGAAAAAGAGCTCTTTATAATGTTGGACCCCACAGACCTTAGATGAGTCCAGAATGAGATCAGAATGCATAAGGCGGATAATGCTGTGTCTAAACATGCAACATGCATTCCGTGGAAAGAAAATAAGAATCAAAAATGGATGCCGTATTTTAAAAAGCCAAAAGAAACAATTTATGTTAATCACATGCTTTTGTCCTTTTTGAAGAGTCCTTCCAGTCTCAGAATTTACAAACAGCATTATGAAAATGGCAGTGAGCCGTCACTGCTATCCATAAAGAGCGCGGCTTCAGCTTCCTGCTTCAGCTTACTGCACGGGGCTCTCTAGAGTGAACTGCAGAAAATTACTCCCATCAATCAGAACGAGCTCTAAATGTAAACATGTGCAGACTCCGTACATTGTATAATTAACAAAGGTATATTTATGAACTATGTCTTGCAGTATACTATGTAATTATCTGTGATAAATCAACAGCCCCATTATAACTGGGCTGTTATTTCCAATTCTGTGCTTTCAGTTCGAATATCATAGAATTTCAATGTACTGATCTATTATTTATTATCCCTTTTCTATATTTCATGATTGTATTTGACTACGCCATAGAATTAAAGTACTACTGGCACTATATAATGTACCAAAGAATAGACTTCGTAGGATGACCCTGAAATTGGGTTGATACATAATTGTGATAAATAATGATGTTCTGCCTCAAAGAGGCACATCTACACAAAAGTGTCCCGACAAACACTGATAGGGTCAGTGATGGCCTGGGTTATGAAATGAGGGGCGAGTGAATTCGTTTTGAGGCGACACTCTTAGTAATTTTTTATCAGACTGGCTCATATTCTCTACTGAAAACCTGCATGAAGTCTTGCCTGGATGATCAAAGCTGTTACAATGACATCGTTACAGTTTCCATCAACTGCAGAACTAGACGACAACTGAATCACCTACATGTTATGGCGGCGATGGGAGTATTGAACCTCTGAACCCATCGTGGAGGAATTTACTGTCTGCTGTCAGTCACCTGCTCCAATTCAATAGAAGTGAGCAAATGTGGTGCAGCTAGTCACTACCACAGGTTTGCTGCTTCTTTCCTACTAGTGTCATCTCATCTTCAATGTGCAAAAAGGAATGTATGTAGAAGGAAGAACTACAAAAGCTTTGCACTTCCTACCCCAACTGTAAAATTTGCAGCAGATATCTATAATGTTACAGGTGGTCGTGCAGTAGGTGCCACGTTAACTACAAACCAACAGTGTTCCTCAGCATGCAATACTTCACCGTACTTGTCTTCTCGCCTTTTACGTCATCTTCCATTGCCAAAGATCAGTGCCAATACTATGAACAGAAGTACAGAGGACGGTAAAAATCCTCGAATGTTGTTCCTGCCCTGCACCAATTAGCAGGGGTACATCGGTTGAATGCTCGTTAAATGAGAACAATCTCATGATTCATTGTATCCCAGGTTATCTCTTAGCAAGAGCACAGGTAGAATCTTCGTATTGAGGAACACCCTAAGATCCAACTGCAGTGAATATGGAACTGGACTGATAACTTTCTTTTTTACAGGTACAACGAGTGCCTGAGTTTAAGCTCTAATGAATCTGGTAGCTTTCATCATTTTATATCCAACGAGAACCTGTCGCTTCTTTTGCCTAACCTCTCGTTTCCCGAAATTTCGGCCCTACCGAATTCACATCTTTCCGTTTCGACCCCGACTTTTGTTTTCCCCAAAAAAGCCATCTTTGTTCCCCTCTACGCTCATCTTCACCTCCTTCCTTGCCCATGCATGACACATAATACAACATAAAAGACACGAACATTACTAAAACCACCTCAGAGTAGAGAACGGCAAGATTGCGGCAAGGGCAATTGCCAGAGCTTACCAAAAAGTGATAAACTGAGATTAGAAGCATTTTTGGAGCCCTCTAAGATAAGTATAGTAATAATATCAATATAAAGTACAATTGGATAAGCTGCCAGAGTCCAGTTGTCGCAGATTAGGTAGAGAACTGAATAACAGTTTTTATGAAGATGCTCCAGAAAACCTGCTCCAAAGATCTGGTTATACCTGAATTGATGACACCATCATGCATCATGTACATAATGCCATTTTCACCATGAAAAATCCCAAATTAATCCTTCATTAACTATAAATTTTTTTTGGTAATTCAATCCCCCAGTATTACTCCCTAAAAATGATTAAAGGTGATATTGAAATGATGGAGTTTGATCTGAGCACTATCCATGTCTCCACCTTTTCAATAAAATTCTCTTAATTTTAAGAGCCTAAAGCAATTTTTATGATCCTGGTCTTCAGGGACCCACAGTCAGACTATTATTTTGCTCCCTCCCAGCTCCCTTTTCGACGGCTGTGATTACTTACTTTATATTAAATACGCCCACCTGTCTGACATCTAATTCAGCAATGAAAAAAATTATGAAGGCCTCTACTTCACTAGTATTTATTTTTTTACTAGTTCACATTTGTATTAATGCGGGATGTTTCTGTGGATTTCTTTATCTTGCTAAATTTACCAACTTGATATTGATAGCTAGACAGCTAGCTAACGAACATTATAATTAATTGTGAATATAATGGCGGGAGTTTGTATCTTGTTGATACTGTCATATTTTCCTTGATGACAACAATTTATGTATATCAGTGGCGCTGAAGGTGTCTCATTATGTTGTTTTAGGCTTATTTCGTGAAGTATTTTCTGAGAAAATGCTCTTGTTCATGCAGATAAATAACAGATTTTTGGATATATGTGTTTTACTTGGGCAGCAACGATATTCTGCTTGATGAATTGCTTTGCACCTTAGAGAAAAAAAGGCTAGATCTCTTACAGGAATGTCCACAAATCATATTTGCCAATGTAAGTGATAAATCGATTCTGTTAACTCCATTATTATTACACCAAGCTATGCTGCCCCTGTGTTGCCATTTTAAACACCACAAGGTCGGTATCTGATAATATTATATTTGAGCCTGAGAAAAGCATTTTTCTCAGAATTATTACAACGGACACTTAAACATTAGCCCAGCCATTTTCTCGGATTAGTGTTTCACAGTACTTTAAAAATGCCTGTACTTTTTCTGCTTCTCTTGACCTAAACGTGATTATTTCCAGATCTGCAAAACCTTTGTCCATATAGATGAAATCACTCTGAAGGAAGCTGGTATGATTCAGATAACAAGCAAAGAAGATATAACACAGATGTCAGATGAATGGAATCACAACATTGTATGATGAGAGAGTGAAAGAGAGAGAGAGACAGCAAAGAGGCAGAGATTGTTAAAATAGGGGGAGGCTTAAAATGGCCATACCTATTCCATACAAACAATACAGATTTTTCATGTGCTTTAATTTAAAACACTTGTTTTAAATGACATCTGAGACTGTGAATCCGGTGGAAATTAATTACTTTTATGAGCAGAATTAAAAAATTGAAAAGCTGTTATCAATAATGGATGACCCTAAATTGTGTATTATATGTGAGTGTGTGTCCTTTGATGGACTTAAATATCATCCAGGGTGTCCCCGGCCTTATGGCCTGTGGTGGACCGGCATCCCATTCGGGCTGCACCCTACCTCGTGTCCTGTGATGGACCTGCGTTCTGCGAAGGCTGTCCCCTGCTTATGTCCCTGATAGATATGCACTTAGTCTAGTCTGACCCCTGCCTTGTGCCCTGTGATGGATCTGCAGTTTGTCCAGGGTGTCCCCTGCCTTGCCCCCTGTGTTTCCTGAGATAAGATCCTGGATAAACATGGAACATGGATGGATTATCAATAGCTTTCTAATACCCTTCTCAGCCAGGACAGTTCCCACCTCCTGCCACTGTGACCCTGCATTCAATAAGCAGTTCGGGGAAAGAGGTAGCTGGAATGGATAGACATTTTCAATATAATGGAGAAAATAATGCAACATCTTACACAGGAACATACGCAAGAAATTGCTGTTGAAGAGTAATTTCAGGTTTCTTGTTCAATATACTATTAATGCACTTTTTGTGCGTAAGGGCAATCATGCAAGGAGCTGGAAGAGGCAAAATGGCAACGGTATTGAAAAATGAAACCTTCACTAGGAAATTGTTAGTATAGAACTTAGTAACCTCCACTAAACTGTTTAGCTGCACCCAAAGTTTTCTGCTATGAAAGATTCCATTATTTGCCACTTAATGCTTTAAAATTGTACTTTTTTAAATTAAAAAAAGATGTATGCTATACAGGGGGCGGCATGGTGGTGCAGTGGTTAGCACTGTTGCCTCACACCTCTGGGACCCGGGTTCGAATCTCCGCCTGGGTCACATGTGTGTGGAGTTTGCATGTTCTCCCCATGTCGTTGTGGGGTTTCCTCCGGGTACTCCGGTTTCCCCCCACAGTCCAAAAACATGTTGAGGCTAATTGGACTTGCTAAATTGCCCGTAGGAATGCATGTGAGAGTGAATGGTGTGTGAGTGTGCCCTGCGATGGGCTGGCCCCCCATCCTGGGTTGTTCCCAGCCTCGTGCCCATTGCTTCCGGGATAGGCTCCGGACCCCCCGCGACCCGATAGGATAAGCGGTTTGGAAAATGGATGGATGGATGGATGTATGCTATACAGTGCACATGCAATACAATGCCACAAAATAATGTTCCCACCTAACCACAGCACAAAATACAGACGGCAAGTGACATGGAGGTTTATATACTTGCACACAAGTTCAAGTACTATACAGATATTTCCTTCCTATATAATATGTAATATTTTATGTTGTATGTCATAGCTATACATCTTGCATAGCACTTATTCAGTGCAGTGTCAGGGCTATATGAAGTATAATATATACTGCCATGTAGCCCCCCGATCCGTCACGTCCAACAGCCTCCCAATCGAGTTCACACCTCCCCTGCTAGAGGAAACTGGCCTTTATTAAGCTACGGTGTACGCATCATCGTCTGGCCTCAATGCATATACGTTTTATTGTAGTTTTTTGGTTAATCATTTTAGTGCAATGCATTAAACTGCAAAAAAGCACACAAGCTGATCATGTGGCTAAACTTCATATTGAATCCTCATGGTGGCAAGGAGCAGAAAGACCAACTTCAGGAAGAATCAGCAGACAGAATTATGGCCGGGCGACTGCTGGTACGGCTGCAAACAAGTAGCTGACCACAATACCGCAACTTTGAGCCAGAAACCAATGTAACATTTCCCATGATGAATTTAATGACTCATTAAAATCAAGAGAGGGCAGGCAAGACTCTTTATTAGCATTCATACAGTATTACAATTCCCACATACTGACAAAACACTTGACTAACTAGAAGGTAAAAGAGAATAGAATAGTCTTATTAGAGTAGATAAAATGCTGATAGAATTGAATAGAAAAATAAAATTAGATTTAATTATTGCTCCAGCAATGGGAAAATGAAGCACAATTGAAAGTTTAGATTTATGATTACATTATCTGGCCTAGATTAACTTAAATAAGTTTAGCATGCAGCCTAATAGTACAGAATTATCATAGTCTATCGAATGCCTGTTGTGATATTTTAATGCAGTGTGTCCCAATCTGGTCCTCGGGGATCCCCCAGACAGTCCACTTTTTTGCTCCCTCTCAGCTCCCTGCCAGACAGCCTGTATGAACTGTTTTTGGGGTTCGCAAGGACCAGGTTGGGAATGCATGCTTTAATGCATCGCACTGGGCAAAGTATGAGAGCATCTAGTGTTTTTTTAACCTGTATGCTGCAGAAATAAAGTCACTACTGAACTGTAGGTCAGTGCCAGCTAGGTCAGCAACTGTACTTCACCTCAATCAAACACAACTAAAATGAAAAAATATACTGTGCACTCACAGGGACATGGGCGGGCTGGACGACTGCCTGCACTGCCCTGGGCTCCCATTCCGATGCTATGGGCTCCCGCAAGAGGTCAGCTGAGGTCACCGCGAAGGCATCCTCATCCTGCGGCGTCGAAGCACAGCGTTAAAGATGAAGCACTGCTGCGTGCCTCCTCTTTGATCAAGGGTGTAGCTGCCGTGCAGGACAGCATGACCAAGCCTTTGCTCACCAGGGTAGCATACAAAATTCATCAAGCAATGATTACCCCACCCCCCCAAAAATTAAGATCCAACCTCATTCTCAGAGAAAAATACAATGAAATTAGAGTCTGAGAAATCAGAGTAAAAGTAGAACATTTATGGGGCAGAACTTACAGAATTTTCTTTTTTTTTAATTATTTACCGTGCACATCTTAATTAAAAGATTAAAAAAAAAAAAAAACTTCATGATTCATGGACTTCATGAGTAGCTAAAATTTTAATCAGCATAATTCCCGATAAATTACACAAAATATTTCTAGAAGAAAAGGAAATGGAGAAATGAGTGTATCTGCCTAGTTAAATATTCAAGGCACTGCACATGCCTGCACGTTTTCATATGTAATTTTCAAGCTACATATTACAGACAGTCAAATAACACTACATATAATAAATTGCAATGTAAATACATGTCATATACAGTATATATATTAAGTGTCCCGAACGTTTGTGTAATGCCACGCAAAACTTTTACAGGAATTTCATAGCACCACGTACCAATCAGGGCACTCTAACGCAGATTCTACCTGCATTTGATTGGTGGATTTGATCACGATTGTTATATTGGATTATTATGCTAAAATGCATTTTTAAAAGACCATGGCAATTAGAAATTTAACGCAAATTCCGAGAAAGAATTTCATGAGCATTTAAATGATAAATATGGGTTTAATATTAATGGTGCTGCTTTCTTACTTCGAATCCGAGTTTTGTGTTAGTTTGTGTGTTGTGGACATGCGAAGTAAGACTTTCATTTCACCGTGGTACTGACTGTTTACCGCGTAGATGACAAATAAACTCCCGGATCTTGGCACAGGCGACAAGCTAAACATTAAAAGACCATTTACGGGACCATGTTATATTACAGCCCGAGTCTGATGGAACTCTGAGATGGAATATATAAATCTTTAAATTATGAATCACATTGAAATTCTGTAATATAGAAAGAACTGCCAAAGGAAACTGATTATAACCCAAGGCAGTATGGTAAGAATGCACTCTATATAGTCAGGGTTCCCTGTAAATTACAGAAAATGAATATTGATCAGTATTTCTAGTTTTTAGGACTTGCACTAATTTACGCCATTAAAAGAAAAATAAATAGAAAATAGCATCTTGCCACTTGTTGTGTTACCATTGAGATTAGTGTTGTATGGATGTAATATTAAGATTATACATGTTTTGCTCAGTCTGTTTTTAATTGCTCTTTTTAAACTGGTTCTGACTGGTTCTGATAACATGTGGTCATCCCTGCAAAGCCACTGTTTTAGCCAGCAGTGTGTTACAGTCTCTCATTACCCGGTTGAAGGCTGCAAAAAGTGGACCTTGGGACAAGTGTCACAGTACTAAGGGTTAAAAACAACACACGAGATGTGCACGGTCTGTCGGTAATCAGTGTGAGAGCAACGTGTTGGATGATTGGCAGTGGATATGCTGTGCATGTATGTAATGACAAAACACCCCACAGAGCAAGCACAAGTCTGGGCCAAGTCTGGCTGAGATGCAGCACATCTGGCTGCGTTCCGGCCATGTAAAAACACTTTAGGCCATATCTGCTCCTAACCGGGCTTAGAATTCTGGCATTCCTTATATGGGCCATTTTCAGACAGGAGTCTTTTTGCCTGATGTCACATCACCAAAGGTTTCCTAACATGGAAAACAATTCTGGCTCACATCTGGAATCTCATATGTAGACCAGATTTGGCAAAAAGAAAAATATATTGTAGATGGCATATCACCAATGGCAAACAAGTTAATCTGGGTGAAAGATTACACAATCAGGGCAGCACGTTATTAATATTGTCCTAATATGACAGATCAGAGCATTAAAAAATATAACTGGTCTTTTTGTATTTTGTTGTATCTATTTTTACTAGGTATTTATATGTAATTATATGTTTTATGCAATGTCTAGGTACCGTATTAAACGAGGGGTGAAATGGAGGAGTGGCAGAATGGATCCATTTCATCAGTCTATCCTACTGGGCATCATAGATTGTCATATTTCTGTAGTCAGTATATCTCCTTTCCCTTTAGTCTTATGTTTATTCATAGTAATTGTACAGCTTTGCATTGTTTGCATCTTATTTCTACTCATGCTCTCATGCTCTGTGTTGTCTGTGAATGTACAGCATGCACCAATGCTGCCGCAACATGTCCACAGTATGTGACTGGCCCATAAAGTGAATTCCGATTTTGGTTCTGAATCTGGACCTAGTCTGCAAAGTTTGGTGGTGATGGGCTAAAAAACATGGAAAAAAACAGTGTTGAGAAGAACGGAGACCGGGGGAGTAACAATAAGATATTAATAATAATTCTCCCAAACGCGCCACAAGATCTATGAGTGAGTCCACCGGCAAGGACGAGAACGATTATGATTGCGTTGGAGAGCGTCTGCAGAGCTCATGCAGAAGCAGCGGCAGTAAATTTTAGACTGATTTTTATATCGAATAATGTTGAAAAGAAACAATCAAAATGGCAAAGTTTCCTAAGTTTTATGTTCTCTGAGTAAGAATGTTTTAGCGCAGCTTGTGTTTGGTTTGACCTCAGCAGACTATTGTGGTCCTTGTGATGTGACAATTGCATGTCCATGAGATGCCATGTCGATGTTAACACTGCGAGAGGAGGGCAGCACGGTGGTGCTGCATGTTCATTAACATAAAGCCTCTTTTATAATAAAGTGTTTGAATATCTCATGTTATTTATTGAATAATCATTCTCATCGTATGTGAGTTTTAGACTATTGCGATGAATATTGATATTGCAAAAATCTCTGAAAACATTGTAATATCATTTATAACATCAAAGGCATATTGCCCTTCTCTAATTGTAGGCTACAATAATATTTTTTTGCAAACAACTTGCTTTCATGTAATACAGTTTTAATAATTCGATAGAACTCTATCTACTGAACTTGCCATTGCAGACTTTTAAATGTGAGTCAGGGTGCAAGTACAGTAAAGCAGTCAAACTCAGATAGTTAAACATGTAATTTTACACCTATTGACAGGTTTTTGGACAAATTACTTATTTCTTCAGTTACTGGTAAGGACTTACATTTGTAGCAGCAACTGTAACCATTGTCAGGTTTTGAGAAGTGAAGTCACCATTCTGATCTCTTAACTTTCTGTCACGACTCTGCATTGAACATGAGACGGAGAGTAGCACATGTGCCTCATGCTGACAGGACTGCTGAAGTACATCTTCATTAAATATCCCTTCAGTTTAATGTCTGTGATTTTAGACAAAGGGAAGCTACTCCTGAAATCGCTGTCCTCAAGCTACATTGCATAACATTAATTTCGGTTTGCATATATTCCCATGTCAGACCTTATTAATACTCAAGTTTATACTCATTACGAAGCAGTTCCCGATTTCGAAGAGGCTATCGGTACCCGTTTAGCTGCAATGCATAAAACAGTCTGTGGACCATATGAATTTATTACATGAAGGGTGCATATGTGTCAGGCTCGCTGGTGAGCAGGTAATGTGCTCGGGCAGGCAAGCAGGCAGGAAGCAGGCAAGGTACGGGGAAAACTGGGGATTTATTATGGGACCGGGTAAAACGGAACGGAACAATGGCACTGACATCGACCAACATCAATGACGGACAAAGGACTAAGGCAAGACATGGACATAAATAGGCAAGACAACAGGGTACAGCTGGGTACGATCAGGGAAGCACATGTGGATAATCAGGGGGGCGTGGCAAACACAAGGATTGTACGAGCCGGGCATGACAATATGATTCTTATGTTTGCATGCATGCATACAGTTACAATGAAGCCCCTTAGATACATTTTTGTGAACTTAATAAAATGTTGAAATGAACAGCCCTGTTTATAGTCATATATCATACTTTTTACATTTACTTGTCATACACTGAACAAGGCAAATCTCTCTGTCACAGACAGAATGAGACATATTTTCCGGAGCTATGTTGGTGTACTTTTGGACAACAATTATATTGAAAATATTTTGGAATTGTTTATATTTAGAAAGTCAGTTATTGACCATCACCTGGCTGGTTTTAGCCCAAAATTACAAAACCATATCTGGCCTGACAAAACTAGAACCATTTGCCATCATAATCTACTCAAGTAGCAAGGAGAAAGAGCGGAGGGGAAAGAGAGAGTGAGAGATGCAATCTCCAAAGCTAACGAAGCTTCCTCCCCTTGTGGTCCACTAATGTAGACAGCAATCAGCAAAGGGCATGGAAGAGAATACATGGCTTAGATGGTGTGATGTGTCCCTAGCTGGTAAGAAGCATTCACATTAAAAGACCTTTTTAACATTGCTCCCAATTTCACATCAGAATGTAAATTTACCATACTATCTGGCACCGTTTATTATACAGCCTAACTAGGGCAGAAGCTCAAGGGTCTCAACGAACTTTGCCTAATTAAGATTTCCATCTTGTTATTTGACAGTGAGTGAATCAATCAAAGTGCCAAAAACCCTTTTTTGCTATGACACTGAAAAGCCTGCAGGACTAACATGCAGGTGATACGGCAGAGAGAAAGCATATGTGGTGTGGTTATCACCTACCAAGAAAGACAAGCACAGAATTATGTAGCGCTCTGTCAAGCAACAAGCAGCCCTATGGAGGGAATGTCTTCAAAGAACTTAAGCAGGAGATAGAACAAAGTGGAATAAATATGATGTCATTCAAGAAGTACAATGAGGAGAAGCTGAGAAGAGGTGGGGAGCTGGGCAGTCTATGGGGGCTTTAACTGTTTAAAATGCCTCTTCTTCAGCTTCACCTTATGATCTACATGCCTGTGAAACATGGGCACTGCACATGCTGCAAATTGCCTGTTTCATTGTGCAATTTAGGATCATACAAACTCTACATTCAGGATCATACATCAAGGAGGTAATGGGTTTCTAAGATTTTAAGTGTTTCGACATATGAATAAAGCAGTAAGCCCTTCAAAAAATTAAAATGTGTCCTTCAAGTATGAATATAGCAGATCTAAAGAGAGGCCAATGTGGTAAGTAAATACGTGGCTACCCCAGTTGCCGTCCCTCAACAAAAACAGAAAACAGAGCATTTAACTCTGCAACCTTGAGCTGACCAACCCATCTATCGATTGTGATATGTCTCCAACTCGATTGTGAGATGACAAATGGGTACTAACCCCCCACCCTTGATTGGCAAAAAATATATACCTGGGGGCCCCAGATTACCCTGTTGCCACTCCAGTAAAATCATTGGGTTTAGTCTGGCCACCCTGGCTACGCACCTGATACTGCAACCCCAAATTGCAGACCAGCTGTTTGCTCTCCCAGTCTGAACATCGGTCCATCTTAATGTCTTGTCTTTGGACCATGGGAAGACACCAACAGACTAGAAGGACCATGGAAACTCAAGAAGAATATACAAACTCAAAAAGCCAAGAGGTAACTCATATGCATTGAGGAATGCTGCTGAAATGCTACCATCCACTAGTTTGGCTCTTACTTAGACTGTTACCTTTTGAAAAAGGCCACCTGCAGTTCAGACTAGGTAATCCACCTGAAGCTAAGTAGGTTTGGGCCTGGCCAGTACTTGGATATGAGACCATCTAGGAAAGCTGGGTTGCTGCTGGAAGAGGCACTGGTGTGGCCAACATTTTAGCCCAACCTGTGTTCAGTGTGGATCGCAGTGCAGTGATGTGGGCACTGTGCTGTAAAAACGATGCCGTCCTTTGGATGAAGCATAAGACTGAGGTCCCGACCCTCGTTTATCTGGGTGTCTTCTGAAAGAGTACAGGTGGTATTCTGATGTCCTGGACAAAACTGCCCACTGTGGTGCTGTCAATTTAGCCTCCTAATCATCCCCTATATCTATAGTAATTGACAAATTATCTCCTATCCCTTCCCTACCTTAGATACTATGTGGCAGAATGGCTGCCATCACATCATCCAGATGGGTGCTACACAGTAGTGGTGGTTGAAGTGGCTTTGGGCGTTTGAAAAAGCACTATATAAATGTAACTTTCATTTATTCAAGCCTTATTTTATGGAATATAATAGAAATATAATCATCACTATACTTAAAATATATAATATATAAAATATATATTAAAAAACAAGAAATATATATAAGAAATTATAAGTCCATCTGTTTTATGAAAGACTAATGCATGAACTATCTGGCTTTTTTAACAATTATAAGTTAAATTTGGGTTGATAAAAAGGATGTATTTAAAAAGTCCTGGATACCTCGGGACTGAAACGGATCAGTAATTTGACGTGACATTAGTGCTTCCTGAGATACAGGACCACCTCAGGTGTGAGCTTGATTGTCTCTTTAAGTAGCAGCTTTTCTGGTTCAATCACTAAAGTTAATTTATCTGCAACAGTCTGTTTAGTAGGATGTAAAACACCAGCCCCGTGTAAATTTTAGCACTTTTATTTTCGTGAAACACTCCACACAAAGTTTCAGGCTCATTCACTGTCAGTTATACATTATATCGGTAATCTAGCTAATCAATTTAGTTGGTGATTTCCTTAAATTTGCCAGTTAAAATATATACTGTATAGTCATGTCTCCTTTACAAATGATTGATCTCTCATCACTTGGTATAACGAAGTTTCATTTAGTGCTGCCATTTCGATTTTCCAATCAATAATGGGCTCCACTCAATAATGAAACCTATTTGAATTTTCCACAAGTTTCACAGACATTTAAGCAGTAAGAGGAAAGAAATACAGAAACATTTATTATGTACGACAGCATGCTTTTGGTTAGCGACCATGGTGGCAATTGCTATTTTCTCATGGTCAGTGGGATCACAGGAAAGTTCTGACTGAAACAATGAGGCTGTTTTCATTTATTTCTTTTGCATTTATGTGTTTTCCTTTTGCATCAAATTTACAAACTGATTAAACTGAGTATAATATGGTAACGTTACTGTGGGAAGGTACAGTTATCAAAGAGGAAAACAAGCAGACAGACATAGTTAGGTTTAGTCATTAAAGATAAATGTTCATAGTATGTTGCTGTGATAAATGAAAAGTGAATTGTTGGTTAATATAAGAACTAATTGTATTTATAGTGGTCGTTATTGAAATTTTGGAACCTTCATTTTTTTTTCATTAAAGTTTGGGACTTTAAAATTCCCTTTAAAATTAAAGGGATCGATGTTTTCAATTCATGAATTTTAGCCATATGAATGCATGCATTGTATATAGGAGATACAATAATTTCACTTAAAAAAGGCTGACAGAGTGATTTTAGCTTGTCCAAGAAACATAAGACATTCTTCACGAATGGGGACGATGAGCGTTAGTCAGACCCAACTGAACCAGCAAGCTTTCCCATGCACTGGTGCTTTACAGAGATTGTATTAACAGAAGCTACATGTGGACACAGATCAAATGTTTCATGGGATCCAAGGATCAGTGAGGTAATAATGTGTTGCTGTGGCTGCAAGATCGATCTCGGGAGTGTGATGAACAACTGACTGGGAATAGAGTGCGCTTCCCCCTACCCCCCTACATCTCTCCACCAATCACCGACGGCTTTCATTAAGTCTTCCTAACAACATCATACTCACGGTGAAAATAGGGCAGCTAAGAACCCTCAACTCTTGGTGGCAGTCATGTGAAGTTAGACAACCAAACGTGAACACTAGGATGTGTATTAATTCAATGAATGTACATTCAGAATGCATACATGCTGATGAAGCAGTTCTTCATCAGTGCAAAAATGTACTTTCTATTATACAAATCACTTAAGCCTTACATGGCCTGCCTTGGTCCTTGACACATGCTGGTCTATTGCAGGGCCAATGAAAGCAATCCCATTAAGGAAGCTTTGCTTTTCTTTTTTTTACATTGAGGTCTGTGGCAGAGGAACATCTTTCATAGCCATAAATTATGAAATATCCAGCGCTTTGCACACACAAACACACACAGAGTTTACACAAACGTCCCTTCATTGGTTGTTCCGCCACCCAGTCGTTCCTCTTTTGTCTGCAGAGCTGTCAACATTTATTTCAGAATAAACGGATGGGTTGAACTAAATCACTTAATGAGCCACAGTGTCCGTGTTTGTAAAATGCTCTCTCTTTAGCCCCAGTGATTTCCCATGATGCCCACTGGGGTTTATAATGGCTTTTGATTATCAATGAGAAGTATTGATTTGTATGAGTCAGAGTGGTGCTCAATGCCAGTGTTGCCCATGGCGTTCAATTGCTTTTGCCCCTTGCCTAATAAGCCTGTTTGCAGTGTCACAATATGAGGAGGTGAAGAATCACAGTCTATGGAGCTTGAACCAATGCTCTATCCAAAAGCCATCACACCTTGGCAGCCAATTGAGATCAGCTAAACCTCTGCATAATTAACGTGAATGCTGCCAATATTGTGATTTAATGTGCTCTTCAATTTTCATACAATGACTGCACATGAAAAGAACATTACCAATGATCAAAGGGAAACATTCAGCATTTGAAGATTACAGTTCTTCAAGAGACATTGTGTTTATAAGACGAACACCATCTGCAAATCTGCATTTTGGTCACTATGCGAAGTGGCTTGTTTCCTTATTTGCCGTTACGAGTGTCAATATATCAAATAGACAGAAGAGGCACTATGGAGAGTGCATGAGGCTTTTAGATGAGATGGCGCATAAAAGACTGCTCTCAAATTATGCATGGAAATGTATTGTTAAACTGCTTAATAGTAGGATAATTCAGTTATTTAAGCACAACATTGTTTTTTTTCCAAATTTAGAGAAGACTGTTTATGTTGACTGTGTTTATGTTCTTGTTTGGATGGTTGGCCAAGGTTGTGAAATGCAAGAGACAAAGCAGTCAGAGATTTCTCTCTTTTATGCAACTTTGTTTAGTTTGAATTTTATTTTCAAATCATATCCTATTGTATGATGTAAGATAGATGACGACATATAATGAATACTGTTCAGTTCATTTCTTTATTGTGCTTAGTGTAGTTAGTCAAGCATCTCCTGTGAATGCAGACCAAGCCGCAGTCATTCAAAATGAACCTGGACACTCTCACTACACATCTATGATGCAGTAGTAGGCAAGTCACAGGCCAGAACACGCACAAAGAATACAAAGAATTTTGCTGCGTGAATGATTCATTTCTGCCTGCCCAATATATTGTTATACTCAAATGACTGGTCTGCACTTTGCTGTTCATTTCATTTTCATTTATGTATCTCAACTTACATGACATAATACTTGATTTATTTGATTTGTCTTATAGATGAACGCTATATCCAATATGTTGGACAATAAAAATTGAACTTTCATTGTATCCAAACAGAATTGTTATCAAGTCATTAACAGTGATGAATTTTGAGACTTGACCAGCAAATAAAAGAATCTCTTTGATCTGTAATTTAGAAATAACACAAGGTGTTAACCAACACATAATCTGCATCCATTAACGTAATGCAAATAGAAGACACAGTGATGAATTTTAAGGCTTGCAATAGGAGGAGTTGCTACAGAGTATAATTGAGGTTAAGGCCGATTTAATGTGAATGAAGATTGCACACAGCCATTAAACACAACACACAACATCCTCAAATAAAGCATAGCAACCCAAGGTATTTTATTCCAAATAAAAGAATCTCTTTGGTTCTGTGATTTACACGCAATCTATCGATTCATGGTGTAGAGTGTTATCCGACTCATAAATAGCAGCTAATATGGAAATGCAAATGTCAGAGACAAATGAGCATTCAGTGCACTCAACAAATCCATCCATTCATCCATCTATTTTCTGAAACCGCTCATCCTATTCAGGGTTGTGGAGGGAGTCTATCCTGGAGGCTGTGCTACAACACAGGCGCTCAAAACAGAGAAAAAAAACACGTGAAACTAGAAGGAGGTAGCTGATATTACTACGGTAACGTCATCACAATATTTGCAATGCCATTTTCAGTGCAAATTAATTCCTGGTGATTACAGTAAAGCTGTGAATATGGACTAAATGCGGGTGGCATGGTGGTTCAGTGGTTAGCACTGTTGCCTCACACCTCTGGGACCCGGGTTCGAGTCTCCGCCTGGGTCACATGTGTGCGGAGTTTGCACGTTCTCCCCATGTCGTCGTGGGGTTTCCTCTGGGTACTCCGGTTTCCCCCCACAGTCCAAAAACATGCTGAGGCTAATTGGAGTTATTAAACTGCCCATAGGTGTGCATGTGAGAGTGACTGGTGTGTGGGATATGTGGGTTGGAAAATGGATGGATGGGCTTACTCTTCCAAATAAACAGTAATGCTTAACAACATACACAGGAGGTGTATATAGATATAGCAGCTTTATTGTTACTAAACCAAATACTTGCATAATGGAATTTTTTTATCAAAAGGAGGATTACATTACAGACAGGTGCTTAACCTTTAGTTATTCATATGAGGTTACAGCAGTATTTCAGCAGTACCTGTGATTGAATGGAATAATGATGTTTGTCCCCAGTGCAAAAAAAAGGCTCAAAGAGGAAACTGGATGTTGTATGTAAGCACATATAACACCACTGTTGGGTGACACTGATGTGTCAAGAAATGTTGAAGGTAATGAACAGCAATGATATGAGTTCCATTTAAAATATAGAACTGGACTATTGATGTTCTGTGAGATTCTAGGGTGTCTGGAATAAAAGGAATAATGCCTGATAGGTCATTTTCATTGGCCCGGTGAAATTAGTCACACATCTGTCACCAAAGGCTTTTCCACTTTTCCATTATTGATCGATGGTGCTCTGTGCGCCGATCACCGATGCAGTTTCCAAACTGTTAATTGACTCTATCAAGAATTTTTTTTTACTGTCTCATTATAGAAAACATTGCAATCATCATTTTCAGTATATTTTCTCACCTATTTGAGGTAATTTATAATCACCACATTATTTTTCTGTAGATACTATAGGTCAAACTAGTCATTATGTGGTGAAGAAGGAAGAAAAAAAAGACATTGTTCCCACCCCAGGATAAAAACACTTTTCCGAAGCCTCGCTGCTGGATGGTTCACAATTACAACCAGGTCTCGCCTTGAAGAAATCTCACCTGTGCTTCTTAGAAATATGGCGGAAGGCTGTTCTTCAGGGAAATAAGGGCAATCTCAATCTCAGGCTGCAGGGCTAGTTTCCTAGCATGATCTTACCTGCTAATGCCTCTGAGGTGACATCATCACCAAGCGCCTTGTAAGAAGACCATTCTGTCCCGTTCCATGTGACTGATATATACTCCAGACAGGACATTACTTTGCATGGCCTTGCTTGCTAAAAAATTAGATAAAATTTTTTAATTATTACTAAATTATTTTTTTGAAAATTTCCTCCTGGGATGAAGAGATAACCTCCTGTCCAGTTGCTTTTAAAAACAGACAGACAAAAAAATCTTCACTATTTTTAAAGCGTCATAACCCTCCATTTTTTATATATTTAGATCTAATCATGAACGCCAGGAAAAACAGCAAACCAAAGACCAAACAAAACCAGTGAGGCTGGTTTCTGCTCAGCCCTGAACCCATGAGAAGAAGATTACAGCATCAGAACTACACATTCAACCTAATGAGCAATGCGGCAACAAACACTAACATAGAGAGAGAAAAAGTAAAAAGATAAATCTCTTACCCAACATGTCATTCTTCACAGTCATTGTCAGTCCTTGATAACTTCAGGTTTTGGTGTCTACTGATTACATGGAGGCATTGTTGATTTTATAAAACATATTTCTATGAATATGTTCTTTACATAGTCTGTTGAAAGACTATTCCAAATTATGAGTCATGAGTTTGATATTAACAGTGGAGTTAGGAATATTATAAATAATAAATACTTTCTGCCAAGCATCCATCTCCCTAAAGCCGTTTTCATACGTGAACTCCGCCACCTCTCATCTAAACCAACCGGAGTATTACTAGTAGGTGTGAACACGTCTGACACTGACAGTCTCCAGTGGTGTGTCACATGTGAAATAGCAACTCAGTCTCAAAAAGTGGTATCGATGCATTCCTCCTGAAAAATCCACCTGCTTTCGTTTGCATTTAGCCACAGTTTCCTATCTGAAGAAATTACTCCAGGAACAGAAATACTTTACATTACTTTACTTACAGAGTTTACTTACTTTATTTACATTACTTTACAAAATCTTTCAAATCTGAATGAGCATAAAAAGTAGAAAGATATGCAGCATCTTTTAAAAGAAATCTTGGGTTTTTGTGCACGTACTGCTGGAAGCACCATGGCAGAAATACACACTGTATGAGCACACTAACCACACCAGGCTCCTAGATGTTTTTAGGGTTGTTCTGAGGATACAATTCAGCATTGTGCCCAAGCGGAAAAATACAATGCAGATGGATGAATGGTGTGTAGATAACAATGAAGATCTCATTATGTTTCTGATGGCCATCATTTACAGTATGCTGATTGACAAGAGTTTACATTTGGCAATTTTCCTTTCCTATTCGAAACCTTGCTCTGTTTGCGATTCCACAAACCATTCAGTGTATTAAATATACGTTTTACACATTCATTTTTCTGCCAGTGAATGTGTTGGTGTTTTTTTTTTCTTTTGATGTGTAATATATTAGATATACTTTTTGTTATATCCTGAATGGAATACAATAGTGTGCATATTGCTGCCAAAGAAAATAATGTTTACCCTTCAGTTCATTCTTTGGGCTTAAATTCATGTGTGGTTTTTCTATGGTTAATATAATCGCTGTACTTTTAATGTACTGAGCAATGAGTTCACTGAGCGTGTTTGCCATATGTTTTGGACCACAGTGAAGGCTGGATAGCAGATGATATTAAGGTCTGAGCAATAGTCACCGGCACCTGACAGCTGGAGTGTGAATCAGGAACCAAAGCCAATAGCAGGGGTCATGTCCCCACAATGACTGCAAAGCCAAGCTGATTTACAGGCTGGAAGCTCAATACCGGCAGGACCATCAGCTGGCTTGTGTGCACAGGGCAGGCTTCACATATGGACTGTCATACATTTAAAGTCTCCAAACATTTTCTTATAGATTTCATTCGTTTCATTGAATGAATATTCTATCTGATGTTAAGAAACCTGCAGTTATCCAGGGATTTACTCTTGAACACTGCGGTTCTGTTTGCTCAGATAGCAATTCTAACTTGATTGGCGAAAAATAATTCAGAAGGTAAGGATTTGGTCCCAAGCATGATTTATTAAGCAAGCAGTCACTGAACTTAAAAGCTTTTTCACTGTTTACATAACGCCGCAACTGAACTGAAAACTTGCCCTGCTTTGGGAACCTGTACATTTATTTGTGCTGCAGGCAATTTTGTATTGGCTTGACTTTGTACTGACTTGTATGATCGGCTCCTTTTCCTCAGCTGGTCAGGACACACAGAACTTCTTGGTTTTATATCCCATCCATCCATCCATCCATCCATCCATCCATCCATCCATCCATCTATCCATCTATCCATCTATCCATCCTTATCCTGCCTATCCTGCTTAGGGTGACAGGGCTTTCATATTTAAAATTCTAACCAGCTGATAATCAAAAGATGAGTCAAACCTCTTGTCTTTTTTTCCTTTTTCACAGCCACCATTACTATCATTAGTGACCACGACCCTCCATTATATAAGTGCTTGGAACAGGGATGGAGGGATGAATACGATCGATTAGTGTCCTTTCCGAATTTATGCTTGTTGGTAAAGCCAGGTTAACAAAACCGAGCTGCGCTTTGGCCTCGCAATAACACATTCACGTTCCGGAAACATCCTCCCTCTTAAATGAAGCACAGCATAACGTAGGAGGATGGATACAGAAATGCAGAAATGCAGGGAGAGGCTGAACGCTCTGCACAGAGCAAGCTGGGCCTGCAGGAACTGAACCCTCAATGCGAAGCTGTGAAGTCAGACTGCCACCCACTCACCTCCATACTGCACGGAAATTATACCTATTATCTACAGTATATATCAGCATTAAAATGCAAAAAGACTGAAAAGCTAAGTGCATTTTTTATATTGTATATGCATATTCTTCAGAACACCAATTACAACTTTCAGTTTAATAACGCTATTTAGCTAAAGTGTCTCACTAAAGCATTAAGTACACTGCTTCACTCCTGTCTCGCTTCTGATAGTCAATTAAGCATTAACAGATCTTTTTTAGTATCCACCATTACCCTCATTTTTCATATTCAAGATTTTTTTCCTCCTCTCGGAAAATAATCAGCAAAAAAGCAAGTGGCTCCTTGCAAACAAGTGGCACACTCCACAAAGATCGTGCTTCAAATCCATGCGCTGTTTAGAAACGAACAAAGTGGTTTGTGCTTAAAAATAATTTGCCATGGTGTGCTGAACGCTTGCGTGAAAATTGAAATGCTGTCCTAGGTCCTTGTATGCCTGTGACTACAGACCTCAGCATCACACTGAGGCACCCAAAGTCTCAGTGATCTCAGAAGTGTGTATTGAAAAGTACAATTGGCTGGACTCGACCAATCATGGACTGAAATTATAGAAAAAAACAAACACAAGAAAAAACACCCAGAAAGTTCCAAACAGAAAAACTTGAACCTGCTGTACGTTGACCACTATGTTGAAAGTTTCATTTCAATAGACGACCATAATTTTTAGTCAAATATGGGGCCGGCTGAAAAGTAACATTAGAGTGATAGCAGGAAACCTGATATTATTCTACATTATCAGGTTGTTTATTTGGCAGCTGTATTTCCCCTTTGGTATTTGCGTTATATTAGCAAGGTCAGCAACTCTCACACGTCAGGCGTGACACTCACGCTTTCAGTTTCTCACGGTCATGCAAGAATTCTTATGGAAAACGTTAATTATTCCAATAGAACCTAAAATTAGTGACGAACGGTTATAGAAAATGGATGGGTGGATAGGTACTGTATAATATGTGCAGGTGTAATTTATGGGAGGATGTGCATAGATATATGCAAATTCTATGCCTGTTATGATGGAGCATGACAAAGGAGGGACAATCCACCTAGCAGCTCTCAAGAAACATTTATTAAACAGAACAGATCAGAAAGGGAGAACTGGAAAACAAAGGGACCACAAGGGGTCAAAACAAAACAGGTGAATGACAAGACTAAAGGGGCAACACAGGAACAACCTTAACAAACCAGGAGCTAACCCAAGGCAACAGCTACAACACACAATAACAAGCATAAGGTAACACAACCGAGCACAGTGACCAACTAAGGAACAGAATGAGGGAAGGCTGTTAAATATACAAACAATAAGGTCTACATGAGGGGCAGCTGCAGACCGAAATAATTAAACCACACACTAGGGTTTGGAACAAGACACAGGTAAGGGTTACAACAAATACGTAAGGCTTCAAAATCTCAAGCATGTTTTTGGACTGTGGGGGGAAACCGGAGTACCCGGAGGAAAACCCACGACGACATGGGGAGAATGTGCAAACTCACATGCATGTGACCCAGGCAGAGACTCGAACCCGGGTTACAGAGCTGTGAGGCAACAGTGCTAACCACTGCACCACCATGCCACCCCCAAAATGTGAACCAGAAATGAAAAATAAACATAAACACGAACCCATGACAAAAAGGGAGTCAGGCTGACAGCTGCCTGCTTAGCTGAATAAGCCGCACACCAGCCAGGGAAATAAGGAAACAGTAGGAGCTACCAAGTTGAGGAATAACAGGAAATGGGACAACCAGCGCCACCAGCTGGCCAAATGGGGAAATGACACTTGGGCAGAGGCAGAACAGAGACCGATCCTGATGATGCTGTTTTATATAAGGGATTTGAGCATCTGCAACTTCTAGTACCGTAGGGGTCTTGGAACTAATCTAAGGGCCAACTATACTTACATTTATATTACACTCATATATTACACCAAATTAAAGTGCAGCAGCTGAGATGAGACACTACTAGAAAATTAACCGAGTGAATCTAAGAGGATGGAAGGTCACATGTTGTATGTCAGGTGATTCACCATATTTCACCTGCTGCCAGTCATTAATGGCATCAAACTGTCCCTTATTTACCATCTGTGCAAATACATGAGAATGCTTCTCTTCACCTACTGTGAGACACACGGATAGGAGACAGCAAGCTTCAGGGTCACATCACAGGGTAAGCCAACACTAAGCAGCCCTGGAGCAGGGGATTATGGGCCTCACTCAAGGGCCCGCAGACATATGACTATACTACTGAGGCCAGGCATCCGCCAGCGATCTTCCAATCATGGGTACAGAGGCTTAGCCCGCTGAGCCGTTTGTCCCACGCTCTATACACAGCACCCCCACTCTCCGGTTTTTAGCTCAATGAATCCAACAGCAGCAGAGCACAGTAACGTTATTCTGCTGATCATTGCTGAGTAAGAGTTTAAAGCAATTAGAACAGTAGTTTTAGTTGCAGCAAGAAACAATATTCCCTGTTTTCTGCATTAATACAGAGGAATGGACTGGCACAACAATGCAGCAGCTGGTCATACTAAAGCAAAAGCCCCTTGCATTTTATACAGGACAGTAGAAGAGCCTGAAGCAGGGCTTAAACAGCTGCAGTAGATAGGTGTATGGGGCCTTCCTAGTGAGGAACTCTACCAGCAAGGAGCCATTGATGTGTAATGTTCAGGACCGACTGGCACCATAGTAGATGCCTAATTGTAGTTAGACAAACTGACTGGTGACTTACAGAGCAGATGGTCATGCATTTTGTGGATCGGGATAATTAATGGTAGAGATTATCTATTTAAAAATGCATGCAGCTATATACTTCACAATATGAAATGAGCTTTATTCTGTTTTTCTTTAAAACTAGACAGAATATAAGTAGATTAATCAATCATCCCTCCTCAAGTTTAGAGCTAGTGGTGAATAGGCTTGAATACACTTAAGAAGGATTAAATTCATTATCTCTATTGTCCTTTTTGAAATAGTAGAGATTATTTATTTTTGCAATGAAATTAGCTAAGTATTTCAAAGTTTTGAAAGTTTTAATGATTACGTGTGAACTTCGCCTATTTGTTTTTAGATTAAGTGTGGTTGGAGATTTAAAAAACTAGAATAATGACATTCTAAGTGGTCTCAGATTATTTGTGCTGAGTTTGTACTGAATAATAGCGTTTGTAGCACTTTGGCTTAAATGTTTTCTAGATATGTGAAATATTAAAAAATGTCAAGGCATGCAGGCTAATTCGAAAGTGGCTGAGTGGCCTACATCGGGTTACACTGGTCCCTGTTAGCTTTAGGGCAGAATAAGAGCATGATCAACTTCAGCCAGTAGAGTTACCATCCCCCAATCCTCAGTGAATGTCATGTAGTGCTAATGTTCATTGGCAGAGTTTCATAAGGGGGGCGGGACACAATTTTAATAGTTTTAATAGAAAGCTCTATTAATTGGACAGATGAATGAAGCCAATGAAATATTGTGAGTTACACGCCTGCCCTGTTCTCTTGGTTCTTGCTAATTGTAGCTTCGGAAAAATGACCAAAAATGCTGTGAAAAAAAATCCTTATTGTTCCTCAGTTTCAGCACAAACTCAGATCTCACATGAGAGAAATGTACCTGCTCAGTGAGACATATGAAATCAAAGGAGAATAAAATCCTTACTGTTTCCCCCCCTGTATTTGGCATGTTGTCCCCCACCCTTTGCCATGACTATATAACACTGAGCCTTCCCTGATAAAGATGGGAGAGGCCATTTACAGGGATATGAAAGTATTCCTTCATATCTTCAAGACCTCTCTTCGGAAGAAAAGAAGCTTCACGAGAGATCCACTGCCACTCTTCACAGTGGCCATTTGCATTTCTTTCTCCATGGCCTTTACTTATTATCCATCAAAGCCACCTCTGGTGATTGTTGCAAAAGAAATAAAAAAAATTGTTTTGTTTCATCAGTGCACTGATGACAGGTACAAACAGCCTAACAAGGGAAAATGCCGCAGTTGGTTTGGGTTCGATTTGTTATGCTGGCAAAAACGTGTCCCAGTTTAGCACAGAAGTCCATATGCCACTTGTCGCTCGGGGAAGCTTGTTGATGCAGAGAGAAATATATTCCCCTGTGGGCAGATTTTTATGGATGGATGTCAGTCAGTGAAAGAAAGAGTCAATCAACATGTCAACTTAGTAATGAATATTTTTCAAGAATATATTTAGCCACTAAGTTCAGAAGATTTTTGGGTTATCCTTTCCCTGTTTACTGCTCATGGCCTCTCATCAATGACTTCTTTTACTATTTTATTATTATTTAACATAATTTAGTAGAAGGATCCATCCACACATACATCCTCCATACACTTATCCCTGCTAGGATTGCCGAGCAGTGAAAATGATTTAAAAAGTGTCACTCACACATCTTGTGCCAACATATGGAAAAACTAGAATTAATGCACATGAATAAAGATAATCAATTTATTAGCCAGATTATTTATTATATCAATTTATTAGCCTTATTATTTTCATTTATTTTGACAGTCCTATTCACATTTTCAGTACATAGTTCTTCTGCTGTGTTTATTGAATAGACACAAACATTATGCCTGTATGTATTGTTCTAATAGAAAACTCAGAAGCAAACAGGGTGCCAGGCAAAGTGGACGTTTTATTTAATCAGCAGCAACCAGAAGCAGAATCTTGAGGCAGGCAGAGACGTGGTCGAGGGAAGGGAGCCGAGGATCGGGTTAGCCAGGAATATCAGTCTGACACTGATGACGATGGATGGATCTCGAGAGAACATGGGGATCCGGGGACAGCAGAAGTGGGCTGGAGCACAGCAGGCAGGTCGGGTGAGGACTACACTAGAAACAGGTATGAAACGCTCAGTATGTCGACACCTGGGAAGAACAGGAGCTGGCATCGAGCATGAGGCGGTTCAGGGCTTTAAAGAGCCTGTACCAGGGGTTGGCTAATTGGACTTGCTGCGTTCTAGCGAGGGGGGCGTGGCATGTATGCTGTGTACTGCAATAGACTTTGTGAGCTGAATATGTGAAAGAAATGAGCATCTAATTTGTGAATTGATATTATTATGTAATTTATTAAAATTTATCCATTAGTTATTCATTGAGTAAGGAACCCGACCCTGCTCACCAGCATGTGTATATGAGCTAAACTACCTTCCGTCTTCCTGTCCCCTCTCAACAGACCTCCCGTCTCGGGCACAACAGTTCAACAGCCTCCTTTAGGCCGTAAAAAACGTTGGGAAAGAGAAGCTGTTAACGTGGCGGCACATTAGCATGACAGCTGGTTTGTTTGGATCGCATTCATTAGTCCAAGTGGGAACTGGGCTGGCCTGTGATGACACCCACGTTTAAAGCAAATTGTAGTTAATTGAATTTAATTATTTTCTAATTACTTTTTCACACTTTCTGGGGGAAGCAAAATGGAGTGGCAGTGTGCAAACAGATATTATTGACTGTCTGAGCTGCCTTAATAGGAGAGACAAGGAGAGGGAACCCACAAGACACAGGGAGAAGCTCCTCACACAGACACAAACAGGGAGAAACTCCTAACAGTAATACCCCCAGAAACACTGTGCTGCTCCACACCAGTCACTGTTTCTGTATATTTTGCCTTTTTAAATGACTTTTGTCCTGGTCAGGTGCTTCTTTACAGTTTACCTACGGCATTCATCTCTATTACTTTCTCAGTGCAGTTTCAGAACAATGTGCCTTTCAAGCTCAAGGCAAAGGAGAGACTTCAAAGGAAGCACATGCACTGGACTGTGGTTCAAGATCAATGTGTTTGGGTGCTTTTAATTCTCTAGAGGATGAAAATAGCACACAAAATGCACTCTGCTGATACACTTAACTCCTGGTTAAAAGAATAAAGGAAAAATTTCACCCTGATTATTACCATTTCTAGCCTTTTAGCTGCACGTAACATCGAATTCCTTTCTAATTTCTTTCATCCCGGTCAGGTATCTCTATCCTCTGGGTTTTTCTGTCCTGTATATCTGCGACGACACTGATATGTTATTCACAAAGTTTTAAAGTATGAGACTCGCAAGGTCTCTCAGTTGGTAAATATACATGACTGAGATTTTTAAGTGTATGTAGCAATATTTATTTGCTAATGTACTAAATATGCACTTATATCTGGTTTATAATTTTATCGACCATTTTGTAATAAATACCACTTGATTGTTTATATTCATGACTGATATCATTTCAACCAATTTCCAGATATGCTTCAGATTTTATGTACTTCCTCCTTTTTGTGCAGAGATTGTTTGTGAAACAGCTTCACACAAGCAGTGTTCCTCCTTAGCATTCGTTACTGGCTTCAGTGAAGATAAGCCCCGTGCTGCCACTCTGATTGATAGGCCATTATCTAAGTACTTAAAGATACGCTTAAGAGGGTTTTATCTTTTGATGGGAGGATGCAGGAAAAAGCTTTCATTTTCGACATGCTGGTCATCTTAGCCGTGCTTTTTAGAATGTATTAAGTATACAAATTCATTTCCGCTGCGTGCAGCTCTTATCTCAAATGTCAGAAAATACAGGTTTCAAGCTTTCCTGCCATGGTCATCTTGGAAGCCTGTTTCTATCAGCTTTGCATTCCCGTTTTTCACCATGCTCTTTCCTCCATTATCAAAATGGTACTCGGGGAGAGCGTATCTTAGCAACCAAGAAACACGGATCCTCTTCACACCCTGGACTTGGTTGCTTGAGGCGCCTTCTGAAAACCATAGCATCTCTTCTTGTTTTGGTTCCTTCGTTGCTTCCTTCTGTATTTTGAGCTGCCGGCACCAAGGGCTCCAGTGCATATGTGTCTGGAATAAGCAGCTTCCTGGTAAAACGCAGGCGTCTCGCTCCCTATAGGTCTGTCAAATTCCACCCATCTGCTTTCTAATCTGATTGATACCCATGCATTTACAACTAATAGCCATGACAGCTGAAATTAGAGCAGGACAGAACAGCAACAAGTAGCGCTTGATGCAGAACAAAAGGACAAGCAGCACTTTGGCGCAGAGAGGACTGGACAGTAATTATGGTAACCATTGATGACAAATATCTTTTAAGGGACATAACTAAAGAAACCAAAGCAAATGACACACACTATGCATGTCAGAACCCAAACATTTTCCTTCTGCAGAACATGCTTAACATACTGTAGACTCCTTTTGGTTATTTGAAGCCTTGTGTCGGAGCAGGGACGGATTATGGGTTGTGTGGGCAAAACGTTTGCGAGGCCCCCCCCCACCACCACCACCACCACCACCACCACCACCACCACCAGCACCACAATTCAAGGGCCCTTGGCAGCCAAACGCCCTCCCTATAAGGTCAGGGGCCCTTGTAGGCAGAGGATCAAAGAATGTAGGCCCTCTAAAATAGACAAACGAAAATACATTGTTGATAAGCATTGCAAATTGTTTTTGGCTAGGGGCCCCACAGGCCCCCTGCACCCCAAGGGCCCCTGGGCAGCGGCCCCGCTGGCCCAGTCCGTAATCCGTCCCTGTGTCGGAGTATTGTTATGCTCCATACCCAGCATCATCCCCTATCAGATATGCTCTTTTATCTCTTCTTGATGAACTTGATCAACCTTCTAACCAGTACAGGCAAGCATAGCTAATTGCCTTCTTTAGGGATGTTGTTCAATGTGTTTCTTTCACCACTCTGCCTTGACCCCCCTCCCATTAATATTTCTTCATCCATCCAGCATGTCCCCCTGGCTACTTATACCACCTGCAATGTTTTGTCACAAGCTACTGACCAACACTTTGAACTGCCCCATCTCCTCTGGCCTCCTGCTGCTTTTCCCTCACTTATATCTCCCCCGAATCTGTACCCCGAGGTGCTGTAATATTCATATTGCAATATGATGGGTTTAAATTGGCTTCTGCCTTAATTTCACAGCTTTCTTCCTGCGTAGGTTCCTGACATTCACATATTCTCATGCCTATTTTACATTCCGCTACAACCATTCCACATCATCTCTTTTTAGCTGTCTACCCCATTGATAATTGAATATAATTTTTTAACAATTCACTTTTAATTTTTTTTTATTGGGGGGGGGGGGACGGGCTATCATCAGAAATTTTTCATTCCGATGGCCAGTGATATTTTGGGGGGTGGCCGCACCGCATCGCGTATATTCTGTGGTTTTGCTCAGAAAATAAAATGCATATTTGGTTTTATCATTTGAATGTGTGGTAGCCGCCAATTTACTTTGGCCACCCATTAAAGCCACCTTTGGGAAAGGAAAAGTTTCTCAGAAACAGAATGATTCATATCCTAAATATGCTTGGAAACATAAGAATATAATCATTGCAGCTTAGCAGTATAGTCTTACTTTTCCTTGTCTCTAATAAATAAATATGTAAAATGACTTGATGCCAGAAATATGCTACAAATTACTAACATGCACTTTGTCAAGTTTTATTTAAGCTCTTCCGTCAGTCAATCTAGCATCGCTTTAGTATCTCATGTATCTCATTCTAATAAACACAGGCTGGAAATGCAGGGTCACCATCTCATGGAACCACGTGTTTCAGGACTGTAAGCATTGGGAATGAAACCCAGAGTCATTGAGGGATGAGGTCACCCTGTCACCCCCAAAATCCATCCATCCATCCATCCATCCATTTTCCAAACCGCTTATCCTACTGGGTCGCGGGGGGTCCGGAGCCTATCCCGGAAGCAATGGACATGAGGCAGGGAACAACCCAGGATGGGGGGCCAGCCCATCGCAGGGCACACTCACACACCATTCACTCACGCATGCACACCTACGGGCAATTTAGCAAGTCCAATTAGCCTCAGCATGTATTTGGACGGGGGAAACTGGAGTACCCGGAGGAAACCCCACGATGACATGGGGAGAACATGCAAACTCCACACACATGTGACCCAGGCGGAGACTCGAACCTGGGTCCCAGAGGTATAAGGCAACAGTGCTAACCACTGCACCACCATGCCGCCCCCGCCCCCAAAATCCAACAAAAAATAAACAATCTTAGCACTGGAGGACATACTGTCTATTAAAGAGCGTGACTTGTTGTCAGGGAGCTTGCAGGAAACTGCAGAGCCAAGTTTAGCACTTCCATTCAACATCTCTGAAAATGAGTTACAACCAAACCAAAAAGCTTAGAAGAACTCAACGAGTGTCTCTTTTCCTCTGAGAATATACAAAGAGGAAATGGGTTTTTGGTTAGCAAAACCCAGACCCATTCTCTCTGTTATAAAACACTAGCCAAGAAATCCCCGCCATGGTCCTTGTGTTCTTTTTAAAAAGTACTTCAACAAACTCAGGTACAAACTGTAAGATGTATTTTAAATTTGCCCAACAGACAACAAGAGTGGATCAGAGCTGGTTGTGTCTGACAGAGAGGGACTTTTTATTATCTGAAAATCCCATATCCGTTTGCTCTCAACCAATATTTTCACGAAAAAACAGTTGATAAATCTTGAAGAAACACTTCCTGTTTATAATTACACCCAAACTGGTCAGAGTGATATATAATAACAGTTCAAGATGTCTGCACCTACAGCTCTCCCCTACATCCTTTATTTTTTAAGAAAAATAAATTGCCTTCCTGGTCATAATAGAAATAGTTAATGAGAAGAGATTCAAATCAGAAATATCCTTCTACAGAAAATGCTGATATTAGACAACATGATTTTTTTTATTTATGTTTGAATAGTTTTGATAGTTACTAGCATGACATGGCCCAGGAAATGAATGGAACTTAGCAATGATGCTGCCTAGAAAGTAGGAAGGTACAGCAGGAAAATGACAGCCGGCAGGATGATTGATAGTCTCAATTATTACAACAGTGGGAACCTTTTAGACTGAGAAAGAAAACAGAACATTCTGGAAAAATACTGTCCAAAAAGTTACAGTACCGGGAGTTGACATTGAATATGTTGAAATAAATGGCCAGCTGATCTTTTATTGTTCACTATTATTTTTACAGAGATGCTGAATAAATAAACTTTACTCTTCATGTATATATCCATCTTCAAAAAAGTCTCTCGAGGAGAGAGGATCAGACAGCCTGGAACCTGGATCCCGGTTATGATTCCAGGTCATTGAAGGGACAGTTTAAGAGACGAGACACCAGTTCACTAAATGCAAATTTGTGGCCTGCATGAGAAAGCAGGTGTATGAGGAGGAACCCAGATAACAGCAGGAGAATTGCACGTGCCCACGCATCGGGCGTCACCCATTGGGTATCACTTATCGAGTCATATATGTTTCCCCAGGGGATAAGACAAAGCACACAAAGTACCCAGCGATGGGGAATGAAGAGCAATCAAGGTTCAACCTTTGCTACATTCTGCTGGGAGTTAGACCAGTCCCCATGAATGAGTAGGGAAATCAGGAGGATTTAACCCAAGCGCAAGCTATTGTGTGACTTGTATTTCGAAAGTCATAATACCAGGAATAAATAATGCTGAGCCAGGAAAATGAGTGCACAGAGAGACCATGTAGCAGCGGTGAAACACTTGCTGGGGAAAAGCTATGAAAAGCACCCAAAAGTGTACATCCAAAGTGTACGATGCTACAGAAAGTTTCATAGAAGGACAGAACAATCTGGGCCCTGTTGAATGTAATGCAGAAGTAAGCCACAGGAGTGTTTTCCCTATAGACCAGCGCGGGAGGGGGCGCAGGTGGTAGTGCTATTGTTCGGCAACCGGAGGGTTGCAGGTTCGAGCCCTGGTTCTTCCTGGCCCCATCAAAGTGTCCGTGAGCAAGACACTGAACCCCAAATTGCTCCCGGTGAGCAGGTTGACACCTTGCATGGCAGCCTCTGCCACCGGTGTGTGAATGGGTGAATGTGAGCCAAGAAATGTAAAGCGCTTTGAGTAATTATATGAGTAGAAAAGAGTAATTTAAATGCAGTCCATTTACAAAAGCTAGGTTACTACCCTACTACTGCATAAAAATGACCGCAACGAATATAAATCAGCACATGTAATAAAACTTTTTCTGCAT
This sequence comes from Brienomyrus brachyistius, assembly GCF_023856365.1. NCBI lineage: Eukaryota > Metazoa > Chordata > Actinopteri > Osteoglossiformes > Mormyridae > Brienomyrus > Brienomyrus brachyistius. Next base: position 28,690,320 of record NC_064541.1, on the reverse strand, counting down.
ATGACTTTTTTTTCACATAGATTACAAATGTTGATATTAAAGGACATAAATTTTGGAAAGAGGAGGGCAGGAAACCCACAATGATGTGTCTACCTCAATTATTCAGATTCAGAATATTTTATTGATCCCTGAAGAAATTATGTAGGTTCAGTTGCTCCCAGACAGTAAGAAGATAATTAACAAGTTAAATACAATAACCAATAATACAAATTTACAATACCAATATTAGGGATGTAACGGTACCCCAAATTCAGCGTTCGGTAAGAATCCGTCATTTTGGGTTCATGATTCAGTAACATTTTGGTACAGCAGGGAACACAGAATTTGTTTTGAAATCTATTTTTAAATATGCAGACAGATATATTTAATATATAATATTTGTAAAGCAAAGGTAATGTGTCTGTCAATGGGAATAAGAAAACCTAAGAAATTCCATCTATCCATCCATTATCGTAACCGCTTAATCCCCACTGGGGTCGCAGGGGGCACGGACCCTATGCCGGGAACAACAAGTGCAGGTGGGAATCAACCCTGGGCAGGCGCCAACACACAGCAGGACCTAAGAAATGCTTATTTGCAAATAGTAAACATAAATAGGCCTACGGAAAGTAAATTAATAAAAAGTATAACATCATAACAGTCATCCATCCATCCATTTTTTATATGCATTTGTCCTATTCAGGGTTGAGGCATAACATATAAACATATAAATCTTGTGTTCTCTGCTATCAAGTATGTTCACATATTTGTCGAGTTTCAGTATAACAGAGCCAACAGGCAGTATTTAAGGTTTTAGACTGATCAGGCAGGGGAGATGAAATAGTGCTTTGATCTGCCTGTTGAGTACATGCCCATGTGATATGCACCACTTATCGCTAAGGTGTGTCGTTAAAAAGATAATTAACACCCCCTATAATAGAATGCTCTCTTTCATTGCAATATTTTATTGAGTCTTTTTGAAAGCATTGCTTGCAAGTAGTATTTTTGTTGGAAATGAATAATTTGTATATCATGAGTTTGTTAAGCCATTGAACTATCCATCCTCTATAACTGCTTATTCTTTTTAGTGTTGGGGGGGGGGGGGTTCTGGAACCCATTCCAGTGGCTATGGGCACAAGGCAGGGAGAAGCTGTCAACACATGACATTCACACACCAGTCACTCATTCATGCATACCTATTGGCAATTTGGTAACTCTAATTAGATAAGATAACTGCGGTCCTGAGAGAATCCAACTGCATGTACAGTAGGCTGTGCAATTAAGTGACGGATGAAATTGTACCGATTTATAATTGTGATGTTATTGAGGTGGGTGAAACTACAATATTCTGAAAATGAACCACTAAAAGCGCATTTTAGCCCTGTGTGTTCTTACTGTGTTGTTTCATGTGGGCTATATAAACTGGCAGGGTGACAAATATTACTTCATTACCAAGGTTGAAATTGAAATTTTTAAAGGAATATAGACTATGAGTCGAAGTTTCAACTATAATCTTTTTGCGTCTCCCATATTTATTTAGCAAAATGGTACCAGTTCCTGTTCTGCGATGTGTAAGTGACAAACGAATGTAGCTATTAAAGTTCCTGGTAGAAACAGCCCAGGAACTTGGAATCATGATTCAGGGGCCCTGTTACAGAAACTTTCTATCTTGCAGATGCTACTATTTAGTAACCTTGGTAACTATGGTTAGAACCTGCTTTAGGAAAACAACCATTGCACATGGAAAGTTCTTAAGTCAAAATTCTTATCCTAACTTAAGATATGAAAAAATGTATCATGAAAGCTTTCTATCTTCCCAAAATCTTAAATAATCTATTATAACTTTAGGATAACCATTTACCTGCCCTATCACATATTGTTAGATATAGCTAAACGTATTTTATCTGTATGGCTCTTCTTTTTTTGCTATTACACAACCAATGAAATATCAAAAGGCAGCATTCATTCATTGAGAGGCTTATGGCAGACTCCAACGATTTGTGGCAGGTTGATGGCAAAATGCTTGTTAGTAGATTCAGGCTACCCTGGGCTATGATCCTGCAGTTAGTTGAGCAGCTACGATCGGCCTCGGAGAGAGGCCACCCCAGCACATTGGGCCTCTCCCGGCTGTAGTGCAACTAACAGATATGTTTAGTTGTTTTTTGCTGAAGGAGATTTTCAGAGTGAAGTGAATGACATAGCACAAATATCTCAGCCCACTATATCATGCAATTTAACCAAGGAGGCAACAGCAATTGGTAATTTAGCTGCTCATTATATATAGTTTCCAAGAGGAGATTAACACACTGTAATCAGGGACAGTTTCTACCAGGACTGTCAGATGCCTGGTGAAACTGGAACAGCTGGTGGGTCTTTGACTTTGACCAAATTCAGGTGCTGCTTCCTTCGAAAGCTGCACTCGCAGACCAACTGCATCATAATGGTGTGACATGGCTACGCTTGCAGGATCGTGTCCTTCAAATCATGCAAACCCTGAACTGAGACATAGCCTTTGTTTCCTATCACAGCCCCCAGTGGGGAGGCAACATGCGTGTGCTGCAAAGGCTACAATCCGTATGCTGAAAAGACCACCATGCATATGTGACAAAGGCCACCATGCGCGTGCCGTGGTGGAATGCAGACTGCATGATAAGATATATATTTTTGCAAAATTTTTGTTGGTTTTGTCATTATTTTCTCCTCTACTGTATGTAACTCTTGCCATGGATTGCATGAAATACTTTTATTATAGAAATAAATGTTAACGTAACAAACCTAATTAACTACCCCAGAGGCGAAACCGACAGTTTAGAGAATGAAGTCCATCCATTCATCCATCATCGTTACCGCTTAATCCCAACTGGGGTTGTGTGGGGGGGGGACCGGAGCCTATCCTGGGAACTACGGATGCAGGCAGGAACCAACCCTGGGCAGGTGCCAACACACTGCAGGGTGTGCACACTCACACGTACATGAGTCGCCAATTAACCTACCGCTCACACTTTTGGACTGTGGGAGGAAACCGGAGCCCCTGGCGGAAACCCACACGAATTCGGGGAGAGCATGCAAACTCCACACAGAAAGGTCCTACGCCCCACCCATTGGCACAATGAAGTCTCCAAACTAATTTTACGGTAATGAGTTCATGAGATTGAATAAAATACTACCCCATGTGTTAATTCTACGTTAATTTGGGGATTCACTGCATATATATTTTTGATTTTATGTTTTAATATTAAATGCGATTAATAGCAATTAATCACAGCTACTTTTGTGATTAATCAGTTAACATATTTCATTGATTCTCAGCCCTAATAGATATGCAAAATACTGTGATGTTGACAATATAGTCAGGCTTACCTTGTTAGAGATAAGTACTTTTATAAAACTAATACATATATAATACAATATTTATTAAAAAAATGTTTATATAACTTTAAATATATTCCATACAACCCAGTTTATTGTAGATTGAGTGTTTAGATTTAGGAATTGTAGTTCTGGTAACCATTTTTGGAGTTATACAGCCGGAAGTTGTACGAGTTCAATGATAGCAAGTTTTCGAAGAAACACGAGCAGCTCCCTACCTCAAAGAGTCGAGAGGAACCTTGAATTTTTTTCAAAACGAAAACATATGAACTTTACTTTTTGTCATTAAATGGAACATTTTTTAGAATATATTTTGAGAATTAGACTTTAGAAGTGCTGAGTGCAACTGAGAAATGGGAGGCAGGGGTAAAAGGTTGACATATTGCTGAGTCTTCATTGCTATTTCTTATTTCTGACAGTTTTGCTAAGGGTCCCAAAAGGTACAACCCTGGGAACAATATTGATGGTAACCTAAAGTAAATCGGGCAGAGTGAATGAAGGAATGTCATACGGGAGAAGATGGAGGTTGGGGAAAGTTAGGAGGTGGGTGGGAAGTCAAGGTCATGACATATAGACTAAAAGGAGACAGAATAAGCATGTAGCACAGAAGAATGACTGGTGAAGCAGAAACGGTCAGACTGGTCCAAGAGTGGGAGGACAGGGCTCCTGTTATTGCCGTGTGAGTGAAGGCCAGTCCAAGGAAATGGCCATGATGGTAGATGTGGAATGAAGAAAGGAGGTTATGATGATGTCACCCAAATGTACACTAGAATAACCCAGCAAGATTTCAGAGTCTTAAGGTAAAGAAGGGGGCATAATGAAAGTTCTAGATAACTGAACCTAGATACTGGGAAAGGAACCAATATTCCAGAAGGTGAGCCTCGCCGTTCCACAGCCATTTCCAGACTCTTCATAACTGTGAGACAGGGAACAAGCAGCAACAGGTGGTTTCGGACGCAATCCAAGTCTCTGTAAGCAACAGAATCTGGATTATGGGTGATTATGTAGTTAACCCTTTTGTTGATGAACTGGCAGTTCCAGATTCTGCCTTTGGGGGTGAGAACAATACTACTGCATTGTGTACAGTGGATACACGCAGTGGCGCAATATACTGAAAGCCAATAATGACTGCATCTTTTGTATCATAATATTTTGATACATAATGAAATGGAAAAAAAATCACAGTGTTTGGTTTTGAATTCCAGATTGGACTGTACTGGGGCCCTTTCTCCTAGGCCTCCCTTAGTCGGTTTAATGGTCTTAGTGTAATAAGCTTACAGAAGCAGTAGAAGCACAAGCAAATGCCCACTCAGATGTATAGCTGTCAACTGAGTTTTCCAATGCTGCCTAACTGAGCCGCCCTACTGTAATCAGCCCTTTTCAAAACATAATGTCAAAGCTGCTGTCATTATGAGTCACACAGAAAAACAGGGGATATAAGCAAAATTAAGGGGATAATCTATTGTAAGACCAAATCATATATAAACAGATGTATACAAATCATAACTAAATATGTATTCTGTTCAACACCAGTAAACAAAATATTTCCTTACAGGTTAATATGGTGGCTGATTATTTCATATTGTATAGTTTTATCATAATGCAGGTACAAAACGAGTGTCTTTATTGACGTGTAGTTTTGCAGTTTCTTGCAAAAAGCATGTGAGATGCTTGAGAAATATGCAATTAGTTTTTGAAAAATAATTGCTACTAAAACCACAAAACGAAATGTCAGTGACTAATAATTGAGATTACATATTAGAGTGCTAAAATAGACTGGCATTTATTGCACATAAAAGTATCAGTCTGGTGTAAATGCAACAATTCGCGGCTCCTTCTATTGAAGCTTTTGTCCTTTGGGTCCTTAGACCTTTGGTTTATGGTGAACCATCTCAAAGAAAGAAGACCATCAAACGAACAAGCATCACTGCCATATATACAGTAGACGTTACACCATGATCATTATCTAGGAAATTCAAACAATGTAGTAGGGTAGGTATGGTCTACAGTACGTGCTTTTATTGGTCATGTAAGGGATCGTGTAATTTCTCATATGGAAACGTGGGAGATCTCATTTCCCTGGCAAAGTAACCAAGACGAAACAGCATAATTACAGTCCTGATGTCGTATTTAATATCAGCAAGCATAATGTACATGTTTCAAGTTTAAAACAAGTTATTTTAGATACAAGTTTCTGTTAAGCAAATTTAAAAACAGGAAATTTGCAAGGGAGCTGTTGTGAAGCTCGGTTATACCTTATAAGGCACTCATCTTCAGAGCTCTTCAGTAGATTGTTAAATCAATATCTGCAATTAGCAGTCCAGTACTAAACTGAGATGGGATGCCATTTGCCACTAGGTGATGTTTCCTCAGGCTAATAATAATGGAAACCTGCCCAGTGGCAATTTCTGCAGTCTCACACTTGTTTGTTGGCTAATATATAGTTGGACCAAACCCAAGTGAAGTGCAATGATTTAAACTTCCCCATCTGTTGTAATACAAGGTTCCCGCTGATGAATGAGATCCAACATTCCATTTTTGTCCTGTTTAATCCACAGCATTTTTCCACAATTGAAGTTAACCCCCTTACAGCAAATCATGAATTTAGTAAGCATATAAAAGCATGAAAATTTGCTTTTATTGCTATTTTATTGCTATAATTATTTAGCTTCTCTTTTATGGCAAGCAATTTACATATCTTACATTGTGGCATTTAATTTTATGCTAGTTATTTTCATATTTTTTTATAAAAGCAATTACAGAGCTTGGTCTGCAGTTTAGTTGTTGTGGCAAATCTGTAAATCATACTGCGTCTGACTATGGCTCAGTTTTCCCCACAAACATTATCTAACGCTCGACAGTGGGCTGACTGTGCCGTAAGAGGCAAATTTAAGAAAATTTAAATGAGCCTATCCCATAATAATTTTAACACTTTAGTACTTTTGGAAGTCAAAAAAGAACTTTAACTTTGAAGTAACTCAGCAACTAATACACAATCTGCTTCAAAGGTGAATTAGGCTCCATGCCAATTAGAAGCATGTGTCAGTTATAAAAGAGATGACTGACAACCAGCACTTTGCAGCATGACACAACTAACAGAGGTCCTTTTACATTTATGCATTTAGCGGACACTTTTGTCTAAAGGCAAATTGCACGTTACAAACATACAAGCTGTCAAGGAGTCAACTATGTCAATTAACGGCATAATTGCGGCTAGGCTGAGCTTCTGATGGATGTCCAGGTACAAGCGTAACCAGTACTGGTGTAGGAGCTACTGAAGAACTTCTTAGAATTTCAAATAGGTCAAGGATTTATTTTCCAAATGCAGTGCAGTTGTCAAAAAACTGGATCAAATACTTATTGTGTTATTTCACTTAGTCTCGAATGTGAAAGGAGAATTAATGTAACTGTCGCCAGATAGAAATCAAACTAAGCTGTAGTAGCTCAAAACAACATCGAAATAGTAAAACTACGCGACTAAAAGCAGATATTGTTGTGTTGCAACAGAAAGGTAACATACTGAAGATGACAAAGGAAAAAGAAGTGGATTACATACATATCTCACTGAGAAAGACGGCACAGTGCTCCCCTGTGTTCTTCATTATGGCCTGAAAGGGCTGCACTAAAACGACAAACACTAAAAGCATAGTCTTTCTTAAAGCACACATATTGCATAATGTTTCCCTGGATGTTTTTGAGAGGATGACTTATAATTGTATTGTGCTTGGTGCACTATTTCTGAAATTGCTTGAGACAGGAATAGCACTGGAATGCTTTCGTTTATATTAAATCACTCTTCGAAAAAGGGGATGATTACATGCAGCAAAGGCCACAGATGACATGAAAGTTTTTGATGTGAATCGTTTGTACATTTTCCAGTAAAGATCTACGTTTATAACTGAGGTGCAGCGTCTAGTTGGGTCGGTATAACGGGAGCGTAAAAATTAAAGGTATGCCAATGTAGCTATGCGTGCACTGGCTAGAAGAAAGAAATATGAAAGGGAAATGCAGGGGCAAGGAAGCCAAGCCCAGGTTGCTTGAGGTAGTAAGAGCTCACACAAAAAAACAGATATGAGTAAGACAGGAGAGTGAGAATTACCCCTGAGTATTAAGCGTTACAGTGCAGTGTACTAGAGCACCTCTTTCATCTGGAGCAAGGGCCTACAGTTAGACCCCAAGTTTGTGTTTATATCATTTTGTACTGCAGCAAAGTTCAGAATAATCTTTCCACGATGGTGGTTAAGGAAGTTGTATAATATTTTGAAGACTATTTATTGTGTGATGTCCAGTCCTGACACCACAAAGTGTGAAGAGTTACTCAATGGGATGTTCAGCAGTACTGATAAGTTTAAATGTTATTCTGACTGGAACGTCCTATGGTGTTGACATTCTGGTGTGATGAGTCCTCATAATACATTCGTCAAATTTGGTTCTCTAGTTGTTCTCTTCTGTCAGTTACATCAGTTGATTTGTTCAGTTGTATCAGAGTTGTACCTCATTCCTGGTCACACCTCTACTCGTATAATCTAAATATTGAGCTGTTTGCCTTGATGGGGGACATGAGGTTAAATAAGAGACAAAAGTGCGATGGCTGCTGTAAGCTAGGAGATGTGTGTTACCCTCTGCTTCGCTGTATACATGCAACATGCTTTTTTTTCTCAGCTGAAGAACATAACATGGCTGCTTGAGGCAGGCTGAGTTGTAGTGGTACAAGCAAGGGAAGTAAAGAGATTGCCCAGAATCCCAGTGCGTTATGTTTGATAGCATACCTGGTAGGTAGAACATGAAAAGCCAACAACCGAAATGAAAACAGAATGGGGTCCGGCAAGGCATCGTAAAAGGCGCCATGGAAAATCCATTGTTATGGTGTGGCGATTTGCTGCGGCCAAGAGATACAGTATGCGTCACTCCGCCACATGTCACAGCTCATGTCTGAGAAATGACTGCCCACACTGAGCGCTGGCTGCTGCTCCATTTCACATGCGTCATTTCCTGTGGCGTATTAGCCAATCTAACGCCCTCGCTGTCTGGTTATAGGGAAACACATCAGTCAAGACCAAATATATAAAATAAAATTTAAACAAAAAAAAAAAAAAAGATTTTTAGGAAAAAAAACAACAGTTGCAAAAAATATTAGTTATTTGCTAGGTAGGAATTGAGCTTTCTGCTAGGATGGTCTGCCTGATTGGATCTGCGACACCCCAGCACTGTGGGCTGCATTTCAGGCCCATTCTCTGCCTGCTCCCCCAGTGCTTCAGCAGGTTTCCTCTACAGTTCAAAGACATGTGCTGTACATGCTATGGAGCTGCCCTCATTCACCATAGATAGAACAAGGATTATGCAATAACAGTATTTTCAAAATGCATTTAAAGATTTACGCCCTTGAATACCAATAGTGGTTTTGTTATACACAGAAACTTGTGTTTTGCGTTTGGCATAATGCATAATTTTTATTGTGTACTGCTAGTGACTGACTGGCTATAGCCATGTTTATTATGCATTATGACTGCACTATGAAGCTATAATGCACAATAATGCCTTTATAATGCAGAACAAGGGATAGCACAGTGGCACAGTGGTTAGCACTGTCTCCCCACACCTCTGGGACTTGGGTTAAAGTCTTTTCCAGAGTTCTGTGTGTGTAGTTTTCATGTTCTCTCTGTGTCCTTGTGGGGTTTCCTCTGGGTACCCCGGTTTTCCCCACAGTCTGAACACGTGCTAATTGGAGTTACCAAAATTGCTCATAGCTGCCGGTGTGTGAATAAAGGTGTGTGAGTGTGCCCCGTGATGGGTTGGTGCCCCATCCTGGTAGCTCCTCTTCAATGAATTTGAGTTTCTGTGTGTGTGTGTGTGTGTGTGTGTGGGGGGGGGGGTTCTCTTTTCAGTGTCTCACACTAATCACATCAGCACTATGCCCTGTTTAATGCTTATACAGTTTGCTGATTCATTCCAAAACAGACTGACTTAAAATTCTGGTTGCTTGGTAACAGCTTAAATTGTCAGAGAAATAAAAATGTAAATGAATCTCAGTTTAATGGTTTTCCATTACTAGGAATCCAGTGTAATGGCCTACACAGTGCACTACGTGTCGATTGGCTTTGGCATATGGCGACCTCTGCTCAAAAAGCAGCGGATTTTCAGTCTTACGCCGCTTTTTCTTAGGTGTCCAGGTAGGATCACTTATGTAGCTGCGTATACGTATCAGTTGTTATTTTCATTATATTGTTCTTTTCTCCAGGAATAAGGGATAAGGGCACAAACTCACTGTAAAATAAATAAATAAAGCCAATGAATTGCAACACTATTATATTATTACATATATACAACATTATCATATAATCCATGAACGTTTCTGTCACGCCCAGTTCGTACAGTTTGTACAGTTTGTACAGTTTGTCGTGCATTAACTCTTACATACTGTCAGTCTGTTTTAAATAAAAGGCCCAGCAAAGCTAAAAATTATTAATAATCATAAGAATCTGGCCTTTTTGGAGTGCATGCTATGGATCCCCTCTTCATTCACTTAATCAGCCAGACAGAGAGGGGTATTCTAAGAATAAAATTAACTTTCTTCCGCATTTTGTGAAGCAGGAAAAAATGTAAGCACTGCTTCAGAATTCTGCAGTAGAGAAAGCGATGAGGTCATTTATAAAGGAGTGCCACCAGCTGCTATGGCAACCTATGATATCGCACGCTTTGCTATGGCAGCCTATGATTTCGTATGCTTTGCTATGGTAACCTATGATATCGTATGCTTTGCTATGGTAACCTGCAATTAATTAGGACACACTCAATGGACAATCATGTATTTACATGACCAATTTATTTCTTACTGCATTACATAGTTTGGATTATTGTATAACATGCTTAAGACGTGAATTGTGGATAGAAAACCAAATAAAACCAAAAAGTGGGATTTTATTTGTGAATGTATTATTATTTGTGAATGTATCTTTAAATCACATAGTCACGGTGATATACAAACAAATCTTCCAGGATTTGATCTTTGGTATAACCATGAACACTGAGAGAATGTCCTGCCAGTAGAAAGTGCACAGCATGTCTAAATGAACAAATAACCGTGAGGCTAAGATTGACATTGTTCTGGCTACCCAATACCTGTGTCTTTCATCTACAGCCTCCCCAGACAGGCTGATGGATAGAAGTCGCTAGGTTTCCAGGATGGGGCGGGGTCAGCAGTCTCTGAGGACACGACACAGCATCTAGACGCATGGTACCACACCAAAATAACACATAGACTTATGGTCCGCTAGTGATGCACAGTGACAGTTGAAATGAGGGCAGTGGGTGGGCTTGCTAACTGCCAATCGCTGCCTGGTGTAATCCAAAGGGAAAGAACTAAGTGACCAATAGTAGGTGACCCAGTCTCTCGGTGACTGATTGGCAGAATTCACTGTCAATTATTGCCTGGTGTAATCCAATGGGAAAGAGTACGTGTAACCAGTAGTATTAATATTAATATTATAAATAATAATAAATCAGCCAAACAAGTTTAGCTTTTTTTAAATTATATAAACATTCCCATAATTATATTGATGTATCAGAAGCATTACACAGTTCATAATTTGTAAAACTTCAATAAATTCTCTTTAATTATGCAGTTTGTGGGGGGAAAAAGCATAGATATTCAGTTTGAGCAACGATGACAACTACTGCCTTAGGCAATGCAGAGCAGCTTTTGTTCCTGCTGCAGTCAGAGTGAGGGCTCCTGGTATTTCAATGTGCAGATGGGCTAAATGAGCCAATACCCACTGCATCTCACAAACTTGCACACAGCAATAGGGCCCAAGACATTTTCAAAACTAAAAACAAAAAACGCAATCAAAAATGTAATCCTGCTGGACACGTTATTCTACTTTTCAGCAAATAAATAAATGAAAAGTTGAAGTCTTAGTGCATGATAAATTAATATGCAAATCGATGACAGGGACCTCAATAACAATGCTTCTGTGCTCCTGCTTGTACACTGTCAATTCACAGACCCACAGTCTGTGGATAAATGCAGGTCAGAACTGCAGAAAGCACAGTGTGTCAGGTGAGATGTGTGTGTGAGTAGCCCAGTCAGGCCTTCGGGTGCGTGTGAGCTTGGGCAGGCAAGCAGAGAGCAGTCCAGCTGTCTGAAACGAAAGGCTTGATTAATGACCCCTAAAGCGGAGGTCCCAAAGTAAATAGGCGATGTCTTAAGTAATCGTTCCCTGCATTTGTCAAACAGGAGTAATGATTGTCTACTCTTTGGGGAGGTGAAGGGTTGCTTTATACCCACTGAGTCCTGGTTAATTTGTGGAGTGCGGCCCTTAATCATCCAATTCCCAACTCTGTTTGCAGTTTCTAACTTATTATTAATGGCCAGGGTCTTTATCATGTTTGTGTGGAAAGTGAGGTTAGAGATAACCTTCAATCTTACCAGACCCTACATGCAACTCTAGAGAGAATTTGCAGTCTAATCACTAATTGCTAAGCTGCTGTATCTCCAGGTGTATATTTCATTTTGGACTCATGTCATGACATTGTTATAATGTTGCATTCTGTCAAAGGAAAAGCCGTAATCTGTAGTTGTCCAGATCAGCCTATCCATGGGGGGCTTGTCCTGCAGTGTTAGTCACAGTGACATAAACTTGTTTTACTCATTTAGGACTGCGCAGTCCGTCCCTCAGCTAAGACCTTGTACTTCAAGAGTCTGATCAAATTTGAAATTTCCATTTTCATTCCTTTTCTTCTTTTTCTTTGTATAAGAACTGTCTCACAGTATGAATGATAAACAGCAGAACTTTTATGCACACTCCATGCTTTTGAATTAAGTATGTAAGATTAATGTGTATCATCAATCTGCTGGTATGAGCAATAGCAGTTTTGAATCCCCAGTATAAATGCTGGCTCCTCAGCAGCCAGAAGAATGAGTAGGCATGCCCTCAGTATTAATACATCATCGATCGGGCCGCCAGTTCCTGCCTTACCTTGCAGATGCTCACCAACAATGTGTCATCCCTCCATATGCTCGGTGGTTTTATTTAGAGACATATTTTATGCAAACGAGCAATTCTCCTTAGTCAGTGTAATAGACAAAAGAGAGCAATGCTGTATTAAGAAAAAGTGCAGCATGCATCGCTTGCATATTATAAGGCAGAGCATATTCTGCATGCCTATCAATGATTACAATAGTTATTCATCTAAGACATACGGAGAGTTGATTGAACATTCTCCTGCAGTTGAAAAATATGAGTTTTACTTTAACTGGCGTCTCTGAACTGCCCACAATTGAATGTGTGTGAGTGTGTATCTTATGATGGGCTGGTATCCATCCAGCCAGCCATCCATCCATCCATCCATCCATCCTCCTCCACTAATCAGGGTCCGGCTCGCAGTATCCCATCCAGTGTTTCCCTAGCAAATACAGTACAGCAATTAACTCCAGTTATCCAGTGTTAGATGACCTTAAACAGAGCAGTACACTACATTACATTTTATATTTTGCAGCATGAAATCTGTAAAATTAGTTTTTAATATTATGTGGTTATGACAGTGTCAACAGTAGCTGACCTTTATTGGTAGGTATTTGTTTTGCTCAACATTTTTGTAAAATGACCATTTGCGAAGGAAACTCACCATTGCATCACAAGATTATGGTTTATAAAATTTCCATACTAAGAATTCAGCTAGTATTGATAGTCTTCAGATCAGTAGTGAAATCCATGCCCTTTATTTGTTTTATTGAATTATTAAATATATGTCTTTCATGTATAAGCATTCCTTATGGTTATGATTCACACACATTCACAATCCATATTTTGAATTCCCACTATAGCCTGAGGTTGAGTGTGGGGTGCTGTATATGTACATCATCTTTGCAGTGATTTTTCCTGTTAGGAGATATCATCCTGAGAAAGAGTGGGGGGGGGGCAGGGATTACACAGTCTGACGCACAGTGTCCACACGCACACAGACACAGAGATATCTTTATATATTTGTGGGGACTGTCCATTCATTTCTACGGGGAAAACTCGAATCCTAACATGATGACCTTAAAAATACCCAAACAACAATTATAACAAATATAAGACCTTTGCCATTTTTAGTTTTTTTTTTTAATTGCATTTACAGATCATTGGAGTGGACCTGAAAAATAGGCCCCACAATGTAAAAATAATTTCATCACTTTGTGGGTGTTATGGTGAGTTCGGGAAAAGCAGGCAAGCAAGCAACGGAGGTCGTAGATGCGAGCAAACAGGGGTTATTGACGGGACACAGACTTCACTCACAGGCAATGTTAATGACAGAGCTCGTGGAGACGGGCTGGCACGTGGACTGGAAAGGGTGAAGGGAAAGGCACAGTCGGCGAAGGCGTACAGCAGGATGTGGAGGCGCCAGGACATTGGGCGGAGCAGGTGGCCTCATAGATGCTCCCAGGGACTGTGGGAGGTACTGCAGGGACCAGATGCGCAGGGACCTCGGGAGGTGGCGGAACTGAGACCTCGGGAGGTGGCGGCACTGAGACCTCGGGAGGTGGCGGCACTGAGACCTCGGGAGCCCGGGCGTCGGGGCTGGCACCATTGGGGCCAGAGCATTATGCGCCAGGACAGGATACCCCTTAGGAGGGCTTGTCAGCCACCGGAACTGGAGCACAAATATTGGTTTTCACAAAGTTTCATGCTTCTTTCTTTGTAGATCTTTTTCTCAGATGTTTCTGTGGAACTGACGTATAATTACAAGCACCTCATAAGTGTCAAAAACTTTTATTGACAATTACACTAAATTTATGCAAAGAATCAATACTTCATGTGGTGGCCCTTCTTTTTCAAGACCTCTGTGATTCACCCTGGCATGCTGTCAATAAACCTTAGGCTAACTCCTGATTGAAGACAGCCCATTCTTGCATAATGAATGCTTGGAGTTTGTCAGAATTTGTGGGTTTTGGTTTGTCCACCCGCCTCTTGAGGATTGACCACAAATTCTCAACGGAATTAAGGTCTGGGGAGTTTCCTGGCTATGGACCTGGCTATGATTTGTTCCCCGAGCTACTTAGTTATCACTTTTGCCTTGTGGCACGACGTTCCATCAGGCTGGACAAGGCATTGTTTGTCAACAAACTGTTCTTGCATGGTTGAGAGAAGTTGTTCTCAGAGGATGTTTTGGTACCATTTTTTATTCGTAGCTGTGTTCTTAGGTAAAATTGTGAGTGAGCCCACTGCCTTGGCTGAGAAGCAACTCCACACATGAATGGTCTCAGGATGCTTTACTGTTGGCATGACACAGGACTGATGGTAGCGTCACCTTTTTTCCGGACGCCCCAAACAATCGGAAAGTGGATTCATCAGAGTAAATGACTTTACCCCAGTCCTCAGCAGTCCAATCCTTGTACCTTTTGCAGAATATCAGTCTGCACCAGATGTTTCCCTTGGAGAGAAGTGGCTTCTTTGCTGCCCTTCTTGACACCAGACCATCCTCCAAAAGTCTTCGCCTCACTGCGCATGCAGATGCACTCACACCTGCCTGCTGCCATTCTACACTGCTGGTGCCTCGATCCCGCAGCTGAATTAACTTTAGGCGCTTGCTGGACTTTCTTGGGTGCCCTGAAGCCTTCTTCACAACCACTGAATCTCTCTCCTTGAAAGTTTTGATGATCTTATAAATGGTTGATTTAGGTGCAATTTTACTAGCACTGATATTCTTGCCTGGGAAGCCATGTTTGTGTAAAGCACGTGTTTCCTTGCAGGTTATCATGGTTAACAGAGGAAGAACAATGATTTCAAGCACCACCATCTTTTTAAAGCATCCAGTCTGCTATTCTAACTCAATCAGCATGACAGAGTGATCTCCAGCCTTGTCCTCGTCAGCACTCTCACCTGTGTTAATGAGAGAATCACTGAAATGATATCAGCAGGCCCTTTTGTGGCAGGGCTGAAACGCAGCGGAATTGGATTTTTTAGAATTAAATGAAAGTGAATGCGAAAGTTCAAACAAGGAGACCAAATGAATGCAAGCACATCCAATCACATCGATCCAGGTTTTATATAAAGAGTAAGTTTAACCCACTTCTTTGCCGGAACAGCTATTCGGTTCACCCACCTACCCCCCTCCTTCGGCTCCCTGTTCTGGTCAGGGGTTGGTTCCTTCACCTCCTGCCTGGTCGCCCAGCCAGATCTGTCAGCTTCAGAGTCGATGGAACCGACAACCAAGAGATGGGCTTCGCCAAATCACTGTTCTCGTACTCATTTCAATTGTTTAATCAAATAAAACACTCGTGTCAACTATCTATTGAGGTCTCCTTGGTTGAACTTCATTTTCATGGCAAAGAGGGACTTCGCAATTAATTAGAATGATCACTCCTCATAACATTCTGCAGTATATGCAAATTGCCATCATAAAAACTGAGGCAGGGATGCAGCTTGGATTTATTTCCCTTCTTTCTGTTATATGACCAGCACCAGCTTTTGCTTCTTAAGTCCGAGACTAACTGAAGGTGTTACACATATTTTTATCCTGCAGCATGTTCTTCTTCAGTGCCTTTGCTGGCTGTAACGCTGCCTTCCAGGGAAATACGTTCTCTTTGAGCTTGTTATGTGCCCAATTGGGGGCCCATAGCCTGTTTACGATCGACTGCAAGTGAAGAAATATCCCAGCAAAATCAGCATGTGAATGGGAGGCTGATGCCGAGAGCCGCCAGAATTTGTGACTGTTCTGATGTTCTGGGCTGGGATGGCTGGGCCTTGTGGGCGGAGCCGGCTCAGTAACGCTCTGTTAGGAAAGAGGAACAAGCAGCAAACACAGCTGTTTCCACAACTGGGGAAATGCCGGCTCTGCTCCCTCTCACTCTGTAGTGGAAATCATTAACAATTAGCCCTGGAGTGAAGGATTAGAGCGTTAGGTACTGACTGCACTACACCCCTGAAATAACCACACACTCCCCTGTCTCATAGAAACATGTTGAACAGATGTTGATATCTTACATACAGAAAATGATCGTCAATGAGTATAAAACAACCTGTTCACTCAAGATCATTGTCACTGGGAGGTGGTAACCGACATCAGTTAAAAGTTCTGGCCCAGCTTGGTTGATATGGCTGATGGATGTGTGCTTATGTCTTTAAATTAGCTGAAATCTGTAATGGGAAAAGAAAGAAATTTAGTCAAAGAAATGGAATTCCAGACACAGTGATATAAAACAAAATCCATGTCCAAAGTAATGGTTTCCCATGTGCTTGGAACAGAGTCGAGAGATACCTTTAAATCCAGAAATACCTTAAATCCGACAAGTTACCTCGATAAGTCAGTAACCCCGCTTCGTAGTACGGGCCACATGAATGTCAAATTCACCAAACTGGAGGGATGACTGTAGTTACTTTGTTGACATTTTCACAGCATGACCTATAGCTTATTTTTTCTGTTTTGCACTGTTGGCAGTATGGTCTGAACTCTGAGGTACTGAACAAGCAATCTTAAAGTTATCAGCCCAAATCCTCGTATACTAAGCTGTCTAAATTCTAAGTTACAGCTGTAACAAATTTTTACCATTAGAAAGGCAATGGAAAAAGAAAGATGAATGGATGTGTCATTTGATTCACAATTCCCGCACCCCACTCTGTTCCTTGTAGAGCTACCTAACTGACAGGACTTTGAAACAAATAATTACCATTCACTTTTTGTGACAGTAAAAGTTTGCCATCCTCTATATACCACTCAGATGGGTTTGTAAGTCCCAATAACAATGGCTGCAAACAACCCTGATCTTCTTCTGTTTGTAAAACACTGTTTTAAATCAGCTACCCCAAACACTGCAAACCATCCACACCACAGAACACTTGCCTCTCATGTCAGTTAGACTCGCAATAGAGCCTCCAAGCATAATTTCCACCCCCATATGAACAATCTAGGCCAAAACAATCTATTAGACTGATTTTAATTCACCTCTTCACCATCTCTGTCCTCTTACCCTTTGAGTGAATAATATTCACCCTGTGGTGGAGGCATTTGTGCAATAGCACACTGTAGCCACTGAAGTTTCTCCAGTGCTGTGAGATAAATACAGGCTGTCAGCTGGCCTGCACACACTGTATTTCATATGCAGTGAGATATCCTGCACTGGGAATCAGAAAGGCCAATATCTCTGATTAGTATCCCGTGGCTCTCAATGCTTGCTGAGTCAGGGCTGTTGTAGCATGAAGCTATAAGGCATTAAATCCATGCTTATGGGCCAATAAACATTAGCTACAGTAAATATGAAAACTGGGATAGTTGCAGAGTATGAGGGGATGTGGCATGTGTGACAAAAATGCTCCATACCTGTAGATCAAAGGAACGCGTGACCATGTGGTTCTGTGTCGAGAACAGACACAGGTCTCTGAACCTCAGCCTGCTGGATTAATCTTAAACGCTCAGAAAGTGGGCCAGCCCAGAGCAATTAATGTGCTCGGGAAGGAGAGCCTCATTGGCCAGAGCCTCTGAAACTGCTGGTGCAGTGGTTGGCGTGTGTGTTTGTATGGGGAGGGGGGTGGTACGGTATGGTTGCTGGGCGAAGTTATGGTGAGAAGACACCAGACCCCAGGGAAGCATCACTGCAGCCCTGGAGTAGCTGTAGATACAGAAGACATCATTGTGTAATGAATGAAGTGTTGTACTGAATACTTTTGGGCTGGATTTCCTCTTTAAATAAATATGTAGGTAAATAAAAAACGACTTTGTCTAAAGAGTGCTGTCTTCTGAAGCTTATCCCTTAGATGGGTGATGACTGACTGTCCCACCGCCCCAGGGGTATAAAGGGCTCTGGGTTGGATTCATCTCCAAGCAAAAATAAAATATTTTGGGAAAGAGTTAGTTGTTACCCATGCACATGTTTTTCACTCAGATTCAACATTTTAAAACAGGGGTTTATCCACAAAATGTATTTGTGGGGTCTGAGAGCACTATTTATGAAACCCAGTATAGCTCAATCTTTGGACACATACACTATGTTTCCAAAAGCATTGGGACACCCCTCCAAATCATTGAATTCAGGTGCTCCAATCACTTCCATAGCCACAGGTGCATAAAATCAAGCACCGAGGCATGCAGACCGCTTCTGCAAACATTTGTGAAAGAGCATGGAACAACAACAACAACTCAGTCACAAAGTGGTAGGCCACGTAAAATCACAGAGCGGGGACAACGCATGCTGAGGCGCACAGTGTGCAGAAGTCACCAACTGTCTGCAGAGTCAAAAGCTACAGACCTTCATACTTCATGTGGTCTTCAGATTAGCTCAAGAACTGTGCATAGAGAACTTCATGGAATGGGTTTCCATGGCCGAGCAGCTGCATCCAAGCCTTACATCACCAAGTGCAATGCAAATCATTGGATGCAGTGGTGTAAAGCACGCCGACACTGGACTCTAGGGCAGTGGAGACATGTCCTCTGGAGTAAGAAATCACGCTTCTCTGTCTGGCAATCTGATGGAGTCTGGGTTTGACGGTGGTCAGGAAAACAATACTTGCCTGACTACATTGTGCCAAGTATAAAGTTAGGTGGAGGGGATATTATAGTGTGGGGTTGTTTTTCAGGAGTTGGGTTTGGCCCCTTAGTTCCAGTGAAAGAAACTCTTAATGCTGCAGCATTCAAAGCCATTTTGGACAATTTCATGCTCCCTGCTTTGTGGGAACAGTTTGGTGACGGCCCCTTCCTGTTCTAACATGACTGTGCATCACTGCACAAAGCAAGGTCCATAAGGACAGAGATCAGCGAGTCTGGTGTGAAGGAACTTGACTGGCCTGCAAGGAGCCCTGACATCAACCCGATGGAAAACCTTCGGGATGAATTAGAGCAGAGACTGCAAACCAGGCCTTGTCATTCAACATCAGTGCCTGACCTGACAAATGCTCTCCTGTAAGAATGGTCAAACGCATAAACAAACTCCTAAACCTGGTGGACAACCTTCCCAGAAGAGTTGACCCTGTTATAGCTGAAAGGGTGGGCCAACTCCATATTAAAGTCTATGTATTAAGAATGGGATGTCATTTAAGTTCATGTGTGTGTAAAGGCCGCTGTCCCAGTACTTTTAGCAATATAATGTATTGCTGGGTAAATGTGATGCTTCCTCTAATCAGATCATGTCCCTGTCAGGTGCCTGGACTGGACCTCATCACCTTGTGTAGGTCAGCTGGCACAGTGCAGGCAGCAGCCCGGCATCCCAAGCAGCTAATTTTATGCTGGATCGCTGTACGCCTTTCCTGTTCTTATCCTGCTGAAATACCCGTCAGCATCAGGCACCTCGCTCACAATGACCAGCATCCTGACTCAGAAAGCTACTATGAAGGCGTAGAATTAGATGTTTTTTTTTTTCCGTATAGAGGAAACCCCATCATTTAGATAAACCGCCCTGCAGCTCAGCCATGAATCAGTGTGTCGCGGCTGCTCCCACGCAGGCCAGAACGCACATCTGCGCACATCTGTGACGTCCTACTGATGGGGAAGTTGGGCGGGACGAGACCTGCCCCTTCAGGTCCTGAATGAAAAGGCGCTGAGGAGGATTAGCGGCTGTACAGCACCTGCCAAGAGAAGCTGATTAGAAAATATACAGGGGCCTCTGTCCACGCCGAATTTTCCATTGTATTCCTGCTCCATCCCTCACCAATCCTTCATTATCAGCGCAATAATCATGTCGCAGCTGGTCCCTGTTTTAAACTCGCTAATCTGAAGATCTTCCACCCCCAGCATGCCTAAACACAGCATCTGAAGATAATAGGTCCCTTTAGCAGGTATAAATGGTTTAATAATGGAAGCAGTATTTAAAGAAAAAGAGGAAGAAGTTATATTTGAAAGTTGTAAAAAATAAGCGATGACGTCAGGTCGCTTTAAAAGCGAGCGCCAAGCTGTAGCGCTGGCAGAGAGATGCGCTGATGTGCCAGTGGCTGTATGGCATGTTTCATTAGCTCTGAAACAGGCTTTAGAACTGGGCTGCAGGAGCCAGTCTGGATTATGCAGCGATCAAAGATCCCTCGGGGGGGGGGGGGGGGGGAGGGTGCCAAGTGGGGTGGGAATCGGGGGATAATCTGTTCATTAGTGCAGAACCCGTAAAATCGCTTCTAATCCTGTTTGTCACTTTCGTGAAAAGACTGTAAGGCCTCCAAGTGGCAGAAAGCTACGGGTATGTGGCATTGTCTTCGGTACCCCTGGGGTAGTGGTGGGTATGTGGCATTGTCTTCGGTACCCCTGGGGTAGCGGTGGGTATGTGGCATAGCCTTCGGTACCCCTGGGGTAGCGGTGGGTATGTGGCATAGCCTTCGGTACCCTTGGGGTAGTGGCGGGTATGTGGCATAGCCTTCGGTACCTTTGGGGTAGCGGCGGGTATGTGGCATTGTCTTCGGTACCCTTAGGGTAGCGGCGGGTATGTGGCATTGTCTTCGGTACCCCTGGGGTAGCGGCGGGTATGTGACATTGTCTTCAGTACCCCTGGGGTAGCGGTGGGTATGTGGCATAGCCTTCGGTACCCTTGGGGTAGCGGCGGGTATGTGGCATTGTCTTCGGTACCCTTAGGGTAGCGGCGGGTATGTGGCATTGTCTTCGGTACCCCTGGGGTAGCGGCGGGTATGTGGCATTGCCTTCGGTACCCTTGGGGTAGCGGCGGGTATGTGACATTGTCTTCGGTACCCTTGGGGTAGTGGCGGGTATGTGACATTGTCTTCGGTACCCTAGGGGTAGCGGCGGGTATGTGACATTGTCTTCGGTACCCCTGGGGTAACAGCGGGTATGTGGCATTGAAGGTTCCTGTTCACTCTACTCAATTCAAAGATGAAACATGCTTCAGTTACATTTTGTTCACTATAATTTCCAGGGCTGCCAATAATCCTGGCACATGTGTTTTTGTTTAAGATAATTATTTCTTGATGAAAGATTTTTTTTTTTATGTTAATGAAATGTTTAATTTTTCTCAGTTGTTCAGTGTGACATGAACCTGCTTCACCAAAATGTGGATTTTTTCTAACCCTTTTTACAAATCTTTACAAGAGGTGCCAATAATTGTGGAGGGCACTGTATATTTAGTCTTTTACTCGACACGTGCAGCAAATTGGCCTCAGTAATGTGTGAATTCATAGTTAAAGGTAAGGAACATGCTCTTATTTGTTTGTTTGCTTAATTAATTTATTTTCTGGGATGAGGGGAATCTGCCGATATCCCCCCATCCACCCTAATTTTGACACCCTTGGGGCAGTCGGACAGGCAGTCATCACCCATCTAAGGGATAAACATCAGAACATTGTTTACTGCACTGTTTACTGTTAGACAAGGTCATGTTTTATTTATCCACATATTCATTTAAAGAGGAAGTCCACTCCCAAAGTATTAACTTCATTCATTACACAATGATGTCTTCTGTATCCAAAGGAAATTGTATTACATGCATTGTGAAGAGAGAATTTCATAATTAATTTGATTGAATTTCGTGAGGATTAGAGAGGATTATTTTAAGTTCATTTCTTCGTGCCTCTCGGATGCGGGTGTCTGAGTGACAGCCTGTAGAAAACATTTCCAGTGGGTTGAAACTGCAGATTGTTTCATGCAATGCTGAACACATGATTGACCTCCATGAAAAAATGGTTCCGAAATTTTAAACCAAATGAGCTCAGCAATTCCAAGGTTTTATGCTGCTTTGCAATAATCCGCTGTAGAAGCTTGATACTGTATACACTTTCATATTTCCCAGGAAACACATTTACAGTTTGTTCTCTGTCTTTCTGAATGGTTAACGTTGCCTTGCATACATTAGCCAGTTTGTCTGCTTTAGTCTTTTAACTCCAACTCTAACACCCTGCTGTAGGATGGATGGGGTCCCATTCAGTTTAATTACCACATTATTCTAGATTAATCATTGACTGAATTCAGATTGAAACTGAAATGTCTCACTTACACTTGTTTTTTTTTATTAGCTGTTTCTAACTAATTTCAGTGGCCTTTTTGTAGGAAGGTGCTGATAGAAAAGAAACATGAATACATAATGTGTATTTACCTAGAGTGCCCCCATGTTGTGAAATAAACACATTAACAACAGGTAACACTTTCTATGAATGCCATGATTATAAGAATCTATGAACACATTCATAACACTATGATGCATTCATAAAGCATTATAATCAGGGCTCAAAATATTTATAAAAAGGCATAACACGTTAAAAATATGTTCATTATGCATTATGAAGCTGTCATCTATGATACACAATGAATATCTTCATAATGCATTATAATGGCCAGTACAAAAGTTAATAAAGCATTACAGCATCTTCTATCGACAGTCATAAGGCATTATAGTGTTGACTTTAATACTTCATAGGCTCCAGTGAAGCTCCCCTCTATAATGCATTATAGTTACCTTTATAATACATTATAATGGTCAGTATAAGAATTAAGCATGCTTTGTACTGCATTATGAAGATAACGAAGCATTACAGTGCATTACAGATAACCGCTACAGACTTGTAGACATGGCAATTTTAAATTTCAAGGTCAAAACACAATGAGTCAAAAGACTTTGAAAATGAACAGAAGCTGTTAAGCATTTGGCAAAATATCACCTTCAGCCCTTCCTCTAGTGTGAAAACCCTGGTGTGAAGCAGATCACTGTATAATTTTAGCTAGATCAGGGTCTCCTGCAGGTATGTCTGGGGAAATGGAAGGAGGATTTTTTTGCAACACAAACCCATTTCAATGAATGTGTCCTTCATTACTTGCAGTTCGGCGCTGTGAGAAGCACATTGCAGGCTGATCATTGCTAAAGTGCAATTTGTTCTGGCACTTATTCTACACAAAAATGCTCCATACAATAGCAATGGAGCATATGATTTAGATCTGGATATTTATATTTAAAATACATTTTTGGTTTTAAAGTATCATTAGGCTTATGTAATACCCACTGAAAAGTAATTCTTAGGTTGATATGTAAAACTGGTAAACATTTTTAAAATAACATTACAGTTTGTTTTCTCTGTTAGTCTGTACTTGTGACAGGATCCAGGCTTGTCACAACTCTACTAATTTTAGGCAGTTATGGAAAATTAATGAGTGGATGGATGGATATATGGATGGATGATGGATGGATGGATGGATGGATGGATGGATGGATGGATGATGGATGGGTGGATGGATGGTTGAAATACCTTATAATACTTTCTGTATTGAAAAAAATATTTTCTCCAAGCACGTATGCCACAATAATCCCCCCCCCCCCCTTGATTGTTTGGTGCATTATCACCCTCCCTTTGCCATAATTACAGCACTGACCCTTCTCAGATAAAATATATATATTTTTTGTTTCATCCTTCCACAAAACATCTTTCCACTAGTGTCCGTCATACACTGGAACTTGCCTTTGTGGATTGATGCCAGCAGAGTCTTTCTTCAGTGAAACCTGCCAGGCACCTCGCTGGCATGGAGGTGCCACTTAACTGTAGCCTGGACACTCGGAAACCCCAGCATGCAACCAACTGCTGAAATTGTCCAGCTGTGAACTTTAGAGAAGATGTTGCCTCTCAAGCTATCCTCCTCACTGCATGTGGAGGCAGAGTGACCAATTCATCACTAATCCGGCAGTTTGAATTTCATTAATTATTGTTTTATAGTGGAAATGGGGATTTTCAAGTGTGCAGCTGTATTTTCGAGCCACTGTCTGATTTATGTAAGTTAAGAACATTTTGCCTTATTTCATTTGTAAATTCTTTCATGTGACTAAATATTTACACCCTGGGGGCGGCATGGTGGTGCAGTGGTTAACACTGCTGCCTCACACCTCTGAGACCCAGGTTCGAGTCTCCGCCTGGGTCACATGTGTGTGGAGTTTGCATGTTCTCCCCATGTCGTCGTGGGGTTTCCACCCACAGTCCAAAAACATGCTGAGGCTAATTGGACTTGCTAAATTGCCCCTAGGTGTGCATGTGTGAGTGAATGGTGTGTGAGTGTGCCCTGCAATGGGTTGACCCCCCATCCTGGGTTGTTCCCTGCCTTGTGCCCATTCCTTCCGGGATAGGCCCCGGACCCCCCGCAACCCAAAAGGATAAGCAGTTTGGAAAATGGTTGGATGGATGGATTTACACCCCAGTGGTACAGTGGTTCTAAAAATGTCTGTGTTTTAAAAGGTAAAACAAAGGAATCTGTCATTTCCTCAATAGCTTCATATGGAAGCTTGACCTGTGCACTTATAACACAGCCTGCTCTCTTACATAGCTCATCATATTACTAATATGCATTCACTACTGAGCAGGTGCAAAGAATGTGAATAGATCCTCAGGCTGATAGATGCTTGCTTGTGTCTCTCTGATTGTGTCAGTCAGAATAGATTCCCCTTCTATACAGGCATATTGCAAAGTTCTAACATGCGCACTGAAAAACATTAATGATGATGAGGATAATTATGCTAAGATTAATTCCATTGCATCAAAATGCTTGTTTTATGTTCCCCTCACTGTCAATTCCTGGGAAAAATTGTGGTTCGGGCTGATTCCCAGCAGTCACTCTCATTTCTGTGCATATTATTTAGGAAGTAGCTAACAAAACATTACCAGCGTCATATTTGCATAATAATACCTCCCATCATGATCCTTCTCGCACTTCCCTTATGTTCATATACAGTATATACTCCAGTCTTTCCTTTTGCTCTCATTTGCATGTTCATAAATATGTATACACAATGTTAAAGATCTGCATATTGCTTTGTAAAATGCATATTTTGTGTACATTAGACATATGCACATAAAATGCATATCATTAGATTTGTAAGGGAAATTAATATTCGGACAAATGAAAGAACGACGACACAATTGACGGACCATAAAGTATTTAAGAGATGGTTTAGTTACTCTGAGGCTTAGTTTTGTTTTATATGGTAAGTGAATGAAGAAAAAAAGTGAACAAAAGGTACTAACCAGTCTTGATCACACTGTTGGTGATATTTCATAGCAAGCAAATGCTCCAGATGTAAGTTATACCGTAATGTTCTTCTGTGTCTGACGCTGGTGGGCGGATAATGATATCGGCATACTATAGCAAATAAGCTGCTCTTTGCCATCTCAGCAAAAACAGCGGGGTGGATTTGGTAATTCTGAAACTGCCATTTGGTCATGTGTCCTACAGTCTTCTTGACGGGTCACAGAATAAAGACGAAGGCCTGTGGCCCAGAAATCTGGCCTAGGTGAAGATCTCATGGATTAACACTCTCTGCAGGGGAGGTACAGCAAGCCTAATAGGCAAAAAACATGAAAAAACTATCTTCTTCATCCGTCTATTATCTGCCGCTTATCCTGAGTTGGGTCGCGGGTGCAGCAGTCTAAACAGGGATGCCCAGACCTCCCTCTCACCAGCCACCTCCTCCAGCTCCCCTGGAGGAATACCAAGGCGTTCCCAGACCAGCCAAGAGATATACAGTAATCTCTCCGGCATGTCCTGGGTCTGCCCTGAGGTCAGCTCCTGGTTAGAAAGGTTCCGCTGTGTGATTTAGCTGAATATAATTTCTGTCATGGAATGTATATCTGTCCTCTGACTGCTAGTTAAAAACAGAATTTCCCAGCCTGTAGCTGCAGTTCTTTCAAATCCCAACACAACGCATGCGGTGTCTTAGAAACTCCATCACTAAAATGGAGGATTGACCCACCCTCCGCCCACCCCCACCCCCATTGAGTGTGTGACTGACTAGGTCTGCTTTTCTTTCATCAGCTTTCCTGGAAAAGGTCAGTTTATTCTTCTCCTATTTCTTCCATTTATTATTCCAGCAAGATCTTTTTTCTGTTCAAAGTCACAAATCATGCTGCAATTTTCACCAGACTCAGCAAGTGGTTTCTGCATTCTGCTTGTCTGATGTTTTTTATATTACATTTTGAGATATGAAGAATATACTGAATCACTCCTGTACAAAATACAGCACATATTCAGCAGTGCACGTGCTTATACAGTACACTGCACCACCCACACATATGAGGAAGGTATTATTACTACTAATTCTGACACTATTACTATCACAAACCTTAACTGTATGTTACTGATAATAGTACTTGTTGCAAAATAATGAATGTTCCTGTTAAATGCCCCCCCCCCCTCCCATTCCATAACCCCCTGCACGTATTGGGTGACAGGGAACCCTGATCCCGTCATTGGGCTCATAGCAAGGGAAGAACCTCAGCTTGGTTCCACTCCATCAGAGTATTCTATTAAACCTCTTTCTGCAAACAACAAAGTGAGGGTATTTTATTGTGAAAACTTCAACAACATAGTTCAACCAAGGAGACCGCAATAGATAGTTTCGACACGACACGAGTGTTTAGATGAGTACGAGAACAGTGATTTGGCGAAACCCGTCTCTTGGTCGTCGGTTCCATCGACTCTGAAGCTGATAGATCTGGCTGGGCGACCAGGCAGGAGGCGAAGGAACCAACCCCGGACCAGAACAGGGAGCCGAAGGAGGGGGGTAGGTGTGTGAACCGAATAGCTGTACCGGCAAAGAAGTGGGTTAGATTCTATACAAAACCTGGATCGATGTGATTGGATGCTCTTGCATTCATTAGGTTTCCCTGTTTGAACTTTCGTATTCACTTTCATGAATAATACACAATGAATTGCAACACAAGTCAAAAACACATAGCATTTCAATAGATTGTTTTGTCTATTCAACAACTCAGTCAATGCAAAGTGGTTAAATAAGAAGTTACTGGAATTTACCTTAATTTAAATCAATGAAAACCTTTCTCCTCCTTTCATTGTATGCATGCCAGTTCTCCTCTTCACCTATCAAGGCTACGAAAGCAAGAATCCATCTGTACTGTAAATATACTGTGACCAATGATAAAACTGTAGAAAGTTAGTGCAACAAATTTAAGATTAATTACAGCAGAGCAAACCAGTGGCTAGATTATACATTGCTAATGAGCTTTTACTAGTTTGGAAAAATACATATTCTAAAAATATTCCTATATAAAAAATATATATAAAGTAAAATATTACAAACCAGCATTAGAACCTCATCCTGTTGCTAGGAAACGTGGGCACTTAGGGTCTACCCAGAAAGGGATCTGAGAATCTAGCAGTGACTGATACATTTATAGTAGAGTAGTACCATAACCTTAATGACATATCTTTACCATTTCCTGCTGAATGGAAGGATTTTTGGGGGTAATTTTGAGTATAGCTGTTTTTACAAATGATAAATGAGAATCCCAATAATGTTGATGTGCCTATACAGTACGTACTAAGCCTGCTGTAGTCCTTAGTTTTTCATTAAGTAACCCTTAGGTTGTACAGAGAAATCACAGAACTCCAAACTTGGTGCAAAACCATGGAATTTACCACTGAAACATCACATCAGGAGAAACTGCAAGTGTCATTTACAGTAGAACACCTGTTGTCCGCCTGTTTTCATTTTAATCCAGTTACACTGTCGATTCCTGAGAACAAGGCTGAATAATTGTAAACATAGTTGAAAGGATATTTTTCATGTAAAAGGAATAGTTCTTTGTCCGTCACTGATGTTGGTCGATGTCCATGCTAGTGCTCTGTCTTGTTACTTTAATAAATCCCCAGATTTTCCCCGTACTTTGCCTGCTTTCTGCCCGCTTGCCAGCCTGTACGCTCAGTTATAAATTAGTTATAAAATTATAAATATACAAAAAAGTTGGGACAGAGGCAACAAAAGACTGGAAAGGTGTTTAATGCTCAAACAAAACATCTGCTTGAATATCTCACAGCTAATTTTGTAAATTAGCGACAGGTCAGCAAAATGTTATGGTATAAAAAGAACCTCTCAGAGAGGCAGAATCTCTGCGCAGTGAAGGTGAGGAGAGGTTCAGCACACTGTTACACAAATAGTGTAACAGTTTGAAACAGGGCTGTATGACAAGGTGCTTCCATCTGCTGAAAAGCTTTATGGAGATGAAGATTTCATTTTTCAGCACAACCTGGCACCTGCTCACAGTACCAAAACCACTGGTAAATGGTTTACTGACCATGGTATTACTGTGCTCAATTGGCCTGCCAACTCTCCTGACCTGAACCCCATAGAGAATCTGTGGGATATTGTGAAGTGAAAGTTGAGAGACGCAAGACCCAACACTCTGGATGAGCTTAAGGCCGCTATCGAAGCATCCTGGGCCTCCATAACACCTCAGCAGTGCCACAGGCTGATTGCCTCCATGCCACGCCACATTGAAGCAGTCATTTCTGCAACAGGATTCCCGACCAAGTATTGAGTGCATAACTGAACATAATTATTTGAAGGTTGACTTTTTTGGTATTAAAAACACTTTTCTTTTATTGGTCGGATGAAATATGCAAATTTTTTGAGACAGGAATTTTGGGTTTTTCATGAGCTGTATGCCAAAATCATCAATATTAAAACAATAAAAGGCTTGAACTACTTCAGTTGTGTGTAATGAATCTAAAATATATGAAAGTCTAATGTTTATCAGTACATTACAGAAAATAATGAACTTTTTCACAATATGCTAATTTTTTGAGAAGGACCTGTATATGAAAACACTGAAAGTGCGGTACATTTAAGTATTATCAAATCCGCTTATCATCGCATCTGACGTTTTCATTTTAATTGCCATCCATATTTTATTACCTATTAACATTAATGACACATAGTAACAGCAGTTGTTCATTAGGCAGGATTACTGAGGAAAATACGATGTACCTATAATCACCAAAACTATGACACTACATCACTGCTGCATAAGCCGTCACTTTTCGTAAGACTGTGACACTACATCACTGCTGTATAAGCCGTCACTTTTTGTAAGACTGTGACACTACATCACTGCTGCATAAGCCGTCACTTTTTGTAAGACTGTGACACTACATCACTGCTGCATAAGCCGTCACTTTTCTTAAGACTGTGACACTACATCACTGCTGCATAAGCCGTCACTTTTGGTTATACTGTGATAGTATACCGTTGCAGTATAAGTCGTCACTTTTCGTAAGATTGTGATGCTGTATCACTGCTACATAAGCCGTCACTTTTAATAAGACTGTAACTCTATATCACCTGTGAGTAAGCTGTCACTTTTCGCAAGCTGAGTGGCAGGAGTTGGAGGTAAAATGATTCCCCTCAGCTAAAGATGAATGTCCAGCATTCAGATAGTAAGAAGCACAGTTTGTGCCAATCAACAGTAGATCCACAGTGTCCTGGGTAATCTGCTCTGTCAGCTGCTGCCCAGAGTAACTGCTGTGCAAAGGTCTAAGAGGCTTATAAGATTTTCTCCAAGTAGAATGAGAGACAGGAACTCCTGACTCTGAAACAGGAGGAAGAACCAGGGGATTTATTTGGGAACAGTTCTGTAAGGTAGTTCCCCAGGTTCCTGGACTTCAGTGTCTACAGTATATAGTGTTAGGAAATATAGAACAGATGACTGGAATGGCTTTGCTCCTCTGAGGCACCAGCAGTCATATCACAAAGCATCTAGTTACCATTCGCATCTCTAACTACAGTGAATGAATGATTCACACTTTACCAAGTCCAACAAGCATTTCTCTCAGGATGGCAATATTAACTCGGTTGGACTTGTGACTTTGATATTGTTAACCAACAGGCCAGCTGCTACCTTGTTCTATATCTGCCACTGGGAACAGACTGTAGGCTCTCCATGCGTGCGCCTGCTTCACAAAAAAATAACTTTTATTCCAGCCTTATAGAGCAGGCAACTTGTTGAAAACTCATTTATTTCAGGAATGCTATAATGTGCCTACCAGTACATAGCATTCTTATTGTCATTCAGTTGCTGTTGTTGCTGTATGGGCACTTTTATTATTATTATTATTATTTATTATTATTATTAATATAACACATTTACATGTGTTGTATGACATTCCCTGGTGTCTGGGCCCCAGAGAATATCTCCCAAGGGATTGAAAAAGGTTGATATTGGTAGATTCAGAGGTAACAGTGAATATTGTGCCACAACAAGAACATCATTTCTTGATTCTGTTGTGTAACATCCCTGTAAGCTTAAAATAGAACTTCAAGAACGTGAATTTTTTTAT
Source organism: Brienomyrus brachyistius (assembly GCF_023856365.1). Lineage (NCBI taxonomy): Eukaryota > Metazoa > Chordata > Actinopteri > Osteoglossiformes > Mormyridae > Brienomyrus > Brienomyrus brachyistius. Next base: position 28,659,966 of record NC_064541.1, on the reverse strand, counting down.
GAACAACACATTGCCAGCAGAGGCAGGGCAATAAACAAGAGCTGTTATTTTGCTGACTGAGAAAGACAATCTAACGTTGCTGTTGCAGAACTGAAATACTAAGTGGATTTCCATGAGGTCTGCATGAGCTCAGCTGGTAGTTGAGTACATTCTAATATATTGTAATACTTCTAACTGGGCTAGGTGTCCTTTGAGAGGACATTTGCAAGGTTCAATCCATCAGCAAGCTGCACCGAGGGACAATATTTATTTAACACACTATTTAGACCAACAAAGCAGCAAACTTTGGACTGGTGCTCTGTCAAAGCATTTGATTGTATTTATGCGTTATAACCCAGTCTAGGGTTGGGCAGTAACTGAGTGGGATGAGAAGCGAAATCACAGACAACAAAATGGAACGTATAAGTGGTGTTATCCATTCATCCATCCAGCCAGCCATCCATCTCTTTTCTGCACCTGTTTGTCCTATGCAGGGTCATGGGGGTCTGGAGCCTGTCCCAGAAGCTATGGGTGCAATGCAGGAAGCATCCCAGGATGGGGAAGCAACCCATCACACAGCTTGGTAACTCACCTCAGCATGTTTCTGACATGGGAAGAACATACAAACTCCACACACACGGAACCATAGCGGAGACTCGAAGCCTAGTCCCAATGTGTGAAGCAACAGTGCTAACCACTGCACCATGACCCCCCTCCCTCCCCATGGTGTTATTTTATATATGAAATAGACCTCAGAAATGACGCCAGCCAAAATACTAAACAAAAACCCAGACGCAGGTTCTAACATCTAATTCAGTTAAAATTCTATATAAGATGCCCTTCTCCCAACCTGTACAATACCACAATAATACAATAATGTCATATTGTAAAATGGTTTGAAACTGCAGAACTTAATATAAACTTTATATAAAATCAGTTTCAGAACATGTATACCTGAAATAAAGCATAAAAAAACTGCATTGTATTTCACCTCACAAAAAACCTTGTACTAGGTTAAATGTGAGTTTTCAATATCCAGCTAATTTGTGATACACATCTGCAATGCCTAAGAAAAGCTTGTACAGTAAAGAGAGACAACCACTGTCACACAGCAGATGGAGATCCAGAATTTAGGAAGCCAAGAGTGAAAAGTGATATTTAAAATTTAATCTTTAATACATTGTAATTCATTCAGTATTGCCTTAACTACCATATGTGCATCTTAGTTGCTTACACCAAAGCCTGCTTCATATTAAGAATAACATTTAGAATTTTATTTGATAAACATTTATGAGAAAGTTGCCACAAGAGAAATAAAAGAAGTACTGTAGTGAAACATAAAAGGAATACTATTTTCCAGTAGAAAGAAAACCGACCGATAATTCCGCGGCCTGTATGAATGCAATATTCTTGCTTGTAATATCTATGAATACAACCTAGAGGAGTAAATACTCGGTGGAACTACGGAACATGTACAGTAGTGTTTATTTTTGCTGGGTAATTAACCCTGGCCTCTGACTCGCCAACACGACGCCTGCGAGTTCCACCCACAGACAGCTGCCGGGCTGATGCTGTCCCTCCAGCCTTTGCGTCTCCTCCATCACAGCCGCAGACACAGGCCGACTTGGCCTTTGTGCAGCACTCTGTGGGAAGGAATCTGCAGTTTGCTACAAATGCCAGTACAGCAGATCTGAAATCTATCTCATTATGCCGATGGAGTCAATCAGGCCCTCTGCATCATTTATAATTCCAAGGTGCCAGATTATTAAATGTAGTTATTCAGATTTCATTGTCTAATATTTTGTGATATATTTAGTGATATATGCTATTTAATATGTCGGAGGGTCCCTTGCCTTGTGCCCTGTGATGCACTGGCATCCTGTCCAGGGTGTCCTCTGCCTTGTGCCCTGTGATGAACAAGCATCCCATCCATGGTGTCCCCTGCCTTGTGCCCTGTGATGGACAGGCATCCCGTCCAGGGTGTTCCTTGCCTTATGCCCTATGAGATACTGGTGTGTTTAAGTAAGATGAATCTGCAATTCATCTAACACGTATTCTAAATACAGCTTTAGGGGTATGTTTGTTTGGTCCTCATAATGTAGGTCTCTGTCAACATGGTCATAGTAAACAAAGATTAAAGTTCAGTGACAAATTAGCCAGTACAGTATAACCTTGAATTGCGAGCATAATTCATTCCAGAAACGTGCTCGTAATCTAAAGCACTCGTATATCACAGCAAATTTTCCCATTAGAAATAATGGAAATTCAGATGATTCGTTCCACAACCTAAAAATATTCATATAAAAATGATTAATACAAAGGGGTGGCATGGTGGTGCAGTGGTTAGCACTGTTGCCTCACACCTCTAGGACCCGGGTTCGAGTCTCCGCCTGGGTCACATGTGTGTGGAGTTTGCATGTTCTCCCCATGTCGTCGTGGGGTTTCCTCCGGGTACTCCGGTTTCCCCCCACAGTCCAAAAACATGCTGAGGTTAATTGGAGTTGCTAAATTGTGCATGTGTGAGTGAATGGTGTGTGAGTGTGCCCTGCGATGGGCTGGCTCCCTATTCTGGGTTGTTCCCTGCCTCGTGCCCATTGCTTCCGGGATAGGCTCCAGACCCCCCACGACCCAGTAGGATAAGCGGTTTGGAAAATGTATGGATGGATGATTAATACAAAATATAAAGTAAAAAAAGCATAAAACAAATTAACCTGCACCTTACCATTGAAAAGAATCATGGATGGTGTGAGGGAGACGAGAGAGAGGAGAAGAGCAGGGTCATTTTGTAGGATGACTTTCACTATAACTAACTGAATCACTGCTATCTGTTGTCTCACTGGAATCTTTTTCTTTTTCTGCGACTTTAACAAGGAACCTATCCAATGACAGCTGCTTTTGCCTCCTTATCGATTTCGCGGAAATGTGGACATTGCATTGTCGTTAAACAGATTCATCGCTCGCACTGCTACATTCCTATTCAGGTGGTGCTTTTCTACAAAATTTTAACTATACGAGTGAGGCACGCCGACTGTGACTGAGCATGGGCATTACCCAGAATCCTGCAGTAAGAGAGAGAGGAGAACCATCGGCTCAGTTGTGATTGTGTGACGCTTGGCAGACAAAGCGTACACGTGATACTCATATCAAGATCTCACTCGTTTATCAAGTTAAACTTTATTAAAAATTTTGCTTGTCTTGCAAAACACTCGCAAAGCAAGTTTCTCACAATCCGAGGTTTGACTGTGTATGGTTTGAAACCTCACCTACACTGGCAGAGATTACCGTCACAAGGTCTCCCCAATTCCAGTCCTAGATGGCCAGTCTGCAATACAGTGTGCAGATTTCCCTGCTCAGGCATAACTAGTAAACCTATAGATTAGCTGGGGAGTTGAGTAAGGTCTGTGCTGCAGACTGGCTCTCCTGGATTGGATCCAGGGAACCCTGCTGTAAACTCAGGGTTACTGCCTTGTTTAATGCCATGGCAAGAGGGTGAGATTTGTTGCTGTTGTTTGCCTTTTTTCAATTTGGGGATTGGGTGCATCTTTTAACTAGCAGTGATCAACATTCTCTGTAAATCAGAAAACCGGAGCAATGACTGAGTGAAGATTAGCAATGGAAATTCGTTTCAGAATCTCATTAAAATGTTAATCAGGTATGTTGCCTCTGCACATTTACGAATGCAGAAAAGCATACTCTTTCACCAGTATCAGTCTTAACGCTCACTTTTTTGTTCCAGTTACGATTTGCATTGTACTTAACACTACAATAGTTAGCTTGCAGTGCACCCTTGCATGCAAAGCCAGGCTGGGCATTGCAGCCGCACCTACCACCAAAGCCCCAGTCCTTGGACTCTCACCTGTCCTGCTGATTGTTCTTTGCCTGTGATTGACTGATCCCCCCCCCCCCTCTCCGCCCACCTGGCCCACTCGTATCTCCCTCACAGCTATGAAAGAGACCAGGATTCGCTGGTATGTGTGAGGTCCCTGTCACTTTAGCTCCTCTCACTTTCCATCCGTGTCACACGTGAATAGCACTTCTACAGTGTTCCATAGTGTCCTTCAACAGCATAAAGCAATAAAAATTTCTGTCAGAAATTAATTCTAATAATTCTAAAGCAATGTCACACACACAGATATATATATATATATATATATATGTATGTATATATATGTATGTATATATATATGTATGTATGTGTATATATATGTATGTATGTATGTGTATATATATATATATATATATATATATATATATATATATATATATATATATATATATATATATATATATATATATATATATATATATATATATATAGGGGCGGCATGGTGGTGCAGTGGTTAGCACTGTCGCCTCACACCTCTGGGACCCGGGTTCGAGTCTCCGCCAGGGTCACATGTGTGTGGAGTTTGCATGTTCTCCCCATGTCGTCGTGGGGTTTCCTCCGGGTACTCCGGTTTCTCCCCACAGTCCAAAAACATGCTGAGGCTAATTTGAGTTGCTAAATTGCCCATAGGTGTGCATGTGTGATAAATGGTGTGTGAGCGTGCCCTGCTATGGGCTGGCCCCCCCATCCTGGGTTGTTCCCTGCCTCGTGCCCATTGCTTCCGGGATAGGCTCCGGACCCCCCACTACCCAGTAGGATGAGCGGTTTGGAAGGCCATAGTCCTGGTGACCATACATGTGTCAGCATGCTAGCTACTGTAAGACCCCAGGTGCAGGAGAGTATGCAATCACAGTGTGATAATGAAAGATTCCGATAATATCGACCTCCGTGGCTTTGATCTGCATAGGTCACATACCAGATGAATGATGAATTCAGAAAGTGCATCTGGTTGCATCTATCAAGTCCCATTTCAACATGAAACAAATAAAACCAAGCATATCTCATTTAATAAGTTATGAGATGAGCATGTGACTGTCAAGAACACAGAGCATTCCAAAGCTGCATTTGTCTTTGCCTTCATTCAAGCACCTACTGTTTTTGTTTTATTTGGCCTATTTATGCTAATTTACAGCTTATTAGGAGAAATGGTGGTGTAATAATGTAGCAATTAAAAAGGGATTAGGGTCATTTTATTCATTAATACACTATGTAGTAAATGAATAAACAACCAGTCTGTCCAGTTAGTTCTTCATATTTCTCTGACGCTACAAAAAGGTATGATGATTAAAACATTTGAATATCATAAACCGCTACTCTGAATAATAAGCTATATGTGATGCACATTCGTGCTACAGTAACAAATGATGGAGTTCACCTTAAAGGAACTGAACTGGACCAAAAAAAGCTTATTATGAAACAAGTTGTTTAATTAGCTCACAAATTAGTGAGCTATTAACATTTATTGAAAAAGGTGCACTATGTGTGATGCAAATGCTTGCAAAATGCAACATGGGACCTTTAAATAACGCGCTGGCTGACAGTCTGTGGGTCCCCCCCCCCTCAGCTCTTAACCCCAAACTCAACATTGACTTCCTATGGCCTCAGCCCAAGATTTGGTCTTGACATTGGTGGAGACGTATAAATTTAACACCCACTTAAACCCACCCCCTATAAACATGAACTACTCTTAGCTACCACACAACAGCTCAATGTCCATTGCTCCTATGTGAAGGAACCAAATACATGCCTTCTCTTCTCATTAACAGAAATAACTGCTGACATATTTGTTTTACATCTATGCTGTCCAGTCTGTCCTTATGGATACGGCATACAGCAGCACTGTTCAATCCAATTTGTGTCATTGCTGATCTGAGCCAAGTTTTTAGTCTCCTGAGAGCATTGAAACTTCTTTCAGCTGCAGCTGATGACACTAGGATGACTAAAATCAGTCTGACAAGGGTTTCAACTTGATCAAATAGACCCCTCACCTCCACTGGCATTCCTCTCATGATAGCAGCCATTTCTGTACTAGATTTGAAAGTATATTTGGACCTGAACATGCCTAGATGAACTTTTAGAGTCTCCCTGTTAAGTTCTGGGTACAGATCAACAATGCCATCTACCTCTCCTGTGAGCAGAATGTTTTCCAGCTTCTGCAAGACACATAGAACTGGTTGGTTGAACCTCTCCTGAAACTGAAGATCAATACTATCCAGCACTGTGTAAAACTCTGCTCTGCAATACTCCTCAGGTGACTTGGGACTGTGCTGGATAGCCCCAGCAGTGTATCGTTTTGGTGGCCGTCTTTGGTGAGGAATCTGAATGGGCTCAATGACAACGGAGTCCACCATTTTTATCGCTTTATCAAAAATCTCCTGAAATCTTTTCTCATTTCTTTTTAACCGTAGAGTGGATCTGACGCACTTTATTGAACTTCTCATTCCTGCAATAGTTGCAGTCCGTTTCTGCAGGGACTTGTTCAGACATTCTAACTCCTCAATAACTTCTAATGGTAAAAGAAACCCAAGCAGAGTTTTACCCTCTTCGAACCTCTCACGCAGTCCATTCGCCCTAGTACCAGTGCTAGATCCAGTTGCTGCCATCTCCTCTAAGCTTCGCCATTTTTGTGTGTGGTTACTGGAAAGCTAAAATGCTGCCACACCGCTGATTTAAGATCGGGCGGTGCATCTATCCATCCATCCATCCATCCATCAATTTTCTGAAATCGCTTAAACCGACTGGGGTCACAGGGGGGACTGGAGCCTATCCCGGGAATAATGGGAGCATCCTCACCTACATGCCTCTGGAGTGATATTTAATTTTTGAGGCCTTTCCTTGTAAGGGTATTTGGGGTCAAATACATCCCAAATCCACCATTATGGATGTGCGCCAGACTATTTTAACAAAGCAAATGGTCATTTCCAACTTCAGCAGAAGACATAAAGCAGGCTGTAGATGCCTCCTACCTCTAAGCAAACATAGCTGTGGTATGCTAGTGCTAATGATAGGCAAACAATGCACACAAATCCAAGTTTGAGGTGGGAAATAATGCTAATACTCAGCAAACAGAAACTTTTGATGCTGTGCAGTTTGAATAGTCAGGGAAAAAAATATCACTGTAGTTAAAGGGCTTGAGCATCCCAGATGAATGGCTGGTCCGTCCCGGACGCATCAGTGAAAATGGCTTCTTGTAATTGACTGCCACTCGAAACACCTGATGTGACATGTGAGAGATATAAAACCACATGTGGACAGATCCCTTTCTATCAGCATGGCTTAAAGTTCTCCTAGGGAGAGCTTGGCTGTGATTACAGTCCCACTCTTGAACATTGAGCCATAAACATTCTAGACCTTTACCTGCATATAACAGTCAGCCGGCACACTAGGCAATAGACATTATTACATTTTATTTTGTTACATTTTATTCTTTCGAATAATGCTTTTTATAGTATGATACTACGTAAATCACACTCTCCACTGATTCTCCAGCAGATCTTCACTTGATGTTAGCTAAATATTTTTTCTCTACAGCTGCTACACTTTCATTTGTATTGATTTCTGCAGCAGACACTTTTTGCCCAAAGAGGAGTTAGCGAGTGATCGTGCGGGACCTGCAGTGGGGCTCTCACCTGCCTGCCGGTGTCGATCCTTAACCTACCATCTGGGCATAAAGACAGGCAGCACTGCTAGTGTGCTAGTGTGCTTACAGCCTCTCACAGAGACTCCGAGCGTCTGTGGGCGTCTAAATATTCATTTTTAAGACCAGTCACTGCAAATTGCACTTCAAGCTGTTAAATGTAACATGAAACAGGCATAATCTAGCCAAAGCATGCAACTGCTGGTTTAACCTAAAGTAGTACACAGCTAGCACAGAGATCATTGCAGTGGAAGGCCCTGTATGGGATACACCAAGGCCGGGGGCATGGACAGTAAGGCCATATGCCTACCAATACTGTGTGTGTTTAGGGGGGTGGGGGGGTTCAAGGCTGATGTGGTCCCTACCTGCGCCCTTGGGATACATACTCACCCAATGGCATACTGTGGGCAATCCAGAGGCAGAAATTCACCTGGCATCACGTGTTTGAACTGCAGCAACAATGAGAATAGTGGAGGAAAGCTGCACACCATGGGGGGGGGGCTGTGCAATCTGCATACACAGAGTGGGGGCGGCATTTGGATCCCCAGCTCTAAGAGGTACAGTGATTCCCAGGGAGCCGTCATGCTGCACAGCTACTGGGAACTGAATACTGACAGGCTGCGCAGAGGAATTTCATACTGTCTTTTCTTAAGGTAATTAGAAAACTGCATGCAGGTAATTACCTTACAGAATGGGTCTGATGTTAGTTGTTCTTGGACAGTAAACAGAGTCTTAACTCTCTCTTTTAAGCTAAGAAATTGGATTACTGTCCAGCTCTCTGTTACACAATGGAGATACATAAAAAAACAAACACACACACAAATGCCACATTTCGATAAATCCCAGCCTGATGGATTTAATCAATATTCTCCATTTCTGATGAAAACCGTAAAAATGTAACTGAATCATACTATTTTGATCTGAGTACCTTCTTGAATAATAACTGGCAAGTGAGTCAGTTCCCAGTCTTTTCCTAATCTACCAATGTTTTCTTACCTAGATTGTCCAGCAGCAGAAAAATGTACTGACCGCAAATATGGCTTCTGCAGTAATATCGCTGTCTACCTATGAGCGACGATACAGTCCACATGTTTGAACCAAAATAAAGAGAATGTAAAACTTCTCTCTCTCTGTCACTCTTTCAAACATTTACAAACACACATACCCTCCCCCACACACACACAGAAATGCACAAATTCATCTGAAATGTTTTGATATTCCTGCGTGAATGAGAAAAAAAAAAAAAATTTTGTTTACGTCATAGAGGAATGTGTTGGGTGGCAGCCTTCACATCACGTCCTTTGAAGGATATTATTAAACATACCTCAGGGAAGCATCCGAGACCCAGTTATGTAATGCTTCAGGGCTACATTCATTGTGTTATGTGAATTATATTCATATTGGAAAAAGCCAGTACCATAAAACAAGCAGATCCCAGTTTCATGTGGAAGAAAGTAGAGTCTTTGGGGTAATATTTTATTAATTTCTCGCCATCTTATGTCCTTTAAATTATAATGAGGAACAAATCACGTGAAATCCAAGCGGAGGCCTGGAGATCTAATTAAAGTGCTGTCATTTGAGGTACCACCTGACACCTCGAGGTATTGTTTAATCCCCAAAGAAAGCCTGGAATTCGGAAACACAGCCTGATAAATCTCACCTGTTGTGGCGATTCTCCCACCCGTCACTGTATAGCAGAACTGCACGAACGTCGAGGCTTTACTAGCTGGGGGGCCGAAACTCACTCTGCCGAGCAGACATTCATCATCATGCAGCCCCACTAAACAAGGTATAAAAACAAAAATAAGGCTGGAAGTAGTTTGGTTTATTTATTTGATTTGATAAGTATAATATAGTCCTGGTGAATTACTGAAGTGATACTGATGTGATAATATATGTTTTCAGTTCTCTCTTGTAGCTACATTCAAACAGCCAGCATGTTTTCACACTCATTATCATCCCTGTTGGTCTGTCACGGCCAATGCATAATCAATCCCATCAACGCCTCAGGTAGTCATTAGCTATGTCACTCAAGAATAACCCCCATGTGCCAGTCCAGCAATCCCCCCGTCCCCATCTGACCTTATGCTACAGCTTCACATGTACTCATTCTGTCAGCCAATCATATTGCGGTTGATAAGGTGCATTTTACAACCACTTTAGCCTGGTTTGGTGTTAATTAACCATTGGCCTACGTCTATTCCATGTGAGATTGATTCCTGTCCAAAATGAAGTCAAATTAGAGAATTAAGTAAGCATGGTGATTTAGCATGCTGTAGTCTCCTTCAGATTTTGAGTCCCTCTCTCTTGTCTTATGTGTTTACTTGTGTAGCCTCACTAGGTTAGCTGGTACAAACTGATAATTTTGTACTTCAGTGTCACTCAGAATGATCCTTGGGGATCCACAGACGGTCCACATTTTTGCTCCTTCCCAGCTCCCAGGAGGGAGCAAAAGTTTAGACTGTTTGACAGGGAGCTGGAAGGGAGCAAAAATGTGGACCAGATTGGGCAACACTGCTGTATATAGAATCTGAATCTGAATATTAAAACAATATGCTGAAAGATTTGAAACTTTAGGATATAAACTGATTCTGTGCTTTGGTCTATTCACTTCAACAATGGTTTGCGTTTCTACTTAGCAGATTTCATAAATATTGAATTAGATTATTATTAATTCATTCATAATTGTAGTTTGTTTGTCATCAGCCAGGGGCACCATATGAACTCAGCATCATTCTTTCTTTCTTACAATTAATGATAAGCATCGGCCACCGAAATTTCACACAAACAAATGTAAATCACGACTTGGAGAAATCAAATGCTGTATTTAATTAGTTTTTTTTCTTCAAGGAGTGCAAATAATTTTCTATTAATCGGAACAGAGCAAAACAGTATTTGTGCACGGTATTTGTTGTAAGCAAAACAATATATGAAAAAGTTCTACTAGTTGTCTTAGATATGTCGTTTTGCCAGGATGCTGACAATAAATCTGTGATAAACATTGATGAAGAAGGAACTTGTATCTGTAATTTAACAGCAATGTCAGGCATCTGCCGAATATACAAAGTACACAGATGCAACCCTAAACTATGGGCAACTTTAACCTCGCTTCATGTCTTTGGAATGAAGAGAGCAAACCAGAATCCCACACAACGCGGGGAAAACACACAAACAGGGCCACACACAGAGCCATCAGCAGAGCTGTACATTCGCCTCCCCTATTGTGTTTCATATATAATTGTGGCAGTATGACTATTTTAAGTACCTGTGCCTTTAAATGTGCGGGCCGATTTGTATTGTAATTCGTGGTAGCGCCCTATAAAAATGGCAGTGGTTGGCTGGGGGTCGAACGCTGGCAAGGTTCTTCCGGTTACCTGACTTCGTGGTAAAGATCTGCATACGACGGATTTATTGGAGGCGGCTGTTTGGTAGGTGGCAGCGGGTACGTTTTATTCCATTCTGTTTCGGCTCACTTGTATTCAACCGGTGGGTGCACGTTGCTGCGGGTAAATGGTGGGGCTGGCGACTTGTAATGGGCTTGTGTAAAATCGCCCGTAAGTTCGATCTAGGTTCGTGATTGTGGGTTTTAATTAACTTGTTTTGCCTGGCGCCATCCTTTGCAGGCAACGTGGAGGGAGTTTACCCGGCTGGTTGGAGATCACTACGCCATTAAGCATTGCTGCTCTGCCTGCTTTTACAGCTGCGGTCTGGATTGCCTGTCCTGCAGTTGCTGCTGCTTTGCCTCTTTGCCTCCGCTCTTGTTTTCTCTCCTTTTTTTGTATTGAATGTGAGGGATTTTATTTTGTGTGTTTTAAGATTCTTTGGGGTTGGGATGCCATTAGGGAGGAGGGGAACTTTGTGGTGGCATGTTGTATTGTGTGTATGCATGGGAATTGTAGTGTTTTGTTTCAGGATGCCATCTGCTGTTTAACTGTTTAACCTCCTACCCTCTGTGGACCAGCCCCGAGGTTTTATCTCGTCGTGTGGATGGTGTTTTTAATTTCTGTGTAATAAAAGATTGTAAGTGGAGCCACGTCTCTTGCTGCCGTGTATAACGGACCTGAGTACCTTTCTCTTGGAGTTTCATTTAGCTTAGGAACTATTTCCCTGGGCGCAATTCCCAGGGTGGCGTAGTCGGTGTCTTAAGGGGTGGTTCCCCTGAACTCTGAGCCCAGCGCTGCGACATAATGTAAATTTACACTGGCCTGTGACTGTGAGAATAGCTCTCCTGCCTGGGATTTTCGCCTGAATAGTAACACTGTCACTCTACCTCACAAGCTTTTCTACTAAATTGGTAACCAGGAGCCTGAAATGTCTTTGGCTAAAAGAAACACTGAACTGAAACTGGTTTAAAATTCATAAACTCCACTGCTGTTAATGCTCAACAAAGACAATCAGAGCAGTGAAATGTGATAATTGAGCTAACTGAGCAAACGGATTTTAACTGACTGCTCTGTACACTGGCAGTGCCCTTGCCAGTACAAAATAGAGCAGAAAAATTCACTTTAACAATTTACTTAAATGCTGACAAGCCTGCTGGCAATAAGCGCTGCAGGGAACATGTAGCAGAGGGGTGATAAACCTGAAGCAGTTGCCACCACATTGCAGGGTAAAGTCACAGGGGAATCCACTGAGCTTACTTAGCCCCCAAATTACTTAACTAAAAACTTGTCTTGACCTTAATGAAGGTATGTTCAAAAGCATCCAAGATCCTTGTTAGATTTTGCAGAGCTTTGTTATGAAGGAAGTTTTCAGCCAAAATGTAAATCCTTGATCCAGGAGATTGCATTTGTTTTTTTGCAAAAACACATTTACACCAATTAATCTGAATGCTCCCTAAATAAATAAAAGGCTTTTATTTTGGAAATTCAAAGGTTCACTTCTATCCAAATGCTAAATGCATTGTTTTGTCGATGAATGCCAAGGCCTAATGTGTAATGCCTGTGTGATGTTCTGCATCGATCTGCAGCGAGGAACACTGTGTGTTATTATGTGACCATGCAGGGCTGCTATTAGCCACAGCTGAATCACGTGTAGCCTGCAGACATGGGAGCGGGGGGTCAAGGGGTCACTACCTCTGCAGCGATGAGGCCACGCCCACTGACAATTCCCATCAAGCATTTCTCTCTCCTCTAATGGTTGGCAGTGTTGATGTGTTGCATAGGGAAACACTTTTCCATCTCCTTGGTCTGTAACAGACTGGCCAGGAGATGGATAAACAGCACCACAGGCTAAATTCTATTAATTCCATCCTGGTAACACAAAACCTGAATGTAAATTCTTTTACAATACAAGAGATACATACCTATGCTAGTAATGCACGATATTCTGTCACAGAGTCCTTCCTGACTTTTCTCACCTTCTCCACACCCCCTAATCCATCTTCTCTCTCTTTTGTTAATGAGTTTCCCAGTGACCCCTCCAATCTGATTGTCACTATTGATAAATGCTGGATTACAGGACATTTCAACACAAGAGCACGACCTTTGCGCAATTTATTAAAATGTTCTTTCATCAGTTCTTCTTGTCCAAAGGCTAATTTATCCACTCATTACCGTAATCATGTTCCAGAGTTTGTATGGCCCTGTGGAATTAATGTTCACTGTTTTTACCTCCAGAATAATCCTGTTAAATGAGATTTCATTCTTAGCACAATGAGACTGACTTTCCCCGTGATATCAGAAAAACACAAACACACTTTCACAGTTTTATTGCCACAACTGTAACAATCTCAGACGACTTCACCAAGAGCAATAAAGCCCTTACTTGAATGTCTCATAAAGCCAGATTGCAACTTGACTGACAAATTAAATAAATTTGCTGCCACGCTAAGCATGACTGTTCTTACACTTAAAAAGTAATGTAAAAGTTTACTTCTAATACCATAACTGTATTTGCATGTTAAAGTGGGATCAGCAATCAAATAACATTGGGAGGCCTTCTGAAATCTGACAATAAAGTAATACTAGATATTTATGACATCACCTGATCTTCATATGAGGCACTACTGAAGAAGTCTAACCTTGATTCTACAGACATGCCCATGTGCAGTCACATCTGAAGCCTTCCTTATTCTACATTTTTTGATGTTTCGATAGTAGCATTGCACTAAAATGGACTCGTCATACTGCCTCGCTCTCATAGCAAGCCTATTTCCATTTTTAGTTTCATCATTCTGAATTGATTCTAAGGATCACCATATTCCCCTTAGAATCACTAGAATATAATTTCTTCCCCATCTAATCACCATTCTAAATAGCACAACATGATAACTATATATTAGAGCTTATAATGAGCCCTCTAGATACATTGCTACTGGTATTTTCAGTGAGGACTGTCTACAGCTAACAAGTCAGTCTACGCACTTTGATCACACCACACTGTACAGTAATTACACATCTTTTACGATCAGTGTCTTAAGTTGCCGGCCTCCTGCAGTCATACTCTCCCATTCGGTCACTTGGGTCCTCCGATCAGATGCACTTCATCATGCTGAGCTGTACGGTACATTAGAGCTCAGGAGGGTTTGCGTTCACGCAAAGGCCGTACCCAGGCTCTGAAATAGCCCACACAATATCAGCACATCGTTTCTTGGATATTTATTAGTGCTAGCATCTATCTTTTATTTACTTTCTTATTTGTCATTATTTTTATATTTATTTTAATTCCCCCCCTGAGATCAATAAAGTTAATCTTAATCCTATTTTATTTATTTCAGGTTCATTTGTCTTTTTTGTTCGCATTCCTGTTTATTTCACTTGGTTTTGTTTGATTTTGTACAGCACTTTCGGTGGGCAATGAATCTCGTCTCATCCAGTAATCGTGCAGCTCTGAGATGTAGGAGTGAAGTAGCCTCAGTATTGTAGTAGAGAGCGCGGGTGATATGGCTGCCCCCCATCCTGGGTTGTTCCCTGCCTCGTGCCCATTGCTTCCGGGATAGGCTCCGGACCCCCCGCGACCCAGTAGGATAAGCGGTTTGGAAAATGGATGGATGGATGGATGGATTTAAGTAGCATTGTACAATGACCCGCTCTGGCTAAAAGGAGATTGTGTCAGGTATACTGGTATGATATTAAAAGCATGGATTTACCATAATGTCATATGCAATGTGATGGTTTCAGTCACAAGAAGCCACAGTTGATATGTCTGATTCACAATAATACTAGACAGCATGGGCCTTTGTGTATTATTATTACAAAGTAGTAGTAAATTGTTCTCAGTTTGCAGGATTATTCAGAACAAGACATTAATTGTAATGATATTTGCTGTTTTATGTGAAGAACATTGTTTTATACTCCTGGAGAAGTCAGGACAATAAGATTTACCATTCTAAATGTGATATACTGTAACAATCGCAATGTACTGTAATATACAAATGTAATATAAAAATATAACAGTCCAAGTTTATTTCATTTCATTGGACTGTATTTCTGCGTATCAGTGAATGTGCCCAGTTCCTTAACCAATAAGAGCTTTTTCTTGCCTCATGCATAGTAATAAAACATGCAGCACCATCAGCTTCATAACTGCATGAGAGGATTATTCATTTTGAGATGACAGTCGAGCTCCGAAAAGCCGAGTCTTGCCGACACTGGTACTGTATATGTCTTTTGCAGCCAGACAAATGCTATAAGGCTGGATTTGTAAAATTTGCAAAGCACGACCACTATGCTTCTGCTAATGAAGTTCTGCCATTACTTTTTAATATGTAATATGTAATTACCATCACACTGTTGTTCGTTAGGCTTAGATGTATTATAGATGGTACTGTGACCTGGTGAGCGGCTGATCAGTCTGAATGAGCTCTATTTGTCTGAGGCTGACGAGTGCAACCCAATGCTTAATGCAGCTAGTTAATGAAGCTCTGTCGACTACAGTCAACAAGGAGGATGAAGACTTTTCAAAGGACACGAAAGGTAGCGAATAAATCGTTAACATTTCTATGGTCGTCCACATTGGAAACCTTCACTAGAACAGTACAAGCGCTGCATTATTTACCTCCTATACCATCCTGGGTACATAGTGTTTTGTTCAGAATAAGTAGTCTAGATCTATTTTAAGCGCAGTGTGCCTGGAGATTGCCATATTGACAGCTAAATTGAAGCGAAACAACACCTTTTCCGCTGCTCTATTAAGATTAAAGAAGCAAGATTGTGGCCTTAAAAACAGAAATCACCAGACCAAAATCTAATGTCCAATAATTCAGAGGCTGGGCAGTTTCTATAGTATTGTTAGCTATCCGAATGTAATAGTGGAGTAAGAGACGAGTCCAAGGGCAGTATCTCCGAATGTAATAGTGGAATAAGGGCAGTATCTACTATTTCCAGAATCAGAATACAAAAGTTGTAATCAAACATAAGCTGTGGACAGTCGGGCAGGTGTAGGTGAACAGAGAAAAATGAATCTTGATCAAAGTCAACAAGAGCAACTCAGGAAAATCACCAAATCCAAATCACAAGACAAAGAGCCAGAAATGCAGAGCAAAAAGAGCAGAAATCATACACAGTAGCAGGGAACCCACAAAATAAACACTCAGTACTGCAAAACACTCAATACTATACAGTACAAGGAGTTTACTGAAAACCAGGAATTTTTAATCTATGCTAATTGCGCAGGTTCAGCTTGGCTTCAAACTGGTTTGCTGTTAATTAACCTACAGCTACTGTACTGTAGAATTCCACATGAGATTGACTTTTGACCAAAATGGAATGATGAACCACTAAGAACCATCATTAACTGTTGGTCTTCTCGCTTGGACACTTTGCATCCTGGAATATGATGTAGCCTCACCATGGTCCTGTGTTGCAAAAAGGGTTATGGATGCATTGTTGGAGGGATGGTGTCACCTGAAAATTTTCCTCACTGATTTAAGCTGTTTATCGTCTGTCCAAATGACATACGGTTGGGAACCCTCTAGCTGGTGATACCACTCATCTGACGCGAGCTTAATGTCTAGTAACTCAACATTCTCAACCGTTGGATTCTGCTGGTAACAGTTATTATGAGGAAAAAGTGTAAGGGTGCATCATATTGTCTTGTTCAGACCAGTGAAACACAAAATAGAAATTACATAGCTCTCAAAGGTGATCTGAGACAAATTAAATTCACACTTCTCAAGCTTGACAGAGAGATGGTTTTTATTGAGCCTCTGGAGAACCTGACGAAGATGTAGGATGCGCTCATGCAAAGTGTTAGTGAAGATCAATATATCATCCAGGTAGACAAAAGCAAATCGATTCACCATCTCACAAAGAACATAATTGGCAGAATGCAGGAGTGTTTACTAGTCTAAAATGCATTACTTCGTACTTTTAATGGCCACTAGGGACATTAAAAGCTGTGCTCCACTTAACTCCCTATCTTATATGAATCAAATTGTATACACTTTGCAGATCAAGCTTTAAAAAAGGGTGACTTTCCACACATTCCTGTATGCAAAATGTAAGTGGAAATGGATAATGAGTCTCAATATTGATTTTACTGGGACTATGGTAGTCTATATAAGGATAAAGTTGACCATCCTTCATTTCTACAAAGAAAAAACCATCGGCAGCAAGTGAGGTTGACCTGGACATAAACCCAATCTCAAGGGTATCCCATATACTCCTTCATAGCCATAAATCCCGAAGCAGACAAGGAATACAATGAAACGTAATACAATGAAAGTGTAATAAGGACTTGGCTGAATAGTACTCCTATATTTGAATTACCACTCTGCACCATTCACTAATAAAATGTTTACAATATGCACTCTCATAGTTGAAACACTCTTTATTCAACCATATTTCTCAAACAAATTTTACAAACTTCAGTAGTTTTCTTGTTCCCTTCTGTCAACAGTTTGAATTATTTTCAGCCTAGTGCTACATTCTTTATTATAACTACTTTTGAGCCCCATGCCTCTATGGATAATGAATGATTTTATCATCCTCAGACAAGAACAACTAATGAATTATGTAAGAGTATCAAGTCAGGGTGTTTTGAAAAATGACTGCGCTGTTGATGCAAAATGAGAGAACAGCTTATTGTATGGTAAGTCATAATCAGTTTCATCCATTATATATGGACATATCATGTGCAATATAAAAGATTTTTATTCTCATAGTAATTTCAATAAAGCATTAAGAAGTTTTGTGTCAACAATTCAGACAAGAATATTCTTTTCAAACTATGTGAAATCAGAGCTAGATAAGAAAGTCACTGAACAGCATGGGGCCTGGACACTTGAACAGTCCCTGATGTTCTGCATCCGGAGACAAATAGCTTAAATATATCCCTCTTCACTGGCATCAGAGAAGGAATGGTTCTTAAATCTGTTTTCCTGTGTTCCCATATTTTTTTTTTAAGTTTATGTGACTGTTGGTTATGATTTTATCAAACGAAAACCTCAGCTCTGGAATACAGTTCACAGATTCATTGAGAACCCTTTATTTGAGAACCCCATCAGAGGGTGGATTCAAGTTATTCAAACAATCATCCACCTATACGTGCGTTTAGTGATAATCAATCATACCGGGAACTCTGCCGTCCGCAAATTCGTCCTAATACCAACGGGATTTTACTGTATGTCGTAATTCCAGATCAAACGTAAGCACAATGAGAACATGGGAACAGGTCAAAGTAAAGCACAAGAATATATTTCAAACTGGTAAATATTGGTATATAACTATTTAAATAATTGTTGACATAAAAAGTCATATATATATATATATATTATATATATATATATATATATATATATATATACCTGTATAAAATAAAATAATCGGTCACTCCCAACAAGCCTTACACAGAAATATATACAACCGAGACCAAATCGAAATCCAAAAGGGTTGTTATTAGCCAAACATTGGGTCAGAAAGATGGGTAAACATCAGAAATGCAAAATAACCAAAGCCAAAAGGAACTCCAAAAGAGGATTCACCGAGAGACGAAACAAGATCGTAACGCACAGGAAATCAAATACAAGGATCTCAAGGAGCACGAAAGCAAAGGCAGCAGAAGCTGTTAAATGGGCTTGCGGGACATCTTTTACAGTATAGTCCTGGCGCATGAGAGGCAGGAAACAGAAATCAGGCGATGAAGCCAGTTTGCCTTCTTTTGGCACTGCATTTGGTGGGAGAGATGGAAAACCTGGAACCAGATCTGCTGGATGGCAGAATCAAAACGGGATCTAAAGATGAATAGAGAGACATACACACCCACATATACGGATGTAAGAACGGGAAACTGTAATTCCTATTCTGCAGGTTAACTGAACTGCAAATAATTAAGAAGTTCCCAAATCGGTCTCTTCATTTTCTGGAACCACTTTTGTCGGTTCTAGAGCCTATGCCAGAGGCTACAAGCACAAAGCAGGGAATAACCCAGGATGGGGCGCCAACCTATTGCAGGTCACTCACACCTACAGGCAATTTGGCAAGTCCAGCTCACCTTAACATGTTTTTGTCTATGGGGGGAAACCAGAGGAAACCCCACAACAACATGGGTAGAACAAACAGACTCCGGTCACATGGAACCATGACAGAGTCTCAGTCCCTGGTCCCGTGGTGAGGTGTGAGGCAGCAGTGTTACCGGCTGCACCACCACCGCCTGACATCCCAATTTTATTGTATTTTTCACAAAAAATATGGTGGTACCTTTTGTTCAGCAATCCCTTCTGTGTGCCAATGAAGATCCTGCTTAACGTGAGCCAGCTTTGCATCTTCTGGAAGTACTGTGTAGTCTTCCTCAGAAGGCTTTTAGCTGCAGTTGCCTGTTTATCTCATATTTCCATTTTGTTTGAAGCTTTTGTTCCATTCTACAAACGTTCTATATATAAGATATTTTGCACTACTCACAGATGTTTCAGTCTTTTCCATATCAGAATATACTCTCCTAATTTAATGAATATATTTCTCAATTGTATTTTGGCAACATGCTCTGAAAGTCGCCCAGTAATGTACCCAGTAGAAAGACAGTCAAAACAAATTCCTCGCTCTTTTATGACACTGATCCTAGCACATAATATTTTTTTAATGCAAATTGGAATACTGTTCCAGAAAGTAACCACAAGAGCATGCCAGATTAAAACTAAAAATTTAAACTGTAGTTGGGCTTTCTTCAGTTCTTTGATTTGTGTGTGTGTGTGTGTGTTTTCTTTGCGTGTGTGTGGAATTTGCTGTATTGTACAGGTTCTTTCCAAGTTCCCTGATTTCCAACTGCAGTCCTAAGGCATGCAGTGAGTGTGGTGTCAGGCTCAGTGCCCGTCTAGCCCTGACCCAAGGGGGGGGCGACGATCCACTTACGCCTCCAAGACAAAAACATTTTATTAAAGAAAAACAGGACATACTGTAAAGGGAAAAGTACAAAATAAAGTGACCACAAGGGGTCAATAACAAACTGGGAGAAATAATAAACTAAACAAACCACTAAGTAACAACTAAGGAACTGGGCTAAATGAGCTGCAGGACAAGAAAACCAAACAGAACCGAACATGAACAATGACAGATTAGAGAACAGAGCAGAAACAGGCACTTAAATTCACACAAGCATCCGGGCTAATGAAAAGACAAGTGAGGAATGTAAGAATTAACTAATCACTGAGGGCGCCGGACAACAAGCAACAAATGGAACAATTAACAAGCACTGGCATTGGGAGAACAGAACTGGAATGGGAGGGTGACAAAGAGGCTGAAGGATGATGAGAAACCTAGTTCTGGGTGGCTGGCCTGAATCCTGAATCCTTCCCCCATCGGGAGATCCAGTCAGCCCCTCCCTTGGCCCGCAGCTGATACCAGTGACCAGCCCAGGAACTGGGTCTGGGCCGGCCAGAACCTCGGTTAGAGGCAGTGGCCCACAGAACAGGACTCAGGGCAACACGGTCCCCTCTGGGTCCATCTTTTGGAGTCGGGTGTTGGCCTGGCAGCAAAGACTGGAGACGAGGTGAATTCCGGCAGGACCTGGAGGCAAGACACCTGATTCAGGCTCTGGCAGTACAGCTGTTGTGGCGTTAGGTGCAGGCATGGTAATCCATCTTAGGCTAGGAGCCTGGGGAGTGGCAGAGGCTAAAACAGGTTTGGATGGCAAGGTGGGGGCAGCCTCAGGAAGTGCGGCAGAGGTGAACACAGGTTGAGTGAGACCCTGTGGGCCGAGCTCAAGAAGCTCAGGTAGAGCAGAAGCAGGACCCTGTGGGCAAGGTTCAGGAAGCTCAGGAGAAGCAGGAGTGGGACCCTGTGGGCCAAGTTTGGGAAGCTCAGACGGAGCAGGAGCTGGAGCCTGTGGGCCCCTCGAAAGGTGGTGGGCCCACAGGAGGCAGTTACTAAAGGAATTAAGTACTGTATTAGGGGGGTTTTCTGAGATGAGTTGGCGCCAGATCTTAGGTTATTCCCTGCCTCGCACCCGTGGCATCTAGGGATGTAACGGTACTCAAACATCACGGTTCAGTACAGTACGTACCTCGGTTTTGAAGCCATGGTTTGCTACATTTACAGTACATTAGGGGTAAAAGAACCAAAGCACAAATTGGCTCTTTTTTTCGTTATTAAACAGTGGTTTACCGAACAAAGTAAGACTGTCTTAAATTAAAATTCTCCGTTAATACTGCTGCAACCTACTACTAAAAAAAGAAGAAAAAAAAAATACAATACCATTAAGGTGCACATTAAGAAAATTAACTGTACCTGATCTGTACTGTATTCACATTAGCAGCTTTCAGCTTCATATTAGAACTGTGCAACACAAATATCGTCTCAAAAAATACAAAGAATAACAAAACAAATACCCATTAAGATGCATTTAAAAAAATACCTGTGCCATACTTGTATTCACATTAACGGCTTCCAGCTTCACATTAGGATGCATGCGCACATGCGTAGTGGGGCACATGTTGCTTTCCAAATGTTGCTTGGGGGTCCCCCCTATTTCCGATGCCCCTGCCTACACAATTTCCTTTCACACATTCATGGATCTTTTGGGGGGACATTTGGTCCCCACAATGTAATACAAACCTATTCCACATATGCACACGCACTGAAATCTTTCCCGATATGATTAACAAAAAAGAAGCTTGTGTATGTGGCAGCCAGACCAACCACGCCACACTCAACCACCTTAAAGTGATGTGACTGGCTAATGAATGAGTATAACAAAGTATGAATGAGTATAACAAAGATCCCATTTGTCGTGCTGCTCAAGTAAATGCATATTAAAGTAAATCGCTGATTATGATTTTTACACATCGTTCTAAAGCAAAAACTGCAATTAATGGATAGAATTGATTTGTCTCTCAGCTTGTGTGCGTGCAATTAAATAAATGATGTTCTGAATTAAATAAATGATGTTCTTTTGTTTTGGCATTTGAAACTTTAGCTTTATACCCCATAATGCTGCATAGTACAGGGAGCCTGCAGTGCATCTGGCTTGGGTTATGTGTTTCATGGCATAGAGTCCCAGTGCTACTCTGCAAAGTTGACCCTGCTTCAGGTCCTGTGTTTCCTGGGATAGGTTCCCTGTACTACCTTGCAAAGCAACCCCTGCCTCGCGTCCTGTAGTTCCTGGGATAGATTCCTTACTATTGAGGTGCTATTGAAAATTCATGGATCGATGAACTCATTATCAGCTATCAATAAGTAATATATCTCTGCATATTTGCAAGCATGATAACATATGATATATCTGATATTCCTGCTGTCGCAACTAGTGAAAATGAAAACAGTAATTATGTGGAAGGAGTTACTCTAGAAACACTAAATTCATCCAATTTGTGTACTACATATTCATGTATAAGGGGGTAAATTATATTCTGTTCCTGTGTGGCCTTGATTCCTTTGATGGATAGACTTTACACAGTGACTAGAGCCATCAATTTGTAATTGTCATGCTATAAGTCTATTGCTTGCACATGGCAATCAGTCTATTTCATCCTCTGGTCACTGAATGTGCATTATAATGGCATGCAATGTACAAGGCAGTACATACATCTAACAATATCTACCCTCAGTATTATATGATTTCTTCTTTCTGGCAAAGTGTACGATCTCTGACCCACTGTTAGGGGTTTACTGTGCCTCAGGAGTCAGACAAACACACATCACAATTCACCATTTCAGCTTTACAGACAGGGGAAAAACTGGTCGGTGAAACCCATATGGGAATGAGGTCTACCTAAGAGAAAACAGAGGGCTGGATATGTGTTCTAGTCTTTCTGGGGACCTGCAGACAAAACATTAAACATTAATAACTAAAAACAGTTGAATGAAGGAGCTGGTCACCTGGCTTTGCCACTCCACAGTCCACTCCCCTTCCCCCAGGTCTTACCATTTTGTTTGCCAAGTTCACTGATGGAGGTCAAGCTTTGTTGGACTTGAGAAGCCCATTCATTAGCCTGAGGATGCTGAATGCCTTTATGGTTTAGTGGAGAGACTGAGCTTATGGGCCGATACAGCAGATGGTCTGGCCAGGCCACGTCCCCCATGGGGTCATAAATCTCAAAAAGCTCCCATAAGAACCTGAAGCAGGGCAACTGGGCAAGAAAAACGGCAAAACACTTTCCTTTCATAAAAAAGTTCTATGTTTTAGAAGCCGACAGAGAAATGCAATTTCAGAAATTCAACACTGTTAGTTGTACACTTAGTTGTACAGTCTATGTCTAATGTGATTTTTGTGGCACTGCTATCCGACCGTAGTTTTCCATTCAGCTGTTTATACAGTGAGTCTCCTTCTTCTGGCAGAGAGCCCAAAGCATTGGCATATTTTCATGTGGAAGTCTGATCTTCCCATCAGAGGCACATATAAGGGCATATGAGCTCACCGGAACACTAACTGTCCATCTCTTTGTCGTTGCTGCTTTCAAAGCTAAATCTTCTTCTTCTACTACTAGCACTGTGACCCTCCACCTCTGACGTTTCTGTTCATGACAGTTTGCTATATCTCTCCAAAAACATTTGGAGTTTAAAATTCGTGTCTCAGAGTCACCCATAGTGTATATGATTTTGTGACGGATTGGTTTGCCTTTGGCTTCCTACTGCAGGTTCCAAGCTCGCTGAAGAAATTCAGTATAAGAGATGGATGGATTATGGGCAGGAGAAAGATGGATAACTCTGACGAGGGCCCAACACTTAACAGGAAAACAATCACATCTCAGAGCTTGAAGCCACCTTTAAGTACCATTTGAATTCCATTACAATTCCATTACATCAACAGTTTAAAAGCAGCAGCCAGATATGCTGAATGTACGTGCAATGTCAAAAATAAGACTACACAGCCTTGGAATAGTTCCCCAAGCTACAAACAACATGATTGTACCCCCAAAGGTATAAAAATTTTTGTCCGAGTCCAGTGACAAGTAATTGTATCCTCAAAGGTACAGATTGGAATTTTTTTCCTGACAGTGGACTATTGTTTTTAGCATTTGAGAATACTGTCTTTTTCCAGCATATCCCAAATATTATTGCGCTTACCGGATTCAAACACTGCCAACTACCAGTCTTGAGGTATAAGTCAGAGTTTGTGTAGTGGGGACAGTAGGCTTTGTAAGAACAGCAGGATTTTTTGCAGTTTGAAAGGACAAAGCAGTGGAAAGCTCAGAACTGGCAGGAGACCGGTAAGGCAGGGTGTGCTTCTCCCCAAGTCTCCTTCTGAAGGCCAATGGCAGGTTCCCTACATCCCACCCCACCCTCATCACCTCCTACAACCACAGCCCCTCTTCCCCTTCCCTCCTCTCCGTGAAAGAGTCAGCTCTGGAGAGTGTTCTCAATGACATTTATGACAGAATAAAGGTCACGGCGCCTGTCGAAACACATGCTGAGTCTCCATTACTGCCCACGATCTCCAGCATGACACACGCCGGAGATGGAACGCACCACTCAGCTCTGAGAGAACAAAAGCCCGCACTCTGCCTGCTAATGGTGTCTTTATGGGACGCTCATCCCACTTCCATTCTCTCTGTCCAGTCCTTTCATCTGAGCAAATCCCCCAAATAACATCTCCATTTATTCCTGTTCATCCTTTTATTGGTGTTAAAATACACTGAAAATATATTCAAAGCATTCAAACAGATTCGGATTATTGTTGTCATGGCGTCATGTCCTGCACGCCTGACTCTCCTGTCCCCTCCCTGATGTGACCCTGATGATCCATGCCTGATGGCTTTTGCCCCTCGTTAGTCTTTGTATATAAATCCTTGTTTATATCATCAGCTCCAGTCCTGCCATTGACTTCGAACTCTCACGTTGCCTGTGCCCTTCCTTCATCCACTCCTTCCATTTTGATCCTTCACGATCTTGTTTATTCCCAGTCTAGGTTCTGTGAGTTCAATAAACCCCCTTTTTGTTTCGCCACAGCACCTGCCCTCAAGCCATTCGTTCCTCAGGTCGTGAGAGAATTGCCTGCTGAATTCCCCGGAAGCCTCTTGCATCTCTGCCTGCACGCTTTTCCCTGCACCCAGCCTCCTCCCACTGTCCTAACCTCGTGTCCCTATTCTGCAATGGTTCATTGACAACCTGCTCATCGACCCGCTGAGCAACAGTGACTTGGAGGAGCCTGAGGAAGAAGAGGACCTTGGTAAGTCTGCCATCATGCACCCCACCCATATGGATGCCATACTGGGCTCACTGGATCATCAAGGACAACCTACCCGAGTTGATTCCTCCAAAACCTCGCGTTCCCAACAAGGGCTAGTTTATGAAGCCAATCAGTTTGGTGCTTCTCCGCAACATGAAGCCATTCAACCCACCAGCTCTCTTTAGCTCACCACCGCTCTGCCCACCATTTCCCTGGAGCTGCCCACAGATCCGCCCACTGATTCCCCGCTGCTCACTGCAGCTCCGCCTGCTGGCTCCCCACAACTCTCTGCAACTCCACTCATACAATTTCCAGTCACAAGAAGAAGAAGCAGAGGAAGCAGGCTGTGTCCATAGCTACCATCTGACCAGACCCGGTACCTCTGGAGCCCTGAGTCTGGCCCAGGAGAGGCTACAATGTCTCCAAAGCCTGACCCTGGAGTGACCTCCGCCTTGCCTCTGGTAGGCATCTTCACCTCTACCGTGTCTCTGGAACCCGACTGCGCCTCTGCTACATCTCCAGAGCCTGTCTTAGCCACTTTCGTGCCTCTAGAGCCCATCTTCATCAGGAGGGGCTGTCACTCCATCCCATCTTCCAGAGTCTGGCCCATGGGGCCCATTTCTCTTGATCTTGGGGAGTGTAGGAATTATTAGCTCAGGTAAATTTTAATATCTCCACCAATATGTTTTGAATTTAATTAAATTTCAATTATTATTTAATGCTAATTATAAACCAATTGTTATGCCGAATGGTCGGCTCCTCCAAACTCAATTGCGAATCCCCGTGACTCTGTTAATGTGAGACTTAAATGGGATTCACTAGTTACCAGTATCGCTTAATAACCTGGGTTAGTAGGCTCGTCCAGCGAGCTGCATCACCAGGTAATGTAAATGATCGGTAGCGAAGCTCCCCTCACGGCCGATGAGAGAGAGTCTCGCGATATTTCAGGCGAGTTTGAGGTTTCAGAGCTTAGTAGCCAGATCGCACAGAGGCAGGGACTATTGTGAGCACGCAATGAATGGAGGCTGAAGTGGTGTAAAAGACATGCATTTATTCCTGAGTAAAATATTTGATACTCCATGAACATGGTTATAAGGGTCGCACACAAAATACTTAGATTGTCTAAGGACACACACACATAACCTATCTGGGTATTGAGACTAGTAGTCATGAGTAAATAAATATACAGATATAAAAAAGCCAAACTTAAAAGAAACTTTCTTTAGGGTGTTGGTCTGTTGGGTGAGTGGTATGTAAGGCAGGATGTCTGGGGAGGGGGGTTGCGTGCCAAGTTGAGGGACCCCTGTCCTTGAGGTCCACTCTGCTGTCTGTAGGTCCTCTGGAATTTAAGCTCTGTGATATGTTGTATGCATCTAGAGAAGTGGTTAAATCTGGTGTAGCTCTGTCCTGCACTCCTCTTGGTTCCTGGTCCAGTGCCTGCCTGTTCTGTGTCCATGGTTGTGCTGTGCACCCTGTGCTGTCCAGTGTTGCCCTGTCCAGTGGTTCTGCGCCTCGGGTCTTGTGTTCTATCTAGCCCATGTACGCTGTCCGTCCTATGTGCAGCCTGTTGTTGCTTCTGTACTTGGGCCTGTGTGTCCTCCTTGGTGTTTGGTCCCCTTCTCCTTTTGTCTTTCATGCCCCCTTTTTGTTTAGACACAACGCCTGCCCTCGAGTCATTCGCTCCTCAAGTTCTGACAGGTAAAATACATGTGTAATAGAAAGATTGATGAATGGATTTTTCAATTAATTGATAGATTTTTTTAACTGACTGATTGATTAATCGTGCCGTGAAAATAAGGAAAAAGACAAATGAAAAAGTAAGATAAGCCCGTCAGTGTTATAGTGTCCAGTGTCATACAGCTTCCCAGAGGCATGCTCAAATTTTTCCTAATATATGTGACAGAGGAAATCTCCCCGGAATTCTGGGAGGGGTGATGATCATCTCCAAAAGGGCTCTCCTTACTAAACTGAAGGCTTCTAAACCTTCATCTCATTTACACATCCGATACTTTGGCAAAGAACTGTCCATAACCTGGTTCTTTTTCGGAAATCAAAACGCTGACATCCAAATCAAGTAAGTTCTAAAAAAAAAAAAAAACAAGAGTATAGGTATACTGGCTTACAAATAATAATGTCAATGTTCTCAGTTAATGTCAAGGACTTTAATGATGTGTTTCACTACGTAGGTCAAAATGCCTCAAATGTGGCCATTAATTTTGAACACGTGACACATATTTGGCATCTCCTTTGACCTGTAATGGATACTGTGGGTAGCCGACTGTAGAGGGATGACAGACCAATCAGAAGCAGGAGAATTAGGCCCATGTGTGATACACTTTATAAGGGAACAACAGAAAAGCCCAATCACAAGCACTACACCCCCCGTGGTAGGGCCCATGACAGCAGTGTAATTCATCAAGCGGACTCACTTTGGAGAAAGGAAAAAACCCACAACTAGCATTTCTTTTCCTCCTACCCTCACCTCTCCTCACAGCTCCCCAATTAAGAGGCCTGAAAGGAGTTCCAGTTAGGAGGCCTTGGGATCATTACCCAGTAATGCCGCACCCAGTAGGTTGCTGAGCTCAGGTTGCACACCTCTGCAGTCAGACCATCACACAGGCACAGCTAGATTCCGTTAAAAACCACACCAGCCTACTACTTACATGAAGACGAATGCTACTTAACCTGCAGCATCTCGGTTATCTCTGCTGCTGATGTGCTGCCTCCTGAAAGTCGAATGCAAATACTGATCTGCAGATCTTCTCTTATGATGACACACGAAGGACAGAGTTTCCACTCCGCAGATTTAATGAGGCCTTCTCTGACTGCGGCCACTTGTTTGCGCTTTCAAGATACTAACTAAGACAACAAAGACGATTTTCACCCTGTTTCATCGCTAACGTTATTCAGATGGACACTACTTCTTCAGTCAGGCCATTTCAGAAAGTTAACTTGAATTTTTTTTTCCATCCATGAGCCCTTAGAGAATTACTGAGAGCAAAGCATTGATTTTTTTTTAATGGATACATCAAACACTTCCACTGCTCTCATAAGGGAAGACTACCCGGCACTCCATTCCCCAAAACTGGAAAGCTTTTAGCAGAACTAACAACCATAGGTCATAAGAAATGGTCCATATATTCTGGAACACTCAATTGTAGAATATCAGTGTCACAGGGTAACAAGGCTTTTTTCAATCTGGTCTTCCTTTGAACATGTGACAACCACATGAATCAGATCCCTTGTCGATCAATTGACTCAGCCTGTCATAGTCAGGATACTCAGGAACTGGACAAGGTTGGGGGAGGGGGGGCCGCATATCATCGTCACTTTCGGCCATCAGTTGAGGAACCATTGTTGACTTTGTTGTCAGACAGAGCCAGAAACAGTTACAGAATACAGTGTTTCACAGAGCAACCCTGTATACAATGATGTGCTTGACCAGTGGTAAAAGCCATGAATTTACACTCAACTGGCAGTTTATCATGTACTCCTGCTTGTTAATGCAAACAGCTTGCATCTCCAAATAAGCTGTGTGGCCATAGCTGAATACATACAGCACACAGGCAGGGTCGAGCTGTTCAGTCACCACTTGACTAAGCTGTATGATCAAAGTGATTTTGAACACGATGTGACTGTTGGCACCAGATGCACGGACTCCAGCATCTCCTTCCTGAGAATTTCTCACATTACAGTGAATACAGTATATAGATAATGAAGTGATAAACAGAAATATCCAGTCAAGGGCATGACTGTGGGCAAAAACAGCGTTTCAAGCTCATTAAAGCTAACAAAAGGAACACGTGCAAAAAGTGAAATTTAGAACAACGGTGGTGAACGGCTAGCTGTCCCTATTAAAGTGGCTGCTGAGTGCACACCAATAGGACTAGCACTGTGTGTGTGTGTGTGTGTGTGCACACAGGGAGGAGGGGGGGGGGTCAGATATATCATTATATGACAAAAACATGTTATTTTGATGTTATGGGGACCATTTTTTCGGTCCTTGCAAGGGGGAATTCAATTTTATAATCTGATTTCATGCAATCAAAAAACTAACAATCCAAAGGCCTTGTATTTTGTTTGGTTACTTATGCTTAAAGTTAGGGCTGAATAGGGATTAAGGGTGTCATTGTTGGGATTAGGGTATTCCCCATAGAAATGAATGGTCAGTCCCCGCAAAGATGTGAGTATGGGTCTGGTGTGTGTGTGTGTCTGTGTGTGTAATGTCCCATTGATGTTTAATAATCATGGGGCTGTGCATGTCTTTGGACTGCAGGAAGAAAGCTAATGTGGAGAGAACATGCAACCACATTCACATAAACCTGAATGCCTTTATTATCACCGTACAGCAAAGCTTGGCCTTTGAGAGCAGCATCGGCCATTTTTCTGGTGCCCCGCTGCACTTTTTTGGATTATGGTCTCAACGAACTGCTTCTGTGTGAAGGCGATGCTCAGTCCTCCTTCACATTGTACATTCTAAAGCACAGCATTACACTTTCATATCGAGTACAGTTTTGAAATGCAATTTGAAGCTGCATCATCATGTCATCAGAAGACTCTGTTGTCTGGTGTGTTGAGTGCTCCATGATTTAATGGAATAATACTGAAATCATGCACTGTGTAGCACATGATTTTACATTTAAAGTCCATGAGAATTATTAAATGCATGCTGATACCAGCACATTCTCAAGACTGCAACTTTATACTTGAATTCTTGAATATACAGCTGTGTAAAAGAAGTGAGAGACCACTCCACTCCACTCACACTCACACACACACACACACACACGTTAAAAATTTCTAAGACAGCAGTACCCAAGAGCAAGGAGAAGCAGAAGACATTGGGAACAACCAAACACCAGCCAGGCAGAGGAGAGAAGCGACTTTCTAATGGCTAATGGCAGAGGAGACATAGAAGCAGGACTGAACAATCCAGGAAGAAGCTCTTCATTCATGAGAAACATAGTAGAACCAGCCTGCACTTTGCAAAAGAAAATGTATTATTCACAGACACACACCCATAAACTGAGAAATGTCTCATACAAAAAAACGTGCTTGGGTCTCTTATTTTCATCCTACCTGTCATAATATTTAAAGATACTGGGTATCTTGTTTTATGAATAAATGGGTTTTCATTTGCCTTTGCAGCCTAGCGATAGTTAGGTCCTATGTAATATCTAATGTATTATTTTTCATTAATTACAGTGATGATTTAAGTAATTGAAATTATAGTGTTGAATGCTTTTCATCACACAAAAGCATCTTGTATGTAGTGATGTTCACTACTCAACTAAGAAAAAATAGATAGCATGTTGATGTCCACATTTTAAGTGCCCATTCAGGTAGTTCACAGCATCACTCTGCTTTTGCCTCAGCAGACATTGAGGAAGGCTTTTCTGATTAGACTCTGCCTCACGATCATCAGCAAAGAGGTACTTTTGGCTGGAAAGGTAGGAATCACAAAGACACTTTATAACCATTTTGTTTCCTTCAATATAATTAAAACTGATTCATAAATGAATGCTGAATCTGATTTTAACATCAGACATCCATCCATCCATTTTCCAAACCGCTTATCCTACTGGGTCGCGGGGGGTCCAGAGCCTATCCCGGAAGCAATGGGCATGAGGCAGGGAACAACCCAGGATGGGGAGCCAGCCCATCGCAGGGCACACTCACACACCATTCACTCACACATGTGGGGAATTTAGCAAATCCAATCAGCCTCAGCATGTTTTTGGACTGTGGGGGGAAACCAGAGTACCCGGAGGAAACCCCACGACGACATGGGGAGAACATGCAAACCCCGCACACATGTGACCCAGGCGGAGACTTGAACCCGGGTCCCAGAGGTGTGAGGCACCAGTGCTAACCACTGCACCACCATGCCGCCTCAATATCAGATATCCCACTGTTTCTTTTTTTTTTTTTACAAAAATGCCTTTTATATAAGGGTCCTTCGAAGCCTTTTTGTAGTGTTCCTATTAATGCAAAAAAGGCATAATCAAACTCCTGCATTGGCGTCATTTTTCCATTTATACTTGTACTTTTAATTTTCTGCAGCGTCTGGTCTGGGTAATTTATCATTATACACAAATGTTATAATTTAATTATATAATATAGTATATATTGCTGTATTAGCTTATGTTATGCAATGAATTGTATCATTTTTGATTGTGCCTGCCTGCAGCCGTCTATGCAGACCTAAATGACATTGTACTTGGTAATTCTGCAGCCATGGAATTATAGATATGGCCCATTTCAGCGATAATGAGCACTGTGACCCCAATCTGGTAGTACAGGAACAAGAAGCTGCATAATGAGAGAGTTTATGGATGGCATTTCTACAACAGAATAGAGATACTTTATTAATGCCCCTGGGAAAGGTTTCTTTTCACCTATCCCATCTTGCTCTCCGTGAGATACACAGGCATATACACAGGAGGTCACAGCACAGGGTCAACCAGTCTGAGGTTCCCGGGGAGCTGGGGGATTAAGGGCCTTGGTCAAGGGGCTGCTGATCTGAGTCTTCTGCTGAGGCCGGTTCTATATTCCTGTTTTTTGCCTGAATCTCATCTCCTGGTCTATAGTCTGCTGGTGTTCCATCTCCATCCGATTTCCATATCGTGGTTAAATGGTTGGTTCTTTCTTTACATTTTTCTCCAAAAGCTCAGGGACTAGGTGAAGCTAGAACCGCACACTACTGCATTGCTGCTCGTCCCTTTCTGTGTAACGTGTGTACACAACATCTCTTTTGTACATTCGCTTCCTCTTATAATTTTCACTCAGCTTTTGGTCCAGTTTGGTGCCTCATAGTGAATCCCCATGTTGGGTGAGGGCAACTCTCAAATCCACAAGGAAAAAAACATCCAAGAAGGAAAGAAGTTCTTTCTGTGCTCATGAGTAGGACACTTACTTACATATTTAGATTTTTCACCTTGCAATTTAACGCCCTGAACTTTTGACATTGATGTGGCTCCATACAAACAATGCAAATAGCAGAGGATCAGTTGTATCGCAGTTTGCATTATGCTACTCGGCAAAGTTTTTACTCATGAAGTAGATTCACCAGAGAATATGTGCAGCTATGGACTTCCATGCATTTTCTTCTTTGGATAGTTATAGGCTATTTTCTTCTGCTGAATTCTGCTACATTCATGATGGAAAGCCATGCTTTTCCTCTCCTTTTTTCAGCTGCATTTTAATATTGCTTGTGCTCTGTCGGTACATGTCTTCATCTTACAACTTTTCTCTTACCTGTGCCTGGAACAGCTGGTATAACCGGCAGTCTTATTAGCTGGTCCGTGAAAGGGGCGGGACCGACCTCCAAAGCTTACTGATCTGCTGTCTCATCGTCATGATTCGCATGCGCATTTGAAAGTATCTGCCCACCCTAAATGACAGCGCAGATGGGTATCTCAATCTTTTCATTCTTTATTTAATACTAGGGCTAGGGGAAGTGATTCTTATGAATAAAACTATCCCTGTATCCCCTGAGATCTACAGTACTTGCTGACCGGAATAGTAGGTATCTAACAGTGACACTAATTCTCTTCGACACCCCAGTTATGCTGGCCATCGTTTTTTCAGCCGATTATGACAATGATAATGTTTTTTTCAAAATTTGTATCCTTTTTTTTGCCTAGACTCTTGCTGTCTGACAATTGATGGTGATTTCAATCTCTGCCTAGACTCAAATTTGCACAGGTCGTCACAGAGAGTGGTAACACCGACCAAGTCTTCTCAAGTACCAAACTCCATTCTCAGTAATTATGCAATTACAGATGTCTGTCATTTCCTAAGAAGCAGGGCTTGCTGCTCTTTTTATGCATGTCTGTTTTTTTATACAGTTTTTGGTGACGCTTTACATTAACTGTACCTTCATAATGCCTTTATAATGCCTTCATAGAACATTTGATGCATCTTCACAATGGACTCATGATGCATTCATAGAATATTTATAAGCAGCACGTAAGTATATCTTAGCATCCTAACATACCTAAACAGCTTTAATATACATTAACAAACATTATACTACAATAATGCTTGTTATTATCATATACTGTTTGTTATTAATGTATATAAGAGCTGTTAAGGTATGTTAAGTTGTACTTTACATGGTTCTTATGCATGTTTTATGAATGAATCATGAGTGTATTATGAAGATGCACTGAATGTCCAATGAATGCATATAATGAATGCATTATGAAGAAGCAGTTAATGTAAAGCATCATCCAGTCTTTTTCCAGCCATTCAGGACTGCACTCATAATACAATTCAGTCCCTTCCCCATGCACTCACACTGTTCCTGTTGTAGCTCATAAGCCTGTAACTCATTCTCATGGGAGGTTAAATTCTCAAATGCTTTCCATTCCAGATTTGATTTAGTTTATTCCCCCATCAGATACACATTTTTTTCAGTGTTAACTGCACCATAGGAATTACTCATAGCATGCTTTGGGAATCTTTCAAAGGTAAACAAGAGGACAGATAATAGCTTATTCATGCTCCCAGAGGAAACAGCCCACACAGGTTCTAGCAGGTCTAACGACTGGCATCCTTCAGCTGGACAGTCAATAGACAGGTACACCCTCTCCTGCTGTATTGAAAGAGCGTCTGCTTCTTAAAGCAGAATTTGGCTGATGCTGAAGAACACTGCTCATGGTGGCAAGAGCAGGTTAGCTTTGTTCTCACCAGCTGAGGCAGTCTTCAGCATCCAATATCAAGCTTATCCATCCCAGTCAGTCTTAATCTTAATATGAGATTCAGATCCCATGATGTGACCATCAAGAAATCAATAATGTGTTTGGATCCTTCAATCAAACATTGTACACTACTGAAGAACAGTGCATGGGTTCAACGACATTTCTCTATACCCAGTGTTTGTGCAGTTCTGGTGCAGTTGCTTGACAGTCCTCTGTCACTGAAGATCTCTGCTCTGCACAGCAACAAGAACCCTGGTCTGATGGTTCTATATGTGATTTTTTTTCTCTCTCTAAAATTCTCTTCTGAGCTTGTGCCTTTACTTTTTGACATGTACAATGAGCCATAGCATTCAGCCCAACTTTCAATTTCCTTCCTTAACAAGAATAAAGACCCTCAATGCCGTTGCCCAGTTTCCCTTCCGAATGTTGATGTTAAAATCCTTGCCTGTCGCTTAGAGAAAGTGCTTCTAACCATAATTTCTTCTGACCAAACTGTTTTTTTTAATTATTAAAAGCAGGTTTTTCATTTTGATGTCTGTTCAATATTTTATATCACCTCCCTGCCTTCCGTGTCTGAGATTCTGGTGTCACTGGAAGCTGAAAAGGCCTCTGATAGCCTCCTCAGACCCCACCCATTCATTTATGTCCATTGTAGTGGACATTTTGCTTTTGCACCTATCTTTTTGACTGATGTAAGGAAACGTATTTATTCATGTTGTACACCAAAGAGGACATGCTGTGAAGTTAAAAAATATACATAAATTTGAAAAAATCCAAATTGTAAGACGTCTAATTTCCTCCAGATAAAGAAAATCACAAATAACCTAAAATCGAAGCACACTTTTTTCCCCTTGGGTCTCAGGAGGACAGGGTTGAGTGTTGCACCCTTCAGGTTTCACCAAGGGCTTCACATCCTGGCTGTAATTATTATACAGACTTACAGTGACATCACTTCTCAGAAATGAGACCTCCTCGGGATACCTTCTAGGGTTGCCCCCTGTCACCTCTGCTCTTTGCCAGGGCCATTGAACCTCACTCTCTGCCAAAGCCAGCAGTCACCGTTAGGGGTGTGAGGGAATTCAGGGTCTCTTTATTCGCAGATGATCTGCTCCTTTGTATTTCCGACCCCTGGAAATCCTTACCCCCCATGTCCTTAAAATCGGAGAAGAGTCTTTCTTTCTCCCTCTTCTTCTTTGATATTTTTACTTTTCTCTTCAAATTAATGATTTACTGTCACTTCATTGTGTGATTCCTCGCCTTAAAAAAAAAAAACTGAAATATTCTCTAACACTGCAGCCTGTCACTTTTCATTTACCCCCTTTCCCTTTTATATTTACTCATAAATTGCATATTTTTGGTGTTTCTATGACCAAATAATTTTCTCTCCTATTCCCTGAAATTTCTCTTACACTTCTGCTACAAACAGAGCAAAAAACGCTAGACTTTACTTCCACTGCTTATTGCAAACAGAATCAATTTAGATGAATGTACTAACTTCACATATTCCAAAGTGACCCCATATTTATCCCTGAATCTATTTTAATAGACTTGATGGAGCCAATTCCTCATTTATATGAAATTGTCAACCTACTTGAATTCGGAACAGTGTTTCGCAGCTACCAAAAGCTTTAGCCCTGCCTAAAATTTCAGTGCTATTCGTGCATTCTGCTCTGCACTGGCTTTATCAGAACCCAATAGCAGACACCCCTTACTGACTTTCCACTGAATCTACCTCGTCCACATCCTCTTTATTAGCAGCTCTGAGTAGTGTCATGACCCACGCAGTAGGGAGTTAATTAGCTAATTAGTTACTTACCACACCTGTGCCTTGGTTATTTAAGCTGGTCTGCCTCAGTCCTCAGTGTGTGGTATTGTTAGTTACTATGCTGCATACTGATTGCTTTTTCAGTGCCATGTGTCTTGCCTTCACTTCTTGACTTCATCCATTCCTCCCCAGCTGCCCTCGGCGTCTTTACCTTCATTGGCTCATGTAATTGTAGGACTGATCACCCCAGCTATCGACCTCATTGCATCACTTCTGTGGCCCCAACTATGACTCCTGCCTGTGGAATTGTCTTTCTGTTCGCCAGTCTCCTAATTAAATCCCCTGCATACTGTTCCTGGGTCTCCAAGTATCTGCCATCACATTATGCCTCTCTATCTCTTCTCCTTACACTGGGTTTGCAAAAAAATGTAATTGTGAAAACCACACTAAGAATACGGACACAAATAAGGTGACGTTTCTGCTAGCACTCCATCTCCTTTAAATCCCCAGTGCACTCCAATCTTGCCTTCAGACCATTCACAATGCCTTCAGCCATTTCAATCTGGGAAAACATGGGCAACAAAGAGCTTGATGATCTGTATCTGGATGGGAATTTCTCATCATTTCAATCTCCATTCCCATGGAATATTTCTTTCGTTATCTCCAAATTGGTGAGTCTTGACGTGGAACGTTGCCCCAGTTTCCAGTTCTTCCTCAGGCCACCTGATATGATCTTGTCCCCCCCCTGGACCCCAATTTAAAAGCATTATAACAGTTATCTATAGCCAACTTTTACAATTTTGTCATTCCTCTCTCTCACCAATTAAAACCCAATGCATAGATGATTTGGGCAAAAACATTTCAGAGAAAACCTGGGATGCTATTCTGCTTAGAGCGCATAATACCTCAGTGTGTACAAGGCTGGGTTTAATCCAGTGCAAGATTGTACATTGTGTATACTGTACAGATTAATTGAACTTTTTCCTTGGTGTCGATCGGACATGTGACTGATGTAAATCTGCTTCATATCAGCCTAACCTCCCCTGCCCAATGAAACCTATATTTGGCATAATTCCTGACCTCCATATATTAACCAAAACTCAGTCAGAAAGTATGACTTTTCTTACGCTACAAGGAGGATGTTTAATACTAGCTAAGTAGAAGGACTCTATTCCTTTGCACATTAGGTCCAATATCTTCTACATTTCTTCAAAGTGGAAAAAAAATGTTTTGAGAGTCTCTACAACAAAATACAACAGAACCTGGACCCATTTTCATGGTATATAAAGGAGAACGCTGAGTTGGTGAGCTCCACTGGATTAATTTACCACCAGCTATTGCATTGTAACAGAATCAGCCATTCTCTCCTCATAGTACAGTGGTGATCGACTGTGATTTTAAAACACTATAACAGCAGTATCTGTAGCTTTTATAACTTTTTTTCTTCTTTGCATATTGCCCTGTCGACTATTGTTAAAGTTTTAAAAGACTTGAACTGAAATAATAGTTTAAGCTCCTTTTGAGATCACATGATTAACAGCAGATACACAAAAGACCATTGAGTTTCAACACAAAACTGTTTTCAGCAAATATTGTGCTTAGAAAAACAAAAATATATATATATATCAATTCTTACATTACAAAGACAGATATTCGTAATAAAGGTTTAGCTAATGAGATTCCCAAATGGTTATCTGGATGACCTATTAGTTGACTTATTAGTAATTCAGACAGTAAATCAGACAGTTATTTATAAACATTCATAATGCTTTTTACTTCCTGGCCTGACTGACATTGATATTATTTGTTGTGTTTAATTTCTTGTAACATTCCTAATTGAATTTGTTGAATATCTTGTTACACCCCCAAGGTCATTCATTTAATGACCAGCCAGGTCTTTTCTCACATGACAACTATGCACAGAAGATGCTAAATGAGGTTACTATGACACCTGAAGTTAACCTTGCAGTCTCTGTGTTGGAACTTGCTATGCCTGGTTGTTTAAAGTTCAATATTAATTGAACATCGATGATTTCATTAAATAAGTAAAGGCCACAGATAGTGTATTTAGCTATTTCTAGATTTAAGGACAAATAAATCAAACTCTTGCCTTTATCATCTCAAAAGAAACCTAAAAATACTGAAAGCAGTATAGCTTTAATTTGCACATAATTCGTATTATAGTAACACAAACTGTATACCTAATTTCCATGAAATTTGTTAACAGATATGTCTTAATTATAGACAATATAGATTGTTGCTCCTGCAATAACTCTGCATCTCTTTCACCGGACCATTTTTAATAGACACACAGCAGGACTGTGTGTTTATTAATGTCTCTTTGCAATAAAGAAAAGTACATAAGACATTTACAATGACAGAACCAGAACCAGACAATAATTTATCTTCTGAAATGATTTAGTATGAGCCAGGAAACCCATAGATGAAATGTGGAATTACATATCACATTTCTCCCAGTTCCCTGTGGTTGGAAATTCATTACCTGGTATTATGTTCCTTTATCTCAATTCCTTGATTGAAAATTCAGACCTGAGTTTACAAGGGTGCATGCGAGTGCATAGCACCCTCACATTAATAATGTGCCCCCCAGGTGGAAGCCAATCAGTCCATGACTATCAACTGACTATGGGAGTCGTGCCTGTCATGTGAAATGCACCCTTAGTGATTGGGTTCTGAATCCGACACTCAGGGAATCGATCGATTGCTAATTGAACTACCTGATGCCTCAAAGTCACTGTCTGTAGTGAATGTCTGTAGATTTACAGCACTCTAATTTCACTGTCATTTCCCATGCAGTCTACAATAACAGTCATTTCTTTTAGAGAAAATTATTTTATATCTTTACTTTTATATGCCTTTTATATATTTATATGCTTTGCTACTTATTTTGTCTTATGTCATTTACATCTGTTTTGTTAGCTTGCTTATTGTACAATCTGGAGTAGCAGCACTTTCATGTCACTGCTGGTGTACCAGTACATTTATGCTTGTGACAAATAAAACTGTTGTATCACGAATGTTGAATCGTGATGCGGGATTCATTTGACCAAAAGTCGTCACAGAGGCCAGAACATCATCGAAGAAAAAGCAACAGTGGACATCCTGGACCAATTTGGGTAACAATATGTACGATAAGTGACCCAACGCTATGTCACGATTGGCCCATGAAATATTTTGCTCCTCATCTAGTACCTTAATGAACTGTATGACATTTTATTCCCACCCACACTGTAACATCACTACCTACACATCATATGGCAGATTCTACAATTCAGGGGTCGTCCGAAATGGTTCAACATTCAAATGATCTGGCTTCCAACATCATTTTCTTTCAGTTGTAGGTGGGAGGTGTATAATGCAAGCAACATGTCGTGATATCGCTCCTGAAGCTTGTCAGGGATGGATTCATTGGTCTAAGTGCTACTTCCCCTGCTGTTTGGCCAGGGAACACATCCTTTGTGATATAGATGAAAAGAAATACACTTTATCTGCAGTGTAACACGTGAGCTCTCTGTACATTTCTATTTATCTGTATACAGTCAAGAGCATAAACATTTGGACACTGACACAAGTTTTACTATTTTACCTGTTTACTGAAATGTATTCGAATTGAAGTTATACAATGGGCATGGACATAAAGGCAGGCTCTTATATTTCATTTTAGGGTTTCCACATTCAAATTGGATGAAGGGTTTAAGAGTTTCAGCTCGTTAACATGCGCCACCCTCCGTTTAAAGGGACCAAAAGTAATTGGACAGTTCACTTAAAAGTTATTTCATTGACAGGTGTGCGCAATTCTTTCCTTCTTTCATTATCAATTAAGCAGATAAAAGGCCTGGAGTTGATTTGAGGTGTCTTGTTTGCATTTGGAAGATTGAGGTGTGAAAATAAAAGATGTGGTCAAAGGAACTCAGTATGCAGGTGAAACAGGCCATCCTGAGGCTGCGAAAACAGGAAAAAAAACTATTCGAGAAATTGCCACAGCATTAGGAGTGACAAAATCCACAGTTTGGTACGTACTGAGAAAGAAAGAAAGCATTGGTGAACTCAGCAACGCAAAAAGGCCTGGACGTCCACGGACGACAACAGTGGTGGATGATCGCAGAATCATTTCCATGGTGAAGAGAAACCCCTTCATAACAGCCAACCAAGTGACTAACACTCTCCAGGAGGTTGGCGTATCAATATCCAAGTCTACCATAAAGAGGAGACTGCATGAAATTAAATAGAGGGTTCACTGCAAGATGCAAGCCACTCATAAGCCTTAAGAATAGAAAGGCTAGACTGGACTTTGCAAAACACATCTAAAAAAGCCAGAACAGTTCAGGAACAGCATTCTATGGACAGAAGAAACCAAGATCAACCTGTATCAGAATGATAGAAGGAAAAAAGTATGGAGAAGGGCTGGAACAGCTTATGATCCAAAGAACACTGCATCATCTGTAAAACATGGTGGAGGCAGTGTGATGGCTTGGGAGTGCATGGCTGCCAGTGGCACTGGGTCTTTCTTCGGATGCAAGCAGCTGAATGAATGCTGAGGTGTTCAGAGAAATCATGTCTGCTCAAATCCAGTCAAATGCAGCCAAATTGATTGGGTGGCGTTTCATAATGCAGATGGACAATGACCCAAAACACACAGCAAAAGCAACCCAGGACTTCATTAAAGCAAAGAACTGGAATATTCTCGATGCATGCATTTCACTTGCTAAAGACTA
This sequence comes from Brienomyrus brachyistius, assembly GCF_023856365.1. NCBI lineage: Eukaryota > Metazoa > Chordata > Actinopteri > Osteoglossiformes > Mormyridae > Brienomyrus > Brienomyrus brachyistius. Next base: position 28,619,717 of record NC_064541.1, on the reverse strand, counting down.
AACTACAGACAGAAAGACCCTCAAAGAAACAGCAACAGAAATCTTCTGCAGTAAAGGCCTGGCAGAGCATTAAAAAGGAGGAAACCCAGCATCTGGTCATGTACATGAGTTCAATACTGTCATTGCCTGCAAAGGGTTTTCAACTAAGTATTAGAAGTGAACATTTTATTTGCAGTTATATTAATTTGTCCAGTTTTTATACAATGTTTTTGTTCTACTCACTGAATTAAAGCTGAAAGTCTGCACTTCAACTGCATCTGACTTGTTTCTTTTGAAATTTATTGTGGTACAGAACTTGAAAAACTTTGTCTCTGTCCAAATGTTTATGATTCTGACTGTATTTGCACTACATTTAAAGTTTGTCAGACCTACTGCACTTACTCAAAATTACTGTGTATTCAAAATATCTGTATGAATTTGGTTGAATTATACTACAGTATGCAAATTCAGCTTACATGAAAATTGTAAATAAAATTAGGTTAAGTAAGTTTTCCCTTATATATTTAAGCTTTTGGGGCTGTGACTTTCTGATTCTGAGATTTGTGTGTACAGTCTTGGTACATTGAAGTGTCGTGTTCTCAAAAGTGTGTGTAGCCAATTGAGAAAAATCATTTTAGTTTGGGGAAGACTTACAGGGAGATGGGAAGCCAATTTTTCAGTCCAGTAAGAATACTACTCAAGGGTTCTGTTCCATTTCTCAGCCCTCATCAGATCTCTCATCCTTTCAATCCAGAGATTTTAATCTTCATTAACAAAAACCTAAAAGGACCATAAAAATTATGAAAGTGAGAAATTAAATGAGAACCGAGTCATATTTGCATTTTTGGCATCATTTAACATAATAATGGTGATGATTGTTTTTTCATTTAGTGCACTCATTACGATTTGCATACTCATATCCTTTCTTCAGCCGTGTAGCATTCAAAATAACCTCTCTTTTTTTAAACATCTCAGCAGCAGCTTGTGATCAGAGTATTTACTTTCATCGTAGGGAGATCTTATTTTCTCACTGCCACAATTTACAGCACCACCCCCTCGCAACCCACTTGGACACACAAATACTTATAAAAACTACTGATCATCCATCCATCTATGCATCCATCCATCATTTGCCCAGTAACAGAAGCCATTATTAGTCCCGGGCTGCTCGTGGGGTCAGCATGTCTACTTTAAAAAGAACATATCAATGTCCATCCATTTTCCAACCATTACGTTATAGAACAGGGGATCACCATTGACAGAATGCCAATCTCTTGCTGGGTACACAAGCTACAAGCAATTTCACATGGTTCTCGACTGTGAAAGGGGACCAGAGATTCCACAATCTATGCAACGCTTAGGGAGGTGGACATGGAAACCAGAATGACTGATTGATATTCAATTACACTGCAGTTATCCTTTGTAATCATCTAACTGCTGACTGAAGACCAGTAAATGTCTCTAAATTTGCAGCCACTAATGAGTTAAGGAACTAAATATATTTGTCCTTATGTCAATCCTTTTTCATTAGACAAAAATGCACAAGTGACTGTCATTTGGAGGAAAAGCCTAAATAATACGAAATGCAAGAAATGTGCACTTTCATTAAAGTAAAATCTGGCAACAGTGATAGAACTGGCTGGCGCTGCGGTCCTCAGCTCCAATGGACATTCGAAACAAAGCAATCTGTGGGAAGTGTGATGTCAGCAGGTAACGGATGCAGTTATCTTTGCTGCAGCAAGTAAAACGTAGTGGAACCTTATTATACTGCTGTGTTTTAAAATAGTCATTGAACTTATTTTATGGAATTGAGAAGACAGACAGACAGAGACAGACAGACAGAGATGGTGTGGTGGTGCAGTGGTTAGCACTGCTGCCTCACAGCAAGAAGGTCCTGGGTTTGATCCTGAGTCCTTTTTGCATAGCTTCTTCTCCCCATTTTCGGTGGGGGCTCCGATTTCCTCTAAAAGCATGCAGAGTAGGCTGATTGGTGTACCTAAATTGGCCCTGTGAGTGTGTGTGCCCTGTTGTGTGTTGGTGACTGCCAAGGGTTGATTCCTGTTGTTCCTGGGATAGGTTCCTGGCCCCCTGCGATCACGATAATGGATGCATACACACACCCACACAACTATACATATATATATACATTTTGATCCATGAATCAGCCAACATGGATGAGCACAACTTCGATGTTGTAATACATCAGTGGTTCTTAAACTTGGTCCTCGGGCCCAACAGGCCTGGTGTGTTCAGTCAATCAGAAGCTGAAAGACAGCTGGGACTTGTGTGTGGGGCAGGGATAGCAGGAAAACAAGCAGGGCAGTGGGCCTGGGGACCGAGTTTGAGAACCACTGTAATACATAAACAATAATTATGCATGCTGTTAGACAGACAATCAGTACGACAGAGAGACAGACAGACAATCAGTACAACAGACAGTACGACAGACAGAAAGTATGACAGACAGAGAAAGACAGACAGACAATCAGTGCGACAGACAGTACAAGACAGACAGAACGACAGACAGAACGACAGACAGACAGACAATCAGTACAACAGACAGTACGACATACAGACAAACAATCAGTACGACAGACAGACTGTAAGACAGACAGAACGACAGACAGACAGAACGACAGACAGAACTACAGACAGACAGTACAACAGACAGACAGTACGACAGACAATCAGTATGACAGACAATCAGTACGACAGACAGTACAACAGACAATCATTACGACAGACAGACAATCAGTACGACAGACGGTAAAACAGAAAATCAGTACGACAGACAGTACGACAATCAGTATGACAGACAATGACAGACAGAACTACAGACAGTATAACAGACAGAATGACAGACAGAGAGACAGTACGACAGACAGACAGTGCGACAGACAAACAGTAAGACAGACAATCAGTACGACAGACAGACGGACAGACAGAGACAGTACGACAGACGATCAGTACGACAGACAGTACAACAGATAATCAGTACGACAGACAGACAGACAATCAGCACGACAGACAGAAAAGTATGATAGACATACAGTATGAGACAGACAATCAGTACGACAGACAGACAATCAGTACTACAGACAGAATGACAGACAGACAATCAGTACGACAGACAGCACGACAGACAGACAGACAATCAGTATGACAGACAGTACCACAGACAGTATGACAGACAGAAAATCAGTACGACAGACAATATGACAGACAGACAATGAGTACAACAGACAGATAGACAATCAGTACGACAGACAGACAATCAATACGACAGACAGACAATCAATACGACAGACAGTACGACAGACAGAAAATCAGTACGACAGACAGAATGACAGACAGACAATCAGTACGACAGACAGACAATCAGTACGACAGACAGACAGACAATCAGTACGACAGACAGGACGACAGACAATCAATACGACAGACAGACAATCAATACGACAGACAGACAATCAATACGACAGACAGACAATCAGTACGACAGACAGTAAGACAGACAGAAAGAGTACGACAGACAGACGGACAGACAGACAGTACGACAGACAAACAATCAGTACGACAGACGGACGGACAGACAATCAGCATGACAGACAGAAAAGTACGATAGACATACAGTACGACAAATAGACAGAACGACAGACAGACAATCAGTACAACAGACAGAACGACAGACAATCAGTACAAAAGAGACAATTAGTACGACAGACATAACGACAGACAGAGAGACAATCAGTACGACAGACAGAATGACAGACAGACAATCAGTACGACAGACAGACAATCAGTACGACAGACAGAACGACAGACAGACAATCAGTACGACAGACAGACAATCAGTACGACAGACAGAACGACAGACAGACAATCAGTACGACAGACAGACAATCAGCACTACAGACAGTACAACAGAAGACAGACAATCAGTACGACTGACAGACGGAGAGACAGACAATCAGTATGACAGACAGTAAGACAGACAGACAGTACGACGGACAGACAGTACGACAGACAGACAATCAGTACGACACAGTGCGACAGACAGACAATCAGTACGACAGACAGTAAGACAGACAGAAAGAGTACGACAGACAGACGGACAGACAGACAGTACGACAGACAAACAATCAGTACGACAGACGGACGGACAGACAATCAGCATGACAGACAGAAAAGTACGATAGACATACAGTACGACAAATAGACAGAACGACAGACAGACAATCAGTACAACAGACAGAACGACAGACAATCAGTACAAAAGAGACAATTAGTACGACAGACATAACGACAGACAGAGAGACAATCAGTACGACAGACAGAATGACAGACAGACAATCAGTACGACAGACAGACAATCAGTACGACAGACAGAACGACAGACAGACAATCAGTACGACAGACAGACAATCAGCACTACAGACAGTACAACAGAAGACAGACAATCAGTACGACTGACAGACGGAGAGACAGACAATCAGTATGACAGACAGTATGACAGCCAGACAATCAGTACGACAGACAGTACGACAGACAGACAATCAGTACGACAGACAATCAGTACTACAGACAGTACGACAGACAGACAATCAGTACGACAGACAATCAGTACTACAGACAGTGCGACAGACAGACAATCAGTGCGACAGACAGACAATCAGTGCGACAGACAGACAATCAGTATGACAGACAGTGCGACAGACAGACAATCAGTATGACAGACAGTGCGACAGACAGACAATCAGTATGACAGACAGTGCGACAGACAGACAATCAGTATGACAGACAGTGCGACAGACAGACAATCAGTATGACAGACAGTGCGACAGACAGACAATCAGTATGACAGACAGTGCGACAGACAGACAATCAGTATGACAGACAGTGCGACAGACAGACAATCAGTATGACAGACAGTGCGACAGACAGACAATCAGCACGACAGACAGACAATCAGTATGACAGACAGTACGACAGATAATCAGTATGACAGACAGACAATCAGCACGACGGACAGACAGACAATCAGTATGACAGACAGACGGACAGACAATCAGCATGACAATCAGTACGACAGACAGTATGACAGACAGACTGTAAGACAGACTATCAATACGACAGACAGACAGTAAGAAAGACAGTACGACAGACAGACGGACAGACAGAACGACAGACGGACAGACAGACATAACGACAGACAGTGCAACAGACAGACAATCAGTACGACAGACAGTATGACAGACAGTACGACAGACAGACTGTAAGACAGACAGTACGACAGACAGACAGACTATCAATACGACAGACAGACAGACAGACAGACTATCAATACGACAGACAGACAGACAGTAAGAAAGACAGTACGACAGACAGACGGACAGACAGAACGACAGACGGACAGACAGACATTACGACAAACAGACAATCAGTACGACAGACAGTGCGACAGACAGACAATCAGTACGACAGACAGTACGACAGACAATCAGTACGATAAACAGTACGACAGACAGACAATCAGTACGAGAGACAGTATGACAGACAGACTGTAAGACAGACAGTACGACAGACAGACTGTAAGACAGACAGACAGTAAGACAGACTATCAATACGACAGACAGACAGACAGTAAGAAAGACAGTACGACAGACAGACGGACAGACAGAACGACAGACAAACAATCAGTACGACAGACAGTGCGACAGACAGACAATCAGTACGACAGACAGACAATCAGTATGACAGTGCGACAGACAGACAATCAGTACGACAGACAGTAAGACAGACAGACAGTACGACGGACAGACAGTACGACAGACAGACAATCAGTACGACACAGTGCGACAAACAGACAATCAGTACGACAGACAGTAAGACAGACAGAAAGAGTACGACAGACAGACGGACAGACAGACAGTACGACAGACAAACAATCAGTACGACAGACGGACGGACAGACAATCAGCATGACAGACAGAAAAGTACGATAGACATACAGTACGACAAATAGACAGAACGAAAGACAGACAATCAGTACAACAGACAGAACGACAGACAATCAGTACAAAAGAGACAATTAGTACGACAGACATAACGACAGACAGAGAGACAATCAGTACGACAAACAGTGTGACAGACAGAATCAGTACGACAGACAGACAATCAATACGACAGACAGTACGACAGACAGACAATCAGTACGACAGACAGTACGACAGAAAGACAGAACGACAGACAGACAATCAGTACGACAGACGGTACGACAGACACACAATCAGTACTACAGACAGTACGACAGACAGACAATCAGTACGACAGACATACAATCAGTACGACAGACACTGCGACAGACAGACAATCAGTACGACAGACACTTCGACAGACAGACAATCAGTACGACGGACAGAGAGACAATCAGTACGACAGACATATAGACAATCAGTACGACAGACATATAGACAATAAGTATGACAGACAGACAATCAGTACTATAAACAGTACGACAGAGACAGACAATCAGTACGACAGAGTGCGACAGACAGACAATTGGTACGACAGAAAGTGCGACAGACAGACAATCGGTACGACAGAAAGTGCGACAGTCAGACAATCAGTACGACAGACACTGCGACAGACAGACAATTAGTACGACAGACACTGCGACAGACAGACAATCAGTACGACGGACAGACAGACAATCAGTACGACCGACAGACAGACAGACAGACAATCAGTATGACAGACGGACAGAGAGACAATCAGTACGACAGACAGAACGACAGACAGACAATCGGTACGACAGACAGACAATCAGTATGACAGACAGTATGACAGACAGACAATGAGTACAACAGACAGATAGACAATCAGTACGGCAGACAGTATGACAGTACGACAGACAGTACGACACAGTATGACAGACAGACAGACAGTACGACAGATGGTACGACAGACACACAATCAGTACTACAGACGGTACGACAGACAGACAATCAATACGACAGACAGACAATCAGTACGACAGACAGTACGACAGACAGACAATCAGCAAGACAGACAATACGACAGACAGACAATCAGTACAGCAGACAGTACGACAGACAGACAATCAGTACTACAGACAATCAGTACGACAGACGGTACGACAGACAGACAATCAGTACGACAGACGGTACGACAGACACACAATCAGTACTACAGACAGTACAACAGACAGACAATCAGTACGACAGACATACAATCAGTACTACAGACAGAACGACAGACAGACAATCAGTACGACAGACAGTGCGACAGACAGACAATCAGTACGACAGACATATAGACAATCAGTACGACAGACAGACAATCAGTACGACAGACAAATGGACAGACAGAACGACATACGGACAGACAGACATTACGACAAACAGGCAGTGCGACAGACAGACAATCAGTACGACAGACAGTGCGACAGACAGACAATCAGAACGACAGACAGTGCGACAGACAGACAATCAGTACGACAGACAGTGCGACAGACAGACAATCAGTACGACAGACACTGCGACAGACAGACAATCAGTACGACAGACACTGCGACAGACAGACAATCAGTACGACGGACAGAGAGACAATCCGTACGACAGACAGCCAGACAGACAATCAGTATGACAGACGGACAGAGAGACAATCAGTACGACAGACAGAACGACAGACAGACAATCAGTACGACAGACAGTGCGACAGACAGACAATCAGTACGACAGACATATAGACAATCAGTACGACAGACAGACAATCAGTACGACAGACAAATGGACAGACAGAACGACATACGGACAGACAGACATTACGACAAACAGGCAGTGCGACAGACAGACAATCAGTACGACAGACAGTGCGACAGACAGACAATCAGAACGACAGACAGTGCGACAGACAGACAATCAGTACGACAGACAGTGCGACAGACAGACAATCAGTACGACAGACACTGCGACAGACAGACAATCAGTACGACAGACACTGCGACAGACAGACAATCAGTACGACGGACAGAGAGACAATCAGTACGACAGACAGCCAGACAGACAATCAGTATGACAGACGGACAGAGAGACAATCAGTACGACAGACAGAACGACAGACAGAGAGACAATCAGTACGACAGACATATAGACAATAAGTATGACAGACAGACAATCAGTACTATAGACAGTACGACAGAGACAGACAATCAGTACGACAGAGTGCGACAGACAGACAATCGGTACGAGACAGTGCGACAGACAGACAATTGGTACGACAGAAAGTGCGACAGACAGACAATCAGTACGACAGACACTGCGACAGACAGACAATAAGTACGACAGACACTGCGACAGACAGACAATAAGTACGACAGACACTGCGACAGACAGACAATCAGTACGACGGACAGACAGACAATCAGTACGACAGACAGACAGACAGACAATCAGTATGACAGACGGACAGAGAGACAATCAGTACGACAGACAGAACGACAGACAGAGAGACAATCAGTACGACAGACATATAGACAATAAGTATGAAAGACAGACAATCAGTACTATAGACAGTACGACAGAGAAAGACAATCAGTACGACAGAGTGCGACAGACAGACAATCGGTACGAGACAGTGCGACAGACAGACAATCAGTATGACAGACAGTATGACAGACAGACAATGAGTACAACAGACAGATAGACAATCAGTATGGCAGACAGTATGACAGTACGACAGACAGTACGACAGACAGTACGACAGACAGACTGTAAGACAGACAGACTGTAAGAGACAGTACGACAGACAGACAATCAGTACGACAGATGGTACGACAGACACACAATCAGTACTACAGACGGTACGACAGACAGACAATCAGTACGACAGACAGACAATCAGCACGACAGACAGTACGACAGACAATCAGTACGATAAACAGTACGACAGACAGACAATCAGTACGAGAGACAGTATGACAGACAGACTGTAAGACAGACAGTACGACAGACAGACTGTAAGACAGACAGACAGTAAGACAGACTATCAATACGACAGACAGACAGACAGTAAGAAAGACAGTACGACAGACAGACGGACAGACAGAACGACAGACAAACAATCAGTACGACAGACAGTGCGACAGACAGACAATCAGTACGACAGACAGACAATCAGTATGACAGTGCGACAGACAGACAATCAGTACGACAGACAGTAAGACAGACAGACAGTACGACGGACAGACAGTACGACAGACAGACAATCAGTACGACACAGTGCGACAGACAGACAATCAGTACGACAGACAGTACGACAGACAAACAATCAGTACGACAGACGGACGGACAGACAATCAGCATGACAGACAGAAAAGTACGATAGACATACAGTACGACAAATAGACAGAACGACAGACAGACAATCAGTACAACAGACAGAACGACAGACAATCAGTACAAAAGAGACAATTAGTACGACAGACATAACGACAGACAGAGAGACAATCAGTACGACAAACAGTGTGACAGACAGAATCAGTACGACAGACAGACAATCAATACGACAGACAGTACGACAGACAGACAATCAGTACGACAGACAGTACGACAGAAAGACAGAACGACAGACAGACAATCAGTACGACAGACGGTACGACAGACACACAATCAGTACTACAGACAGTACGACAGACAGACAATCAGTACGACAGACATACAATCAGTACGACAGACACTGCGACAGACAGACAATCAGTACGACAGACACTTCGACAGACAGACAATCAGTACGACGGACAGAGAGACAATCAGTACGACAGACATATAGACAATCAGTACGACAGACATATAGACAATAAGTATGACAGACAGACAATCAGTACTATAAACAGTACGACAGAGACAGACAATCAGTACGACAGAGTGCGACAGACAGACAATCGGTACGACAGAGTGCGACAGACAGACAATCGGTACGAGACAGTGCGACAGACAGACAATCGGTACGAGACAGTGCGACAGACAGACAATTGGTACGACAGAAAGTGCGACAGACAGACAATCGGTACGACAGAAAGTGCGACAGTCAGACAATCGGTACGACAGACACTGCGACAGACAGACAATCAGTACGACAGACACTGCGACAGACAGACAATCAGTACGACAGACACTGCGACAGACAGACAATCAGTACGACGGACAGACAGACAATCAGTACGACCGACAGACAGACAGACAGACAATCAGTATGACAGACGGACAGAGAGACAATCAGTACGACAGACAGAACGACAGACAGACAATCGGTACGACAGACAGACAATCAGTATGACAGACAGTATGACAGACAGACAATGAGTACAACAGACAGATAGACAATCAGTACGGCAGACAGTATGACAGTACGACAGACAGTACGACACAGTATGACAGACAGACAGACAGTACGACAGATGGTACGACAGACACACAATCAGTACTACAGACGGTACGACAGACAGACAATCAATACGACAGACAGACAATCAGTACGACAGACAGTACGACAGACAGACAATCAGCAAGACAGACAATACGACAGACAGACAATCAGTACGGCAGACAGTACGACAGACAGACAATCAGTACTACAGACAATCAGTACGACAGACGGTACGACAGACAGACAATCAGTACGACAGACGGTACGACAGACACACAATCAGTACTACAGACAGTACAACAGACAGACAATCAGTACGACAGACATACAATCAGTACTACAGACAGAACGACAGACAGACAATCAGTACGACAGACAGTGCGACAGACAGACAATCAGTACGACAGACATATAGACAATCAGTACGACAGACAGACAATCAGTACGACAGACAAATGGACAGACAGAACGACATACGGACAGACAGACATTACGACAAACAGGCAGTGCGACAGACAGACAATCAGTACGACAGACAGTGCGACAGACAGACAATCAGAACGACAGACAGTGCGACAGACAGACAATCAGTACGACAGACAGTGCGACAGACAGACAATCAGTACGACAGACACTGCGACAGACAGACAATCAGTACGACAGACACTGCGACAGACAGACAATCAGTACGACGGACAGAGAGACAATCAGTACGACAGACAGCCAGACAGACAATCAGTATGACAGACGGACAGAGAGACAATCAGTACGACAGACAGAACGACAGACAGAGAGACAATCAGTACGACAGACATATAGACAATAAGTATGACAGACAATCAGTACTATAGACAGTACGACAGAGACAGACAATCAGTACGACAGAGTGCGACAGACAGACAATCGGTACGAGACAGTGCGACAGACAGACAATTGGTACGACAGAAAGTGCGACAGACAGACAATCAGTACGACAGACACTGCGACAGACAGACAATAAGTACGACAGACACTGCGACAGACAGACAATAAGTACGACAGACACTGCGACAGACAGACAATCAGTACGACGGACAGACAGACAATCAGTACGACAGACAGTATGACAGACAGACAATGAGTACAACAGACAGATAGACAATCAGTATGGCAGACAGTATGACAGTACGACAGACAGTACGACAGACAGTACGACAGACAGACTGTAAGACAGACAGACTGTAAGAGACAGTACGACAGACAGACAATCAGTATGACAGACAGTATGACAGACAGACAATGAGTACAACAGACAGATAGACAATCAGTATGGCAGACAGTATGACAGTACGACAGACAGTACGACAGACAGTACGACAGACAGACTGTAAGACAGACTGTAAGACAGACAGACTGTAAGAGACAGTACGACAGACAGACAATCAGTACGACAGATGGTACGACAGACACACAATCAGTACTACAGACGGTACGACAGACAGACAATCAGTACGACAGACAGACAATCAGCACGACAGACGGTACGACAGACAGACAATCAGTACGGCAGACAGTACGACAGACAATCAGTACTACAGACAATCAGTACGACAGACAGACAATCAGTACTACAGACAATCAGTACGACAGACAGTACGACAGACAGACAATCAGTACGACAGACGGTACGACAGACAGACAATCAGTACGACAGACGGTGCGACAGACAGACAATCAGTACGACAGACGGTGCGACAGACAGACAATCAGTACGACAGACAGTGCGACAGACAGACAATCAGTACGACAGACAGTGCGACAGACAATCAGTACGACAGACATATAGACAATCAGTACGACAGACCGACAGTACGACAATCAGTACGACAGACAATGAATACGACAGACAGAAAAGTACGATAGACATACAGTACGACAGAAAGACAGAACGACAGACAGACAATCAGTGCGACAGACAGACAATCAGTACGACAGACAGTGCGACAGACAGACAATCAGTACGACAGACAGTGCGACAGACAGACAATCAGTACGACAGACAGTGCGACAGACAGACAATCAGTACGACAGACAGTGCGACAGACAGACAATCAGTACGACAGACATATAGACAATCAGTACGACAGACAGATGGACAGACAGAACGACATACGGACAGACAGACATTACGACAAACAGGCAGTGCAACAGACAGACAATCAGTACGACAGACAGACGGACAGACAATCAGTACGACATAGTGCGACAGACAGACAATCAGTACGACAGACACTGCGACAGACAGACAATCAGTACGACGGACAGACAGACATTCAGTACGACAGACAGACAGACAGACAGACAATCAGTATGACAGACGGACAGAGAGACAATCAGTACGACAGACAGAACGACAGACAGAGAGACAAACAGTACGACAGACATATAGACAATAAGTATGACAGACAGACAATCAGTACTATAGACAGTACGACAGAGACAGACAATCAGTACGACAGAGTGCGACAGACAGACAATCGGTACGAGACAGTGCAACAGACAGACAATCGGTACGACAGAAAGTGCGACAGACAGACAATCGGTACGACAGACACTGCGACAGACAGACAATCAGTACGACAGACACTGCGACAGACAGACAATCAGTACGACGGACAGACAGACAATCAGTACGACAGACAGACAGACAATCAGTACGACAGACGGACAGAGAGACAATCAGTACGACAGACATATAGACAATAAGTATGACAGACAGACAATCAGTACGACAGAGTGCGACAGACAGACAATCGGTACGACAGAGTGCGACAGACAGACAATCGGTACGACAGAGTGCGACAGACAGACAATCGGTACGACAGAGTGCGACAGACAGACAATCGGTACGACAGAAAGTGCGACAGACAGACAATCAGTATGACAGACGGACAGAGAGACAATCAGTACGACAGACAGAACGACAGACAGGGAGACAATTTGTACGACAGACATATAGACAATAAGTATGACAGACAGACAATCAGTACTATAGACAGTACGACAGAGACAGACAATCAGTACGACAGAGTGCGACAGACAGACAATCGGTACGAGACAGTGCGACAGACAGACAATCGGTACGACAGAAAGTGCGACAGACAGACAATTGGTACGACAGAAAGTGCGACAGACAGACAATCTGTACGACAGAAAGTGCGACAGACAGACAATCTGTACGACAGACAGTGCGACAGACAGACAATCAGTACGACAGACAGTGCGACAGACAGACAATCAGTACGACAGACAGTGCGACAGACAGACAATCAGTACGACAGACAGTGCGACAGACAGACAATCAGTACGACAGACAGAGACATTACGACAGACAGTGCGACAGACAGAGACAGTACGACAGACAATCAGTACGACAGACATATAGACAATCAGTACGACAGATCGACAGTACGACAATCAGTACGACAGACAAGACAATCAGTACGACAGACAGATGGACAGACAGAACGACATACGGACAGACAGACATTACGACAAACAGGCAGTGCAACAGACAGACAATCAGTACGACAGACATATAGACAATCAGTACGACAGACCGACAGTACGACAATCAGTACGACAGACAGACAATCAGTACGACAGACAGATGGACAGACAGAACGAAATACGGACAGACAGACATTACGACAAACAGGCAGTGCAACAGACAGACAATCAGTACGACAGACAGACGGACAGACAATCAGTACGACAGACAGTGCGACAGACAATCAGTACGACAGACAGTGCGACAGACAGACAATCAGTACGACAGACAGACAATCAGTACGACAGACAGTACGACAGACAGACAATCAGTACGACAGACAGACAATCAGTACTACAGACAGTGCAACAGACAGGCAATCAGTACGACAGACAGTGCGACAGACAGAGACAGTACGACAGACAATCAGTACAACAGACATATAGACAATCAGTACGACAGACAGCACGACAGACAGACAATCAGTACGACGGACAGACAGACAATCAGTACGACAGACAGTACGACAGAGACAGACAATCGGTACGACAGACAATCGGTACGACAGACAGTGCGACAGACAGACAATCGGTACGACAGACAGACAGACAATCAGTACGACAGACAGAAAAGTACGATAGACATACAGTACGACAAATAGAACGACAGACAGACAATCAGTACAACAGACAGAACGACAGACAATCAGTACAAAAGAGACAATTAGTACGACAGACATAACGACAGACAGAGAGACAATCAGTACGACAGACAGTGCGACAGACAGACAATCAGTACGACAGACAGTACGACAGACAGACAATCAATACGACAGACAGAAAAGTACGATAGACATACAGTACGACAGATAGACAGAACGACAGACAGACAATCAGTACGACAGACACTGCGACAGACAGACAATCAGTACGATGGACAGACAGAACGACAGACAGACAATCAGTACGACAGACACTGCGACAGACAGACAGACAGACAATCAGTATGACAGACAGACAGACAATCAGTATGACAGACAGACAGACAGACAATCAGTACGACAGACAGAGACAGTGCGACAGACAGAATCAGTACGACAGACAGTGCGACAGACAGAATCAGTACGACAGACAGTGCGACAGACAGAATCAGTACGACAGACAGTGCGACAGACAGAATCAGTACGACAGACAGTGCGACAGACAGACAATCAGTACGACAGACAGTGCGACAGACAGACAATCAGTACGACAGACAGTGCGACAGACAGAGACAGTAAGACAGACAATCAGTACAACAGACAGATGGACAGACAGATGGACAGACAGAACGACATACGGACAGACAGACATTACGACAAACAGGCAGTGCAACAGTCAGACAATCACTACGACAGACAGACGGACAGACAATCAGTACGACAGACAGTGCGACAGACAGACAATCAGTACGACAGACACTGCGACAGACAGACAATCAGTACGATGGACAGACAGACAGACAGACAATCAGTATGACAGACAGACAGACAATCAGTATGACAGACAGACAGACAGACAATCAGTATGACAGACAGACAGACAGACAGTACGACAGACAGACTGTAAGACAGACAGACAGTAAGAGACAGTACGACAGACAGACAATCAGTACGACAGATGGTATAACAGACACACAATCAGTACTACAGACGGTACGACAGACAGACAATCAGTACGACAGACAGACAATCAGTACGACAGATGGTATAACAGACACACAATCAGTACTACAGACGGTACGACAGACAGACAATCAGTACGACAGACAGACAATCAGTACGTCAGACGGTACGACAGACAATCAGTGCGACAGACAGACAATCAGTACGACAGACGGTACGACAGACAATCAGTGCGACAGACAGACAATCAGTTCGACAGACAGTGCGACAGACAGACAGACAATCAGTATGACAGACAGTGCGACAGACAGACAATCAGTACGACAGACAGACAATCAGTACGACAGACAGTGCGACAGACAGACAATCAGTACGACAGACAGTGCGACAGACAGAGACAGTACGACAGACAGTGCGACAGACAGAGACAGTACGACAGACAGTGCGACAGACAGAGACAGTACGACAGACAGAGACAGTACGACAGACAATCAGTACGACAGACATATAGACAATCAGTACGACAGACCGACAGTACGACAATCAGTACGACAGACAGACAATAAGTACGACAGACAGATGGACAGACAGATATTACGACAAACAGGCAGTGCAACAGACAGACAATCAGTACGACAGACAGTGCGACAGACAGACAATCAGTACAACAGACAGACAATCAGTACGACAGACAGAACGACAGACAGACAATCAGTACGACAGACAGACAATCAGTACTACAGATAGTGCAACAGACAGAAAATCAGTACGACAGACAGTGCGACAGACAGAGACAGTACGACAGACAATCAGTACGACAGACCGACAGTACGACAGACAGCACGACAGACAGACAGACAATCAGTACGACGGACAGACAGACAATCGGTACGACAGACAGTACGACAGAGACAGACAATCGGTACGACAGACAGTACGACAGAGACAGACAATCGGTACGACAGACAGTGCGACAGACAAACAATCGGTACGACAGACAGAAAAGTACGATAGACATACAGTACGACAAATAGAACGACAGACAGACAATCAGTACAACAGACAGAACGACAGACAATCAGTACAAAAGAGACAATTAGTACGACAGACATAGACAGATAGAGAGACAATCAGTACGACAGACAGTGTGACAGACAGAATCAGTACGACAGACAATCAATACGACAGACAGTACGACAGACAGAAAAGTACGATAGACATACAGTACGACAGATAGACAGAACGACAGATAGACAGAACGACAGACAGACAATCAGTACGACAGACTGTAAGACAGACAGACAGTAAGAGACAGTACGACAGACAGACAATCAGTACGACAGACGGTACGACAGACAGACAATCAGTACTACAGACGGTACGACAGACAGACAATCAGTACTACAGACGGTACGACAGACAGACAATCAGTACGACAGACAGACAATCAGTACTACAGACAGAATGACAGACAGTGCGACAGACAGTACGACAGACAATATGACAGACAGACAATCAGTACGACAGACAGAAAAGTACGATAGACATACAGTACGACAAATAGACAGAACGACAGACAGACAATTAGTACGACAGACAGACTGTGAGACAGAATCAGTACGACAGACAGACTGTAAGACAGACGGTGCGACCGACAGACAGACTGTAAGACAGACGGTGCGACAGACAGACAGACTGTAAGACAGACGGTGCGACAGACAGACAATCAGTACGACAGACGGTGCGACAGACAGACAATCAGTACGACAGACGGTGCGACAGACAGACAATCAGTACGACAGACGGTGCGACAGACAGACAATCAGTACGACAGACGGTGCGACAGACAGACAATCAGTACGACATACGGTGCGACAGACAGACAATCAGTACGACAGACGGTGCGACAGACAGACAGTACGACAGACATATAGACAATCAGTACGACAGACCGACAGTACGACAATCAGTACGACAGACAGACAATCAGTACGACAGACAGATGGACAGACAGAACGACATACGGACAGACAGACATTACGACAAACAGGCAGTGCAACAGACAGACAATCAGTACGACAGACAGTGCGACAGACAATCAGTACGACAGACAGTGCGACAGACAGACAATCAGTACGACAGACAGACAATCAGTACGACAGACAATCAGTACGACAGACAGTGCAACAGACAGACAATCAGTACGATGGACAGACAGAACGACAGACAGACAATCAGTACGACAGACACTGCGACAGACAGACAGACAATCAGTACGACAGACAGACAATCAGTACGACAGACAGTGCGACAGACAGACAATCAGTACGACAGACAGTGCGACAGACAGACAATCAGTACGACAGACAGTGCGACAGACAGACAATCAGTACGACAGACAGTGCGACAGACAGACAATCAGTACGAAAGACAGTGCGACAGACAGACAATCAGTACGACAGACAGTGCGACAGACAGAGACAGTACGACAGACAGTGCGACAGACAGAGACAGTACGACAGACAATCAGTACGACAGACCGACAGTACGACAATCAGTACGACAGACAATCAGTACGACAGACAGATGGACAGACAGAACGACATACGGACAGACAGACATTACGACAAACAGGCAGTGCAACAGTCAGACAATCAGTACGACAGACAGACGGACAGACAATCAGTACGACAGACAGTGCGACAGACAGACAATCAGTACGACAGACAGACAGACAGACAATCAGTACGACAGACAGACAATCAGTATGACAGACAGACAGACAGACAATCAGTATGACAGACAGACAGACAGACAATCAGTATGACAGACAGACAGACAGACAATCAGTATGACAGACAGACAGACAGACAATCAGTATGACAGACAGACAGACAGACAGTACGACAGACTGTAAGACAGACAGACAGTAAGAGACAGTACGACAGACAGACAATCAGTACGACAGACGGTACAACAGACACACAATCAGTACTACAGACGGTACGACAGACAGACAATCAGTACGACAGACAGTACGACAGACAGACAATCAGTGCGACAGACAGACAATCGGTACGACAGACGGTACGACAGACAGACAATCGGTACGACAGACGGTGCGACAGACAGACAGACAATCGGTACGACAGACAGTGCGACAGACAGACAATCGGTACGACAGACAGTGCGACAGACAGACAATCAGTACGACAGACAGTGCGACAGACAGACAATCAGTACGACAGACAGTGCGACAGACAGACAATCAGTACGACAGACAGTGCGACAGACAGACAATCAGTACGACAGACAGACAATCAGTACGACAGACAGTGCGACAGACAGAGACAGTACGACAGACAGTGCGACAGACAGACAGTACGACAGACAGTGCGACAGACAGAGACAGTACGACAGACAGTGCGACAGACAGAGACAGTACGACAGACAGTGCGACAGACAGAGACAGTACGACAGACAATCAGTACGACAGACATATAGACAATCAGTACGACAGACCGACAGTACGACAATCAGTACGACAGACAGACAATAAGTACGACAGACAGATGGACAGACAGACATTACGACAAACAGGCAGTGCAACAGACAGACAATCAGTACGACAGACAGACAATCAGTACTACAGACAGAACGACAGACAGAAAATCAGTACGACAGACAGTGCGACAGACAGCACGACAGACAGACAGACAATCAGTACGACGGACAGACAGACAATCGGTACGACAGACAGACAGACAATCGGTACGACAGACAGACGGACAGACAGACAATCGGTACGACAGACAGTGCGACAGAGACAGACAATCGGTACGACAGACAGTGCGACAGACAGACAATCGGTACGACAGACAGTGCGACAGACAGACAATCGGTACGACAGACAGACAGACAATCAGTACGACAGACAGAAAAGTACGATAGACATACAGTACGACAAATAGAACGACAGACAGACAATCAGTACAACAGACAGAACGACAGACAATCAGTACAAAAGAGACAATTAGTACGACAGACATAACGACAGATAGACAGACAGACAGTAAGAGACAGTACGACAGACAGACAATCAGTACTACAGACGGTACGACAGACAGACAATCAGTACTACAGACGGTACGACAGACAGACAATCAGTACTACAGACAGAAAGACAGACAGACAATCAGTACGACAGACAGACAATCAGTACTACAGACAGAATGACAGACAGACAGACAATCAGTACGACAGACAGTGCGACAGACAGACAATCAGTACGACAGACAGTACGACAGACAATATGACAGACAGTACGACAGACGGTGCGACAGACAGACAATCAGTACGACAGACGGTGCGACAGACAGACAATCAGTACGACAGACGGTGCGACAGACAGACAATCAGTACGACAGACGGTGCGACAGACAGACAATCAGTACGACAGACGGTGCGACAGACAGACAATCAGTACGACAGACGGTGCGACAGACAGACAATCAGTACGACAGACGGTGCGACAGACAGACAATCAGTACGACAGACGGTGCGACAGACAGACAATCAGTACGACAGACGGTGCGACAGACAGACAATCAGTACGACAGACGGTGCGACAGACAGACAATCAGTACGACAGACGGTGCGACAGACAGACAATCAGTACGACAGACGGTGCGACAGACAGACAATCAGTACGACAGACGGTGCGACAGACAGACAATCAGTACGACAGACGGTGCGACAGACAGACAATCAGTACGACAGACATCTAGACAATCAGTACGACAGACCGACAGTACGACAATCAGTACGACAGACATATAGACAATCAGTACGACAGACCGACAGTACGACAATCAGAACGACAGACAGACAATCAGTACGACAGACAGATGGACAGACAGAACGACATATGGACAGACAGACATTACGACAAACAGGCAGTGCAACAGACAGACAATCAGTACGACAGACAGACGGACAGATAATCAGTACGACAGACAGTGCGACAGACAATCAGTACGACAGACAGTGCGACAGACAGACAATCAGTACGACAGACAGACAATCAGTACGACAGACGGACAGAGAGACAATCAGTACGACAGACACTGCGACAGACAGACAATCAGTACGACGGACAGACAGACAATCAGTATGACAGACAGACAGACAATCAGTACGACAGACATATAGACAATAAGTATGACAGACAGACAATCAGTACTATAGACAGTACGACAGAGACAGACAATCGGTACTATAGACAGTGCGACAGAGACAGACAATCGGTACGACAGACAGTGCGACAGACAGACAATCGGTACGACAGAAAGTGCGACAGACAGACAATCGGTACGACAGAAAGTGCGACAGACAGACAATCGGTAGGACAGAAAGTGCGACAGACAGACAATCGGTACGACAGAAAGTGCGACAGAGACAATCGGTACGACAGACAGAATGACAGACAGACAATCAGTACGACAGACAATATGACAGACAATGAGTACAACAGACAGATAGACAATCAGTACGGCAGACAGTATGACAGACAGTACGACAGACAGTACGACAGACAGTATGACAGTATGACAGACAGACAGAGAGTACGACAGAGACTGTAAGACAGACAGACAGTAAGAGACAGTACGACAGACAGACAATCAGTACGACAGACGGTACGACAGACAGTATGACAGTATTACAGACAGTACGACAGACAGACAATCAGTACGACAGACGGTACGACAGACAGTATGACAGTATTACAGACAGTACGACAGACAGACAATCAGTACGACAGACAGACAATCAGTACTACAGACAGAACGACAGACAGACAATCAGTATGACAGACAATATGACAGACAGACAATGAGTACAACAGACAGATAGACAATCAGTACGGCAGACAGTATGACAGACAGTGCGACAGTATGACAGACAGACAGTACGACAGACAGTAAGAGACAGTACGACAGACAGTGCGACAGACAGACAATCAGTACGACAGACGGTGCGACAGACAGACAATCAGTACGACAGACGGTGCGACAGACAGAGACAGTACGACAGAATCAGTACGACAGACGGACAGACAGACAGTGCAACAGACAGACAATCAGTACGACAGACAGACAATCAGTACGACAGACAGACAATCAGTACGACAGACAGAACGACAGACAGACAATCAGTACGACAGACAGACAATCAGTACGACAGACAGACAATCAGTACGACAGACAGAACGACAGACAGACAATCAGTACGACAGACAATCAGTACGACCGACAGACAGACAATCAGTACGACCGACAGACAGACAATCAGTACGACCGACAGACAGTACGACAGACAGACAGAACGACAGACAGACAGAACGACAGACAGAACGACAGACAGACAGAACGACATACAGAACGACCGACAGACAGTACGACATACAGAACGACCGACAGACAGTACGACATACAGAACGACCGACAGACAGTACGACATACAGAACGACCGACAGACAGTACGACATATAGAACGACCGACAGACAGTACGACATATAGAACGACCGACAGACAGTACGACCGACAGATAGACGAACAGACCGACAGACGACAGACAGACAGTACGACAGACAGACAGTACGACAGACAGACAGACAGTACGACAGACAGACAGTACGACAGACACAGTACGACAGACAGAACGACAAACGATAGACAGACAGTACGACAGTGAGAACGGCAGACAGTACGACAGACAGAACGACAGTGAGAACGACAGACAGTATGACAGACAGAACGACAGTGAGAACGACAGACAGTCAGGACGACAGACAGTTAGGACAGACAGACTGGACAGACGAGGAGAAAATCTCATATTTTATTTTCTGTCGATGAAACCTAAAGCAGATCAGTGGTTATATATAGTGGAGGCCCTAGACAATTTCACCTGGGGGGCCAGACTGGGGCCAGTTGCTTTGTTAGGGGGGCCAGATGATGTTGACCTTTACATATTAAGTGTCAAGCAGGGTATAACCACCCTCCCAAAACAGAGAAATTATTGCCCAGCCAACAGGTGACCATCTCCTTTGTTGCCTGGTTTTATTCCGGCACGTAAGATTTAAGGACTAGCAAATCACAGTTAAAAAAGCCGCCGTCAGTCTATCCAGGGACATGTTTCCATTATCCTTTCATTACGGATATGTCATGTTTATTGTAGGACTGTAGTCAGGCCTAAATCCAGTGCTTTGTTCCCTGGCAGAAGGCCTGTCCTAATGGGCCCTTATAAACTCTCATTTGCGTAGCTTGAGGACCAGTCAGGGAAGCTGTGCCCAGCTGTCTTTGTGAGGCACTAATGTTCTCCTCATTTTGCCAAGTTTCTCTACACAACCAGTCAAATGTTTTTGCACAGCGCAGATTTTTACTGCTTGTCCATTTACTTCATACACTGCAGATTTTTTATTCTTGATAAACCCTGGAAAGTTGAGTGAACAACTATAAGTCAAAATATAAAAGTCAAATAAAACAAGTTTTTTTTTTATAACATGGAAAGAGTATGTAACTGCATGTCTGACATCCTATGGACCAGTTGTGTGGTAATGGAATAGTCAAATTCTAGGCTATCCTTTAACTTTAAATGCACTAGTTAACCGTTTCACCATATGAAACAGCAGTATTTAATGCACCCTGTAGAAAAGAGTGCCTTGGATTTTCCCCGCTATTATAACTGCTAGAGGAGGTAACTTTGATGAATCAAAGAATATGACATTTTGCATTAATATTTTCTTTCTAATAAAGGCACTTAAATTGGGAAGCTGTAATTTTATTTGGTAGCAAAAAATTTTTAGTGCATTTTTTCTAACAGTTAAGTGAGTATATCAGTGTGTGCAAAAACATTTGACCAGTAGTGTCTTTCTTTTAAGCATCCTAATTCATGTACTATGCATTCATGGCATGGATGTTGTGTATACTTTTCGGTGAAAGGGATTTAGTGTCTACCAGTGACTCTACACTTTTAAGCAAATTATAACAATTTTAAACAAAAAAGCTGCCTAGAATCATAAACAGCACGTCTGAGAGTGTTCCGGTGCTGCTTTGGATGTACCGACGCATAATATTTCTGTGTGAGAACAGCCTATGCAGAAAATAAATGTCAGGTTTATTATTCTTCACACAACCCCATTTGTCTTCCGCCGGCCTTTTCTATTACTCTTTTTTAGCAAAGATTTTCCCGTGAAAATAAAATTCATTGTAAAAAGGACACTGTTTTTAAGGTCAAGTATGTGCACAGCAAGGTTACACCACTGTAGCTGAGCCCAGACAACGATCAAGGAGGCATTTTACTCAATCTGGCTCTAGCAGTTAAATGAAACCAATATTGACATTAAATATTAAAGCTCTGTGCAGTGAAACCACTTCTCATATAAACACGGATTATAAATCACTTTTACGGTCTTTCCACTTTTGGATCAAAGATACCAAAACACAGGAGATCAATTCTCTGCCAAAACTCCTACTGTATAAGTGCAACTGAAGAAGTGCAAAGCGGTTGGGCATCCAATACTCTGTGTTTCATTTAATAAACCCTCCGATCATAATGTCCAGCTAAACTGCAAAGGATGTGACTACGCAGTGCTGGACACTGTAATAACGAACCTGGAAGCTGACGTCTGTTTGGACGTCACAAGAATCGTTCTCAGGAATCTGACTCTCTTGCTCCTTTCTTGTGCTTAAAGATTTCATTGTCATCCTTCAGGCATAATTGCAAGTTCTAACTGGGCTTTTGCAAATGCCACTAGAATTAGAATAGTTATTCAGTGCTCAGAGTCAGCCTGACAATAATGATGTCTGGCAACCTTTAACAAGGTCTGTTGGAAGTCATTATGTCATTGTCAATAAAAGCTTGCTATATCTTGTAGCTTTGTGTTTAGGGCATTTATTAAGTTCAGAGTAAGAGGCATTGACTGAAGACTGTGCTTTTCATCCCAAGGGAGCACAGAAAAATAAATGAATAGGAACAAAAGTTATATTTTCACATCGATTGTGCCGAGGGTGAAAGTGCATTTAAGTGCAGATTAAATGCTTATGAAGCTCAGAAAGTTTGGTTTTGACTGTCACACTCTGCAGCAGACGGTTTTACTTGCCTTCATTCTGGCCACATTTGCAACTGGGCCACGGGAGGTTGGGTGATGGAGACACGGGGAAGCAGTTGCCATGGGAAACAATTACTGAATTTCGGGATGTCAAGAGTTTGATTGAGCTGCTCTCTGTCACCTAACAATGGCCAAAATAGAGCATAGTGTCATGACCACAGGCTTCTTTTTGGCTGAGTCTACTGATGAAAAAAAGACCACCGTAGTGTGTGATTGTTGCCTCACGATGTTCAAAGCAGATCGACTGCAATGCATGTAGCAATGTCCAAAAGAACAGGAGGAACCAAGTATTAAGAATATTCCATCACTTTTTACTGTTTTCTCATCCGTAATATATACGAAGTTGATGAAGTTCTGAAGAAGTTATGAACTGGTTACAATAAAAGTGTGATGTAGGCATCTGCTATGACCCAAATCCAATAGTTAAATAATATTTTCAAATAACAGAAGAATGTCATAGTCACTGAGAATCACGTAGAAATCTTAATATATGTGTAATAGTTCTACGGTTCTAATATAGCATAGATGGTCTCAATCAGGTCAGCTTTACAAGCTGGTGAACAAAACAATAATAGAATACCTACATTGAAATCACAGTTTGAATTGCACAAACAGGGAATTTCAGATGGATTGGGGTTTGCATGTATGCAGTCCTCTAATTATGCCAATGATAAGGCGTAATCAATATGTTTGTTGTCATGGTAACCAGTAAATACAGTATTAAAAAGCTCCCCAGGGACGAATAACAATCTCCAGGAAGTATTACTTATGTAATCCAAATGGAAATCAGGTTTCTGGTCCTAAGGGAGCTATTACATTAAGATTTCACAATATACCGTCGAGCCGGATTCAGACACATCTCACCTCTCCTGTAGTCCTGGGTGAGAACAGAAGCAGGACCTGGTCAATAAGGGGCATCAAAACAACATTTGGTCACTGTAAAAATATATCTAACTATGATTAGCTTTTGAAGAACCTTTTATCTTTGGCCTTGGTGTTGAATTTTTTTTCCATTTACCCGTTTCTCTTCACTGGAAAAGTTCATAACGAATAGATGTATTCCAGATGCACCACTTTAGTGCCCAATTTGCTCTTGGTCAGGTGCACTTTCCTGTTAATCATTTCATCAGCATTTCCAAGCATTTATTCGTCTCAGCCGTGTTTTTGGTTCCCACAGTACATGATTTTGTTGTCATTTTGCTATTTTTGTGTTATACAGTGCTGTGTGGATTTTTGTTTCCTACTGTACTGTCCTGCGATCTGAAGAATTTACATGTGCCTTGCAAGTGCCTTCTCCTGCGCCAAAGTAAACGGGAAACTGTAATGTACAGCGTTGCCAATTAATATTATTTGATATATCCATGGGGGTTGTGAACCAGTGGGGACCGCTGTAAAACTACAAGGGAATCTCCAACTCCTGTAATATGTCATATAAATTTTTGTTATACATGTCCTCTTGTATTTACATTGCTATTACAAGGGGTGTGCTAGAACGTGTTCCACTTCATGGCTAGTTCATTCAGAATCAGCAATAATTTCTCACTGGTCGTCTAACGTGATTTTTTTTTCTCATACGTTACATTCCTGTGGCAACAGTATCCAAGAAATCTGAGAGAAGTGCAGTGAACAACAGGTGAACAAATATCCTTCACTGGAGCTTAAAATTGTGAGACACATATAAAGAGCAGAAGTCCCCATATTTACATTTCGATTCCGTAATACTGTATACATCTTGGCTAAGTCCACTGACCAAGCTGTTTGATTAACAAGAAGGCAGCCAGCAGAGAAACATTTGCACAAGGCCAGGTCATAAGCTTTTTATTATGAGGGAAAATAGCATTTCCAGCATTGTGCAGGAACACAATAGTCTCACCCTTGACTGTGCGACATGAGGCTTTATGATATCCGCAACACTAAATAAAACACTTCAAAGCTGATTAGAGTGGGCTGTTGTATCCACAGGCCTCTATCAGTCCTAAAGTCTCAGTAACTGTAAGGGTATTGAAGGAGAGAAGCACATTTAGTCTGTGTTGCTGGGAGCTGAAAGGTATGCCACTGAATGGTAATTATCAGATATACAAGTGGAGAATCTGATTTAATGACATAATTACAGGTAATCATAGTTACCTAACTGCACTTCATTGTATTTCCCAATCATTCCTGGACAGTTTTTTTTAATCACTTTTTCCTTTTTTTAGGCTAATCAATGCACCATGCAGTGCCACTTGAATTTCTAGGTTCACACATCTTAATGTTGCTGCTTTGTAAGTGAGAGGAAGTGATAATGTTTTATTCCAAGTTAGTCCTTAATTTTCAGTGTCAAGGGTTTTCTGTGAAATCTAAAATGGCTGAAATGTTAATGGATTTTTCCAGCAAACACTTTTACATTGAGTATTACTCTTTTTCATTGATGTCTTCATCTCGATTTGGACTAGCAAGTTCTTCATTTTTCTATGGAGGCATCCTCCTCTCACTACCGGATGGGAATAATCAGGTTGGGGAGAAGCTGGCTAACAAATATGTGGTCCCCCAATGGTCCATCAACCTCCCAGCTAATGTGTGAGCTTTGGGTGGTCAATCTGTAGGGAATGACCAAACCAATCACCTGACACATCACCGGATAGTTATTTTTTCTCCAAGAAGACTTTTGATACTGGGACATCCCTGCTTACCATCACATAACTAATGCGTGTCACACGTGACTGCAGTCAGAATTCCCAGCTAAGCCTCATCTATTGGCATTGAGCAGATTTGGCAGCTAGGAGAATAGAGAGGACGTGTAGTGATCTCAATCCTTTGTCAAGTGTTGTGCTTGTGCTATTGAACTATTTTCATGCCTTATTGTATTTGCCTAGTCTGTTGTTCAGATTTTTGCCAAGTATACTGACCCTGTCAATTTAGATTTCGTATCTTATATACCTGACCTGTTTTCTGACCCTAACCTGTCTTTTGGTATTGATGAATTTTGCTCTTCCCTCAAAGGAACCTCTCTGCACTTAGGTGACGCTTAGCAGTTTTGGATCCTGAACCTGTGATAGGAAGGCCCTTAACCCCTAGTTGCATCTGAGCCCGTCTTACCATACTTTATCGAAAATCTACATTGCTTTAGGAGAATGTGTTTGGTGAATAAATCAAAATTTAAATCTCTCGACTGATTCATTGCAAAGAGACCATGGGTCCCCTTTTGATGGTGTAGAGCAAAGTGTAAAATGCAAGGTGCAACTGACATTTATGGGCGTGTCCAGTTGTATTTTGCCGTTTTGACAGAGGACAAACGAGGCTGTGTGTCATCGCAAGTTTAAACCGCGATCGGGTCAGAAGGCCCAGCAGACGCGTAACAGAGCCGCACAATATCGGAAGTCAGACTATTGCAACAAAATCGCATCGCACAAACACTGGGATATTTATAAAGCAAAAAAAATGAATTCAAAATTAAATAAAATTGCTCAAAAACCAATCTAGGAGTGATTTAAACTGCAAGGATGAAATTACGATTAAGTAACCCCCCTGTGCTATATATGAAGGTATGAAAAAGTCTGATCTTTAGGCAGGTGGTTATCGTGGTGCTTGTGATGTGAGAATCGTTTGTGCATAAGACCTGATGTTGGTATTAAGACTGTACATCAGCCAGCCTATATACTACAGCCATCTTCCAAATTCAATATAAAAATACACCACCTCGCATAGCGATGTCATTTAGCGATGGTCCTGGTTTTATGCCAGTGGAAAACCAACACCTTGAAGTATCATACTTTCGGTACTTTTTGAAGTACCAAAAATACAGTATTCGGTGCAGTGGAAAAGTAAAAAAAAAAAACAGCAAAGTAGTCTAACATCTCAGCTTTGTTAGCTGTCACAAATACTAAAAAATTTGATTGCATTACACCGGTCTTACCCTCCCTTCATTGGCTACCAGTTAAGTCTCGGATTGCCTATAAAATACTGGTATTAACCTATAAAACACTGAATGGCCGTGCACCAGAATACCTTAGTGATCTGCGGACCTCATACAACTCTCCACGCTTGCTTCATTCTCAAAGCGCAGGATATCTGTTGGTACCCAGGGTAGAAAGAGCTACGGCAGGCTGCAGAGCTTTCTCCTACAGAGCTCCTCAGCTGTGGAATGGTCTTCCTCCCTATGTGTGGGTTTCAGGCTCACTCTCAGTATTCAAGTCTAGACTAAAAATGCACCTGTTTAGTTTAGCTTACAGGGGCACTAATTCGAGCTCTAGCTCCCAGTTAGACCTATAGTATAGAGGTGTAGAGCTGGGTGGGAATCGGTGCCATTGGTTTTGGATAAACTGAACTGTCAGTGTCACTCTAGCGTCACAATCCCTTGTGGAATTGGAGTGCTGACATTTCAGGGACTCCCCATGCCTGCATTCCCACTTGCCTCTCCCTCCTACTTCTGCTTCCATAGCCATATCTGCCGGAGCTTGCACTTTGCACTTCGTATTGCACTCACCTAACTGTTAGCACTGCCTATAGTCTCCCCTACTTTGACTAATTGCACATTTTATTTCCCCTACTTAGCTGCCTGGAGACCTCAATCTATCAAGATGTCCAGCACACCCAGCTACATGTGACTTTGCCTCTACCAATGACGTCCCTGTATTCAGCTCGGTGTTCTGCCTGTGTCGTCCTCCATGCATGCTTGGATGCCTTACTAATGGTTTCCTGGCGATTGGAAGGAGAGTCAGCACTGACTTGTCATCACCTCTCTGCTCCCCGATTATGTCTCAAATCTTATGATTTGGATATTACTATACTATTTGACTCCTGGAGGATGGGCTCCCCCTTTGCGTCTGGTCCTTCCCAAGGTTTCTTCCTTCTAGGGAATTTTTCCTTGCCACTGTCGCCTATGGCTTACTCACTGGGGGCTTTGGGTGGGGATGCTGTAAAGCACTTTGAGTCAATGTAATGTTGTGATAACGCACTACACAAAAATAAATTTGTTGATTTGTTTGTTACACTGTGGGAAGCTATGGAAGTAGAGATGATTGCAATCTCAAAGGCTATAGCAGCATCTGGTCACAATCTAAATGAATACAGTGTTGAAGAGTCCGAGCTTCAGGTGATGAGCAAGCAAAGCTCTGCCCATTTCAGAGAGTTGATTATATTCTCAAATTATACCCTTTCAGAAATAATGTAAGAGCGAAACATGGAAATAATTGTGGTTGATGGGTTAGCAGGAAAAAAGTAGCTAATGATCAGTGAACTTTTGGCCAAGTGACACATCGGAGAAGTGCAAGAGTCCTGAAGGGGTGCATTCAAGAAATGGGTGATTGTTTGGTGTGCAAGAACAGGTAACAGACAAGCAGAGCGGGGTAATTTTTGTTCAAAGTTTACAACAAAGGTAGTTACCGAAGGGTCAAAGTTAAAAGACGTGCTGATGTGGGCAATCTGTCCAGGAATACAGCCAATTCATCTGCAGTAACAGCCGAAGGGCGAATGAGGAAACAAAAAATTAAGAAAGGAGGAGAAAATGAAAACGGTTTGTGATGATTCTTTGCTCTACTGTTGTTTCCAATTGCCTTAGGAGGCAGTGAGTCAACATAGACGTTAAATAAACCGTGAGAGCAAGAGGATGTGTCCCTGCTTCCACAGCTTTGTAATCTCGTAACATCTGGTTATCACACATGCCAGTTTGCATTCATTTTTCTTATACAATTTTAACCATTTTTTACAAAAAAATGTATTTAAATACATTTTTTTCAGGCAATCCAAAAACAAGACGCGGATTGGTAGTTTAAAATTGCTGACAGCTGGTGCTCTAGATTGCTGATACTATCCAATTAGTCGCATGCAGTGATATGCGTCTATAGATCTGTTCCTTTACATCTCCCCCCACAGAAGCTAACTACGTGCTAGCAACAAGCTATGTATTGGTGATTCGTAGTTACATGTGCATGAAAATAACGTGATCACTGCTGCACACACTTGCAATTTCCACTTTCTAACATGCTGATGTCATGCAGTTAACGACATGAACCTAACGGACCGTATCTGACAGCAGATTGGCCCTGCAGCAGACGAGACCATGTGTTCGTGTCAGGATGCGAGCTGCTCCCCTTTTAACAGGGTGACGGTGTCGAGGTCACCCGCAACCAACTCATTCTTAATCATGGTTCTTGAGTGCATTCCAGAAACCGTGCTCAGAGAGAGGACGGGCCCGGATCCAGGGAGAATATCAGCCAGCTCTCACATTGATCTTAATTCCAATTTTCTAGGAGCACGCCTGCATCATTCCGACCGATAATGACAGTTCCAAAAGTGAGGCAGAGGACACAGCTAATCCCAGAGTGCAGCACTTATTTATTAAGGGCTTGAATGTTTGTGTGGGCTGCACACTCATTTCCATTCCACTAGCGATTTAGAACTGGAGCCACAGTCGTCACACCTTCAGCTTCTCGATACCGTCAGTTAGCCGTGTCTGAAAAGCCGGCTTCTTCCGCGATGGTTTCAGGATGAAATCGGACTGAGGACTTTTGGTGGTGTTCTTACTGCAACTCGATATGGTAAATAGCACTGGCCTCTGGGGTCATTGCTGCATAACAATATCACCCGGAGCCGGGTCTCCCTGCGTCCCAATTTAATTGAGACGCGGCCTTTGAAACTGAAAGGAGAGCACTTGAGATGTGAAGAAGCACAGCATGTTTAGATACCGGCCATTGCGAGATGCAGAGGTGACCGGTTCTCACAGGTGAGTGTGTGTGTGTCTCTCCATGATAAAGTGACAGTTCCCCTTTTTAGAGAGCTAAACCCAATTTTATTAATAATCGCTAGGAACATGATCCCGTTCTGAAGCTTGATAGGTAGACACTAGACATATCTCACTGCTGTTTAGTGTTTTGGGAACAGAGACATATTACTAAATACTTACTAAATTGAATGACATCATGTTATACCAAGTTCAATGCAGAAGGCAAAAAAAAAAAAAAAAACTTCTCTTTGGAGATTCAGCTGAGGTTGGGTATACAAAGTGTATTCATTTTCATTTACTGCTTGCATTATGAACGGAAAGTGTAGGGGTGGAGTACTTGAACTCGATCAATCACATTGGTGCTTCTTGTTTAATTTCTGACAAACAACAACTCTGTTCTAATTCCATTCATTGCTTGATTGTTAAAAATACTGTAGCACCGTATGTAGTGTTAGTCCGACAAACTGGCAAAGCTGACACCCTCATAATACCTGGAAGCGGAGCCAGCAGATCCTACCATTTATCCTTCAGTTGCTGATCCAAAAAATATGCAGTAACTCAGAAATACAAGTGTAGAAAAATATAAAAAATAAGAAAATCAAAAACAACGTCCCGACTGAATATTAGGTAACCATGAAAGAAAACGGAGCATTGAAAAGTAAAAGATTAATAAAAATGAAACACAAGTACAGCCATTAAACTGTTTTAGCCATCCAACCATACAACTCCCAATTGTTTATGTAGTACAGAACCATGGGGGGGGGGGGTTACCAGTCCTTTATAGGGCATGAGGCAGGGGACACACTGGATGGGATGCCAGTCCATCACAGGGCACAAGGCAACTGTATAGTTAATCATAAATAATAAAAATGCTAATAAATAAATAAATAATGCGTAATGAACAGAACAAGCTTCCTCCTCTCCACACACATTTAACAAGTTACCCCACTAATACTAAAATATGACATTCAAAGAAAATAAATGCTTCCAACCCTCGGATGATGTGAACCAACGCAAATATTCAGTTGTAAGCAGGTCATTCATCCTAAGCCATGATGTAAAGTTCAGTGGACTCGCTTTGTCCGCATCCCCATAGTGCTGTGAGCGCCAGGCAGAGAGAGGGGCCTCCATAGCAGAAGCAGGGCTGAGTCTGCACTTACCTTAATCAGTTTTCAAATATAGTTCTGTCTTTTTATTTGGTTTCATGACTCCAGGAAGAAATCCTTCCTCATCTCAGGGTAAGGTAGGGTGGCGCACCAGACTTTAATTGCTGCTCTTCCTCAGCACTCCATCTGTTTCTGGAGTGGGACGTTAGCCGAGTGACACGCTGCCAAAGGACGAGTACCCCCCCAATACCAATATACAATGGTGCGGGGGGGGGGGGCTACAGAGGGTGAATGCTATTGCACCTGTTGGTTTTGGAGACAAATTTTGGCCAGCTACTTCTCCATCTGGGTTCCTCCAATTCAGCGATGCGCGTGCCGGACATATGGCTCAGGATCTCGTCGTCTTCGTTTGTCTTTTCATTTGTTCGCTGGATAGATGTGCAGCAGGCAGAGATTGACTGGAGAGGTCTGCAAGCTGTCAGGGAGCAGCAGTTAAACATGACGATCCACTTGCGGCTCCAAGACAAAAATGTTTCCGTAAAGAATAACAGGATGCAAATGGATAAGCTACAAAGTAAAGAGATCAGGAAGGATATTTAAAAAAAGCAAAAACATGGAAACCAACTGACTACAAGAAACCGTAGGATAAAACAAATGGGGGGGGGGGGGGGGGCAGAGCAACATAGGGAGCAGGAGATGGACAGACATGTTTCTTGTGATCAGTTGGTTTCCATGTTGACCAGAAGGTGTCCTCACTCACTCACAGCAACTAGCTAGAACAATCATGGGACACAGGGGAACAGGTGGATCTGATTTACTCTGATTTATCTTAGTTCTATGATAAACTAACAGAGAAACTAGGAAACAGAATCTAACATTAGGAATACAACATGAAGACAATACATTTCCACAAAAGGCACAAAGCAAAAACCAAACCAGAACACAAAGAAAACTATGAACAAAGTAACAAGAAACCAAAACAAACAGGACCCAGGTGGGACATCAGAAAGTGACGGAGACCAATAAACACGAACGACAGGAGACTGGTCAAGCCAGCCTTAAACCCACGACCAGTGGATGCTCAGATTCTGAGCAAGACGGCTTGGCCCACGGAGCAATGCAGCTGTCTAGGGGCAAGGAAAAGACTCTAGGGGCTTAAGCACACTAGGACTGAGGTTCAAGAGACAGGGAGGAGGTCAGGACAGCTAGCAGCACCTTCAGGTCAAACAGGGAGGAGACACGAAGGGCAGGGATGGATGGTGCAAGCCCTGGAATGCAGGACCAGGTCCTTTATCAAGCACAAGAAGCAAACACAGGTGACTCTCCAAGTTAAAACTGGAATTGCATGTACAACACACACATTGTTTTATTTTCCCTTCTCCAACAGAATTTATAAAATGACGTAATAGCAGTATTGTAATTTAATACACACAACACAGGTGGGATATGGGTGTGACATTAGGTTGAATTTGTAATTGGAAAAAGTACATATTGATAAATAATATTATACAATAACAGTAGCAAGTGCCTAAAGGTTAGGGTTACTTTGTTCATAAATGTGAAAATAATGTCTTTAGGTACAAACATGAATGCGAAATATGTGGCAACTGTGCAAGTGGATTAATGCACTGAACGTCATCTCTGCAGCCATGCATTTAAAAGCATGTAGTGAAGTTTTAAATAACTACCAAACTGTTACTATTACTTCTGGGCACAAAAACCACTAAATAGAATGACACATTTAATAGATAATATGGAGCAAAAAGCAACAAGTTCCAATGAGTCAGGTTTCCCTGGGAATGCCCTTGTTAGTACATGGTATTTCCTGTGACTATTAATACGAGAGACAATGAAGACGCAGGACAGGAAGAACTTTGCCAGCAAAGACAATACTATGGACAGCACAGGAAACAATTGGATTTGTGGTCAAATCAAGTCTGAACTTTCAGTTGAAACACAAAATCAGACTGAAGGCATCATTCTTGAGCATATTACTGAAGGAGCAGTGGGCTTAAAAAGGCCACCATGTTTAAGGTAAACGTGGAAGATGACGTTCACCAGCAATATGGATGAACTAATATATCATTTTGATTGCATAATCTCATTCCATCCATAATGTTTCATCACTGGTACCGATAAGCCTGTACACACAAAGCAGAAGGAACATTGTGGGGATGAAGTAACGCCATTTCAGGACACAAACACATAAAGTATAATATAACCTTAATTATATATCTTCTGTGTTTTACTAAATCTTGGTTAATTCTTGAGGGCTACTGTGGTCAAATGGGCTTCTATTAAAAATAAACCAACATGAATTTTCTTTCCTTTAGCAAATGATTCTCATTACAGAATATGTGATCTTTGAGCAACATGTAAGCTAGTCTTTGTACCCATGTTCGGGTTCACAGTGTGAGAAATTGGGCCTTTTACAGTATAACACTGAAGGCAGCTCACACTGTAAAGGAACTGCAAAGCACATGTGTAGTTCATTGGGAGTTAGATCCTGAAAATTATTCTACAATCAAAACCCTGCAAGAGATTTCCCAAAGATGAAGGGGAGCGTAAACCTAGACGAGTAGGTCACAATGTCAGGACTAATGGATTTTTAAACAGGTTGCTCAAACTGCAAAGATCACCGAGCAATTTGAGCAAGTCTCGCAAGTCAGAAAGGAGCACAGCGTACACCGTAGATGCCGGAATAATCTCTATGCTGTGAGAATGTCATACTGTGGAGTGTAAGCTTGCAATGAAGGATAAAAGGGCCTAATTACTAACCTCCAAGCAAACAATGAAGATGAGGCTAAAACCCACATCAGCGTTACTGCTGGACACCTCCCGTCCACAGCCAATTTGCCTTATTTGTTCAGCTTTAACAAATTCTCTTCAGGATGCCTCATAGTGACTCTCTAAGTCAAAGATTAAAAGTGGTATTTGCAGAGGTTGATCTCACACTGAACCATAATAAACATGGCAGTGTTTGAAATGTCATCTCCACTGGCAAAATAGCCTAATGACAGACAGGGGTGAAGACCCAGAGGTACCCAGGAAAGTGTCTAGAGCTATAACCCTCCATTCTGTCTTCTCTTCCTAATACAAAAGGAGAATGAAGTTAAGGAAAGAAAAGCCGTGGATTAAATTTCATTTCACATTCTCCTGGGAATCAGTTCCAGGAAAACATTTCATGTATATTTCATGCATACCACAATAGAAATTTTGATTCAACCGGCTTGTGAGAGTCTCTCTCTGATCCATCTCTACTGCACTGTGCATAATGTGGTTCCCAGTACATACTAACCTGCTCACTATAACATTCAAAATCCTGACGCCTAATGACACCAAAGGCTCAAATCCAGCAACAAAAACACAGGATTTAGTGTATTTATTTTTTGTTTGATTTGGTGAGCAGACATGAGCCATTACATAGTTTTATTTTACTGGAATCGACCACAGTTCAATAGAGAGAATGTGCGTGTTAGGGAGTGGTGGTGTGATTTAAGACAATTACCTAACCAACTATATTAACTTACTTTCCACTGTTAGTAAAAATTCACCAGACCTACACCGGTAGTAGGTTTCTCTAGCTAGGTTCTTTATTTGTAAAACACCATTGAGGGTGTCACCATTCTTGTGCCTTGTGTTCTGGGAAACGGTCTATGGCTACCATGTGCACGAATACTTGGACAGTACATGTTCACTAGCCCTGTGCCCACCAAAGCTGTGGTCCAGGCTAACTCGGGAGATTTTCACTACTAAATGCAGAATGATGTGTGGAATGCAGGATGGCAACAAATTAAACACAATAAAGCAGAATATAATTGGAAATAGGTGCTATGGACCCAAATGGAGCATCTACTGAGCCTTAAGGCAGTTTCCTTACAGTTCTTACCTGTGCGTTTAGCAGTTCCTTTCCCTGTTTGTGGCTGAATCAAAGCCAGAAGGAAGAATTTTCCCTTCCAAATACAGAAATATGTTTTGGGGCATGCTTTTACCCACTTCCTAAAATTGTGGTCCATCAGTCTTTAAAGGATTGTATAATACTTTTCAAAGTTTGCGAGACAGTAAATCGTCTTTTGTTAGGCTGGTTCTAGGGGAGAAGCACAATGCTTACAGAATTGGATTTTACAGTCCTCATCACTTCCACTTGAGTGCAATTTTCTAGGCCTGTAACCACCATATGAGTTCTGGTCTAGCAATTTGGAAATGTCCAGTGACTGCAATATTTCACACAGTATCTCTAATCTCTTTAAGATGGCGCTCTGAGGTGAACTGACTTAACATCATTTCTATTGTATGAATAAACCTAGTGCTATATTGGGTCTAAACTTACCCTGTGCAACTGCCCATCTGACCCTGGAACAGTCCTGAAACTCATTTAGTCCTGTACCACCAAAAATTTCTTTGGATGCATTTTATGTTGGTATCATTTAGCATGCAAGATTTCACATCATCGCTTTTTTAGGATTGCCGAGTGCCTCTCCCATATGGCATAGAGCGTAGGAACATCTGGGCAAGGCCCCTAACCCACATACTGCTCCAGGGGGCCAGGATAAATGGCTGATCCTGTGCTTAGAGCCCAAGCATCACAGGCTCAGGGTTTTTCCTGCATAGAGAATTACGAGGCGGCCCAGACTACCTCAGGAGCCTCCAGCTCATAAACAAAAGTCTGGTGGGTATCAGTGGAAAAACTGCTTTCCAACAGGCAATGTACTCGGTAGATTTGTGATTCGTAACTGCAGCATTCATCCCCGAAATGGTGGTACGGTATCATAATAAACACAGTGCACCAGGAAATGGGTTACCAAAACTGCCAAAGAGGAAGAAAAGTTTCCTCGAAATGTGTTATTTTTCTCTCTCTGTCCAGCAGCCCTGATACTTTACCACCACGTGTGTTTGCAAGGACAACAAATCTTGAGGCCAGGTGAAACAGTGCAGACTCCATCTGATAGGAGGTTACAAAGTAATAATTCACGTTACTGATGAGATGCGGTGAATTTGTGCAAAAGACGAGTCTATATGAGGGTATTCAATTGGCAAGGAGTTAGGAGTGTATTAATGCAAAGTCTATAAGGAGTGCAAGAAGAGGTTTTATAAAAAAGAAAAATAGGAGGCTGTAATGTTCTGCCTCTGATAGTGAACTGTGTAGATGACCAATGGCTTTAATGCGTCAGCTATCCTGATAGGGCAGGGGTAGGGATCCTGATCCATGGAGAGCCGGTGTGTGTGCGGGTTTTTGGGATGGCCTCTCAATCAGCCAATAACAGTGGATTCCAAGGACTGGAGTTGAGAATCGCTGCTTTATTATTGGCTGACAGAGGTCATCCCAAAAACCCGCACCGGCTCTCCATGGATCAGGTTCCCTACCCCTGACATAAACAAGCAAAATGTTGCCCTAAGTATACTGTGAGTGCAGATTTAAAATGTACTGTAAATGAAAATGATAGCTTATGCAGAATGAACTTTGCAGTTTATTAAAATGTGTAAATTAACACATTACTTATGTTATTTAATTTACTGTTGAACATGGCACTTAAGATAAAATGCTTTACTGTGGTAATTGTCATTTCTATATTCATTCATTCATTTATTTAACGCTGCCTGGGAAAGGTGTATGCTTGAAGCAGTTGAAGGTATGGTACATGTGTATGTGTGTACACATGATCAGGACTGTAACGCCTCATTCTGAACCAGGAAAAACACCGAAGATGTAAATGTGAGAGTCTTATAGGAGAACAAGACTGTTCTGGTGCTTATACAAAAATAGTGATTAAAATCATCATTTGTCATTTTCTCATACGTGATTTTCCATTTATTATACTGAACTCATTTTGGAACACTGAACGGGATGCCACTTCATCACTGGGAACTCTGGGCAAACCAGTTCAGGAGTGCCTAGATGAATCCCACATGAACAAAGGGAACACATGTGTAAGCGGCATAGGCAGGACAACCCGACAGCTGCAGCAAACCATGCATCTGTGAAAACAGAGATAAAAATACTCAAACTGAAAAGTCATTAGATCATTGTAATTAATTCATTAAGCCTGAAATGTTTTGCCAAAGAATTAATCAGCTGTACATCACGACAGAGAGGGCTGTGCAGAAGCAGGTGCTCAGGCAGTCATATAGTAACGGGGACAGTGTGACCGTAAACGTGCCTGTCCCACAGAGTAAGACTCATTCAGTTCATACGACTCCCGCGGTCCCGCTGTGAAGCCTGTGTTACAGACTACATCATATTGGTATTTCATTTTGTTAAAATTCTGGAATGTCACGCTGCAAATATCATCCCCATATATTATGCAGGGCTCAGTGAAGCAAAGGTGGACCACAGAGACATATCCTTATCAACTCTAGACAGCAGGGAACGTAATTGCAAATCACATATCAAGCCTGGGACACACTAGTAAACATACATTCTTGAACTAAGTTTAGGTAAGGACATGTATTGATGAGCTTCTAACATTATTCTAAGCAGGCTCTTAGGCGGAACTAGTTATAGACTCATTGTACCACAATCAAGTGTAATGCCAGACTGGCTAACTGGGAGAATTCCTGGTAAGTCACCCATGTTGCTGGCTGGTGATGAGGGTCGAGGAA
This sequence comes from Brienomyrus brachyistius, assembly GCF_023856365.1. Lineage (NCBI taxonomy): Eukaryota > Metazoa > Chordata > Actinopteri > Osteoglossiformes > Mormyridae > Brienomyrus > Brienomyrus brachyistius. Next base: position 28,580,518 of record NC_064541.1, on the reverse strand, counting down.
GCCATAATTTAACGTTTGTGCGTTACATTAATTCTGGCGATCCCAACCCTTACTCAAGCTTGTGGGATTGAGAACCACCGAGCTTACTCGAGTTCTGTCCCGTGTCACGCCACGATAGACAGACGATCCGCGTAATGACAGAACACAAAGGGAGGACCAGAAAGGTAAAGGGACCATGAGGGGATAAAACAAAACAGGTCAAAGAGGAACTAACAAACGGACCACAAAAAAACAACAGAAAAAGCACAACTAATACATGGGGGGGCAAGCAAGGAGCATAGCACTAAATGACGGGGCAACTAACACATAGTAACAACCACCAGGCACCAAGTATACACAATCTGAGAACAGCGCAAAACTGGGCACAAGACTGGAAAACCAAAATGTCCAACCAAGAGACAGACTGAGGGCAAGGTACGTAAATGCACAACAATAACGACTACATGAGGGGCAGGCCAAAGCAATTAACCAAACACTAGGGTTAGGAACAAGACACGGGTGAGGGCGTTTTAATCCTCTAAGCAAAACTAGAAAACAATGGTAAATAAATACTGCTAAAACAGACAGGGGATAAGGAACCATAACACAAATAGATTATTTCTTTAGATTTTTGATCTAACAGTCAAAATAACATAGTTGAGGCTGGTCTCTGGCCTGCCTTGAACTCTGAACAGGAGGAAAGTCTGGATGGAAAGCCACCTGTGGCACTAAGCGGGGTTACTGGCATATCGGGGTAGCTTATCAGATTTAAGGTACCACAGTTTAAACGGACTTCAAATTCATTCAGTTACATTTTTCCTGACTACCTTAAATTCAAGAAATTACCCCGATAAGTCAGTCATCCCGCTTCGTAGTACAGGCCCCACTTTAGCCCAGGCAAACACCTGGAAAATAAACGGAAATGGAATGACCAGGGACACCCGCTGGCCAAACAAGGGAATGACACATGGACCAGTGCAGGACAGGAATCATTCCCAACAGTCCCAAACTCACATATGCAGATACACAAGTATTGGCAGCTTCCTTTGTAGAGTCCGGTCTGGCATTTGACATTGCTGGGTTGATTGCTGGGTCAGCCCAGCCCTGAACCTAGGTGTGATCGCCTGACAGCCTCAAGCAAACCCATCTGACCTGTCAAACACATTTGATGCACATAAGTGGTTTGCTTTGGATGGGTCTGATGTGTCCTTGTCAGTGGATAAAGTACCTGCTTGGTTTGACTCCCCATAAACACTAGGATGCAACTGTGACTAACCAGAGCATGTGTCACATTGCAAGACCTCTAGTGTATTTCTAACGGATTTTCCTATATGGACAGGATATTGGGACTGTCAAGATGTGTGAACTGCAAAAAGATGTTACATCACAGAGATAGAGATTCTGCTGAATTGGATACTGACCTACAAAAAATACCAGACATGTGTGTTTTCAGGATCTTTCCTGATTCTCTAGACAGTAGTTGCCTTAAGCTTGTCACTCCTGGCCTGATCTCAGTTTCTTCTGCTGATGCATGGAAAATGATGTCAGTGTTTGCCAAGATGTGTCACAGATGCACGTCTGATGAGGGCATCACAGCTGGAAATTGTCAAAAAAAAAAAGTACTGGTCCAAAGGTAGGGCATGCTGTTGGCCGAGCAGCTGAAAGCGGAAACGCGTTTCTCACAGAAACACTGGCAGCCATTTTTCACTGTTTACAGCAGACAGCAAAGAAGGTGGTTCAAATGGCCGTCATTTCCTTTGCATTGATGCTTCCCTATGTGCCTCTATTCTGACCAAGGTTGGGAGTGAGAATTTAAAGTGATCTCATTCACAAACTGCTGAGAGTGGCCTCAAAGTCAGGGATGACCTTATCAGCTCATGGTAAATGACAGAACAGTGAGATCCAACAGGATTGTGGGTAACATGCTGTGTTCATTGCCACCATGAGTAAAGCAGAAATGACTGCAAATGATTCAGATAATGCTTGTGGTCAACAATGGCAGGAAACTTCCCCCATTTCATGTAATGCTTGGTCACAAAGGCCTTTCTGTGCATATAATACGACAAAACGGCCTGACTGACAGGACTACATGCAGATTTAATGCAAAATTGCTCATGATTGATTAACATTCTAAGGTTTTTAGCACAACTTATTGTGTACCCATCCATAACAGGTGCTGTAGAAAGCCGTCTTGTCAGGTGAAAACTACATACATCTGTGGTTGCTTTAAAATTTCACTTTGTCGCAGCAGTAAGCTTAGAGTTGGGGAACCACTGCTTAGAAGACACGGTTACCCCACTCAGGGAAATATTTGATAAACTAAACACAAAACGCACACAGGTCCGTTATACCAGGCAGTGAGAGACGTAATTCCATTTACAGTCTAACAAATCAACAAACACAGTCTTCACTAAAAATAAATAAATAAATAAAAAACAAACAAATTCAAAGCTGGTGCACACTGGATGAAAGATTGATCAGTTAGGCAGAGGACGGCGTCCCAGAACAAAAACACTACAATTCCCGTACGCACACACACATGCAAATCCTGTGCCATACAACTGCACACAACACAAGGCACCGCCACATCATAAAAACCAATCGAGTACACAAATGGGCACATGCATGATCATAAAATTACAGACCAAAATTACGGGCGAGTTTATATAAAACCCCATTATTAATTCGCCTGGTACCAGCGTTTACCCGAAACAACGCATACATGATCACAAGCAGTAGAATACGATTAAGCTAAAACAAAGTTGAGCAAACAAACCAACTGCTGCCTACAATACAGTAGCTTCCAACGAGTCCATGTTACGCAGATCTACAAAATAAGCAATTATCTTAAACAGCCGCGAGAGAGTAACCTGCAGCAGCAAGGGAGGACGCGGAGAAACCGCCTGCATACCTGTGACCATAGGGGAAGTCAGGTGACCGGAAGCGCAACGTGCCAACGTAAGGTGCCCCCTCCAAACGCCACGGGCCTTTATAGGGTGCCCACCTCTAAATACGGTAATCATACGGAAATTTAAAGGGACAACTGCCTAAAATGGCTAACACGTTCAATCTGCCACAACTTCATATTTACAAAATGAAGGATGCCAGAACTGTACTGTTAAGAAATTCTGAATAAGTAGTTATGGAACATGGGCATATGAATGCATTATCTGATAATAATAGACACTTTATTGATCTCTGTGGGGAAATTAGCAGCCCATGAAGACCAGCCACTTGTTAGGGCACCCAGGGAGGGAGGTGGTTAAGGGTCTTACTCAAGGAGCTGCAGATGTGCTGAAACTAGGTTTGAACCAGTGACCTTCTGGTTAGAGACATTTAGGCATAGCCCACTGAGCCACACGCTACCTTGCAGAGCCAGCCCCTTCCTGAGACCCAAACCAGATTTCTCCAAGTTCCAGGCTAATGTCCTAAATTCCTACTGGCAGTTGTCCTCCAGTGCTTCAAGAAACGTCCGACTGCAGCAAGGCAGTGAGTTGCTCTCCAGCCACCTAGCTGGCTGGCTCTGGCAGCCCCTCGACCCACATCTTTTGCATGTGTTGAAAATTGTGCGAGTTTTCATTTTCTGCATGATATCTCTTGCCTGAATGGCAGATGGAGTGAGAGTGGGGGCATCGCCCAGCCCTGACTGCTGACATGTCGCTGTGCAAGGCCACATGCCTCCACCCTGCATGGTGTCCCGCACTGAAGGGGATCGTAACCGTCATGCTACACGCGCAGGTGCCCCTGGTGCATGTGCTTCATTCCTGCAGTTATTTTTACTTTCCAAAGTGTTTTGCTCGATGACATTTGGTCGCTTGTGGACACTGCAGCCCAGAAAGGAGCTAATCTCATAGAGAAGTATTACAGCATAGCAAAAGCAATAAAGCTGTTCACTATAAAAGAGATTATAAAACTAAAGCTGGTGGCTTTTTCGCAGCACTGACTTCACTAAATGTCATATAACTTCGCGATCCTGCCATACACTGACATTTTTGTCTGTAAACATTCAGTCCTACTAACAGAATGACTAGTTTTAGGGCAATATTTCAGTCCTTTTCACACGCATCTAAAAGCACGCCATTCATTTAATACAAATTAATTTACACTGTTAAGATTTTACTTTCCTCAATTGTGCGAAAACCTCTCCATTTTTTATTAGGGGTCATCAAAGAGCTTTGGATATTTGTATTTCAGCAGTGAAAGCAAAACTTGTTGCCTATTCAAGTATTTTGCACATGTAATGGAGAAAAAAACAGGTGAACTGAAGAATAATGACCTTTTTTCAGTTTAAAGGTAAGACAATGTGGATTTACCCTCACAATTCTGATCTCGGTGTTAACCTATTTAACAGTATGTGAGTGTGCAGATGTTTAAGGGTGTACAGCACCATTTGCTTACAAAATTTAAACAGGCCATAAAATTAACCCAGAGTATGAACTGCACATTTTTTTGTCATTCAGTGTCAAATCGGATGCTAAAATATTTGCATTTGCGAATCCATCTCGCAATACCTTGTCCAGTGCAGGCAGACTCAACCCTATCCCAGGGAGCACAGGGGCAAGTTAGAGACACCAACTAGCTTTATTGTGGCACGGAACCAGAGACAACCCATGCAGTAGAGGGAAAATGCCTCATACTCTGACCGGAGGCATGATGAAGCTCCAGTTCTACAGGTACAAGGCAATGCTGCTACCCATGGAACTAATGTTTCCTAACCCCGTCTTCAGGGTCCAGGTTTCTGCTCCCTCCTAGCTCCCAGCCAGACAGTCCACATTTTTGCTCCCTCCTAGCTCCCAGCCAGACAGTCCACATTTTTGCTCCCTCCTAGCTCCCAGCCAGACAGTCCACATTTTTGCTTTTTATTTAAAACATGGACTGTCTTGGGTTCCCCGAGGACCAGATTGGGAAATACTGCACTAAACAAACGTGTTTATTTATTGGCCGTCTTAATATGAAAAGATATTGTTTGTGTGTTGATATTGCTGCTACACCGCCTTGAAACATGAAAAATGCCTTCAGTCACACCAAATGAAATATCTTAAATATCATAAGCGTTCCAGTAATGGGCTAGTCAAGCACAATTTCACCACTCTGTAGGTGATAAAAATATATACATACAGGTACACTACCAGTCAAAAGTTTGGACCAAGGAGAGTGATAGAGTGTCACATGACCAGACCACCAGACTTAAACACTGTAGAAATGTAGTTTTAAAGGAGTCAGAGAGTGATCAGAGAGTGGGGGTGTCAGAAATAGGGGGGCGCCACCCAGCAAAAAATAAAAGGTCCTTATCTTTTATTATGAATGAGGCCAATTCGTTGCGTGTGCAAAGTGCAAAGATTGTTGTCCTGTATCAGACAAACTCATTTTATCATATGGATCAATTATTATGGTTATTGGTGAAACTGTACCCTAAACAGTGTTAGTCTAATTTTCAATGATTATTCATCCATCCATCCATTTTCCGAATGGGGGGGTCCAGAGCCTATCCCGGAAGCAATAGGCACAAGGCAGAGAACAACCCAGGATGGGGGGCCAGCCCATTGCAGGGCACATTCACGCACCATTCACTCACACATGCACACCTACTTGCAATTTAGTAACTCCAATTAGCCTCAGCATGTTTTTGGACTGTGGGGGGAAACCGGAGTACCTGGAGGAAACCCCAGGACGACATGGGGAGAACATGCAAACTCCACACACATGTGACCCAGGCGGAGACTCGAACCCGGGTCCCAGAGGTGTGAGGCACCACCATGACGCCCCCATGATTATTCAAAAATAATTAAAAAATCTCCCTAACATCGCATCCTTTCACGATGTAACTATTGCATGCGTGCCCATCGCAATGCCACGATTTACATCCCCCCCCCACCCACCATCAGGGCAAATTTGGGCCCTCCCAATGTCAAATTCCTTCCAAAACACCTGCCAGAGAGTAAAGGAAGAGCAGCCGATGAGTGCTAAGCATATGTGTGAACTCTCAGCTGGAAAAGCATCCCAGGAGGCCACCTCATGGAACTGACAGGGGAGACTGCAGGGTCACCCAGTCCCTTGAGCACCTGGGATTAAGGGTCCAATGGTGGGATCATTCTGGTGGTCCAGGGTTTTGAACCACCAATCTGGTTTTGAACCAGTCCCCCCCCCCCCCCCAAAAGAAAAAAAAATTTGGAGTTTAACACTGCTTTGTTCAGTGTGCAATTCCATGTATAATTCCATATAAATACCTTTCTGTGGGTAAGTGTCTCCAAAGTTTTGACTGTTGACTGCACATATAAAATTCATGCGGTCCATCGTGGAAAAGAGAAATAAATAGAATCCTAATTGCATTTTGACATTTAAAGTGGCAATCAGTGAAAGAATTAGCATGGGGGTCGTAAATCGCACAGGTGCAGCATGGGAACAAGTCGCGGCCAGGGCTGGAAATTATAGGTAGTTAGTTACCTTGGTGACAATCTCAGGTAATTAGCTACAAGCATAGTTGAAAGTGCTTCTTGTTCAATTACCGAAGGAAACGTTCTCTCCATTTGGGATAACAATCAGTTTGTTAAGGAATAGGAAGATTGCCTGTGAGAGGCGATGTGCTCTCGATTTGTGTTGACATTCTGAGTACATTAACGATATATTTGATTAGGGAAAGATTACTGTTGTCTTTTTTAACCCATGTTGCGGTCTTTTCAGTCGAACAATTAAAATTTCCATATTGTATTTATTATTGCTGTCTGGTACTTCCAGTGTTTCTTGAGGAAAACAGCGAAGTCTTCATATCGTTTATGAATCCAGCAGTAGTTGGCTAAGCCTGAGATAAATGCACACTGCTGTGATTTAGAGGATATTGCTGCTTGAATACTGAGCAATTTACTTTCCTTGATATTGTTGAAGATGAAGATACATATTAGGAGATGCTGTATGTATTTCCAATCTAAGTATTTGCTGCTCATAATTTTCTTCAGAAGGGTGATGTTATTCACCTAAACCAGTATACAGTCCTGTATTGCAAAAGCAAACCATTTGCAAAGACTCGTAACTATCAGAGCTTTTTAAGCACAGTACAACAAATACTTTTTGCTCAACAGCCACCAGTTGTTAAAATTAATAACTGTGACCGTGTGACTTTAAAAGGTGTGTAAAAGGTATATATGTCCAGCAAACTGTACTGAGTTCATTTGATTTGCTTGAACTACTGTACAGTATGTGACTAACCCCCAAACTCTTTTGATAACTGAGTAAAATGGGTAGCACAAGTTAAATGAGTAAGATACCGTCAAAGATTTTATTCTGGAAGACATTTGTCAAGCAGTGTTGATAAATTTAATGTAAGAGAATAGCATTTGGCTTCTGTTTAGGTACCTCAAAACTACCATTAATCAGGGGTAAGCTTTAACTGACCAGCTCAAAATGAAGCTCCAGTTTCAAACGTGGAGAAACTTCGCCATCTTGTGGCTAACTTTTGACCTGAGACACATAAACCACTGGATACTGCTGATCGTACGATTTAGGAAAATTTAAAAGATAGTACAACATAATTTGATGTGCAGAGTAAGTGGGATATGATTTATTTATGCATGCAAAGGAAGACAAAAAGACAGCCGGCGTAAGAGAATGTTTACATTTAATGTAATTTCATAAACAGTAATTATAATTTCGAAAACACAAGTGTGCATTTGCGAAATATGGCTATTTGTTTATAATATGCATTTTAACTAAAGCGAAACCAGACGTTCTTGAATATATTATCATAATTACGATTATAAATATTTATAAATATATTCACACATCTGAAAACCGCATAACAACCCACTTTGAAATATTAGATAACTCGCGCGAATAAAGCTTTATTCTTCAAACTGCTAGCTTGCATCAAGCAGCCCATAAAGGTTCGTACGATTTATCCGTGCATAAATCAGGCACCGATTATTGAAAAATCACACGGAGTTCTGGTGGTCGTGCAAGGTGGGGCGCATGCGTGAATCGGCTCCGCTATCCCCCGGCATCTATTTGATTGTGTAAGGGAGGTTTTCCTGATTTCAAATATATATAAAAACATGCAATCCACTTATTTAACCAGGATTAAATGACCGCACAGCGCCGCTGCATTTGAATTGAGCGTTGTAAGTACATTTTCCCGAAAACTTCTCGATTTTTGTGAAATCTTTGTAGAACAGGTCCCTGAATGGTTACCACCCGGTATAGCGGTTAATTTTGCAATAATATGGGGAGCTGCAAATCACTGACGAATTGTGATGAGGTGGGTTGTGTATTTCAGATGTTGTCGCATTCTGTATGTATACTATGTTCCTTATTGCACGAAGACACGTTTTTCCTGTCCAATGGTACAGGTGTTACCATTTAGGTAAAAGCTTCTATTAATTAGTCTTTTCCTGGGTTGTTTTTGGGATGCAGAAACTATTATTATTATTATTATTATTATTATTATTTTCTCGATCTGATCGATTTTAGGGTAAAGTCCTCGATTTGGTACCGCACGAGTCAGCAGGAAACTTCTTCCTTAGATGTACGTTATGTTTAGCGCTCTATATATATAACGCTTTGAAAAATAAGACAATAAAATTAAGTTCAATTAATTCTCACATTGATAACATCCAAGTCTCCATAATGATGACAAATAACAGCATCAGTATGTTTTGCATTACCGAAATTAATATCACTTTCTTCGCTCCCAAAGTTGAACTTCCTTTTGAAACCAGTAAGTCAAATCACCTGGGTTCTGGACAGCTGGTTCTGAACAGCTGTAATGGATTATTTAACTAACCAATAAGTTTACTGGTACATTGTAACACACGGTCTGCTGGTTAAAGTAGGAAACCCAGTAAAATTAATTGAAAATTTGGACCTCTTCTGAAGGATAATGGGCTTATTCATTTTTATATAAAAAGATAATGCTGAAATGTAATGAGCACTTCGCCAAATTCCTTTATCATTACACTAAATTCCAGGAATTGTTGCCTGATATATCCTTACAGTATGTTTGCCTGGTAATAGAGTGGTTATGCTGTATTGAACAGTTGTTGGGTATCCTTTGCTGAAAGTGCAGTGTCAAATGTGCAGTTCAGTTGGGGGGTGGTTAGCTGGCTCACGTACTTCAAATTCCAAATTTCATGGCTAAGATTTTTCAAATGAAGTAGGCATTGCATTTTCTGATTAACGTTATTAAGACTTGGACATGGGGGCGGCATGGTGGTGCAGTGGTTAGCACTGTCGCCTCACACCTCTGGGACCCGGGTTCGAGTCTCCGCCTGGGTCACATGTGTGCGGAGTTTGCATGTTCTCCCCGTGTCGTCGTGGGGTTTCCTCCGGGTACTCCGGTTTCCCCCCACAGTCCAAAAACATGCTGAGGCTAATTGGAGTTGCTGAATTGCCCGTAGGTGTGCATGTGTGAGTGAATGGTGTGTGAGTGTGCCCTGCGATGGGCTGGCCCCCCATCCTGGGTTGTTCCCTGCCTTGTGCCCATTGATTCCGGGATAGGCTCCGGACCCCCCGCGACCCAATAGGATAAGCGGTTTGGAAAATGGATGGATGGATGGAAGACTTGGACATCCCAAGCATTTTGACTCTTGCCTGGTGCAGGGTGATGTAACTACGATTTTTGTACACTGACTAGATGTAATATGTCAGCGTACACATGCATGCATCCCGGTTCTGTATCTGTGTGTGAATATTTTTGTGGAAAAGTTTTGCCATCTGCAATTTTTGTGGTATAGATCATTAGTCTAATCTTGTCAAATTGGAGGCCAATTTTAAACCTCCCGAATTGTAGCTATACTCCACCACTGTGTATCGTCCTAGAAGCGTTTCTTGCACTAGGTAGTTGTGTAGCTTGTGGTAAGCCGAAGTCAGAATGGTCACATTGCATATCTTATGAAGTATGTCTGTATATCACCTGACAAAGAACATGCAGGAGAAGTGGGTTTGACTAAAGTTAGCTGACCTGCTTTCAGAGGTATTAGCAAGCATGCGTGTGTGTTTCTTGCTGTCTGTGTGTAGTGTCACGGATTACAGATGTGAGTTATGACATCGCTTCTTACATACAAGTCTGGTTGCCTGCATGTGCATCTTTGTATTTGTGTGTGTGGGCTTTGGAATAGGAGGGAAAGTGTATCCCCTGATGTTAATTTGGTTTCATTCATGCATTGTGTCCCTCTCAGTATAAAACTCTCTCCTCCATCATTGTTTTGATTGTGGGACCACTGTGGACAAATTTAGGAAAAATGTCCTCGCACAAATGGTAATGGAGGTGTTTTTAAGTAAAATAATATGCAAAAAGTCTTTTTTTGTTGGATTGGTTTGGTTGCAGCGGTGTCATCAGTCACATTAAAACAGTGATGGGACTGTGAATGTATGTGGTTGCAGATGTGCAGGCTGCGATGAGGCGTCGCTTGTCTCACCAGGATGTGGGGGCCCTGCCGTCCTGCAGCAGCAGCCCTGAAACCTCACCCTGCAACTGCGCATTGCACCCCCGCTGCCTCTGCTGGAGCTGCTGCTGGTGAGTGACAGCAGGAAATTTGAGGGGAGGGACTTGGAGACGACCAAAGACAGGTGGGCTGCTCCAGGAATGACAACGTGGTTAAGCAGTGGATACAAGTGCACTGGTCTCTGCTGTAACGGCGGCTTTGCCTCTTTCCCCCTTCTCCTTGGCCAGTGATTTCCATTGAGACTGTAGTATTCTTTCTGAAGGGATCCTTGTAGGAACGGATTCGGATTGATGCTAGTATCTCTTTAAACAGCAACAGTTAATCATAAATGCATTCTGAATAACACACTGGCCATCCCAGGGAACAGTGAAAGATGAACATCTTACATAAGATGAATATCTTACATTTCACATCAAATCAATGGCTTGTTTCATCTCCACAAACACGGTCTTAAGCGTGCTGTTTACTCAGACTCACATATAGCCCTTTCGATAAGCAGATGCTGCAGGATGAGTATACTGTGAGACTAAAAGCCACAGATGGAGGATGACATTCAGACCAGAAATGTATAAAATTATGTAGAAATCAAAAACAACGACCATTTTATTTAAAGTAGTTTGTCTAGGCAGATGTTTTTATAAGAGTGCAACAGAAACAGTATTCTGTGCTTTGAATTCACAGCTGTGGCCTTTGGACACAGTTTACAAAGAAACCAGGGACCTTTGGCTCAGTGCATGTAGAGAAGGTTCTCTCTACAACATCTGTCACCATGTGTGGGCAGAAGGCCTGGAAGTCCTCCCTTCTATCCATTTTCTGTACTCGCTTGTCCAGTACAGGGCCACAGTGAGCCTGGGGCTCTTCCCAGGAACCATGGGGCACGAGGCAGAAATACTGGTGCAACACTGTGCACATGATCACACTTTCACACACACTAAGTACAATTCAGAAACATCAATCCGTTTGACTGCTTATGGGAGGAAACCAGCACTGCAGAGGCACTCAGGGGCAGGACTCCAGCCCCCAGTGAAACAGTTATTCCGCCATCTGTGTGCCATCGTGTGGCTTCACCAGTCTCTGACATTCCAGCTGTGGCTGCGTGTGCACACAGGGGCTGACAGCTGTCCGCACATGTGTGTGTATCTGCCAGTCTAGCATCAAGGAGCCGGGAGCAGACCTGCAGCAGGAGAGACTCCAACCTGTCCTCTCTGGGAAGCCTGCAGAGGACTGATGAGAGGTAAAAATACACGCTCACACATGTCGGGCATACCTATTCCTTATGGGGACCGCTCATTCACTTCTATGGGAAAAATGCTAACGCTAACTACAGTACGACAACCTTAACCCCCACCCAGCCCTAGCCATAACCATAAGTAACCAAATGAGATACAAAATTGCATTTTTAGGTTTTTCATAGCAATCACCGATTTTTATAAAAAAAAAAAAAACTGATATTTATCACGTTTTTCCATAAGGATAGATATACCCGCTCTCTCTCTCACACACACACACCTGCAGGGGAAAGTACTGTACAGGCCTGCACTCATAACCACCCAAGCAAACCCTATCAACCTCCCACATGCAAATGATGACTGACATAGACCCGCTCCTATTAATATGGTGTATCCTCCCATGTAAAATAACCATGTAATCAGTCGGGGCTGCTGGGCTCGGTGGGCATGTCCTGTTGGTGCAATTATATGAACGTTTCCCACAGGTGGACATTTCAGGTCCCAAAAGTAAAAATCCAGACCAAGATTTTGTTTCAACCAACCAGTTGAGTATAAAGAGTTACAGTCATAAACCGCTCAACTGGTTGGTTGAGACAAGATCTTGGTCTGGATTTTTACTTTCTGGACATGAAATGTCCACCTCTGACATTTTCACTTGACCCACTTGTTCTTGGATTGTGCCCATAGAGAGCTGGGGGTCACATTTGAACTTGCAGCACTAAAGGCGGTAATTCTTCTCAATGCTAGTTTAAACCGTACAATCCATATTGGATTGTTGGACTAAGCATGTGACTATTTGTGTGTGCATCAGTGGCAGGCTGAGCTTGACTGAGGTGTCCTCCTGGGCCTTGTCCTTCACCGCGCTCATGGAGAGTCCTGCAGGCCGCCGTATCTTCATGGATTTCCTGTGCTCTGAGCACAGTGATGAGAACATGCTCTTCTGGCAAGCGTGTGAGAGCCTGAAGACCGAGACCCGGCGGACAGCCATTGGAGAGAGGGCTAAGCAGATCTACCTGGATTACATCTCTATCCTCTCACCCAAGGAGGTGAAGTGCAACTTCTGGATTCCTGAACCACCACATTTGCATTTCACTGTTTTATCCCTTTTATATTTCAGTCATTATCTTGAGTGACACAAGAAGTAGGGAAACATATGCTTCATTATTCATCAATATGGTTGCACAGTTGTGGATAAACAGCATGGAAGTTCTGTATCTGATGCCATAATCACTGATCTATGACAAAATCAGAATGGCATCACAATAGTGACTTTTAACTGGAGCGGAATGTAGCACAGTTGACCATTTTGTAGTCAAAGAACTTAATGACATTTAGAATCACTGGATATGTCGCTGCATTGATCCACAGGTCAGCATCGACGCCACAGTGCGGGAGACCATCAACGGTAACATGGCGGCACCCACAGTTCACATCTTTGATGACGCCCAAGCTCAGATTTATGCCCTGATGCACCGTGACTCCTACCCCAGGTTCCTTAACTCCTTACTCTACCAGTCCCTGCTACAAAGCCTGGGACCTGTAAGTCCAACTTCCAACACCTAGGGGTCAACAGTCTGCTGCAATCCCTGACAGCCAGCTGGTAGACCAGCCTCTGCTTGGTGCAGACAACACTGACGCTGGCACTCGGTCAGGCGGGTCTTCTTAGGGAGAACACTGCAGGAGAAATACATACAACTTAAGGGTTTATGTACCTTTGATCCGTTTGTATTAGGATAAGTCTCCCAGACTTCAGATCTGAAAGGAGTTTCCAAGGCCTTCAAAGAAGACTGTCTGAAGGAGAGGTTTAATTCAGTTGGTTAGTTTACAAAGAACATGCAGATGGTGCAGCACTTTGCTAGGATGTCTCTGGAGGGAATGCTGGAAAAATGACCCATGCACCTTTTACGTGCCCAGGCTTTGCAGAACTATGAGTTCACGTTTGTGCAAGAGGCAAATGGAATCAGATGTACCAACAAAACAACAACAGAGATGATTCTATATAGTCTCCCATATCTCTGACCTGTGGTATTCTAACAGTTCTTTATAAAGCCATCTGTGTCACAAGTGTCTTAAGTCACTGCACAATGTTTAATACTTGTCCAGTGATTGATTTCGTGTGGAAAGATGCTTTGAGGGTTACCCCCCCACCATTGTACCTCTTGGTGTTGAAGGCTAATGTGGGCGGGTCTTCATTGCTGTAATTTTTCTTAGTGAAAAATTGTTCACAATTGTTCATTGTGAAAGTGGCTTCAGTAGGGGACCTCAATAGAAAGGTGTGATAGAAATGCTGTTGATTTTGTAATGTCGATATAAAGAAGCTTTTGTCCGGGGTCTTTTTTTGTGGTGTAAATGTATGAGGTCTTTATAAATGCTGGGAAACCATATCAGGAGTTTTAGTCGTTATTTGCTCTGTAAGAGAAAGGAATGTAACATTCTAGTTCTGGAATGACATGCCTGGGTTTTGTGGACAACTGGCTGCTTTTTTGAACACATTGTTTGACTTGTCGTGCTTGTTGCTGGCATCTTAGACTGACTGGAAAATAACAGACTGCATGAGAACTCTGTGTTTTTAACAGCGTGGTCCATACCATGAAATAAAAGAGCTTGATTTCCTGCTAGAATATGCTGTGTACCAGCACCCACACAGACATGCACACGCTATAGATTACGCAAGACGTGTATTTTTGGACATCGTAATTTCAAAGGTGCTACCAATTGTGTTATTGAAACAACTTTGCTGCCTAAATATTTTAGCAAAAATAGCGGAGTTATCCGCTCACTCGTAAACGGCTCTCTGTAAACTGGAGACATAATGAAGTATTATTCACAAATATATCAAGTTTCACAGCGATCTGTACTTCAGCTGGGCATTTGGGTGGTGACTGTGCAGGCGGCATACAGTTTACATGCACAATAACTGCTTAGAGCATAGTTCAAATTTCACTTTCCCTGAATGATCTAACAATTGAAGATGATACATGTGTCTAGGCCAGTGTTTTTCAATCTGGTCCTCGGAGACCCCCGACAGTTCACGTTTTTGCAAAAATATGGCAGATAGATGGAAGGGAGCAAAAACGTGGATCCTCCAGGAGTCCTCATGGACTGGGTTGAGAAACAGTGGTCTAGGCTGTTGTTACTGAGGATGATAGTGTTAAGTAAACATTGTTCACAAAAAACATATGGTGTTTGAGCAGTGTGCAGATATACTGTTGAATTATTAGAGAAAACATACAATGTGGGTTTTTTTATTAAATATGCTAAAAGTTCTCTAAAGGATTTAGCACAAACTGAAAGCATCACAGAATAAGTATGGAAAAACATGCACTAATACAGAAGGCATGCAGGCCCAGTGGTTTGTACTGGAACCTCACACAGCTGGGAGTGTGGGTTTGGGCAAAGGTGGAGATTTCAGGTCCAGAGAGTACAAATCCAGACCAAGATTTTGTTTCAACCAACCAGTTAAGTACAAAAAGTCAGTCACACTTCTGCCTCTCATTACCAAAAAACATGTGGTTACGGAGGTGAATTGATGCCTGTAAATTCTGCTTAGGATGTTAGCATGTGCCCAGCGGTGGACCAGTATCTCTGTCTCACACCCATGCTTCCTGGGAAGAGCCCCAGACTCAATGTGACCCTGTACTGGATAAGCAGGTGCAGAAGATGGATAGAAGGGAGGACATCCGAGCCCCCTGCCCACACAAGGTGACAGATGTAGAGGTGTAGAGAACCTCGCGCTACATGCATTGAGCCAAAGGACCCTGGTTTCGCTATAAACTGTGTCTGAAGTCATGTCTAAAATATAAAGGCCACAGCTGTGAATTCAAAGCACAGAATCTTGTTTCTGCTGCACTGTTATGAAAACATCTGGACAAA
This sequence comes from Brienomyrus brachyistius, assembly GCF_023856365.1. Lineage (NCBI taxonomy): Eukaryota > Metazoa > Chordata > Actinopteri > Osteoglossiformes > Mormyridae > Brienomyrus > Brienomyrus brachyistius. Next base: position 28,565,004 of record NC_064541.1, on the reverse strand, counting down.
CTACTTTAAATAAAATGGTCTTTATTTGTTTCGGGTTTTATACAAAATTTTATACATTTCTGGTCTGATTATCATCCCCCCGTTAAGGCATCTCTCTTGAAGTGTGTTCACAGCGCGGCATCCATCCATCGGAAAGGCTAAGTGCATGTGAAGCCAAACCAGGCCTTTCCAAAAGCCTTTGGGAAAGTACGATCTTTGAAGGCATATTTGAACGTTTTTCTTTTTATATCCACTTCGTTGATTTAGCATTCAAGTTAAACAAATAACTTTTAGGATAATGACATTTACAACGGTATGAAGTGTTTTGTCCTTCAACATTCGCAGTAACATATCGATTCACTCAACTTTAAAATCATTGGACTAAAAATATTACCAAAAATACTCCAGAAATGGAATTGAAAGGTATTACCCAGTAAATTACATGCAGTGATCATAGAAATCTTTCAAAGCCAGGTATAAATCCAAATTATGATTAACTACATCTTGTAAAATCATGCTGTATACTACATTTTTGCTATCCCTGATAGAAACAAATGTCCAGTCATTATTATTTCTGGGATCAGACTGAAGGCTTGATTTTCATCTTGCTGGATTCTCATTAGCAAAACTGGGGGGGAAAAACACAACATTAACGGAATGAAACATAAAATCGAACCTATATTGATATCACAAGGGTAAACGATAACTTTGAAGTCAAGCAAAATGAGGCGTCCCTAACAGAACGGTGCCAATTTCACGTGTGGCTCCAAAAAAAAGCACAAGTTACATTGTGACAAAATCTACTCGGATCTTAAGTTGTACTAAGCCCTGAAGGTGACCTTACCTTCCAACGGTTCCCACACTCGTTGCACAACACAAAGGTAGTCATTGGCTCGTCTGCACTGCGAGTCTGCACCTGTACAGGTACAGAGAGCAGCACAGGCTGAGTGCGGACGTCCCCCTCCAAGGATGGGACACAATGCAACGGGCACCTTTACACAATTAACACCTTCAAATGGCAGTTAAGCTAGACAGTAAGAGCTCATTCATTGATAAACTTAGAAATTACGTAAAGTTGGAGGCGTTGGTAAGGGTAATACTAATAACACATAACTATAAAAACCAAATGTAACTCAATAAAATAACCGTGTGGCTCTGCAGGTTAAGATTCTATCCCTGTCATTAAAAGGCTGTTGGTTCAAATCACTGGGCTGGCAGAGTGATGTCACCATTGGGCCCTTGAGAAAGGCCCATAACCTCAACTGCTCCAATGACTGTTCTCAATTGTACATCACTTAAAAAGCATCTGACAAATACAGAACATAAAACTAAGTGACTGACTGCTGGAGTAGGGGACCGAGATCATTAGTGTCACCAGGCCTCCTTAGACTCTCTGCAGGCTCAGTGGAAGCCCAGTTGGCCTCAGTCAAAAGCCCCCACCTGGTTGTATGTGCAGTTCTTCTTCTTGCACTTGCCACACTGCAGCAGGTCAGTGGTGGTTCCCCCAGTCTTGGCCATCTGATGCTCCCGGATAGCCTCCTGGGTCATGGTGTTCCTCAGCTGCTTCAGCTCATCGCTGGCCATCTCCTGAGCAGATGGACGCAGTGTTTTCAACAGGGCTACACCCACCAATGGCACACTGAAGATTGTTACCCTTGTTCGTAGGTCTTCCAAAACTAGTTTTTTAAAAACATGATCTTTGAATGACCAAGATCATCATAACCTGCCATTTGACCTGCTTGTCCTCGCTGATATCAGTACGTGTCCAGTGTACTCAAACCGTTACTCCCTGCAATAAGCAAACACTACTGAATATCCTTGTTTCCTTAATTGATTTCTGTGCAGGGAAATCATGGAATGTGTTCCTTCACTGCTATCCAGGTACCCTCCAGGTACACATCATATCCGGGGATACTGACACCGGAGAAGATGAGCCGACAGGTGAAGCAGACATGTTCACGCTCCACCATCACATTGGAACACTCCCATTCTTGCCTGCATGATGTCTAGCTCAGGCGGCATCCCCCAGTCTCTAGCTACCCCCTGGAGGTGAAATACTCCTCTCTATGACCCGTGTCGCCCATCTCCAGCCCACAGACGCTCTCCCATTGGCTTCTGGTGAAGATCTCGATTCACCGAGGCAGGTCCGATCGTTGATACCTCCACACTGATATATAACAGGGACTGTACAAACTGATCATATTAATCTGCTGAAGGTGGTGGTAATAAATGTGAGGTCGTTGTCCAATAAGACCTTTATCCGGCATTATTCTCACTTTGTGCACTTTAGACTTCTTACTGGTAACTGAGACCGGCCTAAGACCTGGATATTCAGACCTGCTTGTTGAACTGTGCCTACCAGACGCTATCTCTGCTTAATACCCCTAGTCTCTGTGGGTGTGACGGGGGCTGGCAGCGGTTTTTAAGAAGCAGGTTACTTATTGCCATCTCACTTAAGGCTGTTTTTGCAGTTTTGAAGTACAGCCAATGAAATCTGTTAATCTTTGTAGTTGCCTGTTAATCCTGTACAGTTACTCCACCCACCTAATTCAAATAAGCACTTCATACCACCATTTTAGTTTCCTGTGGCTGATCATGCCAAGATTTTATAGTCCCAGCGTCCTAATTCTTGATTTCAGTATTCATATTTGCTGTCCTTCCAAACGTCTTGTTAGAATATTTATAAATATGATTGAATCATCTAACCTGACCCAACATAACAGTGACCCCACTCATGAACAAGGTCACGCTCAGGACCCGGTACTGTCACCAGGGTCTCATGATTGAAACGTGGAAATAACAGATAATAATAATAGCTTTATTGTCTTTTAAATTTCCCTCCCTGTTATCCAGCCTATAACTGTCTTTCCTACTTTCTGCTGTTGCAGTCTTAACCCTTTCGCTGGTACTATGTTTCCTACTGCTTTCATAGCGGCTGCACAGCTGAGATCCCTCCAGCCCGTCTTGGTACTCAGGACTTCCCATTTAAACACCTCCTGTTCCTTCATACTTAACACTGGGCTGCTTAAAGTGAAAAAGCTTAAACTGACAGCCTTGGCTTAAAACACTTAGAGCTCTCAGAAGAGGCTGAGTGTAAATGGAGGCAGGAGAAGCTTTAGATTTCACTTGAAATTTTACCGGATAAGCTATCCAGATATCAGCAAGCTATTAAAATAGTAAGAATAAAATACACCTCTCATCTCCAAAAACCAGAAGTCTGTCTCTCTTCTCCACAGTCAACTCTCTCACTGGCCCTCGTTTAAATATCACTTTTCAAAAAATTCTTCATAAACAGAGTAAAAAGCACAAAAGCAAATTTATCTCCCCTCCCCTCTGAGAGACCTGTCTCTGCTACTGTCCATGGCTGGTGTGACAATAAAGGCCCACTTGAGCGTTAAACCGGACGATATTTAGTATAACCAGGCGTTTATCCTGATTTCACTTTCTCATATCCATCTGCTAATATTGATATCATGTTTCCTTAATTTAATCTCCGTTTTTACATCTTATTATGATGTTTATTCCTTGTGTCAGGTCGAAATAACAAATGTTCATGTTAAAATATTCAGTTTTTTTGCTAACCAACACTAAGTTAAGGGTCAGTAAAACAGCCAAGTTTTGTCTGAATGCCCCAAAGGGTTAGCGCCCGAAAGCCGCCTGTCATGTCTCCGTTGTCCGGATCTGCTCTTTCAACCTCGTCTCATTAGCCTGCCTTATTAAGACTGTTTCTACCATGGACTCCACCGCCTGTACCCTTGACATCATTCCTACTTCTCTCTTAAAAGAAGAAATTGACATAATTGGCCCCAGCATCCGCTCACTCGTAAGCAGCTCTCCGGACACTGGTGTTGTACCACCATACTGCATACATGCTATCTCTTTAAAAAGCCCAACCTTGATTCAATATCTCTCAGTAGTTATAATGTGTATGTATATACATATGTTAACCATCTGATGTGCCCCATCTGTCAGTACTCCTAAACATCTTATGTTTCTTTGCTAGCTGTATTTAAGTGATCTTCTCTTCTTTTATACCCCCTTTTTCAATCTTTGTTTATCATCATAATAATAATAATTATACATTTATTTTTATTATCCCTTTTCCTTTCCTTTGGTGATTCTGTACAGCACTTTGGCCAACAAACGTTATTTTAAAATGTGCTTTACAGATGAATTTGACAGATTTTTTTTACCTATTCCAACAGGCGACCGATTATCTGCTGACGTCATTGGTCGCATTCAATGCGAATGAGGGAGCCGCCACGCTGCCCGTTAAGTACCTGAATTGCTTCCGTGAACCTATCCGGCTTGTTAAACAGGTTTTCATTTTCAACTGAAGTACAGAGAAACAGGAAATCGTACTGGTATGGCACACTCCCCAAAACAGAGTGAGGAACAGACGCAGCGTACCTCCGCAGTCATACTGGCGATGCGGCTGAGCTCAATGGCCCCCGCCAGGACGTTCTTGCGAAGGTCAGGGTTCTTGGGGTCCTTGAGGTTGCTGATGCGACTGCGAACTCGGTTCTTATACTTCATGTCTGTGGCTTTAATCTCCTGGTAGATGTGTGTGGACGGGTAGAAAAAGCTGAGCGCTAAGGGACTCTACACTTTATATAAAGGAAAACTTTGCATCTGCAAAAGCTAAATCTTTTCTAACCTTTTCTTAGAAGCAGATCTGCTTTGATTTTACACAAATGGCCAACTGCATAAAATCGAACCTTTGTGTCAAAGACAACAATGCATAACGCACTTAATGCTGATTTTTAAAAATGATCTGTGCTTTATAATATCTCTGATGGATCAAAATCAATATTTTGTACTTGCATAACAATTTTACCAGTAACACTATCACAGTTTTAACTTCCTTCCTTCCATCCATCCATCCATCCATCCATCCTCTGCTGCTCATCCGGTTCCATGTCGTGAAGGCATCAGTCTAAGTAATGATACCCAACCCTCCGTCTCCTTTTGCCACCTCTCCTCCAGCGGGATACCGAGGCGTTCGTAGGCCAGCCGATAGATATAATCTCATCAGTGAGTCCTGGGTTTGTCCTGGGGTCTCCTCCCAGTAAGAAATGCCTGAAGCTTCTCCTCAGGAAGGTGACCAGGAGGCGTCCTTGCTAGATGCCCGAACCACCTCAGCTGGTTCCTTTCAATCCTGCCCACTATGGCCTTCAAAGCCCTGCTCAGCCTAGCCGTGCTTGTGCAGTGTGACCTCTATACAGACCACTGGCGATAAAGGAAGCGCCTTCTTTAATAAACACAGCAGCTCAGCCAAAGGATATGATATTCGATCTCTGCGGCCATGGAGTTGCAGTTGACGCCAAAATCCTTGTAGTCATCTGGGAAGAAAGGGAGCACATTTTGGCTTGTGGCAGCCATACAAGTAACAGATTCATGGCTGGTACGAGAAAGTGGCTTAAATAAAGATCATAGAATAAAGCACTATAAACTGTAAAACAATGATGCATAATGACGTGTTAAAAGAGGTTAACACACAACAGCATGGTTCTGCACCCACCATCGGTGCGCAGCGCAGCAGTCAGCATCTCGATGCATTTGTCACGAACCGAGTCCCCGGTCAGCAAGTGAGGGGGCACTGGGCCGCCCGTGGGACTGAAGGAAGGGGACACGGGGCTGGTCGGGGAGGTGGGGCTCTTCGGCGTCTCTGGTTTGATCTTACTGTTACCCCTGCAAACAGAAACCAGAGGGACGCTACCAACCATCTGCTGGATGCTGAGGATGATGGGAAGGAATGCAGACAATATCCGACAAACATTGATCATACTCTGACTTGGGACTTAAAAGTGAAGACCTTTGCCTATGTAAATGCATCGTGAAGGACTTTCACGCATCTCTCGTACAAATCTCTGGTATAGTGCTCCAGTCTATCTTTACAGCAATATTAAGCTTCTCTTGAAAATGGTTCTTTGCTGCGTGCTGTGTTCTATAAAGCTGAGTTTGGGGCACTGCACTGCCTGCAAAAGTTCTGAGTCCATCTACAAACCGGGACTCAAACTGGGAGTCTATGCAATTTATAATGTGCATAATCACTTGGCTATCATTAGACATAGACGCTGACACAAAAGACTACTCAGAGAAGCCCAGAAACATCATGCAAACAGTGCACACATACAAGCCATAGAGCCACTGCATCACCAGTTGCTGTCATCAGGTCAAATAAAAAAAAAAATTGTAGCAGAAAATATGCATATCATCACAAACAGGAAACCCCCTTATATACTTCTAATCTATTAGGATCAAACTGACTGTGGCAAGATGCTTGAACATAAATATCGACAGATGTTTCAATGTAAAATAGATCAAGGGGAACAGAACAGGAGACTACATACAGCTTTATGGATTTCTTGTAACCCAGGGGCCACTGAACATCCTGAGACGGCCAATGGCTACGCTCCCTTCATAGGGTGACCCCAAATGACCAGGGAATCAGTCATGGCCCATTAACCCTGCTCCTCAAATACAGGATGATCAGGCTACACCAGACAAGCGAGGAAGACCTGGGCTTTTCACACTGAGCGTGAGGGTAAATGGGGCTAAGCACATACCTGCTGAGGCCTGCAGTCCTGGGGATAATGTCTGAACAAGGTCACTTGGTATAAAGAGTTCACCATGGCCTTCGAACTGCGAGAAGAGATGTCGCTATCTGACCGACAGCCAGTGTTGGGCATTTCAGGTCCAGAAGCCACAAATCCAGACCAAGATTTTGCTTCTACCAACCAGCTGATCATAAAGAGTCACACATACTCACCTGATTGGTAGAAATAAAATCTTGGTCCAGATTTGTAGCTTTTGGACCCAAAACACCCAACACTACCTACAGCTATTGTAAAATAAAGTGTGTTACACCCCAGGTATGTCAGTGGTTGCACTTGGCCTGCATTAACTCCAAAAGTAACTACAAAGGAAGTAACTTCTACTACTACATAAAGTATGGTTAGTGAATTACTGTTCATTATAATGTCCCAACAGTTATAATATGGTATCATAGCTGCAACAACCATTGTCAGAGATGCACGACTGAAATATAACACATTAATACTTATTTAGTTAAATTGTAAAAGCTCAATTAATATCAGCAGATTTTCAGTAACTTTTTTTTTGGGCTTGTCCAAGCTATGGCCAGGCTGACCCGACTGTTTAGCAGACAGCTGCTGAACGTGTGTCTCTGAACACGAACAGATGTGTCTGTGCCAAAACGTTTTGATTTAGATACCACGTCCGTCTTCAACAATTTGACCAAAATGTCCTTCAGAATTCGCCCTGGTGTTGAGCATTGCTTTTGCCTAATGGACTCCTTGATAGCCATATGTTTGTAATATACTAACTGCCTCGCCTGTATGTTACTTTGGCCCAAGGCATTTGCTAAGTAAAGAAATGTAAATTACTGTATTTGACATGAAACTATGCATAACAATCTGGTCACAGCACTGTGCTTGGTCTGTATATTTCTTAGCACTGACAGAGAGGTGAAAACAATGTTAAAAGTGGGAGCAGGACAGCTGCAGGCAGTAAGTGGTGGAGTACGTCATGCGTGTCTGCAGACGGTTACGCATGCCTTGCGCCGGAATTTACTACAATAAACATTGCGCTCCTAAAATACTGGGGAATGTGCTGGCACACCATGCAATATGCGGCGGGGGGGGGGGTTCAAGGCAGGTGACAGTGGCAGGGTCACACTAGAGTGACATACATCTCACTGCTGTCTGTAGACGGCTTTCGCTGCTGGGCTCCGGCAATCGGGGACTTGGGTCCCTGCGAATCCCTCCTAAAAACACACAAAGACACAAAGACATGTATATTACATAAACACAAATGGCACATTGCACATTTTAGTGACAGGTCACAATTACTTATCCTTTTGGGTTAATGTAACGAGGTAATGAGAATATACTCAAATTGTGGAATGCAGTATGGCAAGGTGGCAACTTAAATGTTTTAATCAGCCTATTAGCTGCGGGCAACAAGTTACAAAAATACATTAGAAATGCCGATTAGCCAGTCAGAGTTAAGGAGTTGTACATTAAAACTGGTCTTCAGATGACACTGGACTGATCATAACAACGCTAAGATGTACACTGACTGATATTTTGAGTTTTTATTCGATCCATCTGCAGCTTTTTATAAATGCTACTCCCAGTTTTTTCCCTCCTTAATTTAGTCCAGCTGTCATCGAGTCTCAGCTGCTCACGTCCACCAGGGGGCTGGCAGCAGCTGTCGTGTCCCGCCTTCTTTACTCTCAGCCAATTAACCCGCTGTGGGAGGGCCAAGAGCCAATTGGATTTAAAGTGTGCCCTTCAGTGGCAAACAGGAATTCACACCAGACAGACCAATACCACTGTCAGAACCACCAAACCTATTGCAGTGACCCATCACAGCTAACTAACAGTACAGCCTAGATTCTTTATGTAGACCACAGAACTCAGACTTTCAACATTTCATAACTGCCTGAGACACTGAGGGGCTTCAAACTGTGAGTCAGTGTTGGTAAGCCAAGTACAGTTCAAGTTCAAGTCCAGAAAGTACAAATCCAGACCAAAAAACGATTTTGTTTCAACCAATCAGCTGAGTATTCAGAGAAATTGACTCCTTGTATTGAACTGGCTGGGTGAAACAAAATCTTGGTCTGGATCTGTACTTTCTGGACTTGAACTTTCCACCTGTACTGGTAGACATGTGGGGATTCTCATCTCACCTGTCTCCTGTGATCTTCTTCACTGGGGGGCCACTTCCACTCTTTGAACTGGTGGAATCTCTCCTGAGAAAAGAACAAGTATGAAACAGTCTGTTGCAGAAACACAGCAACCATGAAGGCATGGCGAGAGGGCCATCCCTTTGACAGACCCTGGCAAGCATTTCTACCTTGTGCTTAAGTCTCAAACATCCACCGCAAACCAAAATAAAAACTAAAAAACTGAATTACTGTTAAGTGTTGTGTTCTAAACGTCGGAAAAATTTGCTGTAGTTGTACAGAATTTTTCTGGTGTTGAACACAGAGGGATATTCATGAATTTTGGAAGAAGCCCTGAATGCATTTCGCATCAAATGCAAATAATGTAATGCAAAAGCATGCACAGTTTAGTATACATAATCCACTGATATGATGCAAATGTTTTGAGAAAAGGGACAATGTATTGAGACAAGTCTAAAAACAACTGTAAAAATCTCTAACAAACATCCTACGATTATAATGTTTATTATATATAACCACATTACCAGAAAAATCGGGATACTTTCTAAAATGCAATAAAAACAAAAATCTTAGATTCGTTAATTCACGTGAACCTTTACTTAACTGTCAAAAGTACAAAGAAAAGATTTTCAACAGTTTCACCGAACAGCTTAATTGTATTTTGTAAATATATGCAAAGTTAGAATTTGATGGCTGCAACACTCAACAAAAATTTCGACAGAGGCACATTTACCATTGTGTTACATCACCTTTACTTTAAATAACGTCTTTTAATCATTTTGGAACTGACAATATTAATTGTAGTAATTTTGCAATAGGAAATTTTGCCCATTCTTGCACGATGTAAGATTTCAGCTGCAGTCTGTGGACGCCGCTGTCCAATACATTTTCAATTGGAGATAGATCTGGACTAGAAGATCTGGGTCTATGAAGCCACGCTGTTGTAGCCCATGAAGAATGGGGTCTGGTATTGTCCCGCTGAAATAAGCACGGACGTCCCAGGAAGAGATGTCGCCTTGATGGCAACATAAGTCTCTAAAACTTGTGTTAAGTGACGATGGTTTTCCAAAGTACTCCCCAGCCCAGGAGTCTTTGATGAACGCTACTTTTATTCCCAAATATTGCTTGCTTCCAGTTAGCCTGCTTAACCTGGAATCTTTCAGACTGGTGTTAGGTATTCTGTGCACTATTCAATGTTATTTTAACTCTGGACCAACTTTTGTTGAGTGCATTGCAGCCATCACATTCCAACTTTGCATATATTTACAAAAAACAATTAAGACGGTCAGTACAACTGTTGGAAATCTTTTCTTTGTACTTTTGTCAGTTAAATTAAGGCTCACTTGAATTAACATATCACAGATTTTTGTCTTTATTGTATTTTAGAAAATATCCCAACTTTTCTGCAAATGGGGTTTGTATGAATGCATAATGAATGCATTATGGATATATAATGAATGCATAATGAACGTGCAGTTAATGCAAAAACGTTACCAAGTATTTTAATTGCACATTTGATATGTCTTTTTTGACAGATCTGTGTTCTCTGGAACCGTGCAAAGATTTTTGCTGGTAGATCTCATTACTTAAACATTTGTGTCACAGACCTAAGGGTGTTTACATTCATTTACTGAGAAAGGAAGTTTGTGTGAAGCAAAGGGTGAGATGTCTCAGCGATCAGGAATTTCAGTCAGAACCAGAGCCACATTCACCTCTCAGGTTTAGTGTCAGTCGAATGGCGCTTCACAGGATGGGCAGGCTTGAGGTCCACAGAGTCCTTTCTGTACCATTGGAAACAAGAGAGTCTAGTGAGTTCCTTGAGAGGCTCAAGAGTGTCGGATGAGCGGGAAGGGGGTCAAGGAAGCAGGCATTTCCAGTGACCTAGTTACGACACTTGGCATGCTCACACTCTTCCTTCTGCATTCCATTCACGGTTGATGAAACAACTTGTAAGTTAGGTAGGCAATACAATATAGCTAAGCTGCACACATGCGCACGTCGATTATACCTGTCCTTATGGGGCCCGCTCATTCACCTCTATGAGAAAAATGCTAATGCTAACTATGATAACCTTAACCCCCACCCTGCCCTAATAATAACCATAAGTAACCAAACAAAATATAAGAGTTTTTGCATTTTTATTTTTTTCATAGAAGTCACCGATTTTTATAAAATAGAGTTTTCCCTTATGGGGACCAGGAAACCAGTCCCCATAAGGGAAAAGAAAACGGATATTTATCACGTTATGGGGACATTGTGTCCCCATAAGGATAGGTATACCCACTCACTCACACACACACACACACACACATCTCCCATGGCAGACCTGTCCTTTTTCCCATCCTGACTTTGCCGTTTAGCAGGTAAAACTTTCGTATCTGTTGACTCTTTTCTGAAACAACATAAAATGTTTTCCTCAGAGGAGATCCTGTTCGGCAGACTGATGCAGAAAACTCCTTCTTAGATCAAACTGCAACGTTGCCGCACTGAAGAGGATACCATAAATAATTCATAATGTACTGCTACCAGCTGCGCTAAACACAGACTAAGAATTTTGCTATTGGAATATTTCACCACCTCAGAATCATCCTGTGAAAATCGTATCATATCTCAGTATTGAGGCTTAAAAAAAGCAGGAAGCAGCTCACCTTTCTTTTTTGGTTTCCACATTGGACTGCTTTGGAGGCTTATTATCATCTGTCGAGTCCTTTCTGGAAAAGGAGAACATTTTCAGCACTTGCGAGAGCATCCTTACCATGACCAGAGAGAGGACTTTCCAACCAACTACAAACAATTACGGATAATTAAGCAAGAGGTTAGTGTACTACGAAAAGAGCACATGCATATATTATGCTATTGTACAGCAGCGAACTGCGTCCACTACAAAGTCAATATCAATACCCGGTCATATTTCTTGTAAGAAAACACACAAATAAATGCCACAAAAATGACTACAGCCATTTTCTTGTAAAAATACCAGGCACCAAAAAAAACAGACCGGGTGAGATAACCCTCAATCTACACTCATGCAAAGGCAAATGTCTCAAAGCTCAAACTGTTACTTCTGTAGTAGTTTGGCTGCTTGTGCCAGGGTTGGAAGTGTTGGTTTAAGATCCTTCCGCATTTCAGACCTTTCTTTTTTTGAATCGTGGGATGGCCGCTTCGGAGATAAACGTTTGGAATATGGCGTTTCCCTTCTATGATTAAAATCCCAAAGAGAAAAGCTTACAGAGAATAACACAACATTCACCTAAGAGCAGTCAAACAGAAAGTGTCACCCACGTCAGCTGGAACGGCGCCGTGCTACATGCCGGATCTGACCTTTCACTCTTGCCTTCCACTGACGGACGTTTGGGAGGGAGAGAAGGATGGAGGTGCAGGGGGAGAGGAGCAATGGGACCATTTATGTCAGGAGTGGCTTTCCTAAGTGAAACATGCCACAGTATTAAACACATACATCTTGTCCTCAATCTAACCTAAATACACTTTCTGTCAAAAACAACATCCCAATAGGATCACAGTTACCGAATGATATCATGTTACTATAACACCAGAGTGAACATGTCACCACAAGTCAAATGGAGACGCAAAGGCTAGTCTAGACTGCTCTTTTTCCACAACCATGACACATTTTAGAGGACAAAACGGAACACTCGGGGATCAGGATCACGCTTGAAAAATAATGACAATACAGAAATTAGTCTTGCTGGCATGGAAGCACTCAAAATAACATTTGAAACAACTAAATCATTCAACTAGCATAACGCAGAAAACTATTCCAATCATTTTAATTTATTTTGCCAGTAAACAGGGCTGTCACTATCAATTACTGTATGTCGATGTGCGACGTTAATACCAACATGCCATTTCATGCACATGCAATCGTCACATTGCGAGGACCTCGGTAGTCTGCTCTGTTCGAATCACCAATAAGTTGTGCCATAAAATTTTTACTTGGTCACAGTAAACCAAACTTAGCAGGTTTTGCTAATTTGATCCATCCATCCATCCATTTACCAAACCGCTTATCCTACCGGGTCGCGGGGGGTCCGGAGCCTATCCCGGAAACAATGGGCACGAGGCAGGGAACAACCCAGGATGGGGGGCCAGCCCATCGCAGGGCACACTCACACACCATTCACTCACACATGCACACCTATGGGCAATTTAGCAATTTGCTAATTTGATGATGGCTCCTTTTAGGAATTATCTAGTATAGGTTTAAAAATCAGTCTAATGTTTTGCATAAGCGTTGCATGTGATCTCAAAGACAACCATATCATTTCTGTCCTTTCTTTTGGACTGATTCATGGACTCTGTGGTGTGTCTGTTAGAAATTAAGCAAAAAGTGAATGAAAAAGAGGATCGTGAACAAGAACTGGTCACAAAATGACATTTGTATTCCACTGAATGGAAATATATTGCATTCCATAGTGACCATATTGAGCAAAAGCAAGTGATTTGGTGGCACTGCTTTGGGCCTATTGGCACAGTTCATGGCAAAACCACCAACTGATTTGGCAGACGCTGTTGGTAGACAATAAGTTAAAGGTAGGTAAGTTCTACATTTGGCTATGCAGTTAATTTTTCAACTCCTAAATATCACGATGTGATCTTTCTCTAGTCTCGTTCAGCCCTACTCAAAACACATAATACATTAACAAAAAAAAATTTAAGTTAATTGACTAGTAGGGTGGTCTAATGGTAAGGGAAGTGCACTTTTAATTGAATGATTGCTGGTTCGAATCCCCGACCAGCAAGGCACCACTGAGGTACCCTGAGCAAGGTACCGCCCCCCAGCACTGCTCCCTGGGCGCTGAATTAGCTGCCCCCTGCTATGTCACGATGTCACATATGGGTTAAATGCAGAGGATACATTTGATTGTTGTGTGCTGTGGTGTGTCAACAATGATCGTGATTAATTTGACATACAGCGATCATGATAAGCAAAATGATTTAACTCAAAGTGATGACAAAGACAGGCTAGGTTACTTTGAGAGGTTAAATGGAACGTATCTATGGCTAACCATTAATGGCTGAGTCTGCCAAACTGAATGTCTCCTTATAATATGCATTTCCATGGCAGTCTTGCTATGGAGATATTCTGTTTTGCAATACTAACAGGAGACCGCATTCTCATTCACTTTTAATGTGAAGCGCTTCTGCATAACTGATGCTTTAGTACTTTAATTGGACCCTCGTCCGCAAAACCCTTTAATCTTCCGCCATATTAGCGAGTAATCGAGAAGGAATATTAAAAAACCTCGAATAAAATTATAAAGTAATCAAGTTCAGTCGAATAATCATGGACAGCTCTACCAGTAAACTAACCGATTCCTGCTTACGAAAAACACGGACACAAGGGCCCCGATAATGAAAAGTTTCCGGCCCAAAGAATTACTAATCGTGTGTATGACAGCCTGGAAAGAATCATACAGACTCTTGTATAGGACACAGCATTATAATTAATCAAGAACCATAGAATTAACAGTAAAAGAACCGGATATCAACCAATTGTGACAACTTGGAGGCGCAACCCAGCAATTCGAAAAGCTGCAGCGAATCATGAAATAAACTGACCGTAACTGAAAGTGCAAATGGACACGAAAAAAAATAAAACACATAAAATCAATGACTGATCCTTAAAGAATCACACAGCATAGAAACCTATCACTTTTTAGCCCAGTTGTTCCAACTCACATCTCGGTTCACAAAACCAGAGAAATGAGGCAGCCAAGAGTCAACATCATATCTCAGCAGTCTGAACAAACTCGCTCATGGCCACAGAGATGCGTGCACTCCGAAGTACAGGACAGCCCTGCCTGTCACGCAGCCTTGCCTTCAAATCTGATCCTAGATTGTTAATGAATTTTCTCAACCCATAGCATCCTGCAATAAAAATGACCCCAGTGCCATGACAGATCATCATACATAAGGGGCACAATGGACACACATGTAATGGACGTACGTGTTAAAATAAACATCACTACACTAATTGAAGAGTACTTTATGTGACAGCTGGAACATTAGGGACGTTCACTTTTGAGGGATTTCCCTAGTTAATTTGTAGTTATTCAATTATGTTCATTTAGTTCATTCAGTCATGGCCTTCATGTTTCTTATTTTTGCATTTCTTTCTGTCCTTGCTACTTGCTCATCATGTTCTTTGCCTCTCATACAACTTACTCTCACCAAGGCTGTCTGACCTCCGGCTCCAGGGTTCTGTACGAAGACCATAGATAAAGGGCCTGTTTCCCTCATTGGGGGCAAAGACAGACACAGACAGACACTGAACCGGCCGTGTGAAACATCTTTCTGTAACATCTTCATTCTGTCTTATTAACTGCTTAAGCTTAAGGAACCTGCCTCATCATTCAACTAAAAGAACCTGAGGCTTCACTTTAGAAATGTATCTCGCTGGGGGGGGTGAGCTTGTAGCCGAGGTAAAGTGGAGGTTGGTTTGTTGGATACAAATATCAACAAGTGTGAGGGTCGGACTACAGTCAGAACAGTATCAAGCCTTTAGTTTAAGTGAGTTATCTTCTATTTAAATAACTCCTCAAACACTACAATTCCCACTGCGGTCCCATGACTGCCAGGGCTGCATTTTCCAAAGTGTCAGGCTTGATTGAGCATCGTTAGTGCATCGGAGGACTTGCAGTTTTTCATGCATTGCAACTTCCTAAAATAAGGCTGATGGATTATGCATGATGACATCACAGCCAAGCAGCACGCTGAGTGACATCACGGTGCAGACACCAAGGCCGAATCCTGACCTCTCTTTCTTCGCTTCTATGGCTGGGGGCTTGGAAGGCAGTATGGAAAGGGGATTAACAGCAGGAGTAGAAAGAGCGCCAAGATCAGGCTCATCTTTCCTGAGTTAAAAGACAGTAGTCTGTGAAAATCCCTACTTTAAAATGACGAGTGTCAACCATTTAAAACCTAGTTACACTAAAGCGGCTCACCTCTCCTGCTTTTTCTGGGGTTCGTTTGTACGCTTGTCTTTCTTGACAACTTCCCCCGAGTGCTTCTCCTTTCTGTGTTCAAACGCATGCTTCTTCTCAGAGTTTAAGTTCGCTTTCGCCTCGACCAAACGCTTCCTGTGACTTACAAACAAGTGCGACTTGACAAGCCATACCCCCAATGCAGCCTTTCACGGGGCAGCGAACTGATGTCAGAGTCCTGGAATTCCTATGGTTCATCAACTTTCATTTTCCGTTTGTGCATGTTTACAACAGCCATCCATCCAGCCATCTTCTAATCATTTATCCTGGTCGAGGTCACGGACACCCTGGAGCCTAACCCAGGTAGCATAGGACACGAGGCTGGGATATACCCAGACAGGATGCCAATAGGATTAGAACATGCATTATATAAATGTACCTGTGCTTCTTGACTTGTTCTGAGCCTGACTAGTTTCGTACCTCGATTCCGTCACAGATGAAGGCCTCCCTGCTTGTCCCTCATTGTCGCCTGCCGTGGATTTTTTGCTGTCTGTCCTGTTCTTCTCCTTCGGCTTCTCCGCTGTCTGAGACTGAGCCGTTTCTAGGAGGCAAATGGCATTTCAGAGTCGGCATGACTCAAAGCAAGTCCACGTCTAACTTCGACTGTGGCAGGTCAGGAATGAAGTCACGATCGAGTTTGGAAAGATCACAAAATGGAGTTTATTCTAGAACAAGGTAATATAATCAGCTGAGGTATTACCCAGGAGTCTTTTCCAGTTCTTGATAAGAATTTTCGCCAGGGTAACAACCTCCTCATCTGTGCAATGCTTCCTAATGCCATTCACAGACATGCCAATGCGTGTGTCCTGGACCGGAACCAGACAAGGACAGCAGAGTTTGTGGGGAACGTTTAAGAAGTTACATATTTACAGACTCATGAAATGTGCTCTTCCCAAGGCCCCAATACGTTTTTTCGGGACAATTAGGGGCAGCGAAGAGAACAAGCTGATCCAATCATATATGGTTTACGGTTGTAAAATGAACATGCATAGACACACACTTCCCTGGTGTTGCTACTGTATAGCAGAGGAATGTCTAATCAGGAACACGGTCCCCACTGAGAAATGGCTGGGATGTATCGTTTAAAACATTCAGGCATAAGAGAATTTACTGAAAGTGCTGACCTGGATAAACAGGTTTCATAAATGGTAAAAAGAGAAATATACAGAAATTTTGGTAGGTTTAGAAGTTACAAAGTAGCTTGTTTAAAATAAATGAATAAAAAATAATAAAATGTAAATGCAATTTAAAAAAAGCAATAAAATATTAACTGTAAAAATAATTAAATCCATAATAGAACAGCAACTTGCACAAAACACAAAGCAAAGATTCTGTAAAAATAAATAAATAAAATAAACAAACACATTATCAAATATTATCCAAACTAGAAATAAATAAGAAAATTAGATGCACAAAAATACAGGCAGACACACGCCTGCCCCTGGTCATCGCCAAGGGGCTCTGTGGGGGGTATCTTACCTGAAGCAGCTTCAGCGTCATGTTGAAGCCTTTCAGCTCCTGCAGCAGGTCCAGAGCCCCCTCCTGCCGAAAGAAACACCCAGAGACATAAGCATGGTGCATGCAGAGGACAGCAGAGAGGGGGAAAACTCACGCTGCAGCAGCACGGTTTTTACTTGACCTGTAATTCTGCACACCACCGTTCACATGGCTGAATTTTGGACATTAGTACCCCACATGACAAGAGCAATTCCTGTACTTCTGGTCCTACTCGCTGTAAGTGTAGTTAATAAAACACAACTTTCTTCTGTGAAATATACTTAACGTGTGAAGAGCTCCTCAGGCGGTAAAGAATTTATTATTAATGTACAGTAGGTATACTGCATGGAAATGTCTCATACAGTATAACACTAATAGGCCTGCTATTAAATGGCAGTAGGCCTACTGTATGGCAGGCAACCTTTCACAAAAGAGGAATACGATTTCCGAATGACAGCAACTGTGTAACTTCCTGTTAGATTCGACGTTTAAATTTAAAGCAAACTGGAATAAATTAATAAAATATTGTTTGTTATTATTGTTACTGTTGATAAGTAAATCCAGTGAACAACTACAGTAACACGTTAAGTATATCGAATATAATTTACAAAATACAAACTGGAAGTATTTTAACTTTAACGTGTCGCAAAACAGCCATGAATGAAACTGCGATAGAAAAAAAGTCCTTGGTATACTGTACGAAAAATGAAAGGTCAAACAGCTATAGTGGGCAATTATTTAATTTCACACCCTCATCTATGGTGCCCCAGCGAAAAAATAAAAACGCAGTTATTGTAAAATGTTTAACACTACGGAAACAACATGCAGAGTACTCGGTTGGTAGTTTTACTTTCAATAAGCCGCAAAGGTTCCTGCGTAAATTATGTGCATTACATACATGCTTTGCAAAAATAAATGATTGTTTTTTAAAAAAAAGACTCTTGAAATTTGGCCCTCTTCTCTTACTTACTAACTCCGCGCCAACTACCTCGCCACTGTTTACTCTGCAACACCAAGCGCGGTCTCCCACGGGAAAACGAAACCATTACCAACCACAAGTTTTTCCCAAACAAAACATTCGATATATTTATTCTTTCATCGAGTTTTTTTTTTCCCTAGTGTCAACTTTAGAAGCAGTAGCTGCGATTAGCTTGTATGCAAGCAGATCTAATACTGGACAGCATAACGCCAAACACCTGTCCAGCATTCAACTCGCACAACTGCATTCGGTAGCACCGGCCTACAAATTTCAAAGTAAACTTTCACTTTGAATAAATGAACTACTTAGCAAACGCGAATGGCATATCTAATTCCTGTGTTGTTTACAAATATTTAGTGTGTTATTTCAAACTGTACGTCACGTAACATACACACAGGACAAAAAAAAAAAAACAAAAAGCACCGGAGAGGTTACGCTGGCGGTGCACTTCTGTCAAAATAAATTCCTCACCGTGTTATTTCTAGACACCATCTTGTCCAGTTTTTTTGCAATGCGGATCAGGTCCTCCTCTCGCGTCATAATGATATCTGTGACATTCAGTAAACCTCGAGTTTCCTAATTTGCTTTCGTGAACAGATTAATCAAAAAAAGTACTATTTTATGTAAAGTTTTTGTTCCCTCTTGAAGTCAGGCGTCTGCGCTGTCGGTTCGTGTGGCCGGGGAGGCGTGTCCTCTGCAGCCGCGGGTTAAAGGGATCCTTTCACCATCTGCTCAAGCCCACAACACATGCGGCCCCTAAATATAGCCGTACAGGATTGAAAAATAAATCCGAATCGTTAGAAGCTAAGCTATACACACTGTTTACTCATAAACCCATTACGCCCGCATTAAATGAGCGTCCAGAGGTGCGCCATGCTGCATGTGCTTTGTCTAAAGGCCATCAGAGTGCGCGTCTACTGTAATGTATGGTACGGCTGTGCTGGCGGTATGTTTATACGGCCACCCCTTTCAGGTGAGGCCAGGCTTTTCTCCAACGCTTCATCTTAAAGAATTAGTGCTCTGCGACGGAGGGGCAGCCACTCACCTGGAGCGCTTCGTCCCCTGCGCCTCGCCTGCTGCGGTCGGACTGCGGGGGTGACGGGTGAGTGTTTGCAGGCAGGCCTATATAAAGACGGAAACAAGGCTTCTAATAAAACAAAATGTCTCCAGAGTTTAATTACATATTTAATTTTCGGCCCATCTTCGGAGATGTTTTTCCCGCTATTGCTTTATATTAGTACAGTAATAGTAATATAAAATAATTAATTCTATAGTCATATACCTGGTTTATGATGTCAACCAGGTGCATCCACATTTTTTTAAATTGCAGAGTAAGTTTGCCTATGATGGCTTGTTGATAATGTTTTGTAATTTCAGGTGACGATGGTACCACCCGACTCAACACTGGATCCTCCAGTGACAACATCCCATCCAGGGTGTATCGCCCCCTTGTGCCTTGTGCCGCTAGATATTTTACTTTTTCTTGATGGATCACTTTTGAATATTATACACAGAGTTGGGTAATTCAGGTCCAGACAGTAAAAGTCCAGACCGGGATTTTGTTTCAACCAACCAGTTTAGTACTGTGTGACTGTGACTCTTTATGCTCAACCAGTTGGTTGAAACAAAATCCTGGTCTGGACTTTTACTCTCTGGACCTGAATTACCCAGCTCTGATTATACAGTAGGTAGAAACTGCGTTGCTGATATTGTAGTCACAATCTGGAAACTTAATTTAGTATTCAACAGACTCGCCAGCAGGGGGTGCTAAAGGTCTAACAAACGTGCCTGTCGCCACGTCATAGTTTTAGGAACCGACCCAAGGAGAATGGAATGGGAAGGAAAATATTCTCAGCTTTTTACTTGTCTGTGGGAATTGTCTCTGCAAATGAATTACTTCAAATAGTAAGTGAATGTGTATATATAAACACAATGAAAAGATGTAAACATGCAATTATATGGGTTTCTCTTCATTGTGGCCAACACTTGGTCAGCTTGGTGTGTATAAGCTTTGACCATGGCACACACAGGCTTGGTACTTTTTAGTTTCTTGCATTATTTTTGTATTGTGCCCTTGGTAGACTTCCCTGCTTTAATAAGTTGCAGTAACTTTATTCTGCACTCTCCACACAGCAATTGTAGCTGGAAGCAACGGGGTGCACTGGTTAAAAGATAAATAAGAGCCTTTTTTCAGTTAGACACTTTATAAGGATTTTATTCTAGGCTTCACACACACATCAATGGGATTATCTTTACCTTAACTATAGGCTGTGTTGTTGCATTTCAAAATATGTGCTACTATCAAATTTGGTATTTTTTCCCCGAACAATTAATAATCCTGCACGACACCTTTAATACAGATCTCTGTCTGTAGAGACTTTGATAGACATCAGGAACAGGAATATCTGAAACTACATTTTTTTTCTTTCATCTAGGAAATGCTACACAAATTAGGTATTCCATCCTAAATTTGGATAACAAATCTTTATTATTTTTGAGGGGGGGAGTTTTACGTCACGAGTAAAACTGGGATAGTTTGTTTGATAATGATTTTGTAAGGGAAGGCAGGGGAGAATATGGAGCAGAGAAGACACAGTATGTAGGAGGCACAGTGTAGTAAAAGGGCTCTTGAAGAACTAATGTTACCAGGGAAACGGGAGAATTGCAAGAAAAAACAAGTGGAATAGGGCGAAGGAGCAAAACACAGGTGGAACTTAGTGGTGCAAATTCTGGACAGGGGGCATTGGGCAGGAAAAGCAAAAAAAACTAGTGTAAATGTTTAGAAAACAGGAGGACAGGTGCATTTTGCAAGAATGGTGAGCTGCTTTGTCAGCAGATTTTTAACCAGGAATTCAGGAGATCATGCACGGCTTGACAGGGAGGTGAGCTTCCATGGCTACAGGAGATCATCCAAGTGTCGCTTAACTGGGAGGCAAGTTTCCATGGAAAGGAGGTGAGCAGCCTGCTGCACTGAAGCGGGGTGTGATGCATGTACCAAACCCTCAGCCAGCCTGACAGGAACAAGCCCCATGCTCAGTCCAACACACAATTGTCCCTCCAGCCTCCTCCATGCACAGCAATCGATTACTCGACATTGAGTTGACAACTGCAGCCATCTTTCTGTCACTTCTTTTCCTCAAAGTAAGCCTCAAAAATCCGTTTGCCTTTGGGTAAGACCGCTAGCTGGCCTGTGGAACTAAACGAATTAAACGAATTCCTCGACCTGCACCTCAGCCAGCTCTCTCGTCCATCCCTTCCAAAAAGCCATTCTTATTAGGCCAATACATAAGGTTCTCAAACTTATGCCAGCTTGCCTTTCTCAAAATGAATAATTCAGCTGGCCTGGACAGTTGGACACTAAAAGTGGTGAGCGTTACCAAAAAAATACTTTCTGCTTTTCTAGATGAGCTGACTGGGTTGTTTCTCTGCCTAATCCATAGGAGGTTTAACCACCCTTTCTGGATGTAAACACTACAGAAATAACAGGCCGGGTACTCGGTTGGTAGTCAACCTCTACGTCGATCTAAATTGAATGCATGCATAGATATTCCTGCATTTATAAAATGCTGAATAAGACAAGGTTCCTAGTTTGGGAAGCTGAACTATCATTACCCACTTGGGGTAGGCCACATCAAGTCCCATTTTCCTGCTACTCCAAACAGTACCAGACAGATCTAAGTCATGCCCTTGTCTTCGGTTTAACCATTGGAAACCACAAAAGCCCACAGAAGAACCATACTGAGAATGACCTTCTTAGGGACATCAAATAAAGATCCCAACTAAGAGCTGCCTAAATTCAACCCCATCAATGTTAGACCTTCCCAGCATGTTATACCTTTACTGTGGGGCTTTCACGAGACCAGGCTAAGACAGGCACTGCCTGGGTAATTATGGGGTCTTTGTAAATGACATCACACAGGATAATTAATGACCTCATTACGATTTCATTCCTGGGGGCTTGCCGAGCCAGAGACCTGAGAAGAGCTTCAGATGGTTCTGTTGGTGGCTTAGTGTTTATCGCTCCTACACGCTGGAGCTAATGATGACAGAAAGGAGGCTTGGCTACCTGCAGCGGCTGTCTGTTAATCTTTTGCAGTCCCTTACCCTTGTCTGTCTGCCCAGCCTCCATCAGCAGAGCTCAGTTATCTGGGTGTCGGTGACATTCATCTCAGCGAGTTGCTGTTACAGTGCCTCGGCTCCCTCCGCTGCCTTGCCACTCTCAGCTGCTCCTCAGCCTCGTCTCGGTCTCCTATGCTGCATGGGAGAAAGAACTATAGACTCCTCCTCTTGGGAGGCAGGGAAGATGAACCTTCTTCTGCTTTTAATTTTTTGCTCTTTTGATGCACATGTTTGGCGCCACTCCAGAGCATCGCACTACTAGCAATGAAGTTGATAGTTATCGTTGTTTCATTCCTGCCCCCCCCCCCCCCCCAAAGCTCCAGCCACAATGAACTGTTCCTTTATGACCATCCCAAATGGACTCAGCCACAGACCATATCCAAAGGGGGGAAAAGAAACATACAGAAAGCTAAGTAACTGCTCAATAATGTCATTCTAAAAGACATACAGTACAGCTTGTTCCTGTAGGGCAGCTTCACGAAAAGAAATACTAACTGAAAATGAGCATCTATGGCTTTATTACTGCTTACCTAAAAGAGTTAATTACATATTGGCTCAAACGCATGTGGAATCATTTCTGTAGCATGTCTCGGTGGTTTTTCGTAAACTGCCTATTTTATCTTTTGCGTTCACTTCATTTGCGTACTCGCCCCTGGTCCACATTCTGACCACTGCTGGACGTTTAGTATAGAAGCAGCCTCATTGACTGTTGACAAGACCTTCCTGGTGTGGTAGGAAAATTAAATATCCCTGACGGTTCTCAACTTTGTTCCCAAACTGGCTGGACGCCAATGGAGGAGCGGCTTTCTGAGAACTATATGTGTCATTTTTTGTGTGGCCAGTTACCAGGGCTCACGGTCCCTCCTGCTATGTGAAATTTGCCCTAAAAATATCTTAACTCTTTACTGTATGAGGCCTCTGTGTGAGACAGCACGGGACTTAATCTCCACATGGTACGCCTGCACATCTATTGGGTTACATCCTGCGTATGGCAGTGGCCCACATTGGTGTTTAAGTGAGAGGTCTCTGTAGGAACTTCTGGGGTGAAAGAAGCAGCCCCCCACCAGGCCTATCCTGTGGTGTCAAGGAGGTTCCTGTGAGGCCAACCCCTCCCGGGGAGCCCTGGAAGCAGACCCAACGGTGTTACTGTGCAAATCCCTGCTTGCACTCATTCCTTAATCAGTAAGCCTGTAGCAAAGCAGCCCTGATCCCTTCAAGCAGACTTTGCATGCCTTATTTTGCCATTTCTAAGCTTGGCCTGCCCCCCTGCCAGCATTACCTCTCCAGCGCAGATTCCCCATTTCAGCTTGTACTCAAGCATAGAGAGATGAGTGGCATTCTGTAAAAAAAAAAAATCACATTTAATGTGCAAATTCTACCTTGTCTGTGCACACACACCTACGTCCACTGCAGAAAAGTCATGGCTATGGGCTAATTGCAGTGCAACCTGATTAACAAGAAATGTTGTGCCAGAGTATTATTGTTGTAAAGATTAGATTCAGATTATTTTTTTTCCACTCTGACATTTGTGGAGTCTGACATTCTTTAAAGTGGAGGACAGACACTCCAACCATCACTGTTATAAAATGGCTTAACTGGCAGCCTGGGCTAAACGACATCTGTGTGTCAGAAGTCTGATGAAAGATGACCGTGACATTGGAGACAGACGTTTAGTGGCGGCTGCCAGGATCCATGGCTGCTCTGCACGTCAAGTCGGAGTCAGACAACAACCAAATGGTATGGAGAGCACAGAAATAGGGGCACATCAAACTACCGGCGGAATCTGACACCGGTTTTCAGAGTAAAATACCAATATTCCCCTTGGCAAGTCTTTGTTATTTATAATGTGTATCTATCAGTATTGGTAGGGACATGTCATTATTTTTGGAATAGAATGCCTTGAATTTTTCCTTGGAATACTTTTAAGGAAACAACTAAACCTTTCCGCTTTTTTAGCCATGAAAATGAAGGTGGTACATATTTGGGAGAAATGAAAAAAAGTGAACAATGATGAGTTATTTTCAAAAACAAAAATGGCAAGGGGTGGTTCTCGTCGCGACAAGGCGGGAAACTGCTCAGATGGGCCGATTTTGGAGAGTGACTTGCTGCCCGGCAGCAGTAATGGGATCCAACAGCAAGTGTAACTTACCCACGATTCCCTCCGGCTCCCTGCGTCTTCAATTAAGTATCCCTCAGGGCTCGACCCAACACGTGCCTAAAATCCAAAAAGAAGGCGCTGGTCCGTTTGTAGATTTGCATTTCGCTTAGTCTGCCTTTTCTGTCTTCTAGTCTCTTAGTTAATGAGGACACAGCGGTGGCTGGATGTGGCTGCTTGCCTTGTGCTTCCTGGAGGGGGTGTCCCACCATTTGCCTGCCAGTACGAGCCCCCAGAATTTGCCCGAAATGCATGCAGCAAATTAGGGACAAAGAAGGGAGGTAACCAGGTCATGAGAGGCGAGACGCGTTCCTTCTTAAACTTAGTGACAGAAAACGTTGCCATTATTCTCTGTTGTGCCCAACTGGAGCGCATTATTGGCATGTGATGTCATCATATTGACATTTTGCACAAGGAAATTAGATTCAGGCAAATTAGTCACGATGCCGCTGCACTCTGTAACATCGCTCCACCTCCTGCAGCTTCCCGTAACCTCCTCACCTAAGCAGTACAAAATTTAATTTGCATTCCTCCAGAGTCATAATTCACCATATCCCTTTAAGGGCCCCATGCAAAACCAATAGTTCATAATCTTTCAAACGATAAAAACGTTCAGCATCAATAAAACGTTCTTTCAATCACAAGCATCTCACTGCTGCTATCCTTAAATCATACCTGTGTGAAGGGCCTTTCGTTCTGTGTTTTACAGCAAAGCATGGTACCTTGTGCAGCTGAAATTCTAAGTTCACTGACAAAGCCACATATATATCATTTGGTCTGGCCCTCCCGGGGGAATTTTAGCAGAGAAGAGTAATATTTTATATTTATCACTCAGGAATCCTATTCAGTTGTAAGTGTAACTTTGAGAGCTGTTAAATATAGTGCTAAAACACATGACCAGGTTAGGAGCACAGTGGTAATGAGCTTTTTGGCAGGTTTGCCCTCAGATCCAGGCAGCTTTAAGTTTTCTTACCATAAATCGGGATGATACGGCATGGTCCCTTGTATTCAATTCACGTTTACAGTATCGCAAAAAAAGTTGTACTATTCTCTACCGTATAGAATAAATATGAAGATGTCAAAAACATAAAATAATCCATTTTCTGTAACCGCTTATCCTTTTCAGGGTTGCAGGGGGTCTGGAGCCTATGGGCGCAAGGCAGGGAACAATGGGGCACGAACCCATCACAGGGCACACTCACACACAATTTGGTAACTCCAATTAACCTCAGCATGTTTTTTGGACTGTAGGGGGGTAACCAGAGTATCTGGAGGAAACTCCGTGACAACACAGGGAGAGCATGCAAAGTCCACACACAATGAGCCACGGCAGAAACGCAAACCCTGGTCTCAGAGGTGTGAGGCAACAGTGCTAACCACCATGCCATCCCATATAAGGAGTTATGCACCGACCAAAAAAGTTAAACAAAAAAAATTACTTGAGTTGAACTGCTGGTTCAGAGCACTCCAGGTGATGCCACCACTGGGCCCTTGGACAAGGCCCTTAACCCCAGTTGCTCCATGACCTGGCTCACCCTACATTCTCCTCTATGCTAGTTTCATGTGGTGGTCTCCTGAGATTTTCCAGCTGTCCTGAAGGAGGTCCCACATATGCTGAGCACTCATTGGCCGCTTTTCCTTCATCCTTGGTAACATTCACAGAGGTGGAATTCCTGGTAGAGCCAGTGTTTAGAAAATGCTTGTGTCCAAAGACAATGACCAAAGAAATGTAACTTGGTACAAAACTTAGACCCCGAAACAATGGAAAAATGTAATATTGTCTGATTAAACATTTAAATCCTTTTCCCTACGTCTGGGATGGGTTTATGTTTCGAAGTATAGTTTCATCCCACAATGCCTGTTGGTATGCATAAGTATCTTAAGTCATTAGGTCCCTTATTTGCTCTGCATAGTCATATAGCATCCAAGGAATATGAGGCTATTCTGTAGGACCAGGTGCATATGCAGTGCATTGTCACCCATAAATGCTTGCTTGCCTAAATGATTCTCTTAGCAGAATTAGGTTAAGCCTGTCTTTCTTAGGTTTTTAGGAGCCTGGAAACCACATAGATATCATCAGATTGGCTCTCCGCATCTTTCCTCTGCAGTGTTTAAAACCACAAGCTAACACCCAACACACATGCAGTCTCTTTAACAAGCCATACCTTGGCTCAATTCATAGTACTTTTATACAGAATGTCTCAGAGTGTATGACAATCTACTGCATGGCCCAAGGGCATCTGCCAAACCTCAGAGATGGCAGGCATGAGTGTTATAGGTTACGGATCAAACCTGCAATTGTTTTACAACAGTTAGTAAAAATGAAAATGAGTTTTTCACACTGAACTCTATTGTAAGTCCAAATACTAACTTTGAGTCCTTCATGCATTTTTGGATTTCACAGCCTTTGGATGTGGACCAATCAGGAGTGCTGTTCTGCATGCATGCTCGCACCTTTCACACTATAGACAGGTGACACACATACAACAAAGACACAACAACAGTAAGTGACCATGTACTATCACACTGAATGCTGAATGAACCAAGCAGTGACTTTTTTTTATCTTGCAGTTCAGGAACTGGTGGCTCTGAGGCTAAGGATCTGTGATGGTAAGTGAAAGGTTGTTGGTTCAAATCTTTTGAATGCCCAGAGTGATTCTACTCCATTGGGCCCCTGAGTAAACAAACATAGAAACCCCTGGTTGTTATTCCAATGATGTGAAGATATCACATAAAAAAATTCTGCCAAGTAAAAGTCAACATTTTATTTACATTAATTTGTGTGATGACATTTTTAATGATTTTTCAGTGCTAGATGATGCACATGAGAAATGGGTCATTCAACTTCCAAAATACCCTATATGTGGGCAGCCTGCAGTGATATGTAATATTTCACAGGGTGTGTCCATATTAAGAACCAGAATACCAAAATAAATTGCATTAAAGCTCATTTAGTTTCACTTAATTGATCACATATTTAATCCAGTTATTATTAATATTGCTGGTATATTTGGTCTTCATATGAGGAGAACCAATAAACATTCAGGATAAGAATGCACCAAAATAAAGGAAGAGAGAAGATCGTCAGGAGCAATCTGAACATCTTTCAGCTGTGCTTTCAAGTTAGGAAGGATTTATTGCTGCCATATGAGATTCCAGCAGCCCAGAGGAAATGGGGAGAATCCTGCCCAGAGCACTAATGGAAAATCCCTCCGGTTAGTGCTGAGTTCGTCTCTGGGTCACCAGAAATGCAGTTATTAGCACATGAGTGACGGCGCTGATGTCATGAAGCGCAGTCCCAGATGGTGACGTCATGGGCTACCATGTCTGAGCCCCCGGAGGTCGAAGCCCAGCAGTGCCACGGTAACCCAGACATTTGCAGATGGTTACTCCTGGATTGGTATATGGCTGTGATGGATGGGTGTTGGAGGT
Source organism: Brienomyrus brachyistius (assembly GCF_023856365.1). Lineage (NCBI taxonomy): Eukaryota > Metazoa > Chordata > Actinopteri > Osteoglossiformes > Mormyridae > Brienomyrus > Brienomyrus brachyistius. The sequence goes on along the minus strand of NC_064541.1, from coordinate 28,537,126 downwards.
TGAGAAGCTCCATCCACAGGTGCTTCTAGACCCTTTTTGGGGAGACATTAGTCACCAAATTTTTTTGTCTCAGCCCCCCTGAAAATATATTTTTCTATACCCATTTAGCAACTTCTCCTGTGTTTTCATACATGTTTCCTACAAATTTTATAGTTCTAGACCACAACCCCACAACTAATTTTTATCATGGGGAACCTACTGGTGTCCATCCCATATTTCTTCAGACTGATAGTGGTAACCCTACTGGGGGCTGACTACCCCTAAGGGTCAAAGCCTGGAATCACCTCTGACTCCATCCCATAACTTCCTTGACATTGAGTCTTGTAGGTGACCTGTATGGGACCCAGGTGACTAGAGAGAGGAGGAGGAAGCCGGAATGTCCCAACACACCAGGTCAGAGTCTAAAACAACACTGTACACCCTTGTGCAAATGAACTGAAACGAGTTCAACATATCAACATATCAGTATATAACATGACCTCCTTTTTGTAGTAGCATTTGGATGTGATTTGGCATAGAATCCAACAGTCTTTGATGATCTTGGGGTGCCAGTACCTTACTCGAACTAACTCCTGAATAAACGTATCTTATATTATGTTTTCATATGATTGGTGAGTTGAACCACTCCATAAGGTTTTCTTCAGCACATCTCAAAGGTTAGATTTATATTACATCATGGGGACCCAATGTCCCCCACAATGTAATAAACACTTGGTATTTTTTAACATTGTGGGGTCCATTTTTCAGGTCCCCACAAAGATCTGTAAATGTAATCAAAAAAATAAAAATGCCAAAGGTCTAATTATTTTTTTTTGGTTCCTTATGGTTATGGTTAGGGCTGGGTAGAGGTTAAGGTCATCATTTTTGGATTAGAGTTTTCCACATAGAAATGAATGGAGAGTCCCCACAAAGATATAATTACAAATCTATGTGTGTGTGTATGTGTGTGTGTGTGCTCGCACATGTATGTAGCATTAGAAGTGTGATAGCACGGTGAGCAACTGCAGATATTGGAATCACAGTTGTGGATATTGGAACCCTCCATCCCCATCCCAGAAGAGGGAACCAACCATTTTGCCGAGCCAGAGAAAACACTAGCATGGACAGCACAAAGTCATACGGTTGACTCTCTTCAATAGATGAGTCATTTTTGGCACTTTGGATTTGCAAAACATTTAGTGAAATCCAAAGATCTTATTGTGATTTTACTTTGTTCTTCATTTTCAAGTTGTGCTGCCAGCTTCAGCGAGGATATTGGGACATGAATCAAAATGACTCCAAAGGGATTGTAGCATGTAAAAATTGCCCGTTCATCCAATCATAAATCAAGAGCTCTGCCATGTGCATACCTCATTCTGCGTGTTAGTCTCTGAAAGAGATAAAGAAGTATAGCCTGGATCCATGAGCCATGAATCCTCCTGTTGTCCCTTCTGTGACTTTAGTGAAAGTGAGATGCCCGAAGTTTAAAGTGGGACCAGTTCAGAAGGTGGCTTCACTCATATACATACAGCTTAAATGGGCTTTCAGTGCCCCTTATAATAATAATAATAATTATTATTATTATTATTTTTATTATTATTAATAAATGGGCTTTCAGTGCCCCATATTCCCTGCATTGCATCTGCAGCTTTTGGGTTAGGATCTGGACTCCTGTGTCCTGCACAGGACATGTGGGTACCGAACATGTAGGGGTGGGTGGACAGGTGGACTTCCTCCAATATAAGGCTGCTGGGATTAAGCCAGACCGACTTCAGACCGTTCAGTAGCATTTGTTATGTAAACAACCCTGGGCCCCCCTTTCTAGTGGCCCCTGCTGGTTTCCCCCTTTTTTTATCAACAAAACATATAAATGAAATATCCACTCCAAACCATTTTTGAATTTTGTTTAAGATATTATAATCTATAACAATGTAATGCATCTTCAGTTCGGCGAATCAGTCAACTGGCATGACACTCCCCTCCCGCCAGGGCGAATTTTACCAACAGCACTCCTGCCCCCCACCATGATTTATTGTAGGCTTTGATTAGCAGGTTATTCATGTTCCATCATGTTCCCTCTTGGTTGTTTCTTTTCAAAAAGCTCAAAAGACCACCTATGGGGCCCCTACCCATGTCAGCCTAGAGCCCATATACAGTAAGTGCTATTTCAGCGATGGAACGATCTGCATCTCTTAACTAAAATCTCCTGCTTTGTCACTGGATGAAAGCTGTGCCAATTTAGATAAATGTGTCTGCTTAGAGAAAACAATAATTAACACAATATGGGAAGGTCAGCCTGTGTTTCTGTATTGATACACACTTCCTATTCATATACTCATAAAGAGGCTAAACATTTTTATTGGGAAACGTGCACGGTCAGTGCATTTGATCCCAGATCTGACACAAAAAAAGATACAAACCACATGGAAGTCATTTAGCTGATGGAATGGACTGAATGAACTAAATGGAAAAAAATGCCAACACTAATTAAGCACATATTTTTAATAATTTATAAACACATTCATAATGCATTGTACTGAGCATACTGCACGAAGCATTACAAACATGGCTGTAAATATGTATGAAAAGGCGTTATAGCCATGTTTATTATGCATTATGACTGCCTTATGAGGCCAGATACCTTTATAATGCAGTACAGAGCACCCTTAATGCTTATACTGACCGTTATAATGCATGAAGGTATCCATAGTTCATTATAGATAACAGCTTCGTAAAGCATCCATAATGCATTATGCACATGCCTATAATGTGTTATGCCTTTTTATATGTATTTATAGCCATGTTGATTATTATTCATTATGAATGTGTTTACAAATGACTAAAAACATGGCCTTAAGTAAAGTATTACCAAAAATCACACGAAGGTGGGATAAGGCCAAAGGCTCCTGGCGTGAGACTTTGCAATGCGAAGGGACACATTCAGAGAGTCGGATCACAGTGTCGTCTTCTTCTGGCCCCATATCTGTGTACGGCTAAAGTGACGAGTTTGACGCAGTACTGCAGTGGGTAACCTGTGACCTCCCTTAGGGCATTGGCAACATTATGGTCTCCTTCTCATGTACACAGACGTCACCGTTATAGTTCTGTGGTGTAAGATATTTCCTGAAGTTAGCCTGCGTGTTACGTACAGTACTGTACGAAAGACTTACGCCGTCAAAGTTTAATTATCTTCATGTTGATAGAAAACTATGATTTTATGTCTGTAAAAGTGTATCAGCGTAAACGTATCAAAACCTCTCCTGAAATCAAACCAGTATTTCCAACAATCATCCAATGCACCCATATATTTTTTGACTCCACCACTAGTGAACCTTGTGTTGCTAATCAGTATCTCACTGACTGTTTAAACTAGTTGAATTAAATTACTTAAGTGAGCTGGTGGTGAGTTTTAATGGCTGAGGTTTGGGAACTGAAGCGGTATTCATCTAGCCGTCCAGAAAGATATCAGTATCTCTGGAGAACAGAGGAAATTCTTCTTAGGTTTTATTGTGTTAATGTGCATATGTTCTCATGTTAAATTGTGATTTTGTTCTGAGCAAATGTACACTTACTACCCGGATAAATAGCTGTAAACATTTCCTAATCAAATCCTACAATAAATCATGGTGGGGGCAGGAGTGCTGTTGGTAAACTTTGAGCAGATACAAGAATCCATGTAGTTAGCAGCAGGTCTAACAGTGTCACTTTTGTTTATATGCAGTACTGTGCAACAGGGATTATCAGTCTGTACGTACATGCAGGGCATTAAGAGTATTAAGTGCCCCTGGGCCACAGCACACATGACATCATTTCAGAAATAAACAGAGCTGATGGGTGGCTCACAGAATTCAGAGATGCATCTAACACTGGGGGGCGGCATGGTGGTGCAGTGGTTAGCACTGTTGCCTCACTCCTCTGGTACCCGGGTTCGAGTCTCCGCCTGGGTCACATGTGTGTGGAGTTTGCATGTTCTCCCCATGTGGTCGTGGGGTTTCCTCCGGGTACTCCGGTTTCCACCCCACAGTCCAAAAACATGCTGAGGCTAATTGGAGTTGCTAAATTGCCCGTAGGTGTGCATGTGTGAGTGACTGGTGTGTGAGTGTGCCCTGCGATGGGCTGGCCCCCCATCCTGGGTTGTTCCCTGCCTCGTGTCCATTGCTTCCGGGATAGGCTCCGGACCCCCCGCGATCGAGTAGGATCAGCGGTTTGGAAAATGGATGGATGGATCTAACACAGGGAAACATTACACAGGGCTTTTCAGATTGCCACAATACACAATCATACACTATACAACCATATTAAATGTATGAGATATTAAATCTTATTCTCTTGTTAAAAGACATTCTTTTAACATGGGCATGCTCGCACACTTTGAAATGACATGAAGATCATTTAAACTTAACTTTGCTTGACTCCCTAAGACCTTTGCACAGTACTGCATAAAATCCAAAGTGACAGTATTGCTTCTCATATATCTTTGGACAAAGTAAACAATACGCTTAAGTTAAGGTTAGATGAGAGGCACCCATGAGAAAACAAACAGGATCTGTTTGCGCAAGGCAATACATATTCATGGGAGAGTTTTATATCAGGAAAAGAGCAGCAGAGTAGAAGGCATTGCAGGGCTTGACACGAGAGGCCGCATGCTGCTGATACCCTGTGAGACATGGGAAGCTGATATGCATGAGCTGGTCACTGCTGACTGCTAATCTGGGGGGGCGGTACTTCAGGATGAGATGGAGGGATGTGGAGAAAGTGCAAAATGGAAAATAATGGACAGTGGTTAATGGGAAGGAGGAAGAGAAACGGGAATATGGAAATGGAAAGCTCATACCCTGGCAGGAAAAATGGGGGGGGGAGATGGGGGAGGTGGAGATGGGGAAGGAAAGAAAGAGAGATCAAGGCTGACGATTAAACCAGGAGTGAAGGGTGGACAGAAGAAAGGACCCGGAAGAAAAGGAAAGCTGCATGTGAGAAGTGCTATAAAAGTGTCGTAAACACAGAAGCTTATTAGATGCTGATGAGTTCCTGCTCACACATTTCAGGCCCAGATCTGCCTCTTATATAATCCCAATGACCAAATACAACAGCATTTTGCTGTCAATTAAAATAATTAACTAAAATGGTTGTCACTGCCATCTCACCTCCGGAGTTGGGGTTTGCATGCTCGCCTGGTATTCTCCACTTTGGGTACTCTGTAACTTGTCTATAATATACGTGTGTGTGTTTGTGATTCACTGGCATGCCATCCAGGGTGTTCATCCATTTAGTATATCTGTAGTACTAGTGGATGGATGGATGGAAACCTGCCACACATAATTCCTTGGTCCAGGGGCAAGATTACTTCAACTGGGCCCCCCAACCACTAACTTCCACCATAAACCCTGATGAGGGTAATCATCAGCTTAGGGTCTTAGTACTTAGGCTGGGCTTGCAGTGCCCTGACATTTCTTTTTTAAAGGAGCCTTTTCCATACTCTGCGTTCAGATTCTGAGCAATATAGTTGTTTTGGCTGCTCAGTCTTCCCCGCAACAACGCTAACTGATCTCAGATGGACTTTATTTTCCTTTGCTTCTTCCCAAGTTTACACACTGTACCTCATTTAGAGCCGGCTGATTTGATTTAGAATTTATTACGGTGAGGAGAGCTCTACTTGTGATAGATAAAAGGAAAACATTATTGATATATTGGCCATGTTGTAACCTAATGTAATTTAAAGAATGATTTAACTTTCCAAGCAAAGCATTCTACGGGTGACCTGACTAGCACAGATACGGGTTCTGATGAAAGCCGTCTGCTTTCGTGTCCACAGAATATAATTGGATGTAAAACTCAGCCCCTGATTGAAACTAATGTCTGAGGCTTAGCACTCAACATGCGAATGCACAGTATACATTTATTTTTGAAATCATGTATCCTTAATGGTACATTAGTCGTGATCTTGCTCTTTCTGCTGGAAAATCCACAAACTTCCACTCTGAATTTATACTGTGCCATGTGGGCCAGATTTATTGAAATTAATGGCTGTTTGTGCAAAGCAGATGGGCAAAATGAACAACATAGCAAGGGAGCAGTAACTGGTGTGATCAGTGTTTTCATAAGTGTTTAATCTGAATATGAATATTGAGAAGATCACATGCTCCAAGGTCACCCAATCCAAGGATCACCTTCATAAAGAAAAACTAATTTCCAGTTTTCTGTCAAAACATTAAAAAAAACATTTCCGTTCCCTGAACTCTCAGGGTTTCAATTCATTACATTTCTGTGAAACCCCGTTCACAGTCGTCTTGGACTTCAGAGAGGCTGCTTGTTTTTTCAGCCCTTTCACAGTCAGAGCTCATACTGGACATGATGAGGTCAAGAAAATCAGAAGAGTTTGTGATCTGAACAGGATGTAATTCAGCCAGCAGCTGCAGAGAGCAGTCAAACACATAACTAGATGATACCATCAAAATAAATGGGGGTGAAGACGACTCATTTACTTGCAATTAGTTAACTGTGACAATACAAGTCACAGTTAATTCTGCGATTAGCAAATGCCTGTTGGTAACTTCTTTCAAGTGAGAAACTATATGAGCACATAAGAACATAAGAAATTTACAAACGAGAGGAGGCCATTCGACCCATCAACAACGGTATGTGGAGCTTTGTTTTTGCTTAAATTTAAATGGTTAATAAATGTTTTAAGGTAACTTACAACCAATTTATTAATATGGAGCTATGAACTTTTCCCTCCATCCATCCAGATACTGCTCAGAGTATGAAGGCCAGAGATACAGCCTGGGCAGACAGGCTGTGGCACTGCGAATGGCCTCTACAGGCTGCCATCATTCTTCTTTTTCCGGTCTAATCTTGGATTGTACTTTACTGAGATTTATTCCTGAGTTTTTGATTCCTTGTTTTTCTTTTTCATGCCTACTGTTCCATGAAGCCCCCGAGCCCTTGTGTAACATGCCTTTCCTACAGTAAGTGGACACACTGTATTTTCATCATTGCTTAGGGCCACAGCCGCACACAGCCAAGACATGCATGGGTTACGCAGCTACTAACTTGAAGTCAGATGCACATCACATATCAAAAGTAACTAAGGAAACAATACTAACTGTTTAATTTTCCCTGGTTGGGTTGAGTTCCTCAAGTCACAAGTGTTCTGCCGATTTTCAATTTAATTTTTTTAAAATGGGGAGGTGGGGGGGGGGGGGCATGTTCAGGGGGATGCCTAAGACTGCTGAAGTCCTGGATATTTTTTCTGCGATCCCAAACTGGTCTTGCCAGCTATAGGTTACAATAGTGAGGCCATGGTATAGGGGATCATTTCAATCACATACTTTTGAGTAGTTTGACCATTTGGATGTTCAGATCTGATACTTGGCCATCCCTGACCCCTCCCCCCACTATACTCCCCCCCCCTTACTTCTGCAGTGCTAAGGTTCATCTGTCTCAATTTTATTCTCACCAAATGCACACAAACACACTCGCCCTGACCACACAACCCAATCTCTCCAGGTTTTTCCAATTCTTATTAGGACATGAGAGGTAATCCTTTTGTTGACATTACAGTTGAGCTAACCACCATGTTATTTAATTAAGTTGTAATTAATCCGCATAAAGATTGCGATCACCATCATTTGCTATCAGGCAAAATAGCTTACTGACAGATAGCTAACTCAGTTAGCTGGCTAAAAGCCAAGTTTTCCACTTAGTAAAATGCAACGATATGTATAATTAAAAAACATATTATGTGTTTTCTGCTACATTTGATGTTTCGTGTATTGACTTTGTTCTTGGCATATTTAGGGTAGTTGGATATCGACGGGCATCTTAAGATTTTTTTTGTTTCTTGTTGGAGCGCTGGAGCAGAAGCTGGGGTGTGATTCAGCAGGAAATGGTTAGAGGCTGCAGAGAGAGAACTGAAGCGTGCCTAATCAGATGGGTTTGAACAGACTGACTTGAATATATTATCTTTGATAAGACTTGTGCTATAAATAAATCAAGCAGGCTGTATAATGAGGAGAGCCATTGTCATTGTTAGCTCTATGTGATAATAGTGTCTGTCTAGCTCTGCAGATGAACTTCTGTACTAATGATGAGCATTTTGGAGTTACATGACAGTCGTTCTCTCTTCAGTGTGAGGTGGCAAAGGGGATGCTAATGTAGAACAGACTATGGTGGAGGGTCATGCAGACAGCATGGGGATAAGCTCCTGACGTTGGGACGCTTTAGACACAGTACTGGGTGTGGCCAAATGCCCCTAGACACACCCATGGGTGTGGACAAATAGCTCTAGACACACCCCTGGGTGTGACCAAATGGCCCTAGACACACCCATGGATGTGGCCAAACAGCTCTAGACACACCCCTTGGTGTGGTAAAATGATGCTGGGTAATCAGGTAATCATGCATACCACGATGATTCAGTCCACCTTTTTTTATTCCCCAGTATTTTGCAGAGATTACATACTTGGATACTTAATTCGATGCACATAAATGATCACCAATGTTGTCTTCTAACACACCTATTCTCTTTTTGCTGATTATATACATACAGAATTCTTTAGACAGAATCCCTGACTTCTTGGTTATTGTTCATTTAGACAGTCCACATAAAAATATCACCAAGAATCACTGGTAAACATTTCAAATATGGTGTTAATATAAATTTATTAAATAGTTACATGAAAGGACTGAACGTACAATACAGTTCTGTGAAAAAGAATAATAATGGTTAAACATGTTGGTGCAAATCTTTGATATTATATCTGTCAAAGTGTGGCAGCTTAGCCATTTCAACACCTCAGTATTTGCAGCAACCGTTCATAACACAAATATGTTTTTGATTAAATCATTACCCCACCTTATATGGCTAATCAATGCATCATTAAATTTAACCAATTTTGCATTATAAATTTATTGAGCTGGTGGTGACATATAACAAATACACAGAATGGCTGGGGTGCCCCTGAGGAGAGGTTTGGGAACTTCTAGCCATCCAAGAAGATATCAGCGACTTTTTGGAGATCAGAAGGAATTCCTCTGAGTTTTTCATCATGTTACTGTTAAATTCTTGATTTGATAAATTCTTGTTAATGTTAAATTCACTTTTTTCCTGAACAAATATTCCCTTACTACCCTTATATCTTTTTAAAAGTTTGGCTGAGACTTTGGCATAATACTGTACATTATAGAGAATCATTAATATCGCATCGAAAAGCAGGAGCCTCAGCTGTGTCTCTGAGGTTCAGTGTGATAATGTTGTCTGTATATGGATTACTAGAGGGACCCATTCGTGATAAGCAGGGGTCATTTAAGGGCAGGACATTAGAGTATGGCGAGAAACGGAGAGCAAACAGTCTTAAAAGGCCATAAAGTGCTCCATATGTTCACAGCTCTGTCCACAAAGCAGAGCTGAGGCAATGTGTGCATGTGTGTGAGTGTAGGTGTGCCTAAGTGCAGGTGTACCTGAGAGTATGTGAGCGACAGTGCAGGTGTACCTGAGAGTATGTGAGCAACAGTATAGGTGTACCTGAGAGTAGGTGTGCCTGAGTGCAGGTGTACCTGAGTGTAGGTGTACCTGAGAGTAGGTGTACCTGAGTGTAGGTGTACCTGAGAGTAGGTATACCTGAGTGTAGGTCTACCTGAGTGTAGGTCTACCTGAGTGTAGGTCTACCTGAGAGTAGGTGTTCCTCAGTCTTAGAGGTTAGTCCCAGTAATTCAGAGATCATTAAGTATAGCTGAGGGAGTGAAGGTACTAACGTGTGAAAAACACAGGTTTAGAGAACATTCTGCTGTGATTAGACCATTGAGGCATAATGACCCCGTCAGGCGGAGATACACAACGGCATTCAGTATGAGGGTGGCCTTCTCCTTTCCAGCAACACTATTCCTGACCCGTGTCTTATTATTTTTTTTTCTATCTTGGCAACCCAGCCGCATTTTTGCAATCAGATTCCTGATTCTGATAGTCTTCTTGGTACTTCAATACTTTTGATAAGTGAACATTATTGTTGCGGAGAAAGAAAGGGCTAGACAGGGTTATGACAACAATGGAACACATAACCTAAATTACTCTAATTCCTAAAAAAGATATTAGCAGGATTACAGCAGTTATAGCTGTAGAGCCCCAAACCTGATTCTGCCTGTTTTAACCAGGTCTGAAGGATTCCCCACTGCTGGGGCTGGTACTGAGTGACATCATACCGGGATCCCGCTGTTGGGCTCATGTTCTTTCCACCCAAGCCAAGGTGCTCTGGCACTTACATTGTGTCATTCCTCCCCTTTCCCTGTTCTTGTATTATTCTGCATAAACGATGCAGTTTTGTCTCACAAAACACCCATGTAAAACCCGTCGGGGTTACCCTATTGCAGTGGTTCTCAAACTTGGTCCTCTGGCCCCACTGCCCTGCTTGTTTTCCAGCTATCCCTGCCCCACACACTGCTGATTACCTGGATCAGGTGTGTTCAGTCAATCAGAAGCTGAAAGACAGCTGGGACTTGTGTGTGGGGCAGGGATAGCAGGAAAACAAGCAGGGCAGTGGGCCCGAGGACCGACTCTGAGAACCATTGCCCTATTGTGAACGACATCATATGAAATTAAAATAAATTTAATTGAATTATTAGTTATTATTAGTATTACTGAGCTACCCCTCACATAATATTCAGTCAACCTAAAGATAACAATAACTCGGTGACTGAACAGAGGCATCAATCCATCGATCGATCGATCGATCCATCCATCCATCCATCCATCCATCCATCCATCCATGGGCGTCGTCAGATCCAGTCACTCAGGGCTATAGCCCTGACTGTTCTAGCCCCGATGCCAATCTCCCTGCAAAAACAAGATAAGTTAAGTGCCAGGTAAACCCGACTTAGCCCCAGGTCTTTTCAATAGCTAGAAAGGTCCCTACATCCATCCATCCATACATCCACACACATACATACATACATACATACATACATACATACATACATACATACCTGCTTCCTACTTAATTTATAGGAACGTCACATCAGCTGCTTCAGATACTTCATCTGGAACAGAGACTAAGCTATATGAGGAAAGTAGGAATTTAGTAATAAAAACAGTCAAGAGAACCTGGGCTGGAGTAAATCAGTGGCACATGCATCGCAGGGTTTCAGAGAGGAAGACGTCACCTCTCACCTTCACACAACAGCAGCCAGACAGGCCTACATACGTAATCACCCTCCCCACCCCACCAACCTCAAAGCAGACTAAAGCACAGCTTACAGGGTGTAAACACCCATCGTTTTCCAAAGGCTTAATGTATAAGTTATGCTACAGCCATGTTATGATCTTGGTTTCAGTGGACAAATGATTGAAGAAACATCTATATTATTTTCAAGAGCAGCTCATGTGTGTTTACAAATGACTGTCAATTGTTCTTTTCCCATTGTCATGGATGCATTCATTTCCCATAACTGTGTATCCAATGCAGTGTGGCGGTGAGCCGAGGGCGTACCGCGGTATTCACAGGCCAGAGGCCACCCGGCATCCAATGTCAGCCCATCGCAAGCAGCTCTGAGACCAGAGAACCCAGAGGAAATCCTCAGGAACACAGGGGGATAGTGCATATACTACAGAGAGAGAGAGAGAGAGAGACAGAGGTCAAATACACACAGATTCTGCTTCTATTTTCTCTTCCATGTCCTGTCCCCAAGAAAGCCATAAATAAGGAAGAGGAACAAGGACTGGCGTAGGAGAGGAATGGGAGAGAGTATTAAGCAGAGCATGAGGTAGTGAAAGAAGCTAGACTGCATACAGACTGGAGGGCAGAGATGATGATGCAGAAGCATGGCCCAGTGTCACCTCTAGAATGAAAGAGGCCATTCCTGATGACTCAGTGGGCCAAGTCCAGCCACCCACCCCTCCCACATCCACACAGACCAAACCGCAGTTTACAGGGTGAAAATATCCACGGTTTCCCAAAGTCTCCTCTGCACGTTTAAGGACCGCAGCCAGAGAGTGACTGTTATTTTCCCAGAGTCTGCAGCTTCTGGGGGAGATTAATGACTGTGAACCTAAAGCGTGGACAGTGTAGTTAGTCATCTTGTGTAAGTCTGAGAGAGATGAGCTCAGCGAGAGGGAGTTCCATTACAACTGGCGACTCTGTGAGCTCGCTGTTTGCCTTTTTTATGGGGGCAACCCCTGGTTAGCTTTTTTACCGGGAATACCAAGCAGGGTCACAGTTAAGGACCTGGATGAGTGACTGGAGCTGCTGGTTCCATCTGCATTGTTCCAAAATACACATCTGTCCTAATGGGCTTAAAAGTATGAATTGTTTTAGAGAAACTGTCAAGTAAGCAACTATATGTGAATGTTAAAGAGACTTTGGGGGAGACAGATTTGTATCAAATTAACACTTTGCAGTCTAGGATTCTGTGAAAATAAAACAACTGCCAGGGAAAATATTCCATCAGACAAACCAAAACTAAACCTATAAAGATTCCAGTGTAACAGTGAAGGGCACTTATATACAGTATTACACAGGGATTCCACCAAAAAGGAACCAAATTAACAAAGTTAAGCCAACCAAACCAGTCAGAAATTGGCTGTATACAATAACCCTCCCTCTTCAGCATGTGATATGGCCTTCCCTTGATCGGATGACCACAATTTCATCTTACCTCTCAAAGACAAGTCAATTCAAGTGACTGAGATACATCTGGTTACCATCACCTTAGTCATTAGCTGGGACTGAGCTGCTTTCATCAAAGTCACCGGTGCATAAATCTACCACATACACATACGCGAGACTGGGTGCGTGAGATCACGTCCCTGTCGATGTCATCCTGTCACCATGATACTTCACAGCTAACGTTACACCTGTGTCTTTGCAATAATTCAGCAGCGCCAAGCAAGGGTATCATGTATTTTTATCTGTTTCCTTGACTCCATTCCCAGAAAATGTATAAATATGTATATGGTATATGCAGTATGTTCACCTGCATGAGTGGACGATGACATAGTCAAAGTGTCAAAGAAGTCTTCTTCTTCCAAAGGCCACAGACGGAATGGGTCAGCTGGCGCTCTCGTCGTTAGCATGCGGGCTAACTGTACACGTTACTGGACTGGGGAGATGGATGCAGTGAGGTTTCAAAGTTACAGGGATTGGGTTTTTCGCAAAGCATTACTGCATGATTGCTGCATACTCGCATTTCACACTGTTATCTGCGCTTTTAGCCTTTTTGCACGGCAGGGTATGTTACAGGTTAGATTAGAATCCGTGACCTGCTGAAGACAGGTAACTAATTTGCATTGTAGTATTTAAAATAGAACCGTTAGCTGTTCAGAGTTATTATGGTCGGTTAGTCATGGATGAGTTGTAGCATTACAAATTAACCATGGTAAAGTAGGAAATAATCTGGGTAATATGAAATGTCTTGATGGTATAAAGACAAGTTTAGAATTTCATTAAAAAAAATATCTCGTTTCAGAGATACAGTTTCAAATTTATTTGTGAGAGGCTGCTCAGGGGTTGAGTGGCAGGTAAGGTCAGAAAGGTGCAGGAAGAGGTTTTCCACCATCTATTAACCAAGCCGAAGCAAGGAAAGCATGATAAACATGATAAACTACTGAATTACATATGTCAGCTGTTGGTCAGCTTCACCGAAAGGGGCTCATCGTGTTCGTAACCACTGTGTTTCAGCTGCCCATGCCAACAACTGTACATGATTTATAAATATGTGCTTTTGGTAAAAAGACACAATAGGTCAGTAATTGCTACTGTTTTCAGGGTTCTTTAGTGTTTTGTTGATTTTTATCCATGATACTATCCAAATCCCTAATAAACAAATCCGTAAATAATGAGTCCACTATATGTTATCGATAATGAAAACAGGTGGTAATTCATGAGGAAAAGATACTTGGAAGACCTTTTTGAGTGGTTGAACATAAGTACAGTGAACAAGACCATGGATATGACCTGAATTTGAATTGGTAAATTGCACCACTACTGTACAGTGAAGTCATCAGCAAAATAAGTTAAGGAAAAGTAACATTTTAACAGTTTATAGAAGCAATAAACTGCTTTCTACTGTACACATCTGGTCCACAGACCCCAGGATTCCCCCTGAATAGCATTAGCTGAATGCGGCACTAGCCAGTAAATAAAATCCAGGCGTAATTATAGCATAGAAATTAACTATATTTGTAATGCCTCACATTAAATGTAGAACAGGAAAGTCCAAACAGGCTCCAACAACTGCTTTGCTAGACTTTGCAGCAAGCAAGGGAAAAAGTTATGGAAAGTTTATCTATGACAGCTGGCAAATTGTCTCAAACAGCATAAATAGAACAAGTTTGTAATGTAAAATCTATTGAGTAAACAGCAAATATGTTAAAAGAACGGTTTAATGTCATTCCATTAAAAAAATTTGGAAAAATGTCAAATTCCCTCCTGTTTATAGTGACAGACACTGAGATATACCTAACATGGACATGATTTAAAAGAAACTTTAGTTGGATTTTCTTGTTGGACTGCAGGCGAGGTTCATAAGAGCATGGATTCGGTTGTAAATTTCGGGAAACTATTTAAATTCAGTTGTGCGAATGGAGAAAGTGAATTACATTTAGCTATGCTATCTGTAAAAGCATAGAGAGGTATTATTCCTAGATTAGCAAATAGCCCAAATCGTAAAACATTGCTTTGCGGTCAGAAATCCAAATCCCTTTGTCTGTACACTGAAGGATTCGTGCATTAGTGTTTGAAACCTCAGGTTTTTATGTTGTCGAGTTGTTTTGCAATAAGAGCCTGGGCTGCTTTCACACGCTCTGCACCAGAAAATGTTTTCTCAAGATGCCAGATATGAAACAGAGCTTTTGCTCAAGCCCAAAGGTTTCAGCTGGAGTTCTTCTCATGGTCATACATCCACGGCTCCTTCTCCAGCATCAACCATCAAGTTTAATCAATCAAGATATAGCTCTAAGTATATTTGTATAGATCTGAGAATGGAAAGAAATGGTAAAGAAATCACCAAAGACGCCTCAAAACATGTTTTATTTGGCAGCAAACGAAGACTGCGAGTGCATGGACATGAAACAAACACTGTCGCCTAAACAGAAGTCTTAAAAACCCTAGGGTTAGCATCCAAAGTAAAAGGTGACCTCATTATCCAGTGGGGTAATACCTGTCTATCTGACAGCTGACTTAGACAGAGCTGGCCGATTGGGGATCTGGCTGATTGGGGAGTGTGGTGAGAGGAAAGAAGGGTGATCGGGGATTTGGGTGATTGGGGATCTGAGCGATTGGGGATCTGGGTGATCAGGGATCAGGGTGATTGGGGATCTGAGCGATTGGGGATCTGGGTGATCAGGGATCAGGGTGATTGGGGATCTGAGCGATTGGGGATCTGGGTGATCAGGGATCAGGGTGATTGGGGATCTGAGCCATTGGGGATCTGGGTGATTGAGGAGTGTGGTGATGAGGACACAAGAAGAAAAATAGCCAAGTTAGGACTTTAAATGCTACAATATAATGTTCCCTCACCATGTTTTTCATATCATACTCTATTTGTATTTAAAGAATGTCATCTGCTGCAGCTGCAGCTAAGAGCTTTTGTCAGGCCTGCAGGTCGGTGTGTCCAGCCTTGCTAACAGCATCCGCTCTCAGCATTCTCCATGTCCTCAGCAATTTGTAATAGAAGCTGAGATACATGGTCCCTCACTGCTTCATCTGTGGTAGATCACTCCTCCAGTTAGTATGAGGCCTACCTGCAGTGGGGATACTACACCAAGGATACTACACCAAGAACTGGGGGTTCTCCGGTAAGAAAGAATTTATCAATGCATCCCTCCATCATTCTTCTAACTACTTCTCCTTTACATGACTACGTGTGGAAAGAATTTTGTACACATTCATTTTCAGCTTTGCCACCAATATGTGTCTCTTCTTCCTGACCCGATCATAACACTTTCTGCTAGTGAATTTCAATTGACCGTTTTGGAAAAGAAGAACCAATAGCTTCTGCTTATTCAGCACAGATTTTTAGGAACAATGAGTGTAAGAGTTGCTGGGCCAAGTCAGACTGCCGGTCATTCAGTAAATAAATATTAAAGTGGATTTTCATCATGTAAACATTGGCCATTTGCTTACGTTCTTGTTTGCATCCCACAATGCACTGCTTTAGTAAGTAATATTCTACATTAATGATCTATTTGCCAAAAGAGGAACGCCCCTTTACGCAGGTTACAGGACTGTAACCTGTCCTGCCCATTGCATGGTTTTTGCAGATAATAAATGCCAGAGCCAGAAGTCACATGTCCACAACTCAATTCCTCTTCCCACTCCTTCTCTCTTCCTTCTGTATGGAAAATATTTTAATTAACTGAATTCACTCTGTGTATATGTGCTATAATTCCCTACTGTTGTGAAGTCACGGGGGTAAAAGGCAGGGAAAAGTGAAATACCTTTTATTTTTTTTATTTCTGTTTTCACTACTTCATTTTTTCACTTAGTTCCCCAAACTGAATTCAAGTCACATGTGTGGATTTTTTTTTTCCTCGGGTCACCTGTTTTCCTCATTCATCCCATCATTACCAATCTGTGTCGCCACAGCAACCTCACGTCCAGTTTAATTAGCTTCATTTAACAAGGGGAAATTACTGCAAAGACACATGTTTTATGTGAGCTGGAGGCCACAGTGACCTCCTGGGTTTTGGACTTATCAGTGCAGAGTTTCGTCATAATTGTGGAAAGGAAGTGAACTGTCCTTTAGCGAGACCAAACCCTCATATGGGTTAGCAAAAAGGAAATATGAAATTCTGGCCCACATCGAACGATACACCCAAGCTTTGTTCTGTCTTACGCATGTCTCAATCATCACACCCCCAAGTCATTCTTAGTCTCTCCAGAAAGCCTCCAACGCATGTTTGAGATCCGTACCAGGGGCTGGAGGCAGTGGAGAGGGCGCCCTCACCGCCCCCGAGGGGAGTCAGCAGGATGCGGCCTCCGACTCGGGGTCATCGTGGGTGGTGCAGAGAGGATGGCGTGAAACCTCAGCAGAGCGTATACCTACGGGCCCCATTCAGCGCGCTGAGCCCGACTGGGACAGCAGCAGGGTAAACAAGCTGGTATGCGTTCACAGTGAAAGGCTCCCCCAGGGGAGATGGCTCCTCGATGTGTTTATGTAGCGGGAAGGCAGCCCCTGTCTGCTCTGGCTAGCGCCCATCTGCTAGTTTATACAGCTGGATTTGTAGTGGAGCATGGGGAGGCGCGCAGTGTCCTACCTAACACTGGGCTATTAGTGGTGCGTGACGGTTTAGCGTCTCACCTAAATCTCCTGCATCGCTGTCCCCCTGCCCTATGCCTGCTGAGCGCAGCATTCCGCATTGTGGACTCCAAAAAAAATCTCCGATCATTATAAAAACTGTTACATTCAGTGTTCTGAAAATAGTAAGGCTTCTTAGCCTTGTCCGGTCCTCTTCAGAAACATCAGAAAGATATGGTGGCGAGATTTCTTATTAAAGAAGCTGGTACAGTATACGGCAAAGCGATTAACTCGCAAATGCAAGTCTCCAGCCTCTCAAGATTACCATAGCGAAACAAAAAACACGGCCCTCTGTTATTACATGTCTGATGAAAAAAAAAAACCATAAATGGTATAAAAAGTTAATCTAAAGGAAAACAAAGTAGTACTGGGAGGTTCCTCCTGGAATAAGCATTAAGTCTCACAAATAAAGTTTGACACAGAGACGGGAGATGCAGTGTAGCTGGAATAAACCAATGAATTCTGAGAACTTTGACAGCGGCTGGACTGTATGACTCACCCGTAGGGACTGTGATTACAGGAACAGAGAATGTGTGCTTTAGTCATACGCACACATACACTCAAGGAAGAACGAATAAAGTGACATGTAATTTTTGGGCTGCTCTCACGGTGACTTCCCCCGATGAAGCGAGCCAGGCAGCATCGCTCAGATCTCCCAGACGGGACCCATTCAGCTGCTCCGTGGGCGGTTTCCAGTCGAGCCTCTGAGATTCCGCCACATCGGAGCGGCTGTTTTTCACCCTTCGCACAGCAGGAGTGTGACACACTCATTGGAGCAGAGCAAATTGGCTTCTGAGCACATCCAATCATCTTCGGCGAGACGATGCACTCGCTCCTCCTGGCGCTGCGGAGCCTGACCTTTCTCCGGTAGCCTGAATGGGAACATCGCATGTTAGAGGAGTTGCACCTAGACTGCATTGAAGGCCTCTGGCTGCACGAGGATCATAAACAGGCTGAATGCATCTGAAAACACATCAAAGACTCGATTTAAAGGAAAATCAGGGCACTCATTACCACATAATAAAGAACTTATTCCCAAGACATTTACAAAAGCAGCATAAATATTTAAACAATCCAAGTTTATTCTAATGGGAATGTTGCTTAGAAGAACAGATGTTTCCTTAAAACTGTACTAACCTGATAAAATCCTGAGGGTGCCAGAATGCAGATATCTTCCTGTAATTCCCAAGAATTTCAGTGGTACTGTCTTGAGTAAGTCCTCCCTCTAGCACAAAATGATATATGATTAACTAGCTGGTAACTTCCAAAATGACCTCCTTGGTTTAAACTAGTCTGGCTTCTGGGCTGCTCATACCACTGTAACCGCAGTCAGGAATCTGCTTTTCTGAAGTTGGAACTGGGTATCGTGAACAATCTGACCTTCATATCTCGCTCCTCCGGAATCAGATTCACCAGCATGGAGTTAAAATCGATTAAACTTTTGTGTAACTGTCAAGCAGGTGTTTCCCACTGCTCACTATCTGATAAGTCTGTTCACTAAATTAAAACACTTAACTGCAAATGAATAGGTGAGTAATATAAGGAGTGTGGGTGATTGTGTCCTCGGGCAGATAAATGGGTGTGTTTCCTGACAGCGCCATGAGAAGCCGGCGTGTTCACGTTGTCGCCCAGTTCCGCCCCGCGACATGGGCCTTTGCTGTCCCTAGTGCCCTAAAGGGTGCATGAAGAGTCCGGTGAGGGACTCAAACCCCCCATGTAGCACCCCCTCAAGCCTATGTTTCCTGAGACAGCCTTTCGAGTGCAGCTCTGATAATTTGGCTGATACTTTTAACTGAAAGGAGATTGCACTGCATATGGGGCTGACATGGGGGTGCAGTGGTTAGCATTGTTGGCATCTGGATATCTGCCAGGGTTTTATGTGTGTGCAGTTTGCATGTTACTTGTATTATCACGGGGTTTTCTCCAGGTACTCTGCTTTCCCCCTGCAATCCAAAGACATGCTGAGTTTAATTGCAGTTATCAAATTGCCTGTAGGTATGTGTGAGCGAGCCCTGCAATAGGTTGTACCCCATCCTGTGTTGTTCCCTGCCTTGTGCCAATAGGCTCCTGATGCCCGCCCTGCCCCCCCCCCCCCCCCGAAATAGGACAAGCAGTTTCATAAAATGGATGGAAATTGCATACACAGCATACGAACTAGTACACCATTCAAGATTAAATGTTACAGACACCAGTTTACGACACCAGTTTACATCTTTAGAACTCAACAAATAATCAATTACATAAAAATATGCCATGCAATGTATATGCTGTTTAATAACTTACAAATTAATGAAGCCAGGAGCTGCAGTTACAAGCATATTTACAGGCCAAGATTCAGGGTACTAATAGAGTGAAAATGAATGAACTTAATCATTAATACATGCACCTAGGTTTGGTCAAGTTGCTGACAAATGAAGACCCAGCACCATAGTTAGACATCACGGCTGCCCCTTGCTGCCTTAAAAGGGCCACATCACCTCCTACAACATCATTTCCAGTGAGCTACCAGGGCCTGTCAGTTACTGAGGTGCTGCACGAAGCCCATTATAGCATTACTAGTTACAAGTACTCTTGGTTTTAAAAGATAAACACTTACATTTCCGGAATTTTTTTCTTTTTCATTCTGGACAAATATTTTTTTTTCTATTTGTGTGTGACTGACTTTATGAAAATTATTACAGTATGCGCTTAGAAAACATATGTACTCTTGATCTCTTTAATCGATATGGGTGATTAGATCCCTGGTTGTGGGATGCGGAGCCCTGAGGACGAGGAGAGAGTAATGCTGACTTCACGCCCTCTGGCTTAGACCTGCACCCTTTTCCGATTTCTGTAGATATCACTATCACTGTAAGCAGAGGTACCATCGAGATGCCTCCTTTACCCGAAAGATAGTATCAGATGGAAGCCAGTTTAACATGCTGCCGACGTTTGCCGGATTTAAGTGGGAATGATGAAACATCCCTAGATTGTATTTAAGGTGCCACTTGATCCACACACCGTTGCTTAGCTTGTCTGCTGTCTCTTGGCTATGTCAATGTTCCCAGAACTTTAGCCAATGTTATATGAAGGGCTTCCAAAAGTTGGCCGAGAATGTTGTTACTGTAACGGTAATAAAATGTTATTTCCACATTTTACATTTTAAGAAAGGTTTTGTCAAAATCAGTATGACAAAATTCTTTAAATGCAACTAATTGCTGAATGATGTCGTTTTATAATAAAATGCTGCATTATAAAAGTGTTATAAGTGTATAATATGGACATGCCATGCAGCTTTGAACCCATAATCTTTGAGGTATAAAGTCACTGTGTCACTCCCTGCTGTACCTTGCTCTCCGTTTGTGTATTAGCCTTAGCTGTAGTCGAAGTTATAGTAGTGGGATAACGTTCTGGGAACATCAGGAAAACTGGACAACTTAAACGTTTCCATACCTTAATCGTAACATTCAGTAAAAATTCCTAGAACAAAAAATTGTTGGCAGTGTAGGTTTTGCTCTCTGCTGCTTTTGCTGCTCAGAATCAGATACAGTAGCGAGCTAATAGCTAAGTGCTCTATAAGGAAGGAACCTTCTTAGGTAGGAAATTGCCAGATAAACGTTTTCCCCACTAACCCTTCATGTCACAGTTTAAAATACCTCAGAAAATAATACAGAAATGTTACTGCATCGTTCAGGTCAGTCAACTGTTAGGTTGTCAGTTGCCCAGCTGTAAAAATTTAATCGGATACACAAAAGCAAGTTTTTAGAGCAAATGAAACTCTGAAAGAGACATCCCTCCAAATTAAAGAATGACATCTAAAGCCCTCGACTGTGCCGACAGTGTAAGAGTTTCCTACATGTTGAAGTGATAAATCACGGCTAAAGTTGTGCCAAAGGAGATTAATGAGAAGATTTGCTCCCTGACTTTCAAGATATGTGTCATCAGACCAGTGAGTAGCTTCCTCTGCCATGCTAGGTAAAGCCTCACTGCCTTTTTGGTAAACTGGCATTCAGTCTGGTAGAGAACACATATATTTAGGGCTGATCTAAAGACAGAGCGGTAGTGGCTGTATCATCTTGCATAGACAGAGACTGAAAAGAAGGATTGGAATAAGAAAAAGAGGAGGGGAGAGGATGCTCCTAGCCTAAAATGATCTCGCAGGAGATAGAATAATGAAGCTAGTGGAAATCCTGATCCAGACTATCTGCTGATAGAATTATAATCCCTGTACAAGCTGTAAAATGGCCACTGGGGACTCCCAAGAAGCAGGGCGGCCCCATTTGAAGATGGTGAGACAAGGGAAGTTTGCAGACACATTACAACAGCAGAGGATCTGTATTTCAAGGAGAAGCGGTTCCTCCTATGGGGGGGGCTGCCAGCCGGACTCAGGCGGTCCTGGCCAGACGGCTCTCTTCAGACATGCAAGCAGAGCGGAAGACCATATGCTTCCACCCGCTGCTGGGGAAGGAATGGAGGAAAGGTTTTCTCAGCAGCACAACTCCGCTGGGAGTTGGAATGAAGTGCGTTGCTTTTCTACCTGCCCATGTCTGTCAGATTGTCGGTCTGCTTAACCATCAGGCTGCGCCTGTCTGTCTTTCTGCTTATTTCTCTCACCTAGTCTCTCTACCCCACCGGCCATTCAGTTTGGCTGGACCTCACCTATCAGGGACGGATTTCCCCACCAAATACTGAAGGGTCACTCTATCATCATTGTCCTCAGTGTAATTCACTTTCCCTCTGTTCAGGAGCCCTGCCTATAAGCCTACATGAGTACTGACATGCATGTGGTGGCTGTGGCAGCAGGATGCAGTGGGCGTGCCCTCTGGGGAACTCTGGGTCCCGTGTTTTTGCTCACAATTTCAGGAAGGTGGGCTACATTTGGCTCTGACATCATCCACCTCTACAGGACTGATGCTCTCCTATGGACAGTTCCCACAGCGAACTGTATAGCTGTACAGAGGAACCTCAAGAAAGGCACAAGTAACAACAGTCCTCAAATTACGGCAACGGAACTACAGCCGGCCCTGGTTTCAGTCAACAGAGGAAGAGCTGCTTCCTCGCTGAAAGCATAATAACCAGACTGCCTCAACCAGCTAACTAGGTTATTCATACTAATCAGGCAAGCAGTGATGTTGAATACAGTCCATGCTCTAGACAGGAATGTTGTATTCTGCTCACTGGGGGAGGAGGAAGAGGGGCCTCTATCAATTGGCTATTTTAGGTAACCGGTGGCCTGTACTACAAAGCGGGGTTACTGGCTTATCGAGGTAACTTGTCGGATTTAAGGTAGTCTGGGAAAAATGTAAGCGAAGGAATATGAAGTCCATTTAAACTGTGGTACCTTAAATCCGACAACTTACCTCGATAAGCCAGTAACCCTGCTTCGTAGTACAGGCCACAGGTAAGCTAGGATGACGAGATAACCCACGTCAGGGAGGACACTCTGAGCTAGGACAGGATTTGTAAGATACCACTTCAATTAAAAGAACCTGGATTTCACTTAAGTTTTTTGCTGTCTGCTGATTGGTCAGGCTCTAATGTGTCACTAATATTAATGTGAAAGAAAGTTCAACTAAAGACTTTCTATATATCATTATAAGTTGAAAAACAGGCCATTTAACAGTCTATGTGCAACTGAGAGGACCAGTACCCCTATAGCAGGGGGCATTCCATTGGCTGGTGGGTGGCCTATTGTGATTCTCCTTTCACTGAGATGCTGAATCATATTTCTGCAGCAGGTGTTCTGGCAGGATGCTTGTTTTCAATGCACATAAATATTAATTAATTGTACTTAGTGTGTTCCCTGGACAGTAAGTACATATGGTTTAGGGACTGCTGTACTGCTGACGCAGAGACTTTCTCCTTAGCGCGATAGCTCAAAAAGTATTTCATGGATCCTTTTCAAACTTTGCAGAATCATTGTTTGGATGATGATCTGTAACTGATTAAATTTGAGATTTGAGGAAAAAAGTGCCCTAAAATTTAAGTAAAGATACTTAGGAAAGGTGACTGCAAAAGACATTTGACCTTATCAATATAACTCAAAAAGTATTTGATGGATCAAAAACATACAAATCGCATTGATACAAATCGCAACAAAAACAACAGTGCTGTGTACCTGCAAAGGAAGGAAACGGAGGCCGCAGTAGACACTTGGTCTTATGAACTCAGAAACTCAAAAAGGATTTAATGGATCGTTTTCCCAGGATCATTGTATGCGTGAATCCTATTTCATTTTGAGACAATCTGTACCAAAACTGAAGCAGTGCCACTTAGTAGTAGCACATGAAGGGACAGCCATAGACGCAGATCTGGTAAACCTGATTAATTTGGAATAAGTCACACTTTATGAAGTTAGACTTTTCATAAAGATTTTATGGAAAGGTGGGGAGAGTAGTGCATAGGTTGGGGGAGAGCATGACGGTGCCGTCCAGGGGAATACATTGTTGTTCTGACAGCATCTAGTTCAAATATTCTACAGTAACTTCATCTGTATGTCAACTGTGGGAATATGAGGCGAGGCCACAAGACATAGAGCAGCTCACTATTTAGCTTAGAGTCATTGGGGATCTTTCTGAATTGGATCCACATTATGGCTTAATGAAACATTTCCCATATTTTCCAGCTCAATACAATCCAACTCCTGATGTTCACTCAGCGTGTTTTGCAAACTTGGTCCCAGGCTTGGGCATATTCTCAGATGAGAGGCTGTAAAATAACCTAGATCCCCAACTGCAGTGACCATCAGCTCATTCTATTTGACATATATTTCTATGAAATTGCCAGCCCAAAAGTAATATGTAAAATGCAATTGTGAGGGTCAAAGAAAAGAAGTCACATATAGCAGAATCTAAGAGTTATGCTGATGAATAATCAGGAACCTTATTACAAATTAGGGGTCATAGTCTGACGTAAGGAGCTGCTTTAGCAATCAGTCATTCTCACTAAAGGTCATGTCACTAGAAACATTGATACACCGCAGACGCAGAATCACATTCCATGAGATTTTGGTCTACACAAATCACACACTTGGAATCAAGGATGTGCCTTACACACTAGGTGGAAATATGGCTTGCTTTTGAAAGTGAAGTAATTGCATTTACTGGTGTGGAATAATAAGATTCCACTTTCTCCATATTAAGGAAGCAGCATGGGGGTTGTTCTCGTGCAGTCCTTGGAGAGCGCGTTGAGTGATGAGCTTTCAGTGCCATCTTTTCTTGACGTGTGAAAACAAGGAGGGCCCTGGGTAGCTCGCTCGTCACAGGTGTCCCCCAGAGACTCACAATGACGCAAAGCTATCTGGCTCCACTTCAGCGATTCCTTTTCCGAAGGTGCTGCTCAGTAGCTCGTAATGGTTTTGCTGTGATATGGTCAAACAGCAGAGGGACGTTAATTCCCCCTGAGAGCGTTATCCCCCCTCCATGACTGCACCGACTTGACAGATGTGGGCTTCCCCAGGGAAACCAAGTCTCGGGAAGTTTGCTGCTTTGAAGTTAGGTCTCATTACAGCGAGCCTTGTGTCTGGCTAGACGAGCTCTTGAAGATCTTGGAGAGGAGGCACATAGACAAGCATCATACTGTTTATTAGAACTGGCTTAAATGTGGCATCAGGCGTCGTCGATGCAAAAAAAGTTATAAAATGGATCAAAGAAATGTGCCCTGAACCGATGTCTAATTGAAACAATCTCAGACTCCAACAAATGCACAAATTCATGTGTATAAATAGATTGATTTCAGGCCAGTGTTTGATTGAAGCCTGCTCTGTGTGAAAATTCAGGATGCAAGCTTGCTGTTTTCTCATAAAGAGACTTTATTGCGAGGCACAGCGGATGTTGTCCCATTATGATGTGCTTTGAAATGTTTTATGGCGGCTTACAGCATTTTTATTTATAGCCCCGGAGCCTGAGAGTGCGTGTTCCTGGGTTTGCTTTTCTTTTTCATTCTGCAAAGGGCAGGGCTGCTTGCAAACGCCTAATAAGCTCCATGAGATGGAAGATTGTCGGTTCCTGAGCTTCCCTCTGCCACGCTGCTTCACTCCCGTACCACTGTGAGTGGATGTCGAGGTCATCAGACAGCAATGATGAGGCCATCCGTCCTCTGAACTCATACAGCACCCAGGAAAGCTGTGTAGAGCAGAGGAAGTAGACAGAAAAAAACTTTCATGGCACTTCTTATGTGGATGATTGAAGTTTATGCAATTGTATGTATGTATATTCCTGCCTGCTGTGTAGCTGCAGGCATTCAGAAAGCTAAAATGTTTAATGGAGGCTATCAAATGGCAGATATTCCTTATAAAGCAGGATCTTAGCTTTGCTGCACTGTGGTTATGATAATAAAATGGTTATGTGGGTATGATGTCAAAACATGCCCTTTTCATAGAGTGAGAGACAGTGTGCTTGATAAAAGGGTAATTATGTGTTAGTTCTTGTCACAATTACTAGGTGCCAGATTTTGAGCTCTGAATGTACCCAAGCAGCCACGTAAAGGAAACAAGCCATTTTCTCGATAATTTGCTTGCTATCCATCCTTGGTCACTGAGCTGTTTGCTGTATACCTTCATGCCGTAGCTATAGATATGGTCTGGTTGTCGGTGGATCTGAAAATATACAGCTTCAGGAAAAGTATGTAACCAAACAGAAGGATATACTGTTTTTGGTGAAGGCTGAAATAATGAAGCGGGCGATGCCTTTCGCGGTTTGAGCATGAAACACTGAGCTTGCAGGCCCCCTTTAGGGGTAAAGGTTAAAAGAAGCAGGCATGAAAGAAGCCAGCAGAGATCACCAGAGCAGAGCCAGAAGGTCCTCCTGAACATCTGCTGTGGGGCTAAACACCAGCTTGCTTTCATTTGGCCCTCAGACAGAAGGAGTGAAGATGGGGGGGGGGGGGGGCGGGCAGTGTGGACTGAGCCCCCCTTAGTTAGCCTTTGGGTTCTGCACTATGCTGTAAACAGAAGGGCGCTCAAAGCTTGCTCTGTTTACACTCCCCCCCCTCCACCTAACCCCATCCTCATCAAAATGCATGCCTACAGCAAGCCAGTAGGGGCCCCGGTATGCTGGCCAAGGGGCGGGGTGGGAGTGGGGGGGCTCTCCACCACTTATACCGATCCCTCTGGTCACTAACAGGGATAAAGATGCATCACATATTACCCCCCCCGACAAACACACACGTAACCTCCAGCCTGGGAGCTGGACTGTTTCACTCAAGGGCTTCTTTTCATTCCATCGCTTAGGTTTTGCACAGCAGCCGAATCATCCACAGCGCAGGAATTAATACGGCACAGATCTGCTGCACCCCTGCAGATGCATATTTGCATTTTTAATTTTTTATGATTTCTTCACATTTGGGTAGTGCACACAAGCACGTGCTGTGATAACTGCCAAGGAATTAAAAAAGGCTTCCATATACTTGCAATCTGGATAATAATGTGACAGGTGAGGTGGATGAGCTGGAAGCAGCACAGTCATCAATAAAGGACTGATGTCATTCTTTAGCAGGCGGCCCTCAGCCTGTGTCCTGGTGCCACAGCCATGTTGCCAAGCTCCGTGGTTTTTGGTGAAGCTCTCCAAAGCATTTTTATGTACTTTTAAAAAATACTAGTTTAAAGAAATTGCTTCACTTAATGGCAAGAGCTGAAGAGCTATTGATGCCTCCTGCTTCAGCTGAAAGGACAGCTCTGCCGTGCGGCAGCTAAAAACAAGCTGTTGTTACTTGTTAGAGCTGTGAACTTATGAAACTGAAAGAAACAGTTAAGTGTAGACAGATGATAAAAGGGCACAGCCGCCCCCTCGTCCCACACGGTTGTCACACTGCATTCATTGGTTCTCTGAAAACGAGGAACCTCTGCACACTAGCAGTGCTCAGAGAATAATTAGGGGCAGTTTTCTCATTTTGGAGGTGGCCTTAAGAACAGCACAATTCCTCCAAGGGCACAATAAAGCAAACATACCTTTAATTCCACGAATCGACAACATGCTTTGCAAAGGCTAAACCAGAATAGCAAAACAGGGAAGGATGTGTATATTTCTGGGGAAGCCAAGAATGTTTCAGGGGAGAGCGTGGATGTTTCAGGGGAGAGCGTGGATGTTTGAGGAGAGAGCATGAATGTTTCAGGGGAGAGCGTGGATGTTTCAGGGGAGAGCGTGGATGTTTCAAGGGAGAGCGTGAATCAATCAGGCTCTGGGAGGGTCTGTCTTATACTGTGATGGGTAATAAAAGACAGGGAGACGAGTGAATGAGAGCGTGTATCATTCATCATATATTCCCATTCGAGATATATTACAGTGTAATAACATTCCTGCGGGCGCAGCAGTGGCTTGACGGGTGACATTACAGCCTCACCCCTGCAAGGTCATACATTCGATTCCCGAGTCCGGCTCACTGTGTGTGGTTTTTGGGTACAGTCCCGTACTTGCACCAGTATCCTTTTGATACTCTGCTATCCTCCTACAGTTCAAACGCATGCAAAGCAGTTAGCAGCATCCATATCTCATGGCCGCCTTTTCCCTAGTCAGGGCATGTGCTCTCTGTGGATTGGCCCGTCACACAATCCCTGTCCTTCCTGTGATACTCGTCAGCCGCAGAAGATCGATGGATATAACAAAAAACTAATTTCTTTGGCAATTGCTGATAGGAAAACTGTTTTATCTTAGTGAAGCCCGTAACTTTTTTAAAAGAATGAAAATTTATATTTATAAGCTATCTCAGCCTCTTTATTTTATTCACATAGAAATAAAAAGCAGTGACTAATTCCCACACTCGCAAACAGTTGTTTCATAAGGTTTATGCAACTGAGCAATTTGCTGTCGAAATAATGGAAAAACAAAACATTTTGGATAAAAACCAACACATTCTCTCCTGTTCTACAGGACTCAAATTGCCAATAAAAAGTCCAAAACGACGGTTCTCAGTGATATCTGGCAGCCCTGGTGATGTGCACTGGCTGGGACCTCAGCCATCCTGCCAGACTGCAAAAAAAATAATTGTGCTTAACAATCCCGAATTGTATGACCAACCATGTAATAGCACTGCCTTGTATCTGTTGCCCCTTAGAGAGTTTCAATCTCTCAAGGGCAGCATGAAGTATCAATCCCGGAGCTAAACAGGGAAGCGAAGTTGCCACAGCCTAGTGTAGACTACGCACATCGGTGACTCGGCAGAATGCTTTTGTCACGAGAGATTCCAGGGACAGCAAATTGCTCTACCATTTTCTTAGCACCTTTGATGATTTTACTCTGGTGACACCCCCCCCCCCACACACACTCATGATTTTTCCCCACTGCAGGCTCTCTTGCTCCACTGTGACGAATTCCATTTCAACATACCTGTTCTATGACAACCAATAAGCATCAGCGGAGCCTGTCATGTAACACGATCGAGTTAATGCAGCCGATATGGAAATAATGTAATAGGCTCGTCCCAGTAACTGGAAACCCATTCAGGCTGTAAATCACGGTGGATCTTTCCCACACCCTCCTTCAGTTATTTCTTTGTGGCGTAGTGACATTCAAAGTGGGGGCTGTGAATAAGGTTTCTAACGAGAGCTGACATAAATAAAAACAACTTTTAATGTAACAGAAGCTCTCTTCCCCCTTCTGCCCCGTCTGCGTCCGTCTCTCTCTTAATTTAAGTATTTGCCCCCCCCCGCCTGTGTTGTCTAGCCCCACCCTGCCCTGCCTTCTCACTGGAGGTTCCCTCACTGCATCCCAGCCTCAATTTTGTTTGAATTAGAAGGGAGGGAGCACAGCTGCCCCCCCCCCCCCCCCCCCCCCCCCCCGCCTGTTGGGTAAACTCCAGGGCCCGGAGCCCAGACACTGTGTCCATTCAGCAGCCCTGCACACATGGGATAAGGTCGGGATTGTTTGTACATTGCCTGCAATGTCAGGAATGCTGGGCCCCAGTTCCTCTCTGGGAAACGACCAGAGAGAGGAGCACACTCTCCCCCCCCTGCTCGCCCCTGCAACACCCACCCGCATATTAAGCAAAGTCGCCCCCGCCACCTCTGCCACCATGGGTCTGGAAGAAAACACCACCCACTGCGGTCCCTTTGTGCCACAGGAAATCTCTCTCCCTCTCGCTCTCTCTCTCTCTCTCCCTCCCTCTCTCTCTCTCTCTCTCTCTGTCTCTCTCTCTTTCCCTCTCTGCATCCAGCCGGAGAATCCCCTCTGAGGGACCCCTCTCACCTCTCTGCCCCCATCTGAAATCTCTAACACTGGCATTTCCTGGTGCACTCTTTCACCTCCAGGGACAGACTCTATCTTTCCACCAGCTAACTCCCCCCGCCATGGATCTGCAGTCACCCTCCGAAGAGCAGCCCCCAACCTCGACGGACTGGGAGGTGGGACAGACGAGGAACTCCTCTTCCCCGCTTATATGGGGGGGGGGGGGGCACTGCTGTTGAGTCAGAGCCAGGACTCCAACAGTGGAGTAGTGAAGAAGCCATTAGTGACTTTCTTAAAACGAAAACACTGGGTTTCACACTGAAGACCCTACAGTTAAAGTATTTTCTTTTCAGTCAAATTGAAAAAAATATCCAAAATGATTAAACTGCCAAAATGCTGTGTCTCCATGCATTTCCATATACACAGATGGAGTATGATCGTACATTTCCTTTTAACGCCAGCCATGTGATGTCATCGTCCCCAGGAAAGTTGTGTGTTAACCAAAACAAAGCTTAATTGGAAAGCAGCATCGCCAAGCTATCACTGTAATTTGTTTTTAAATATTGCATTATCACTGTCATTTGTTTTTAATAATTGCATAAACATACATTGCACTTTCAGCTGACAGACTGGTTCAAGAAACTAATAATCTCTTAGAAGAGCCTTAAAAATGGCAGCAGCACTGAAAAATTAGCTGCAGCAAAGCTAATCCCAGCGATGTGCAAAGACTGGGATGTGACCAAAAAGGAAAATCATCTTCAGTCTATTGGAATTGGTGGAAGGCAACAGAAAATACAGAGGGGCCAAAGTCATCAGAGATTAATCCAAGAGATGATTGTACGATGCTGTGAGGGTGTGATTGTGTGAGGATGTGATAGTGTGAGGATGTGATAGTGTGAGGATGTGATAGTGTGAGGATGTGATAGAGCTCGTGGGGGTGTGAAGCCGTACGGGTATGATTGCGCGAATCTGTGAGAGTATGATTGTCTGAAGGTACGAAGCGGTGAGGGTGTGAGGGTTTGACGCAATTGGGGTGTGATGGTATGAGGGTGTGAGACTGTTATGGTGTAAGGCAATGATGGTGTGAGGCACTGATGGTGTAATGGTGTGAATATGTGAGGCAGTAATGGTGTGAGGCAGTGCAGGTGTGCAGCAGTGAGCGTGTGATGGTGTGAGGCAGTGATGGTGTGATGTGTGACACTATGAGGGAGATATACAAATGCATAAACAATGCACATACACACACACACACACACACACGCATGCACTCAAAATCCTATGCAAATGTACAGACGTGTACATCTGAAAATTCTTTTGTTTACAACATGTATACACAGCAGAGTAATACTCAGGGATTAATGGAATGTATGTTTTCTGATCATGTTCAACGCAATCCAGGGAAGCTCCAGGCTGGCTAGGGACCTGCCCCATGGGTGGAGAACAGAGGAACATCGTCACTGAAAGGAAGTGTGTTGGAAAACATCAAACAGAGGAGAAGAGCCAGCATGCACTGCGGTTGCTAAAGAACTGGTACCAAATGGTCACATCCTGAAGTACCCATAATATAGAAATAGTTCTGCCACAGTGCAATATGCCTGAAATGCCTCAGTAAACATACTAAAAATGTGCAGAGTATAATTTTAAGGTACTGAACAGCCAAATAGTTGTTTTATTTTCTGTTTATTTTCAGTAGAGGGTCATTGTGAGCCTACAGCCCCCCTCCCCAGGAAGCCCAGGGCCTGGGACACCCTGGACAGGACGCGGGGCCATCCCTGGGCACTCATACATCATGCATGAGAACCCTAAAGCAGTGTTCCGGCAACCGGTTCTTAGGGATCGCCAGACAGTCCACGTTTTTGCTCCCTTCCAACTCCCAGGGAATTGGGAGAGAGCAAAAACATGGGCCGTCTGGGGGCCAACAGGGAACCGTTTGAGGAACACCGTTCAGATTCTCATGCATGATGTGTGAGTCCTAGAATGAACAGAAGAACCTGACATGACAGCAGAACATGGACACTGCACACACAATGAGCAGAAGCAGGATTCAAACCCACGGCCCTAAAGACACACGGTCGTACAGATTCACCAAGCCGCCATGCCAGCAAGCCGTAACGTAACGCTGAGTTAATAGTCTGCATCTTAACCAAATCACCAAGCAAAATCCTTGCAATATTAAAACGGAGTTCCTTTTTATGGACAACGTGTGATGCAAACAACCTTTCAGATGCAGGGACAGGGTAGTGGTGAACCCAGGAGCAGATTACAGGTGGAAAGAAAACTGAATTCACCATTGATCAGTGACCTGAAACCACTTACATCTAGGCTTGGGGGGAACATGAAAGGTTTTATTTGACTAAGA
Organism: Brienomyrus brachyistius; assembly: GCF_023856365.1. Lineage (NCBI taxonomy): Eukaryota > Metazoa > Chordata > Actinopteri > Osteoglossiformes > Mormyridae > Brienomyrus > Brienomyrus brachyistius. Next base: position 28,505,365 of record NC_064541.1, on the reverse strand, counting down.
GAAACTAAAGCCTCTTTCCCTTTGAGCCAGATGAGAAGGCCTAGTGAAAAAAATATGACGTTGGTATACCTTATACTTGTATTTCATTTGTTGATTTTTCAGAAAGGAGACAGTAACAGAATTATTGCAGTAGATAGGAGAAAGTCTATGACAATGATTAGATGTTTCCCAGGCAGCCCTGGAAATTTCTGAAGTCTCGAAAAGCACCTGAGCATTTCAGTTATTGGGAGAGCTATATTTCCGAATAAAATTTCAGCTGGAAACATGAGCGCAAAGAAAGAGTTTGCTGAATCCTTTTAGGATCAATTTAGGAAAATCTTGCATTGCTGCTAAATGTGACAGATGGAAGCTGTTGTAAAGACAATGTGTGCTCTGTGGGCGTATATTATATTTACATTGTTTTACTGTTTGGAAATGACTCATGTTGGCTAAACAGGAGAGGCCTCGCTAAAAATATGTACCGGTTTAACAATTTGCAGTTCTTAAAATAAGCAGCCACATACGTTACTATATCCGTTCAAATTCAGACTGCAAAAATAGTGATGTGGCACAGCAGGGTTGTTGTCTGTTTTTTTCTTTTACGGGAATCCGCTCCTCTCGTGAATTTTAGCTCTCTAAAGACTGAGCAACCCTTGGCCCCACCCACAAACAGCTTCACACCATAAGTGTGTATGGGGTTTGAACACACTGTTCTAAAAGAGATGGGACATCGAAAAAGATTGTATGCAATGCACATTTTTCACAATATCCTGAAATTCCTTGAATTCATTGAATTCATTGAAGCCGGGCTTTACCGATAATATCGTGAATCTCAGGCTTCTCAGCAGACTATCATAAGGAACTAAAAGTTGGGTCTGATAGTTAAAGAGTTCTTGTTAATGTGTACTATGCAGAGATGGAGAATTCAGGTCCAGAGAGTACAAATCCAGGCCAGGAGTTTGTTTCAACCAATCAGTTCAGTATAAAGTCACAGTCACAGAGGACTGTGGTTCAACTGGTTGGTTGAAACAAAATCTTGGTCTGGATTTGTACTATCTGGACCAGAAATCTCCACCTACAGTGTGGTGCTGTGTAATCACGGTACTAAACTTTGATAAAGAACCTAAAAATGTCAAAGACATTAACCACTAGTATGAGCATGGAATGTGAAGATAGAGGAGCTGAGAAGGTGACTTAACAGTATTGTTCCTCCGGGAGCAACGTAAAGATTTTCCAAGACTTCAATCATGTAAGAATAGTGGCTTCTTAATGGTGCTCTTTGCTTTTCATGAAATTTATACCTGAACGGGCCATTTCCCATTGTCAAGAAGGAAGCATGCACCAAAGTTTATCCGTCCCCAACCATTATGAATGCATTTCAAATGACGCCTCATTTGTCATCCATTCCAGAACTATAAATAGGTAAAATGCTCATTTGCGGTGCACCCGACCTGCTCCCGGAGCGCAATCCGTACCCAGAAGAGGTGAAGTGACGGATTTTCCTCAAGGCTTCACGAAAGCGCTTTGATTTATTTCTCGAGTCTGAAAAAAGAATGTGTGCACCAAAGAGTCGAGAAATCCGTATCAACACGTAAATCAGAGCCGATACGTGAAATATGCTGCTTGAGATTTTTTGAAAAACAAAGGACAACATGAGAGGAATGGATTTAAGTCCATTGGTACATTTTTAAACAAAGATATATTTATATATATATACACACACACACACGATAGGGAGCTGTCTCTGAGGTAATATAAAAACCAATGCTGCAGTAGACTGGAATTACAGGCAATTAAATTCCAATATTACCCAGGACAGAACTTCAGCCTTATGTGCCGGGGAGGGATTAAGATGGGAATGAGATGAAAACAAATGAAACTGAGTCTCTTGTCCGATATCACATTTATATAAGTTTATATAGAATCTGTTTCCATTCATGTGTAGAGAGGAGTTGTTGATCTCCCTGATAAATATATGTCTTTTTAAGCGTAATTAATGTTTCATTACTCCTCTGATTCTCTTTCTGTTTGGACTTCTTAAGTGCTTTGTTTGGGAGCTTGACGGATTAAGTGAATATCTGGCACCTAGACACAGAATCACATCAACCATCAGACATAATTTGATGTAATTCAAAATAGGAAAAAAAAAAACCTTGCTTAAGCAGACAAAACAGACTGAATGGAGAGCGACACCGCTTCACATACTGGTGACGACAGGCCGCGACCTGCATCTGCCACCTGCAAGGAGTGATTATGAAAGCACTGCAGGAACAGAGAGGCCACTGAGGCCTTTAAGAGGAGAGGAGCGCAGTGCCAGCGAAGTGCAAACAACAGCATCTGAAGGGCACCGCCAATCCAGCAGCACCAGGAAGAGGGACAGCGCTGGCGAGCGACCCGTCAGAGTAGCGGTAAATAAACAGAAGACTCCAGACGGCCATGCCACCAGGCGACCCCCTCCCACTCTCCTCTCAAGCCCATGCCTTCAAGCATCTGTTTCTTACCCATATTACCAGGCCCTGAGAAGGAAGAATACGAGAAATGCGTAATGGCCCTGCCATGATGTGACTCATGCTGGAGGGGAGGCACTTGGAAACTCTGGAAAGCATTTTTCTTTACACAATTCCAGATATTCCCATGTTTTTCAAAATGCCATGAAAGGAAGGATTCAGTTAAGTCGTTGAGGCTAATTAAGTATTACGGTAATGCCGTGCATAAAACCATGCAGAACAGCGAAGTGGGAGTGAGTCTACTGAAAAAACAACCACCCGGGACATTTTGTTTTTTCTTTTGATTTATAACGGTTAACTCGTTCACCATATGGCACTCTGCTGTCACCGGCATGCAGCGGCAGGCAGGAGGCTCGAGGCGGCCGCCGGCACCGCCGCGGAAGAGGGGGGACACTGTACTTTCCGATTCTTCTTTTGCCTGGTAAATGTAAACGCGGGGGGACTCCTGTAACGAGACGACAGACACCAGGGAGAAGCCGGCCCACTGCTAAGCGCACCAGCCGCACGGCCCCACACAGCAGCAGCTGCTCAGCTGCCCTTAAAATAACATCAAATAAACGTGAGAAAAACATAAATGAGATGGCAGGGAGTGTGAGGTGGCGTCCGCCGGGCCCTGCGCTTTCTGAAGGTCCTCAGAGTGGAAAACGAAACGCATGTCCGACGGCGCTCGCTGTTTTAATCATAACAGGCAGCCCAAAGCCTGAAGGACCCAAGGCTTGGAGATTTAAAGCTACCCGATAACTAAATATCTTACGTTTTTCCACTGAGGTTAGCAAGTTCCCTCTGTCATTACTCACCATTCCAAGCCTTGCATGGGGGAATCATATCTTGCCTTCTATGTATATTCCGCTTTAGTTTTCATGTCAATGGAAAAGATTAATCGTTCGGTGATCGAAACGCATATGTGAGTTTAACGATGCGGCTTGAGTTTCCTCCACTGCCGTTAAGTTGCTGTATACATTCTTTTTTCAGTCCGACTTTCAGTTCAACTTGCATGTGTTTCTGGAAGCCAACCGCAGACCCCTTCTTGGCACAGTGCGGCCATCGCAAAGTGCTGCGCGTATGTGGTCTAAGCGTGTGCCATGTGCAAGGCTGGATCCAGGCGCTAACTGGAAGCTGTCTTTCTTCATGAGGCTCCAGTCGAACCTGCTGCGTACAGGTCTGGGCCCCTTTGGCTTCATCGCATTTGTCCCGGAGAATCTGCAAACTGTTTCTATGGCAGGCGGCACCTTTCAAAATGTACGTTCCCGGTGTAATAAAACATTCAGTAATACATCATTCCGCTGTGAAATAAAATTCCTAACTTCTGTACTTGCAAACAAAACATAAATCGAATGCCTTGGTCTTTAGCATTGCCTCCTCAGGCATCTCATTACAATATCCTGTAGAATTGAAGATAATCATATCTCAAATATACATAAGTACCATGTAGGTGCGTGCCCTAATTTGAATATGTAAGTAACGGGACAAGATGATGAGAAGATAACCCTATCCTCACAGAGATTTAAAATCTGTCAGGAGGATCACAGTTGGCTGGCTAAGCTCTTCAGGCTTTTTATACTTGATGAGGTCGTCTCACGGGGGGTGGCTACTGGGCCTGCAAGGAGGACCACTCAGTAATCACTGGGGACCACACCTCGTAGACCTCACAGATCTCACAAGCCTCGTAGACCTCAAAGATCTCGCATATCTCATAGACCCGCCCGTTTGAGCCCGGCTTTGGCAGTAGAGGTATCCGCCTATGGACCCCCCCGCTCCACAGCACTTAAACCCCAAGCTTCATGGAGAGCAAGACATGGTTAAGCAATAAAGGAAATTTCCCCACAGGATCAATAAAGTGTCACTATTCTATTCTATTCTATTCTATTCTATTCTATTCTATTCTATTCTATTCTACTGTAGTGGTCCAGGAGCTTGCATGAACCTAATGAGAAGATCAGGACCTGGATCTTCATTTGGACCAGTGACCGCTACACCTCCTGCTTACCTGACTTCATGCCTCCATCACATTTAATCACACAATTAAGGCTGCTTGTAATGAAAGCATTGTGAGCAGAGTGATCCACCAGGACCAGGGTTAAACTTAGCTCATTAGATCTCTTATTACAGGAGTGCAAAGTTTAACTCATCCAGGAAGGAGCCGGTTCGAGCGAGGCTTAGCGGCAAGACACACTGACGTACACTCCACGAGGAAACAGTGGCGGCATTTACACAGAATAAAAACGGACAGAATGTCCCCCAGCTCAGGCGAGTTGTGTGCGGATGTATATGGAGCAAGAAAAATGCACATGGCAGACAGTAAGGCTAATTATACTTAGATGGCTAACGACCCGGGGGTTCAAATGAAAAAAGCAGATAATACTTCAGACTGCATGGAGATGTGGCCATTCTAAAACAAACACCTTCACACAGAGACACACACACACAGACAAAGGCACACATATACAGACACGCACACACACAGACACACATGCACACACACACACAGACAAAGGCACACACACACACACACACACACACACATACACACAGACACACACACACAGACAAAGGCACACACATACAGACACGCACACACACAGACACACATGCACACACACACACAGACAAAGGCACACACACACAAGGACATGTAGACACACAGATACACACACATTCACAGAGACACACAGCCGGTAGTATACGGCCGCACACAGACACAGGTGGCTGTCGCTAATGGCGCTGTGAAGGTCGCTGCGCATTAAGGCCGCAGCCTCTTTGTTTGCCCAGGAGCTGAGAGCGGAAGCCGGCCCGGATTGGATTGGATTTCCGACTGGAAAGAGTGGAGAGACGGGCACGGTTGGCGCACACCTCACCAGCGCCGTTCTGCCACCCCGGAGCTGCATGTGCTCTGTGTGAGTCACTGGCTCCGGCTCTCCAAGGACTCATTCAGAGTATTTGCCTGTGAAATGTACCAGTATGGCACAAAATTTCATTATCAGAGAGCCAGGAAGCGGCATGCACGCGGCCGGCCCGATCGGAGTCACCGACAGCACGTCATCAGCATCTCTCTCCACCTTCCATTGCCTTCCATTACCTTGGGTCATTTCCAGGCAGAGACACAACAGTAATCGCTTTCCTGGTGCCTATATTCGGCGGCTGTGAAAAATGCTGACCCATTTATACTGCTGGCCGTATTAGGAGTCCATGATAAGTACAGGAAGCAGGCGGCTGGGGACACAGCATCAGAGGGTTAATAGAGGGTTAAGGGCGCGACAGCTGTCTGGGCGGCCGCTGGTGACATTTTGGCTTTGGTGGAGAACGGCGGGTGCTTTTTATAGGCAGTGGTCAGCGAGGATTCAGAGGGGCCGTCTGGCCCTGAGGAAAGTGTTCGGAACGGCCGCGCCCAGCCAACAGGAAGAGACACGGGGGGGTTGGGGGGGGTACAAGGCGCCACTTGGGGATAGGGGGTAGGACACTGAGCTGCCTCCCGCAGATTCACCCTAACAGAGCAGACGAGAGTCCTGCTCTCACAGCAACAGATACACGAAAAGGAGCTGGGAAGAAACAGAGGCATGGAAGTTTTCAAATAAAATATCAGGAAAGGCTCATCCGGGGTGGCATTAGACAGGGGCTTCACAGCCCTGGGTCCCGGGTTCGAGAATCCATCAGACGGGGCATTAAACATCCTTGGCGTGCTAATAAGCCGTGCCTCTCTCTCTCCACCGGTCGAGCACAGGGCGAGCTGCAAATGGCCGCTAACGTGGCCCCAGCGATGTGAGCCAAGTGACAGTCTGCCAACGGCTTCTTGTGAGCACGTAGTGTTCCCTACGGGGCCATGGGAAGGGACTTTTAATAAGAAAACTGGGAGGTCTTCTTATCTATCGGGAAATAACAATAAAGAAAGAACTCTTCCCTTCTGGAAGCGGATTTGCAAACATTTATAATACTGAACGAACCATTCCGGTAAACCTGTCCACGATAAAAATAACATTTTTATCCTTATTGATAACTAAGAAAACCTCTGCAGCCCTTTGTTATGATCTTGATTAAATTTATTTTATTGGTTACAGTTCTCGGAACCCTGAGGCCGGTATTTGTTGCTAGAGGAACAAAAAGATTCCAAGCACTTGGTTTTACTTGTAGCCTGAAATCCCACTTTATTTCCATACCTACTCTTCCAGCATATGTTCAGCCATCGAAGAGCTTAAATCAGGGCAGAGCACAGATACAGACTTCAGTTGGTTGTTGGAAACATCAGAGAGGCCTCAGAGGAAGTGCTCATTAACAGCGCTATGAGCTTAGAGCTCTGAGCTATGTATGAAGATTTTAGTTCTAAAAACGAATGTGTTCATTAGAAAATACTTTTTTTTTACAGCACCAGTACACCTTTTTCAGTTTTGTACCGATTTTAGCTGTTAGTAAACTGACGTCTAAAGCACCGTTCATGTTTGCAATATGATAATTGAACGCTTACTTACAAACAGGGTCAATCTTCGCCACCAAAGTTTGTGCAAGTTTTTAAATCATTTATGGTACAGAGGATCTCATTTGCGTTTTGGGCATTTCTTGTTCTCGAATTGAATGATTGAGGAGTCCCTGTCAAATGAATCCCAGTGGAGTAGGGATCCCAGGGAGTGTGACGGACTGGACAGACTTCAGGAAACACTCACACCTCAGATCACTTTAGGGGTGTCACGCAATACCACAGAAGGAATAACTCACAGGCTGGTTTTTGAAGCCCACGTTGTGCAACAACAATAGTCCAATTGTCCCAAACAAGGAATATCCCGCTGTCATTGATATATTTCCCATAAGGCGCTGATTTCAATAAATGATGTGTTTTTTTATTCAGTCCTGTACTTCAAATGCATGGTTGCCTTTGAAAAATGACCAACATTGTCTCAGTTTGTTTTGTTGGATGCGGTATTTTATTGAGAGAGCATTTCAGATAAGCATGTCTCAGTGCCTGCATATGTACAAAGGATACAATAAAAACAATAAACGCAATTTGAAATTTCACACGATGGGGATGCCCTTCAAACGAGACCAAGAAATCCGAGAAGCTGAAGAGTGACTGATGGAGCCGGAGCGCAAATGGAAAATAGTTCCCAGTTCAGCAAGGAAGTGGGACGTTACGCAACGCCTTTGCTCAGAGGGGAAACTGAGGAGGAAACTGATCAAAATTAGTCCCGTTTGTTGGCGGACCATGGAAAAACATGAACTCCTCTTGGAAATGATCTTTTTCGCTAAAACTGAAAATGCAACTTTATTACTGTGGTGCAGCAGGCAATCACACTCACGCGCCAACTGCCGAAAATCACAAGAGATACAACAGGAGGGCTGGTTCCTATCGGTGCTCAAATTATGTTATTGAGAAATATTTTAGCTCTACATCACAATCCAAAGAGAAGAGCAGAATCAGTAATGTGTCCCCCCCCCCTCCTGTCCCCGTCAGTTCTCAGCCCCTCCCATCAGTTTGAAGTGGGCTTCTGTTAAATGCAGCCTTGTTCGCAGGCACAAAACAATGCAGCTTGTCCCCAGGTAAAATTACAATGCATGGCGTAGGGTGTCAGGCCAGGTATGCGTGGTTCAAAAGGTTTTGCCCAAACCCAGGCTCTTCCTGGAAAGAGTTTTGTTCAAGACAGCCTTTGTGTTCATGGGGACTTTGTGTACTTAGCCTGACGTTACGAATAACGTTACTCGGGTTAATGTCAAACAAAAAAAAACAGCACCGTATTTAGACGAGCCACTCGTCTTCTGTTTGGGCGGCGAGCTGAGGTTTATGTAACCGGTTTTCTTAGAGACACAGACTGGCACAAGTCTCACCAAATGGGGCTGTGTTGCCCTACCAAAGATGACCCACTTGAATTTCTGTAGTAAAAGCTAATCTTCGCTGGTTCAGTATATTAATCTGTAAACTGTGCAGATATCTTTGGATAAAATGAGTTACACGAGGCCGTTCAGTTTTGTGAGGATCACTTTTGTTAGTTTGAGCTTGAAAATACTGTAGGTTTCTCCATGGAATTACTTCTTCAAGCAGCCTAATGTGGCATAAAGGGGATTACTTGCAGAAAGGCAGTATGAGAAACGTGAAGGCGGTTTAAGTGGTATTGACAGCGTGATTGACGATGCTGCTCTTGGCCTCCATGATTCTCTTTATCGGAACAAGCTGCGGCCGACGAGGAGACGGATTGTGCCGTGAAAGCGAGAGCACATCAGTGACGGCGGCGGTCTGCCGCAGAGGAATAATGCGTGCGTGTGTGCGCTTTGATCTCAGAGCGGGGCGCTGCCACACATGATCAATCTGAAGGTGCAGACGCTGCTAGTAATTCTTCCTCACGTGAGCTGGAGTCTCCACCTCGTCGGGGCTGGGAGAGTCTGTTTTTCTCTAGATCCCCTCCAATAGCCCACAACCCTGGAAAAGCCATATGCCTGGCAGAGGTGACACACGGCTTTGGCGAAGGGGAGATAAACCACACGGCTAACAAAGAGGAACGGCAGCAGAAACCAGAAAGCGAAGCACGAGGAGCACAGGCTTCCAGGGCAGTGCAGTGCCACAGTGGTCAGCAGTGATGTGGGTTCCAGTCCCATCCCTGACAATGTGTGTGGAGTTTGAATGTTCTCCCTGTGGTTGGGTGAGTTTCCAACAGTCCAAAAACATGCAATGAGGAAAATTTGTGACTCTGAACTGCCCTTTATGTGTGTGGGTCCTGTGCAGGACTGGCGTTCAGGGTGTCCCCTGCGTCATGCTCTGTGATGGACTGGCATCCCGTCCAGGGTGTCCCCTGCCTGACAAGTGGAAATAAAACCTGTAAGGCTCATCTGGCTTTGAGTTTGATTCGACAGCAATAGAAAAAAAAAATGCAACAGGGCATTTCCACATGGAAATTTACATTTCTGTGACGCTGAAACCCCTTTCCCCCCGTTCAGGACCCTACTCGAGGTTCTCGACCTGGTCCACCAGACACTCTGTGTGCTAGCCGGCTATGCAGGCCCTGAGATCTACAGGCGCCTTTTGATTCCTGCTCACCCCTGGACCTCAGATGTTGAGTCTCGCTTCTCTGGGGGTGTTAGCTAGACTTACAGGCACGAACATGAAAAGGAGGGCCGTCCCGTGCTGGGCGCGGACGTCTCACAGCACTGCTCCGGCAACCCCGCACGCCCACGCTCAGCACAAAAGCATGCAAGCGTGACGGCAAACAGCAGGCGACATGACTGTGCTGCTGTTGGGATGGGTTTATACACACAAACGTGCAAATGCCCATAAACGGGAGAAGCAGCAGGAGAGAGGGGGCGGACAGGAGTGCGCGGCTTCCACTAAACACAGGGCTGTGGTGCCGCGTCGCTCCATGGCAAAAGCGAGTCCCCGTGTCGATGGCCAGAGGTGCAGGTGGTCTGCAGACAGGAGTCTGCCTGAAAAGCTTCCTCGACGCCCGCCAGCGAATCTCATTAGGCCAGCTGACAAATGTACACTGAGAATATAAGACTTTTGAGTTATTTCTGTGTCGTGTGCCACAACAATGAATAATGCAGAGTTAATAAGGCCATCTGAATAGGAATACATTTCTGTTTCCTGGTCCCCATAACGGAAAACTCTATTTTAAAAAAATCAGTGACTGCTATGAAAAAACTAAAAATGCAAAAACTCTTGTATTTTGCTTGGTTACTTATGGTTATGGTTAGGACAGGGTGGGGGTTAAGGTTGTCATAGTTAGCATTAGCATTTTTCCCATAGAAGTGAATGAGCGGGCCCCATAAGGATAGGTATACCCTACATGTGTGTGTGTGTGTGCGTGTGTGTGTGTGTGTGGAGGAGTTGAGGAGGATTCCAGTGGCAAGCTGTGAAACTCCAGTGAACTCCATGCCTAAAACAGTTAAGGCAGTGCTGTAAAATAATCGTGGCCACACTGAATATTGACACTTTGGGTACAATTTGGATATTTTACTTAGGGTTGTCCTCACTTTTGTTGCCAGCGGTTTAGACATTAATGGCTGTGTGTTTAGTTATTCTGAGGGGACAGCAAATTTACTCTGTTATACAAGCTGTACACTGACTACTTTACATTGCATCAAAGTGTCATATCGTCAGTGTTGTCCTATGAAAAAACATAATAAAAGATTTACAAAAATGTGAGGGGTGTACTCACTTTTGTGAGATACTGTATACACACACACACATATGTTATGTGTGTCCTCAGGTTATGTACATATGTTCTACATGCATGTCTGCTCATGTCTGTAATGCAACATTATGTACATGTGGACAAATTACTGAGACCACACCAAGTTTGGGGTTTTAATTTTTTTTCAAATCGGTTGAAAATGAACACCTCAGTCTTTGAAAATAGAGACTTACAGTAATATAGAAGATCATATTCTCTATACAACACTATTACTTTAAAGAGGTTATTTTTTTAAGTTGGTTGTTTTAGGCACTTGGAATCACAACAGTAATTTCCCTTTGTGTAAAACAATATAAATCTTTGGTCCTTTTAAATCCTATATATGAGGAAAGGATCCATTGAATCCACAATCTAAAAAGAATACAGATTCAAAATCGCCTTGCATTCCCTTTCTTAAAGGTACAAATCTAAGTCCCTTTCAACATTCATTTCAATACACACAAAGAAAAAGCTACTTCAAAAAATACCCCCCATGTCATCCACCCCTCTACGTACACATAAAAAGGGCCTGCAATTGTACAACCAAGAACAAAAAAAAGTTTTTTTTTGTGGTTCAAAGGAGATATACAGCAGTAAAGTTCAACTAAGCACAGAAAAAGTCACATTTAGCAAATACATCTGTTTTTTTAAGCATCTTTTTGCTTCAAAATGGGAAAAAATATAAACTTTATATATATAAATCACTGCTGTCGAACACTGAGCTTACCAAAGAGAGCCCCCCCCGCCCACCCCAGCCCCCACCACGATGTCACATGTCGCCTATCCCAGCAGTCAGTCTGCCTCGCCGGGTCAGTTGCAGGGCAGCCAGGTCTGGTATGAGTTATTGCAGGAGGCCACCAGCGGTTGCACGCGGGCAACGTAGTAGTTGTTGAAGTTGACGTCCCGCACGTATGGCGCCGGCTGGTAGTAGCAGGTGACGTTGGTGACAGTGGGGATAACGTTCTGCTCGGCCAGCGCCCGCAGCGCCAGTGCTGAGATCAGGCCCAGCGTCTGCCGCCGCTCATGACCCATCAGGCACACCGTGCTCTCGTTGACCACGCGGTGCAGCGTCACCAGGCATTCATAGCGCTTGTGCTCCATGCCTGCGAAGTGGCTCTGCAGGTAGGCCTCCAGCTTCCGTTGCTGCTCGCCGATGTCGGGGAAGTCGATGAAGAAGCGCGAGCACATGTATCGCTGCAGCGATTTCATCTCTGCCTCAGAGGCCGCCCGGAAGCCCCTCACCAACAGGTGGCAGTATTTCAGCAGGCCACCACCCCGGATCTCCTCGGGGCTACGCGTGGCAATGGTCCTGTTGTGCAGGTGGCTCAGGGCCTCCTGAAAGTCACCGTACATGCTCTCACCCAGCACGGTGGGGTGGAAGCTCTCCGACATGGGCGTCTCGGAACAGCGGTCGAAGAGCAGCAGCGAATCCAAGGCGATCTGAAAGGAGTCCACGCTGAACTCGAACTGTCGCCGCAGTGAGTCCACGAACTTGAGCTCCACGTTCTTGCCCGTATTGTTGGAGAGCGAGATGAGGCTCCAGCGGTCGGTGTCGTTGCACACCTTCACCAGCTTCTGCACGTAGGCCTCCTTCAGAGTTAGAGGCGTGAGGCGCTCCTTGTTGACACCGGCCGGCAGGAAGTCCAGCAGGCAGTCCAGCACCACGTCCTTCACCAGACGGAAGGCCCGGTCGTCAGCCAGCCTCAGGCCGAAGATCAGGTCTAGATCTTTGTAGCCAAGGCCTGTGTCCTGGTGGAGAACGTGGCTGGCCGCTGACCCATTGAGTTTTACGTCCCGGACCACCATGCCCTTCTCCTCCAGGCGTGCCCGGACCACCTAGGGAGACAGAGACCATGTGAGCACTAGGGGGAGTGGACCAAGAAATACAGAGAGACGTATATACACAGGCAGACGGGAGCCTAGACACCAAAGCACAGGAAGTAAAAACAGGTGCAGGGCAGCAGTACGACAGCAGCAGAGGACCTGCAAGTCTCAAAACAAATACACTTCTTACTGTGAACGGACAGGGAAAAGGAATTATATTTGCCGGGAGAGTGACCAAGTGGGTGATGAAAGAGGAGGGGTAGGTGTTACATAACCGACAGGGGTGTTGATCCTGCATGGGGGGGGGGGGGGGGGGGGGGGTTGGGCACACAGAGCGCCGTCCTCACCTCATAACGTCCTGCAGATGGGGCCCCATGTGCTGGATGCGCCCCCCCCCCCAATTGAGCACACATCTGCAACCCATGCCATTGATGGTAGATGCACACATTTACCGAAAGTTAAAATGAATCGATCCACCTCCCACGCAAAGCCCCCCGAAGCCATCCACCCAAGTGAACTTGTGGCCTCCGTCAACAACCCCCCCCGCCAGCAGAGCAAACAAACCCGGGCTGGAGCCGAGCCAAACTGCGTGGCTGAGCGGCGGGCTGCATTGGTCGGTCTGTTCCTCCGCCGACCCCTCGCACTGGGAGCCGGCGCCGCCCTGCCCTCGCCACTGACGCCGCACGCCCCCATACATCTAGCTGAACTCTACCCTGGAGGCCGACTGGTTAGTGACCGCTGGGTCAGGCCTGTTAACTGGTTATGGGAAAGTATGCATGGCCCTGCAGTTGGGCCCGTTACCACGGCGAGACACAAAAGAATGAAGCCTACAGAAATGCACGCCACTCTGGGCTAGTTGATCCTTTAAGAAATGACTAGGATGGGGTGGGCCAGAGGCACACCCATGTGACATCACAACCTCGCATGGGGACCCCAACCAATAGTGAAGCGAAGTGGACATGAGATGTTGGGTGTCGAATGATTCCAAGCCTTGGCCAATGGTGATTGAGTACACAATGGACAGGTGACTCGGGGCTCTAGTACAAGGCAAATGGGGGCCTGGCCTTCCTAAAATATATTTCTCAACAATGAATGCACCCCAGGCACCAAAGGTTACTGCACGCCATTAGCTGCTGCTGCTACTGTGAGTCCCTCTAGTGTTTAAAGAACCTGATCTCCATCACAAAAAATGGGTTTTAAGAGACAATCAAAGCACAAGAACAGTAGGTCAAGAAGGATCCGAGAAATTCCAAATGGCGAGAGCGAAGCCGGGGAAAAATAGGAGGAAAAATGCAGCAAGAACAGACATTACACTGTGCAGAGAATTGGGCTTATAGGACAATATGACTGGGGAGTTTGAGAACCAAACCATCCATCCATCCATCCATCCATCCATCCATCCATCCAGCTATCTTCCAAGCGTTTATCCAGTACGGGGTCCCGACTAACTTGGGGCCAGTCGAACCAATAAAAAAAAAAATCCCAAGCATGCAGTGCAAAAAAAAAACAAACTTGTGGGGAATGAAAGCTAGAGGAACATCTTCACAATCTTCCTGTTTCCTATCGCAGCTGTCAGCTGATTAGCTGGAGGTTCCGAGCAGTTCTGAAGAGTTCGACCCAGTACCATTAAAAATGATTTGCAGGCTGATTCCTGCAACATATGTGCAGGCTACACACCAAGCCTAAAGCGTACAAGGAGCCACGTGCCGCCAGCTACGCACTGGATTCCAGTGGCAGCAGTTTATACCCTTCATGTCCTTACTATGAGGCATGACTACACTGCATTAGATCTGTCCCGTTGGTCATTCCTTTTGGTTGCCAGTATGAATCCCTTGACCTATTTTCAGTAATGCCCCCTACAGTCTAGGTTATGCTGATTTAGAACCTATTCCTGGAACCGAACGGAGGAAGACGGGCACCACGGGTGGCTCAGGGAAAAGGCCGTCTTGAACAGGTGAGAATTGACTCCTCAGGGGCCCTAGGCTGACATGGATAGGGACCCCCCTAAGGCGGCCATTTGAGCTTTTTGGAGTTGAACGAGGAATGAGAGGGAGCTAAAAATGAGGGAACATCAATAATATGCTAACCAGAGTGCTGGGTGCCAGAGGTAAAATAGGGTTGGGGGGGGCGTGACTGTTGTCGGTACCATTCGCCGATCAGGGTAGGGGGGTATCTTGCCAGCGGATTGATAGGGCAAATTTAAGAAGTTTAAATACTCTGTCCTTTGCCGTGGCCCTATGCTGTAGCCTAAGATAGCCTGCTGTACTCCATACTCTGCCTGTGAGGCTAAGGTTAGTCTTGAATGTCATTTAATTCTGTTCTCTCCATGTCTGCTCACAATCTCTCTGTTGCTCTAATGGGACAGTATGAAAGACATGGAGGATGTAATGTTAGTCTTTGCACCGTTCCCTTCTTGTCATGCTTAGCGATGAATCAGACGCTAGCCTACCACTGGACTCCAGTGTGAAAACAAAGCAGGGTAACCTGAAGTCTCAAAGTAGGAATCATCCATTACAGTGGGAGAAACTGTCGCAAAAGATGCAAATAACAGACATATTGCTTGCTATAATTTAAAATATCCTACTTATCTTATATTCATAAATGTAACTTCTGGGAATTCTGTCTCCATGGGGCCCCTTATTCCAAGTTTGCTTTTTTTTTTATCTAATTCTGGTTCCCCTTGAGCTTTTAGTATAAAGAAACCAATTCAATTAATGTCACTCTCAAACACCTTGGCATCTTTGAACACTTTTGGAGAAGAACTTTCTGCGAATATAAGTCTGATTTTACTGTTTTGATAATAATGCTTTGAAGATTAAATGATCATGGCATAGATATGTGAGCAATTAAGAATTCGACTGGGGAGAATATATTGAGCTGTTTTTTAATGACCACGCATGCCTGTGTACAACCAGAAAAATTAAAGCAGATGTCACTCTGAAGTGAACTCAGTGCTTAAGCAGCCAACCAAGGCAACAAACAACAACATGCACCATGCACATTATGTTCTGGGGGGGAGGGCAAGGAGCCTGATAAACTGATAATCGCCAAGCCTTTGTTACCAGCAGAGCGTAGCATTATAGCTATGCAGATGTAGATATAGATGAGGGTGAACGTTCACATCCTTGGGAAGGTTTGTCTGCTTACAAAGATCTCAAGAATTTGACATTTGTAAGTGTATATAGATTATCTGCGGAAGAGGCAAGCCAGTGCTCGCCTTTGCATGGATTCCAAGTGGAATCCCTTCAGGTTAAATCAGCATCAGCTTGTTACTCCTCAAAGAGTATGGCAATATACTATATCACCGGCTTCATTTTTCTACCCCCAGTGTCCCCCCCCCCCCCCCCCCCCCCCATTTTAAAAGGTCAGGTACAGCCAGAGGCACATTCATAAAAGATGAGCAAATCAAAGACCAAAATAAACTGTGCAAAAAGGCAGATGCTCCGGTATGTTCCACGAAGAACAGAAGATGGGCAGATGGCAGGTTCCGCCGCACATGAGGACACCTCCTCACCTGCACAGTTAGATTAATGCAGCCCAGCTACTCATTATTCTGATCCCAGGTCAGATGATCAAAGGCATCTATTTTTACTTACTGGGTCAGACTTTGCAGACAAGGGATAAGCACCGCTTTACAACCCTTTCATTCGTTTCAGCAGATTCGCAGCCGATTCTTTTATGATTTCTAATATCAACTTCTGGAATCAGCAGGCATCGCGCGGCGCATGCAGTGGTCTTAACTAAAACCAAGAGCCTAAAATCAAGTGCTGCACTGCCATGTGCACGTGTGTGTTCAGTGTTACCTGACTTCCAATCGAGATCTAGGCATGAGACACATGTTTAAAATATGACCATCGGCTTCTGTACACACGACAAGTTGCAGAAGACCCCAAATATTGCCAAACCTTAGCACGGAAAAAAAAAAAAACCCTAGCCAAATATGGTCTGCAGGGAAACAATTCCAGTGTGCAAATCAATATCAGTTCACCTTTCCAGTTTTCCCTTCTCTCTTAACTGCCCCCCCCCCTCCAATAAAAACCAAGCATCACGCCAGAAAGACCGCAGGCGGAAAGAGATGCGCTGCATGTAATCGATCGAGTCACTCCCTCCGCACTGGCAGAGCACTGCAGCCACAGAAACGTGTCACAGATGAGCTCACACTCCTACCGCTCTCACAGGGATTCCATATACAGACCAGCCACAGTTTATCATGTGACTGAGGCAAACTGCCTGGCATTTGTAATATCACACTTTCATCTGGCTTTGGCTATAGCCCATGAAATTGCAATAATAAATGGTTGTATTCATTTATCATTCCACACCCATGAAGCCTACCTAAATAAACCTTTCAAAATAAATTGCGCCTATGTTTAATGGGTTTCCTGTGAGTGTCCTTACAAAAAAATGAAAAGTATGGCCTCACTGGCTAGCCTCGAGGCTCTCAATACCTGGACAAACCCCAGCAGGTCTGCTTGGCGGACTCAGGAATACCCACTGGAGGGAAAACCATTCCAGCTATTCCATCCCAGCATTCTAGAACCACTGTAATAGCTGCTGCGTCTGAACATTCCGGAGAATACTCTACAGATTTAGACGGCCCAGCTGAGCGGTGCCATTCTAGCCGCAGATGCTGACATCCCTCAAGTGAATCGCTTCGCCGCTCTCACAGACACGTCTGCCATGTATAATCATTTACCATGATAGAGACTTTCACTCGGATAATTACAAAAATGGTCTTTTGTAAATCCGTAATAAGCAAGATCTTACTACAGAAGCCTAACACTGCTGCTATCAGAAAAAGCTTCTGGGATTCAAACCCAAGTCATTCCTTTGACGGTTTTAGCCAACAGCACGTTAACATAATAAAATGCTGCTGTGTCATTAAAACCAAGTTTGAAAGTGCTACTTTACAGGATCGTCGTAACAGGGAACGGATTTTCCATCCAAGGAAACTGGGCCACCTACGACTTCAGCTTCTGAGCTGTGACATAGAGAGTAGGTGGCTGATTCAACCACTGAGGGAGAATACATGCGTGGGGAAGCACGTATGGAAAAATGAAACATGAGCATTTCCAGTAAAAGCCGCGGTGGCACCAAAAACGATTCCACTGGACATGTGATCCTACTAAACACCTCCACTAGAGTTTACAGGGGCTCATTGGTGAAGGACAAAGGACAAATCTTCGCACCCTCAAATCTTTGCATCCTCTGGGACACAACCCACGCCATCAACTGTGCCAATGCAATACGCTGTTTGTATTGACTATTGTCCATTATTATTATTCCTACCAAATAGTGTTCAAAAGAT
The DNA here is from genome assembly GCF_023856365.1 of Brienomyrus brachyistius. NCBI lineage: Eukaryota > Metazoa > Chordata > Actinopteri > Osteoglossiformes > Mormyridae > Brienomyrus > Brienomyrus brachyistius. The sequence goes on along the minus strand of NC_064541.1, from coordinate 28,487,603 downwards.
GTTTTGTAATTTGAAACGGTTCACAGTATGATGTGCGTGTTAAACCAATGGAAACGATATTACACAAAGGAAAATATTAAAAACAGAAAAAAATAAAGTAAACCGTTGTGGTAATTTAACACTTCCAATATCAGTCTACTAGTAAACCCAAAGGCAAAAGACTTTGGGCCAAGTGTGACATCTCAGGACGATTACCTACTGGCACCTGCCTAGAAGCATACAGTTCCCAGCAGGATGGTCCAAGTGGCTGGTCGTTTATGAGAAGGAAGGCAGAGGCAGTAACCAGAAGCTACTCCCATCCACACACGGTTTATAGGAGCTTCTCCAGGAGAGGGTCTTGGTGTGAGTCTGGAGGCAATCACAGGAGCCCCAAAACAACAGAGCACCATGTGTAGCAGGTCAGTTCATCCCAGAGGCCACGCAATGGGTTCCAATCACAATTCTGCCTTCCAGTTACTGCAAATCCATTCACACTAAGAGTGGGGCAGAACTAAAGTGTGCCTACAGTCAGGAAAGCTCACCGGCGGTACCAGTGACCCCCTTCGTTACCGAGGTGAAGTTTTGTCAGTGCTTTGAAGCTTAGATCCACACGTCTAGTGTTACGGGGATGACTGGTACACACCCAACATTCTCTAAGAGAGGTCTAAACATGACACCCACCGGCCAGGAAACGAGGGTCCAGTTCCCAAAATCGCACAATGTTTCAAGGGGCCACACTGACTAACTTTGCAGGTGAACCTGCACACAGGCGAGAGTGAGGGTACACACTGCACATGCAGACACACACACACACACACATCCACAGAGCCCTTTCTCCTTTCCAAATTCAAGCCGGCAGCTTCAGTGTGTGTAATAACTACCTATAAAGCAACTTGTACTTTAACATCTATAATTAAACATAAACTGCCTAGCATGAAACTATGCACCCACCAAACTACCTCAGATTCTCTACACATACTTCCTCTTTAGTTTAATTTAGTTTAACACATCCGTTTATCTTGCTAAAACCAAAATATCCAACATCTACTAAGTTGATGCAGAGTTTAAGATTAATTAATACATTACTGTAAATCAACAATAAATTAGTTTTTTTTTCATTGGCATTTGACTAAAACCAGTGTTCGTTGTAAGAAAAGGATGAAATTCTCCCCGGTTTGAACTGGAACCTTATATGTCGGAGAATGAGTACCACTGCAATACACCTCTGCCAGAAATAAACCAGTGACTTAGCTATTGTTGTTATTTAAAATGCGTACGTCAATACATTCACGAGCAAATATATGCTAAAAAGTACGGAAATAGCTAATAATAATAATAATAATAATTAAAAAAAAAACAGCAATATAAATATCTATCAGACTAATCCTTTCATGGAGCGTCCCTTTCACGCGCGCGTCATATTGTGTATAAAGGGTTTCAGACAGATAAACATCCAAAGCACCAGAGACGGCAGGCAATATTATACAAAGGAAAGGATTATAAACAGAAAAAATTAAACGGCTGTAACCATTTAAAACTTTAAATTTAATTGCATTCATAAAGGCAGTGGCAACTCATAATGGAAATAAAAAGCAGCGACTATTTCACGCAAAACGTCTAGACCTTGGGAAAATAGGGGGATTGGGTTTCACTAAACCGTAACGGGGAACAAATCGGCGTGAGTGTGCGACGTTCATTCACAAAATACTACCAGCATTAACACTTTTCAAGTCGAATCTCGAGAAAACCGTCTGTGCCATTTCAGCACAGCAAAATTTGGGGATTTGGCTGTTTCAAGCGGAAATACCGAACCATTTAAAATATATTTGTAATAATATGGGCTTTAATTTTATTAACAGGCGAATGTTTAAATAATAAAAACTATTATCAATCTATCAGTCTTAAATATGAGAGTTTAGTTATACTGCATGGGAATACTCCTAACACGTTTCGTACTGCCAAGATATAGTTGTAGATATAGTTGCTGTTTATTGCGTAGTTTCTGTCCAAGTTATATTCCAACTGTGTGAATATAAGACCTTAGGGAAGCGATAAAACAATCCTAAAATCAGCAGGAGTCGTGAAAAATAATTTCAGCCGCAAAGCACAGATGATCCAGAGTAAGTAAGCGGAGCCTTAATCAGCTGCCGCCTCGGTTTCGCGTCGTGCGTCTCGGTGATTTAGCGAAATGTCACTCCGGCTCTGTCACCTTACCTGCACAATTTGCCTCGGTTGCACTGAGAGTGTGGGGAAGTTTCCGCGCCCATGTATGGGGACGGTTTCCCCAAGGATCGAGTCCAAGCGCTGCACCTGCTCCCAGGACAGTACACAGAATCGCCGACCCTGCTCCGACGCATCACCGGAGGACATGGCGATGTGACACCCAGCCAAAGCGCAGTAAAGCTTATTTACGCCGTTTATTCTCGTCGAGGAGTCACAATCTCAGAATTAACAAGCTACCGAAACACAGGAAAATGTTAGTTACAGATCTGACTCAGTGCTTTAAATAATAAATCGCTGGCGATTCTCTGTCCTAGCTAAGGTGTATTAACCTCCGCACGCTTGACTATTTCCAATACACAAGCTTCCCCTCCACTAAAACACGTTTCATACAGTATGCTAGCACATAGGGTACAAACGGCTTTAAAAGTGCGAGGATTAACATAGACGCGGTCTGATTGGCTGCGCACTGTGGTTATGAATTATTAAAGGACATCGCTAAGTAAGTATCGGCGTTACGCTAACTAGAGAACACCGCTTATTCACACCCACCACCCCGGGTCTGCGTAGATACAAAGACGGCGATGATTGGATGGCTGGCCACACACTCGTGACGTAATAAAATATGACTCCACCCTACAAAGTGGTATCCCCGGAGTCCCTTAAAATGACAGGACGTCTACATTGTACTGTATTGACTTGCTCCGTGTGGAAAACTGCCAAATTATAATGTAGGTCTAAACAAAGATGGCAATAGTAAACTAATATGCAGAAGATTTAACATCCATAACGCTTCTCCAGTTCAGGATTGCAGTGAGCCTGCAGCAGCCATCTAATAGGCAGCGGAAGGCATAAGGCAAGGGGGCGCCGTTAGCAGGTTGTCAGTCTATCAGTCCATCACAAATCAATGGGACGTTTATTTCATTAAGTGGATAGGTGAACAATTTAGCTAACGGATTACTTACAGCACACATTGTCTTTTTCTTCAAAGGAAACATGTTAATATCCATCCATCCATTTATACAACCGTTTATCCATATTCCAAAACCATTTATCCATTACAGAGTTGCAGTGTCAGTGTTAATTGATATTATGCTAATGTGTCGATGTTAATTTACATTATCAAAATATTCATTTATAGTATGAAAAATGAAGAAAAAATGGATGACACACTATACAGAAATCATTTTCTTTTTCATAGAACATTCATCTGATTTAGGTCATTTCTTTGAGCCAAAGCTTTCAGACAACAGACCTTATCTTATACCTTATATGTATCTTGAATTTATCCAAACAGACAATAATATTTAAAGTTTTAGATAAACACGATATCATATTGTACTGCATATATCTCTAGTGTGCCAATAATTTATATAGATAAACCTTTAAATGTCGTCCAACCACGGAGGTCAAAAAGGATGTTAATCAAATTAAATCAAATGAATTTCAGAAATAGCATGGATTCAAACACTGCATTCAGCCAGGCTTTATCACTGGACACAAATAGTGGTGAGATAAGCGCCGTTTAAAAGCTGATATTAAAGAAGGCCAATGAAAACACAGACAAGAACGTGTCACGCAGCTCCTATTTACAGACCTGGCGGCAGCTTGCATTTTGCATTCAGGTCATATTTTAGTTTGATTGGAGCTAAATGCCCGCAGATAGCCGAGACAGGAAAGTCTGATTTTTCCACAGCTTGTGTGTTTCCATGGCAGAAATGTTTCCACTCTTTGCAGTTTTCATTGTTAGATCAATTTTATCTGCATAGTTCCTATTGAAGCACAGGTCAGGTTGTTTAGCTAGAAGGAAAGACTACCCAGATTTCATATCTGTAAATAGATATGAAATTCAAATACTTCATTATATCTGTTCATTACTGCATGCAGTACTACTGACCAGCTGAAGAAGAAGAACAGGAACGAAAATTATCTCACCACAGAATTCACAGACAACAGAAGATTCACTCAAAACAAGACTCAAAAAAAATATTAGACGTATAACATGAAGACATACATTAATGGGTAGGACTGGCTTTTTCAAATTCTTCGCAAATTAAATAAAAAGCATTATTTATATTCTCTAGACATGTAAGATTACTTAGCTTACTTGAGTTTTTGCATAGCTGTGAAGAAGCATTTTGTGTAGCCTTTGGGGTTTACATTGCGAATGTGCAACATACTAGAGTAGCCAATGTTGACTAGAGAAGTAAACAGACTTCCCTCAAATATGCTTCACAGTTTCATGCACATGGTTGGACACATTCCACCATCTCTGTTTTGTCTTGAGGCACTAAAGCCACTTAATTCTCAGAGCGCTCCACTTGTAGAGTCGAAGCAGAGAGATGATCTGTAATGAGAGTGCTTGGGTTGTGCTGATTTGGAACAGTCAGTCGCAAAGCAGACCAAATTTTACATTCACAGCTGCGGCTCTGAGCAGCTGCAGTCAGTCTGTTACAACATCTGTGATATCTGATACTTAAGCTCTATTCACATTGTACATTGTACTTTTAAAAAAAAATTCAGTAATTGCTTTTCTATGGTGAAGCCTGGTGTTTCACTGAGAGGCCTTGGCCTGTGGTGATGTTGTTATGGACCCCAAGCACCACCACATGTCAGACAAGGAACTTGTATCTTACAATCCTATGGGTTGAAATTGAGTCCATTGTACCCCTTGTTTTGGAAAATGAAATATTATACAGGTTAATACTGTATGTTCAATGAGATTTTATCAATGACTGGAGAATAGCAGAGCTTATGCAATGAGGTAATATTGGTTTTCTTTCACAGTCCAAAGGCATGTTTTGTAGGTGGACTGGTGCTTTCAAATAGCCCGTAATGAGCATATGCTTTCTGGTACTCTAGCATTGTGTCCAGCCGCAACTCCAGGCACAAATCTAGCTGTTACTGAAAATCAATGTTTCAAACTATAAACAAGTGAATGTTATTCATTTGCTTGAGCAAAGCACTCAGAAAGTGGTTAAATACTGATAGAAATCTAAAGTGAAACAAATATGTTTTTTTTGTCTGTTTTCTACTCTGTTTTGGGGCAACGGTTTGGAAAAAAATCTTTTCAAATGGGCCCTTATTTGCAAAGGTGCAGACATTAATAAATAAATAAATAAATAAATAAGTAAATCATCAGAGGTATCATCCTGAAAGCATGGAGTGTCACAAACATTCCTGTTCCCTGGACAACAGTATCCCCAAGTCAGCCAGTATCAGGACTGGAAAAATTCTAGCGAGCAGACAAAACCAGTGCAACAGCTCCTGCATCACAAGGCTATAAATAATTAGGTACAGGACAGGAGGGTCTAGCTATCTTGTGGAAGGTAAACTTGTCACTTTAACTGGGAATATTAAATGTGAAAGAGGAAAAGAAATCCTTTCGACTGTGATATCTCCGTCTTCCAGTAACCTGTAGGTAAAAAAACAAAGATTAGGGAGTTGCTGGTATTGCTATGTGTGTCTGGGTTGAACAATAGCCATGTCAGGAGCAGAAGGCTGGAGTTAATGCACAAACAGCAGGCTAGTTTTTTTCAGTTTCTAAATGAAGCAATCAGCGGCCTGGGTGAACACAGTAAACAAATTAAACAATGCCTGGCACAGTCAGCCCTTTTAGCCCAGGCATCCACCTCTGCTGTAATTCCTGGGAATGTCCTGCAAACTGACAGCAGTCCCCTATGTGCATTACAGCTGATGCACAATGTCCCGGAAATGCATTGTTAAGCTATTCAGCAGCGGTACAATTAGCCAGCAAGGAGTTTTACTGCCATGACCCCCCCCCCCCCCCCCCCCCATCAGCAAATTTTCCTGTCACCCTCTATCCCGGTTGGTATCCGTTAGGCATTTGCAGTATCTACAGTATCTGTAATACCTTCCAGACATTATACCACGGCATACAGTATGGTGACAGACTTTAAAAAGCAATACCTTCATGTACAGTTTTCCAAGTGCAGTATGGTCCAAGCCTAGCCAAGTCAGTACCCCCCCCTCCCAAATGTCCCTCTGCCCCCCTGGCATCAGTATGCCTGAGGTGGGATATCTAATAGCCCTCAGTTTCACCTTCATTGTTGGTCTTTAAAAGCTCTTAGCTTGTAGCATTATGGCTGTCCATTTTAGAGCTTGACACCATAGACCCTGGTAGCCCCTATAGCCATTAATGCTAATACCACAGTTATGTACAGATAGCACTCATAAAGTTGCTAGCAGCCCCAGATTATACAGGTTAATATGGCTAGAAGAAAATATGTTTGCGTTAGGGGGACAAAAACAGCCCAGAGTTTTTTTAGTCACTATTTTTATATCGGCTGTAATTATTTCTAGCCGTCTCAAGTTTTTCTTTGCTGAAATTACATAATTTCTGACAAAACAATACTGGATGCATGTAGTACTTAGACACAGTATAGAAAAGTATTAATGAGCACAGTCTTTCCTAACGTACTGAGAAGCAAAACCTTATTCAGAGAAGGAAAAAAAAGACAATTTATACAGCCAGACAAGAAAATGAAACTCTTATGGTGTTTTTCCACTGACATACAGGAACCAAGCCATACTCAAGCCTTATTGCGAAGAGACACTAGTTACTACATGGTTCCAGCTCGCTCTGCTTTTCCACTGGAGAAGGGTCAGCTTGGTAAAGGCATTGCTGAGTTTGGAGAGCGGCAGTAAAATAAAACCGAAAGATGCTTATTTACTCTTCACACAGTGTGCATTATGGGTATTTCTCAATATGTATACTTAACCATACTTATGTTCTTGTGTACCTGTTTCACGTCATCTTCCTTTGCTGAAGACCAGTTCCAATACTCAAGAACAGAAATACCGAGGACAGTAAAGATCCCTGGATGACGTTCTTGCCTTGCCACAAATATCAAGCATACATATGCTGCATCTTCGCCAAACAAGACCAATCCCATGATTCATTGTGGCAAGGAAGCAAGACCGTTCTTGCAAGTACAATCACAAGTACAATCTTGACATTCTCGGTACTGAGAAACACCGCAAGATTTATTATGTACGATTATTTCTTTTGTGACGTGTGCTAATTTCCGCTAGCATGTCTGTGAGAATCGCCGTGTAATGCAAGTATCAAATGCTAATGGAATTAGCATTTGCTTGAGTAAATTTGCATTACAAATCCATTCCATTCAGCTCTGTACTTTTTTAAGTAGGAGGTTGGAAATTTTCACGTTCCAAGTTTTCGGGAATGCTTTGCCATGTGCGATACCACTAATAATGAATAATGTATATAATATATACTTTTTCCTTCTGATAAACCTATGCGTAGAACACTGGTATGTTCCAGAAATGCATTTCGACCAATCAGATGGCGGTGATGCTGCCAGCTTGGTTTGGTCGCGCTTTAGGCCCTGCTAGTAAGCCAGACCATGTTAGCCTGCTTACAGTCCAGATATGGCGTGGGTACGGCTCGCATACATTACAATGGAAAACCGCCAGTTTGCGGTATGGGTTGGTTCTTGGTGGCGGTGGAAAAGTGCTATAACAGAGCTAGCCTTCCCTGTCTCCCTGGATGAATAACAGGGGTTAAATAAGGTCAGTTACATTTTTTGTGTAAAGCAAATGCTCTCCTGGGCCTACTACTGTACAAGGGCCTGCAGGTTTGTACATCCACTGTGGAACTGTGAGCTTTGGAGGTGGAGCTGGGCTTACACTGTTTGATCACACCTTGGATAAATGCTGAACTGGAGAGGGTGAGTATCTCAACATCCATTCTCAAACAATGCATAGGTCATGTCTACAGCAAATATCCCATTTCACTTTAATAAACTGAATAAATACAGATCAGGCTGTTCCGATCAAGGAAAGGAAAAGTGTACATAATGTGTTTACTTACGCCATTCTTCACATCAGACTAATGAAAATTAACTTTATTTCAATTAATTTTATACATAAATAAGAACACAATGAAGACGTTAGCTGAGTCAACCTTTTTCCAGTGCAATTAAAGCACCATTAAACTGAAAGAACAATACGAGAATATTAATTTTGTATGATAACAAGACTAATTAATTTGATAGATTGAGAATGAAATTACTCTGTAAGGTGTCAAATGTACTTCTAAAACATGCAGGTTTATATAAAAGTGAATATCCATGCAATTATAACCTCATCTTTTACAGTGAAACTGCAGCCTGTCCCTGGAAGCCAAAGGCATCCTGAACAGGATGCCAGTCTACGACAGGGCACCAGCTTACGTACAGACGATGGGCAAATTACAATCACTAATTCATAATAACACTTTATTGATTCGTACTCCATCTTGCTGACTATGGCACACAGACACATATATTGCCTGACCAAAAAAAATGTTACCATTTGAATTTTCATCATGGTGCACATTTGTCTTGGCTTTGTTTCCACAAGTTTATGCAACATCTCACCCTTTATTTTTATCCAGATTTGCATTCATTTCTCACCGACATCCTGTATTGACAAGTGATTTGAACCTCTCCATAAAGCCTCCTTCATCACATCCCAAAGACCTTCAATGAGGTTAAGGTCACAGCTCTGTGGTGACCAAGTCATGCGTGAAAATGATTCCTCACGCTCCCTGAAGCACTCTCTGACAATTCGAACCCAACGAATCTTGGCATCCTTGTCCTGGAAGGTGTCCATGCCAACAGGGAAGAAAAAAATCCATTGATGATGGATGGAGGTGTAACCTGGCCATTCAGTAGATTCAGGTACTCAGCTAACTTTACTTTATTGCTGCATAATGTTGCTGGGCTATAATAATGATCCAGTCATTGGCTCTTAAGTATTTGCTGATATAAATTCAAATGGCGATGTTTTTTTTTGGCCAGGCAGTGTATATAGGTAAGAGCTTGACAGTGAAGGGCAGCCACCTGCAGCAGCACCTATGGAGCTGGGGGTTAAAGGTCCACAGATAAGTGGCTATTCTTCTGCTGGCTCGAACCAGTGACCTGTTTGCATTTGGCCTGCTGAGTTGCACACCAAAATGCACGTCTTTCCCCAATAATGGTATCCACTGCACTGCAGTGCCACCCTCTATTTAACACTTACATTGCTTACATTCACTTTTGTCCAAAGTACCATAATGAAGATCAGAGAGCAGGGTCAGCTGCTGAGATTAACGGTGACATCACTCTACCAGCGATGGAATCTGAACCAGCAGTGTTCCGATCGCAAGTCTTACGCGTTTGGCTTAAAAATAACAGAACTGTCCAGACGCGTATAGATTTAAAACAAATAAAAAGGCTGTGACGTCATATTTCTCTAACCAACGCACACAGCGTCAGTTCCCTCCTACGCGTTCATTAAACAAAACCGTGCATCTGCTGACTGTCAGGACCTTTAGCTGCCTCTTGAGCTTAGGCAATGTGCCATTTTGCATTGGCTAAACAAGAAACTGAAATTATAGAAAAAAAATACAATGGATAACAACATGAATCTGACCTATTCCATAAAATAAAATGCAAGCAGATAACATGTGTGCGTGTGTGTGTGTGTGTGTGTGTGTGTGTGGGGGGGGGGGGGGGGGGGGGGGGAGTCCCATTATATGCCTTCCATTTCGAATGAGCCTTACACAAGCACCCACCATCCTACATACATGGGTAAATTTGGGGCTGGTGTGAACTAGACATACTGGTGCATACAAAATCTGAACTCATAGCTTTGTTCTTTTGTTTGGCAAAATTCACGGGGCTTTGGCTCCGGGATCTCGTAAAGTTGCTAATTCAGAGTAAATAACAAGACATTTAACAAATGTGTAAATATCACCTAGCCGAATTAGAAGTATTTCATTTGGGATTTCTACTGTGATATATGATCATTGAAGCTCCAGTAAAGACCCAGAAGATATTTTAATTTCATTTCCAGATACTCACTTGGAAAAGAGCTTTTTAGGAATAAATTAATTATTTAACCCTACTGGTATTGCTTTGTTCATGTCATGCATGTATAGATCTGTTACTCAATAGAATGATACCAGTTTTCCTTTATACTGTAGGGCCTAAACCTGCAGTTATGTAACCAAGGCTCCACGTTCTGCTACTGCCATCTGCACAGAAACTCTCTTCTTTTGAGTCTCTGATAACCAAAGGAGGGATTATCAAGTAGGATATACCACGTGGAAACTAGCTGCTCAGGGTTTTATGATATTGCCCGTAGTGATAAGAGACATGCACTGGGGACTCAGCCTTGTCAGCCTGAACAGGGAGCATAGCCATGTGTGTTGGTTATCACCTCTCGCTGACAGCCAGCTGCTCCCACTCCCTGCAGTTTCTGCTCCCGTCGGCGCTGTGGAAGATCTCCCCCAGACCCCTCCCTCACACACCACCACTGTCTTGTTCCAGCCCTATCAAGGAGCTAAACATCCCATTCTGACCGGGTTTGTGGCATCCGAAGGTGCGTTCTGAAGAAAAGAGGAGCTCTTCATTTCTCGGAACCATCAGTAGCATGTCACTTGACCAGGGGAATGTGACACAGCTGACGTCGCAGTGCTGTACAGATCAGGCTGTAAATAGACGTGAATAAGCGACAAACGCAATAGCTGAGTCACAGGGCAAAAAGCAAGGAGTGGTTTCACAGGATTCCACCGTCAGCGGGAAGGCCAGGCAAAGGGAACAGCCGCGGCTCTACGCTTTTTCCTGTCGAAGAGTATTCCCTGTTTTAAACATCACCCTCTATCCCAGCAGCTAATGCAGGGCTCAGTTTTCAAATGGTTTTGGGGAAATCTTGTTCTTTCTTTGACAGCAATAAAGCTTTAACCTGAAACACTTCATTCACAATCAATTTTTTATGGTGTCTGCTGTCGAATAACTAGAAAAAGTAGGATCAACTTCAGCATCCACAAATATGTTTGAAGACAGGGTTCGAACACGTAAGAAAAAAAGCTATTGTTAACAGTCCAGAAAAAAGCTGGACACATACCGCCAGCGCCCAGCCACTCAGCCCAGTCGCATTCCTGCCTCCTCCCCTCCAGAAAAGGACCCACACTTCAAGCCTCAGGAACATCTTTGTTACAACAGGAATAAGAATGTGGATCCCCACTGTATTTTATGTACTAATCGCTGCCACTTTAAACCTCAGCACCGTGTTGTCCTACTTGTCTGTTAATGTACTTTGTGCATTGCATGTTATTGTACATTGTATGTATATTGCATGTATACTGTATATATGGTATTATGTTATCTGTCCTCATTCTTATTTGTTATGTTGTTTAAGTCTCCAGGGAGGTAGAGAAGGTATTTCATTGTACTTCTAGAAATGACAATAAATTAATCCTTGAGCAAAAAATTCACTGGATTCCTGAGTAAAGGCACTAAAATCAGTGTTGCATGGATTTTGTAATGGGTTGTAATTTAACTGTCAATGAACAAATTCACGGAATAATTTTGACGCAGAAGTCATAAAAATGCAAAGGACCAGCTGTAAAGCCGAAAAATATTATTTCTTGGAAAACTCAATTTAAATATGTCCTATTGATAAAACTACACTAAATGAACCATCCATCCATCCATTTTCCAAACCGCTTATCCTACTGGGTCGCGGGGGGTCCGGAAGCAATGGGCACGAGGCAGGGAACAACCCAGGATGGGGGGCCAGCCCATCACAGGGCACACTCACACACCAACTGAATGAACCAATAAAATAATAACTAAATAGCCCTGTAGTGTCAGTGTTTTAGGTGGAATTTTGTCAGACCTATATGCCAAGAATTAAACTGCATGAATGAACAAAGAAGATTTTGTCAATTAGAAATCAGTCTTGGTCTCGGAGGTCACCCAGATTGGAATATGAACTGGGCACATACTGGTATCCTGGAATCTTTTGTCTACTTTCTGCATGTAGATTACATATGTTCATTATTATTGAAAGTCAAATAAATATATAGAATTTATTACAATATGTATTAAGAAATATTGCTTGATTGCAGTACCATCCTCAAAACACAAGCTGGAATTCACTCAGCTCTTTTAGGCCATTACCTGTACTGGTTCGAGAGGAGGCTCCTCTGTGGGTTGAAGTCCTTGCACTGAGTCATTCATGATTATCTTCAATTGCAAAGAACCTTAATCCCTTGCTAATCATCTGAATATGCTGAGGGTAGCTGTAGAAAACAGGAGCTTCGCTATAGGCCAGACAGCAGCTTGACTAAATGTGATCAGTGTTCTTTCCCCTGTATAAATGTGCGTCAACGAGAAGTTATTAATATCAGAGTCATAAACCCATTCTGTTAGTTAACCAATTATTCATCATTAGGCAGCTGGGCCCAGACTCTCCATAGTTTACTAATGCGAGTTCTTAGGTAATATATTTACGTCATGAATCGATGTCACATGCAGCTGTTCCTAAGATTAACATTCATATTTACATTCCTGAGGTCTTGACTCTATTACACAACATGGTAAATGATAAAGTACCTTGTAACACACAAAAGTAATAACAAAAATATAAGACTTAAGTAAATTTATACTTTTACACTGAGAACCATCAGCTCTAATCTATGACCCGTATTGGTTCAAGTTTTGCATGTAGTATGTTCAATTTCTTACATATATTTGGCTATGGAGTGAGTTTAGTCTTTGAGCCAGTCTACGTCTTAACTAGAAAGACTTAATGCCAGCTACTTCAATGTCCACGTATCCCGTAAAAGTCACCTGGCGTCATTCTGAATTATGTGGGCCCCATGGTAACAGAGCATGACATCTCCATATTTAGCAAGGCGTCTTCCCTTTGCTCCTGACAGGAGGGGAGCTCAGGGCTCACTCCAAGGAATGCCGCATCATGGTTATAAAAAGCATGGCACTCCCACTCGAGGCCCGATCCACCAATGGGTCTGCAAACCCTTACAGAAGCTGCGGGAGATGTTATGCAACTGATCCGCCCCCCCTCCCCACCGCGGTCACCAGTCACACCCTCGGGCAGCAGATGAGTATCCATTTGAGTCGGGGATACTTCATCATATCTGTGTAGCTATATTGGTGTCCAGCTGAGCTATGCAAGAATGTAAAAATGCTTCTGACATGAGGTCATGCCTCTTAAACAGGAATGACTATTAGGATTCTAGCTCTGAATGTAGTGAAATATTCTTCTAAAGCAACAATTATACCCAAACACTTTGTCAGCATTACTATTATGATTATTATTATTGTTGTTGTTGATGATATTGTTGGCGTCATCATTGGTTGTCAATGTCGTTTTTGATGTCATAGGGACTCATTGTGGCTCAGTGGGTTGCGATGTTGTTTCACACTTGTTAGTGGTTTAAATCCCACCTCAACTCTGGGTCACTTTGTGTGTAACGTTGGTTTCCTTGCTATGCTGCAATTTCCTCCCATAGTCCAAAGGCATGTAGTTGCCGGTAAGCTAATATTTATGATGTTGTATGTGTGTGTGTGTGTGTGTGTGTGTCCGTGATGGAGAAGCTTGCTCCAGGCCCCCCTGTGACTGTAACCAGGATAACAAAGATGTGCAGATTACTATGTATTGACAACAAGGGTTTCAGTAAATACTTATGATCCACATTGCCAAGACATTACACAACAAGCAAGTGCACGCATGGGTAGTTACTCAATTACTCGGCAACTTGGGTGCAAATGCCACAAGACGTTGGAGAATGTAAGGGAATCTATGAAATGACCACAACTAGTTGTTAGAAATTAGATTGTTTGGCTGCTACCTCAGAATTCCAGTTGCAGTGTGGGAATTCATGTTGGATACTGCTTTTACTGCTTTTGTGGACATTCCTCATTCCATTTTTTGCCCAGGGAAATTGTATCTTTGTGAATTTCATTCTCCTACGAATCTCAACAGGTATTTCGCCACGTTCCACACCCCTCTTTTCCTTCTCATACCACTCAGTATTTATAAGGAAAGAGTGATTTGCATGCGTGGAGCATCAATAAAACTCAAATGAGACAGGCAGCGTGGGGCACAAAATATTGCATATGTGGTCTAGGTGAACAGAACGGAAAGTTGACATCATCATCAGCACCGCTGAGGGGAGCCCACAAGCATTCATAATTGAGGAATCCGGTATTCTGCGGAGCCTGGCCGCTGCTCTATTTAGACCAGGAAGTCTGGCTTTCATGCTCTCCAATCACGTTAAATTACCGAACTCAAGTTCTGTCGTCAGTGTCATCAGCATAAATGAGCTCAGTATGAGGCGACCAGCAATTGGACATCTCAGGCCTTTCCAAGGGGCCAATCACGCGGAAGATATGCGACTGTTCAGATTACTTCCTACTGTTTAAGCGTCGCGAAAATTTTTTATGTTTTTATATGGTACCCAGTATTTTGTGAAGTTATTAGGTGTCCTGCTGTAAATGGAAACTGAATTTGCTGTAAATGGAAACTGAATTTGAGTCTGCTTTCGAATGGCAGCTTTGAGAAGGAGAAAACCAGAACAGAAGTGCCGTTGCTGTGGAATGGTACAAGTCGGCCTGTAGAGAACCTCGGATGCACAGGCTAGTGTAATAGCCGCTGGAAAAAGCAAGACATCACAAGGGCACCATTGCAACCAAGTTCGGAATTATTTTTGCATCTAATTTAATTATATAAACTATGCCCATAAAGTAAGATATCATTAACTATATTTTATATCCCAACAAAAAAAAGTTTGCTTGCAAAACAACCTTAGGAAAATATCTTCTCTCCTTCATGGGGTCTTTTTCCATTTGTAATGTTAAAGCAAACCTAGGGAAATGTTTTACCGCTTTATATTGTCAAAGTTAATTATTCATATTTATGGGATACTAAAAAAGCAACAACCAAAACATAAGAAGGGAAACATTTTCACCAAAATGGTTTTGCTTGAAATCTTTTTATGTCTTTATCCAATTTAGCATTTACACTCAGCTATGGATGAGGTCCGAAATGTATAAATCAGTATTTCGTTCTTATAATTATAGGACCATTTTCAGTCATGGAAACCTTGACTCCAGATTCATTGCGGTCAATAGATGGTCATGACCCGAGAGGCAGAGAGAATACAAACCGCTTGCATTTAAATGGCTTTTAATTTGGCAGATGCAAATAAGCTGCCACATGAATATCATGCTCACTATATATCTAATACTCTGTGAATGCTGATCACGCTCTTTAATCCTGGTTATCTAAATGCACCTTCCGCTTTAGCCAGTAGCTGTGCAGAGTATTTGGTTCCCATTTCTACATGATGGTTACACTTAACCTGGTTTTACAGACTCCTGCTATTAAAGATATAGTAAAGTAACAATTAAGTTTGATATTTCATTATTTTACCTATATTTTAATCTGGCTGATATCTACTCTACAAGCCATTCTTCTTATTTCTTATTCATGACATATAGTATGACATTATGTATAGTATGTATATTATATATAGTATGACGCGATATGCACGTTATTCTCTGACTCTGTGACAGCAGCATGCTCATGAAAGGGAGCTTATCTGTTTTTACTTTAAATTCCATTTCAATTCCCTTTCACGTCAGTTTTATGCCATATCAACTTTTCCTTTCAGCTGCTCAAAAAATGCCAAAATTCTTCTCATCCTGCCAATCTGCCTCTTCAGATCTCCCTCCAGAGAGTTTCATTGCTTGATTTGTTCGTGCATTTTTCATTGCAGGGAGGTTTATGGGTATGTGTGTGTGTGTGTGTTGGGGCTTTAAAGGCACCCATGAGGAACTCTAGATGGTTCGTATTTGTTTATCCGGAACAAACAGAACTGTACCCTTTCCTATTGTTCCTGTGTTCCATGCCTCAATGATTCAAACGCTTTAATTAGAATGGTTTTATTTAATTCCACAGCTGTAACCCCTTGTGTAATTGATAAAATTAGATGGACTGTCTACTAAAAGGTAAATGGATGCTTGCCTAAAAATTATTTACTTCATTTATAATATATGTTGACCAGTACAGAAATCCAAGTAAATGTTGTTGCTGGGTAATCTTATTGGGCCACTATACTACACAATATAATTTCAGTGATTGGTGTTCATTTCATTAGGTGAGTGGTTTGAAAGAATACAGCTGCAGAATGCATAATAACAAGAGTAATGTCCTTTGAATATTCAACCCTAAGTAAACAAGTTTATGACTTGAGTTCAGTGCTGAATGCTTTATCATAGCTCATCCAGAGTGGAGCAGAGTTTAGCTACAGAATTGACACAGTGGTTCCCTGACATTCTCAGACCACTGCAGTAATATTATTGTAGAGTTTGCAACAGGTTCTCCATAACTTGCAGATGTTAGATAGGTGGCGGATCTCTTTATTTGTCCAAAAATCCTGTAAACCAATGTGATGGTAGTGAAATGAAGTGAACCCGTAATTCCCTCGAATACACTGTATCTTCCGGAAGACTCTGACCTTTGGTTCCATCCAGCTTGGCAAAGACACAAACAGATATGGAAGAGGCCTGCCAGTGACCCACTTTTTTATGTGAGATGACTACTGTACCTTTCCTTCCCTCTCAGCCATACAGTGTACATATCTAAACCTTCATTACGGGGCCCCAGAAATGACAGATAAAACATTTTAGGAATGCAAATGTAAAAATTAAGAAAACATTAAATATTGAAAAAAGTAAAAAAAAAAAAATAAATCATGTCTTTTCTTGGCATTTCTCTATTTTGTTTTTTTTTGCTTTTTATTATTTTTTGCATTTTCTTACAGTGTTGTGTTTAGCATGCGTTAACGATGGGTCATAGATAATGGTCCATGATGCAGTTTTCTTTAGAAAGGGGAACTTTAATACCTGAAAACAAAACACCAAGTATCTAAAACTAAATAGACCACGAGGGGTCAAAACTGGAACTAACTAGCACTGAAACTTAAGGGTAGAAAACAGAGAAGCCATCTAACAAACCATGAGCTGGACTTCAGAGGGAGATTAAGAAGGACTGCAGGCAGACACAATCCAACACGTTCAATGACCGACAAAAGAACAGGGTAAGAGCAGGCACATATATGCACAGATAACAAGGCTGAACAGGGGAGAGGTATGGGTCATGACAGATTACACACACTAGGGGACTCAGTGCTAAAGGGAACAGGTGAAGGTTATTGACAAGCACTATAGACTAAAAAACTACTGTAGGAGTTACTTATAACAGGGCTTATAGAACATTGCTGCAAGACTAAACACAAGCAGGAATAACTAATAAAGGCACTAAAATAACTATAAGACCACAAGAACATGGGGCCCCAATCAGAACTGATAAATAAAACAGCCCAGAGGAAACATTTGCTGCTCACAACAGACTTTTCTTTGTTTCATAAGAAAAGCATCAGCTTCTTAATTAGAGATTACTGGTGTCTGACTTGCTTCTCCTAACACCCCCCTTTGGAGAAATAAGGAGCAAAAGAAATGGTCAACTTAAGACCCCTTTCCCCCCTTCAAATTCGCATAGGTGTCTCATTCATTTTCTCTTAAGAAACCTTTCAGATCTCAAAACAGAGAGGAGACTTGAATTTGATCATTATGACAAATTTCAGATATTGTCCAGGTTCATTTATAAGACGACCAAGTTCTTGTTTAGACCTTATTGTGATCTCAAGATCTGATTATTTTAGATAAAAATAGAGCGAGCAGCGAGCGAAAAGAAAGAGCATCTTAAGATTGAGATTAGAGCCAAGTTAGTTCTTGGGAGCTGAATTTAAGAAGTACGAGAAATTCGTCAAAATCTTATACTGGTCTTAAATTGAGCTCGGTTTTGTCTAGGAGAAATAGACTGGATAAGCATAAGATCTTATTTTGGATTTTTCTTTCCTTTGGGAGCCTTGACGCCATGATGGTTAGAGATGCACTACTAGTCCCATTCAGCCATGAATGGAGCAGAGGAAAACATTAAGGACAGAGGAAGGTATTGAACCCATGGAAACATAGAGAAAGGAATGGAATGACCAGCGACTCCTGCTGACCAAATGGGGAATCAACAGACAGAATGGGACAAGGCAGGGACTGATCCTGATAGCATTTCATGGCTAATAGAACTTATTAGAACCAGAACTTATAACAGAATTAATTTATACCAGAATAAACTCCATGAAAAACCCTAAGCCTATTTCAGGCACAAACAGACAGGATAAGTACAACGTTGTCATTTCGTGTAATTAGATGCCCCCATGACCCTGAATAGGACAAGCGGTTACAGAAAATGGACAAATGGAATACAGATGCCTAAACCGCACCAGGGCCGACATTGCAAATGGGGCAGCAGAGAATCGAGCCATTAGAATAACCTTCTAATCCAGCACCTCTAGTCATGTCTCACAATGTCTCACTGCCAATAGGAACTGGTTAGTGCAATTATAAGCTTCGGCAACTTCCATATGAAGATATGGACCAAGGAATGGAAGTAATTCATACGATGGGATTGTGCATTTCAGTCAGTGTCCCTGTACTTTCCGGCATCTTCTCTTCTTTTGTCCCACATGCAGTTCAGGGGAGACAGTGACCGTCATTTTCCTTTATATGTGTATGTGCATGAATAATATGTACGTCTCATATATCTGCGTGCATGTCCTGGATGTGGAGTGTGAGCCTTCACTTCCGGGGATAGATTACTGGCAGCTGCCTTGAATAACAGGTTATCGATTTCATAAGATTACACTTACGCTCTGCAGGAAGCCAGTATGTGTGCAGTATTGGAGTGAGGTGGCAGATTCCTGCACGCAAACCTTCCATAGCATTTCGTTTTCCCTTGTGTTTTAGCTCCTTGTTGTTATATTTAAGGAGGGAAAGTCACCTCACGAAAAATCTGGTGCCAGCTTTAAAAAAACAATGTTGTGACCCTGAATTATCCATCTGTGAGAGCTTTTCGATGCCTGCAGGAGCCAGGCACTTTATTTCTGTTTCCTGGCTGTAACCTCTTGGCAGTTAATTAGAAGGCCTTTGTCAACATCAACCAATAAGCACACAAATTCAATCAGCTTATCAAAACTAAA
The DNA here is from genome assembly GCF_023856365.1 of Brienomyrus brachyistius. Lineage (NCBI taxonomy): Eukaryota > Metazoa > Chordata > Actinopteri > Osteoglossiformes > Mormyridae > Brienomyrus > Brienomyrus brachyistius. Next base: position 28,468,489 of record NC_064541.1, on the reverse strand, counting down.
AAAAAATAATCAGGGGGAAGTTACACATACAAAGAGATTTGCGCAAAAAAACAGTGTGAAAATCCATATTACATTAAAAATGCTGATAAGTTATGCCATTGATAAGGCCTTCTCTCTCACCTCTGTCTGAACTGCCAAACTTTTCCATGGCCTGAATTCAGGTTTCCATAACAACGGTTTCCACATTGCCATACAAATTCTCCCTCTGTTGTGAGCATAATTTCATAAATCGCTCTCAGTGACGCATTTAGATTATCAGCAGAGCCTTTTTTTATGTACATTATCACTGAACTGTGATAGTAAATAAATGGATATTTGAGTTGGCTTCAATGCTGGATGAGGGAGGCGTCACAAGATGGCAATACATCACAATTAATTTTGAAAAGATGTGGGATAATATAGTGAGAAGATCTTGTGTGTAGGATGCGGACTGTATATTACTCTGTGAGATGGATGATCTGCCCCTTTAAGAAACAAAATGGTGGACAGTGTTTTGTTAAATATACTATTAGCAGCAGACATGTGGCATGATTTCAGAAACATGGCTTCTACTAGGGTTAATGGATTAAAACTTAGAGATACTGTTCTCAAACAAGGGCTAACTGCATTCACCCTGGGGTGGCATTCTGTGCAACCCAGTTAGATCATTTTCAGCCTGGGAAGGCTCACTGTGCACCGGCTCCTTTGTGTGTAGCTCAGTGGCAAGTGGAGTCTTCGGGGGATGTCCTTGCACCCAACAGTCAGTAGGAAAAGAACCTCAGTAGATACTGGTACCCAAGATCCCCAGATGCAGATCCTACTTATGTATTTTTCTATTTAAGTTGAATCTCAAAAGCATCCAATGGGGGAAGGTTAAAGCCTCTTCTGCTACTTCTGTGTTATTTACAGCTTTCGTAATCAGCCATGATCCTCTTACACGCAAAGGCGACATTAGCAATGCCGCTGCAAAGTGCATCGCATGGGCCCATGGTGGGGATGTGCACCTTCCTCTCACTACCTTACTCAGGAAGAAGCGATTGCAGCACTTCACATGGCAGAGGCGGTAGCAAATTGTTGAATTCTAAGCATTTTGAAACTTACTGTCAAAGCTTTACTTGAGTTGGCACAAATAATGCAGTAGTGCACTCTTATGGCTTTACTCCCTCTAACCCAATTGTTGTCCGATCATGTGAATAACTTTTTAATGATGTGTTTTTATTGTTTGTCTTTTATGTGCTATGTAAGGTGGCCTTGGGTTTTGAAAGTCACCCACAAATAAAATGCATTATTTTTATTATTATTATTATTATTATTATTATTATTATTATTTAATGCATTCATTAACTAGAAACTGTTCATTCATCATTAATCACTCGTAATGGTTCATGAATTTCATGCAGCGACTGTATTTGTGCTTGAGCAGTAACTGAGTTACTAAGTTACTTGTGTCTACTCATGTTAAGCGTTAACATCTCTTCTCTCGAAGGGTCATACTGGAGTATTTTTTTTAAGAAGACTGTCATTAATTCTTCAGGCTATAACCGTTTCTCCTGTAGTCAGATTTTGCCCTTCTCTTGAGTGTTGCAGTTACCCAAAAATAGGATCAAGTTAGCATCAATTATAAGGAGGAAAAGCAACTAAAATGCTGTGGTGCAGTAACTGTTTTTGGTTGTTGGACTTGGGTGGTTCCTTCACGGTATAAAACCCAGATATTTCACTGCCACTGCACTGCATGATGTCTGAAGGTCTGCTCACTCCTCACTTTCAGAATGGGCCTCACCATAGGCAACACTATGGAGGAAAAAACCTATAAAATATCAGTTCTTGGAAGATTTCAACTTCAGTCTTGGAAGATTCCCACTTAGTGCAGCTCTTTGCCAAGATCTACAAATCAAAACAGCAGGAGTCTTGAAGAAATGATTGGATCCTTGCAGGTCTTGTATTAATGGCGCAATATATATATATTCCTGTTACTCCAAGGAACGCACAAGACAGCCACTAGGAATGAGATGGCACCAAAGATATGACTAACACTATTCAAAAACCAATAAACAAAAGAATAGCACATTAGAACATTACTGTAAGACTATTCATTCAAGGCCACTGAAAATCAAAGTCAAACACAGGTTCCCTTAAATTCCACTCCATTTTAATGATGGTCCCCATGGAGACTGACAGTGAAGGCCCAGTGGCTGCAAAACACACATGGCACTGGACCTCCTGCACCTTTAACTGTGTTATTGAGTTGCTGAGATCTTGACCATATGGAACAGCCACAAATCCACACCCTGAGCATCAAAGCCTGCAGCAATCAGACACACATGAGGCCAGTTTCCTATGAGGAGGCCATCGGTGGCTTTTCCTCACTAGGCCCAGGCTAAGCAGCGCCGGCCACCCGTTTATAACCCAAGGGTCCATCTGAGACAGGTTAGGGCCCCTGCTCCTGCCCTTCACGGCACTTGGGCATCTGCTTGCAATTGCTGGATGCCGCCTCTGATCCCTTACCTTCTCGCACCGCCCCCCCATCCTGCCTAGAATTTCAGCTCTGACATGGACAAAGGTTGAGAGCAGTACTTTCAAGTGCAGACTGGACTCTTTATGAGCTGAGGGGCTAACATTAGCTCCACCTTCCATCTAGGAAGGGTTACTTGATCTAGGGTCAAGCAGCTGCAAATGGAACTTCTTCTGCTCTCTTGAGCAGCTCCATAGTCATTACAGAAGTCATCATTAAGGAGTGTCATTATTAAGACATGTTTATAAGGTCACCCAGGCAGAGAAGATCCTTTTCACACTTTGCCTGTTTCTACAGAGTCTCACAGACACATTTCCCTCAGCTACGGGATTTTGGTCATCACAGGGAAGGTAGCTATAATGATTGCTCCTAATCTTCAGACCACTTGACCAGCATGTTGCTCAGAAGAACTGCAGTTATCAGGGCCTTAGGATTGGGGATGTGGCCTGTCACTCCTCTGCCTGTGATAATGAAAATGCTGGATGGCCAACTACAGAGGAGATGCAGTACAATGTGTGCAACAGGAACCAACCTACCTGCAAACATGCTTAAAGTGGGAAAGCAAAAGCAAGAGTTGGACCCCCTCCATGGCTTAATAAATTGACATTTTCAGGAGTGCTGATCCCAGAGTAGACTCACCAGGATTTGACTGCTGGGCCACATACAGGGAGAGCAGAGACACAGCTTAGTGTTGACTCCATTTCTCATTTTTACAATTTGGCTAGCAGAAGCCAACTGCTCTAGCAACTGATGCTGATCTTTCAGCATTTTTTTACTTCTCTCTCTGTGGTCTATAAAGTTTTTAGAACATTATAGAAGATCTCTATAGCTCTGCCTGATCTAGGTTTGTACTTGTTCAGTTCAGATGCCGGAATTGCTCTGCTGCTCACAGATCACATACCTTAGCAAAAGGGGATCCCAGGCTTATATGAAGATGGGGGAAGATATGATTGTTTTTATAGAGAGAAGCATGAGAGGAAAGGAGGCAAGAAGCCAACCAGCTACCCAGTTTTTGAACATATAGAAAAGCTGATAGCTCATGACAGGGTTTCAAAACAGAAACTGACATGAATCAGAAGAAGTGGAGAACGCCCATGAGAAAAGTAAGGTGATTATTATGGGTGGCCATGCCAAAGAGGATAAGATTTAGGTTGTTGCAATGGCCAAGGCCTGGAGCAAAGAACTGCAGTAGCCCGACAAGAGAGCAAGACAGGCTGGGCCCTTCATCTGTTCCTGAAGGCCATGACATTCTAAGTCACGGGGTTTTTCTCAAAACAAAGAACGCAAAGACAGTACTTCTGGTCTTGGCAAGACCGGTCTTGCCTTCCAAGAACAAACTTGGAGCACAATGAATCATGGGATTGGTCTCATTCTGAGAAGATGCAACCAATGTAGCCTTTATATTTGGGGCGAGGCAAGAACAACATCCAGGGATCTTTACTGTCCTCCGTACTCCTGTTCATGAGAATCAGAACTGGTCTTCTTCATTTGTGGTCAGGTTAATGAAAGAGGCTCTTCAGAAGGCCGTTGTCATCCAAAAAAGAGCTGTTGGTTAATGTTGCATTTAGTAACTCTAAAGAGTACATTTCCAAGTAAATTCCTATACACCTCTTCTAATCAGAATCTAGAAAACAATCCAAGAACCGCTGATATGGCCACAAATTATCAGCTCCTAAATCTCAGGGATTTTTTTCTTTTCTTGCCGTAGCGCCTCTACTAGGGAGATTCTAACATGGCACAGACTTGTACAGACACTTAATGTGGGCGGAGAAGCTGTGTGTCCACATTGCCACAGCAAGGGGAGATTCTGAAATTGCGAAGTAAAGCTGGACCAACCTATATTACATTAATCTCACTGCAGAAATAGGTATAATTGGGTAGTTTAGTTGATGGTAGATCTTCAGGAAGGTTTACCATCAGGGTAGCAGTGCTAAGTATCAGGAGGACGATGCTTTCTGAGGGTGCTTGCAATTTATCTCTTTGATGGCAACCGGAGACATGAGATTCTTCCATTGCTGTGGATGTACAACTGTCACTCCTAGAACAGCACTCCTCCTGTGGCGAAAGGTTGCAGTGTCGTTGGCTGGATTCAGAGCAAATCCACCCCGGAGGCAGATTTCCTCACACCATTCTAGCAGGCACCACGCTGGCGCATCTCGCATGCTGGGCAGGGCATGCTGGAACCTGCCACTTGAGCAAGGAACCATTTCACAAGCGACTAAGCAAACGCCAAGGCACAACCCCATGTTCTCACGTCGCCCCGCACAAACGCAGGGACAGGAAGTGGGAGCCAATCAAGACTGAGGTCTGATGATGTGGAGCGAGTTGGCATTTTTTAAGGTTCCTAATTAAACACCAGTATGCTAGCAGCAGGGAGATTAGAAACATGTGTCATGAGCCAAAGAAATCCAGCTGAGTCCAAATGAAATGCAGGAGTTTTTAGCGCCAGGAGCACATCTCACCAGGAAGCGGACTCAGCACTAAAGTCCCAGTAATGCCAGGGTGCAGTTCAGAGATGCTGGCTTTACTGGTCTCCAATTACCAACACCACTGAACCTGTAGTAAATCCTCGCGTGGGTGTTAGGGAACCAGAAATACAGGATCCGCAGAGGAACAGCAGGACACTTTCGGATTGACGTCCACAGAAGCAGTTCTTCAAACTTAGCAAACAGTTGCCCTAATTTCACATGAATAGCATGCATCAAAAGTCGTGGTCACCATACCCCTGTATGATAAACTGACCTCTCAGGCTTAATCCTGGTGTCATATAAATCAATTAACTATCACTGGTCGGAATGATACCTTATTCCCAGGGTTTTTACTGAAGTGCTATATTCAAATATCTCCTCGGGTGGAATGTTGCTGTTTAAAAAAATAGAGGTAGTTAGATATTCATTAGACATCAGCAGAGGTGGAGGTCTCAGGTCCAGTGAGTACAAACCAACCTACCAGTTCATTACTCTGTGACTGTGACTTTTTATACTGAATTGGTCAGTTGAAAAAAAAAATCTTGCTCTGGATTTCTATTCTCTGGACCTGAAACCTCTGGATATCATGAATTCAGATTCATGTTCTTGAAACTGATATTTCTGATTTTTTTAGATTTTTTTTTTGCAGTGAGGCAGATTTGACTCTGAACCCTTCATGTGTAAGTGCTGGTCCTGTGATAGACTGGCATTCCATCCAGGGTGTCCCCTGCCTTGTGCCCTGTGATGGACTGGCATCCCACCAGGGTGTCCCCTGCCTTGTGCCCTATGTTGTCTAGTATACACTTCAGACATCCTCACAACCCTGACGAGGACCCCAAGTAGTTAGAAGATGGGTGGATGGATGGAAAGATCATATTGAGGAATTCAGTGGAAGCTAGGTCCTAATTATTAGAGGAATGGCACTGTGATCACATGACTCTATGTGTGGGGAGTTAACACAGTATTAACTTGTCACATAGATTTCTGTCAGGTACTTTGATTTCATCCTGCCATCCAAAAACATGTAGTTTTCCCATTGTTTTCCAATTTGTTTATGTGTTAGTATGTGTATGTGTGTGTGTATGTGTGGGTTTGCATAGATCACATTTGAGGACCAAAATGTCCCCAAAGTGCGGTAAAACCTGAAGCTTCCTTACTTTTGGGGACACTTCTTCAGGTCCCCATTTCGATAATCTCAATTTTATAAAAAATCTGTGAATGCAAACAAAAAAGTAAAGTACCAAAAGTCTTGTATTTTGGTTGTTTTCACATTATTAAGGTTAGGGCTGGGTAGGGGTTAAGGGTGTCGTGACTGGGATTAGGGTTTATTCCATAGAAATGAATAGAAGGTCCCCATTTAGACAGGTAGACCAAAGTGTGTGTGTGTGTGTGTGTGTGTGTGTGTGTGTGTGTGTGTGTGTGTGTGTGTGTGTGCGAGCGGGTATACCTATCCTTATGGGGACACAATGTCCCCATAATGTGATAAATATCTTTTTTTTCCCTTATGGGGACCAGTTTTCTGGTCCCCATAAGGGAAAACTTTATTTTATAAACATCAGTGACTGCTATGAAAAAAAATTTAAAAAATCAAAAACTCTTGTATTTTCCTTTGTTACTTATGGTTTTGTTTGGGCAGGGTGGGGGTTAAGGTTGTCATAGTTAGCGTTAGCATTTTTCCCATAGAAGTGAATGAGGGGGCCCCATAAGGATAGGTATACCCTACATGTGTGTGTGCGTGTGTGTGTGTGTGTGTGTGTGTGTGTGTGTGTGTGTGTGTGTGTGCACCCTGCGATGGACTGACATCCTGTCCAGGTTATACCCCAGCTTTCAGCCCTATGCAGCCTCCAGGCCCTTCCACAACCCTGACCATATGAAGACGGATGCCAGCTTCCTCTCTGATCTCTGGGAGAGCATGGGGTCCAGGGACCCATGTAATGTAGTACAGTAAATATTGAACACAGATGTTAAAGTTCTTCTGCCCTTGAAGAATGTGTCTGGGAAGGTATATAAATTTATGACCTTGCGTTTGAAGTGAGCTTTAAAATAACGCGCATCATAATTATGTCATCTTGCAGTGATGGAGCCTTTGAAGTCAGCCGAGAAAAAGCAAAACTCCACACAGCACTGACATGGTATCAGGGTCCCATTCCTACTCCACAGGGGGCTGACACAGTGAAAGGGTTCCAGTCCTACTCCATGCGACGCTGACATGGTGAAAGGGTTTCAGTCCTACTCCACACAGCACTGACATGGTATAAGGGTTCTGGTCCTACTCCATGCGATGCTGACAAAGTGTAAGAGTTCCAGTCCTTCTCCATGCGATGCTGACACGGTGTATGAGATCCAGTCCTTCTCCATGCGATGCTGACACAGTGTAAGAGATCCAGTCCCACTCCACACAGATACCGATACAGTGTAAGGGTTCCAATCCGTCTTCTTTAGACTTTAAGCTTAGTGAGAGTGGAATACTCAGCCTGAAAGCAGGATGCAAAAAAAAAACAAACATTTTTTTTAGATTTTTCCTTGCCTTTTTTACATATTTTCTAAAGAGCTTTTCATTTGGGGTTATGTTTAATGCAGGACAAAAAAATCCCCCAGATTACAACAGATTCGGCCAATACTGCATGATGAGACAAGCTGCCAAAGGACAGACGTTCACACAAGTGTGAACTGACACCGTCAATTGGTACAGTAGAAACTATAAAATACTAAGATTACCATGTTTTTGTTGAAACCTAATTCCTACCCTTCTGTAGAGAAGGACCCTAGAGATGACCTATAGAGTAAACTTTTCTCTCTCTCTCTCTCTTTCTCTCTCTCAAAATATTTTGCCACAAACAGGTTCAATTCTTTTTGACACGCAAATAATACCTTTCTGTGTTTTTCTCTAAGCAATCAGCGACATGGATGCAGCTCCTACAGACCCAGTCCTCTCTGGGCTTTTTGCTCATCCCTACCCTACAAAAGCAAACATGTTACTTGTCAGCTCATCGTTCCTGCTTGTGTTAACAAAACTGTCTTGCCAACACCCTAAAAGTAACGCTTTTCAAAACCTGGCCTATTTTTGTATGTTCACAAGTAAGCACCATGACAATCTTCGCAAATGGTTTCACCCAGATTTTAATCTGCTCAAAGACTCACACACACACTCACATCCATTAAAGATTTGTCTTCTACATTTCAGTGTCACAGAACAGACCAAAGAAAACAAAAACTCATTCAGATGTTGTCTCAGATGGGTTTGAAGCTAAGTGTTAATGATCCCCTGACTTCAGTTCTTAATTTGGTGCCTTGTGGGAAGCACACTTCACGAGAAGTTGACATTATTTGAAGTGCAGCCCAAAGCAAGAAAAACATCAGAGCCACTGAACTTCTACATAAACCGTAGCGTGGTTACGTTGCAGTTTCAAGCTGTTTAAAACATTCCCAACAGGAGTGCTGGAGTATCACTTCATGAAAAACAATGGGTTCTTGTTCCCCATTACCACAATCCCTTTAACAATAAATGGAACTTGTGTAGATGTGAAGTGTGGTGTGTTTTCTTGAAGGCTTGTCAAACAAACAGAGGTCACAGAGGACACAAACCTTCATTCCAAATAGCAATTAAAGATCATTACATAGTATAAGGTAAGACAAGGAAACTACAAAAGGCAAACCACAGGCTTGGCTGTCGGCAAATACTGTATTGGTAGGTCCTGGGACCTGGGGAGCACCCTGTAAGGGTTCCCCAAACAAACAACCCCCACAGGCCTTGGAGCTAAGCCTTTCTGGTTGTGGGTCAAATGAACTAAAGGACAGTGCAGTCCTTGCTGGCTAATGGGAGTGTGCCCTGTTCATTCACGCTGGGCCCGCTGGCGTGTGAGTGAGCCATGGTAGAACAGTCACCCAACACAGGCTACAACCAATCAAAATGAGCAAATACTAAGTAAAGCTCCTTCCAAAATGATGCATGTCTAAGGGAGACTTTTGAGGAGGGCATGTTTAGTATCATACTCAGCCAGTGAATGAGAGGATTCAGTTGGGATACTGTCTCAATCTGGGATACTGGTCTGTGCCAATCATGTTCTTTCTATCTCAAGATAGAAAGATGCAGCTGGGATAATGTGTACGATATAAAGTCGAGGCCAGTGGTATATCTGTACTTATAAATGGAATTGGACTGGACACTACAGTAATAACAGCACTTTCTATGTGTCATCTGATGGCGATGCTGTTTGACCTTTGCTAGTGAATATCATGTTACATAATTAATATACATGGTCACAGTCTATCAAATATATTGAAACGTCCACAAGGAGAACTGTTGTAACTTCTTTAATTCTGTGCCACCATGCCGCTCCATGATGCAGCATGAGCGGCTTAATATCCTGAGCCAAAGGAAGTCTTTCCCAACATCTCCACAGCTCACCTCACCACACAGCATGATGGCTACACAGTTTGAGGTGGGGCAGCATGATCACTTAGTTGTTGGAGTTCCATACATTCTGTAGGCATGGGTTTCAAAACAGGTGCCAATCTGACTAATCAGCTTCAAGCTAACAACCAATCAAATGCTCTGCAACACCATCACAATGTGATGCACATATGCAGAGATTGCTATTGTGAGAAAATGAAGCAACACCACAATCTTGCAAAGGCTCCGTTTCAGCAATATGAGTGAGCAACGCATAGCAAACACCTGTGCCTCACCAGAACAATGCAGCAAGAGTAGCATGGCATTGCAACAACACTACAAATTCATGACATTAACAAACCATGTTTATGTCTCCCCCTCTTACTCACAGCTGGTTCGCTGGTATTAGTATAGTTCACCGTTCATTTGAGGCCCAGTTTCTATTACACAAAAACATTGTGAAAAGTACTCATTAGAAGTTTGCCAAGTGGGTAAATGAAGATTAAAGATGTTTTGTTCATCATGTGCAAAGTGCTTGTTGGAATGGTTACTCATCATTCAGTACAAAAAGCAGAATAGATAGATACATACACACATAACCAAATGATGCTTATGAGTCAGGTGTACAATACCAAGGAAAAGCAGTTTGTCACAAATAAAATGGAAGAAGGACCCAGGCACAGATGGAGGTGGGGTAACGGGGGGGTTATTCCAAACAGAGACTAACGAACCAAAACAATAGGGACTGCAAGCAACAAGCATAGAAAACACTCAGTACGTTTACACACAAAGCTAAGTCGACCTACAGTTATAGCTCAATTACGTCGTTTAATCGGTCTACTGCCCTTGTCGCAGTATGCAAGGGAATCGATTTATCGACCGAAGTATGTCTGACTCCGCTACTGTAGGTGGCCATGGGCGCCTTTCAGCTGGTTAGTGTTGGGCTTTTACCTGCTGACCTATTACGCCACAGACGTAAAACAAATCAATAATAATATTAATAATAATGGGTGCGTGGACAAATGAAGTGACACAAGACTTAATTGCGATCTGTTAAAAAAAACCAGAAAAAACAAGAAATAAAGTATTTTGTATAATTGTATTAATACACAATAATGGCATGGCATTGGAAATTTTTCAGATATTGCAATGTGATTTTGTTGTAATAAATATTGGGGTATTTCTCAAACAAAAAAGGAGTTCAGCATAAATTTCTCACGAACCCGTCTAGGAGTGATTTAAACCGCAAGGATGAAAATGAATATGATTGTCTTGGACAACACATAGAGGGCTCATGCAGAAGCAGAGGAGGTAAACTTTAAACTGATTTTTAAACATATACTAGATAATCTTGAAATGGAATAATTATTAAAATTGCAAAACTTGATAGGTTTATTTTCCTATGACAAAGTAAAAATGTTTTAGCAAGTCTCAAAGTCTTATAATATTCATACCACATTTAGGACAAGACAAAGCCTGATCTTAATCTAGCTGACTAATATGTAAGAATTGTATGTGCATGGCATGCAATGTTAGTCTTAATATTGCATGTAATCTAGTCCTACTACAGCTACTTTTTCAAATTTAGTGCAAAACACCCCGTCTGGCATTGTGATGTCATTTGGCCCCAGTACAAGTTTTTACGCCAGTGGAAAACCAACACCTTGAAGTACCGTACTTTTGATACCTTCTTGAAGTACGAAAAGTACGGTACCTGGTGCAGTGGAAAAGTGCCCTTTAATTGAGCAGTGAATTGGACAGCTTTGCAGCACTCCCAATTGTATTATCTGGGTGTCTTTGACGTTGAGAAATTCGATTTAGTACAATTTCATGTACTTTTGAAGTCCAGTTTTAGTCAGACTAACAGAATAATTCATACATGTAAACATACTAACTACAACACAAAGGATGACAATCACCAGACTGGGGAACAGAAGATAAGCGGCTACTATATACACAGACTAATGAGGACTTAACAAGTAACAGGTGTGGCTCGATTGATACATGCTGGGGAGGAGATGGGAGGGCCAGACAGGCACGTGACCGGCAGGACACAACACAGATTGTACATTATTGACCATTGTTACCAAAGATGACCGTCATAAATAGGCTGAATGTGCCAAAAGTACAACATGGGGTGCTGTCAAGTCTCGAGACTTGGAAAAACTTTATAAAACTAGTTGCAAAAAAAAAAACTCCAGAGAAATGAGAAGACCAGGACAGTTGCATGTCTTCAGGATGGTCCTCTGAGAAAGGCAAGCAATAGGACGTGATGGTCTTCATCATCCTAAATATCATACAGACAAGACAGACTGCAAGATAGCAGACCAACGGACAGTAATATTTGGAAAAAAAACCTGAATGAGTATTATATATCGACTGCTTACGGCCTAAATATAAGTGTACAGATGCTCCTCTACTTACGAATGAGATATGTTCCAAACGGCCATTCATAACTTGAAATGTCCTTAAGTCGTTATTCAACATCATTTTAAGGGTATACACAAGTACTAAGAAATACGATGCTGGGAGTACGCACGCTACACTGCTGCGTGGCGGGAATAGCGGCCAGAAGTCATACTAGGCGGAATTGGCATGCAGAAAAATGAAGTGATGTTGTGGACAGGAAACGGGAGCCCAATGAACAGAATTTCGACTTAAAGTCCTCTTTGTTCGTGTGTCAGAAAGTTCGTAAGTTAAAAGTTTGTAAGCAGAGGAGTGTCTGTATAAGCATAGTTCATCGGATGGGTTTTAGTAGAAGGGACAGACTATCACAATTCATACTGAAAACATCCTGCTATGATTTCCTGCTTGAAATGTGAACTTTGAAGTCAGAAAGTTAAGCTTTTTTCAAAATTTGCCAGAATCCACTCCCCCATTACTAAAACTGTATCCTATACTGCTTGAGGGGGGGCATCAGGACCCCCTTCCCACAAGCACTACTTAAGTTTGGATAATGGATAGTTCACTTAATGAACGGATTACTAAGCATATTCACATTCCCAGATTGCTTGCAACAAGGGGAAACATTCATTGTGCTGTGTTCACAATATTGGGCATCCACATGCTTTTATTTCCATTCAGCTGTTGACTGGCTTTCTAAATGACCCAAATGATTAGTTGCAATGGTATCCATGAGCAAAAGAACTTGTGGCTTGTTTGTTTCTGTTGACATCCTTCAAAAGCATTTAAACAAAACCAGCTTTGGAATCGATATCGATTTCAGCTTTCGAGAATGTATTTAGATTCTTTATTCAGCTCACCACACATGTACCACAAATACCCTGTGGATTTGTGCTAATATTGCAGAGTAACTTTTAATTTACAGCAGTTCTGATTATACAGTAAATTAGTGTCTTTCTGCACAATGAAATGATGTACAGTATCGAAAATATAGCAATAAAGATACTGAGGAAGTCACATTCATCACAAACCTACCTGAAGCCAGAGGATTTTAAAATCACAAACCCAACACAAAATTTAAAAGCAGCATGCATCTTATATTATCAAATCTGAGGTATTGCTGCCTAGCACTGAATTTTTGTAGGTACAGCAGAGAGAAAGCTCTCTAAACAACAGTTGCTAATTAAGTAAAGTAATAAATCACATTGTGCACATTGATTTCCAGCATCTACCTCATCGATATAGTTTTGCAATACTTTTTCAGTTTATTCCTCAGTAACCATGTTGAGAGGCGTTGCTTTGCACATGTAGTTACAATGACTTCTGATCCAGTCCTGAGAACTGATGATGTGTGCTCTTTACCACACCTCCTGTAGATACCCACAAACTGAAGTTTTATGGGCAGCACAGCTGGGGGGTTTGATTCCCACCCCTGACTCAGCATGTTTGGAGTTTGCTTGTTTTCCATATGTGCATTAGTGCTTACTCTGGGGACTCCGCAATATTCCTGTAGCCTAAAACGTGCTGGTAGGTGAATTGTTGTCTAACTTGTTTTCTTTCTTATGTTTGCATCCATTTATTTAGCTGACGCTTTTATCCAAAATGACACACGGTTGAGTAAGCAGGGTCGGACAGTCCCTGGCGCCATTGGGGTTAAAGTGTCTCGCTCAAGGCTCCAATGGTGAAATCACTCTGCCAAGCATGGGACTGAAACCGACAACCTTCCGATCACAGGTGCAGAGCCACACACTACTCTAGTGTGGCTAGTGTAGCATAGGCTCTAGAATCACTGTGACCCTGTATTTGATAAGGGGGTTATAAAACAAAGATGGATGGATGGATGGATGGATGGATGGATGGATGGATGGATGGATGGATAACATATTTACTTACAAGGCAAACATACTGAGTGTTATGTTAAATTGCCTGAAGTAAATTTTTTGACAGATATTAAATGCTAATTTAATATAACGTTGTCCTATTTTTATTATTTTTTTACAAAATTACATTACACAGTCCATCAGTCTTTTTCAAGTCTATTTTCATTTTGTCGAGCTCTGTAGATGTAACTTTCCCAGAATGAAACCCATCCATATCTTATTGCACATATTTTCCATAGTTTCATCTGCTCAGACCATTTCCAAGCCCAAACTGCAGCACGTGCTGCTGAGGAATTGGTGGGTGGCTGCACGCTATTCCCACCAGGCACAAAGCCAGGAGATTTGCCACACTTCTAACAATATGATTGCTTTCTTGTGAGTGTCTCCCCACAACGTGGAAAAAAATTGCCTGGCAGGAAAATATAAACAGGTGTTGGCAAGATGAGGCTACATAAGGCTTTAATATTAAACAATATTTACGTTAGTGATAATGCTGAAATAGTTTTCATATATATCCTTTAATGCATCGTAGGGCAAACTGCGGTCTGCAAATCAGCTTTACCCTACCTTGGTGCACTTGGTGATATTCTGTTTACTATTACATGGTCATCCACCCCACTAGATGGCGCACAATGCATTATATCGATGTTTGTTTGTTGATTTGATATTTATTGAGATTTTATCATTTTTCGCTGAAGAGCATTTCAGGGGCCTGAATCACAACTAGATAACTTGTCCGATTTAAGGTGTCCCAGATTACATGGATTTAGCCCACACTACCTTAAATCTGCCTCCTTATCTTGCTAACCCCAAAATTCAGCTTTGTGATACAAGCCAGAGGTCAACAGTTAAAGTAATGTGCTGTGAAATAAATGACTACATTTCCTGACACGGGCAAAATTCACAAGTAGATGTTAAACACAAAAAACATTATGCTAATTGTGGCTGTGAGTTACAGTTAGTGCAGTAGTGTTGCAAGACCCTCCCGTTTGGTTTGCCAATAAATTACACCAACACTGGAGAGAGAATAGTTCATAGGACCAAGACTGTCTGTTGGCTCTATTATACCAATATCAGATATGTGGCTGGAAACACATCCAACATGTTAACTCATCTGAGATGACATCATCCATGTCATTTAAATTAAGGCACTTTTGCCCGGAAATTCACACAGAGGTCTGTATCACAAAGCAAGATTTCTTGCTTGGCCAGATAGCTTGTCAGATTTAAGGTAGCCCAGTTTAAATGGACTTTATCTTTGTCGTCTTACATTTAGCCCAGACTATCACAGTAAGTTGATGTTCTGTTTTGTTCTGTTCTGTGTTGCACCATGGTCCTGGAGGAACGTTATCTCATTTCACTGTATACTGTGTGTATGGTTGAAATGACAATAAAACCTACTTGACTTGACTTGACTTAAGTTATCCAGCTAAGCAAGAAATCTGGCTTCAGCATATAGGCCCTAGGCTTTAAAAAGCACATGAAGTAACGCTATAAGGGGTGTTTATCAGTACAGATACACAACCATACTAGGAAGCAGATAAAACAGGTATTAATTCATAATTATTGTTTTATAATAATGCGCCTTATTTTTGAATTTTTATGCGTTTTATGTATTTGTTTTTAGCGTGCAATTGACGACCTCTTAGGTTTGTTATTCAGATGACAGACACATTGTCTTATGTTTGGTTTACAGTTGTTCCTAATTGTGCTTGTAGTTTTAATAATAAGCTGTTTAAAAACAAATTCTTTTTCTCACTTGTGTATACAGAAATTGCGCCAAACTGCAATCCCAAAACCGAGATGTGTACCGAACTATGAATTCTGTATACCAATACACCCTTGTGTACCAATACACTCCTGTGTACCAATACACCCCTTTTTATATTAAAGTGCAGACTTTGTTTATAAAGTTGTGTTGAGAGATGTTGCCTTGCACATGTAGTAGCAGGTTTGTGGTTGTCTGGCCTGGTGTGGGGAAAATTAGTGGTAACTCTCACGGAGAGCTAACAATCTCTACCACAAAGAATTGCTATTGGTAACTTAATTGATTTGCCCTAGTCCATCTGTAACAGAACTGTCCCACCTTACAATTAAAAAAATGAATGCGGCCAAAAGTGTCCCGTGTAGCATAATAGCACTCCAGACCTCGCTCTACTGGATAGTCATGAAGATACAGAAGACGGATGCATGGAATATTATTACAGTTGAACATCATTGTCACTTATTAAAGAAAATTATAGAGAAGTAACCAATGCTGGGTGGATTGAGTGAAGCTTCAAGGGGAAACCAAGGTGGTCCTGTCATGCTTTTGGCCAGCTGGATATCTTAGTGACAAAGCAATGTCCTTCTGAGAAGTTTCACAAGCCGGATCCCCTCTGAGGAAGAGTATATGGACACAGTATGACAGTCAATGCTGATGGGAAGGACGTAACCACCAAAGAACATGGCAAGCACATGTAGATCAGTCTCTGTGCAAATCGTCCTGTAGGTCGTTTACTGATTTCAGATGCCAGGCAGCTGGCCAATCTCTTACTCCTACACAAATGAGAAGTTTTTTCAAATGAAAATTTTTCTTTACATTTTTTTAATTTTATCTATAAGAATTAGCACGCTGACCAAATGGTGGGTAAGGAATACTCAAGCCCTCTCTAAGTCCTCTACACATATGTAAATAACTAATCAGGAATTGAACTTGGTACAGGAAATTGGTATACTTAGAATTGAACAACTGAACCACCAATTTGACTGGAAATATTGCAGAGCCAGGGGTGATATTTAAACATTGGACCGTTTGGTAGTCTTGCGTAAATAAATTAATAATGAACTTTTACTTTTTACACAGTTTTACTTGGGAAGGGTAACTAGCACCAGATACGTCACGCCAGGCGGAAAGCTACACACGGGTGCGACTACTTGACTTCAGAAGATGTTCATGCTAACGAGAGAGTCGTTTTGGCAGTGCCACTGGCTACGAAAAAGTTACAGTTGTCTGGGTCGACTTCTGATGTTCACACAAATGACAGCAAGCTGATGGCAACAAAGAGCTCAGTTCGATCCACTGGGGAATTGTGGGTAACAGAGCCAGCATATATGCCAGCTAACTTAGTAAGCTGTCAGGGAAGAAGATTACTTTAGGAATGGAGAAGGGAATATGAGTGACAGTCCGTAAGATGCCCAAGGCGGGACGGGAGGCAGGGTTGCTAACTTCCAACAGCTGGAAATTCGCTCTTCTCTTCACTCCTTGTAGTAACTCTATTTTGGAGTAATATTACGCTACTCTCGGCATGGTGGTGCAGTGGTTAGCACTGTTGCCTCACACCTCTGGGACCCGCGTTGGAGTCTCCGCCTGGGTCACATGTGTGTGGAGTTTGCATGTTCTCCCCATGTCGTCGTGGGGTTTCCTCCGGGTACTCTGGTTTCCCCCCACAGTCCAAAAACATGCTAAATCATTATTACCCAGTAGGCCGACTAGGCAACGAAGAAGAATTCGAAGAATGTTGCGTTGTTAGCCATCTCTGATGAAGGCTCACCTCTTTCATCCTTGGTAGCCCAAATACTCAGATTGATAAATCAAAGGATGTCGACTTCCTTACTGTCGCTCTGCAAACCACCACCTCATAAGACCGGAAATTAATTGGGGTCATCCTGACATGTAACTGTATCACAGAAAACATAATTACGACATGTCTCTGATCACTACTTCATTCAGTTCACCTCATCACTCCCTAAATGCCTCTCTATCTTCCCTCTTTGAGTTCCCCTCTGCCATAACCCTAACCCTCTCTCCTCTGCTTGCTTCTCTGTCTCCATCTTCTCTTTTCCTTCCCTCTCCTCAGAGGTTCTGTTTACTTTATTAAATAGATAAACAGATTAAATAGATACCTCTCTGTCCTGTACTCATACCTCAACACCCTCTGCCCTCTCTCTTCCAAACCACCATGCCAGGTACTCTCTTATAGCTTACATTACTTCTGTAGAATATGGACAAAGTTGTGGATAACTAGGAGGATATGGCATTAAACTAGAGACCCTAGGAATTGGGCTAATTGTCAGTCACTTTTGTCATTTACCATCTCTGATGCAGAAACTTGTTACTGTCATGATTAGATATAGTAAAATTATCCTTCACATCCTTCACCTTCATGGTGGTACAGTGCTTTGCACTGTAGCCTCATACCTCTGGGACCAGGGTTTGAGTTTCATGGCTCCATGTGTGTGGCATTTGCATGTTCTCCCCATGTTGTTGTGGAGTCTCCACTGGGTACTCTAGTTTCCCCCCACAGTCCAAAAACATGCTGAAGTTAATTGGAGTTATCAGACTACTGTGAGTGTGCCCAGCCGCGGGGTGGCACCCCATTCTGTGGGCCATTAGCACGGCCTTTAACCCCCAGCTCCCTGGGCACTGCAAGTTGATGGACTCTTCACTGTCACCCCCCAAGCTTACTCTAACAGGCATATATGTGCGCATCTCATGGGCTACGTTCATGCTGCCATGCTGAAGTGACTCAAATCGGATTTTTTTCCAGATCTGATTTTTTCAGGGCTGTGTGGACACGCAAATTTGATCTTTTCAAATCGGATTTGTGTCACTTTCATACGTGGTACTAAATCGGATACGTATTCGATTTGCAAGCATGCGACCTGAATGTGAACGCTCAGATCGAAATTCATGTGGCTTTTTGCTTATACGCATGCGCTGACATCATCAGCCTGCACCGGTAGGCCCGTACCCACACATCTCTTGGTGCAGCAGCTCCAGCAATAACTGGGAAAACAGAAAAAGCTGACCGCCTTTTCGACCTGCTCATGTACAGCTGATTCACTGTTTGTCGTCCTCCAGAGCAAAGTGCGATACATGCGTGAACCACTAACGCCTCCATTTGTAATCCCATGAGTCGTCCCACAGATATAACGTTTTTTGTTGTTGGTGACGCAGGTCACTTGTAGTTATGAATGTGAACCGTCAAGATAGAGAAACCCGATCTGAGCAAAAAATCTAAATTGAACGATGTGGCTGGCAGTGTGAATGTAGCCATGGAGACCAAGGTGGAGTAAAGCAATAAGAGAATTTCCCGACAGGGATTAAACTACTGTAGCTCTTTCCTGACAAGGCTTTCAGTTTGCGCTGTTAAACCACTGTTTATGATATTCGATCCACCGAAATAATCTCATGTTACACCCTTTGTCAGGTTAATTTGCCCACAATAGGTGAAGCAATTGGTGTTGACTTTCAGGGCTATTACTGGAGCAGTACCCATGTCCACTGAGTCCCTCACCTACAGCACACTTCACCCTCTTCAGTCAACAAGCCCACATCACCTGTCGTTCTTCCAACATGTGAAAACAAGCTCTAGATGTTAAGGTGGCTCCTCAATGGTGGAACAACCTGTTCATCTACGTCCGGTCATCATAGTCCCTCTCAACTTTCAAAAAATGGCCCTCTCTTCCAAAACACGGCAGTTAACTCATGCATCCACAGCGCCGCTCTGTCTTATTCCATTGATTTTGGTCTCCAGATGATTTAAATGATCTTGTTTTTTGCAGTTCGCGTGTAGCCCTTGAGGTGTGTTTGATTGTGACTGCTATTGTGTCACATATTAATTACGGGTCCAGGGACATAGTGCTGGCATCCTATTGTATTTGCTAGCATTTTTTTTTTCTTATTCTTCTTCTTCTGGACTAAAATGATATGTGGAGTAGAGATGGTAAGGTGTAGAGACAGCAAATTAGCTGGCATGTTGCAGAATTCCATCCAAGCAGAACCATACCCATCAGCCTGATGGTGGTGTTATAGTGCAAGGTTCTACATTATCTCCAGTACCATGAGTCATAGTAATGAAAGTCTTTTTCCCCAGACTTTACCGGGCTCATTCCAAGGAAAAATTGCAAGCGGCGCCATGAAACTCCGCCTACTTAGATTTTTTCGTTAATTTCCATAATGTGAAAAACTTCACCTTAGAGACGGTTCACCTGAATCACGCAAAACCTGAACTTCTCCGATGCTCGAGACCAATGAATTTCTTAGGCATGACCTTTTTACACTAAATGACCAATCTCTCATCAACAGAACATCTGATTCTCACCAAACTTGCTATGTGTAGTTGGTACGACATTCTGAAGCCACTCCCCAAATTTAGTAAAAATCACCCAATAGGAGTGCTATAACAAAAAAAGTTTGCTACTCAGAAACCAATGGACACAGAAAGATGACATTTTGTATACTTGTTCATGGTCGAATGTCCTAACCATTCAATAAAAGTTCATTTATTTATCAAACATTACTGACAACAGGCAATCAAATTTTAGTAGGCTGCGTTTACCCGTGTATATGACCAAGAATCATGAAATTTAGCGTCATGGTGCATCATTCGGTCTATTGTTCGGGACTGTAAAGAGACACTGGTCATCCTAAAGGTGGCAATATAGGTCCATCTTTTACGTTTGTGCTTACGCATATGTGCTAATAAATTTGCTAATATAATCATCCATCTATGCTCCCTCAGCTCTTTAGCTAGTTAGCAAAATGTGCAAATACTCATCCTAGACTGTTCATCCAATTCACACAAAATTTGAAATGCAACATCTTGAGACCATTTAGACAAAAGATTATCCATAGGATTTCGAACAGAGTAATATTTCTAATGCCTATTTCTCATCAACAGAACATCCAATTCTTACCAAAATTGCTATATACAGTTGATATGACATTCCAAGGCAGCGCTCCAAATTTCATAAAAAATTGTCTAATAACTCAAAATAGCTTATAACTTGGAAACCATTGCAAATAAAATGTGGGCAGATGTCCCAACTACTCACATAATGAATGTTTATGTACTCGTCAAACATGGCTGACAGCAGCCAATCAAATGTCAGCAGGCTATAATTGCCCTTGTTTAAGCTCCTGAGACCCCACCCATTCATTTATGTCCATTGTAGTGGACATTTTGTTTTTGCATCTATCTTTTCAACTGATGTAATAAACATATTTATTCCTGTTGTACACTAAAGAGGACATGCTGTGCAACAAAAAATAAATTTGAAAAAATCTAAATTGTAAGACGTCTTATTTCCTCCAAAGACACAGAAAATCACAAATAACGTAAAATTGAAGGACACTTTTTTTTTTTGGGTCTCAGGAGGACATGGCTGAGAATCATGAAATTTGGTGCCATCCATCCATCCATCCATTATCCTCCGCTTATCCGGGGTCGGGTCGCGGGGGCAGCAGTCTCAGCAGGGAAGCCCAGACTTCCCTCTCCCCGGCCACTTCTAGCTCCTCTGGGGGAATCCCGTGGCATTCCCAGGCCAGCCGAGAGACATAGTCTCTCCAGCGTGTCCTGGGTCTTCCCCGGGGCCTCCTCCCAGTGGGACATGCCCGGAATACCTCCCCAGGGAGGCGTCCCGGAGGCATCCGAATCAGATGCCCGAGCCACCTCATCTGGCTCCTCTCGATGCGGAGGAGCAGCGGCTCTACTCTGAGTCCCTCCCGAATGACTGAACTCCTCACCCTATCTCTAAGGGAGAGCCCAGCCACCCTGCGGAGGAAACTCATTTCGGCCGCTTGCAGCCGCGATCTCATTCTTTCGGTCACTACCCATAGCTCATGACCAGAGGTGAGGGTAGGAATGTAGATCGACTGGTAAATCGAGAGCTTTGCCTTTTGGCTCAGCTCTCTCTTCACCATGACAGACCGATGCAGCGCCCGCATGACTGCTGACGCCACACCGATCCGCCTGTCGACCTCCCGCTCCATCGTTCCCCCACTCGTGAACAAGATCCCGAGATACTTAAACTCCTCCACTTGGGGGAGGACCCCATCCCCATCCCGGAGAGAGCATTCTACCCTTTTCCGGCTGAGAACCATGGTCTCGGATTTGGAGGTGCTGATTCTCATCCCAGCCGCTTCACACTCGGCTGCGAACTGCCCCAGTGAGAGCTGAAGGTCACGGTCCGATGAGGCCAACAGAACCACATCATCCGCAAAAAGCAGAGACCTAATCCTGAGGTCACCAAACCGGACACCCTCAACGCCCCGGCTGCGCCTAGAAATTCCGTCCATTAAAGCTATGAACAGAATCGGTGACAAAGGGCAGCCCTGACGGAGTCCAACCCTCACTGGAAAGAAGTCCGACTTATTGCCGCCCATGCGGACCAGGCTCTGGCACCGGTCATACAGAAATTTGGTGCCATGGTGCAATATTCTTTCTGCTATACAGGCCACAGTCACATTTTGGACTTATGGTGGAGCTACAGTGTCCATAGGCCCTTATACAGTAATGTAGCTGTTATAAAGCCATACATGCACAAAGTGCTTCCATACTCAACACACATTCATCTACAGACATTCTTATGGAACATGTGATGTTAAATGTGGCCAAAGCTTCTATTCAGGTATCCATAATGTTTGGACACCATTAATCACCTCCTGCAGCTTTAGTTATTCATTTATTTATTTATTTATTCTCTTGCCAAAAGTGTGGCACTTTTCTCCTGCTATAGTTTTTCACCTAGAAGCTCTGTTCGACCTCTAAAACTTTCCGCCCATTAAGGAGAAGTGTGTTTGTATTTTTCTTTTTGATATTCCGCCCGCATCCTTCTTTTTCTTCCCTCTTTCCGTCAATTTTTTCCCCTAGACTAGTATCGGGAAATTTTTCAAACTGCTCCAATTCAGTCAATCTTCAACATAAAACTTCAAAGCTTGCTGAAAGACATCGAGTCTGCAGCTCAGAAGTATTCGACCAACTTTCATCCATTTAACCCTACTTTATCCCTTCTTTTTCATCCCTCTATTTTCCTCCTGTTGATTTTAATTCATTTTTCTAGTTTTTCAGCTGGAAACTCTGCTCCACCTCTCAGATGTTCCACTCCTGAAGAAGAGTATTTTTCTTTTCTATTTTTCTTTTTGACATTCTACCTGCATCCCTCTTTTTCTTCCCACTTTCTGTCAAATTTTTCCCAATTAAAAAAAAAATAAAAATCAGAAAATAGAGGGATGAAGGGAGTTAACCGGATGAAAGGTGAATTCTTTTAAGCTTTTATGCCACAGCAATCACACATTTTCTTCAGGAAACGTCCTTCCTAGTTTGAATTGCTCTTGCTGTGATTTGTAATGTATTATATAGCTTCTAGTTGCTCCACCATTAATATACTCTTCATTCATTGGAAACTCAGCCCAGCTGCAGTTATGTCTATTTGGCCCCTTGACAGCTTTATGCCTGTGGGGTTTTATCAACCCCACTTATGAAGTTCTGAAGAACAGCGTCTGCTAAACAAATGAATGTGAATGTAAATGTGTACAAAGGACAGGCATAAACCATGTGGATAAACATTCCTCCAGAGCATGGAAAAGAACAGTAAATATCATTAAAACAGTTTGTCACTTTGGGGTCTTTGGGGGATCCATTATTAAAATTATGCTTAATAGGTATTATTATGTATTATATAAGTGTGTTTTATCACTGATGATTTTAGTTACATTAAGAGCCAATTCCGTCTCACAAAGGGAAAAATGTAATAAGACATTTTAATTACAACTTTAATTACAACTTTAGAGTTACATGCAACATGTATAAATGTTCCATGTGCATGTGCTACATTTTCCAGCTCATGTATTAGTTTTTAAAATGATTTAATTAGATGTTTTTACTGCGATGTCACTTGCTCCTAGCATTCCTGCAGCTCTTACAGTTTAATCGGCAGCATGTTCTCCGTTTCCTCTTGCTGTGTGGTACTTTGCCAAAATGTTCATTTCTGCTTCCTGCTTGTGAGGAGAAGTGGAAACAACCTAAATGGAACAAAGCAAGGTATTGAAAGTGTTAACTCTAGCAGGTAGGAGTGGGCGCTCGGGAAACTGAACATCTATCTATACCTAGTCAAATACTATTTGCTTGGAAGCCTTTGAAAGGAAAACCACAGTTTAGCAGTTGCAGTGCAGACGTGCGGCCAGCGATCAAAAGGCTTTCGATGGGTCCCACGCTGCTTTAGCACAGACTCCGTAAAATCGCTGGCCGTGCAGCCAATACCGCGGAGAGGACGAGCAGGGTGTGGCCATGGCAACGGCAGCAAGACCACGGCGAAGTCAGGAAAGCACATGGGCTGCAGGTGGCCTGGTAGCTAAGGCCCACAGCTGGTGGTAGCGTGTTTTCGGTTCCTGCATTTATGCTGAAAAATAAAATTCGATTATGTTTCCCTGCTATATTTTTTGAACTAGAATATAAATCTTTGCAGATTGGCCAGAACTTCTCTTATTCATTGGCCCTGAATCTTGAATTGTTCTGCAAATACATAAATTGGTGAAAATTGTCTGAGCAAACAGGCTTTCAAAGCCATAGCGTGTGCGATCATTGCTTGTCATCATTCGCCAGCTGCTATTCTGCATATTATACCCTAAAGCCCTAGAGTTCTGGAGCTCTTAGAGTTGGTTGTGGAGAGAAGGATGTTGCAAAAGCTGCTCAACATTCTGCACAGCACTACACACCCCCTACTACAACCTACTGGCTGGACAATTGAGTATTTTCAGTCAGAGACTCCTTTTGTTCCAATGCAATAAGGATCGTTACAGGATCCTTAGCAGTAACCATCTATACCCTCTCCGTGCTGGAAGAAGCGTCTCCTCCACTGAGGCAATACACAATACACAATGTACGATCATTTACCTGTAATTAGCATACTAAAGGTATACCTCAGTTGTTTTACACCTAGTGTAAAAGTGTTTTACACCTAGTAAAGTAGCTTTTGCATATTTGTACATATACAATACTGTGCAAAAGTCTTTGGCAAACAAAAAAATAAAAGAAATATAAATGACCATGTCAGTGTAAAACTATGCTGTTATGCCTGTCAAAGTGTGTTAGCTTAGTCATTTCAAAACATCTGCTAAAATCACCCCCATATTTGTAGCAACTATCCAATACACCCACGTATTTTTTAACTCAACAACTAGCACACCTCATATAGTTAATCAATATCCCATTAACTTTTTTAACTAATTAAATTAAATAATTAAGTGAGCTGGTGGTGAAATTTAATAAATACATGGAATTGCTGCGGTGTCCCTGAGGAGAGGTTTGGGAACCGAAGTGTTCATCTAGCCGTCCAAGAAGATATCAGTGACTTTTTTGAAAACAGAAAAGAAATAATTACTTTTTTTTTTACTCTTAATTTTCATATGCTCTAATGCTAAATTGTGTTTTTTATTCTGAGCAAAAGTGCACTTGCTACCAAGATAAATAGTTTTAAACATTTCTTTTGACTACCTAAGACTTGCACAGTCCTGTATATTTTGTAATTTGTAATTCTGTGTTATGCATTTATGCCTACCTAGTGTCTGTGTGTTTCTGATATTTGGGTAAATTGTTTTTGCAACACAAAACTTTCCCATTGGGGATAAATAAATCTGAATCTGAAAACTCTAACCATAAGTACCACACATACCCTAACTGCATCTCCTATCCTAACCATAACTGCATCTCCTATCCTAACCGTAACTGCATCTCCTATCCTAACCGTAACTGCACGTACTACCTTACCCCAATCACTAACTGCACATGCGATACTAACTCTAACTGCACATACTATCCTAACCCTAACTGTACAATGTACCCTAACTGTATGTACTAACCTACACCTATCCCTAACTGCACGTACTACCCTAACCCCAACTGTATGTATTACCCAAACCCTAACTGCACGTACTACGTTAAGCCTAACTGCACATACTCTCCCTAACCCTAACTGCATGTACTGCCCTGAATCATCTTGCAAGCCAACCTGAAAATTGCGTGTTTGACTGTCCTCAAAGTGGCAGGCCACCCAAAGGGAGTAATGTTGACTTGTGTGATTTTTTATTTTATTTTTTTGTATGATGCGAGCTTTATAGGAAGCACAGATTCTCGCAGCAAGACTAGGATATGGATAAGAAGATCTTATCAGAGCATATTACACGAGAGGGGCGTAAGAGTGACCTCGCGACACACATCTGTAGTTCTCGGAAGAGCACAGCTGGACCTTCCCAACCACAGACGGCAGTTCTGTTCCAGTCCGTCCTGCCTGGAGCCTTCTTGGAAGTCAGAACCCATTTCCAGCCTATGATATGGGGCCAAAGCTGCAGGGGAGAGGAAAACAGTGGAAGATGAAGCAAGCAACGGCGTTGGGTGGAGGATTCTAGGCACCGGTATGTGACTGCTGTGTACCACCTGTGACCCAAAGTGTAAGACACGTGTGCAGAGTCTCCCAGTAGGTGTGGCTCCTCACCTGATATGATGGCAGGGATGAAGGACACACCTGGCTTTGCAGATGTTGCCAAGGCTGGAGGCAGAGCTGGGCATCTGTTGCATTAACCATAAAAACCATGCAAAATGTCTAGCACTTATGCATAGTATAGCTCTGCAGAGACATACCTAGAAATTTCAGGCCCCTGACACAATTACCAATTACCTTGGGGTCCATGTCCATTTTTACATCTCATTTTACATATTCAAGAGCCCCTGTCACACAACACAACACAACGCTGGACCCCTAATCCTGCCAGGGTATCCGTGCCCCTCCAGCCTTCCACCTGTACGGGCATAACGAGATACAGGCTCACCAGGATAGCGCCCTCTGGGCTGAAGAGCAGCAGCCTCCCACCAGTACGGGCATAACGAGATACAGGCTCACTGTGCCAAACCCGTGCCTCATGGGTCACTATTACAGAATTTATTTAATGCCATCACATATTTTTCAGGGTATAACCTAATTCATTTTCACAACATGAGTTAAAAGCACTGAAACACTGAAATTTTCACAGAAATTCAGATGTTAGTCATTAACTACAGACTTCCCAAGTCCTAAACCAAATCTTTCCATTTGAGTGTCGCTCAAATACTGAATCATAGACCCTTTACACATGATGGTTTAAATGGGGTTTTTTTAGCTGAAACTGGAAACTATGTGTCAGGCCATGGGATTGCATTGTACTGCCATCTTCCATGCATCCATCCATTTTCTGAAACCGCTGGTCATATTCAGAGTTGTGGGGGGTCCAGAGCCTATGGGCTATGGGCACAAGGCAGGTATTAATTTCTTATTTTTGCAAATTGTCTAAAGGTTGTTTAGTCTATGGCTTTGAGGTGTGTTCTGGGTTGATTTTTGACTACTATCATCTTTTGATGTGTTATTGCGGCAATAAGATCTACTCTAATTATTTAAAATAGATTACTTCTCTCATTCACTATATAGGCCAGTAAATAAATTGAGAAGATAGATACATTTACTAAATACTATTTTGTGCAAATTTTAGTCGTACAAATAAGTAAATTAATAAGTGTTTAAATATATAGCATATTATTTTGCAGTGCCAGTGACTGGTAATGATATGTAAATATACCTACAATAGCATTCTGCCGATTAATACCTTTGATTTAGATTTTGTCGGTACACTGCTCCCCCTTGTGGTTTGAATCATTCAAGCAATTTCAAACCGCACAATTTCTATGCCTCGTCGCAGGAAGTGAACAAGAAATATGCTTATTTCGCCATCCTGCTCACGACGCCTTGGATCTTTTCTCTTTTAACATTTGAAAGCGTCGGTCAGATGCAATGCTAAGCATATTATCATATCATATTAATGCAAAACTCTGCTGTTAAACTTTATTGATTATGAAATAATATAACACAAAAAACTTTACCGCTAATTCAGACACAAGAATAGAAAATTTACATGGAGATTTATTGCAGGATTTTTGAATTTAGCTATCAGCATTAAATTTCAAATGAAAACAACCACCTGCAATGTAAAAGCTTTTCCGCAGTAACATCTGTTTGGCATGTTTTAACAGCGATCACGGCGTTTGCGTGTGGCAGTGATGGGGGTGTCCTGTATCAGTTCACCCTGGGCTGGGTCGCGTGGCACCATCTGCTTTT
Source organism: Brienomyrus brachyistius (assembly GCF_023856365.1). Classification (NCBI taxonomy): domain Eukaryota; kingdom Metazoa; phylum Chordata; class Actinopteri; order Osteoglossiformes; family Mormyridae; genus Brienomyrus; species Brienomyrus brachyistius. The sequence goes on along the minus strand of NC_064541.1, from coordinate 28,440,949 downwards.
CCTGACATTTTCATTACTTTTTCATACATTTACGTACATGTGATGGCAAAACTTGGAGAAAACTGGACGGCATGCAGTGGTGAAACCCATAATTTTTATAAAATGTCTTAGTTATTTTGAATGCCTGCCCCCCCAAATATATATATATATATATATATATATATATATATATATATATATATATATATATATATATATATATATATATATATATATATATATAGAACAGTATCTGCCAAGGGGACAGAAGCTCGTGCATACTATCTGAAATTTTTAAAGGTCAGTTTTAAAAATAGCATTTAAAAGTATTCTGCCAATAAAGAAAATAACTGACCACAATTAGACTGCAACAGTTTTTTTTCACCTGAAAATATCCTCCATCTCCTTACCCACGTCGGAGCTGTCAGATCCTTCAAAAGCCCTTGAATGTAACCCAGCCGGACTTCCTGAGTTTAATGCTGACAAAAGCATGCAGCTCTACCTCAGTTCTAACACCTTCTAACACATCATTTCCTAGTCCAGTCCTCTGGGACCCTCAGACAGTCCAAAATTTGACTCCCTCCCCGCTCCCAGTCAAGCAATCTGCATTTTTCTTCCGGTGGGGAGCTGGGAGGAAGCAAAAACGTGGACTGCTGGGAGCCCCCAAGGACTGGGTAGGGAAACTGCTGTAACACTTCTTAATTAAAGTCAGCTCTCCTTTACAGCTTATAAGTGGTTGTAAAGAGCAGCCGGGATTAGCACTTTGCTGTACAGATTCAAAGCGTTTATTGTCATATGTACAGCATAACAGTGCATTTCTCTGTTCAATGAAATTCTTACTTTGCTGTCCACACAAAAATGCTGAGGTACCATATAATAGAAAACACAGAAAAATAATTACACTTCCGAAAGGTGTATGGAGTCACTGTGCAGACTGAGGGTGACGTTGGTCTAAGGTGCGGCAGTGGGTGGACAGGAACACACTAAAAATAACTCACTGCACAAAGCTGAACAGAGGTCACTTCCACCCATAATACTGTTTGCTAAAGAGCAGGTTTCCTTAGGGAGAAGGTACTGGTTCCGGAGCTGCTGGCCAGCACAGGCCCACCCAAGCTGTGGGGCTTGCTGGCTTTCATTATTTTGCAAGTTTGAAAGTGGCCCGTCAGTGTTTTCCCATCAGTCAGATGTAACAATGAAGCCTATTCTGTGAAACCTTTAAGACTAATTCTTTGAAAACTGCAGACCTCTCTGCTCAACGAATATGCACTCACTGGCCACCTTATAAGGTACACCTGTTCAACTGCTTGTTGAAGGAAATACATAATCAGCCAATCATGTCAGTAGCACAGCATATAAAATCATGCAAATACAGGTCATAAGCTTCAGTTAATGTTCACATCAGATACCAGAATGGGGAGAAATGGCAGTTTAAGTGACTGAACGTGGCCTGGTTATTGGTGCATGATGGGCTAGTATTTCAGAAACTGCCGATTTACTGGGATTTTCACGCACCACAATCTCTAGGGTTTACAAAGAATGAAAAGAAAAAGGAAAAACATCCAGCGAGCAGCGGTTCTCTGGCTGAAAATGTGTTTTTAATGGCAGAGGTCAGAGAACAATGGCCAGACTAGTTCAACTGATGGAAAGGCAACATTAAGTCAAATAACCGCTAATTGTAACCAAGGTGTGCAGGACAGCATTTCTGAACACACAACACATCAACCTTGAAGCAGATGGCCTACAGCAGCAGGAGTTCACGCTGAGTGCCACTCCTGTAAGCGAAGAACAAGGAACTGAGGCTACAGTGGGCACGGGCTCACTAAAAGTAGACAATGGAATTTTGGAAAAACGTCAGAATTTGGCGCTAACAAGAAGCATGGATCCATCTTGCAGAAGATTTGCATCATGAAGGTGCAGGCAACAAATCTGCTATCATGTCAACATGGACGAAAGCCTTTGAGGAATGTTTAAAGCACCTTGTTCAATCTACACCATGAAGAATTGAGGCAGCTCTGAAGGCAAAAGAGGGTCCAACCCGGTACTAGTGAGGTGTACCTAATAAAGTGGCCAATGAGAGTAGTTTCAAGGAGATACTCTCCCTACAGTGTCTTGTATACAGTATCATGCTATTTCTTTCTCATCTCCGATACCTACATAAAAGTTACATAGCCTCCCATTCCCTTCCTTATCACTAGATTTACCGAGTTTTTATTCTCTGCTGAGAGTCCCAAGGTGTTTGTCACCCCTGCTGTGATTTTCGCAGGTCTTCAGCCCCATCCTCCTCCTGCTTTTGTTGTGCAAACACACCCATTACCTGTGAGGCCTGGCGCATTTGCATTTTTTACTCAGAGTAGCTCAAATCCAAGGCAGGCTAAACCTCTGTGTGTGACATGGAAACCTTCACAAAAGTCTGCCATATCTATACCAAATATCCCACACGCTGACTGACCTGCAAATATGAAAGACACACATTCACAAAATATATGGAAACACAAGTCTGTGTTATTTATAAAACAAATTGAGTGAAAATAGAATGAAAAGTTGCTAATAGAATGAAATGAATAAAATGAAAACATGCTAACACTTCAGTCTCCAATGCATGTTTGTATATAAATGTCATAAGCTGAGTGAAGTCATGGTCCATGGTTTTTGGCATGCTCATACACATACAGAATAAAATGTCATTTCATTTTCATTGGCCATCACTGAATTATAACACCAAAAGTGAATTTTGTTTTTGTGTGATCTCTCCAGCTTTGCATGTTTGGCTGTTCACGTTAAAATTGATGTATCCGTGCCTCAGTTCCAGGTTCATCTCTTCGTCATCTTTCTGCCTTTTGTCTCAGTGGTTACTGTCCCACACAGTCTGTCTATCTTTCAAAGTCTGTGTTTGCAGCGTTTGAAAACCCAGTGACCATCATCCCTGTATTTGGCAATGGAGTTCCTTGGCTAGAAGAATCGGAAACAATCTTCTTTTTCCTTTCCACCCTGTAGATGCTTTGTACAGAACGTAGGCATTCACGGCCACCAAGTCCAGCATGTTGTAAAACACAGCTACTGGCCACTTGCTTGTTGCTGCTCGTACTGAATACATGCGCGCCATTCTAAACACTGACGTGGAGAATTCCTCTCCCTGTGCAGTGTCCTTTGCCAATGGAGGAAGTTCACGGCAAACGTTATTCACCATGCCCAGTAAAGTGAAGCAGTCTGTGTGACAGTGACAGTGAGGTGAAGAAATTGTCCATTGTGACATTTCTCCCGTCATCCAGAAATGACTCCATCAGACTCATGACCACGTTCTCTGCCAGCCTTCACCAAGAACTGTGCTGAAAGTTTCACTCCAGGAGAACACATGAACATAGATGTACAGCTGTTCTCGACCAAGGTTCATTGTCCATGCAGTATATTTACATTTACATTTACATTTACAGGATTTGGCAGACGCCCTTAGCCAGAGCGACTTACATAAGTGCTTTGAGACTCTGCAATGAATTTCCGATGCTAGCTCAATAAGGACCCCAGCTACGAATACTATCTCTGAGAACGCCATTGAGTAGTGCAGAATTTTTATTTTATTTTATTTTTTTAAAACACACACCAGAAAAAGAGTCGAGTAAGAATATAGAAGTTCTACGTCAGGTATTTCTGAAAAAGAAAAGTTTTGAGTCGTCGCTTGAAGACATTCAAGGATTCAGCTGTTCGGACATCTAGGGGGAGTTCATTCCATCAATTAGGTGCCAGGACAGAGAAGAGCCGAGATGCGTGTCTTCCTTGTGCCTTGAGGGGAGGTGGGACCAGTCGAGCAGTGCTGGAGGATCGGAGAGATCGTGGTGCAGAGCGGGGTGTGATGAGGTCCTTTAGGTAGGATGGTGCCAGAGAATTTTTGGCTTTGTATGCGAGCATCAGTGTTTTGAATCTGATGCGTGCAGCTACAGGAAGCCAGTGGAGGGAGCGCAGCAAAGGAGTGGTGTGGGAGAACTTGGGAAGGATGAAAACAAGACGAGCAGCTGCATTCTGAATCAGTTGGAGGGGACGGATGGCGCTCAGTGGTAAACCCGCTAGAAGCGAGTTGCAGTAGTCAAGGCGTGAGATGACGAGGGACTGGACGAGTATCTGGGTAGCCTGGGTGGAAAGAAATGGACGTATCCTCCTGATGTTAAAGAGGAGAAACCGACAAGAGCGAGAAAGACTGGTGATATGTGAGGAAAATGACAACCGATCATCTATGGTAACTCCAAGGTTTCTAGCAGAAACCGAAGGACGGATCAGGGAGTTGTCAAAGGAGATCGCAAGGTCCTGGAGGGGGGATGAGTCAGCCGGGATGTAAAGCAACTCAGTTTTACTAGTTTTGAGTTTTAGCTGGTGAGTGGTCATCCAAGATGAGATGTCTGCCAAGCATGTAGAGATCTTAGTGGAGACATGAGTGTCTGAGGGAGGGAAGGAGAGGATGAGTTGAGTGTCATCGGCATAGCAGTGGTAGGAGAAGCCATGTGAGGATATAACTTCGCCAAGAGATTTAGTGTAGAGGGAGAATAGGAGAGGGCCAAGAACCGAGCCCTGAGGGACACCGGTGGAAAGACAACGTGGAGTAGATGTGGATCCATTCCATGTCACTTGGTATATCGCATCCAAGCCGGACAAATTTGGGATCAAGTTCTGGATGGCCACGGATTTGGAGACCAAATACGTCTGCAACGTGTCCCCTAACTTGGGAAAGGACCCCAGTCACCAGAAAAGGGAGAGGCTGGCAGAGAACATGGTCATGAGTCTGATGGAGCCATTTCTGGATGACGGGAGAAATGTCACAACGGACAATTTCTTCACCTCACTGGCACTGTCACACAGACTGCTTCAGCGCAAAACAACACTACTGAGCACAGGGAATAAAGTTTGGTATGAACTTCCTCCAATTTCAAAGGACACTGCACAGCAAGAGGAATTCTCCGCGTCAGTGCTTAGAAGTGGCAGTGTCTCCTTGACAATTTATGCACCTAAAAAAACAAGATTGTGTGTGTTCTGAGTTCCTTGGACCAAGATGTGGCGATCTGTGAAGGCAGAAAGAGGAAACCCAACACGATAACAGACTATAACCACATGAAGGTATGTGAATGTGTGTATAATTTTACATCAGTGCTACAATGTTTTCTGATATGTACTATACAGGCCTATATAGAAAGAAGGTAGAAAAAAGCAAATACACTCATGACTCTCTCTCTCTCTGCTGTTATAGTGTGGTGTAAATGTGTTGGACCAAATGGCGCGCATGTATTCCGTAAGAGCAGCAACATGCAGGTGGCCAGTAGCTGTATTTTACAACATGCTGGACCTGGTGGTGGCAAATTCCTACGTTCTGTACAAGGCATGTACAAGGTGGGAAGGCAAAAGAAGATTATTTTTGAGTCATCTAGCCAAGGAACTCCATTGCCAATTTATGCCACAAAAGGCTATGGGGACAGAGGAAGGCTGCTGCTGTGCCAGGACTTGTATGGACAACTCAGTGTCAGGTACAGGAGAACTGCAACAGAAACCGCAGCAGGTTTACCAGTGCAAAGTGTTACAAATTCACTTGCGCCAAATGCAGGGATGATGGTCACTGGGTCTGCAAACACTGCAAAGTTTGAAACACTCAATTTTTTTTATAAATAAAACAGACTTGTGCTTCCATATATTTTGTGAATGTGTGTCTTTCATATTTGCAGGTCAGTCAGCATGTGGGATATTTGGTATAGATATGGCAGACTTTTGTGAAGGTTTCCATGTCACACACAGAGGTTTAGCCTGCCTTGGATTTTAGCTGCTCTGAGTAAAAAAATGCAAATGTGCCAGGCCTCACAGGTAATGGGTGTGTTTGCACAACAAAAGCAGGAGGACAATGGCCCAAGAAACTCTCAGCAGGGATGCTAGTAGGTGTTAGGCCCAGGGAATTTACGCAAATTTGCGTAGATTTGGCAGTTCTAGTGTTATTCCATGACCCAGTGACAAAAACAAATATAGAACAAAGTACAAAACAGCTTCACTAATTCCACAAAAAAAACATGCTTTCGTAAAAGCAGCTGCTCCACTCTGTCTTTTGAAAATATTGAAAAGAAGCCTGAGAAATTTACGATTGGTACTAAAGTTGTAAATTCAGGTCTTCCGCTGTCACAGAAGTAAAACAGGAGTGCCACAGGTCTGCAATACATTCAGCAATTTGTAGTCCATTTAAGCCTTTCATTAAGTCTTAACTTAGTAATAAATTAGACATGTGAGCATTTTTCAGCTGCTCGTGGCTCCAAGGGCATTCTGATGACAGCAAGTCAGTGTGCTCCCTGCTGGTGCTGGAAAAAAAACCACGATCCCATTACATACAAGAGGCATAAAATATACTGCTCCTCTTCACCTTGCACAGAGGAGTCTTTGCAGCCCATGATGCCGTAAGCGAGCTGAGCTGGAGGCTGACAGCCCAGAGCTGCCTGCAAGCTGGATGGATGTAGGTACATTGTGACACTCCAACCCCAACTCAACAGGCAAACAGCATTCAGATGCAGTGGAGGCTTAAATTCTGCCTTCTTGTTGTGCATGTGTTTATAGTTACACTTAGTTCACCAGTGAATTTACAAAGCACTCCAGCTGCCCCCTACTGACCCTTTACAGAGGAGAACATTGAGCACCATGAGATTCCGCCCTTATTCCGTTGCTTTCAATTCAAAGAGAAAAGTTATGCAGCCCAATTGCTTTGACATTTTAGCACTGAATCAAGTCTGCAACCCAGCTCAGACCAATGGGGTCATTGCTTCAGTGTGTCCTGGGTTTAATGATTTAATGGTCCTGGGTGGCACTGGGACTGCAGAGTTATATAAAGCCATAGCAGTTATAGTTAAGGAAGAAATACGACCAAATAAAACCACCCAGGATGACCAACACTGCTTGGAGTTCACTGGAATGAATTACAGTGGTTATAGTGTGGCCAATGCAGGGGGACGAAGCCCACATTAGGGAGACTGTGGACTTTTAACGTGTCTACAATTCGGTTATTAGTCACAATGTATATGTTAGATATCCAAAATACAAAATGGCTAAAGATATCTGTAATGTGATTATCAATATAATTTCCAGCAGATATCAACAATTCATTTGTAGACATTACTAGTAAAAATACAATTGCAGATAATTCGAATTGTAAATATCGACAATTGAATTCTTACTAGTACAACTGGGAATTTGCTACTAAAACTTAAACTGAGTTCTTCCAAGTACTAATGTAGCTTTAGATATCTAAAATTACGTTACAGATAACCAAAATGCAAAATGGTTTAAGATCATCTAAAATAGACATTCTGACTAGTAAAAACTGAATTGTAGATACTTACACCCCAGAAGAGACTCCTGGTTATTGCGTTAGAAAACACTGTTGGGAAGAAGCATCCACCGCAGTGATGCAGTGATGCAGTGCTGTGCTAAGATTCCATGAACGAAAAGCTAAATCCTGGAAATCAGTTTCTAAAATACAGCCCTGTAACACCAACATAAGAACCCAAAGAGAACAACAGAAGCAACAGGATAACGTTACAGTGGCTGTCGAGACCTCATCCCCACCCCCACATCACTAAAATTAAGTATCCCGTACTCTTGTCCTACTCTTAAAGTATGCACTATGACCTACAGGCAAGGGAGGACATGCATTACTTAAGTAGTTAACACAGGCTGGGGTAACAAGAGAGAAAAACAAGACTGGTTTTCATTAACAAGACAGGATGTCACGCCGTGCAAAGGGAGCATGGCAGAGATACATACATATCACACTATAAACCACAGCCTCCCCAAAAGGCGGGAGGGACAGGCAGAGACCCAGGGTGGCACTGGAAAATATACAGGCCCTGTCATTGCCCTATGAACCTGAGAGACAAAGATGATGTTTCGCTAAGTGCAAGACAGTGTGTGGAGATGCTGGGCAGCTTCACGTGATCATAACACCACCGGTACAGATCCAGAGTTTTGGTTTGTACAAAAATCATCCACTGGTACCACTTTACAATAAGGCTCCCCTTTTGCCACTTGCAAATGGTAGTAACTCATTAATAAAAAGTGTTATAATTTGTTTAAAATTGTCTATTAATAATTTACAAATTGCTACAACCTCATTAATAACCACATAAATGGCACCCACCCACTAAAAAGAGCTGGAAGTCAGACGGCAAGACATGAAGAAGCCAAAAATCAACTTTTATTTAGATGAAAACAAACAAAAAGATTTAATAACATTTATTTTAAAAACATCCATTGATTTAAACAAAAAAATAAATCCAAAGAAACGCATTGTACAATAAAATAATTACATTTTTATTATATATTCTTTGAATAGGACATTCATGCACACACTCTGCAGTGAGCTAACCGGTACCAGGTTAAGTAAAGGGACACCGTTACAAATCACTGTGCAGTGCAGCTGAATTAGAGGCCTGTGGGATGGTGGCTTCATACACTGAATAGTTACAGCATGTTCTTATCAGCTAGTTTTCACATCCCTACTGCATAAAGTGCCAGAGGAATGAAGAGCTTTCAGGTACGATATACATTCTCTGACTGAGGGCGGGTATATGACTAACAGACAAAAACTGTGCAATAGGGAATGTGTGGAATCTCCATTTCAATGGAAAACCTCATTGCAAAATGTCCTTAATGGAGACCACTACCAGCTGACCTGAGAATTGCAGATTTTTTTTTTTTTTGGGGGGGTGGGTGGGGGGGGGGAATTACTGGATTCCATGAACTGGGTGCCAGTCCCAGACAAAATCCTTCATTCCAGTGTGGCAGCCAGAGTTTGACTGGACAAGCAGAGTCTTGCCCCAATAAACTGAGGTAATTACCACAATTATGAGCCCAGACATTAAAAGACGACTCCATCTCTCAAAGCTACACTGCCCAGACTTGAGAAGATCCTTTTAGGCTGCAAAGTCATGCCTCATCCAGCATCTTCACACCCAGGGAAACAGGATGGCTTCAAATCCACAACACAGAAATTCAGCGAGGGGAGAATGGCGAGTTCGGAAGGCCTCTCGTGTTTGAGCACTTTGAGAGGCTCAGATACAATTACTGTCCTAAGGGGGCTGGCAGCCACATCCTGCTGACGGATGTAAAAAAGCAATTATAAATGACGGGTATCCGGGCCAAAGACGTCATCGCGCACGAGAGCCATCGCTTCTGCTCCCGAGGCATTCAGCCAATGAGAGCACAGTTTGCTTTCATACATGACTCAGAGGACTGGATTTAATCCTCATTTTGAAGGCAACAGACAACCGTCTGGTCGCAATACATTAAAGAAGCTGCTTCTGCACACGTTGGGTCTCGCTTCGGCTTCCATCTCCATATTTCAATCACAAAAAGACAAGGTCAAATCGGTTCAGTAGGAAGTTACAAATCATTGTTATTTATAACATAACTAATATACCAACATACCCGACTGACACCAGGATCACCATTAGTCAGCCTAAATCAGCACCAGGCCAAAGCAGGTCTCCCAGGACACTTTATGGGTAGACCACGCCTTCTATGATGATGTGGCTGTGGAATCAAGGCATAAGGTGGCAGCTTCACGACAGAAAGTCTTCCCTGTTGAGGTCACTCTGAGCATGAAGGCGGTGTGGGGGGGGGAGGGCATCCCTCTATGGAATGAAGCCTCTACGGTCAATGAGGCTGAAGAAGTGAAAAGCTGTTCAGTTACGATGCATCCACAAAAACCCCTTAATGAGAAGCTCCCCCAACAGCCCGAAATGCCACCCGGAGACCAGGAGGCCCTACCTGGGGGGCAGGGGTCCACACAACACCGCACAGAAGTTGGTGCACATGTTGTTATAGCTGTAGGGATTTGCAGAGTCTGCCAACCTCTTCCCAGACCACAGGCCCTTAGCCTGTGCATGCAGACAGGATGGGAAATGAAAAAAAGCCACAGTATCACATCAGCTAGGAGAGTAACATCCATCATCGATACTAAGTTACTGTACTACTACTATACTTATGCCCTAGCAGTATAGACAGGAGTACGTTTTCAGTTTTTGAGAATGTTCTTTGTACATATAATTTAAGTTAATAAAAACCGAAGGATGGATTCTTTTAAAACAGCATTAACGCCCATTAAATAAACTGCAGGTCGGATGTTCAAATTAGTGGTTTATCGGGAAAAGCGCCAAAGCACGGTGCTCTAGGACAGAGAAAGATTTTCACTAGAACAAGGAACGGGAAGTCATGAATATATAAGTCTTCATACATCCAGCTTATGGTCACGGATGCAATTTATGTGTGAAGTGGTTTCGCGTATTTCAGACAGTTAAAATAAGCCTGCCATTTAATAAACATTCCTTAATGCTACTACCTAACTCCTTCCCACACTATTTATAGAGCCATTTAAGTGTCAGCCAAGTGAAATAGTCATTCTTAAAGCTACACTGACGGCAAACTCACCTTAAAAGGCAGTTATTCATATGCGACTGACTAATATTTTCATTTAATATGTTTGCACTTATACAAATATTTATAGAGAATTTTGTATATCTATGGCCCTTTCAAATTAAAATGAATTAAACGCAATGAAGCAAATGCATTTAATATGGATAAGGGCATGTGAAAATGGGTTTCATTGAAATAGATCAAACACACCTATCAGACCAAGAAAGCAATGCAAAAAACAAAAATTTTTTTAAATGAAAAAAAATTAAATAGAGCTGTACTCACATCCTCATTGGTGGTGAGGTTAGATGCCAGCAGGTAGGTATGGAAGCCTGTGAGGCCCAGAATAGACCAAATAGAGAAGCAGCACACGACCAACTCCAGGACAGTGCAAATGTCAAAGAAATAAACACACAGCAACACTAGCTAGATTAGGGCAGACAGCACAACAGTCATGTCTGCTTTCACATACAATCACCCGCAATTATTTTTTAAAGACAGCTATTATCCACAGTCACTAGTATCCCACAATGCAACACTGCATTCCCAAGCACATGGCTCCACACAGGGAACATTAATGGCTCAGAATGCCGAATGTGGCCCATCCTTGGTGTCCTGTGAGAAAACAGAGACTGCAAAATAACCCTACACGGCTTCTACAACTGATCCGATCAGGCGGTACACATGCAGGTCATAGGACAACCTCAGGCACCCAGGCCACAAACAGGCCACAGGAGGACATCTCCATGGAAACAAAGGATATCTGGCTGGACTTTTCTTCAGGGCGAAGAGGAGACCCCTGCCTCCCTGAGAACCTAAGGGAAAAAGTAAAGCCTGAGACCAGCACAGCATAAAGGCAGCCGAATCACACAGGGTTATGGGGGGAGCGTGTGCAGGGACACACACACACACACATACACACACACACTTTCCATTCAAGATACAGCTAAAGATCATCCCTACACTCCAGTATGAGGGATGCCATGTGCCAGATTCTATGGCTGAGGACAGCAAGAGAAACGGGCATCAAAACAAACTATGAAACTATGAAAAATGCTCTTTTAAAACAGTCTCTCAGTCACCTGACAACTGTCATGATTAAAAGGTTTCCTTTTAAAAACCTAAGCTTCTACATCTGATGTTTTCTCCCCAGTACTGCTGCATGCTGAATAGATCTTTGTCACATTATGCTAGAGGGCTGTGTGATATTCCGCTGCCTTGTGCAATAATCGCTTATTGTCATCCCTGCTTTGGGTCTGCTGACAACTCACAGTAACATCAACTAATCTGACACTACTGGTACGGTGGTAGATAAACTTTGGCTATAGTTTATTTCAGGTCATTTAATTTTTTGTTATAAATATCGCTGTTTCACTCAGATATTTCACATATCGTAATGTGATATTGCCATGTGATAGTTTGCAGATCCATTATACAATTAATAATTTTACTAAGTATATATTGCATTACCATTCTGCATTTATCCAATCTGCTCTCCAAACCACAGACTGAAATAGCCAAACAGAGCTTACATTTCACATTTTATGCAAATCAGCTTACCCTTAAACAACCTGCAAACTACACCACAGCGTGAGCTATCAGCTATGCCACTCGCTGCCGTTCAGCCAAATCGCCCCCCAGCTACTCCTGCAAGCGTTTGCCCCCCAGTGGGGCTGCGCCTTTAGGGTTTGGGTGCAGCGTCACAGCCCAGTAGGCTGTGGGGGCGTGGGGTACGGGGACAGGAACATGACAGGAAGCAGCAACTCAAAGCATCTTCCGGACGAGCGCATCGAAGCACAAGCCAGTTTAGCAGATATGCCAGAAACACGAAAACAGTAAAACGAAAAGGATCAGCTACCGTCAGCTTAAACACCCTGGGGGGGGGGGTATACATACGTAGCGTAAGGTGTGTAATTACACCGCCGAGGATGAAGGCAGTCAAGAAGGACAGAGACAGGATGAAGGTGTAGAAGAAGCGGTAGTTCCTCCTGCCCACGCAGTTGCCAACCCAGGGACAGTGATGATCAAACCTTTCTGCAGGACGGCAGGGCAGAGGGAACCAATGAATCTCTCAAGCAAAGACGCAAGTTCTCTGCTGAAGGAATTCAGCTTTATAGATTATTGCCCCAAAAATGTGCCTCAACAAAAACTATGGTATGCTGCAAGTGATACAAATCAGCCATTACAGAGCACTTAAAATTTTGTTAGCAGTGCTTATGACCACATACAGTGCACTGTTTCAGCAAACACCAAGGTGTAATTCCATTTCCTGTCAATTAAAATAATGACCAACAGCTGCTAACAATTTATATGGAGGAAGAAGTTCTTGAATCACTCAAGTGCAAATAGCAAGTTCAGTACTACAGGAATACTTACTTTTACTGGGTCTGTGTGGGGGGGGGGGATTCTTGCATTTATTTTTAAATTCCATTAAATGTTAATTAAGAAAAAGGCAGTACGAGTTTCCCTTAGACTTTCCAAAATTGGGGACTGCAATTAGTTCAATTTTATTAGTTTTTTTATACAAAGGAAAACAGAAGCCGGAATCACAGAACGCAAAGCTGTAATTGCAGCATTTCATGTGAAGATCTAATTTAGGAGATTCACATGACCCTGGACAATACTACTGCAAGCCAACAATCTGTCTGTTTTTATAGCACAAATGGTTTCAATGCAAATATCAGTGACTTTTCTAAAGCAATTGACAAGACTGTGGAGACAAATGGCAAGCATTGTGTGACAAATGCAGAATTAAATATAGCTGCAAAAATATTTCATTTTAATATTCTGCAGGTTTAGAGGGGAGAAAAAGAAATCTTGCATCGTTCTTTTGAATTTGGAAATAGCCAGTTAGGAAACCCCAGTAACTCCTGCAGTGACGTAAGAAGCATGATCATTCCTTGAAAATACATCACAGGCTGAGATTGGTGGCATTTCCTGGATCCTTTTATAACATCACAACTGGCTCTTGTAACAGACAAATGACATTTTAGTTAAATGGAGATTGTCTCCTATGACAATGAATATTTATCAATAAATTTTAGCCAGAACCTGAATTCCACTGACAATTCAGTTCTGATATTGTCAGAGAAGTTTAGACGAAAGCAGGGTATGAAAAGTCAGCCAGCGATATGTATACAGGCACCTGGGCAAATTAGATCTATATCCAAGCTATTTTTGTATTAAAGGGATTTTAAACCAGTCTGAGACCAAAAACAACCCCCCACTCATTACTAGGATTTATTTTTTTAAATTGGTAAATACAAAATTGTACTGAATGCTAGTATGTTTGGGTTTTCTGTTGTGCAGCAGTGAATGCAGCCGGATCTGCAAAGGTTAATGACAACCTCACACTGTCAGCTAAAAGTCCAGCTGTTTCCCTCTTCAGCAAGGGGCTTCAACTTCTATAAATGGGTTAAAAAAAAAAGTTATAACATAAAACAAGGCCTCTCCCACACACACACACACACACACACACACGTTTCAGTTTTTCCAAGCAGAAATGTTCCCGTTTGTCAAACAGCAAAAAAAATAAGAAAAATAAACTAGAAAAAAATAGAACTAGTGATTTTTACTATTGAAACTCCTGTTTTAGAATATTTAAGGTAGTAGGAGAGGGACTGCTTGTGACAGCTAAGCCTATCGAGGGAGTGGGGGCTTAGCAGGGAGGTGGGGGCTCTGAAGCTCATCCTTACCCACACAGTTGTCACACAGGCCACAGTGGGAGGTGCGTGGGGGCCGGAACATCTTGCAGGTGAAGCAGTACTTGAGCATGACCACCTGATCGTTGATGACGACCTCCCGGGTGCGTGGGGGAGGGTGATAAGCCGACGACCCGGAGTCATCTGGGCGAGAGGCAAACAGTATGTGCGGGTTAGTCTGTGCGGGTTAGTCTGTGCGGGTTAGTCTGTGCGGGTTAGTCTGTGCAAACTGCATCAGGGCGGCCAAGGCTACAGTCATTCCATCCCAAATTCCATGAAAATACATACAGCATCAACCCGTCCACCAATTATCCTAATCACAGATTTTTATATTTGTAATTTAACAAGGTGAGACTATATGTTTACATATCAGGGGCGTAAGCAATATGAATCTGATTTTCCTCATCATTAACATTAACAGGAATGTCTAACCTAGTGTTTTTATTGAACATTAAGGAACAGTTATAGTTTATGAGGACAGGGCCAAAGGGGTTAAGAACAGATTAACCAAGATATCATACAGGATAGAGCCACTTACACACTTTTGAGCAAAGCACAAATCTTACAACAACTCCATATAGCTTGAGTTACATAACTGAGCAGCTTAGCTGGAATGCAAACTACAAGCTAATAATTAACTGCAATAGTTGTGACAGATGACAGCACATGGAAATCATGAGCATCCCTTTTAGGCAAATCACTGCGTCTGCTTGCACGTTTCCTGTTACGTTACAGGAACACTGTACTGGATACCATGCTTGGGGATCTTTGCTGAGTTACCCATAACGGAATGTTAACATTCCCCATAAAATCAAGGATACACAGACTTTAAAATACATACAGAGAACAACATTGACCCCAAGCTGCACCTGAGCATGTGGCTGGATACCATGAGAAGCATAAAGAGCAGCTGTGCACCTGAACGCCGCCGCCTCCTCCACTGCCAGGCACCCGGCCCGCGCACCTGAACGCCGCCTCCTCCATTGCCGGGCGCCCGGCCCACGCACCTGAACGCCACCTCCTCCATTGCCGGGCGCCCAGCCCACGCACCTGAACGCCGCCACCTCCTCCACTGCCAGGCGCCCGGCCCGCGCACCTGAACGCCACCTCCTCCATTGCCAAGCGCCCGGCCCGCGCACCTGAACGCCACCTCCTCCGTTGCCGGGCACCCAGCCCGCGCACCTGAATGCCGCCACCTCCTCCACTGCCGGGCGCCCGGCCCGTGCACCTGAACGCCGCCGCCTCCTCCATTGCCGGGCGCCCGGCCCGTGCACCTGAACGCCGCCGCCTCCTCCATTGCCGGGCGCCCGGCCCGTGCACCTGAACGCCCCCACCTCCTCCATTGCCGGGCGCCCGGCCCGTGCACCTGAACGCCCCCACCTCCTCCATTGCCGGGCGCCCGGCCCGCGCACCTGAACGCCACCTCCTCCATTGCCAAGCGCCCGGCCCGCGCACCTGAACGCCACCTCCTCCGTTGCCGGGCACCCAGCCCGCGCACCTGAATGCCGCCACCTCCATTGTTCTGAATGCATGTACAGACACATATTAGGCCAGACGTGACCAACTGCGCTTCATGGCAGCCACAGGATTGCATTTCAGCTCCAAGAACTTTACCTGAAGCAGTTATATGGAAAGTGAGCCACCTGCTGTCAATCCAGCAGAATCCTTTAAAAGCCTTTGGATTGTGGCCATCAGGACCAGGCGCCTACCTCTGCAAACACATTCCCTTACCGATCTGCTTCTCGATGTCGGCTGCCTCATCTAGCGTCGCCCTGGGCAGGATGCCAGGGTCTGTGAGGCTGGTCTGCAGGAGGGAGACCACCACAAAGATGAAGAGGACCCCCCCAACCACCGGAATGAAGCTGGTCAGGTGCTCCACCAAGAAGGGACAGCTGGAATGAGGAAGGATGCAAACGTGTCATCAACAAGGGAGGGTACTTTCTATTACTGCAATGGTGTTCAAAGCCTATTAATAAACAGGTGACCCATTCAGATTTATATAACAGTCTCTAGAGGAGACAAATTTACATAGTTCATTAAAATGGCGTCGATGTAAGTGATATCGATGATAATTAAAGTTGTGATACAGGAGACTGCAAGCTGTGAGGGATGCGCTTACTCGAATATAAAGAAGAGGCCGCTAGTGAAGATTATCAGGCCAAGGGTGAAGGGCAGGACGCCGCTTTGTCTTGCGACAATTATCCGGCCATCGCAGAAGAAGCGGTTCTTTCCCGGGAAAACTTCCCACTTCCTACGCGGTCGGCGCTGCTCGGACTGCGGGGGCGTGTTCGTGGCCGTCCGGCTATCCATCTGCTTATATGAACAGCTTTTAATTTTTTTTCTTCGATAATAAAATTTGTCGCCCCAGGCAATTGACGCTTTTCTTTTTAATAGTCCCACAATTACAGAAAGATATACAGGGTATATTCCATCCAGGTCAGACATCCCCTGAAAGTGAATGCAAGCAGTTAATATCGCTTGAGCGGCTGGGTTACCTTCGGCGTATAGGCTGCTGTTTTTCTGAGCCTGTCAGACCCCCTTAAAGTACTTACTAGCGTAATCAAGGACGAACGACACAAATACAAACGAGCAACGTTACCGACGCACTTCCTTCCAATAACAAACCGCACACGGAAATGATGCTACTCAAGCCCACCTTATCCTGCGATGCATAGCTATTAATTCGCGATTTCGGAATATTAGCGACGTGCTGGAATATAATATGAAACCTGTGTTTGCGGCCACCAGTAGCACTGACCGCGTTTCCCGCGGTTAACTGGAAGATCAAGTTGGATGGGGTGCTAAGTATGAGAACTGGGATCTCATTCAATCACCCACCACAGGGAAAGTTACTTAGCCCAGCATTTCTCGTGATATTGTCGCTGATCACGGTCATCAGTTTGTCCGTACATCGGCCGACCGTCAGATGTCCCGAGACTCCTCCATGTGTCTTTGCGTTAGTTTTTCTGTGGGAGCTGCGCTTAGTTGATTGAGTTTCGCATGGCAGAGTTAGTCTGCCGTTTTTGCGATCACTGGGGTACAATGCTAGCGCCCACAACATTACTAAATATGAATTCTACGTAAATAGTTGTTTTTCCCATTTCGTTACATGAGCAGTGTCTTTCAGTACGCATGAAAGACCTGTCAGGCCGGATTTAATCGATATTAGATAATCGTGAACCGCCAGGATTAGTTAATTCAGGCCAATCAGAGTATAATCGAGTACTTAACTGAATATCTTAAATGCGCATTTCCTTGAGCGTAAAAATTATCCTTACTTAATACATTTTATAAGACCGTAGCATTTGCCAATTAAAAACAAACATGCACACTCAATATGCATTATTTTTCAAACGTGTATGTTATTAGACACAGGCGGCTATTCTTCACTTCCATCCATAATGCATTTCTTTTCCATTGAGTTATCTGAAAGTTCTCAATGCGAAACATGCTATAAAATGCTGTTCCTCATTCGATCCTGCTTCCTCTGAAAAGTTATAATTTTTGACAAGAGAAAAGATTGCGCGCTATGTTTCCTTGTGTCACTCAGGTTTAACAGGACAGGGGTATTCCACAAAGTGGCATTTCTTCATTAGCTAGATAATTTAAGACAAATGTAAGGATTGTCCAATAGGAACAATAAGAATATACCTTACTTGTCATCCTATTGGTCCGTTTTCATTCCAAGACTACTGAATGACTGGAGCCCTAAAAAATTATTGGATTGGTCTGGGTTGGGGCAAAATGATACGTTGTCATGGGACCAAGAATCTCTGGCAGCACCCTATGGTGGTTATTATCTGGAGAGTGTTATGAAATACGAACAAAGCTAACCTGCAGTAAATAAATCAGTAGCACTTTGCTTCAGGGGGTGATCTCCAGAAGAGGATAAAGCACAGGGTCAGACTGTGTCCCAGACGCAATTAGAGCCTATTTGAACTGCAATATGATTACTCTGCCAGCCATGGGGTTCAAACTCACAACCTTCCGGACACAGATCCCTAACTGACTGAGATACACTCCATAAAGGATAGATAAAAGGTTTAATCCTTCAGTTTTAGAAGTATTATAACCTACATGACTAACTTGCATTCTTGTCCTGGTACATAATTTAGCATTAAATAAGGCCATGCTTATTCATTTCATATGGAGAATGTAAGTAAAATGCTTGACGTTACCTCATGAGACACAAGCATTCCTTTTTATGTTAAACATAGGGACGATGAGAAAGCACATGTAATGTTGTTTCAGATAAATCTGCTACTTAAAGTCTTACCTAATGTGTTACTGGAAAATCGTTCTTCCTGAGCACAGCTGTCATCAGCACAAAATCCAATAATGACCGTGTGTCAAGTTCAGAGACTTTGGTAAGGAGTTCAATGTTTGTTTGACTTTTTGGTCCTCAGGCCATGTATGCAGAATCCTCAGGAATTCTGTCCTGGAAACCATACCCTGTCTGGATCATGTTCTCTGCACAGCCTCATCTGGTGGATGACATTCTGAGAAGGATAAGCAGTGATCCATCACCTTATCTACAAACTTTTCTGCAGTAGTTTCCAAGAGGTGCCAGAAAGAATGAGAAAGTTCAGCACACTGAGGTTGCCAATGAAAAATCGCAACAGGGCTGAACGGAGAACATCTTGAAGTCTTCCTCCCTGATATGACATTTGTGTCTGAGGAAATACACTCTCTCAAAAACCTGCTTCTTTGGAGGTGAAGATCATTTTAGGCCTGGGATTTCACACCTCCGCTTCAACCTGGGGGGAGACTTGTCATGATGCATCATAGCTGGTCCCTGATTTATGTGTGTCTGCATGAACATCCAGATCTTCAGTGGCATTTTAACGATTTTAGTTATGTGATCCTCCAAACATCTGCACTGCTGACAAGAAAGGTTCCCCAGCTTAATAGCAACAGTTTTGCATATATTTCTCAAGACCATTTTAATATCATATTTGTCTGTATCTAATTTAGAGAATTCTGGAGTTTTTAAAAAATAGCGTTGTTACAAAATGTATGATTTTCCTTTCACCTTCACCAATATCACCACCTGAAGCCACTCAAAGTTTGGCTAAGACACTAATTTCTGCAACTCGTGTCCAAGTTCTTGTGAGGAATTTTTTTTCAGTCTCCCTACAAGACCTCTGACTTGTTGCACTATTGTAATTTTTACATTCAGCTGGTAACTTTTGGTAACTCCTTTGCACTCCAAGTCACAATGGTGACAATTTTCCATCGTTGCACAAGGTGTGTGGCCAAGGCCAGTGTGTTGTGTGTAGCAGACAGTTTTTTCAGTTCCTCCAGGATAGCTTGTAAAATCTTACATGCCAGTAAACTCACTGTCCCCATGGTTGCAGCCTCTCTGAGCCATGCTGTCAAGCTGTTCCTTGAACTCACTGAATATGCCACGAACAATAACTATTTCTTGAGGAATGATTTTCACCCCAGGCATCATAGCAAGGTGAGGACTTGCTTCTGATATCTGACGCATGTAATTCTTTTTGCCATGTGAAGCCAACTCTACAAGATTCTGACACTGAATGGCAAGTTCCAGCTATGTTATTGTTCAGGATGGTCCATCCGTGGACAGAATTGTAGCCCTGTACTCCTCTATCTCCATCCAAAAGCCCTGCATGATCACAGAGATTATTTCAGTTTCACAGAGGCTCACTTCTCCCAGCCACAGTTCTTCTGTCAGATCAGAGAAGCAAGAGCGGCGAGTGAATGACGCGTCCACCTCAAAGCTTAAATTCTGAACTGGTGTCTTATTCAGCCCTTCGGTCAGTGTTCCTCTCCACTGGATACACAGCAGACTGTCTCATGTGAGGAACAGGAATCTAAGGAAAGTGGTTTAGTCTAGATGGTGCATTCGCCTGCTCAGCAGTAGAGCTTACTTCCTCCAGCATGTTTTCCAAGTGTTCATTCGATAATAGATTCGCTTTGGACAAGCTTATAAGCTGGGATAATTCTAGGATTTGACCCCCCCGCCCCCATAAAATTGCAGAGCGACACAAGCACAAGTATGGCCACAACGGGCGTAGACCACTTCCGTAGGTTCAACGCAGAAGTATAATTCAGGCTTAAGGAACTGAGCAGTGTCTGTGCTCGTATCTTGTTGCTGCTGAGGCAGTTGCTAAGCTCTACTAGTTAGCTTGTACTACAATGAGATTGATTACGAACTCAGTGGACTTCCACAAGTCCTGGATCTTGTGATGACCTTGGACGTGGTTCTTACAGAAGGTTTCGGGCGGTTACACAGCCAATGCATTATCAGTTATCTGTGCCAGATTGCAGCCTCTTCCAAATGCCTCCTGGCAGGTTGACTATCCATCATTTATCGATGATGACATGGAGACACAGGGCATCCCCAGCCTGGGGCCACCGCATTGTCACTCGCTCGTTCCATTATACCGCATTATATGGTATTTCAACAGTATTTTAAAAAGCCACACAATTTCAGTATTTCCTGCTACAATTTGCAGAGCAGGAGAGGGGCTCCTGTAATTCTGGCCAAGCCCAGCTAGCACCAGCCACCCTCCCGATTTTCCCTCATCTGCCGCCCTGAGATTAATATGCCAGGTCTCTGAATTAGGCATTAAATATAAGAGCTCATATGTTATAAGTACACGAGAACTTTCCATTCAATTTACAAGACCAATTTCTACTGTAACTTTAAAGTTACTACGTTAAATACCCTAATTTATCCTTTAATTTGATTCAATTCAAAATGAAGTAGAGCTGCAACTTCACTTAGTTAAACTCTTGCAAATCTGGCTACGCTGTAGCACTTTTGAAGAAGATTGTATAGCTTAATGAAACCGCAAAATGTCTGTAGATATATAAAACACAATTCCAGAGACACTTGCTGCAGAGATGACAGCCAAAAATGCTCATTTGTAACCATCCATTTTACTAGATCTTCCTAAATTAGGCTTGTTTTTAAGCAGCTAAACTGACTACTGCTTTTAGTTGTACCAATTAAAACAACCACTAGATGTCAGGAGAACCCAACAATGTACATCAGGCTTCATCAAAAAGGCATTAACACTCTTTATTGCAAAAATGTATCTTATTAGATTAAAAAAATTAAGAAAAATAAACATATTTATTCCAGACGATGTATCATAAAAAAACTCATGAGATCATGAGAAACGTCATGTATCATTAAAATACCTCTCAGCTGAGCTGGAAACGTCGCCCCAATAATCCGAATGAACAGACTGATACAGCAAATAGGAAGGTAGAGACTTTGCTATACTCATCTATATTCAGTTCACTTGCATCTTACCCATTTACACCACTGGATGCTGACTGTAGCAGTTCCCTGAAAACGGACATGCCTGCTTTCCCACTCTTCTACACCCAGGATGGTAAATTACACCATAAACAATTTTCCAAAAGGTAAGGCTGCAAAACTCCTGATTTGTAAGCCAGCAGAGTCTAGCCCTGAAAGTAAGTTCTTTACAGTTTCTAAAACACAGATGCAATTCAAATATTCCCTAACTACAGGATTTTCACACTAATACTCCATATTCTTCTAATGGGCAGGACGCTATTTCATTATTCCCATAATTCCATAGAGCTACCAATGTTTCTGAAACACTGTGCGGTGATGCATTTTTTGACATCTCTGAAAAAAACTGGTCATTTCACATGCTTGCTGTTCAAGAGGCACCTTCACTGCAAGCATCATGTCCACGGTAAAAAGTTGCAGTGCAACGCCAATCCTATCAGCCAATAGGAGATGAAGTAGCCAAGCACCCAACGGCTTATAGGCGAGTAAGTCCTCCAATGAAACAGCAGGCAAGTCAAAAGATTGTGGGGCAGGACTCTTGAGTCTGCTGTCAGGAGGCGTGGGTGGCGGTCCGTACGATCCTGTCTCCCGCCATCAGGAGAAGATCCATCTTCCTGCAACAAGGGCTCATAGCAAAGCAGAAGATGCGCACTGAACCAATAGATCACGGGAGATGAAGAGGCAAGGAATCGGGTCAGAACCTGGAAAAGATTTAGAAATGAGAATAACATACAACTTAAAGGCAGTTAACAATTCAAGCAAACCATTGAATGTGCCCTAACTTTATTAATTTCTCCAGTCCTTATCAGCTGGAATCAAGTAAATAAACCACACTAAGAACAGGACTGGTACACAAACAAGACTTAGATCTAAAACTCATGATCAAGAAACTCATGTGTACTTATGTTTGTATAATTACAAACACCATTACGGAGTAATGTTTTATTTCATGTTATCCCATATTGCCAAACTGTCTTATTTACGAAACATCCCACCTACGACATCCCATGCCTTGTGCATAAAACCACAGCAGCATATAACCTAAATCAAATCTACTCCTACATTGTGAGCTAAATCATAATGCATTTTTTTTCAGATTTAAGTGAGTGAAAAAGCCAGGGAAAAGACCAGATTATTACTAACTTTGAGAAGGAAAAACATCTTTTTAAGGATCCTTACCTGTACATGCATGCAAAACACGCCAAAGCCCAAGAGGACAGTGAGGTGCACCATGTACACAAAAACCTTTGGGTTGTGGTACCCAGATGGGATGTTTGTTTGCGGTTTTAGTTGATCACCCCAGAGTCCCAGCCTCAAGCACAGGTCCTGGTTGGCTGAAATAAAGCTCTTAATTGCAGCCACACCTAATGTGGCCATAGGTAGCGCTAGTAGAAAGTTGGGTACTTGCTTCAGCTGAAAATAGCGCAGGAATCCCACATCCCAGTACACATCCTGAATGTAAGAGTAGAGTAACGGTGGGCGTGAGGAACACCAGCCGGGAGAGAGTCCCTTTGTGTCTGGAATCCTGTAACCTTTAACCCGAGCCAAGTCAAGAAGGGCAGAAGATACAGTGTCTGGGAGGAGAGAGGGTGTGCAGAAGGTTTGGTATCCATAATACTGGAAGGCAGCAAAGGGAATCACGATGATGGCGGAGCCCAAGGTAGCAGTGAACAAGAAACGTAGGGAAATCGAGATATAGTGGTGACTCCTGCTCAGCCCCCCTGCCCCCTTGCTGACAGCGATGGCCTGGACAAGCCCCCGCTGCAGTGGCAGATACAGCAAAAACCCAACGTTGACCAGGCCGTTGGCCCGAGTAGCAGTAGCTAGACCAAGGAGCACGCTGGCAGTGAAAGGTCGCCCACCCTCCAGCATCCATAGACCACTGAAGGTGAGCACAGCAAACAGACTTTCAGAGTAGCCAGCAGCCAGGAAGACATTGGCTGGTGAGAGACAGAAGAGAAGGCTGGAGAGCAAGGCCAGGCGTCGCTCTCCTAGGACCAGGCAGCCCAGTCTATACAGGGCCACAGCAGCAATGACAGAGAACGCAAAGTTAGCCAGCACTACAGCCAGGAGGAGCCGGCCGCGTGCCGTCAGCATGCCAGCCAGGGGCCACAGGAGGACGCTGGCCAACGTCCTCAGGGTGACAGGAAACAGGGGGAAGAAGGCAAAATTGTGCTCATACAGGTAGCCACGTTCTGCAATGAAGAGGAAGTGCTCAGCATCCCACCGGGACAAGCCACCAAAGAGTGTCTCCACCAGACCGTCCAGGAGCAATGGGTCTTCCAGCCGAGGAGGACTAAAGGCATCCGCAGGATGATCAGGGATCACAGCATTAAAAACTGCCTACAAGAGAGAAAAGCATGCAGACTCAATCACACACAAAAAAGCTATGGCACAGGGAAAAAAATCTTTTGAGGACCTTCTGAAATGGCTTGGTGTCATTTGTTGCCTTTCCTTTTCAGATTAGCAGGTATGCAGGCAAAGTGTGGATACACACACACACACACACACACACACACTTAAATAAAAGCTCATGCACTCTTTTACCCATTACAGGAAATCGTTATTCTAGTAAAGGACTAACATTATAGTAAAGGACCTAACATTCGCCGAAGGCACCAGCAGATTCTACCTGTAAAAGAAGAGTAAGGACTCTTGTGAAGGCTGCAAACCGAACCACTATCTTAATTCCCATTTCGGTTTACTTATTTGGTCCAACGGATACACGAGTACAGAGCAGGATGTCCTCATCTCAACCACCGTAGCTCAACAAGCGGTAACAGAAGCTGCGCTGTCGTTCAAACATAATTCGATATCATATATGAGATCCATTATAAAGGATGCAACTAATAAGAAACTGCATTGCTAATCCGTTTCCAAATAGTACAAGGCTTAAGGAAATCGTGTTTGTGGGAACCGCTTCGTATTTTAATGAAAGTGGCGTAAATATCCATGAACAATAAGAAATGTACAAAATGAAGTCATATTAAAATTTTCAACGCAATACCGCTTCTTGTTAAGTTGGATAAGCGTCTTTTCACTTCCTGGAAGATTTGCGCATGCCTCTTACGCACACGTGGTTGCCTATGAATATACGTAATGTACACGTGCTTGCGCGCAGCAGGAAGTGCGCTTGCGCTTCATCAGCAGACCAATGAGTCTCCGGAAAGTAATCACAGTATATATGCATATTGTTATGACGGAGCTCCACCATCTGGCGGCGCTCTGAACTTAATACTTAATTTCTATGCTGCGGTTAGTCTTGTTTTCATAAAAGAGCACATTCTATACGTTATATTATGAACGTTTTAAAAACATTTGTTTTTTAAACTCATTCACCGCAGTGGAAACAGCAGCAGTGATCAAACGTTTTTCTTAAAAAGAACATTTTGTAATTCAACATAACTTAGTATACTAATTTAATTAGTATACATGTAGGAATTTCAACTGAATCACTTACGGCGGATGGGTGAGATCTAAAGTATCCCATTCCGTCTATCATACTGATGACAAATCCCAATTAATCTAGTTTTCTATGCTATACCATTCATTTGCGGGTTTACGTCGAAACAAATGCAAAACGGTTGAATGACTTTTGAGGACTGATATAACAGATGATGCCGTAAGCCGTATGTAAAATGTATGCTTGTGGCTGT
This sequence comes from Brienomyrus brachyistius, assembly GCF_023856365.1. Lineage (NCBI taxonomy): Eukaryota > Metazoa > Chordata > Actinopteri > Osteoglossiformes > Mormyridae > Brienomyrus > Brienomyrus brachyistius. Next base: position 28,415,897 of record NC_064541.1, on the reverse strand, counting down.
GCGCACTGTGCTAGGGTATCCTAATGTGGTTCTGTACTTAACATTGAGAAGATTAAAATGAATACATAACCTGGATCGACATCCGAGACATTCGTCTGTATCCGTGGCAAAATGTTTTGAGGAGGGGGACACAAACATATAGGCTGCTTTAAATGTAAATTTCCCTTGTAAAAATCGAATTTTGAACAAAATGTCAGAATACTCCATGACGTTACCCCGATATGTAACAACACTCATATTTGTGCTGAAAATCCTTAAATAGCGAATATAAAAATTGTATAAATAAATTTTGTCGATCGCGCCAACTGCCTAGTACCAATATATCACTGATTTATCAGACCCTATAAACGTCTTTAAATAAAAAAGTAGTCATTCCTACGAGAAAGAGGGAGACTGGCCTTGGATTTGATTTATCGGCTGCTTCGGAGACGCCTAAGGACCCAGAGAAAGGGGCGATAAGCTCCCATGGTCAGCTGCATGTGAAGCAGGGGGCGGACACAGACACGCCGGCGGAGGAAATCATGGGCCCGTTTTACGATTCATCATCTGCCAGGAGAGCAGAGATGGAGACGTGTTGGAGTGAAAACGATGAAAATAAATATCCGCGATGACACTGGAAAGCGAAACTGACATCTCTTTTAAGAGTTACACAAACCTGCTCCCTCACCCGACGCAGGTCCGTAATATCGGCCTCCATTCGTTTACCAATGCGAGCGGCCGCCACTGCCCCGCAGGCTAATCGCAAAGCTCAATGAAAATGTCACTTTTCAGCTTAGATTAATCAACTACAGCAAGAGCGTGTGAGATTCAGCTCTGGAGCAGCTTTAACAGGCTGACCTTTTCACACAGCATCACAATTCCCGCTCCCTACCGACGAAGATAGCACTGCCACCGCAACCAAAGAACAATAACAAACGTCTTACGAAGATTTCATGTACATTTATTCTTAACACGTGGAACATATAGTATAAAGATTTCATACTGAATAAATGATTCATTAAGCCAAAAAAGGAGAAGGAGGAATTTACATCGAGTTTTTAGCTACATTGTCTGAAATACAAATATGCAGGGTCCATCTCACTGAAGGAAAAAAATCTAAAATTTGTGTTTCTCTCCATGAGGTTTTTCTTAGGTTCTACAAAGTGAAGCAACCTGGTATGTTTTTCTTTTTTTCCCTCTGATCTCCACATCTCAACTGGAAAAGTTATCTGCTGTGGTCACAGGAGAAGACAGCAGCTTTTTATTTTTATGTTTGTTTTCTGAGTATGGTTATGTTTAAGCTGTGCATATCCCTATGTAAAAGGGTGGTGTGAGAGCATTAAGGTTTAAATTAGCACACTGTGGGATTTGATGCAAGGAGTTCAACTTGTGTTTAATCTTTTATTCTTCTTAGATAAAAAGGATGAAGAGCATCAGAAGGTGAGAGAGGGAGAGAGAGGAGAAAGTGTAATTATTGTACAACGTCATATATACACAGCAGCCAAGGCTGCGTCTTAAGTTGAAAACGAGTCCTAAGAGGTGATTCTTTTTAAGGGTCAATCCATACAATCAAGGGTTAAAGAGAAGAGGTCAAGGTGTTGTAGGTTCACGAAACTTTGGGGGGAAAGCCTTTTTTCTCTTCAATGTTAACTAAAAACATTTCTTAAAAACTACAGTTCTGCGGCCAAGCCAGCGTTTCTCAGTGTGAAACAGTATTATTACAGTATGTTTACAGTTGTTTTTTTAACGTGTACAGTACAGAAAAAAGTCCTACAATCTACTGCACAGACGTCTGTTCACAGCCGATAACCTGGTTCATGTAGGGCAGAATATAGAGTCCAAGTTACAGCAATTATACCACAAGAAAGTCCAAAAGTCTGTTTTAAGCCTCCAAATATGAACCATAAAATTGTACTGGTCGTGCTCACCCCTGGGGAGAGCTAGGGCACAGTTATCCCCAAACTCACTGTAAACGATACAGCAACTTTGGTTACAGTCTTGTTTTTGTAATTTTTTTCTCCATCTTTTTCTTTCTTTAAAAAAAGGGCAGCACACTCCTGGCCCGGGGTTCCCATCCATTTCTGCGGCATTAAATTTCACGGTGCCATTCGCTGAACAGCTGAAACAACGTCCATTCCAGGTTCGTGATGTCCTTCCTTTGATAAGTGTGGGGGGGGAGGGGGGGGGCGGAGACAGGGCAAAGGTGGACTTCAGACAGTGGAATCCGAGGTGTTTTTGCATAAATAAAAATAAAACAAAAACAGTTTCACTCGACGTTTGCTCCACTCACGCTCAGACACACAAGAGAGAAAATAAATGGGGACAGGGACAGAGGCTGGGGGAGGCAGGGCCACCGCACCCCACGACTGTCATGATTGGCCAATCAGATAGAGTACGTCACAGATCACGTGGGACACCAACGAGTTCATGAGCGGGGACACCGAGAGGTCCAGCAGCCGTGACTCGTACAGCGTGAACTCCGAGTGGTTCTCCTCGACCCGCGCCATGGCGTGCAGCGCTCGCGCCGCCCGCCGCATCATGTCCGCACTGCTGGGCTCGAAGGGGGCGCCCTGCATGTGCATCAGGGCACTCTGGCTCTGTTGGAACTGTGCCGCTGCCAGGCTGTCCTCCAGGAAGCCCAGCAGGTTTCCCACGCTGCCCTTCTGCACGGCGATGGCGCGTGACGCTAGGCTGTCGCCCTGGGCCAGGTTGGCCAGCAGCACCACGGCCATCTCGCGGCACACAGGCACCTTGCGCTCGCCCACCAGCCGCACCAGCGAGCCATAGAGCTTCTCTAGCCGACTGAAGGGTGGCGTGGCCAGAATGAGGTCGACGTTGTTGTCCTGGATGCTGAGCTTGCTGAGGGTCTCGAGGACCAGTCTCTGTGGGGAGAGCGAGCCGTTCATGCCCAGAGAAGGGAAAGGGTCCTGGGCCTCAGCCGACGGGCACACGGCCCAGTGGAGCAGGCCGTCCAGCAGGGGTAAGCAGATGCTCTCCGGGTAGATGGAGAGGTCCAGCTGGCCTGAGATGTTGGCCAGTGTGACCAGGCAGTTCTCACGCAGCAGCTCCAGGCAGTCCCACCACCACTGGTCCAGCTTGCCTTGGGCCCTGTCCTCGCCGTCCTCGTCCTTCTCGTAGGTGAGCGGCGCCTGCCTGCGCTCGGGGTGCCGGTGGTGCAGCAGCAGCAGGCGGCCCAGCATAAGCAGCAGGCCTGGGTGCCGGGACATCTCCAGGTCGTTGCCGGGCACGAAGGACAGACTGCGCACGATGTTGGAGACGCAGATGCAGCGGCGGGCCAGCGAGTCCTGCCAGTCCGCCAGCGTGCTGAGTGGCGCCTCGTCCTTGCTGTGCGGCTCGTCCTCCAAGACGCCAACCCCACGGCGGTCCGGCCGAGGCCGCTCAGCACCTTGGAGCGGCTTGCCTTCTTCCTGGCAGCTTTCTGGTGCCCCCGGCGCGTCGTCCGCCTCCGGGCCTGGCTGGACAGGCGGTACATCTCCAGCTTCCACCGCAGGAAGCCCCTGCGGCTCAGCAGCTGGCGAAGGGGCCCTCTCCTTCTCAGCAGCTTCCTGCGGGGGCGCCGCCCACTTCTTGGATGGAAGCAGGTTCGTTCTGCTCTCGAAGTGGGTCTGGATGTGCTCGGTGGTGTCGCCACCGCCAATGCTCCAGTGCAGCAGGCCACTGTCAAAGGCCTGCGGCCGGCGCAGCTTACCGGAGCAGCCGAGCACGAAGGGGTCTTTCCTGCGCACCACCTTGATGGGCAGCTTATCAAACTTGCTTGCCTGCTTTGGTTTGTCCAGCGGTGGCGTGGGCTCCTGGCAAGACGAACAGCTCTGACCCTCCTCTGCCTCCAGCTCCATCTTGTCCCCCTCCGCCCGTTCACCCTCCTCCTTCACTGGTGCCAAAGGCACTGCTGTGGGCTGCTCTTCTTCCTCCTCCTCTTCGTCATCCTCATCCTCTTCAGGGTCCTCCACCTCGGGCTCCTCCGCGTCTGAGCCATCCCGGTCGTGGTCCAGGGCGTTGGGGTCCAGCAGAGTCCTCTGACCCAGATCGCCTACCTCGTACTCCTTTAGGATGCCGAAGATCTCTATGAGGCAACGTCGGAAATATTCCACCACCAGTTCCAAGAATCCAGGCAGCTGAAAGGAGTTTTGAAAGAGAATTAATTATCCACGCCGGCTGAGACGGTGACACACACAGAAGCAGGATGGGGAACACTGAGCTCCTGTATTCGCTGTGTCAAACTGATTACACCACTTATGGGAAAGAGATTCACTGTAAATTTGTACAGAGTCTCAGCAAGGCGTTAATATCATTCTTGGTTTCAATCAAGCTTCCATATAGCTACTTCAAAAATCGCTAGATAACGCCACTCTGATGTTATTAGTCATGATTATCGTTTTACAGCAACACTTTAAAAACAGCTTTAATTATTAAAATTAGTTGCTCAAAGTTCTAATTAAATCATCACTTGTTAATATGAAGTGGATACGTACTAAATTGACAGGGATCAAATTTCACAGGCAAACTAACAGAAAGCATGTTAACAGTCTTAGTCGTTCAAAGGGGATGCTTCTTGTGGTCTAATAAAACTTGCAGACACTGGAGCACTTTGCCAAGGTGCACCTGCCTGGAGGCTGGAGAGACTCACCTGGCAGAGGCTGAAGGTTGAGATGCTGCTGTCATCATAGAGCAGAATGTTAATGGTGTCCAAGGCCCAAGTGCTCTCCGCTAACAAGCCTGACTTCAGAGACATCATCACCCGCCAGGCCTCGGGAGTCCCTGTCGAGGAAAGACAGGGGAAGAGAGAAATAAGGATTAAAATGATTCGTTTTATGTCAGTTTTAACATTTTCATTCCTGTAAAATTAGGGTAAATCTCAATTACAGTATAAATGGGCAATTAGTTAAACTGACATCCATCTATCCATCTTCCATAACCACTTATCCTCTACATGGAAGCAGTGAACCGGGGGCCTGTGCCAGGAAGCACAGGGCACACAGACATGGCCACTTCACCCAAACGTGTGTTTTGGGACATCCAGACGCACAGAAGTCGCACTTCTGATTCTGTAAGAGACACTTGTCTCTAAGTCCTTGGATAAAGAGCTGCCTGCTCTCTCTCTCTCTCTCTCTCTCGCTCTCTCTCAAAGTGAAAGTAACTCTGCTGCTAAAAGCTACATATTGTCAGCCGCCCGGAGATGCCATACCGATGTCCTTCATGGTGAGCCTCCGGCGGGGCTTCATCACAGGCACTGTGGCCTCCACGGACCCTGGAGGGAAGCTGACGTCGCGCCGGATGAGCGGGGGCTGCATGGGGGGCTGGGGCACGTGTGAGGCTGGCACCGGGGGACCTGCCTTCTGCATCTTGATGCCGGCATGCATGTAGGGCGACTTGCTGGGCGAGGTGCGACTCTCTAGGGGACGGGGCCCTGGCGCAGGGCTGGACGCCGCAGGGATGTGGTTCTGCAAGGACTGTGGCGGCTGATAGTTGGGCTGCAGAGGCCGCGCCATGGGCGGGCCCACACCTGAGGGCACATAGGGGGGGTGGCGTGCACCCACGTGGCCGGGCCACTGGCCCTCGTGATTCATGCGCTGCTCGGCTGGCATCACGTCCTCAGATCGGTTCATGCCGTGGTAGCCAGGCCCCTGGGCGGCTGCTCCGGGGGCCACGCCTTGCCGGTTGGGGAAGGCAGGGTAGCCCATCTCCCCACGGCCCTGCCACATACCGCCTTGGGGACCGTCTGGGCCAGAGGCCATGGGGCTGCCCATCATCTGAGGGGGCATGGGAGCCTGGGGGTTCGGCCCTGCCGGCGCTGGACCCCGATCCCTCCCGAAGGGGAAGGGGAACTGGCCCTGGGGCCCAGACGGGCGCCGCTCCGTGCCAGGGTAGGTGCTGCCGTACTGGCTGTACATGTCCTGTTGGGAGGTGGGGCCAGATGAGGGTGGAGCCTGTGGGCCACTGAAGGGAACATTGTACATGTCGCCCTCATGGCGCTTGGCTGGGGGGCCGTAGGCGCCATCCACAGGCCTCTTGTAGTTCTGCAATTGTGGCAAATGCAGGTCAGCATTACTAGCCATCATCTGCGGCCATGACAATGAGCAGAACACTCTCTTAAACGTAACCTGACAATTAGTGCTGCTGAAAGTCACATACAGAGGCAACATCTTACTGCTACTTTGAGTTGGAAATATCCCAAGAGGCATTTAACGAAATATTACTCCTGTGCCAGAACTGTAATTTAAAAGCATTGTCATATGGACATAGTGAGAAAACACAAGGGATTGTAGGGTACTTACTGCCTGCTGCTGTGGGTACATTCCAGGCTGCTGATTGGGATACGGACCAGCAGGGGGAGCACCTTGGCCAGGGTACTGATTACCATAGGAATCATGCCTGCAGAAATAGACCAGCGTGTGTCAGCGTACGTGTATGTGTGTGTGTGTGCGTGCGTCAGTGCGCGTGTATGTGTGTGAGTGCCTGTATGTGTGTGTGTGTGTGTGTGTGTGTGTGTGTGTGTGTGTGTGCCAGCATGCAGTGTGGTGGGGTTACTGACCGCTGCTGCTGCGGGGGGTACCGGTTGGGAGAGTACATCCCAGCATCGGCGTTGGGGGGCATCAAGTTGGCCTGTGGTGCAGCAGGCCCCATGGCACCATCGGGGCCCATGCCAGGCTCCTGTCTGTGGGACGAGGATATGGCCACTGAGAAGCATTCTTCTCCAATCACATCCCAATACAGCACTGAATTTCCACAGGAGAATTTCAGTTTCCAGCATCCCAAAATATTAAGCAACTTGACGCAGCAAAAATACTCAATTCCACACTTGGTACAGGTCTTCACAAGGTCTTTCAGGGCTTCTCTCTTCTTCATTCAGGTCTGCCATTTCCTACCTCCTGTCATATCCGGGGCCGTAGGGGTACTGCTGCCTCTGCCCCATCGGCATGTTGCCCATGGACCCTGGGGGGGGTCCCCGGCTGTACTGCTCCCCCATGCCTCCCGCAGGACCCTGTCCCGGGGGCATAAACTGCTCTCCCACTGTCGGGACAAACATGCCGACAACATGACATTAGAATGCGTGCAATTCTGAACAGGTGACCAACATACAGAACAGACAGCTACCCAGCCCATGTGCATCTTCATTGTTCATTACTTACTAGACAGCTTAAGCTAGCGATTCTCAACCCATTGGTCACAAACCAAACTCTGAAGTTTTGAAAGGGTGACGAGGCAGAGTAGGAAATGTAAGTATTTTAGGACCTGCAAGCTCCTATACTGATCCACGATCAGTTTTCCCAGCCCCAATCCTAGAATTAATCTATATAAATGGGTCTAGGGTCTGCAAGTGCTTAGTGCAAAACTAGTGAACACTCAACCAATCGAAGAAGCCAAACCACAAGTGTTTAATTTAAAATTCCACATCCAATCAGATTTGTGCGATAAGCAATGATCAGCATAAATTCCAGAGTGCACTGTATGCTTGATCATAGTGTTAATTTCAACATATATTTTATACAGGGTTGTGTTAGCTGGCATGCTAAAAATTGAGTCGTGGTGCAGAAAAGGGTGAGAAGTCAAGGTGGCTATTTGGAATGTTAGCCAGAGGTTCTGATCAAACACGCTTTGATCATGGATTTCGGCTGGCTCTCACCTTTCCGCATGGCACCAAACGGGTCCTTGTTTGGCTCATATGGGCCCATGCGGCCCATCATGTCCGAAGTATTCATACCAGGCTGGTACCCTGGGTTAGGCGTCATGGGTGCCCGCCTAGGGAAGGCAGGGTCATTGCCATCGGCGAAGGGATCTTGCAAGCTTACCACATTGCTCCTGCGGAGAGAAGAAAGTTGAGGACATCAGCAGGATGGTAGGTATTGGAAGGTACGGCTGGGGTGGGGCAAGGGGTTGAACGTGCCTGACTCCGGGCATGGGGGGCATCTGGTTGAGCGGGGTGGAGGCCGGAGTTGGTGGCTTGAGGTCTCCTCCCTCTGCCATAGAGCTGCTGGTGGACTGGGGGGTCTGGGGGCCCTGCAGGGAGCCGGATCCCGCTGCAATACACATGGCATCACACTCATTGGAGAGTCTCTGCAGAACATTCAGGCAGCTGCCTGCTCTCAGCACGGCCACGACCGAGCCGTACGATGTAGAAATGCAAGGAGTTCACTGAAAGCCCAGATATCAAGCAGAGGTAGCTTCATTTACCATTCAACTGTACACTGCTTACACACGGAGAACGAGGTTATGATTCAGCTGCAACACCCTGAGGGCTCTCTGCACTCCACGTGAGCATGTGTGCGCACACACACGTGCATGTGTGTGTGTGCGTGTGCACATGCGCGTGTGTGTGTGTCCCCACCTGCCCTCACCACCAAGCGTGACTTCACTATTAGCAGGCAATGTCTGATGACTCATGCCTCCTATTCATTAACTGGCAGGGTCGTTGGCAGGGCACATTTATTTACATACTAGCGCCGGGTGCACATCAATGCCCCTCCGCCACCCCCGCTCTCCCCAGGCAGGGATCTCCCTCTGAGGAAGTGGGGGGGGGGGGGGGGGGGATGTTGAGAGGGAGCGACACACACACACACGCAAACATCCATTCATCATTTTCCGGCTCTACACAATTCTCTGGGGGGGCCCCTTAGGAAAGCCCCCACCCCCCCCCATGCCTCGACATGGCTTCTGGCAGGGACTCCCTCTTACAAACGACGCTTACATAACCAGAGGAATCCCATTACAATCCCAACCACGCAGCCGCTCCCATCCCCACAGCACATGCCCAGCACCCCACCAGCACCCCCCTCCCATCAGGAACAGCAGTGTAGAACCTGTTGTGGCCAGGACTGACGGGGAAAAGCCAGAGGCATTCCATCACAAGGATTTAACAGCACATGGGAACAAATTCTCACAGTGGGAGCCTGGGAGAATGCACACAGGAGAGGCGGGAGGGGGGCTGCGCAATTGCTGCACGTGAATCGCAGAATAACCTGGTCTAGCAAACAGAAATGCTTCCTTCAGGCCTCAATCAAGCTCCGACCGAGAAGACAGACACAGAGCACATGTGGCAAATGAAGCAGCTCAACAGCACGTTTCCAACTCCCAGAGAAGCAGGGTGACCACGGCGCCAACCTGGGGAAGGGGGCTGGATCTTAGCCTGGTTCTTCTTGGCGTCAGTGGTAAAGATGTCCGGGGGCGGGTCCTCGCCACGCTCCACCTTGCACTCGAAGGCATACAGACACTGGATGTACTGCTTCTTCAGCGAGCTGGCGGCGCTGCTGGACGTGCCCACACTCAGGTTGGTGGCCAGCTCTCGCCACTTCTTGTTTTTATTGACCTGGGACCAGAGACAGGATGTGATTCAGACTACAACTGGACGAGGCGACCTTGAAAACACAAAGCTGCGCGTGCCTTTACAAAGCGAACGTTTTAAGGGATGAAACCACAATATTCCAGTATTTAATTTAGGCTCCCAAAATCAGCCTCAGTACTCAGCAAAAGCAAATTTGATGCTGCCACAGACAAGAGGCAATACAGACCGAACTGGGCAATGCTGTAGCGACAGACCCTTTTCTACAGTAATTACCAGCCCATCTTATACTTTCCATGCTTAAACATAACACTGTCCCAAAAGAATTTCAGCGAGACTGTCAGAGATGCCACGAGAATCTCCATCAGTCCAGAAGCCTCTTTGAAGGGCAGAAGCACTTCTGGCAAATAAGCAACATTTCCTGTAGAATGACAGACAACTGTGTAAAAATGACCTTTTATTGAAGGAGTTCTACCTTTTTGCACCAGCCCTCCCCCCCCCAACAAATGAAACATCAGAGCTAGCCCGCAAGCTACTTTCATTCTGAAGTGGAGTCAGAGAGGCAACCCCACCAAAAGTGACATCAGCTGAAAGCCACCTACGCACGCACGCACGCACGCACGCAGCGAAATGCTTCCTTAGTTCGCTACAATAATCCAGTTTCTATCCCTCTACTAGACACACAATATATAAATGAGACCAGGGCAAAGCAGAGTCCTACAGCCAGCCAGCCAATAACCATAATACTGAGGCAATACGCCCGTTTGGAAGTTAGATTTTTTTCATTGTATTGATAATTAGTATCACGCAATCAAGTTGCAAATACAGCACAGCTCAATTTCATGTAATTTATTAAATGCCTGCCTAAATCACATGTCACACATTTTCCCTCTCTATACCTATCCACTACGTATGTGCTGCAAGCATCCATTGTTTAATTCCAGTTGTGCCGTCTTCCAAATGGCGGCTGTGCCTCTGCTACCTGACCCACTGTTTTTTTTCCCCCCATTTGGCTGGATTTTTTTTGAAGGATCTGTTAACTATATTTGAATTGTGTGTGAAAGTGTTTTGGGGGTGGCATGGTGGTGCAGCGGTTAGCACTGTTGCCTCACACCTCTGGGACCCGGGTTCGAGTCTCCGCCTGGGTCACGTGTGTGGAGTTTGCATGCTCTCCCCATGTCGTCGTGGGGTTTCCTCCAGGTACTCCGGTTTCCCCCCACAGTCCAAAAACACGCTGAGGCTAATTGGAGTTACTAAATTGCCCGTAGGAGTGCATGTGTGAGTGAATGGTGTGTGAATGTGCCCTGCGATGGGCTGGCCCCCCATCCTGGGTTGTTCCCTGCCTCCTGCCCATTGCTTCCTGGATAGGCTCCGGACCCCCCGCGACCCAGTAGGATAAGCGGTTTGGAAATTGGATGGATGGATGGAAGAAAGTGTTCCTGTATCGCAGAATACGTAAAGGCTTATAAACCACAAATTAGAAATGCAACATTAGCATGTGAAAAGTAAATTTATACAACTAGTTCCCAGAAATTCCACAATGTCCCAAAACATGAAAATTAATGCAACATATTACTCATGGTATGCAACATGAACTATTGGGACACCTTTGCAGAACTTAAGTTTAAAAGCATGCGATGCATTGCAAAAATGCTGCCACCAAGTAAACAAAAATCCAGACGCAAGAACACAGCTGCAGGGATACAGTAGAAGGGCCCCAAACAGATTGATCGCACACAGCTCTGTCCAATGATACAATTCGTAACGTTCTTGCCACCACATAACCTGCAAGATGTGACGTCTGTTCTTTCAAAAACACACAGCACGCTCACTAACACATAGGGGAATCTTTAAGCAGCTCTGCCTTGAAGAAAAATCTGCTTAGTACAGCAAAAAGTTGACTTCATTGTTAAAAAAAATTACATTTTCCACCCGTAGCAGTCTCTGCCTGAAGGAAGAATGAGGAAACACCCAGAAAAGGTGCTAAAAGGTCGGTGTACACCGCATACGAGCTGTAGAAGGCCTGGAACAATAACTACTTCTGTTGGATGATATACTGTAGTTGCAATAAACGATACTGTCATTTTGAGATCATCTCATGCCACTGATATGATAATGTAATAGCATAATTCGGTAAGTACACTCTTGCAAAAAGCAATAAACTTTCCAATTCTGTCTGAATGTTCTTACGAATTAAATGTCAAAAACGTGTTTAAGAATCCTAAATAGACAAAATGGACTCTCAGGCTCCATTAACAAAATGCATTATATATTAAACATTTGGCACAGAGGTATAGCATAATTCGTTTCTTTACAGGCAATATTTTGCCAAACCAGTTTTGCGGAGGCGTTGCTCAGTGACCCAAACAAACCTTGATAAGATCTTTTCTACCCTTTACATTCAGAACAAAAATCTTTTGAAGAATGACTGACGAAAAAAAGTTTGGAAATACCTGCATTCATATGATTCCTCACAACAATATAAGGACTCCCAGATAGCTACAAACTAAATACGTTTGTACTGCAGCGCTATATAGTGTTTGTTTTTGTATCAGTTATCGTCTTGTTTGTTTTCTTTTAATTTTTCTGTTTATACTGTTTAAGGCTGAAAGATGAATCATTACTTTATAGCTAAAGTATTTCAAAACCGTGACGAGAATCTGACAAGCATTTGACATTTATTTTCGCCCATTTGGTTTTGGAACCAGTATTTGTAGTCGTCATTTAGTTGTTAAATTTTCATCTTATTTCAGTTTATGGAAACATTTTCATTAACGATTATAACCCTGTATTGTATATTATAAGTATATAATGCATGGTTAGTTTTAGTAAAATTCTTATCTATTCTCTTATAGCATCCATACCACACTTAAATGGACTTTTGAGAGAAGATGTATGAACATTCAGGACCATGGCACTGAGTCTCATGTGCCGCAGCGCAATCGCTTTAACGTCAAGTATGAATCAGCCATGAGTCACGCTTGCAACAGAGAGCAGACAAGGGGGCAGAAACAGTGCGATTGGCTAATCGTTGGGGGCATTCATTCTGATGAACACAATTTGACAATGCAGAGTTCAGAAAACTTAATGGAGGTTATGTTCATATGCCATGTGAGAGATCAATAATGTAATGATAGTGACAGGCCTAAATCGCAAGTCATTTACATTAAAACTCAGGCAGGTATTAGGTCCTGTCGAGGTGCCACTGAGACTGCTGTGTCCACAGCTGGGACCTACCTGTGTGAGGCCACCGATCTCCTTGACCGACACGTAGAGACGGAAGAGGTCCAGCGGTTTGCGGCCCACGGCAGGCAGGTTGCTCATGCCCATGGCCTTCTCCTCGATGAAGGCCAGGTAACGGTCCACCCACACCTTCCGCTCAGGTTCCGGGCCCAACTCGTACAGCTTGGTGATCTTTTCATTGGTGGTAGTGGAGGAGCTGGACTTCTGTGTAGGAGGAGAATGGAGCAGAACAGCAGGATCAGGGGGAGAAGGGAAATTCCGGCACAACTGAGAGGTTGGATTTGCAGTCCCAAGCACCACCGCACACGACATTAAGCTCACGACCGGCTGGACTAAAGGCCCTTGGGAAGAAACTCACTCCACACACGGTGTCAACTAAGCGACCCGCTGAGTGGAAGGTATTACAGTAACTACCTTGGATTTCGTTTCCGGCTTTGAAGTCCCATCTGCTTTGTTGTTCATCTTCTGGGTCTGGTTTAATTTCACGTCAAGGCCAAACTCCGGGCTGGGAGCCATGCCTGTTGTGGTGTGAGGAACATTGCTCAGAGCCCATTAGAAAGAAAGTCCCTCGTGCCCCCAAATATATATCACAATAAAACTTTTAAACATATTGCAGGTGGGGCCACCTACAGCCAACCCTCAAAGACTCCAGGCCACCTTCCAAGAAAAATCTTCCTGTTCTTTAGAAGTGGTTTGTCTGAAGTTTCGGTAGATTAGCAAACTGTATGGCAGGTGTTCGGCGTAGCTGCCGGTTGACGGAGCAGCAGGTGAAGCAAAGGCGGCATCAGCTCCGCAGTCAGGACTCACCCACGGAGTTGTTGGGTATACTGCTGCCCATGGGGTAGGGGGCTCCCTGCGGGTTCATCATGCCCCCCATGTTGTTCATAGGAGGGGCGTAGGGGGATCCTGTACCCATCATTCCCGGTGACATGTTGGGGTAGCCAGGAGGCCTGTGGGAAGGAGGTGCTGTGCATTAGACCGGACCCAGGGACTTGTCATGAGTGCAAGGTGGGAAGGAGAGCAGCTTTCAGCTGGATTCCTGCTTTTTCTACGATAAAGCAGCCCTGCCCCGCAGCCCACTACCCAGACACAGCCAGACGCTTAAATGGGCCGATTTAGATGGAGGGTCCCAGAGCCCAGACCACAGAGATACTCCCCGAAACAGAATAGCCCATTTGACCCTCAGTGCACGACAATTCCTGAAATCCTCCCGTTAAGACTGGGGATTAGAGCACAAGGCTGGTCCACAGTCAGCAATCGTGCCCTTCTGCCTAGTAAGAGCCTGCAGGTACAGGGGATGGCTCCCTACCAGCCATCCCCAAGTTTCGTATTTTGACGTTAAAACGGCTGTAAACACACAGATGTTCTGTGTCACACATAGGAACAAAGGGGCTCACCTGTTGTGGATGGAGTTGCTGGATGGATGCTGCATGGCCACAGCAGCAGACTCTGGGGGCTTCCTGTTGAGGCCACCTGAGGGAGGGCACATCCCAGCGCCCACCTGAGGTGACATGGTGCCCATGCCAGGCCCCATGTTGGGGGCCATGTTAGGCCCCATGTTGGGCCCATAGGGACGTGCACCCATCTGTCCGGGCCCCATCTGCCCAGGACCCATCTGCCCCGGCCCCATCTGCGAGGGCCCCATGCGTCCCGGGGGCATGCCTGCATAGGGTGCCCCTCCTGCCTGACTAGACATGGGGTTCATGGAGCCGCCCATGCCAGGGCCGGGGTAGCTGGCGTTGGGCATGCCGCCATAGCCCGGCTGCCGGGGGTAACCTGTGGGGAGGAGGAGCCAAGTCAGCTGGCTGCCTGCAGAGTGCCACTGATAAGGGGCTCGCTCTATGCAGCCAGAGCCGGGCCATCAGCCTGCATGGGACATCACCTTGAGGCCCATACTGGCCGCCCTGAGGACCATAGCTGCCCATGGAGTTCTGCTGGTACGACCCGATCCCAGGATGCATCTGGCCTCCTGAAGACTGGCGAGGAGATAAGGCTGAGCCAGACTGGGGCGACCCGTAAGGAGGTATCTGGGGGTTCCTCTGCATAAAACCTGCATGGGGGGGAGGGAGCATTTAGCAGCACGTCACCCAAAGCTCCCCCAAACACAACCAAAGAGCCCAGCTGAGATGTTCCTCACCTCTGTCCTGGCCCATAGTCGATTGGCTCATGGAAGGGTGCAGGATTCCATCCGACTGAACGCTCGGCGGTCTCGGCGGCATCTGGTTCCCTAGGCGACAGAACCACTCAGAGTTAGGGGTAGCTGCAGGTCCATTCCCAGTCCCCAAGAGGTTGAGATGTTTCTGCTTGGTTTATTACTCCAGGTAGAGAGCATGCTGTCCAGTAGTGTTCAAGACGATCTTTCAGACCCACCTGGGACAGCAGCAGGGGACAGAGGCCCAGAGCGAGGCTGCGATACACTGGCAGGGGAGCCCACGGGGGACGGGGAGGGTCCGCGGATCCCGGGCAGGTGGGGGGACGTGTGGGGGGAGAAGGGTGACTGGGCCGGATTGCTCTGCTCGCCTTGACTGCTCGACACGCCCGAGGTACTGACACCAGGGCTGAGCGCACCCTCCGTGCCCGTGGGCAGGTCGTCGATGGAGCCCGACAGGTCCTGAAAAGAGAGGGGGCAGTCAGGCCTGATACAAGACTGTCTGACCTAAGTGCACGGAAAACACCTCCCGCTTCCTGATGACCAAAGCCTGCAGCCTCTCTAAATGTCCACGGCAGGACAGAGCAGCAAGTAAAACCAGTAAAGCTTCTCGCTCAGAATTACAAATTTTAATTTTAACAAAATTTTTAATTTTAAAATCCTGTGTTCTCTGCAATCATGTATGGCTGCATGTGTGTAGGGATAAACACCCCTTTAGCCTGGTTTGTCTGTTTGGTCTGAACTTCCAAGCAGAAGCACCGTGTTCCTCTGCTGCCTTGCTCCTGTCGTACACACGATCGGATGATGTCGTCTCGAATCAATAAGTTTCATGTGATTCCAGCAACGTATCCAAGTCTGGTATAACCGAGCTGACAGACAGTCTTGATCTTATGAACTACTCTCTCTCTCCCTTTGTTGCTGCAATTTATTGGGAAACCAGAACTGTAACCAGAATTTCCAATAACCATCTCACCACCACAATTACCATAACGTTCTCTGTGTTGAGCATCTACTTGTAAATTTAGGCTCTGCTTATATTCTATGTTCTCATTTGTTTCATTGTCCATACTGAACCGAGAACATACTGAACAGCACACAACGAACGAGTGCCATTATAGCTCTATAATAAAGTTACAATATTACAGCCAAATCTACCATTACTCCACAGACAAAACAGCAATAAAAGCAGTAATATATATAATACATACGGAATCAAACATTTAAAGTTCAGATGGGTTTTTCAGAAAGGGGTGTGAAGCTTAGCCGAGTAGCGTGCAGGAAGTGCTACATCCACAGGCCGGGCCCACGGCAGCTCACATGCTCTGCCAGCGGGGTTGGGCTTGGGGGGCGGGGGAGGGGGGGGGGAGGTAGTCTGAGACCATGTACGCCCTCCCTCCCCCAGTGAGCAGCTCATGTGCCAGTCAGAGCAGAGCATGACTAGGAGTGTTGGAGGGGAAAAAATACATTTAAAGGAGAAAAAATCTGGAAGGGGGCCAAGTGCTTCCCACAGAAAGCTGCAATGTGGCAGCTGGCCACGGCCCCAAAGCCACGCTCCCCCCCCACCCCCCCCCCCTTTTTCCCACGCTCCAAACAGAGCCTGTTGCTATTTTTGGGCTGTGACCTGACGCGGGAACCCCGGGAGGAAGGGCCAGGAAGAAGGGCCGCCAATCAGGGCAGGAGCACAGACAGGCCCCCTCCTGCTGCCAGCCTGACTCTGCCCCCGGGGATCCCCGCCGTCACAGCACATGCCCGCCCGCCTGGGCCAAAACAGGGGGGGGGGAGGGGGGGTCCTCGCCGACCTACAACAACGCCCAAGGGGCACTCAGGGGACAGGAGAGGGGTTTCCCCGGCACAGCAGGGAAACTCCAGCGTGGGGCTCCCCCTTGTGCTGTGCACACCCTCGAATATCCCGCAGCCTAAAACATCTAGCGGCAGGTCATGAGCAGGCCTCTCATCCAGCGAGCAGCCCTCATACCCCAGCCGTTTGCGAAGCCCCATCAGGCTGGAAGTCAGAGTCACGGCCCAGAAGCAGCTTCCAGGGAGGCAGAGCCAGCCGCACTCCCAGATCACTCACCCCCATTGTTGTTCCTTTCTAACATCACGCTGCCTTCGTCGCACTGCGGCACACATGATGGTCTAATTTCAGCACAGATCACATTACGGAGCAGCTACTCTTAACACTGGTGCGCGTGGTCCCATTTCTTGAATACATCGGCGTGCCTCTGCTATTCAATCATAAGGAACCAACTACAGGCTCTAACCAGGCAGCACCCAGCCACCCCAGGCCAGAGTCAAGACTTCCCAGGACCGTCGTGAGATGAAGGTGAACAGGGCTGCCAGAGCGGCGGAAACGGGCAGGACGCTTCACGAAGTGGCACATTTTTGTTTACATGGCTGACCCATTTAAACCTGCCGCCCATTATTAAGGACAGTATTTTGATGGAGGAGGGGACTCACAAATAAACCAACAAACAAACCAGAGTCTTAAAGGCTTAATCAATCTCACTAATAAGTCTGACTTTGACAGCAGGCATTTTAGGGACCACAGACATACTGGAGTAAAAGTGTGCCACGAGACGGACAAACAGATGGGCAAAGCAGTAACGGCAGTGTACCCGGAATGAGCATGAGTGCTGAACAAGGCGCCTTTACAGCCGACAATGGCGTGGAAGAACAGGCATGAATGGTTCATAGCACTTATACGCACACACATGCAGGCGCAGGTGTTATCAGACGGGATCGGCAGCAGGGTGTACAGAACAGCAGCTCCATCTCTACCTCATCAGGTGCCGTACAACTCGAGCTGGTGAGTTCCACCCCCCTGCAGGCTGAACCTGACACTGATAGTACGAGAGCAGACACGTTACACACCCTCCCCAGCTTGAGTGACAGTGTAGTTGGGGGGGGGCATGGCGTGGCGGCTCCTGTTGTCCATCTGTCACCCCCGCCATTAATGTTTGCTCTCGTCAGACCCTCGTTTGTGTTCACCCCCCCCAGCCCACCGCAGCTACTGGCCCAAACGCAGGGAGGGGCTCCCCAAACAGACTCTGCAAAACCAATAGCTGCAGTTCCTCCTTTTCCAGGACAAGGGGCGTGGCAGAAAATGTAACCAGCTCCTCTCACTGGGTAGAAGCTGCTGAGCGGGTAGGAAGAAGGCAGACGCGTGTGGACAAAAATACGCAGACACAGCTGCAGTCAGGCCTTGAGCAGCTCGGCCAGTGCCAGGCGCCGATTTCCAAACAGCTCAGGGTTGCTCTGGCTTCTGCTGACTGGCCTTGCCAAGCGCATCCCAGAAATTTAATTACAGCTTCACCAGCTGGGCCACTCCACAGAAACTGGCCACCTTCCACCTTGCTTTCAATCAGGGAGCCAATCAGATGTAGTGGATGAGCCAATCAGGTGACACAAAGTCATGCCACGCCCCTTTCTATCTCCACAGTCAGAGAGTGGCCCTCTGTTCCTCAGAGAGGCTCCTACATGAGTGCAGATCCACACAGGGTAAGCAGCTCAGTCCCTCACTGCACAGGCAGCAACCTGACTCCCAGCCACTCATTCTGGGAGCTCTCAGTTTGGCACAGGGACACAGCGCAACCTAAAAATAAATTACAGCGAGATGCATTTAGCTAATAGAGAGGAGGAGAAAAAAAAACAATGTCAGCCCCCCCACCACAGAATGCTGAATCACCACTTCACCGCGTCAATGTCGTATGAGAGGACTTCAACCTTGGGAAAGCAGAAGGGAACCAGCAGTGAAAGGGGATAGCGTTGGGTGGGGCAGATCCACAGCATCTCTGCGTGGGGGTGACCCCACTCATCTGCCCCCCCCCCCCCCCACTGCCACCACTGAACACCTTAGCTGGCCTAGCTGGACGCAGGCAGCCACACACACACAGAAACTCAGAGGCTACCGTGCATGCTCTGTGCAATGTAGGGGCAGGCCGTTAAGCAGAAGCACATGCCAGTTGAACAAGGCCCTGGGGGGGCCTCAACCTGCTTCACAACCCTCTGTCCGTGAAGGCGTCACAGAAAATGTAAGGAATACCAGGACCAGACATGCACATCCCCCCCCCACACACACCACAAAATGACAAAGTGCCTCTGTAGAGACCTACTGTCGTGAAGGAAATTGGTCCAATTTTACAAACAGCATTCAGACTCTACATGAGACATTATTTTGTGCAAAACTGCAGAAGCTTAAGAGCTTCCACAAAACATTCCAGCCGAGTCCCATCTGAGACTCCCCTAACCCCAAAATGACGAGACGAGGCCCACAGATAAGGAGAGGGCAGAGGTGCTTTTTAAAGGACTACATCATACACATACACATTAACGCCAACCCCCCCCAAACACCAACCCATGTCACGGCCCACCTGGCCTGCAGCAGCCACCACTCCTGCCACGGTGTGCCGAGGTACCCTGAGCAAGG
The DNA here is from genome assembly GCF_023856365.1 of Brienomyrus brachyistius. Lineage (NCBI taxonomy): Eukaryota > Metazoa > Chordata > Actinopteri > Osteoglossiformes > Mormyridae > Brienomyrus > Brienomyrus brachyistius. The sequence continues at coordinate 28,396,802 of NC_064541.1, read as the reverse complement.
TACCGCCCCCCAGCACTGCTCCCCAGGCGATGAATTAGCTGCCCCCTGCTATGTCACATTGTCATATATGGGTTAAATGCAGAGAAAATATTTCGTTTTTGTGCACTGTGGTGTGTCAACAATGACAATTAATCACTAACTTCTAAAAATTCTAAATTCTATCAGGGCCTCAGGAACTTGTAGTGCTGGCCCAGTGCCCGTTTATACCCTGGACGGCATGGTGGGGGGGCACAGGGCATCCTGGAGGCAGCTGTCTCTCAGAGTGCCCCAGGGAAGGGGGTCTCCCCGGAAGCAGGCGGCTGCCAGAGCAGCTGCCCCCCCCCCAACATGTCTCCACAGGCATCCTGAGCTACAGCGCTGGACTGTACAAGATGCCAAACATGGGTCCGGGTTGTGAGCATGACTCGCACCCCCTCAGGTCTACAACAACTGCCAAGGCATCCGTTGGTCCTGCAGGGCCCGTCCTGACCATCAGAGGGCGCTCCCGTTCCACAACAGGCTCCAGCGGAGGGGCAGGCCCATGTAGCAGAGCATTGGCACTGCAGCTAGTGGGGAGGAGCCCTTGCAGGCACACGCAGAGTGCAGTCGGTGCGTGTGCAAAGGGCCGCCTGGCAGGCCACAGGGTCCTCTGCTGCAGTCAGACGCAGTGTCATTCGAAGCCAATGTGCAAAGCCCCTAACAGAGTGCCAGCGGCCATCGTGTAGCATCTACTCTGTGTGGCAGCTACATGGTCCTTGTCAATCACCACCAATCCTATCACAGAGCGCCTCCAGAATGACTAGTGATTGGATGATGGGTGTGAAGGCAGGGATAAGACTGCCCCCAGTGGCTAAAGTGGGACTGACACAAGCCTGAGCTCCATAACTACTCACTGCTCCAGCTTAAATCAGCCAGACGGCCACAGAGACAGAGGCCCTGGGACAGGCTCGTTTGGGGGCGGAAGAGGAAACCAATCACAGCACATGCAGCTGTGAGATTAGGCGTACCATTAATGGCATCTTAAAATCGGAGAGAAAAATGTCAAAAAAAATTGTCAAAGAGCCAGGAGGAACCCCTCGTTAGGCCTAATTGGATGATTGATACGTCTACGGAGAGAATGGAAATCGACGGAGGCCCGGCGGGCAACAGCAAGTACAAACGGGCGTGCCAGAGTACCCCCTCAGATGGCAAGCGAGGGACAGACCAGGGGCTGCAGGGGGCCTATTGTCAGAGATAAGGGGTGGGGGAAGGGGCTGTCAGGTCTTTGTACAGTTTACAAAGGGCCGTCCGAGGGGGCGGGGGCTCCCCAAGATTGGCACAGATGCCCCAGTGCCTCACACAGCCTCCCCAGGGGTAGGCGTGTGCGTGCGTATGTCCGCTTCCGAGCCCCGGACAAGCAGCCATTTATGAGGGAGCCCGGAGAGCCTGGACATCTGCCATGGAGAGCCAGTAAACAGCAAGGGGGGCAACTAACACGTAACGAAAATGTTAATGAAGAACACAGAAGGGAAGCTATCGTGCAAATTAAAAAATCAATTGCAGACTTCACTTCAAATCTAGCAAGGAATGATGAAGTGAGGCAGGCGGGAAGGCGGGCAGGCGAGCAAGGAGGGCAGTTTCCACAGCCAGAGGCAGGCAGGCGGGCGTTGAGGACCATTTCCACAGCAAGAGGCAAGGAGACAGGCGTGGAGGGCCGTTTCCATGGCAAGAGGCTAGCTGGTGGGCGAGGAGGGCCATTTCCATGGCGAGAAGCAGGTGGTCAGACGGGCAACTAAGGGGGGGGGGGCTGTTTACACAGCAAGAGGTAGGTGGGTGAGTGAGGAAGGCCATTTCCACAGCAAGAGGCAGACAGGCAGGCGAGCTAGAGCCTCCTCATGCTGCAGTCAGCTGCTGCCTTTGTGCAGCGCAACCAGCTCGGCAGAGCAAAAAGGGAGGGGGGAGGGGGTGTGGAGAAATCTTTATGGAGCCCCAAATGGAAATGGGGCTTCAACTCAAAACATCCTCGCCCTCTAAAAAGCAGCCTCTGACGAAGCTCTCACTTTCCAAACAGGACTCGGTGCCATTTTTAGACTTAAAAAGCCCCATTCGGAGAGACGGGAGAGCAAGAGACACTGAAGGCTGGGATGGAAAGTGGCAGGCGGGCGGGCCCTGGAACCTGAATGAGACGTTCGCTCAGGAAGCAGTGGCTCATGAGCCTCGGGACCAGAATAGAAACAGGAAGCGTGCCCCGGACACTGAATGCTGCAATAGCGCAGCTCCGCAAAACAAGGTCGAGTAGAGGAGCGCCGTTAGGAGAAGCTGATTTACAGGGTAAGGCGCTGGCTGGCGGGGGAAATCGAGAGCGATGGCAGAGGCAGAAGACCCAAGCAGCCAAGGGAACATACAACCAAATAAGCTAACAAACACTAAGGGCGGGGCACCAGGACTGAACCTGGTTGCAAAGCTGGGTTTTCCGACTATCAAATCAGTACCCATCACACACACCAAAAAAAAATAAAAAAAAATCTTAAAATCCACTCCAGATATGACACTAAAAATCACAGCATCAACTTCATAGTATTTTTCATTGATACTTTTAATGATCTCCAAAGCCCAAGCTGACTGGTCTGTGAAATAAGGTCACTGCTGGCTTTTTATAAAGCATTTTTGCTTGCAGGAGCTGCACAGCACAACAGAAAAAAAAACATTCTACTTATAGGAACTGTGTTCAGCTTTCACTCAAGTCACAAGTCCCAGTCATGAGGAAGTCACCCAATCAATCAAAGGCAATTAAAGCATGAAGCCCTTTGAAGCCCTTGGGACAGGGAGTCAGACAAATAATGACCAAGCGGTAACCTTATCTGGACTTTGAGGCTGCTCTGCTCGAGTGTGTGTGTGGTCAAGACTGGGGAAAATCACAGCAGCAGAGCCAGAGGGGCATGGGGGGGGGGATCATTCCAAAACAGGCCCATCTTACTCCTCCAGAAGAAAGAACAAGCTTGCTACAACACTCAAACAGGGGAACAATACGTGTAGCAGCCAGGCACCCGCAGTTATACAATGTGAGAACAAAAGTTTGAAAAGTACAAGGACACAGAAGCGGGGTGGGGGTCAGCAGGTATTGTCCTGCAGCTTGGTCTGGTTACTTAACCACTAGGATGCCAGGGGGGCCCCATGAACTGAGTGGCCCATCTACAGCCCACCCGCCTCCCCACCCAGCTGAATGTCGTAGCTGATTGACACATGAAGGGACCCTCAGATGGTGCTTTCGCACTGATATTTCCTCACCTAGTTCCCCACTCGCTTCCTCTATGTTGGTTAAAGCTTAACCTGCCTCAAAATCCAGACACCCACCCCTTCACCACCCCCAACCATACAAATAACTTCCTGTGGCCAAAGTTCAGGCAGCAACAGAACGAAAGAGAGGGACGGGGTGGCCCTCAGTGTTCTTGCAAAACAGCATTCCTGTAGGGGATGCTGTCCCCAAGCTATATCTCCAATTAACAGACATACAAGAGCGCCACCTAGATGAAGAGTACTGGACCACATCGTACAGGGATTACTCCTCATCCAGACCGTCTGCATGCATTACAGCTATTCCAGAGCACATCTATGGCAAGCAGTAGTTCTGCTTAGGATCATGACACGCCAAGGCATAACGCAAGGCATATGGCTGGAGACACACAGCATCCTGGAGGTGCTGCAGTGTCCAGCGAGACACGCGGTCAGGAGACAGCATCTTGGGAGACACCACAGTGCCGAGAGATATGCAGTCAGAGACACCCAGGGCCAGGAGACGCACAGCATCCTGAGAGTCTACATGGTGTCCAGTGAGACACACAGCTGGACAACACAGCGAGTACTTCGCTATTACATCACCCATGGCTGAGCACGGGGGGTTGCCCATCATGCTACTGCTGAATACGAAGGAACCCTTTGGCCGAAGGAACCTCAGCCAAAAAAGGCAGTAATTTCAAGCCCCACTTTTGTACTATAGCCTCACTGTCATAAAATGGGAAGCACTCTGAACCATCCAAGGCCTTCTGGATAAAGGAACGCAGCCCAACAAAACAAATAGCCGCTACCCATGCGTGAGAGCAAAGCTGCTGAATGAGAACCGCCAGGCAGGTTTCACCATCAGAGCGGGGGCTGGCACGGGCTCCCGCAGGGGGGCCAGAGTGACCTCAGATCCCAGCCAACAGGCCGATTAATCCCCTCACAGCCAGCGCACACACCAGGAAGCTGGGGGATTCCCCGTACAGAGGTGACTTCCTGAACAATGACCAATTAAAAGGGATTTATTTCTCCTTAAAATTTTAAGTCATCATCAAGATGGATGGAGGCGCTGTGAGTGGGCCTGCAAAATAAAGGTCAAGTACGCAGCATTTGACCAAAAAGTTTGGGGGGGCCAGGATGATGGCGGGCTGAGAAACATCACCACTGCCCACCCCCCCCACCACGTCTTGATGCCAGCTTTCCCTCCAGGACCGGCCCAGCATTATTTACAGTGCGGGGGGCAGGGGCCCTGGATCACAGGGCTTGAATGTTTCAGTAGCACACATCTAGTCAACACCTCACACTTCTGGCACTTACTCAGACCAGAACAAAAAAAAAATAAAAGCAAGAATAGTTTGGGATACAAGGAATAAGTTATAGGCAGCGGCTGGGCCCACTGATGATGGGCTGTAACAGACAGTGCAAAGGTCCCAAGCAAGTGTGTATTGCAACGATCGCCAAACCAAAGCAGCGATTTCTATTCAGTCTTCGCGCTGCGGCCATAATTACACACGTGATTCAGAATGAGCTTGAGAAGCAGCACACGCCCCAGCTCTGGCTTTTTAATAAGGCAGTTCACAGACCAGCTGTGTTGTAGTCCATCCTGCTACACTCAAACCCTGTCCATTTCACGGCTCCCAGCTCCTAATGTCTCCTGCGATATATTAAGAGGAATCATTAGGGCAGACTTTAGCCCATTTGCAAACCATTAATAGTTCATCTCGTTACTTAAACTGCTCAGAAGACTGGAAATAAAAGCAAAATACCAGTAAAGCTCACTTTCAATGGCGATATTATATTGAAAGCGTTTCCTTACAGAAGTACAGCATACTTTCAGACAGAGGCATGTAAAAGAAATGGGTTCATTCTGATCTAGCAGAGAGGGACTGAGCAGAGCTTCAAATCGAGCGGATGCAGCGGCGAGATCAACCAGCAACAGCGGCAGGAAGCGGCCAGACGGAGGGCCGAGCTTCACCTGGGGGCCGCAGGCTGCACACAAATTACCCAGAGCCTCTTTTCAGTGCGGCGGCACTGAGGGCTGGAGGAGCCGAGTGAAGAGGTCATGGACGTGTGGGGGGGGGGGGACACTCACCGGGAGGCTGGAGGGTCGGCCCTGCATGGAAATTTCCTCTGTGCCACTCTTACTGGAAGCCATGGGTGGGTTGGAAGGAGGGGCGCTAGACTGGGAGCTGAAGGAGTCCTGGGACAGGTCCTGGGGGGCAGGATGGGGTATAGATGTGAGACGGTGCTTCAGAGGGTGTCACTGACCCTCAGGGCAAACACACAACTGGCATCCGCAGCAGGAAAGGAAACAAACACGCTCCAGATGAAGTCCATGAAGAAGAGATGAAGCCCCAATCTCTGTGTTTACTCTCCCTTTGCAGTTTTCTGAAAAGGAGAGGGATGTGAAGCCTGGCTTCACCATACAGCCGTGGCAACACAGTTAGAGATACCTCTGATGACATCATAGAATGCGCCTTGATTTGTGCAGCTAACTTTCAATTCGGCCACATTATTAGTGACTCCCAACGATGGCTGCAGCATCTGAAATGAAGGCAAGCTTGTTCATCTGTTACCTCGGCAGTCACGCTCACGTCGAGCCAAATGTGATCCACCACTGCCCAGAAAAGGCCTTCTTCAGTTAGCATCAAGCCAGCTACTCATTACTGGCATTTTTAAAGTAGCTCTGGGAGATTGGCTTCTGTAGCTGCATAAACTAGCCTGTTTGTTAACTGTATACAAAGCACAAACAGTTATCTACAAAACTGAAACATCAGTTCATCGCATTTGCACGTTCAGTGTTTTTACCACCAAGCAGGTCAATAGTAGAAGCAGTGAATTTGTGCGGTTAAAATTGCAACAGAATGCTATTTGAGTGTGTATGGTCCGGTCAGCACATAAAATGAACATTTCCTTAGGACAGATTCGTAAGAAAATCCGTGAAGATATAGAAGACAACTGGGGGGAAATTACGCAGACACATTCAAGACACTGTGTGGTCCTGTCTTGTGTGACGCCCACACTGATCAGAACTCTGTATAATCACACCCAGACCTCCTCCTTAGAGATCTACAGATATTTAGAGAAAACATCTGTCAGGGCCGAGCAGCTGCACCTCCAGGAGACCCTGGTCCTTGTTAGCAGCTGAATTCATGCTTGGTACTGGCAAACTCTACAGTGCCCGCATGGGAGTGGAACACGCCAAGCCTGAGCCCCTGTATGGATGACATGGCGTGGCCAGTGGGAGGCGGCGGAGAAACGGAGGGCTGTGCTGAAAATTACAACTTGATATGTTGCCTTGACAGCCCAAACTCAGCAGCCAGAACACCCAGTAAAGGATGAGTGCGTCCAACCAAAATGAGGGGGGCACACACTCCAGCGGGAAGGGGGGCGGAGGTAAGCGGCTCGCAGGGGCCGCTCCCAAACACTGCAGACTGCACACATAAAACTGTTGTGTTAAAGGCTGTGACATGCACAACGGTGTCAGGTGCAGGCAGCGTTTTAAGTGTCCAAGGGTCAAAGGTCAATCGCGCTCCAAGGCATGTCATCGTGCGCGCCAACTCATACACAGCACCTGCTGTCCTCATCACCAAGCTGCCCAGTTGCCCCACCCACACGCACCTCCTGGGTGGCTGCCCTTGGTTCTCTGTTTTTACTGCACTCACAGGCCACCCCCACCCTGATCACACCAACAGATGAGCTGTTCCCAGTCTCCTCCCTGGATGAACCCTTTCACAACACCCATTAGCATTACTCCAGATGAGCAGCAGGAGGCAGTAGAGAGCGCAGTGGGGTTTTACCTGAGCAGGTGGGGGGAAGCGCTGGTAGGGTGACTGCTGCTGCTGCTGCTGCTGCTGCTGCTGCTGAGGGGGGGTCTGTGAATACGGCATTGGTGGGCCCTGAGGCGACGGCCCGTGTCCTTGGTTCTGCTGGGACGAGGCCGCAGAGGTCTGAGGCGGTTGCTGCTGCTGCTGCGTGGCTTGCGTTTGCTGCTGCGGCGGCGTTTGCTGCTGCTGCTGAGGGGGGCCTCCCTGGCTCTGGGGATAGCCGGGCTGGCCCTGAGGGCCCTGTGGAGCCTGGGCAGCAGGTTGCGTTGGCGGCTGAGCCGGGGCCACCTGTGGCTGTGGGTAGGGCGGCTGGCCGGGCGGCGGGTAGCTGGGCTGCTGGGAGTAGGCAGCCTGAGGGCCAGGCTGACCCTGCGGTGGCGGCGGCTGAGAGTACGAGGACTGTGGCTGGGCCTGCTGGCTGTAGTAGGCTCCCTGGCTGGGCTGGCCGTAGTTACCAGGGCCCTGCTGCCCGTAACCCATCTGAGAGACAGATAGAGGGCAGTACAACATTAGCGGGACATTAGCGCGCACACGCACACACAGGGTATACCTATCTTTATGGGGCCCGCTCATTCACTTCTATAAGAAAAATGCTAACGCTAACTATGACAACCTTAACCCCCACCCTACTCTAACCATGACCATAAGTAACCAAGCAAAATACAAGTGTTTTGGCATTTTTAGTTTTTTCATAGCAGTCACTAATTTTTATAAAAGAGACCAGAAAACCAGTCCCCATAAGGGAAAAAAATTATATTTATCACATTATGGGGACATTGTGTCCCCATAAGGATAGGTATACCTGCTCTCTCTCACACACACGTAATCAGAGTTACATCCTGTGAAATCTGTGGTTTTTATGGTGCTTGAGAAATAAAAACCCAAAGAGAATTAAAAATTAAGAGAACAAAAGAAACCGATCAGAAGGTATAAACAAAAGCAGAAAAAGTTGCCTTTTCTTTCCTTTCTGGTGCCAGGGAGGACTCAGGGACTGCCAAATGGGGACATGGGGACACCAGACAGCACCCCCCCCCCCCACACACCCCCACCCTACAAGGGTGTCAGCGTCACCGGGAAGCCAGCCGGGATGCACTCAGCGCCACTCAGCAGGCTAAGCCGCCGAGAGACTTAACAGCTGCTTCTGTCAGTCACATACAGGCTCTTTAGACGGTGCTCACTGGACACTCTTCTGTGACACACAGCCTCCTAACTGAAAGGCATGTGCCAAGTCATAGAGAACCCTACAATTAATACCCAGCCAGCAACGGGAAGGAAACCACTCCAGCGGCCAGCGCAAGAATCACCAGGGCTGGGAGTGATGTCATTTCTCCACTTAATTTAGCCAGTGACAAATAGCTTACATGCTTTGATTTAGCTACATAGTGATAACACATTCAATATCAACCGCACCACGAAATGGACACACACCCATAAACTAAGCGATACTGTGGGAAGCAGTGATCAGTAACGTTTCCAAAGAGCAGCTGTATTAGGGCTGAACCAGGGACCAGCGAGCACGATTCACCAAGGAGGGTCCGGCAGCTGGACAGCATCTTTCTCCAAACATTCAGGCATCTACAAGTGTATTTTATAACACAGATCTGTGGCTTTTCTGTGAGAAGCACATGTGGTGGGTAAATACTTTGTTAGGTGTGTTCCCTAAGACGGGCTATGTAATGAGTGTGAACAGGCCACACAAAATTCTAATCCACAGTATTACATGCTGCTGACGGCATATATAACATTCACTACAGCAGCAAGCTTGAGCATTCTGTTCACACCCTTGAATGCAGGAGTCTGTCGCCTTCCTACCAGCACAGAGTGCCAGCTAACCAATATGGCTGGCACTGGACTTATTTCAATGCAACTCCGCCATCCTCAGACACACGTTGGGATAACGGGACTGCATCAAACCAGAGCCTGGAGCACTCAGAGCGAGTCCTGCTCACGGTCGCCGCACCAGCATCCAGAAATCGCATGCAGGTATGGAACATTTTAATCATAAAAAAAAAAAATTAAAAATTAAAATTCAGCGCCGAAAATAAACTTAAAATTCCATCGATTCTCTAGCCAAGAATACAGCCCCACAGGAGGCTACATTTTTAAATTCCGAATTCCTTCAGACAGACCATGGTCTGTCTCTCTCGCTTACTTCCCTGTAGATCTTTGAACGGATTGTTTTTCTTAGTTTTAAAGTGACAACATTGCTGACACCACTTATATAAGGAGCAGCACAGCCAAACAGCTGCTGCGATTTCGTCAGAACAGATTCTCACCTGTGTATTTCTCATCCGTAAGGGAAACGTACATGTGCGGGTTAGTCCGTGCAGGCAGGGAGAGATTAAGCTAGACATCTGCACGCCGGCTTTCATATTGTAATTGCATAGTGGATCTGGCACTAAAGCATTGCAGCCATGTGTCATTTTTGCATGGTGTGAGAAATGTCAAGCAGCCACACAAGCACCTCCAGGCTTTCCGCTTGACAACCTGAGACATTTGCACCCCAAAATGTGGGAAAACTGACCCCCTGGATGACCACATCCTTTGACACTGTCCCCAAAGAGTAGCAGGAAGACGGCGGGGCTCACCTGCTGGCCGTACTGCATGGCCCCCATGCTACCCTGGGCACGGCCTTGCATACCCATGGGATACCTCTGCGAGGGGGGAGGCCCATACCCTTGGTTCGGGTACGAGGCCCCCTGCTGGGCCCCAGGAGGAGGCCCCTGCTGCTGCTGCTGTTGCTGCTGATGTGAGTAAGGGTTGGCGCCACCGTAAGGCTGGGGCCTCATCTTCCCCATCTGGTCCATCGGGCTAGAGGGCTGGAGGTCAGAGAGAGAGGGCAGAGGGGACGTTAGCAGCATAGAGAACCTTCAGCACAGCCCCAGGTACACAGGCAGTAGAGACAAGAGCAACAATGAGCAGCAACCTCAAAGTGAGAGGAAAAGAAAATGCCCCCACAGTCTGGCCAGAATTATGCCAGTGCATCCCTGATTTCATCCATCCAGCCATCTATTTTCTGAAACCGCTTAATCCCAACTGGGGTCACGGGGATCCCGAATTTCATCACATTTAACATGTGAAAGTGCTTGTGTCAGTGGTCGGGGGGGGGAATGGCCCACGCGCTGCAAGCCCGCTAACTTGTCATGTCATCGCCAGGTTTGCGGAAGCTGCTGTATTTGACTCTGCCTTCAGTAAACAAGCAGCAGTTCTGTGCTGCGAGGGGGAGCCAATTAGATACCTCTGATGTCAAAGCTGGCATACACAGACAATGAGAAAGTTGCCTTATTAATGGTGATCAGGCAGGGGCTGTGACATGGCAGCTCAAACCGTGGCAGCTCTCTCGGCAATGCTGCGGGAGCGCAAGGCACCCTTGGGCCTGGCGGATCTACCCTGGAGCACGCTCTGGCGACGATGATCCCCAGATGGCTTGACGGACAATCGTCTATCACACACTCGTGCGTCAGGGGAAATGCGGGCAGTCAAAGGTGCTGAGCGACAGGCAGGGGACCCATGGCAGGAGTAGCCCGAGTGTTTGGGCAGGTGTTTGAGATTTAGGGTGCCCACTGTTCCCAGAATGCAATAAAAACCTGTTAGGTAAAAAAATTTATAATTGCCCTAAATGTAATAAAAAAAAACTAGAGATTAAATCTTGTATTTAGTTTGGTTACTTATGGTTAAGGTTAGGGCTGGGTAGGAGTTAAGGTTGTCATGGTTGGGATTCGGGTTTTGGCCATAGCAATGAACGGGGAATCCTGAAAGATATGACTACAAACATGTGCGTGTGTTTGAGCTGCCTTCTCCACACTCAGGGCTCCACCCAGGTTAATTCCCACGGGGAGGGGGGCAGAGATTCCCACGCTCGTTAAAATGAATTTCACCTCAGTCGGCCTTAGTTAAGGAAGTCGACAACAGAGCTATTTATAACTCATCTGGAATAGAGGGCAGTCTGCCGAAAATGTAACACGTCCCAGCTGTACTCCTGTTTGAACCGCGGCCAGGCCGGTCCTTTCTGGCACTGAATGAATGACACCGGCGGTTGGGGGGGGGGGGGGGGGGGGGGGGAGTCGACCCGAGGGCAGCTTCCTGTCTCGCAGGCCGAGCCACCACACGCGCGCTCGCTTCCGGAAGCCCCTTCGGGACTTGGCGCGCCACCTAGGCTGACGGCGAGCCAAGGGCCGTAAAGGAAGCCATGCGAGTGCCACACGCAGCACCGCCAAAGCCCCCCCACCCCCTCCACCACAGTGCCATGATGGGGCTCAGCTGCTAGACAGACAAGAATTTACTCAATATTAAATGCTCAGGATCAAGGGCGTAATAAGAAGGGCCTCGGGGTGTCACTGGCCGCCAGAGCAGTGACAGACACGTACAGTGAGACACCGAGGTCGACCACAGCTCAGGACATCCAGCCCTGTGGAAAAACAACACAAGCCATCCACCAGATCTGATGAAATCCCTTATTTTAATAAACTTGAAAGACATTATACACGATCTATTTACTTCCCTTACGTCATAAGCTTTGACACCAACACAAAAGGAGTGATTTCGATTACGTGACATTCACTGTACACCTGGCTATCACTGTTACTGCAGAAGTCTGACTTATACTGACCACATGCACAAGAGAGGCACCACTGGCATAAAATGCCAAGCTGTCGTCACAAAAGGGCAGAAATGGGTCTCTGAACAGTGTTAGCGGTGTCACTGTCCACCTTTCACGTACAACCCCAATGCCCGCCCACCCAAACCCCGATCACACTGTTCATTGGACGGCTCAGCAAATCGCTGGACCATAAAACTACAACTCAAAGACTACGGTGGCCAATGTCTCCTTTCAAACACTAGGGCATTTGTGGGGCTTGAGGGGGAAGAGCCTCTAGCATCTCATATTCCCACCAGAGGTCCTCAGATATTCAGTATCGTTGTACATCACTAGCACTGTAACTGGAGTCACGCTAAGGCGATGGAGATCTGGAGCAAGAAAATATTCCCAAATTACTCAAGTATACTGGGTCCGATTCAAATAGAACACAAAACATAGCATCACTCTGAAGACACAGAAATGACAGCTTTACCCCCTGCTAGGGTGATGTCATGCAAGGCGGGCAAATACAATAAAGTTACAATGGTCTATTTTTATTTATATATATATATATATATATATATATATATATATATATATATATATATATATATATATATATATATATATATATATATATATATATATATATATATATATATATATATAAAAGTGATTCACTGATATATTATACAGTGAGCAAGACATGAAGCGACCAGCTGTGAAATTCATGTAAATTCATATGAAGCCATTTGTCACATTGAAAATCGCAACCAAAACGGCAAACTAAAAACTATGCAACACTTACATATAGATCACAATAAATGATTAGTAAAATGCCAAAAAGCAGTACAGCCAACATCCCTTGGAGGATGCATGCGGCCATGTGCTTCCACGGAGAGATACCAGGCTGACTGACCCTGTACTGCATATGCCATCGCACAAGACGGATGGAACTTTAATATATCCTGAGTGCACAAGCCATCGGAAAGGGAACATGATGTTCACTTAAATACGGAATAAGGCCATATAAAGCACAGTGACTGTGTGCCAGAAAACGGCACGATATGAACGGTGACACAGCCACCAGGCTCCTAGCTCACCGCAATTCCGACATTAAAGTACAAAACACTTACTGCTCAATGAAGCCCAGAACCAAATGGCCAAATGAGGCTGTAAAAGAATAAAAGATAAAATCACGCAGCTTCCACATGTAAGAGCACAGAGGATCCCGTCGTGTGTGTTTAAATGGGGCACGTGAGGCCACAGCAGGGAGAGGCATCGTTACGCTGCTCACGGTTGTCCAGCGTCTGCACTTCCCTGGAGAAATGAGGATCACAGCAGCAGGAAGGACACACCAACAGAACCTTTTCAGGGCGTCATGCAGCCAAGCTGCAGTCACAAGGCCGGGACCTTCATCATTCAGCTGCAAACCAGTGTTTCGGTGCACAGAAAGCACTCAGGCTAATGCCGATATCCCTCCTTCACAGTTCCTGTGTTACATTAAGCATGTCTTGATGTACTGTTCTGCAGCCATAAATGCTAGTGCATCACAGCTCCTATATAGTGAGCACCAACCCTCACGTCACAGCCACTACGGTGAGGCTGCATATCAGCACTTCAAAGAGGATCAGAAACCAACTGAGCTATATGTGGGAGAATAAAGGGCTCCGAAAGAGAGCAGCACCCTAAATTCACAGGCAACAAAAAAAAGCTCTGCTGGGTGATTATGAGGTTGTTTCTCACACTGAATGTTACGGCTTATACCTTGACAGACATCCATCAAAGGACTTCTCCGAACAGCCTGCATCTTAATGCATCTGTGTGCGATAGAGAGAGCGAGAGAAAGAGAGAGAGGAGTGCAAGGAGAGAGAGCAAGAGAGACAGCAGAGAAAGAGCGAGAAGAGCAAGGAGAGAGAGCAAGGAGAGAGAGCGAGAGAGAGAGCGAGAGAGAGAGCGAGCATGAAAGAGAAAGAGATGCACACTCCCGCACAGGCACAGAATCACTCCCCGGAGGAAAAGCTTTCCTGTCCTTTTTCCCCTCCTCCCTCACCAAAATAAATAAATAAAAGTGGCACATGGCTAATCTGCATAAAAGAAAGCCAGAGCACTTGGCAGAGCGGCCAGGCCGGCTGGAATGTGTGACTGCGGCTGGTGGGTGGGGGCGGGCGGGCGGGGGGGACAGGCACAGATAGTGGGGTCAGAACAGACGGCCCCAGGAAAGGCGATAAAAAAGGTGGGCGCTTTTGATGCTTTGCCACTGTGTGTGTGTGTGTGTGTGTGTGTGTGTGTGTGTGTGTGTGTGTGTGTGTGTGTGTGTGTGTGTGTGTGTGTGTGTGTGTGTGTGTGTGTCACATCGCTGCCAAAGATCTGCAGTCACGCATGAGCACATGGGAGATTGCAAACAGCCAACGCTGTGCGCTAACACTATACTACAGCCACAGCATTAAAGGGGGCAGAGGTTTAGGATCAAATACAGGAAAAACCTCAGGCAGACACTCCTGTAACTAACGGGGGGGGGGGGGGGGGGAAATCACAGAAATCACACCCATATCACAAAAGCCAAACAAACATTTTCTGCAAGTGCCAGAACATGAGAAACACAGGGCAGGGGGCACACGTCACAGCAGGTGAAGATGTCTTAATACACAAGTTCACATCTAACCTGAAAGTGGCAACTCACTGAGGAGCAATTATATTTTTCTCTACCAAAAGGCAATGCCTTGGCTAAGGCAGAATACACGTGCATGCTACCATGTGAACTTACAGTATGATTAACAAATTTTCACCTATTGAGAATACCCACCCAAAATATACCCAAGTATGAACCACATGAGAGGTTGAGATACCCGCATGAGACGTACAAGCCCAGTCACTCGCAAGTCTCTCAGGGATTCATACCCCTGTGTGGAGCACACTGCCTACATTTTGGATACAGCACCACAAGCACTTAAATCAGAGAACAGCACACATTTATGCAACCTGACTGCAATATGGCACAACAGCAAGTTAGTGTCCAATAGCCATTATGCAAATGCACTGAATGTAAACAGACACTAAAACCCATCAATAGGACTCATACTCACGGTGCGTCCCCCACACAGCATGAAAGGCATGAGCTAGGCCAAGCTGCAGGTTCAGCAGGGGGCTCCCAGACTCGGCACGCAAACCCCAAAAGCAAAGCTCAACCACATTAGTGACTGAAAAAAATTTATATCAATAATGGGGGAGGAATCTCCTCAAGTTCATCTTTAAACTCAAAAGTACTGCACTCGTGTTGACAGGTTTCTCTGTCGATCTAGCCAATAAAGCCTGTCCCATTAAACTCCTTTGCTCTGCGCTCTCTCTCTCACTCACACACACACCTGGTAATCAATGAAGCAACATTTTCATTTGACAGCAAAAAAACAACAAACTTTACAAACCAAGCCCTGTCTGCTCCACAAAACAGAAAAATAAAACAGGCACATTCTTCTCTGCATCATAAAGGCAAAGAAAGCAACAACACTGCATTACTATCAAAACAGGATCACTGACACAGAACCAGGGACAGCTAATCTCCAGAAAAAAAACATGCAAGTATAACAGCTGGAACTGAAACCTTTCTGAAGTGCGCCCATTCCACATGCCCTTTCTGAAGTCCACACATTCCACAATTGCTGCATATTTACTAAATAATTGAAAAGAACTCTAAAATCCTCTGTTGATTCCTCAAGCCCACCTAACCCAGAAATGGTCAAGTTGCCCCACCACTTAAATTTCTTGTAAGAGTTTAACCCTTCAACTCTTCACAAAAAAACTCCAAGGGCATAAAACACTAGCTTACATACAGTGCAGCTGCATATTGAACGACATGAAGAAATGGCACAAAAAGTAACCAGCTAATTTATATGCAGTGAGCTCTGAAAAGAGCTTAGATTTAACAGTAGAATCAGACAGGAGAGAGAGAAAAAGTTACAGTATCTCACAAACTCATGCGAGTTACAAGAAAGCAAAAGGTACAGAGGAACAAAAAAAGATCACACACATGGGGGGGGGGCGCATCTGTGGCACTGCCAAAGTTCCCAGATTCCTTTCAAGTTGGATCTGCACGCCTAAGGTGTGAATTCATTTTAAATTACATTATCTCACACGCTTACTGTAACAATCGCAACTGAAGCGGCACAGAGCCTGAAATTTTACAGTAGGATGCCATACCAAAGTGATTCGGATAGAGCAGCACAAAACAGAGGCGGCTCCCCCACACCAGAGGGTGCACCCTCATCCACAACTGCAACCTCTTCTCAGCCTCCTGTGCAAGGTCAATGGGTCTCTTGGAGACCACAGAATTTTACAGGAGGGCGGCTATCAAAAATACAAGGAAGACTGTCTAGTTCGAGTCACTACTGTTGAACATTAAATGTCCGAGGTAGAAATACTCAAATATGAGCAGAGCCTAGAATTACAGTAAAGGCTTTAAATGAGGGTTAAAGAGAGTAAACGGCACATTTTAAGGGCTGCAATACACAGGTTCTCAGATTCATTCCCAGTATAATCCGCCCCCCCACCAAGCACCAAAGCTTAAATCCTTCAGACCCCTATGCTGCTACATGCACCAGTAAGTCCCAGGGACACAATTCTGGTGCTGGAGTGCAAGACATGGCCAGGCACAGACAGGACACACACACGCGGCGTTTTGGCCAGCCTATTGCAAGCACAGCAAGAATCCCTGCGTGCGGCTTTTGGATCGGCGCTCTAGCGCGCCCAGGGCCAGCACGAGTGGCGGGAGAAGCTGCCAGTCAGGAGAAGTGCCGCAGCACGGTGAGACAAAGCCGTCTCCTCCCAGGGCCGATTTCCCCTCGCCGTCCATGGACAGGCCTCGCTGTCATTTAATTATTTTTTTGCGCTAAATCCAAGGTATTCATTCTGCGGCGCAGGACTGGCGATGGCTGTCAGGAAAGGCAGTGCACCACCTCCGGCCCCGACTCCCACGCCCTTTAATGAAGGCTCGAGGGATATATGGCTGACGTGCGGCTATTTTGCAGACACAGACTTCCGAGGAGGTTCAGAACGACTTAGCTGGCGATACAGAACGGGAAAGGCTGACTGCTTAGGAGCCATTAAAATGTGGGCGTGACTCTACCCTAGACATGTGCTTCTGGAGAGGTTCAGGTAAGTCTACGCAAAAGCCTCCTCGGTGTAAATAAAGGATTCGGGTCCATTTCCAAAAGAAGCATGATGAGCGGCCTGCCCACTCATTCCGGGCACGACTCAACGGCTAGCAGCCACAGGTGGCCTGGGCTGAGCCTTCCATCAAGCTGCTCATCCTGTGATGAGGGCAAAGGTGGGAAAATAAATAAATAACCTGGTGCACGCCCTTCAGGACAACAAAGAACAGCGAAGTCGACGACAGGAGCCAAGCGGCAGCATTTAACCGCTGCATAAGAATCCCACTGGGCTTTAACTCGAGTCATAACATGCAGAGCCTGCTGCCAGATGAACTTCTTAATCATCATTACTAAATATTGACTATGAGCAGACAGAATAGTACACACCAAATAGGTCTGGATTTAGACGTTTTGTGTGATGTGCACAAACAGTGTTCAGTGCTGACACCAGCAACAAGACTTGGCCAGAATTCCCAATGGACCCAACCACGCAACTACATTCGCACCAAGCACACTTTCTGCCTGGGCACTGCGAGAAACCACTAACATGGCAATTCCCATTTAAATAGTTAACAAAATAAGATAATAAGAAATTTGAGTAACACTTGATACACAAATATGGCCAATATAAAAGTGCAAAGAACTGCTGAAAAGAAACGTTAATTCAGCTCGAGGTGGAGATACTCGGCAGGGCAAAAGGAATCAAAAAGCAGCACAGGCTGAAAAGGAAAGCGTACACACACACTCAGAAACTGCAATTCTGAAGGAAACGTGCTCTTAAGATGGAACAAGAGAGCTCCTCAACTACTGTAGGTCTTTTCAGGGCAAAACAATCCCATTTTCCCCAGCACTCCAGTGAGT
The DNA here is from genome assembly GCF_023856365.1 of Brienomyrus brachyistius. NCBI lineage: Eukaryota > Metazoa > Chordata > Actinopteri > Osteoglossiformes > Mormyridae > Brienomyrus > Brienomyrus brachyistius. The sequence continues at coordinate 28,379,154 of NC_064541.1, read as the reverse complement.
GTCGACTGGCACATACAAAACAGATGGAGTCATAAAGGTTACAGAGCAGAGCAGCGCAGTCTGAGAAAATAAAACATCTCACTAGCCTTTAGCACTTAAGTATGGCAAGGTCAAGCGGAGCCAGGAATTGTGGAGGGAAATGAAAAGAGGACTCGTATAGCAGAGCTAAAGGCTTCTGCGTCCAGCACTGAGGGAGGCCCTAGCCTGAGGATGACGGCCATCACCCCAAATGTTATTTCAGCTAAAGCCCAAGGTGCCTCTCAACATCCGGCACAAAGGGAGGCCCAATCCCGAAGACAAAGTCATCACAGGGCTCCAGAATAAAAAAATAAAATATTTGAGCTAAATGCTTTTTCTAGGAGCCATAATCTGCATCAAATGCCAAAGGTGAAATAAAAAATACTTACATGGCACATTCTGTCTGCAGTCCTTTTTCTTTCTATCCGAGCTGTCTGATCCGCCTACTATTGCCTTCTGCATTATTATACATGATAACATAGCACAGAAATATGCAACATGTAAGCAAGACAGCTGGGCTATTGAATGTGAAGTTCACACACAAATGCTAAAATATTAAAATTCGCCCGTAAAGAAAGCTGAAAACCAAGGGGTGTTGTGTGCTTTTGTTGCAAGATATTACAGCAGGAAAACTGAATATAAAACTTTACCATGGTGCCATAGTTAAGGTTTAAACCCAAAACCACCTGCGGGGATACCTCCCAGGTATTCGCGCTTGATGTATGGGGGGAAATATGCGGATCTATACTGAAATATTCCAGAAAGTGGGTTCGAGTTTAAACCTCAACACCACAGTAAAGTTAGCTTTATTTATTTATATACCTGTAATGTCTTCCACTGCTTGTAATATTTTTCAAAGTTTGTGTGTTTACTTCACATTCAGTAATTCAGCTGTCTTGCTTAGTGAGAGCTGGTGAATGGACAATAATTAATGAATGGACACTAATTCATAAATACAAATAAAAACTCATATAAGCAAGTTACATAATGCAAATTGTCACCCATAGTTTAATGATTAAATCACACTTAACTGAACAATGTCAATATTGTTTAGGTTTATACTTATTAGTCCGCAATAGATCGACAGTGCTTTGATGTCTCAAATACCTGACTGCATAAATAAATTTTTGGAATCGCATATGCTATACCTCAGCTCCTGACAAGACAAACCACCGACCTCCAGGCTACAACTACAAGGGTCTAACGTCTATGCCCCGAACTGGCTTAATGCATTTGCGGTGCCGCCATGTGGTTAACAGGTTGCACTCCCACAATCCCCGGCTCAAATAGAAAAAGCTCAACACTATGCCTACAGAGTGGTTACCACTCACTCACTTTGGTCCTTATTATATGTCGCCCTTCTCGTAGCAGGCAGGTTAGGGCAGCTTGCCGAAACGCTTTTCATTCAAAGCTGTACTCTCATTTCACTCCTTTCAGTCAGATGGATATCGCCTGGAGCAGCTGTGGCACCTCGCTACAGAGACAAGGGTTCAAGTGAACAGTTCTGGACCACCATCTAACCTGCTGTTACAGGTCACAGACGAGACTTACCATGGCCAACGTGCCAGGAAAGCGGCAGAACGTTTCCTAATTAAAAGTCCAAAGCGCAGCATTTTTAACTCTCCAGTGATGTGGGCTTTGATGCCTTGTAATTGGCTTCCTCATGAGAATCAGTTTTCTGTCCGTTTCCAGCAGCACACATTTAAGCCTTTAGACGCATTTAAATGGATGACACCTCATTGCAGTGACCTTTAATACAGCAAAGCCTATTTGCACAATTACAGGACAGGGCAATGAAAGCTCAGATCAACCTAAACTACACAACTTCTGTATTACATCCTTCTGTAACACTTAACACTAACTCAAGGAAATACAGTTTCCATATGATAATAGATTTCACTGGCAGTACCTACATTTCATTCAGATTATTGTCTTTTATTTGAAAGAATTTTAAGCAATCTAGTGTGATGCCTAGGGAATGGAAAATATTCTAGGAAAATATCTCAAAGTCACAATGGCATTTCACAGATCAGGAATGAATGAGATTAAAAGCATTCATTTTTATGTTTTATGAAGCACGAACATTGTGAAAATTATACATACATGCATACATACATCCGTCCGTCCGTCCATCCATCCAATGTGTATATTTATACACAGACACATTTCATGTGTCTCAGCAGAGGGAACAATTCAGAAAGCGGCTGATAGTATATTGTCACAGTACAATGCATTTACATTTACTGCTGGAAAGACACCTCTGGTATGAATGACACTTTCATTCTATTTCTCTAAAATTTAAATGCAGATTCTCATACAACTGAAAAAACAGCGTATTCTTAGCAAAGTTCGTTTTAATTTTTTCAGCACTCTCAACCTGGGGAGGGGGGAAAAAAATTCAGCCACCATGCAGTCAAAGATCAAGCAAGCAGTGAGGCATCATTACATGTATGAAAGAGCCTCCATTACAGCAGAACGCAGAAGCCATTTATAATTACAGTGCAGATTCTCCATCCATCCATCAATAGGCACAGGCAGTGTAAATGATCAAAGCTGTGCAGCACAGCATCTCCCATGTACACTGACAAAGACCTTGCTGGCAGCAAGTGAACGAGCGAACTAGAGCTTCCTCTCCAAAACCACAAAAAAAAGACTTCAAACATCCAACTGGTGCTTCACAAACATGCTGAACAGTCAGGAATGACTTCTGACTTAATTAGGCAGGTGACAAATAAGATTACAACATTTAGGAAGTTTGAGCCTCTTTAGATAAATAACTATAACCTTAAAAACTTAAAAAGTAAAATGAAGATTACTAGAGGGTCTTCTGGAAGGATGAATGAAAGAAGCTCCTCTAAATGAAAAGGCTTCTGAAGTCTAACCACAGCAATAAGAGGACCGTGCGGTGCCCAGATGGCACCAAAAGCCATGGAACGCCTCTAGGTACCAATCCTAACTAGCTGAGGTCTTTGAACCTCTGGCTTTGGATCCTCAGGCAAATGACATACAAACAAGCCAATGTACTTCGTAGTCGATACAGACCGGCTGAACACCCAGAATTTGCTTCACAGAGCTCCAGAATTTGGCACACAGAATTCCTCATGAAGTTCTCTATATTACACATACTCAGAGACATTTTTAAGAACCAGGTTCTAAGTATGCAGGAAACTCACCAGATTAACTCTTCCGATCTTGGCGATTCATGAGGACCAACCATATACTTGTAGGCCACACCACACTACACCACAACAAAGCCTCCAAACGAGTTGGATAAATACCAACATTTTTAACTTCAATGCGATACCGGCATAGTGACTTGCATGCCTGTTGCGGTACACATATGATTGGTATTCAATGAATACATCATTTTCATTTCAGTATACATAATGAAATGAATGAACGCATTTACTGACACGGGCACAACGTAAATTCATCATTAGGCTAAATCATAGTTCAGAGTTGATTACAGCTAATGCTGGTTACAGTCAGTCATAAAAATCGGCAGTTTGAGAACATTTCGGTTTCCCAGTAAGTTATATCAACGCTGGAGTGCGCAGTTGGTAATGAGACTGGCTGTCGGCTTGCTCATACTGAACTCTGACAGGTTGCTGGGAACATATCTTGCCAACTCAGGAGACATCATCTGATTGCGTCTATGCCTGGAGCAAGACAAAAACAGCTTCTACAAGTTAGTCTCCTCATGGAATTTAAGGGAAATTCAGACCAAGCTAAAAAAAAAAAAACACAACTACAGCTATAGGGGTCTTTACTGCTGCAGGTATGTGACCATACTCTGTAGTAGAGAAGATGGGATTTAGTTCATTGTGATTGTCATTTTTGTTTATATTTTACAAATTAATTTTTACAAGGTGTAAAACATTTCTTACATTTTGTTAGTAACAACTATAAACCAAAAGCAAGGTGCTTGTTGATGTGTCTAACTGGTTTTTCATTTGACACTTTTAATAAAACAAATTTTCCCTGCTATACAGGAACTGCACCAAACCAAAAATGTGTACCGTTACACCTCTAGTACCTTGATACCAACACCAAAATCAATACTAAATCAATACCATAAAACGTTACATTTAAACATAATATAAAAAGTCTATTTGTGAAATAAACCAAAAGTATTAGCCTATAACGGCTTAAATATGATCAGTGAAATATGCAACAATTAAACTCTCTTCAATGCATAGATTCTGATGTGGCATCAGCTTGATAATACACTGACATCAGGTCTATATTCGTGTATGATCCTTCGTCATTTAGTCTAGCCTACTTTTCATCCCAAGGGAAAGGGATATGAATGAATTTGAATGTAGGTTAAACATGACTTGAAACAAACACAAAACGTAACAACTGCTAAATGACATCACTATCACGCGTTTCACATGTATTCTCGCACACACCAGACTATCTTTAAAGTCGTATACAAATCAGGGCAGGGAAGAGACAGATGCTTCACCAGTTTAGACATAAGCAGGGGATGACAACTAGAGGCGGTTTGTGGGCAGCGGTTTGCATCGTCCATCACTGTAGCCTCGACAATATTTAAATATAAATATAAGATATATTTAATCTTTCTTATCTTTCTTTAATCTAAGAGACAATTAAAATAACTATGCCACCAGGAACCTACATACTTCACTGCCACCAGGAACCAAGCCATACCCAACCTTTACCGCGAACCAATGGTTTTCCATTGTAAAATTACCCAACCCCTTACCCATGCTGCATGGCCCTGAACTGCTTTTGTCAGCACCATCTGATTGGTCAAAATGCATGGAGATACCAGTGATCTGCGCAAAAATGCATGGATTATCTAAAGGGAAAAGGGCATGTTCTACATATTATTCATTATTAGGAGTATCACACATCACAATGTACTGATGCATTACCAGTAACTCTGCACTTGCAACATTCTGCTAAATTTTGGTACCGTTTGCCTATCGTCTCATTCAAGCTATATTTTGCCTACTACATCAAATCAAATTTCATTTCACTTGGTCAATTTTTTTCCCTCAAAATGTCATCATTAAGCCACAAACTGTTTCATTACCTACAATCCATAAGTGAAAAGGGGGGCAGGAAGAAACTTGCATGTCCAGCCCCGATCTCAATGATTACAGAGTAAATTACATATGGCCATATACATAGACTAACATACAAAATATATTGCGAACAATATCAAATCTATTGCAAACAAGTACGTGATTTTGGATGCGTCCTGCATCTCCTCCCATAGCGTAGATTCGACGTGTCCACTACATGACAACTAAAGCGTTTTGATGTGTGCAATACAGATATACAGTACACAGTGAAATACTGAAATTCGCACAAGCACAGGATCTTAGAATTTCCATTTTTTTGGTATCGCTATACAATACCGATATATTGAGCAATGTTACTCCACATGCTTCCAAATGCATTTGGAACTGCCATACGAGATATTACCCACAGTCACTGCAGAGAAAATCGTGGCTAGCAAGCAAAGCAGACTGTGGTAATGGATACAACACGACGCAATAAACGGACAGGACCGCCTAAATCAAAGAACACTACGATGCCCACCTAAACATGCTTCGGCAATGCAGCCAGATACAGCCATTATAGGTGTATATTTCATAAGTTGCTACAAAGACAGTGAGACCTTCACCGTCTCTACATACTCCTGAAACACAGGTGTATTTTACAGCAAACACGTCAATCAAGACTCTGGGCGGCTGGTCCAGCTCTATGAAGGGATAACAGGCTTTTTAATTCCATACTGTGAACACCTTGACAAGTCAGCATGAAGCAGCCATTGGGAGGCAATGCTGCAAAGCTTCACCCTTCACCTTTTTACCAGAGAACAGCTGTACGGCACCTGAATCTCAGCACGGCCATCTAGGGTTAAGCACTTCCCTATAAGACGCGTGTGCACACGCCCGCCCGCCCGCGCACACACACGCGCACACACACACAATGTAAATTAGGGTTGCAAGCTTGCCACAGTATTCAGCAGGAAATGGCCATGCTAATCTGGAATGTTTAAAAAGTAAATGTCAAATGAAATGAGTTGCCTTCACATTTGGTTGAAGCCTGATGGAGTAAGCCAGAATTTGACATTTGTCTTGGAGGAGGGCATGTTTGAGAGTTTTAAATATGAATGACTGGGCACAGAAATGTTATTGGGGCTGCGTCGCGGCATGGAGTGCTGCAGACAGCAGGAGCGAGCAGCATGCTTGCGAGTGACCAGTCCAGTGCCGCGTACGGCAGAGAAAGCGTGAGCATGTGCCGTGCAAGGGAGGTCAGAGTGCTTCCTATGGCGAGATCGTCATCACGCCGTCAGACGGGGACACCCCCCGACCAAACATGCAAACATACGCAAAGACCGTCAGGTGGCTACTCCGCCACGTCAGCAGAAAACATTACTAAGCACTGCACTGAGCCAACAGGCATTTCTGGGGGCCACATTTGCATTGCCACATGATTCACAAAATCTACCTTTCCCACCCACACATGCAGGACCAAACCATTGCTCACCTGTAAGGACAACAGGCCCATTTCTAAATGGCCAACTGGAAATGCGTGCCCTTTGTCACTACGTGGACAGAGGAGCAGGTGGGACAAAAAAAATAAAATTAAATTAAAAAAAAAACAGGCTCAAACTAAACAAAGGTATAAGAAATGTTTCACAGAGGGGCAGGAATTCATATGCTTCATGTCTGCAGAAAAATAGGCCCTAAGCACTGCGCCAAGAACGCCAACATGAAATCGGAGCAACGAGGGAAATCTGATTAGTGTACAAACAAAGTTTATAATCAGAGATGAGTTGCATAGTTTCAGGGTCATTATGGATATTTAAAGACATTCTATTTATATGTGAACTTGCACGTTTTGGTGATATAGTGACTGCCCTGACAGAAACAAGCGAACGGCAGCTTGTCACTGATGCAACTGCTGTCCCTGCGTGGGGCTTGCGTGGCAGGCTAATGACTTCCCAGGCTGGCTGAACTTGATTTGGCCGAGCGCTGACCGCTGGTTTATGTCAGTGAACAGGGTCGTTGAGGGCCAGGTACAGCATGGGGAAGCTCTCGTTACACACAGGCAGTTACAGCGGTTGCTATATTAGAGGTCATTTCATTAGGCAACCTAATTACCACAAAATAAGCCACAATCTGTAGGTGAAACCATGAGCCCTAGCCAGCGCGCTTCAGCACACAGTGCAGGGCCACAAAGCAGTCAGCTCCTCCTCCTCCAGGCTCCTGGGGACAAACGCGGCGGTGATCCCTGGACTTCAGTCCCACAGCTGCCAGATAAACATTTTGCAAGCAGAGAGCCAAGCCCCATGGCAGCAGGAGGTGGAGTGGGAGGAGGTCCACCTGCAGGCCAACATTCTAACCTAAATACAGGATTCACTCCCCCCCCAATACGCTGCTTATTAGGAGGCTCCCCAAAGCTGGCACAACTGCAAACAAAAGGAACCAAATTAACAGGAGAGAGAACAACTTCAGTGAAGCTGGAGCCTCATTGTGCTTCAAGTTAGAAACCCAGCTTTAAAGCCCACATGACTACGAAACATCCAGCAAGCAAAGAAGAGCCACCCTTCGTTATGCAGCCTGGCAAAAACACAGCTGGAACTCACACGCCTGACCCGGAGAGGCATGCCGCCATATGCCAGATGATGCCTTTCTGTGTGAAATCGTGACTTCTGGCTGCAAAGCGCCAAGAGCCATCAAGGGCATTGATCGCAATTCTCTGTCGCATTTACTGAGTAGGCGAGTGCTTGTTCAGCACGGAGCAGCGAAAATTAATTTAGTTTCAGCTCAGGCACAGAGCCCTGGTTTCCATGTTATTCAAGTGCTGCTTGCCATCGAACCCACCGTGTCATAACGGCTTGCAGCTAGCACAGCCTACGGTCAAATCCTAGAGTTCAAAAGCTTAAAAGCTAAGGAGCTATGGAAGGTGCCAATACTTCAGGATTTGACCCGAGTCCTAGGATAATTAATTTTGATTAGATAGGCTGAATAAACCTGTTCTTTTCAATCTACAAATGTGATCTATCAAATCTGCAAAAGAAAAAAAACAGTAAGACAAGCCATTCAGTTCATTTATTGACAGCTGCTAGACATTTGCTGATCAGTACAGGCAGCACCCAAATTCAAAGAAAGACATTAAGTGTCAACCTCTTGGCCAAAAGTCTTCAACAACCATCCTGTTGCTCCCAGGGCACCAAACTAGCCACACTCAAGCCTGTCTGCGGTCCAATCACAAGAAAATGGCTGCCCTATAAAATAAAAAGCTGCAAGGCAATCAACTACCCCGGCGGCTGGCGGGACTGGGTCAATCTCACTCACGCACAGACATGAGGCTGATTCTCTCATGAGCGGAATACGCGACGGGCATATTCCAATGCCACTAAATTTCACCACCATGACACTTCCCTGTGAACCTAGCATTGCCGGTGCTGTAATGTGACAAACCCACACTATCCCCCCTGCACTGTGAATGCGGCTGAATGTTATTTATTCACACGTTCAAAGATAAGAGCGATGAAAGTGCAGCTTTAATATGCCAAGCAGCTCCACTGCCACCCGCCGCCTTCCCCCAACAGAGGACACCTCCAATTACACCCCCTGTTGGGTTATACGGCCATCCTCTGTTGGGCTCATTGGTTTAAACTTTTCATGACTCAAGGGAGAGGGAGAAATAAAGAAATCACAGTGTAAAATCGGCAAGCACTTGGTCAGTGTGGTTGTTACTTTAACTTTTTTTAAGTCAGCAAGCATATACATGTCATGTTAACAATTAAGAAGCAATGTTGAGACTTTAACAGGACTCTCCCATCTCAGGGGATTGATTTTTTATTTCATGAAAGCCACATGAATTCAATTGAGCTTTGCCAGAAAAAAAAACAGCACCTTGCTTGACATCATTTGACAAAATGAAGTACAAGCAACATTCAATAAATGTGTGCATTTCCCTGGATCAAAGACCCAAATGAGTAAATTTACATACAAGTGAACAACATTTAATTGTCAAACAGACAATTATTTTTAAACTTGAAACTTAACCTAGTGTTCAGAGGTTTGGAAAATTAACTCAATCAACATCAAAAATTTCTATAACAAATCACTGATGCACTTTACACTCAAATCAATTAAAGTTCAGCGATTTCATTTTTTAAATCATGATTTGTAAAAGAATGACCAGAAAAAACACTTTCTATCCATGCAAGTCATACTTTCTATATTTTTCTCCAGTTACATTTTTGCTGTTTACTGTGATATTTGTAAAAAGGTAATGTAAGTGATATGCAAGAACAAAAAACAAATTGATCAGATGAACAAATTAAATGTATGCAATGCATACGCACATGTTTGAACATACTTTAAAAAGGTATTAGAATGACTGTATATCCAAAATATCAAATTCCAAACTAACTGGCTGTTTTTATACAGTTAAAAAAATCTGTTTCACATTTTAACATTCAGCAATACACTAATCAAAAACAAGGACTTGAAGCACCAAAAACCTGGGACAGTCTTACAAATAGGCCCTCAGGTGAGACCGAAGATTACCAAAATGAAATTACTGCCTCATAGTACAAGGGGGGAAACAGCCTTACAAACACATAAACCAAAAGGTCATTACTTGGATTGACAAACATACTTGTTTTTCCTGGGGAGTCAAAAAGCACACATCCTTTTTGACTGATTGTTACATTCTCATGCAAAATACCAGTAACGTGCAAAATTTAGTAGACTAGTTAATAGACTTCAATCATTAACAAAAACCAGCTTGACACACTGAATACCACCAGTTTTTTCCTCCAGTTAAAGCTATACTTCCAATTGCCAACAGACGTGCTAGTAGGGTAGTAGCTCAGCTGCCTCCCACCTTCCAGGTCAAGGGTTCAAGCCCTACCTCTGGTTTGTTGGTCTACATACTCTCCCACTGTCAAGGGCATTTTCTCCAGGTACTCTTTGTCCAGCCCAACAAATGCAGTTAGGTTAACTGGCATGCCTAAATTGCCTGTTGCCTGCTCTGCGATGGCTTGGCATCCCATCCAGGGTGTATCCCTGCCATGTATACCTGCCTAGCATAGAAGCCTCGTGCCCAGAATAATCAGTTGGAACACTGATAGAGTATGGGTAAATGTGAAACAAATGGGTAAAATGCAATTTAAGTGCTCATCTGGGTAAAATGGCATGAACTTGCTTTGTCATGATTATGAGTCCTTGATGGCCAGCTTACATGGCATCAGGGGCCGGTTGCAAATAAGCGGTGTTCAATGAGAGTGAAAACAATGCAAAATCCCAATTCAGAAGCTATATCTATATCAGATGCCACATTACAAGACTGATTTGCATATGGTTCTCAAACCATTTTGCCACAGCTCTCAATTTTATATTTCCTAAACTTTTTAGTGCTAGACACACTGGAATTGTACCGCATTGTCGAAACAGCAAACAGAACTGCACTTACAACCTGTTACATATACAACCAAAACTGATGTGTGTGGTTTTTACAATTCCCAACAAACAAAACTGACAATCACGTGAAATCTCATCAACAACAAATTTGATCCCCAGCTTAATGCTGGTTTACACAAAATGCTTGGAGGAGATCTTACGCCAACAATGCAAACTGGGTAGGAGGGGCAATAAACAGAAGTGTGTAAAAAGTAAACCAACACATCATTTTATCGTTCAGAATATCTTCAACTGTGAGTTTGAGACAGCAAACCTCACACTCATTTAGAGAGCACAGACTCATAATGGCTTGGGGGGTGTGGCCTTTACATCATGACTCCAAGCCAAGTGGACATGCTACCTGTTCAGACACCCAGAACAAAACCGCCTGGATGGGGCTGACAGGCCTTACAGCAGGAATGGGGGGAGAGGAATTACACAGCGCCGATACATTGATATGATACATCAGGAAGGCTTCAAAATACAGCACAAAATCGATATGACAGTGTGATCAGATTCAAAAGGAAACTGAGGGAGTTTCTCTTACAAACGACATGACAATCAAAGTGCCTGTGATATAACAAAGCTGCCACAAATAAGCGACTCGCAGATAAGACCCCACTCACCCACTTCTCCACACTCAAAACACTGACAATATCGACTGGGTCCCTGTATTAGCAGAGAAGACCTATCAAGTGCCTCAATATATATATAAAAAAACTTTAGCCATATAATTGGCATTATAATATCCAACGTGGCGCTACTTGCTTACAGAAACCGACTCCTATGTCAGTTTGGCTTGCTATGAGCAGACGAGCTTTGAGGGAAGAGGCACAGCAGTAGAGAGATCACAAAGAGACCCTCATATACATGTTCCTGCCTGTTCTGGGGAAGGAGGCTGGCTCATGGAAGATGGATGGACATAGTCATCCATGAAGATGCTGGGGGGAATTGCAAGCTGTATCAGGACAATTTCATGCAAGGAGGAATAGAAAAAGGTGCAGGCATTTTGGCCATGATACACCATCCACTCAGCACAAGGCCTCGGCTGTGCTCCGACCAACAGCTGCAGCTCAAGGCATTTTCCTGGCTGACACAGAAGTAGGGATTAAGGGAAGCACAGAAACTGAATTTGAATGTATGGATTTGCCCTCAAGAGGCAAATTAATGCTTGTCATTTAAAGTTGCAAACAGTACTGTTAATGCCAATACATATGCACACATATCTAAACAAAATGTTTCACCCGCCTGAAAATCTAAAACCCTTGTGATTATTGCACGTGTGCCATACAATCGTGATGTCAAGATTTGATATCTTGCAGCCCTACACACAATCATAGAAAGTGGACAAAAGATGCAAAAGTAACATCCCAAGGAACCTCCAGGGGGCTCTACCCTAGTATCCTGACTATTTTACCCATTAAATAAGGGGAATAAGACTGAACAACAAGTACATGTGCTTTCAGCATAGGTGCCCTTTGTTATAGCCCGAGTAACAAAAACGATATGAAAATTCCTAGACACGCCCCCAAATCAATTCCTAAAAATACTGAACAAATATTCAAAATGGAATTTCTTGAGGAATTACTGCTCATAGAAAATGTTTAAAAGCAAGTCAGGGACACGGTGGACACATTCAGCAAGACACAAATGTACAAATTAAGGATGGACAGCAGCACTGAGCGACTAAAGTGCCTTATTAAATATCAAGAGCAAGAATTAAATCCCACAGCAGAAACACCGCACATAAGCCACACTACACCAGAACAGAAACATTACAAGGTGACCAATAAGATTCCAGCAGAAGGAAGAATGTGCAGGCAGTAGACAGATTATAACAAGCCATGGTCAAACCCCTGAAAGGTCAACCTCTGCTGAAGATGAAAGAAACTGGTCCAGGCACTGCCAGTTTTACCCCTGAATACAGAACTGTTGGCAGTTAGTGCTGCCAACCCACCGATTTCATCCTGGTCACAAAACCTTCGTACTGAGCTACCAGAAACTGCACAGACCTCTTTAAAATACACAGGTCATTCCATATACCTCCTGCCATTCCCTCCATCACCAATGAACTGATATACACTTCTGTTAAATGCATTAAGTTCATTACCACCATTGTTATTTTCTATAAACTTGTGCTTATGGCAATACTTCGATATAATGCCGCAATAAGGGCTCATACTGCCAAAAAACCACCAAACCAAACCAAAAAACTCATGCCCTGTCCCTGAATTATAATTTACAAGTCAACCTTCAATGTACTAATTACAAAGACAATCGTCACAAGTAAAAATACTTTGAATGATAACTGCGAAAATAAATCGAAGGTGCCAGGCCAATATTAGACGAACTGCACACCTAAAAGGGGGTCTGAACTACACTCTGCCTATGTGAAGCTTCCTGCAAGCACTCTGGCTTGCTCATACAAGCCAAAGACATGCAATTAGGTTAATCAGAATCTATGAATTGATGGTAATACTTGCATACATGTGCCCTGTAACAAACAGGAACCCCTTGCGGGGTACACCCCAGCCCTGTACCTTGCACTGCCTGGGATAGATTCTAGTTCCTACCATTACAGTGACCAGGAAAAATGCATGGAAGATGAATCGTTACACACCAGTAAATTCATCAGAACTAATCAATTTAGTGTTCATGTACAGCACTGTATGGGTATTCTATATTAGAGTGCATTTGTACTAAAGCAGCAACTTCAGAAAGACATACTTGCACTTATTACTCCAATCAAATGAAAGAACAGGAAAGCAACAAAATATCACATTCCCACATTTCAAATAAATATTGTTACTATTATGTACAAGAAAACAATATTTAAGGCCGAAGATTTAGCAAAAACACCAAAATCGAATGATAAGTGTGGTATTTCGAAAAAAAGTCACATTTTAAATATTAAATATTCATTATGATAGGCAAAGGGGCATGCAATTCTATCACTGTTAATATAGTGGCCATAGTGACCGTGGCTTTCTCTGGTTAATAAATGATACTGATTCCAGAATTACTCTGCCACGGAAGTATTTATTCACCCTGCGATTTAACTTCAATTAACGATTCGTCTGTTTATTTCTGTTATGTTCACAGAGTAAACGCACGCGAGCTAATCGCGGATCGTTGCGGCATTACATCAGATGCAGTTATAAATGGCCAGAAGCGGAGGATGGCGAGCCAATCAGCTTTCAGCTAGCATGTCAACCTAAGACCAACTGTCTCCTGCCTTTGACAGGAGCATTTTACCTCCATAATTCAAATCCCAAAGCAAAGCTATCTGCACATACTCAAATCGCTGGCCAGTGTTTACTGGCAGCGACGGTGAGGTTCCACGGGATCGGGGGACACAGGAATCAAATCACAGACCTCTGTTCCGACACACGCCGGTTGGGATTAAATAAAAAAAGGCATTTGTATGATAAAACTAGTTGCACGGACGCACTTGGAATTAAAGTGAGCACATCTGAAAGTCTACGGAGATCCTTCACACTTAAATAGGCCTCGCAAACCTCCCTGGAACTTTCCCCCCCCACAAATAATGCAAATGGGCAATTAAATTAAAAACAAACCTGTCAACGCGTAATCTCAGACTGAACGATCTTCTCGTGATTAAACTTAACTAGTGGTTAACTAGCGTGGTAGCCGGCGAAAAAAGAATCACTGTTTCGTCCAGATAAGACATTTTAATGCGTCCATGCCCGCAGATCTACGAAATACACCGCGGTATTATTTTACACCTTTTTTTTTTTTAGTACACGCGGCTGCACCCCTAACCACCCACCGCTCGCTCGGCTACAGCAGCCCTAGAAAACACACCTCACTGGAAAAGAAAAATAAGCTTATTTTACTCGATAAATGCGGTTAAAACGAAGAGGTACGGGTTAAAAAAAACACACACACGGGCAGCCATTTTAGAGAGTCTGGGATAGACAATGGCTGGTCTGCTGCAATGTTACACTTCGTTACAGGGACTCGCTGTGCAAAATGCACGGAAAGTTCAGCGGGACCGAGGTGTAGATAAAAGTTTACCTGGTTTCTGCTTAAGGGTTGCCCGGTGCTTCCCGGGCTTACCGGCGGCGGGTGATGGCTCCTTTGTTGCCAGCTCTGGTGGCCCCCGCCGAACTGGCCCCCGCTGCCCATGTCTCCCGGTCCCTTGCTCGCCCCTTCCTGGTTGCTGTAGTCACCGCTGGGGTAGTTCTGGTAGCCCCGGTTGGAGCTGGGAGAGGTCAGCAGCTGGTTGAGGGTCGGAGTGGCGTTGTATCGCTGAGTGTTGTACGAAGCGGCCATGGCTGTAGTTCCTCCCGCTGGCTGTTGCTTGGCTGGCTGCCCCCCAGCCGCCGGAGGCTGGCCGTGTCGCGGCGAGTTCATGGCGTAGCCCGGGCCCGGGTACGGAGTCCGGTTTGGGAACGGGCTGTAGTTGTTGAACTGGTGGTTGGTGAAGGCGTGTTCCTGTGAGTTGGGCTGATACGAGTCCATCATGCCGCCCGGCTGCACGGCCGACCCCGCTGCCGCTGCCATGCCAGGGCTTTGTTGTCCGCCATGTTGATGAAAAGGGAGCCGGCCGTAATGCTGACTGTAACCGTAGGAAGGTGGAGGAAACGCCGACGAGTGCTGATGTGCCATCCCCGGGTGGTTATTCCCGTCCGGTGCCCCTGAATCATTCTGATTATTGTTGTTATTCACCCTGGACGGATTCCCGTTGCCGTTCTTCATCTCAGGATCCCCTCCTCCCCCCGCATTTCCAGCATCGGCCCCGTCCTGCAGGTCCTTCTGACCCGGGGATCCACTCTCGGATCCCGGTTCCTTATTTTCCTGCTGCTTCTCCCCCGGTACCGGCTCCTCCTGCGGGTCCCGATCCGGTTTTTTCAGTTCGGAAGGCGGACTGGTGTTGAGAGTGGCGGCGCTGGCGACCTGAGCGGCCATGATATCCCCCTCTCTCTCTCTCTTTCACGGCGACTCAGTCACAATCACACACTGAATAGCATTGAATATAAATACAATTTTATAACAATTTACCCGCTTCTCGGCTCATTCCCCCAAGAACCGGACAGAATCCGGTTCCCACTCTCCTTTCCGCGTGAAATTGTTGGCTACGGAAAAATATAAATACAATCCCGGGGACGATTTCCACCGACACGGAATTTGAAGGGGGTTCTGTTACAGCGCGAGACTGAGAGCGAGGAACTGATCAAACCAGCACGAGGCTCCGTGAGATACAGCCATTTTACCGAGGCGCGCGGTGAGACGCAAAACACGGTGCGCGCGCCGGGAGGGCAGGGAGCTGGACTGCGGGAGCGCTCCAAAGGCACCAGTGACTTTTATCGCTTGTGAAAGCAGCGACGGTGCCTTTTTCAGACTGATCAGGAAGTCTTTAAATAAATGCACCTCGTGACTTCTATTAAATAAATATAATAAGACGAAAAACGACAATTGGGAAAGATTTTGTTTTCAAATAAAAAAATAATAAATTTATATATTGTATAATATATCCTAGCATTTATATTATTTAACTCATTTTTTCAACTATTTCTAAAGACTTCGTGCATTTGCAGAGGGATTTGTGAACCATTCATCAACACAAGTGGGAGGGAAACTGTCTCTGAGCAGCAGCGCATTTCCATGCCTGTGCTGTGAGGAAATGAAAGGCATGAGCTTGTCAGCAGAAGGCTAGAGGCTGTGGAGGGCAAAAAAGAATGGAAATACAGGCAGAGCGAGCGAGGAAAAGAGAGAAAAGGGAAGGGGGTGGACTTAACCAGTCAGCAAGCAGGAAGTGAGAACGAAAAAAGACAGAAGGAAGGAGACGGAAAAAACCAAACCGAATAAGCTATATAGACAGCTAGAATTAACAACGCATATTCTGCTGAGGATAGTCTCAAATGTTCTAATTGTGATTTGAATGCAAGGCCAGAACACTTTAAGTCATTTTATGAAACTGTAAAAGAAATAACTACACCAGAATAAACCACCTTCAGCGCTCCTCCCACCCTCGCTCCCTCCCATCTCGCGTTCCTCTCTCCCCATCCCCCTCTACCCATTCTCGCTGCTCGCCCGCCCCGCTCTAACAGCAGCTTCACCGGTTGCAGAAGCACCACAACTTCTGAGCGTGGGGGATGGGCGGCGCCAGAGCAGCCTGCTCACAATGCAGGGCGACGCTAGCCGGCCCGACCTTGCCTGGTGCGAGAAAGGGGATCCCCTCCAGCTTAACTGTACGCCGAGTACATGCTCGCAGGGGTACCGTGGAAAGACTCTGGAATAGGGACTGATTGTTCTTGTTCAAAAGGTTGTAGCTGCTGCTCTGTAATGCATGTGCAGTGTGCTATTTAAGCAGAATGAGGGAGTTGCTTTAGCTGTCATCGCAAGTGTTCCTGTTCTTTTTGTATTACCTCTATTAATAACGATAACAAATAATTTCTCAGATTTTGGCTACTTCGCTATCTGTGTCATTTTGCATTTTATACAATCTGTATATTTTAAGACTGATTAGGTGCAAATATTTTAGTGTATTTGACAAATGTGGCAGGAAAAATAACATACAGGAAATGAACATAAAACCAATTGGAAAATTATTGGGTAGAAATAGGAAATATTTTATTGACTCATTTTCATATTAAAAACATGAATTTTGTGGAGTACAACACCTCACGGCACTGCAATCTGCGACCTTCAGGGATGTAGGTTGGGCTCCTGTCTTTGCTTTGTATGTGTTTGGAGTTTACATGTTCTCACCATGTTTGTGTGGGTTTCATCTGGTGCCCTGTCTTCTTCCCACTGTCCAAAAACACACGGTTTAAGTGAACTGTAAGGTGACTCTAACATGCCTGGAGTATGCGGCTGGTAGCCCACACCTCTTGGGATAGCCTCAGCAATCCTGCACCAGATTAGTGGTTAGGCCTATGGAAAATCGATGGATGGCAAGGTTTATATTTTCACCTTACAAATTTAGCACTCAGCCACTTATTAAACTTTTCATTCAAGTGAGCTTAATTTGCGTCGATTTTATTTGGGTCGGGTGACTCTGTCAGTCTTGTGACGGCAATTACAGGGTGCTTAGCTCGTTCGCTACGGCCCGCCTCCTCATGCATCGGCGGTGATGCAGAACCTTGGCTTGAAAGTTGATTGCGCCACAGTTTCCATGGTGGCAGCCCTGAAACATTACCAAAAAATAAAACAATAGATACTTTCCGATACAAACACTAAACATTTTCTGAAAGCAACTCCAGCACTTCTGCGATGGCAAACATTAATAGAGTCATGAACACCCAACCAAAAGCTCAAACTCAAATTGTAAAATGGAAAAAATGCATATAAGCCATGTTCTTGAAAAATCTCGACTACAGAAATGATAAATAAATAACGCGTAGGGAGTTCCCAAGCCATTCCTAATACTTGATGCTTCTATGAAAAGTTCACAGATATGATTTTTTAAATCTTTTCCTTTAGGTCCTACTCTATTCTTTTTTTCCATTCACAGCCCTAATACAAGGGTACTTTGAGCACTGAATCACCTTCAAGGTACAGATCAGTTCTTCCCCCACAAATCATAGCTTTCATTGACAAAAACACTGTGCAGCAGAGAAATACAAAAAAGAGGTGAATTTATCTTCATTTATTTGATGTTTGGCCTATACTTGGTGGGAAATGCTTGAGATGCACCATCTAGCCTATTTATGTGGAAAGTGGGGGGGAGGCCCCAGTAATCTCTGAACATTGATAATAAGCAGGAGAACCATGTCAATGGAGAGGAAGTATAAACGATAGCAGGTTAGTATCCATAAAGTGATTGGGTGCTAGCTAATGTGGATTTAATCCTCCCTGTCAAGGGCGTAGGCTGGATTTCAACAGCCCCAAAGCCCCCGTCCTCAAACACAAACAGATCCATACCAAAATTTACACCCTTGCCTCCCGTTAGTGTTCACAGAGTGGTATGTTAAACTAGTCCCACTCTATATCTGATTTTGGCCTTAAATTAAGAACACCTTAATGGAAGCCTTCAGCATTCATTTTTGTTTACCTGGCTTGTCCAGTCAAAAAAGAAAAAAACGCTTTTGCTGAGCCCTGCTACAGTCCTCCAAAAATTATTGTAGCATTTGAATTTTATTTTATGTTTGATTTGTGTTTGATTTTTTTTATATATTATTGCAGAAAAAATAAGACCTCGGGAAATTATTTCCCCAGTAAAAAAAAAACATCCTACAATAATGTGTGCTTTATAAAAGCCAAGAGAACATAATGGAGTGTAAACGCAAAAGCACCGCAGAGTGCATGGATAGGCGAGGAAGCTTTTTCCTTAAGTCAAAACAACAGTTTAATGTGGGGCAACCTGAAGGATCAATCTTGGGGAAACTTCAAAACGTTTGAAAATTGGCTTCTGAAGTCAAGCTTTTGCGGCAATTGTGACAAGGATGCTGGTGATCCTTTGTTAACGGTGCCTTTTATTGGCATTCAGATGAAGGAAAGGACACAGAAGGTATGCTGTATTTTTTTTAACCCCTCTTTTTCCATTTTCAGTTCTAAGCGTCACAGGACATCAATGAATTGTAAAGGCACTTTCAGCTAGGCTGTATGTGAAATGTGATTTTTGTACACAGCATATAATATCACTTATACCTGAGACATTTTATTAGACACAAGCTTCACAAAAATAGTTGAAACACAACATAGGGAGCTGAACAGACTTGCTTTGAAATTAACCAGGACTGTAATTATAATTTCAAAGAAGTAACTAATGCATAGATAATCCATTCATGCTGGCAGCTTCAATCAACTGTTTGTTTTCATGCAGAGCCTGTGGATTCAGGGGGTGGGGGGGTGGGGGGACGCTGGGGTGTTTGAGGCTGATCAGCGGTCACACCAGGTGTCAATAGTAAAATCAGCACCACCTAGTCAGGACGTGTCTGAAAAACTTTGAAACACGATTCTCCCAAGTATAAGTGCCTTGGAATCTGTGTAAAAATAACTCAAAATGGCCTTGAGTGCTGGTCAATATATGACGAACAATGCTTGGTCAATCTGACATTTGGGGGCCAGGCTGGTCCCCCTCTGCTGTTATTTCCATTTCAGCCTAACCACACATTCTTCACCATGTTCACACAAAAACAAACTGAACAATCAGAATTTGGAGCAAAGTAGTCTCAATACCTCTGTAAAATTAATGCAGTACTATGGAGTTTTCTCCTGTGAAGAAAAGACAGATTTTTTTTAGAAATGTTAATTACAATGTTAATTATTTACATGTTAAAATTATGAGTAATTAAAAATATATAAAGAGAAAATGAACTCAAAATAAATCTCTCAGCCACCTTTAGAATAAGCCAACCTATTAAGAGAGGCAGAAAGTTAATTATCTATTGGAATTATTCATTATTAGGTCCAAGAAGGAACACATTTGATGCTAAAAGAGCCAGGGATGGGGATCTGCCCAAAGAGGCGAATCACTGCTTGATAGCCTTACTGATAGCCTTGTCTTCACGTACAAACAGAGACATACAACCAGAGGCACTGTAAAGGGGGGGAGGGGGAGTTAGGACGATTCAAAGGGCCCCTGAGTGCCAGGGGCCCTAGAAATTCATCCATCCATTTTCTGAAACTGCTTATCCTAGTCAGGGCTGTGAGGGTCTGGAGCCTATCCTGGCAAAAGACAGGGAACGATCCAGGACGGGGTGGCAATCTATCACAGTGCACTCTCACGCACCATTCACTCACAAAAGCACACCTATGGACAATTTGGTAAGTCCAATTACCCTCATTATGTTTTTGGGCTGTGAAGAGGGACAGGGTACCTGAGGAAAACCCTATGATGACATGGGGAGAACATGTAAACTCCAAAGATGGAACCATGGTGGAGACTGGAACCTTGGTACCAGAGATGTGAGACAACAGTGCTAGACGCTGCACCACCATGCCTCCCCCAGCCCAAAGAATTCAGAATATAATTTGATTGGTCTTTTTTTGGGGCCCAATATAATATGCTGTCATTGGACCAAAACTCTCTAGCAGCACCCTTGCACAAAACACGCAAATCCAAAGGGACACACAGGCTCGGATCAGTACTTCTATGTCCAGCAGCTTGACAGCCAGCTCTGGAGCGCGCGCACACACACACACGCACAAACACACACACACATACACACACATACACACACACATACACACACACACACGCACATACACACACACACGCACACACATACACACACGCACAAATACACATACACATGCAGAAACACACACACATACACACACACAGCATTTCTAGGGGCAAAACCCTAATCCCAACAATGAGAAACAAAGATTTTTATAAAGCTGAATTTCTCCTTGTGGGGACCGAAAAACGGTCCCCACAATGTCAGTGTTACAGGTTCTTATCACACTGTGGAGACATTGGTCCCGACAATGTAATGTATACCTGGACCACACCCTAATCCCAACAATGACAATCTTAACGCCTACTCAGCCCTAACCTTAACTATAAGTATCCTAACAAAATACAAGGTTTGTGGAATTTATAGGTTTTTTGATTTGACACACACACCCACACATACACACGCACACACACACACACACACACACACACACACACACACACACAGGAAGTAGTGCTCTGGGCACTCTGGTAAAAGTCCCACCAGTCAAAACCAATCATAAAACAATGCATCAAAAATATCAGCATCTGCAATATATTGGAAAATAATAGTTTGTGGCAATCACCCAGTGTTTCCAGAGACAAGGAATGCTTACGAAGAGGACCTTTCTGTGGCCTGGGTGTTGTGACCCTGAAGTGGCTGATAAGTATGGCCTGGCAACAGATACTAACAAAGGTTTTTAATGCCCAGCCTATGTTACTCTGACAAGCAGGCCCTTGAGGTATGAGTAGTTTGAGGTATAAAACACTGCAGAGGTAACATAGCCAGTGCAGCCCAAAGCTGGATCAACATTCGCTTGATATGTAAGCATATATTTCTTTCCACTAGCATACTGAGTCAGAGCCAGGCCATAGGTAGTTGGTTACTACCTTTGCGTGCATGCTGAGAAGAAGTATTCAGGTCTATGTGTGATTGGCAGAATTTGTCCTGGTGAAACTGACAGCTATGTCTGGATTTTGAATACTTTGTCTGAACTACACATCTGAATCAGAAGTGACCGCTTATTCACGGGTTAGACAAAGCCAGACATAACCGTGACCCCTTCCTTTATTTTCATTGGTTATGGAGACACAACGATAAATAGTTTGTGAACGCACTCTTTCAGCAAACAGCACGGCAAGCCTGAGCGTCACAGACAAGTCTTAGTTGGTCACACACTTTCAGGGACACAGCTCTGATGAGAGAGAGGGAGAGAGAGAGAGGGAGAGGGGAGAGAGAGGGAGAGAGAGAGGGGGAGAGAGAGAGAGAGGGACGGGGGAGAGAGGGAGACAGAGAGAGAGATACTTGCTACCTCGGAGAAGCTGCTTGCCGTTCCCATGAATAGTTCCTGTTGGCAGGTTACATGGGGTCACTGAGTACTTTGTTCCTCTGTTGACAGACATTTCAACCTGGAAAAAAGAGGGAAAAAAATGACAGGGGCTGCTGCTGTTGCCAGATTTCACAGTCTGGGGCAGGGCTGAGGTGGAAACGCCAGATCAACAGAGGAGGTCAAGGCCAAATCCACTTCCGTATTAAAACCACAATGAAACACACAGATTAGGCAGCTGGACCCAAACTCTTCACATTTACATATTTGTCCCCACCTATGACCAGCCAAAACCGAAATGGACATAAAGTCATAAAGGACGTGAAATGCTATTGTGGTTCATATTCTTACCAGATACATTTTATCCAAAAATACCAATTTGTAACATTTTTACCCAGTTATGCGGCTTTATACTTATTGAGGTGATTTGGCAACTGAGCCCTTCTCAGCAACTTCATAGCTAAAAACTGCAGCATAACTGCTGCCCTTTAAAGTACCTCTGAATTGCACTCCTGCGTGACTGACTCGCCTGCTGTGCACAGACATACTCTTAGCACCATCACACTCTCCATGGCTTACAGAAGCCAGGAAAACATTCCTCCTCGTTACAGTCTACTAGTGTGCTGCGGAATTAAAGATGCACTTTTTATTAATGACACTCCCGGCCAGGCTTGGGAGTACACCCTTCCCCTCTTTGTTATCACCTTGTAATCAACAGTTGTGGTCGGAGAGCTCAGCCTCTTGGTGGACTGGCTGGCGTGTGCCGGCGGTGAAGGAGAGGACCTGCCCTCATGCTTATGCTCATCCAGCCCTCGCGTATCGGCCTGCACCATATCGGCCCATCGGCACTGGGCAGATCCGGCCAGACAAGACAACAGTGATAGGTGGCTCCATCACGCTGCGATTGACCATTGGAGGAAAAACGGCGAGGTCGTGCGACGGCTCAGGGCAGCGTCGAAAAGCTAAGAGGATGTGATAACGCTTTCGTTTTTATTTAGCGTTTTAACTTTTAAAGAGCCAGTGGTTTTAAGTCTAATATAAGCCTCTGTGTAGGCTGAATGGCAGCTTTTTGCATCCTCTTCATTCTGGGTGTGCATGTTTGCACAGTTCAGCCGGTGACAAAGCCATGCGTGCCGTGAAAGAGCAGCCAGGCTGGTTGGGCTCTCTAGGAATGCTCCTTATTCAACCAATCAGTTATTCGCAGCTGCATTGGGACGCACGTAAGCCTGAGTGGATTCGGCAGAGGATGTGCACACTCTGGCCACGCAGATGAATGAGCCTGGGACGGTCCACTGCCACCGGCCTGTTCCCATAAAGAAGAACGGAGCCGATGCTTGAGCGCGTGACTGCGTGTGTGTGTGTGTGTGTGTGCGTGCATGAACCTGAGCAGGGGGATGCTGCAATTCAAGCCAGGCACACAAACTGATGGTTTAGTGGTGCCCAAAAGGCAGCTAGTTCATATCCCAAAGGGGAAACCGACTGAAACATTCATTAAATAGGTTTTGAAGACTGTGAAAAGGTTTTGACTTGGGAATAAACAGTAGTATAAGCTCCAAGACCCCATGGAACCCTGGGATCAATGTTTAGAAAAAGGATGGATGAATGGATGGGTAAAGGATAAACTGAATTATATGAAAAAGGGAAGAAGTGCAGATCAGTATATGTGTGTGACTGTCAGTTGCCTCTCGTCCTGCGCTGTGCCCGGCACCCTCGCCTGCCCCATGGAAAGACCGCACACTTTGGGTAGGAAACATCTACAAAGTCCCCCACCCCACGGCTCCTTCCCCCACCTCCCAGCAGCTAACTGCAAAAACAAACCTGGGGTTTACCATTGTGATACCTCTCTGGGGGGGTTGCAGGGGGGGGGGGAGTGTTGGGGGGCGTGTACGGAGCTCAGTGTTGTTCAGATCTGGGGCTATTGTCCCGCATTGCCTGAAGCAGATTACTGGACAAGAGGTTTACAAGGTCTGGGGGCCACTTTTGAAGACGGCTTTCAAATATGTTCCATTAAAGTAACAGAGAAAGAAATCGGCGCTGGTCTCTTGACAGTAAGTAGTGGTGCCACCCAGGACTTTGCAAAGCACCAGCTTTAGGCTGTGATATCGTCACTCTTTAGCCGCTGCCCTTTGTTAGCCATTCAAGGGGACTTCAGCCAAACACGAAGGACCTTCCCACTCTGTAAGCACTCCCACAGGGGCTAAGCTGCAGCTCATACTGCAGGTAAATAAAAGGGCCGTCGAAGTCAAACTTAAAGTGTAAATGTCCTGTTGGTATTTCTTTTTTGGATTTCGTTGTATTTATGGAAGCATCATCTATGCTTGATTGCTTGTGAATAGTTGCTTGCTTTGTCTTGTGACTCTTTATTGCGGTAAACACAACAATGACAACTTCCTCTCAGCTTCTAGATAAAATGGCATTAATGCCCAATGTTTAAGGTTCAGTATGTCGGTTTAGATGGCAAATAATTCCCGCCTTTGGTGTTTGCGAACAGTAAGACTGCTGCCAGCTGGGGAGTTTGTTTCTGGGATCTGCGGTTACCACTGCACAAATTTTTTGCTGTTCTACTGTAACATTTGCCATGTGACCCTGCTGTAAACCTCACTCGTGATGATCAGCCCCAAGCTGTTTCTATTTAGTGGAGCCCTACAGCAGGAAAACGTCTTCACATATTGAGGTGGAATGGCGCCCTTGCATGCCTGGCAACCCACCGGGTGTTTGCATCTTGTGCGGGTGACCCCCCGTGCTGGGGATGCTACTCTGCTTCATCACCCATGACGCCACCGCCGCCGCTGGCATAGCTCTGTCCGGGTGGGCACTCTTGCTTTTTCAGCAGGATGGCGTTCAGTCCCTGGCACTTGAGTGTGTGACGATTAATGCCACGAGCAGTCGGCACCAGCAGCGTAGCCAGACTGGTCCTGCCCTGGCACTGGGAAAAGAGAGCTTGGCACGGACCCCACAGCCTCAAACCGGGCGGGGGGCCACCAGCAGACAGCGTGTGGCCAGGGCTTCCCCATCCACTCGAGATTTCCCAGAATCCTTCCTGAAAGAGGCATGAGCATAAGCCTAGCTGGTTCGGGGGCCTCCATGTGCTCCTGGGTGTGGTGAGCACTGGGTGCGTTTTCATCCTCCGATGTCAGCGTGACACACAGAGAAGAGAAGCTCACATACTCCTTTGGAGAACACTTATGTCTTTGAATGTTCCCCAGTGAGTTATAATTAAAAACAAATTTCCTTTTTCTGAATTAATGTCTCATAAAACTTTGCTTTTTATAGCCTGATAATATTAAGAATATTAGGAATGACCTAAAAGGATTTGAGAACAAACCGGTAGGCTGTTACGGCATGGTGTGAACGTTAGAAGAAACATTATACACACCAACCCATAAGTCATTTTGAAGAAAAGCTTCTATCAAATAAACGAATAAATGATTATTAATAGAGCAATTAAACCAATTCAGGCAGGATCTTTGCTGCAGAGATGAGGAGTTTCTAGCCATTTCTAGTTCATGTTGTGTTCGGTAATGGGAACACAATCAAAAGCTCTCTAAGTGAAATTTCTTAATTTTATGAGGGGGGAAAAGAGAGAGAGAGACTCAGGATGCCTGTATAAGGTGCTTCCACCGACAGAGAGGGAGAAGGAGAGAGCGGGAGGGAGAACGACAGACAGGGAGAGAGAGCGAGAGAGGCCCAGCAGCCTAGAAAACACAGGAGGCCAGTTATGCAGAAACAGAATTAATGCAAGGCTTGGCTCCCTCTCCCAGCCTCCACACATTTTCCAGTGGAGTCAGAGAGAAAAGCTGGTGTGGATCAGGCAGAGAACGGAATGGAAAGTGGCTACTTGGCAGCCTCATCCCACACCAACATCCCTGAGCTGGGGAAGGGCGAATAGACACAGTTTGCTCTTACTTGTTATAGTCTCCGGGACCTATTTGTCCTTTGCAATCAAATTACTTTGCGTTGAATCACATGAAAAATGATTATCTTATATACTATGGAAATTTATGTATATATGTTTCTTTGTGTATATCTCTTTGGGCTAGACATTTAGAATATTAATCACATACTGTAAAGGCAAACAAGAAAAAAAATACACATACATATATAAATATATATATATACATATGTATATACATATATATTTATATATCTGTATAAATATATAAAAATCTACATATAGATAAACATGTTGTTGTCTGTAGTGGAACATGACTACATTTAAACTTAAATATGGACATAACCCAATAACATGAAGCATTCTGAAATTTTTTTGTCAAATCTGTTAAAAATTCAGTTCAAGTTAAAAATGATTTGTGGAGATTATTTGTACATCTCCATCATAATAAGTGGGTGTGTTAGATAGATACACATAGTGCAACTAGGCTCTGCGAAAAATATACAGATTTATAAGAAATTGAGAAGGGAGCAGATGCAATATTCATAGTCATAGAAAATTTACTAAAGCCCATTTGTGGGATTCTTCTGCTTGGAAGTCGGTTACATAAGAACGCGGCTGTTTGTCAAAGGCATCAGCGGCACTCTGAGCGGCCTGGCGGGGATCCCTGCTTGATAAAAGTGGGTGTTGTTCACATGCGTAGTGTGGTAACGAAGTCCCTTCTCATGCATGGGGCTTTTAAAGCACAGGGAAATCTTGGTCTACCGGCAAAAAATACCAGGCTACTCCAAATATCTCACTCAGGAGGAAAGGACACGTTGCACTCAACCCAGATCCAGCTGTGAAATAACAAAATAGGCCTCTTGCTCTGGGTAAAATTGTGGGCTAGGTATGTAAACAAAATAGTTCCATAAGGTCAGTCTGGTGAGAGGTAAGTGGGCATTAAGGACAGCAGAAATATGCGTGGAGCAGGCAGTAACTAGGGGGCCTTCACCTGTGTGAAAAGGCTTCTTATTCCACCAGCAACACAGCATCGTCATCTGGCCCCCGCGCCCACATTCGAGTTATATGTGGCTCGCATGAGCCAGCAAAAAGCATCACCCCATTGTGGGGTACTTAGTGTCCACAAAACTGGGTGCAGCATTAGCTGGCAAGAGCAGGGGAGCATAGTAGTTTGGGTAAGACAATGGAGATGAAGGGGATGAGAAGAGATGAAAGAGCGATCAAACAAAACTAAAGGATAGGGGGAAGTAAAAGCAGTGAACGAATAAGCTGCAGGGGAAGAGGCAGCCGATCACAGTATGAAATAAAGGTTTGTATACTTCTGTGAATGCTGTCATGTTGCTATACTATTATATATTATCCAACAATGTTATTGCTACAGATAACTTCAGCTGTGGTACGGTTGCACACCTGCCTCCTGGGTTGGGGGTTCGACACTTGCCTCTGTTATGGATGTGTATAGGCTCAATGTTCTCCCTGTGTCGTGTGGATTTTCATCAGATATTCTGGTTTCCTCCCTCAGTCCAAAGACATGCAGTTCGGCTGATTGGTGACTCTAAATAGCCTGTAGTACGTGTGCATATATGATGCAGCTAACCCTAACCAGGATAAGAGGTGAATATGTTTGAAAAACGCTGTAAAACACATTTAAGAACATGCAGATGTGTGTTACCAAAATATAAAGATACCTATAAAACTTTCTTTCTAGAATGTTCCACATTCACAAGGAGGTCTGTGGAACTGGAGAGAATCGAAAAATCCAGTTTGTGCCCTACTGACACAGACTACATAAACTGGGCAGTGAATGGGCCTGATCATTGCCAAGTGCGCTAAGGAGCAGCGAGGGAATTAAGTCGGGTTTGTGGCTTTGGGCTGTCTTTAATGTGGCTGGTTCCTCCCGCCTGCTTGTGAATGAAAACCTAGTGGTGAAGCCTTGACCAGACGCTCAATCTACACCACAATCAGTGACATGCCCATAAACCTGTCCTCCATTATATAACCACAAACAGCTGGGATCTTCCTGGGGCCATTGCACTGTGTCAGACTACAGGTGAATTAGTGATAAAGAAACTGGACTGGAGATCGATACTTACCTTAATTTTTTTTTAAATTAAAAACTCTGATGTGGCAACAAGATAGGCATCACTACAAGGTATTCTGTAAAATTAATAGTTGCGCAAATTGTTAATGTTGATGGCTGACTTTTGGAAATGATCTCGAAAACTGAGACGGTACTGTTTCGTCACCTTACCACTGCTGTCCCTGTGGTGTATCTAAACCTGCTTCATAAAAACTGTTGTAGCAGCATGATAGCGAGGAATGATCACAGGCTTGTTTGAGAACTGAAAGGTCAGACATGAAGGTCCCATGATTCCTACTCTTCATATCCCTCCACTGTGAAGGCGGGGCCATCTAGGGATAGCGCCCCCCCCCCCTCCTTCCCATTTCAAATTGCCCCACTGGAGCTGGGATGGGTACAACACAGTCCCACATATTTTTCACAGGAATCATTCTTATGTTACACGCAATCCATCGATCCATCATTCTGTTAGACAGTAAGGGTGATTATGCATATTCAATGTACAAAACAATGGGGTATTCATTAAGTAACTGATCATCTCTGTGCAGCCGACCCATATTCATACGATTACTTAAAATGACCTTATTTAAGCAATAATATGGTATATGAGGGCATGACAGGTAATAGTTACTGGAAAAACCCTATTACTGGAAGCGAATCATTAAGGGATAAACTTTTAAAACACCTTATCGATTTACAGAATTGAGATACTATACTCGGAATTTAACACAATATGCTACCTGTATACCATTTGCCCATGTGAATCATAATTTCCATTCTATATGTTGTTATATATTGTGCAAGACACCTGCATATTCAAATTCCTTGGCATGCATTAATTAGATTTTATAAGACTAATAACTGGCAGATCTTCCCATAATGTTTCTTCAGTTGTGAAATGTAAAGTATTAAGTTTATTTAATGTATATAAAGTATTATTTGTGATTTTCGCTCACATAAAGATAACTGGCTTCCTGGGACATGACTGGGCAACGTGGCATGATGCAGTGAGACAGTTACGCCATTAAAACCAATTTAAACCATCGAGTAACCCACAGACTTATTAGCATGCGAGCAGGAGGATTTTATGGCTAGTACATTTTAAGGGGATGACAGGACTGGCGGTATGTAGTCTATTTTTTGTTTCGGATTTGGACTTGCTGAGGAATAGACAGGATGCTCTGTGGGCTGCCAGATACGGTAGTATGGGATTACAGTAATCCAGCCTTGAAGAGACAAAAGCAGCATTGAAATTTTTTGGCACTCTTGCTGAAGAAAAAGCATTGTAATTCAGAAATATTTTGGAAGAGATGCCAGCTCAAGAGATATTTATTGTGCATTGGAAGACAACAGTGCCAAGAAACACACAAAGATCTGTAAGCCTGAATTTGATATTTACCCCGCTTGGTTTCTTCTGTGAAGTAATCTATATTAAGAAGAAATTATGTTCAACAAACTGTTTTGCAACTATAGTCTTTCATCCTGATGAACAGAAAACTGGCTGTCTTCCTACTCCAAAAATCTTGGCATAAGTGCATAATAATAAAAAGCAGAAACAGAAGTATGTAAATAGAAATGCTGTGAAAAAAAATACAATTCTACTGGCAGTAAGAATTTATATTACTTTACATTGTCAGGAGGACCTCAAAGCTGTCGTCTTTGATCCCCCCGTGCGATATGAGAATCTTGTAGTTTGACAGAGCTTTGCATATAGTGGCTCTTCACAGTTATGACAAAGCTTTTGAACCTCTCTACAGGTGGCTGAAAATCACTAAGGATGGACAGATCAATTGTATTTGGGGAAAAAAACTGGCGAAGCCTTGTGAGAGTGCAGAGAGAATACGAGTCAACTGCTTGTCCTGAACACATGTTCCAAATGAATTTCCAGAAAGAAAGTAAAAAAAAAGTAAAAAACCGATAAGGAAACATCTATGGAAGAATCTTACCTTGTGAAGAACCAAGATGATGACTCAGCTGATTATGTTTAGAGAACATCTCCTAGTTTTGCTCTACAGGTTAGTTTATACTTTTCAATGAAGTTCAAAAACTGGTTCCGGTTTCCAGTGTGGAATGCCGAGCAAAGCAGCCTTTTGCTGTACAGTCTCACCACTGGCTGCAAGCCTTGCAACATGATTTGAAACTGACATGCAAGGAGAGGTTAGGAAGAGAATTCCAAAGACAGACGGACAATAGTGTACGACAGACCAGTTGTCTGCAAAGCGCAAAACACATTTCAAAGACCATCCTTAATCACCCATTGATCCAAATCTCCACACCAGCTTCCTCACTGGTATCTCCCTTTCAGTGGGATAAGGGGCACTACATATTTTCCTCTGCAAACTCTAAGGGGTATTTCACATATGTCAAATCACATCTGAAATCTAAACATAAAACCCGCAAGACACCCCAGCGTTTCATTAACCCCCGGTCTTGCATTTCTTGTTAGCGACCATTCATATTCTTTCCTGCACCGCAGGCTAACAATGCCAGAACGACCTCCATGCATTTTCCCGGCAGCTAGTAGAAGTGGAATGGCCGAAGAAATTCCACAATTTGGGTTGCCAGAGAAGAGAATCCTAGGGGATTGTACTGGTAACGCAGCGCAAACCGCGCCGAGCTCGTGGGAAGGCGACCGTCTGCAAGCTATCAGGGCTATTCACCTCGAGGTGGTCCAAGATGTCAAGAGCTACCTGCTAACTGTAACAATGCAAAGGAAGATTAATTAACCTGGGAAGACACCAAAAACGCTGTTGGCTGCCTGTTCAAAAAGGATACATCTCATAGCTTCTGATCACCTTCTGCCACATATGTACTTAATAAATTATTGCTGAATTTTGAAAAGACAGAAAAGGCTTGTGGCAAAGCTTATATAACAAATGCCTGCCTTCAGATTATCTGTCTTTGGTGGTACGTCTTCAGGGAATACCACAGTGATTGTTGCAACCTGTCCTATTTTCTGTGTGCAATTTCCTACGATTAATCTACCTATCATGTACCACCTCTTCTGACAAGAGGTACAAGAGGGGGGAATTAAATGTCAAAACTTTTTTGAAAGGCAAGGTGTCATGGCTGATGTTAAATATGACTGCTCAATTGTCTCTAGTGTACTGAGCAGAGGCTTAGTTTTTCACACAGGAAGAGAGGAGATAAGGCAGGAGACGACATGGAGTGGTGATTCTCCATCAAAAACCCAGACTGGGTTAACAGGAAAAAAAACCTTCTAACCACAAGATGAGTTTGGTATTCTCATCTCCATCTACCAAACATTCTAAAGATAGTCTAGACCAAAAATACCCTGAAAAATCTCCTGTTCTTGTATTTCTACCTGACTATAGGTAGGAATTCATAAACTCTACAGAATTTCTATAAAATACGCAGAGTGTAGATCCAGACTAAATAACCTGCATGCCCCATCGCTGTAGTTCACCGCCCAAACATTGCAGTAAAACGTCGTATCTTATTATAAAACTTTACTTATACCGACTGGGCTGAAACGGTTTGCGGATTAAAACGCTACACGCTTTTAATAATACAGTTAAGTATAGCATGTCAGTAGTGGTATTTGAAACATTTTTATCATTATTATTTTACTCATAAGTATAAAACTCTGGTCCGGGTTTTGGTGGCGGCCGGCGCTCCAATATTCTCGCTGTGTTTTCACAGACGCAGCACAAATGCACAGCCTCACTTATTCATCCACAGTAGTGCGCGCGCGCGCGTGTGTGTGTGTGAATCCAAATTAAGTCCTTTCTGTATAAAACTGCGACCCAGCTTTACACTATTAACGGCGCCTCGAAAGGCCGAGAAGCCCATGGACGCCGGCGCGGCTCCCTCGCCCGGTTAGGTTAAAGGGCGCCTGCGCACTAGTTTGCCCGGCCGCGCAGCCTTTTCTCTCGGCGTACAATGCATTCCTGTGTCGCTCCGCGTGTGATGGGGCCGCTGCACTCGCTGTTCCTGGAAACTCCCGCCTGCCTGCGCCCGAACCAACTTAAAGGGAGAGAGAAAGGCGCATTAAAATCCAACTTCCACTTTAAATACCCACAGCCACTTTTCCAAAGAATGCCAAACCTTAACGGCGTATAAGAATATATGCGTCTGTCCGACCAGTTTTACATAATATGTATTTACTGTCTTGACCTTCAGTGTTAAAAAAACCTGCCCTTATGGAAATTACACTAGAATTTTGAAATTGTTTTTGGCCTGCTAGACTGAACTGCATAACCACTTTATCTACTGGTTTGGATTAGAAAAAGATTTACTACTGCTAAGAATAATAATATTTTTAAAATGCAATGGATAGAATATAAGTCAAATAATCACAAGTTTCATGAAATACATTTAAAAAGAAGCTGAATTTACTCATTTTGTCTTAAATGAAGGCCATTGATCTTATCTTCTAACCTTTAAAAGTCTTTCAGATGAATTTTCGGCACCTCTGTCACCTAGTCATATAGGACTCGAGATCATAGTATGAATGTTTTTCAGATAACCAAAAATTTGTGGAATATTACAAATAAAAAGGCGTGAAGTTAATAGCCAGGTAGTTTTGGTAATGAATGACCCAGCACAATTCTGGAAGCTGTATGTGTAGATATTTTGGGAGGTGATGCTACATTGTTCTTGAATTGTTTGTAGTGCTTAATATATGACTGGAGCAATTTATAGTGAGTAGAGCAATCAAAACTACTGAGTCCCATTGAGAGCAGCATCTTGACAATTACAGGTCAGTGTGTTTTATGTGACACCACATGCCCAATATGTGCCTGAAGAAATTCTCTCAGTAAGGTTAGATTTAGTTAAAGAAACATCCCGGCATGAATGCTAAATAATATGCCATATATTTATACTCGTTATAACAGCAAGAGCCTTGCTATTTCAAGGTTTGTTCAGTAAATATATTAACATATATTTACGCACATACAAATATTTTTTTTTCATGTATACGCCGGAAAAATTATTTTTCCCACAGAATCTTTGTTAATAAGTGGCCCACGTCTTTCAGTATTAGGGAATAGAGTCTCTAAAAATATTTATCCTCGTTTGTATTTTAATATGAGGCCTCCTAAGCATAATAATATAAGCTGTTCATTTATTTTTGTGGAAATTTCGCTTTGCGTGAAGGAGAGTTGTGCCTGCAGACACAGAAGCCATTTATCTGGCGGGAATGACTTACCCAGAGACTCCCGGAAACAAGATTCTGCTACCCTTAAGTGACAGTTTATGGTCTCTGATTTGGTTTGGGGAGTGGCACGCCTCCGTTGCCTGGCAACAAAAGTATGCCAAGCCAGAATAAAATAGCCATCTGTTGTGAGGTACTGTAAAACTGAATTATTTTGAGATAATCCTGGAATTCCACAGTAAATAGCATTTAGGAGGTGAAAACAACTACAGCGGTTTTTTCCCAAAATGCTCCATGTCCCATGAGCCTCTTTTAAATTCCACTTTAATTTCTTTTGTCCTTAATTTCTTTTTGTAGTCTGCCTGAATGTTGATCACAGATACAGATGAGGATCGTGAGCTGTAGGTGTGTATGTGCTCATGTGTGCATCTGGTTGCCCTCATTCCGAATTTCCGGACATTTCTAGCCGTGGAAGGGACCAGGAGCCCAGCTAGTGAGCGGTGTGAAAAACGCTGCCTCTGGAGATGCCCCCTCACCACTGCTGGCGTCAAACCCATGGAGAACACAATGCAGACAATCAACTGCCCCCATCAATCTGCATCGTAATGAGGTCTGCAGTACGGCGATGCCTCATTGCCGGTTCTGTTGCATGGAGCATGACACCAAAAATGGTTGATGCCGTGTGATGGCTCACGTTTGGAGACGATCTGCGATCCACTGACATTTTGGCCCCAGTCAACATGCATCACTATTTGTGGAGTTTGAAAGAGTCTCTTTGGTGATCCTTGGGATGGGGGAGAAAGTCAGGTCTTAAATAGTCACCAAGTGGTGGTGTGTGTTGTTATTGATCCACTAGTTAAGAATATTTGAAAACCAAGCCACATAATGCAGAGATTCCGGTTATAGAACAAGGAACATTTAATAGACTTACTTGAAATCCTCCTGTAAATAGCCTTTATATAAACTGTCTCATGATAATTGACTTGCACTGTATTTCCAGTATTGACTCTCCAGCTTGATCTCCTGTTGCTAGCTTTCCCTTCCTTAACCCACTGCACAGACAGACATTCGCACTTTGCAGTGATTTCCACCTGCCTGGCACTTGACATGCAGTGACCTTTGACGTGGTCATCTGTACAGTGCTGCCACCTGCCTGTTCACTGAGGTAACAGTCAGGGAACCTAGAGCAGCAACATTGTAACTAATTAATTTGTTGTTGCACTGATAAATAGAGCTTTACTGTGGATGGAAACTTTTACATCAGTTGGCTGTTTTGATTATTTCTTGTGACATTAACTAAGAGACAGTCTATTCACATTCTGAGTGCATTCGCCATGTGTGCTTGTAAAGATTATATTACATCAACCAATTTATACAAATTTGCAAAGTCAGCATACAACGAAGGAAATGTAATTTCAATATCCTTACATCTCAGGGAATTAACTTCCCTTGGATTTCACGTGTACTTGAAACTAGCGGTGATTTTTCCCCCCCTACTAATTAATTGAGAAAGTTATAGATCACCAGGAATTTTCTAAATATTTAAAGAGAGATGAGACCACCGTTCAGAATGACAGGGAAATATTTTTATATATGACACCAAAAACAGCAAATGTGTTCCAACCAGACATTTATTTTCCTCAATGTCGCTTAATTAAGAATTATTGCATACGTAATAATAGGTGTCTCTGTATCGCCATCTCGTGGCTTAAATGTGGAAGGGCAACTGACAAGTCACATGATTGAACATGGGAAAACTGACACAATTCCTCTTTTTGCGAAATATTTTCATCGATTAGCAACGGGGTAGCAAATCAGCATACACTAAATCACATAAAACAAGAATATGTTTATGTTTATAAAATCTCTCACTTTAAGATTGAAACCAAGGAAAGCACAGGTTACTAAGGGAAATGAAAAAATAAGGTAATGTTAATGCCAGAAAAGTGGCAGGGGTTAGCCTACTAAAGCGCTCGGGTCTTCACAAGTTCGCTGTCTTAAGGTAAATAATAATAATAATAATAATAATAATAATAATAATAATAAACGGAACAGCCACAACGGGCGTGTGAATCTTAAACTTTCAGTACGTACCCTCGACAATTCTCGCAGGAAATGTGTAAAAAGGCAAGGTTTCCATCATTTTCATTGAACCGTTTTTTTGTAGCTAGTCTGTAATTAATATAATTATTTAAAAATTGTGCAAATAAGTTTTACACTGTACTGCGATAAGTGTACAGCGATACATGTAAACCGACGGCCTGTTCAGGGAGACACATTGTCTCGTACCCGCTGAGGCACTTCATGAATGGATGGATGGATGACATAAACAAATAAGTAAAAATATACTTTTATTTTATTCTTATACTGAGTTATATTTATGGCCTGGTTATTTAAATGTGCGTGAAGGTTTAACTTGAAGGGATATTTCAGCCTTTACAAACGTGAAACGTATAGAGTAAACATTATTCTACATTTCCCTATCCATTATTTTTTAATGCATTTCTTTAACGGATAGGGCTGTGAGTATTCTTAGGACAAAAGCACTGAGTGACTGGCAAAAATCACCCCCTTTTTGTTTAGAAAATATTTACTGTATGGAGAAAGTGAGTAAAATGTTCATGTCTATGGAAAAATCTGATCGGAAAAATGAAGACGTCAGTTTATTTGACCACTGGTGTCAGGCATCCCTGTGGACGGTGAATGGGCAGTGAACACAATTTACAGAAGAGACAGTGAGGATTTTTTAAAAATACAAACTATGACAATTTTGAGTGCTGGACAGCAACGCTGAGGTGAGTAAGCGATCGCTTGTCTCCTGGCAGTGATGCTGACTGCCAGAGATCATTCGATAGCCACTGGCTGCCCCCTCTGCCCTCGGGCTGAATGTCAGGGTGGAACAGTTCTTCATGGAGAACACCATTCCCACGGAGAACAACAGACCAAGAAGTGCCTTATAAAACAAATACTCTTCCACACCTGTCTCATATTCAAAATAATAATAAAAAAAATCTGTGTTGTGAAATTCACTCCCATATGTGAGGAAAATATTCTCTCTTTGGACAGAATTCAGATTTCATATGGCCCGGGACGTTTAATAAGGTCATTTTACTATACTTTCTCTCTCTGCCTTATAAATTATACATACCTGAATCCACAGATTCAGCTATTACACTCCATGCACACATAATGCTTGTGTGTGCATGTTTACACAATGCGATTGAAAGTTTATATTGTAACTCTCATGAATAAAATATAATAGCTTTTATTCCATGATGGCTTGATTCTCATTGATATTCATGCATTCGCAGCCTCTATGCTCAATTGGTCCAGGCAATTTACATTTCTCACCCACTGGAGGTGAATTAAAATATCTTCTGGGCGTGTTTTAAATAGTTCCAAAGGTCCTAAATGACCCACGGGCAGGCAGCAGTACGTCTCTTGAAGTTCAATAGTGCACAAGGCACGCGTCTCCTTTCGTGTTCATATTTTGGCTGCTGGGTGTCATATCAATCAACTTTCAATATTATTTTGCCCCTGGCTTTTAGCAGTTTCCATTTTACCGAACGCTGCAAAGCCAATATTACATTGTAATGGAAATGTAATAACGATTTTCCATCATTTCAATTGACCGTAACATGAAAATGGCTCGTCTTTGGCAAAATACCGTGGCGACCAAAATGCCTGAGAATTCATTTTTTCCTCCAACAAAAAGACACGCAAGACTATTTTCACTTGAAGGGTATTTCTTTCTCTAATCTTTCCTTCCCGGGTTATAATTCCTTTTTTCGACTCTCTAAGCTGTAGATTTACATTTTAAACAGCCTTTTTATTGATGAAATCCTTATACGTAATTACATAAAGAATACTTTAGAAATGTTTGTTCCCTCAAGACAAATCACAATGCTTCTGAATTGTATTGTGTGCTATTCATAATTACAAAATAATTAACATTATAGAGAAAGATTTAATTACATTACCTTGAATTCTTGGGAAAAATCTGGAATGCATTATTACTAAACACAAGTCCAGACTGTACCGAGACAGTACAGAAAAAAGAATTCTTTAAATTTTTTTAAAATTCCATCCTTAATGAAAAGATTAGTCAAACTCAGCTATTATTTGCTTTTTTTCTTCACCGGTTCCGTTTTCCTTCCGTTGCTCACGGATATGTAGTTTAGGTAAATATCCGCGAGTGCCGCTGGTTTTGGGTTGGCATCTTATCCAGAGCGCATCCCTGACTTCCTGGGACTGGATCCAGCTTCGCGTAACCCTGCACTAAACAAGCATTTATGAAAAATTGATACATTGGTACCCTTAACATTCTTCTGTATAATTTTGACTGCTACAAATTAAAACGTAACATAAATTTGATGCAGGAGATTAATATTCTGATTACCCTGCAGTGGCCTTTCTGGCAAGCTATAATTTACTAACAAGATGTTGCATTCTTACAAGTACAAGTGTTCGGCCCCCGCCAAACCATTTAGCGACTGTCCTCTGCAACATTCTGTCATACAGTACAATTCACAACCTGCCAACAATCTTGTTATAGCCGATCAATGACCTACACAAATGAATAGAGTTTAATGCACATTGAAGATACATTTTCATACAGAGCAACAATAAGCTTTGAATAAGCTACTGCTAGCATGTGAGCAAAGAAGGAAATCATGCATTCTCCCCAAATTAACCAGCAATAATGCAATTTTACATCCCACGCAATACTCTGAAGGCGTAATAGAATGTTTGTTACAAATTAAGGGAATCAATGGAAACTAAAACAGTGATCATTTCAAGTCTTGCTGCAGGTTGTCTGTGAAATTCAAATTAAAGGCAACAAACACAGTTTATAAATCCTGCCTCCCATCCATGCAGCCACTTACCCTGAACAGGGTTGCAGGGACAATACAGAATTTTCATTTTTCTGTAGACTGTTGCTTCATAATAACAGGCCTATTGTTTCTTCAGTGTTTGGGTTTTATGGCTAATTAGGCAGCATACTGGTAAAGGAATATTTGATCAGAGGGTGTGCAGAGTGTCAGGAACAGTGTCCTCGCTTGCAGATCCCTGTCACAGGGCCGTCAGGGACAGTGTCACTTTCAGTCCAGCAGAAGGCACCAGCAGTGCAGGTGAATAGCATGAAAAAGCTCATCCAGATAAACAGTGGCCGATTCAAGGTGTTAATCTGTCCATCATCCAACTCCACGCATGGCAAAAGACCAGATTAAACCCTGGCCAGGATGCCAGTTCATTGTATGTCCTATACACAAATACACAAGGTACAATTTAGAGAAACCACTTTGCGTAACACTATGCATGTCTTTAGCCTGTAGGGGAAAGCCCAGTAGACTGTCCCATTTTACCGTAATCTACAATTGTATTTTTCTACATTGGTGTATTTAAAAAAAACAATGTTTTTACAACATTGGGTAACGCTTTACATTAGCTGCACCTCCATAATGCATTTATCATGCAGTCATAGAACATTCATAAGCAGAATGGATGCATACCTCATCATTCCAACAGGCCTTAACAACTTTAATGTACAGTAATAAGAACCATTTTATGGTTTTATGATAATAATGTTTGTGATTATCACATAATGTTTGTTATGCATATATATTAAAGCTAAGTGCATTGGAGGGGCATGGACGCCACGACAGATTTAGGGGGCCCAGCACTTTGTAGGGCCCAACGTGACATTTTTTTCAAGGGGCTACAATGTCTAGCTACTCCCCTGATTACAGCTGTTAAGTTATGTTAGGATGTTAAAGTGTACTTACATGCTGCTTATGAATATTCTCTCAATGCATTATGATGGTGCACTGCATGTTCTATGAATGCATTACAAATGCATTATGAAGCTGCAGTAAATGTAAGGAATTACTTTAATGTATTTTACAGTATTTTAATGTGTATTTTTCAGTATTCTGTGTCTCTGTCCACTACGCAACAGCTCTCTGACTTTCCTCAGTGTAAACTTTCATTTTCTCTGGGTATACGAGTCTGTATTCATGAATTATATATAACACGTTGGTTGGATGTAAAATTATTCATGATACCATTCTGTTGTAAAGCGTCAAACAGAGAAATGTTGCATGTTGGCTGATGGACCCCTATGACTTATGGAATCAACCTTAAAAATTAATAGTGATGCTGTGTGATGCACACTCAGGTTTGATTTGAAATGGGGGGCATTGAAGGTCTGACTGCCTCACTACTTCACCAAGTGAACCAAATTCAAGTGATTCACAAGTCACAACAGTGCCCTAATACACCAGTAAAATGTCTGTAAGGACCCTGGGTGTTGGATCTCAGGAAGCCGGATTCTGCTGCTGCTCTGTTACGTTAGTTCCTGTATACAGACCTCTGTTTAAACAAATGAGACCAGCTAAGAAACAGATCATAGTTTTCCTGAAGGAACTACTGCAGCCTGACAGGATGGGATCGAGTGCCCTGGCTGGAATGGCTTTACCATCAGCCGAGTACATCTGCCCCCCCAACTCTCCCACTGTCTAAATCTTACTGCAGCTACGGTTCCTCCATTGTAAACTGTTCACCAATTTCTCAGACACATGCTATTTTATTTCATTGTATGTCTGCATATTTTGAAATGGCAAAACACATTTTATTTCCCCTACTTGCCCTGGGCTGTGCTGCCTGGAGACCCCATAGTATCAAGATATCCTGCCTACTCTCCTGTGTGCGACATCTTCACTACCTGCTCGCCCTTCCGCCTGTGAGGTCTCTCCTGAATGCCCTGCTGCTGTACCGCTGTTCATCCTGCAATCAGAAGCAAAGCCAGCACCTGCCTGCCATCACCTGCCTGCCATCACCTGCCTGCCATCACCTGCCTGCCATCACCTGCATGCCATCACCTGCATGCCATCACCTGCCTGCCAGCACCTGCCTGCCATCACCTGCCTTCCATCACCTTCCTGCCAGCACCTGCCT
Organism: Brienomyrus brachyistius; assembly: GCF_023856365.1. Lineage (NCBI taxonomy): Eukaryota > Metazoa > Chordata > Actinopteri > Osteoglossiformes > Mormyridae > Brienomyrus > Brienomyrus brachyistius. Next base: position 28,339,168 of record NC_064541.1, on the reverse strand, counting down.
GCCATCACCTGCCTTCCATCACCTGCCTGCCATCACCTGCCTGCCAGCACCTGCCTGCCATCACCTGCCTTCCATCACCTGCCTGCCATCACCTGCCTGCCATCACCTGCATGCCATCACCTGCCTGCCATCACCTGCATGCCCCCCACTTTCGGAAATTGGGACAGTGTGAATTGGGACTTTACCATCTCACTCATCTGACTTCCTCTGCTGCCCCCTAGAGGAGGGGTTTCCCCTTTGAGTCCGAATCCTCCCAAGGTTTCTTCCTTCTAGGGAGTTTTTCCTATCCACTGTTGCCTCTGGCTTGCTGACTGGGGGCTTTGGGCGGGGATAATGTAAAGCGTTTTGAGACAATGTAATGTGAAAAATGCACGATACTTATACTGAGTTGAATTGAATTGAATAAAGTTTGAATTTACTTGACTCTGGAAAAAAGCAACTGTTGAGTTGTTACTTTAGCACCATTTAGAATACTGAAAGGATGCTGTATTTTTCTGCAAGGCTTATTTTACCTGTATTTGCATATTGAATGAATTGAATGAATATTATTATTATTATTATGGGTAGGAGAGAGAATAAGAGAAAGCCTAAGTACAGGGCAATACATGGTGGCTAGAGAAATGGGGGTATTGACTAGGGTGACATTAGCAGTCCGTTTGTACCCTGAAGCCCAACACATTCAGCTTCTTTCAGGGTATGAACCATGGCTGCTATTTAATGGACACAGATGCAGTAACATTCTGTTTTCTCAATCAGCAGAGGTGGACATTTCATGTCCAGAAAGTAAAGAACCAAGATTTTGTTTCAACCAACCAGATGAGCATAAAGAGTCACAGTCACAGAGGACTCAACTGGTTGGTTGAAATAAAATCCTGGTTTGGATTTTTACCTTCTGGACCTGAAATGTCTGTGTCTGGTAAGATATTAATATCCTTCAACAGAAACACAACGTTTTGCATAGGGAGCAAAATCGAAAACACAATGTAAACTGAAATACTAAATTAAAAATGGTTACATAACATGCTTTTTACGTCTCAGCACACAGAGAGCAGTTCTCTAGAAATTAAGTGATGCCTGAGGAAGGCTCTGTGCTGGAAATGATCAGAGACAGAATGGAAAGACGGTCCCTTTGATCAACACAGCTTGGTGAAGAATCGCTGCAATGATGCACCTGGCTGGATGAGTACCTGTGCCATAAACCTGCTTCACAGCTAAGTCTCGTTAATGGGAGGAAAACACCTGAGATACATTCAAGCCAGGTGACCCTGTGATGAGGAACCGTCATCCAAGCGTCTCCATGGTCGATCCATCTCTTCTGCCTGGGACAATGGGATTGGCTGCTGTCCCTCCTCCTGTCTATTGTCACCTCCTGCAGGGGGGTCCCGGGACAGGCATCAAAACCTCACACCCCCACCCCCACAGTGCTATGATGCACCCTTCCTCTCTTCCCAAATTTCCCCAGCCAGCACTCATATCTCCTCTCTTCACACCTCCTCAGACAGAACCTGAGCTTGGGGACAGAGGAGAAGTAAAGGAAAATAGCAATTAGCCTGATTGCAAATTGCTTTGACGGGCCTTGTTAGCGCTACAAAGGCTTTCGTTTGAACCTGAATTTGATAGTGGAAGACTATCATTATTTAACAGCCATTTTCTGTCCTATATGAGTCAGACTAGGTAGCACATTGACTCCATAGCACAGCATAGAATGGTAAAATACATGGCCATCGCCATATCAGCAACAACACTACTGCTCTATGTGAACACGCCAATAAGAAGCCTATGATTCAACAATGTTATAACCAAGGTATAACAAAAAAGTTTGTAATCTTGAAAACCTGAAAGGGAAGATGCCAAATTAAGGTACACACTTAGAATTTTTTTTAACTGGATATAGTGCATTATGGTATGGTATATTGCTTGCTTATCAAGTAAATATGAAAATACAGATACTCAAAGATTCATATTATAAGCAAAAGGTAAAGCAGTCTATTTCCCACTGGACGCTGAGTCTGCTGAACACTTCTGATTGGTTCTCATTGTTGATGGGCCTCAGGTTCATTGGTCACTGCTGACCAGAAGCGCAGTTTGTCGGCTATCTCCGAGCCGTTTACAGGGTGCCAGGCCTGTTTCCCCTCATAGCAGGACCTTCCAGGGCTACGCATGTGTGATCTTGGGGGGGGGGGGGGGGGGGGGGGCTTGGGGGGGTTGTCAGTGGTAGCTGATCCTTCCTTCCTTCCTGAGGGAAGCTCAGCTTTTTTTTCTCTCAAAACTTCCCTCTGTCTGTTCACACGTTCAGAGTCTGACCCTGTCCTAAATTCTCTAATCTCTGCTGCTTCTCTCTCATCATTCACAATTTACGACTCTGGCCTGAGTTCCAGTGACATGTTTCCCTTACTCATATTTTAAAAAATGTATCTCTGTTTTACTTTATACTTTGTTTATTTTCTCCCAACTGCACAGACCCTCCTGCCGCTGAACTAGCAAGGTCATAGCTGCCAGCTTACCTGCAGCCTGAAAATCCCACAAATTCATTCTTTGTTCTTTTTTCTCAGGTTCCATAAGAGCTGCATTCATCACAAGATCTTCAGAGCTGACTTTCCTCTGTTGGGGTAATTTTAATAGAATCATCCATGTTAAATTTAAAATGTGGCAGCGACTGACTCCGCAGCAGTTTGCAAAAGCGGGTGTGTATACATTTGAGTTGTAATTGATTCATTTCTATGGGGAGAACTCTGATCCCAACATGACAACCTTAACCCCTAACCAGCCCTAGCCATAACCAGCAACCAAACAAAACACGAGACTTTTGGCATTTTTAGCTTTTTGATTGCATTCATAGATCTTTGTAGGAACCGGAAAAATGTGTCCTCCAGAGCCTATGGGCATAAAGCAGGGTGGCGCACCAACCAATCACAGGGCACACTCACACACCATTCACAACAGCACAGGGTGAACATGCAAACTCCACACACACAGAGCTATGAACCCTAGTCCCAGAGGTGTGAGGCAGCAGTGCCACCATGCAGTCTCAGAATTAAAACGTTTCAAGCTTTAATTGTTTATTATATCTTAGGACCTTGTTTTTTTCAGTATTTTGACAGCTTAATGCACCAATTTTGGAGTAACGTTACACCCCTACTTTCAAAACACTGCACTTCTTTGAGGAACAGTTTTGGGTGCACTGACCCAGTTCCAGTGTGAAGATCATGAAAGATGACTGTCCACTGAGTCAAACTGCCCCGAATGGGACAGCTCAGTGATGTCCCATTGGTATAGGAGATAGGTATAGTTAATGATATAGGAGATAATTTTATATCTGCTGACTAAACAAACAACGTAATTATAAAAACACAGAGTGAAATATGCTGAATGTCTTAAGCACCTACCCAAGAAATATCACACCAGTTAAAAGGAAGATTTTTATTTTCAATTGACTTAAAATTACCATAAAATTAAAAGAAACAATACAGAATCAGAACCTTTATTTGTCAAGTAAAAAAAAAATGAATTTCTTTTGATGTGGGTGGTGGCATGACATGAACAATTAAGCAGGGAATTGAACATATATTCAGGGCATAAGATATAAAAACAATAGAATAAATAAATAGAATAAAAGAAAACCCATATACATATACATATGCATTTTTTAAAATTATTTTTATTATTATTACTTTGTTGAGACGTGCCCCCCAGTATTCAGATGTGCTCATAATGCCCCCCCCCCCAAATATATATATTATAATTATGGCCTTAGTCCGCTCCAATCCTGACTTCATGGCTACAGCCTTGGTATACTACAAGTGAGATGTTTATGGCTACAGGATTGTATACTTTTAATATTGTGTTAAGAATATCACGTATTCATTTATTTGCTGACTTAATGAATCTGAAAATTAAATCATGTTGGGCTTATGCATGTATTTTTATATGTGATTTATTCTGTGTAATGTTTTGCCTTTTATCTGGACCCTGAGTCTGTAATAAAGGTTTGATTGATAAATAACTCGACTGATAAAAAAGTGAGTGATCAAAACGTCTGCTCTTTACATAGCTGCACTCAAGTGCTGGAACTAAAATAAACGGATTGGTGAGAGTGAGAGACAGACGAAGGAGGGAAAGAAGGAGGGAAGAGAGCGAGAGGAGGGAAAGAAAGAGTGGGAGATGAAGGGAAGGTTGGAAAAGGGGTAGTTAGCGTGCCTTTATTATGGAAATGGTAATGAAGCGGGAGAGAGGTGCAGGAACAATGGGAGCTCTGGCGGGGGGACCAACACGGGATAAATGGCTTCCTGTAAGAAGGCCATTTAACCCTCCATTTTACTGGCTAACAAATCACCTCAGTGCCAACTATAAAGGCGCCGTTCCATCAAAGGCTACAGAGAGCGTTCGGACCCAAACAGGCCTCGCAAAGCCTGCAGGCGGCTCTGGGCCAGAGGAACACACAGGTCCCTCAACCTTGGGTCTTGGCTACAGCACTTGTGTAAGTAGGCTAAAGGTCAGAAAAGGCTCACTGATAAAAAGCACCAAATAGAACATGCTAAATTAGGGATAGATTTAGTACGTTTGGCTATTCTACCACAACCTCTGTCATCAACAAGGTATTTTATGTTGTTCATTTTTATTCCATTCTCTGTAAAATCCGTAGTCCACTGACAGTTCCAGGCTGTTCCTGAGAAGGTGGAACCACCAAGTCTGGCACCAACAACTACAGCACGGCCAAAATCACTCCAAGCCACGCAGTAACTGAATCACTTGACCGAGAGTGCTTGCTGCCACACGACTTTCTGTGTCAAAGAACAGTCTGTTTGCTTTAATGAGTAGGTTTACATAATGAAGTGACCATTGAGTAGATATAGTATTGCAAAAGAATCTTAGGCTGTTAGCGAAAATTATGCTGAAATCATCTTCAAGTTGATGTAAAACTATGATATTATGCCTGTTATAGTGTATATTTCAAAACCTTTTGAAATATAGTCACTGAAGTAGCTGTAGTAACTATCCAAGATATCCATGCATTTGCTGGCTCAACCAATATCTTACCATGTTTGACTAATCAATACCTCATCAAATTAATTAACTAATTAAGTAAGTGAGCTGGATGTGACATGAAACAAGTACATTTAACCGCTGGGGTGTCCCTGAGGAGAGGTTTGGGAACTGAAGCGGTGCCCATCTAGCCGTCCAACAAGGTATCAGTAACTTCTGGAGAACAGAAGAAATTCTTCTGCTTTTATTATGTTACTCTTGCAGATAGTCTAATGTTAAACTATGTTTCTTGCCAGAGCAAAGGTGCACTTCCTACCCAGATAAATAGGTTAAACAATGTCTTTGATTTCCTTAGACTTCTTCACAGTACTATATATCAAATTTATAAGCCTATTCAACCAGAAGATAAAAGAATTTCTGCAGCTGTGAGTTACATTCAGAGTTATAAAAAAAGAGTAGATACATCTAGCCAAAAATATTAGCAAATAAATATATTTTGACAGTTGTCTTTAATGGGTTTTTGAAAATTTAAACCATGATATCACCTTTAAATTACACATCTGATTGCTGGTTTCAGCAAGGAAAATATATATATACTATATATGCTATATATGCTATATGTACTATATATACACTATATATACTATATGTACTATATACTATATCTGCTATATGTACTATATATACACTATATATACTATATGTACTATGTATACTATATGTAATATATGTACTATATATACTATATATGCTATATGTACTGTATATACTATATGTAATATATGTATTATATATACTATATATGCTATTCTCTCATTTCATTCAAGCTTTCTTACATGGGCATGACAGTAGGGGGAGCTACAACATGGGATAGTGAGTAGATGTGGTATGTTTGTGTGGCTTGAAGCGGGGGGGGGGGGGGGGCACTTTGGAAGGCTTTGATCTGCTGCAGTGATTGAGTGTTTGTGCACCTGGGCCAGCAGTGCAGGGCCACTGCAGTGGCTGTCTGGGGTTTTGTGGGCATGGGAGGGTTGGGGAGGGCTGCCAGGTCAAGTTTTAACTATAATCTGTGCAATCATGGGATTGCAGGGAAAGAAGCACCGTTTTGACTCCTAGGCCAGCCACTAGACTGCCAGAGGCACCCTACTTCAGTGTGTCACCCTACTTCAGTGGGTCACCCTACTTCAGTGGGTCACCCTACTTCAGTGGGTCACCCTACTTCAGTGGGTCACCTAGCACATCTCAATAAAGCCACTTTGGTTTGCCGTGTACCAGAGCATCTTGCAGCCGTGCCACGCTCCCTGAGGTGCAGAAACAAATTTAATTAATTTATGGAAATAATTAATGAAAAAAACTTGAGAAGTTAATATCTTAATGTTGCTACTTCTACTAATGTCGCTATTTTTTTTACTAATACTGCAATTTATGTTCTCTTTTGGGTATTGGGGTATTTTTATAAAGTTTTTACAGAGCTTGTTCATTTGAATGACTCAGACCGATTCAAGGTGTATAGATGTACATTGGATTTATTCTGGAGTTCATTCGTATCTGTGACCCCCACTACTAGGGCAGTGTTCAGTAATGCTTATAGCCAGAAATACAAAATATAATGTCTATGCTCGAAATGACATTCTGAGGAATTTCAGGTTAAGCTCTTTAGCTAAGGTTGTACTAGTCTTGGTGTTTGGTTTCTTTCCACAGCCACCAAAGCATAAGTAATCCATGACTGAAGGAACTCAGTAATGAGGAAGCCTTTTGTCACCTTACCCGCTATCTGCGGTGAGAGCTCTGTGATTAATCAGTCGTTATCCATGCAAATGTCTGAAGGTTTGATAAGAGGCACCATTACATAAAAGCAGGACTTTATCCTGTTCCATATGCAAGGTGGTCCCCTATGAAGCATGTGATTTACATGGGTATCTCTGGGCAGACAAGGATCTGGTGACACCCCCCCCACACACACACACACACACTCCTCTCCATCCTGAGTTGATGTGGTCTTCCTGTGATCTGTCACCTAAATGGCCCAGAGAATGTCTCCTATGAAATGTTCTACTTCTTATTTACGACAACTAAGACAAATAATGAAATTTTGTAACTAACAAATACTGTATTTCCTGATCTTTTCATTTCTTCACTTTCTTTCCATCCTTCTTGGTCATTGTTTCTCCATTTCCCATCTCACCCCCCCCCCCCCCATGCCCCCCTCTCACCCTGTTCTGTGCTTGACGATCCATCACTTTCTGAAACATGTCAGACATTCCCAGGCAGATGTCTAACTGTAATATGGGAAATTATGAAGATAAGAAATAGTCAATCCAGAGTTTAATTAGTAATCCAATTACAATGGATTTGCACTTCGCCACTTCAATAATGTTGCTAGGAGAAAGAATATCTAAGGGAAAAAAATAAATAAATATGTGGTTATATTTTTTATACTGATAAACACCATGAATCTAAAATACATGGTTAATTGTTGGTAAACTGACAGAATACTGCTGTCCACCCATAGACAGGAAGTCTTGGCAGTTCTCCTCTTTATCTTATTTGGATTATTTTTATTTTTGTTCAGTTGTTCTTAGTGACCAAAAGAATGTAGGTTCAAATAGGAGGAAGAGCCTCAAACACTGTATTTAACTCCACTAGTTGCAGTTTAATAACAAAGTGCCCAGCAGTGCAGTAATGTTGCTTTAAACAGCACTGTATATGACCTTGAGTGAGCGGATCTCTTGGCTTTGCAGCTTATGTAGTGTAATGGTTCATATCCCAGCCATCAAGCAGACAACTCAAGCACGGACATTTACTCAAACCATACTGGGAGCGAAAAACATAGGCCATTGGAGTTCTGTCCTTCGAGGCCTTGGCTGGGAGTGAAACTCAGCCCTGGGTGCTGGGCTCCCCCAGGATGAATCTTGCCAAGACCTGTGGAAATGCCCAGAAGGTGGCCAGTCTGTGTTCTTTGGTTCCTAAGCTCCTGTTGCCAGGTAACCTATGCATGTTACACTAATTATAAATAATAAAAATCACTAAGTGGTTTAAATTACCCTTACTGGTACCAGTTACCTGGATTATGATTCAATTTGGGTCATTATAAAATAACTTTCAAATATCAATTGAAAAATAAATTACACTGACAATCACAAAAGAAACTTTCCACCCTTTTCCCAGACTGCTCTGTTAGACACCTAAAAATGTCCGTACAACTGAAATATAGCGAGACCTTATGATTCAGCAGGACAAATGGTACATTTCCACTTGCTTCCAAGCTGCTGTAAGTACATTTTTGCACAAACCAAACAGATATCATCTCACATATGTTTCTCATTGCTAGCTTTCAATTAAATAACTAGTTATATATTCAAATAACTAGCTATAATTAAATAACTAATATTTTTTCTCTTATATAATTAGGTGGGCTAGTGTCATGTGTCTTGGTGCCTGTGTTTCACAGTTAGATCCTACTGGATTTCTGCATTGCCAGACAGGTCACATGTGACCCACTTCCAGAATTGCAGTGTGCTGTAAGCCCTGGATACATAAAATGCCTCGTTCTGGTAAAAACAAATTCAAGATATTTTACTGGCCTTGTGTGACAAGTACACTGGAAAGTTTACGCATTCAGTCACACTCAAAGAACAAGTAACAGGATACACATAAATAAACTGATGTGCAATTGTGCAGTGACAACAAGTGCCGGACCTCAGAATCTCAGAGATTTTGTCACTGCATTGGAACTTTATGTACTTTTTGGTACTTTGTGTACATTATGGTGTTTTATTTATTTTGTGTACCTTACAGTTCACCATAATGTACACAATAGCTGCCACTATTAGTTTTTATTTTTTTTAACCACTTTTGAGCTGTATCCTGTGATTTATATATTACATACATATGCATGCATATCCTCCAGGAAGACTGCCAGGTGCTAAGTTTGTAGTCTCCATAACAACCTCTGCAACTCTTCTCAACTGTTCTCTTCTCTTCAGCCTCACTTATTACGCTATATATCTAAAAGCAGTAATACAGACCCAGTCACACAATGACTGTAACTACAGCAATCTTATGAAGACAAGCAGTAAAATTTATCAAATCAGTACCGTTTATCGTTTATTTATAGATTTTTCACGCAGCTCCGAAAACATGACTCATACACTCAGTTAATTCATTCAGCTTCCACTCAATTTTAACCATGGACTATATATTTAATAATAATTGACATTGATTCCTGGGGGGAAGTTCTCTTTACATCTCCCCCACTTTGCTCTCTGTAGATGAGCACAAGCTGGCTGCAAAGGGCAGCCCCCCCTTAGCAGTGCCCAAGCAGCTGGGGAGTAGAGGGTCTGACCCAAGAGCCCACAGACGTGCCACAACTGGACTCAAATCACAGGCACTAGGGCTTTACCCACTGAGCCATACATTGCTTGATATTTCTTGATGATAATCTCATTTAAGGTAATGACTTTTAGTCATTTAAGGTAATGACTTTTAGTCATTTGAGGTAATGACTTTTAGTCGTACAATAGTATTTTAAAAATATAGTCAATTTAACAGCTGACATGACATAGTGTTGTTTTCTACAAATGCATTAACACACACACACTCTCCCTCACACACACACACTATCATCGCAATGCATTATATATTATATTGGTAAAAATGCTTTCTATCCACATGAAGAAAAAGCTAAAAATCAAAGACTTTCTCTATTGACCCAGCCCTTAACATAGGAACCACAAACTGAAATGCTTATTCAGGAAAGCTTTACCTTCTGGAGGTCTACCATCCAATGAGGTGCTGGAGCAGCTGGGGACTGAGTAGGGAGTTGGGGGGGGGGGGGTGGTCAGGAGATGTAATGGTTGCTTTCTCACACACTGGTGTCTACTGGGCACAGCTGCAGAAATCCACACCCAGCGACGTTAATCTTACACTGAGAGTGGGAAAGTCAAAGCAGGAATCCTTCAGAAGAAGCACTGTCACGTACCTCCCACTACAAAACTTCCAAATAGGAATTCACTCGCTCCTACATTTAAGGCTGGTAGTCCTGTGAATTTTAAACTTTAAAGCCGTACAAGACATTTCTAATTTTTGGGTAGGAGCATGACAGTCAGTCACTTCAGGCCTCGTCTGTCTATTGTGTGGTAATAAAGTGGCACGTGTTAAGTACAGTGTTCCAGTTTGGCGCCTATGTACATTTTACATTGTTTGTCAGTAAGGTGGAAACGTGTCGTATTCAAGTTCCAGCAGCCACTGCTACTGTGAAATGGTCTCTTCGGATCGTGGATACACCCCTCGGACAGATCGTTTGTTTATTGCTACTCAGGCTGCCACTGTATGCTCTTCCAGTGCTCTTCACGTTCATTCAGGCTCCCACTTTAGGTGTCTCTGATTGCTTCCATCTGTAATGTAGCTCCTCTGGATTTACTTCCTGCTTATGAGATGTTAGATGATAGCCAATATGAAAGGTATATTTCATTCTTGTTTTAAAACTAACCACGGTTCTTATTTGGTATGATGATGGCCATATGATGACGCTTCCTTGACAGTCCACATCTGAGTAATTATTGTTATCGCTGTCTTTAGACTTTCTGTATTGTACTCATGGAGTTCTGGATAAGAATTTTTGCTCAGTGACAATGATACTTTATTAGCCTACATCAAAACATGACTGCTGCATTGTTGAGGCAGAATCCAACTATTGCATAAATTTTGGCATATTTTGCAAATCCAGGATCCTTTTTTTGTAAATACACTGTTTTTGGAAGTATGATTGGTATTGCATCTGTTATATGAAACTGAGACTGAAGATAAATATTTTTTTTTAAATCAAAGATTAAGCACTACAGTCTTATGCATGTCCTTTAAGGTTTACAATTTTGAAATTATTTTACCTAATATACCAAAGTGCGCAACACGGATTAGTTAGAATTAATATTTGATGGGGTTTGACAGGAGACCACTTGATACGATACCGTAGCATGGATCTGAAAGCTGCTACTCTCAGGTTCACTGCTGTTAATATTTCGGAATACAAACTGCAGCTTCACACCATACGGTGAATTTTTCGGATTTCCAGACCAAGCTTGTCCTTGTTTGTTTTGTTTTGAGAAATAATGGGTTCCTTCTTCCTGTCCTGCTTCAGCTTGTTGATTTCTTTTTGTATCACTGTGTCCTTTTCCTTGATTTTTGACAATTTGTCCACAATTGAATCTCCTGCCTCTTTACAAAGGGCTGGCTTACATTTGTTCTATATCCTTTCTGCATTTTTGAATAATTTCAAACATGGTTTTGTGCTCCCTGCATGCCTGTGAACATGCGTCTTTGTATCTGCCATCACATGCCAGCTTGTCACCAGCAGTCTGATCCACATGTCTACAAGTGTGACGCTAAAATGCGATGTCGTGTCAGGATCTTTCAAACAGGCCATATTTAATCGGTGGTTGTGTGATGATCTCCAATGTTTGCAATGCTACTGCATAATGTTAGATGGGTACAGTAATGTTTATATTTGCATAAAATGTTTAACTGGTGCACTAAAGCATTGTTTCCCAACCCAGTCCTTGTGGAACACCGGACAGTCCACTTTTTTGCTTCCTCTCAGCTCTCAGTGCACTTCTACCAGGTATTCGGTGTTCCTGATTGGCTGGGAGTAGGAAGGAGGCAAAAACGTGGACAGTTCGGGGTTCCCCGAGGACTGGGTTTGGAAACACTGCACTAAAGTACTCTTGGGCAATGATGTTGAGACACTTACTCCTATCAATAACAAGATCTTCTTTTTCTTATTATTATTATTATTATGTGACTAACTGATCTTTCGTGAATAAATATTTTGCTGTCATATTTTTATAAGCTTCTGGTTTTGCATTGATCAAACATTACAAATCGACAGCATGATTTCTACATTGCATGAGCTGGCTGCCTATCTTAGATATGAGATCCTCTTTATCTAAATGTGTAGAAGACTTATGCTGTGCTGCATTTACCTCAGAGGTCGGAGGTTGGAGTTGGGAATGATGTCACATCTGAGTTAACTGTGGTCCAATACAACAGGTTGTAAAGCCATTTAGCAATACCAGTGACCTGTTTCATAAAGCAGGATTTCTAGCTTAGCCAGACAACTTGTCGGAATTAAGGCACCCCAGTTTAAATGGGCTTCATACTAATCCAGGTTCATTGTTAGCCATCGTTAGCAATACCAGTTGATAACAACACATAAAAAATACCACAGCAACATGTCTGCAGATAGCAGTTGGTCAAATTTCTGTGTAAGACCAATTGATGACCAATTGATGACCAATTGTGAGCCACAAGTAAAACATAAATGCTAATAAACAGTACAAACTTAAAGCTCTAACTTCTGTTGATATAGGGTGCAGCCATCTTGAATTCTGAACTTGTATAGATTCCTTCGACTTTCAAAGTAGGAATTCCAACTTCAGGTGGACTTCCAGTTGAAATTTCTAACTAGGAATTTCTGAGTTACGAGTTAAATTGGAATGCAACATTATTAGGAGATCATGAGGCCATATGTGGACACCTTCACTGTTTTTTTTTTCACTGAAGTGTCCATGGCTGGAGGCTGACTGGCTACAGTGTGAGGGAATTGGGAATTAGTCCCAAAGCAGCATGGTGTGGCCACTTATGGAGCTTCTACCCTCTAGCCATCAGATTACTATGTACCTATAAGAGAGTTATAACCTAATGCTCGCTCCTTAAATATGCACCATGCACTTCACCCATGTTGCACACCTCTGATTTTTCTTTCTTTCTTTCTTTCTTTCTTTCTTTCTTTCTTTCTTTCTTTCTTTCTTTCTTTCTTTCTCAATAGAGCTTTCTGCTCCTTATTTATCGTATAATTCTGATATTTTTTTCTGTTTTATTGATATTACTATTTTTCATTATGGCAAAGTTGGCCATGGTGTGTGTGTGTGCGCCCTGCGACTGGGATGGCGCCCCGTACTAAGTTACTCTCTGCCTTGAGCCCATAGCTTCCCGAAGGCTGTGAAGCCCCACAAAAATGCATGGAACAAGCGAGTACAGAAAATGGACGGATGGATGGATTTGACCACCTTTCATTTCACTGCAGGTTATACCCTGACTGTATACCTTGCATGTGATAAATAAAAACCCTTGAATGTTCTCCTGCTGCTCCTCACACTTTTGGGGTGAGAGAAAGCCTACCAGATATCTGTCAGGGGACGAGGCTTTAGCACTGCATGCAGTGCCGGGGTGAGCACTCAGCATCAGCTAAATAATAAGCACTCAGGATGGTAGAGTATTAGCATTTCATATGACCGGGGGTGTGAAGTGTTCCTCGGAGATCTAAGCCTAACTCATCAGGGAGGAATGCTTGGTGTAAGTAATTAACATGGGGAAACCAGGACATTGGGAGATACAACTGAAATCTAAGGTCTGGCCCAAAAAAAAAAACACACTTTAGAAATCCAGTATAATCCAGTAATCTCTCTGATGTTGGCCCAGCTATCGCATGCATAGACTGTAGAGTCTGCCTCTTTCGAACATGACAAATAAGAAAATAACAGGAACTTTCACCTGCATTAGTGTTTCTACCAACAAGTAACATCCTCCCCAGGAAATGCGTACAGCAGCAGGCTACCACACTGTCCCAAGCACTGGTAAGGGGGCAGCTGTGCCACCACACTGCCCTGTCTTCGTGTACTTTAAACTTTTTCAACAATATATTGTTGTGTCCAGTAACTCAGTCCCGAATGTGTTAAAGAAACATTTCTAACTTATTGTCATGGGAAGTTCAAACTGTTTATGTGACCGTATGTGTGTGTGATGGGGTTGGCAATTATGTTTACCCTAATGGCCAATTACAGTTCTCCGGTTATTCTTCTTTGTGTTACCTTCAAAGGAGGCTGGGGGCAGGCAATTAGAGAGGTGAGTTTGGATTTCCTGAACCTGAAACAGAGGCATAGCCGCGAGAGACGTGTCTGAGTGCCCAATCCACATTTAAGGAAGGGGAGGGGTAGAACCACTGGAAAGCTTTTTGGGGGGGGGGGGATAGCTCTGTGTCTGTGTGTCTTTGAGGAGGGGTTTATTCGCAGTTTCACTGAGGATCTTCTGGGTTCCTCAGCTCAAACGTGCCCTTTTGCTCCTTCACACTCTGACCATAAGCTAATAAAATGACATTAAAATACAACAGCAGCAACTTCAATAGAAACCAGGCTCCACCGAAACAACCACATAGTCACGCCAAGGAATAAACACAGAAAAGGGTGCCTTTCAAATCGTGGCACAACATCTGTAATTAGGTTCATCTTAAATTTAAACTTTTTCCTCCCATTTGACTCATGGCAGGGATTGATCATTCCTGAAAACAATTTGAAGGAAGCTTTAAAAATTGATTTAAAAAACTGAGTAACGTGAGACAGCAGCAGCCAGGAGAGAATTACAGGCTGCTGGGATTTACGGCCCAAACGTTGAGAGTGTTAGCCTTAGCGCGCTACTGCGGTAACCAGCAGAAAGTCAGGTTGGTTGTTAGGTAAACATGAGCCCTGAGTTTGGGATTCATTAACAAAGCAAATGTAAGTGAATGCAAAGCTAATATGAAAAGTACAAGAAAGGCAAATAACAATCTCAGGCAGTAGATTCACTGCCAAAGATACTTATTTCATGTTCATATTTGTCTACACATTGTTTGCACTGATGTGTTTAAAACTGAGCTGGTGTTTCTGATCTAAACAGGAAAATTTGCAAATATTACACTTTAATAGTGAGCAAACTGCAGATTCCTCACTCTGAAGGCAGTGAGGAGATAGTTTAAGGTTAACAAACACAACCAAAATCACAAAGAATGAGACGTGTGATACGGTGATACCAAAACCATCCCCATGCCCCTTATTAGGACGCAGGGTTTCCGAGCAGCTGAGGGCTCTGTCTGGCTGCCATACCGAGACAGCGGCTGTTTGCCACGAGCCTCCCCCGCTGTGGACTCTCCCCCACTTCCCGGAGCTGATTCGTTCCCTTCTTTTTGTTTACTCATTTAGGCCAGAGTAGTCCACTGGAAAATATGCTACATCTAATAACAGCCCCCTTTGTGAAATACCAGACCTCTGTAATATTTTGCACCTAAGTGTCTATATGCTGCAGCCTGAGAGAAGCAGCCAAGCTGAACTCTCCCAAAACCAGAAATACTGTGGAGAGTGAGGGAGGTGGCATCCTATGCTGTGCGCGAATCTATATACTACACAGAGTGAGTGAGGAGGTATCCTGTACTGTGCGCTAATCTGCATACTACACAGAGTGAGCAAGGAGGCATCCTGTGCTGTGTGCAAATCTACATACTACACAGAGTGAGTGAGGAGGTATCCTGTACTGTGCGCTAATCTGCATACTACACAGAGTGAGTGAGGAGGCATCCTGTGCTGTATGCTAATCTGCATACTATAACAGAGTGAGCGAGGAGGTATCCTGTACTGTGCGCTAATTTGCATACTACACAGAGTGAGTGAGGAGGTATCCTGTACTGTGCTCTAATCTGCATACTACACAGAGTGAGCAGGGAGGCATCTTGTGCTGTGTGCTAATCTGCAGTCAGGAAATCAGTTCTGAAGTTTAACCCAAACTCTGAATGTTATTTTCTCAAAATCGATTAATTTGTTTTGGTGCCTACTTGAAGTACAACAATGTCAAGTATGATTGAATGCCATTATAACTTTGGTTTACTAGTAATGACTTTTATAGACATCTGTAATTCATCAGCAACAAAACACAAATATATTAATAATTACTGGGACCGTTAAATACTTATTTTTACCACAGTACAGCTCAATATATTCTGAAAATTCTTCATTTTAAATATCACATAATCTAGAATGTAATATCGCCTTAAGACAGTCTTTATTAAGAGTTTAATTTCTTGATATTTTGCTTGAGTTATGCGACAGTCTGAAGCCTAGAAATGACATCAGCTAAGGCTAAATGAATATCATTGTCACATAGAAAAATATTGCTACAAAATGGCAGATTTTTCCCATCTGTCATCCAATATGTGGTGCCCATCTCTGGTCTACGATATTAACTTAAATGACGTTTGACTCTGTGGGAGACGAGGACATGGGTGGGGAATGTCCCCTGTAAGCAGCCGACGTCAGCTCGTTTCGGGCTTCAAAACAAAAAGAGGCTGTACGTGCCGTATAAAAGCAGATCACTGCTACCTTTCCGGGATGTAAAGGTGTGAGAAGCTTCTTTTTACAGCCCCTTGCAGTGGAGGCGCAGGAAATGCGTCGTTAAAGCCAGTCATGCCTCATGGTTCATCAAAAAAAGTTTAAGAAGACAGAAAAGGGGGAAAAACATTGCATTTTGTTCCCAAATCAAGAAGTCATTAAGGTGCTTGCATGCACAGAACTAATTTCAGTCCATATTTAAACAAAGGTTCTCCTGTCAAAAGATGTGTACGCCAGCACAGGGGCGAGCAGTTGGTGTTGCCCTTTACTAGACAGACCACAGCCCCGTGTGCCTTTTCTGAAATCTGTGGTTCTGTCTTCTACTTAATTCTTCTGACCCATTCAGAAGCCGTGAGACTCTTTGTTTGAAGGTTGTTAATGTGACTAGACCTAGAAATAAAATGGTATGGGACACTGACAAACATGAATCTCAAATTTGGTGGCACTGATTTATGTGAAATACAGATTCATTTCTGTTGTTTTTTTTAAGATTATAGGTGTTTAACAATAATTTTACACAAAAAAAGTAATTATAAGTAATTATGTCTATTTAGGGAAACATGAGATCTATCATTTTAATTCATATTAAAATTGTGTGTAACTGCTCAACAGAACATAACGTTTATTGTCAAATCACATTTTCGATTCTTAAATAAAAAAACAAAGGCCATAAAATTCTTAGGTTGAGCTGTACGTGTATTGAAATTAACGAATTTTACATCATAAGATGTAAAAAAAAATCTAATTATGGGGAAACGTCATGACAAAGATTCTTCAATATTTCAGTATTGGATACACAGCACTGTTTCCAATAGTTCGCAGACAGGAGCGAATCCCTGTTCGTCTATTGAACGACGCTCAGGGTTTTTTTTCCAGTAACGTGTGTCGGTTTTCCAAAAGAAACAGCACATGACCCGGACAGAAGTACACTCGTTTAAAATAAATTAATTGTTGTGACCTTTTACAATGTAGGTTGCTTGATATATGTTATAATTATATTTTTCTTTTTCAATTTACATGGCTAAACAAGTCAATCAGCATTCAACAATCGTGAAATAAGAAATTACTTTTTTTGGCTATCTATCAAGGACTGTCGGTTGATAATAGTTATCATATAATCGGTGTTTCTGAGAATGGCATCTATTTAAATCTCTTTAAGTATCTGGTCATTACCAAAAGTAACGGTTTGGTCGACATGAGTCAACAAAACGTAGGGGGGGTCCACTCTTTACAGGTCGACCACCCATGTGATGGGGCGGGGCCTATAGCTGTAGGCCCCGCCCATTTTACACACGTGGATCTCGAGTGGGCCTTTAAACACGCACTAACCGCTGAAGTGGAGTGATTACTGCCAGTCGAGGATTGTTCAACTGTTCCAACGAACCTGTTTCAGTCCGCATACGAGATGAGTTCCTCCAGTACCGATCAATGCATCGACCATCTCCTAAGTGCGGTGGAGAGCGAATTTCAGAAGGGCAGCGAGAAGGGCGACGCTTCGGAGAGGGATATTAAACTGGGCCTAGAAGAT
Source organism: Brienomyrus brachyistius (assembly GCF_023856365.1). NCBI lineage: Eukaryota > Metazoa > Chordata > Actinopteri > Osteoglossiformes > Mormyridae > Brienomyrus > Brienomyrus brachyistius. Next base: position 28,321,468 of record NC_064541.1, on the reverse strand, counting down.
GGGGAGCTGTGGACAAAATTTAAAGAATTGACCAACGAAATGATCGTGACTAAGACTGGCAGGTAGGTTTCTGATTTCTCCAGGGACAGCTGTACAGTTACAATGTGCTGATATTAACTTATTAAGCGTTCTGTAAATCACTTTAACATGTAGTATTTAAAGTTAGAGAACAAATAGATTGATTCCACTGGAATAAGAAGTTGTAACGAATTTAAGCCTAGCATAATTCACATAACTTCCCAGATAGAAGTCATATGTTGAAATGACATTGATTCTATAGCAGACAAAAAGGCTGAAACAACGTTGATCTTCAATGTTTTACTTTATATCAACATTGAATCAAGGTTTTGCCACCATCAATTTTTCAATATTGAAAATCTGACCAAAAATCAGTTCAGTTTCAACGCTGATAAATTATCACTGACCATAATTCAACGTATTTAACTATAATTCAGCGTTGAAACAATAACGTGATGTTATCTGTGTAATCTGTAAATGTTTAAGAATCAGATATAATAATTGAGTTAAATATTATAGCGTTACATCCTTTGCATAAACTGTTCTGTAATTGAAAGTCATATAGCACGTAAAATTTTTGATAATCACTTAGTATTGTAACTTCTGTAATTCATTCACATGTTATCTTATTTTCAGGCGCATGTTCCCCGTGCTTAGAGTAAATGTGTCTGGCCTTGATCCCAATGCGATGTATTCCGTCCTGCTGGATTTCGTGGCGGCCGACAGCAATCGGTGGAAATATGTTAACGGAGAGTGGGTTCCAGGAGGAAAACCCGAACCCCAGAGTCCGAGCTGCGTCTACATCCACCCAGACTCACCCAATTTCGGAGCGCACTGGATGAAAGCTCCTGTCTCCTTCAGCAAAGTCAAATTGTCTAATAAACTCAACGGGGGAGGACAGGTAAGGCGGTTGTATTTGTTTACATCCTGCCGTGACCTTTGTGTTATATGCGACGTGCGCATTTATATGCTAATTGACATTACAGCTAGTAGGCGGTGAGTCTCATTCATACTCTTTCGACGGGCTTTACTGAAGCCGCAAGTCGAAGCTCCTCATTGATCGGATTGTAATCAGACGGGATTGGATAGATATCGGTTTCCTAAATATAACTTTTTAATTATGATATTTGAAACAAATTATTTTAAAAGATAACGTGACGTTTTGCCCACCACGGTCAGTAATAATTATCACACCGTAACGCGTGCCTGTGCCTCGTTTGTCAGATAATGCTGAACTCCTTGCACAAGTACGAGCCCCGCATCCACATCGTGAAAGTCGGGGGGATTCAGAAGATGATCAGTAGTCAATCATTTCCCGAGACGCAGTTCATCGCAGTCACTGCTTATCAGAACGAGGAGGTGAGTGTTGCCTTAGATTTTTCACTTCACTTGGCAGAACTAAGACATTATCTTCCTAAGGGTTCAAACAAAGTTTTTGACTTTCTCTGCAACTTTCTCCAAGATCACAGCACTGAAGATCAAGCACAACCCATTTGCTAAAGCTTTCCTGGATGCTAAGGAGAGGTGAGACATACTTTAATTGCCCAGAGGACCTCATGCTAAATGAGCACCACCTTCCTCTCACAATTCAGCTTAAACTTCTGCTTAGGAGGACGGTCATAGCACACTTATCTGTTTTGCTGCCATGGTGGAAGCGAGTGGACTAACTTATGCGTTTTATGTGCCTTGATTGACAGAAGTGACCACAAGGATGTGTCTGAGCACAGCGGCGATAGTCAGCAGTCTGGATACTCACAGCGTAAGCTGCCACATGACCTGCGTGCCCCTCCCCCCCCCACCCTGGAGACACTCCTCAGAGCTATAAAACCACTCGCACTTCTCTCATGTTCAGGCGAAGTAGTCCATGGTTGATCAACTTTCAGAAATTATTCTGCATAAGTATATTAAATGTCTTTTTTGGTGGACTTGCATGTAATGCTTTAGCATGTCGGGCAGCTTGGGGCAGTTGTAGATGACCCAGGTACCCTGCTGCTGTCGTGTGTTTGGCGTGTGCTGCAGACCCCTGTGCCTTAGTGAAATTCAAACCTGCCCCCCACTCCCCATTATTAACAGCTTTGTTTTTGCCTTGCAGTCAGTGGCTGGTTTCTGTCTGGAAACGGCTCCATCTGCCCCAGTAGCAGCCCTCCTCAGTTCAGCGGTGGCCCCCTCCCTTCTGGCTCCTACTGTGAGCGCTACTCTGGCCTGCGGGCCCAGCGGGCCTCCCCCTACCCCAGTCATTACTCTCACCGCAACACCAGCACCAGTAAGGGCCCTTTCGCCTTTCCTCTGTTGGTGCTCGCATTTTGCTCGCTGATTGTCAGCCGGGATAAACGGCAAATTGTGCACTTAGCCTGGTCCATATCGCCAGCTCCTTTTTTTTTTTTTTTTTTCTTTCGGTTATTAGTTATCTATTATTCGTTATAATACGGTTCCTTCTATTCAGCTGAATGCTAAAATGGTGATGAGAAATGTGGGCTAACCCCTACCAGGAGTTTGGTGTTCTTGATTGGCAGGCAGCTGGGAGAGAGCAAAAATGTGGACTGTCTGGGGGGTCCCCAGTGGACTGGGTTGGGAAACAAGGATTTAGATGATTTTGGATTTAATGCCACTCTAGGCCTAACTGAAAATAAGTATGTAGTAGGTGTTCTCTGTTAATCAGAAAAAGCTTTATTGATCCCAGGAGGACAATTGTTCATAATAATATTATTATTATTATTATTATTATTATTATTATTATTATTATTATTATTATTATTATTATCAACAACAACAATAATAATAATTATTATTATTATTAATCCTGCTACAATTAGACACCATTGTACACGATGAACACTATATAACTGGATGGAAAAAATATCACAAACAAATTTAAATACAATAAACAAAAATATAAAGGATAGAATAGATATCAAACTATAATATAAACTTTTGCTTTAGCATATTATAATTATTAATACAGATAAAGCATTGACTGAAATGGACTGTACAACAAACTCAGCCAAACGTCTTGTCTTTCCAGACAACTACATGGACAACGGCTCTACAAGCCTGTCTCCCCATGACGCCTGGCCCCCCCTGCAGATCCCCAACTCGGCCCCAATGGGCCCCCTGCCCCACACTGCCAATCCCACCACCAACGCCAGGTGAGAGTCGCCCCCCTTGCCTGCCAGGTGGCCTTAGGATGCAGGCCGATCGGTCGAAGCACGGCAAAAATGCCACTTGGTGATTTTGCACATTTATAGACACCTGGAAGCCTGTATGTAAAGTCTGCTGTGTGGCCTGTTTCCAGCCAGTACCCCAGCCTGTGGTCCGTGACTGGGGCGTCCCTGAGCCCCTCGAGCTCCACTGCGGGTGGCCTGACGTCTCAGTTCCTGCGTGGCTCGTCGGTGTCGTATTCTGGCCTGACGGGCTCGTCCCTTCCGGCCTCCTCAGCCCTCGTCCATGTACGACGCGGGACTGGCCGAGGTCGGTGCTGCCGACGCCCAGTTTGAGAGCTCCATCGCCCGACTCACCGCCTCTTGGACCACGCCCGTGGCACAGAGCTACTAAGCCGGCAAACTACGGGCCTTCCCTGGGAGTAATGGCACTTCCTCTCATTGAGCCCGCATGGGTGTGACACGGAGTGTTTTGTCTCTCAGAGGATGCCGCGTGTTTAGCGTGGACAGAGCGGACCTCCACCGCACACCCAGTCCGATCCAGAGTAAGCGGGACGGTCAGCTTCAGCAGGAGGCAGAGTAAGCAGGCTGCCAAAGAAACTGCCGTCTGGGCTCTCAGGCTCCACACACTCTGTCTCCGCAGCTGAAGACTCACTGAGGCCTTATTTGCATCGTGTCGTTCCGGATTACCTTAAACGAAGAGGTACTGCTTTAAATGCTGTGTGATTGGTCAGAGGGGCAGTCATTCTTGTTATCCCTCAAGGATTCCAAGATAGGATCACTGGAAACCCTCCTTAATTTGTGTTTAATAAAAGATGAAACTACTGTAGTTGAAGCTCTAGCCGTGTATGTAAGATTAACACAGATTAATTGATAGGCTTAAGATAAACCTAACTTGTTGTTTCATGAAAGATGTAACATGCCCGGTGGGTGCCAGTCTGAGCAGAGCAGACGTGTCACATTTGTGCAGAAAATCATTGCTTTTTATTCCAAAAGAACAAAACACAGATGTGTGTGTGTATGTATATATTTGTCTGCTTGTACCTGCATTGACCCTCTGTAAACCTTATTTATGTAATTTTAAAAGTAAATTATTTTTTCCTTTCAAAGCATGGTCGAGGTGATCTTTCCTGCTCTGTGTGTGTGTCCCTGCCTCCATCGCTTCACACACCATTTACTGCTTCTTTCAAGGTTTCTTTAAAAAAATAATTGAAAGCATTCCCTTCTGGACTGTCTGACACAAGGGATGCTGGGATGTGTACCATTGAAACAATTCATGAATAAACTTGTCAAATGTTTTTTCCAGTTCCTGTCCATCTATCAGTTTTCTGTTCCACTTCTGGTACTTGTCTCTACCTAATAATAAATGTAGTTTTACTTTTTATTCCAAGAATGCAAATGCTACTAAAGAAATCAGACCCAGTGGCTGCTTGGAAGCTGCTGGGAAGCTGCTGGGTCCCGCCAAAGCCCTGCTCTGTAAATGCTACTGCGCAAGCAGAGCCATAAATATCCCGTCATGTTCACAGAGAATGGGAACAGTGGACGTGAAATGTCTGTGTCTTTAAATGCATATAATATGTTGATGGTGTGTAACCTAATTCCCAAATAATCATTTTAAACTGCCACTAACCTTCCTTTTTGATCAACCACTACAAAGACTTTAGTCAATGTAAATTTTTTTTAATGTTCGTATTAATGCACAGAGCCCAAGTGATCAGATCATTCGTTTATGACTATTACAAAATATGGACAGAGGCAGTACCTGGAGTGATTTTGGCGGGGGTGGTGGGGGGGTTAAAGGCCTTTCTCAGGGCCCCGTTGGCGAGATCACTCTGCAAACCCTGAGATTTAAACAGGCAACCGTCCAGGTTTCCAGTCCCCTCAGCATTTCCAATCACCCCCCCTCCCCCCTCCCAAGGCCCAGGCAGCATGTGCTCAGCAGCAGACCCCAGTAGATGTGCTGCACTATGTACCCAGAACTTCACACATGCAAAGTGCCTGCTCAACCACTGAGCTGTGTCCCCCAAACTAAGAATAAAATGCACATTTTTATTTTTGACTCCTGACATGGTTTTTCAAACGTTTACATAGATTAATTAATCTGGATTATGAGACGCAGATATGGGGAAAATAATGTATGTTATTAGTATAGCAGTGACAGTAGAGATGAATTGGGTATAAGACTTACATTTCAGAACTGCACTGGTGATTGGGATAATAATTGCGCTATTATTAACTGAAATTCACCTGTCATGGTGGTGAGTGGTTCTGTGACAATACACAATAACACAACCAGACAATATAGTTTTTATTTCATTCTGTGGCAGAAGGCCAGTGTTTGGAAATACAAAAGCTAATGCCAATGACCCGAATACAGAAAATTCTATAAATATACTTAGATGCCTAGAATTCTACCTTGGACAGCTTGATTTAGCAATATTCATATTTCTGTTTGTTTTACTCAGAGAGATGAAAGAATCTTCCAGGCTTGCGGAAAGACCGTAAAAAGAGCATCACACTGTCTAGTGAATCTCAGCAAGGAACGGCTGCACAATTAATGTGACGAGATGATGTGTAGAGATTGCCAGCGCAGAAAAGCATGAGGGTCCATGTCAGTGGCACCCCCTTGTCAAAACTAGCAGGAGGGTGTCACACGCCACTTTCAAATTTACAATTTTGCGTCATCAATCCATCCATCTTCCAACAGCTTATCCAAGACGGGGGGGCTGGAGCCTATTCCAGCAGCACAGAGCACACTGCAGCCTGGACGGGACACACAGATGCACTTACTCACACATGTGGGAAATTGCGAGACTCCCATCGGCCTGGCTGTGTGTTTTTGGGTGGGGTGAACATGCTGATACACTTGCACGTCAGTGGCTCTCAGCCCCCCCCCCCCCCCCCCCCCCCCCCCCCCCCCGACCTCGCTCAGGATTAGCAGCAGCCACAGGAAGGGAAGCCAGTAAGGTGCATAAAGATATTTTCGAGTACCCTAAAATAATTCTGGTTTAATTTTTTTGGTCTGTGGATAATGCTTAGCAAAAGCACACCTGGGAAGAGATGGATCAAAGACATATTGTCTCAGATCAAGACTCTTTTTCCTCCATCATCCTTAAACTATATTTCAAATGATCCATTAAAGTATTGCAGCAGGCTCAGTGTGAGAGCTGACAGACTCATGGACATCTTCACGTATCTCAGCCTCTGTGAAGCCTTTAAAGTTCCACACACAGTACACAGTACTGTCCCCAAACCTGGCAGCATTCCAGCAGTTCCACAGGCCTGATTTAGATGCATTTTTTCTACAGATTATACTTTCAGATTCACAGTGATTGAAAACTGATGCTTTTCTTACTTTCTTTTCCAATTTAGTGTCTGTTAATAACAAACTTAGTTAACTTAGTTACTAAAATACACTGTTATTGTCTTGTTATATATGTCAAGCATTATTCATTAAAGACTGAATGACTGGAAAACGAACTAAACAAAAATCATTTAAATCTCTGACAACAGAATAGTAACTTTGGAGTAAGGTAATGGTAATGAATGATGTTGGGGGCGGGGGTGGGTGAAGCATTTTCTTTTTTGCTTGATACCCCCACACACCCTTGCTTCACCTCTGGAATCATCTATAAAATATCCATGTCCATATGTCTAAATCAGTGTTTCAAAAATCAGCAAATGACTCAAATAAGAGATGGGTAGCGCAAGTCTAGAGAGTAAAAATCCAGACCAACATTATGTTTCAACCAACCAGCTGAGTGCTCTGTGGCTCTGTACCCAACTGGTAGGTTGAGACAAAATCGTGGTTTGGACTTTTATTCTCTGGACCAGATTTACCCAACTCTAGGTAAGTTAGGGTAAGTTAAATTACATGATCAGACAGGGTTAATCTCATTATTTCCATTGGAATACGCAAATCAGGTAGTTAAAAATTTGATTTTGGCCAGCAACAGTGATGACTGGTGAAAAAAATTCTTGGTGGGGCTGACGTACCAATAGATTTCCCTTCCTAGTCCAGCCTTCAAATGAACAGTCAGAAAATGACAACAATTTCACAATCATAATTTAATTTCCTTAGTTGGCTGGGTGATATTTATTTCGGGCTTGCCGGATCCCAGTTCCTTAACGGGGATTTTTTTCCACCATCGTCCTTCTCGCAAAAGGGTAATTCAATAACAATCCCACCGAACTTGCTGTCGTCGTCGCCATCATCTCTCTCTGACTGACTGACCTGAGAGCGATCCAAAACTTTCACGGATTTTCTGTAGCAGCGCCCGAAAACTATTTAATTCGGCGATGCTGATAGGCGAAATCTTTATTATATTCGCCGAGCAACCATACATGATTGGCTATTTCGCTGCACTGCTGGGCCGCTTTGATGAGCGCCCAAGAAGAGAAATGATTGGTGGAAATCTGTCAGTGGAAATTCACTGATGAATGAGAGTCAGTTAGTAGAAATTAATGTTGTTTAAATAATTGAGATTGCATGTAGGCACACTATTAAGTAAAACTGACATTATGTATATTTTTATAGATTTTATAGCCCCCCCCCCCCCCTCATCTGGGAGGGGGGTGTCCGAGCGCCCCCTATGGGCCAGAAGGCATCAGTAGTTGATGTTTTGTTTGTAGTATTTGCCTTGGATGCCTGTGTAAGTTTGTCAGTCAGTCACCCAACAAGGATGTCAATTAAAGTGAAAGGCACACGCTCATCTTTGCCCAGGGCTAAAACCAGGAAATAAAAGCTGCAGGGTTTGTTTGCAGTCAAAGCGTACTTTGTTGCTTCAGGGTTAGAAGCAGATGCTCAGGACTTTGGCGCATATATCTGTGGGGAGAGTTAAACACACAATTCAGGCGCTCTGCCCCTCCTGGCTTGTGGCCACTATTTGCCCCCATTAATTGAGCCCGGAGGAGTCGGACTTTAAAAGTGCCTCAAATACGTTTTAGGAGAGCGATGCTGCCATGTGGCCGATGCGCAATCACTACTTGAAAGGCCAGGAGTTGAGTTGCACTCTTGTGCGGAAAGGTCAGGGAGATCGATCCTATCCAAGACAAACAAAAGTCAGGCCTACAGCTGTGCCCAGGTGGATTAGTGCAGTTTACTCTGGAGACATACTTCATGATATGATGAATTCTGCAACCAATAGTTACTGTTTGAGATTAATCACTTTCAATTCAATTGAATTCAATTCAATTTCTACAGCGCCTTTCGTTGTGTGTGCAGCTGAACCACACTGGATGAGGTCCTCAGGAAGCCAAATAGAATGTCACAGTACACCCTCACCACTGGGTATATTTTTCCCATTTTGGAAAAAGAAACACATGCTTATTGACAACACAGAAGGCTACACGTCCAGCTGCGTCTTTAGATTCAGCCAATTCCTGTTCAAATAAAGTCACCAAGAAGGTCAACTCATCTCCTCGGCGGTTCATGGAATAACTGAAAAACTACATTTTGATAAATGTTCCACAAATGCGGCAGTAAAACAAAAAAAAGCTGGAGACCGAATCCCTCATTTTTGCAAACCCAGACGCAACTATGGCTGTGATTCACCTTGTGAATCGTGAAGCTCTCCGGCTGCTTCGTAGTGGGAATGGGTCAGAGTGCTCTGATGTGACTCCACTGGTGTGGGTGGGGGGCGGGGGGGGGAGGTTGGGGTGAGTGTTTGCCCAGCAACGGCCCCTGCTGCCCCAGTCTCTGATCTTCATGGCTCTTCATTAAAGAAGGAATTCTCGGACCCTGGTGAGACATTGCTCAGCGCTGAGGGCATCTTCGTGCCCGTGACCACACCCAGTTGGAGCGCCCAGACCCCCGCCCCGTTCCTCTCTGTCTGTTTATCCTGACAGTCCTGGCTCCTGTGCCTCTAATTGGTCACTGAGGTATTTCTGTTGGCCATATTATGTGGAAAAGACATCAGACCAACCTGAATCACTAAATCCTTTGCTGATACTTCACTAATGGTGACAAAAAATATACATATATTTATTTATATATTTTGTATACTTTTCTCCTGTAGTATAAGCTTATATGTTTACATGGCTCTCTGTCTTTCATATTGTGTCTTATGTTTGGTATGTATCAACTGTGCCCAGACGGAACATGCAGAGTGAGACTCCCATGGGGTTTCTAACTGTTGACCGTGCATATGACAATACACTTCTCAGCTTAAAAATATCCCAGGTGATTTGTATTGGAGGTTTCCATTACAGCTGTTCTTAAAACCACCGCAAACGTCTTGACTGAAGCAATGGAGCATTTTAAGAGTGACAGCGTGAGCACACAGTATCTGTGCTCATTGAAGGAGCAGATCATGCAAAGGGAAGCCTCTAATCGGAAAGCTGTCAGTTTAAGTTCCAAGAAAGTTCTTGCTGCAGAGCTACCAGACAAGGTTCTGACTCTCCCCAACAAAAAAAGCCACTTGTATAAATGCAGGTCATATTGGAAGGGGCACGGGTCATAAAAAGGGGAAAATACCCAAGCAGAAGTTATCCTACCACCTTCCGGAATCCAGAGTGCCGTTTTCCAGAGAGCTGCCATATATAGTTTGCTCTCCAGCCACTCACCAGTAACATCATGACCATTTTCCTGCTAACCAGGCTGTAAAATGACCCTCTGTACCGATAGTTAGCATCCAATTGCAGAAGAAATGTTGAAATGGATTTCTACAATGGAAATTGTAGATATGGATCCTTTCATGACGCCAAAACTGTACAGGATTGCTGAACATGATCCCTTTGTTGTCAGAGGCAGGCCGCAGTGCTTCAGCTGCTTGGGGTTATATGGCTTTATTGCAGCTCTCACCAAGCTTCTGGTTTTGAAGTGTGAAAGCTAGAAGCCAGTAAATTGACAGACAGAAGTGCTGCCTGACTTATACTGCGGGATATTTTACTGGAGCAATTCAGTGCTTAAAGGTACCTCTTTGGAACTGAGTGTTTTACTCACCGGTCTAGTTTAATAAATACTATGGTAGCTGATGAAGTAGCTCATCTCGCACAGGAATCCAGAAAATGTCTTCATTTGGACACTCTATAGAAAACCTGTGAAGACCACGGCCCATTATCCAATTTCCCTTTTTATAGCATTCAATTTCATTCACAACACACCAGTAAATGCAGTTGTGGGAGAGTTTGGTTAACCTTAATAATTTTATAAAATTACCAATAATTACCAATAATAAAAATACCAACCAATAATTTTATACTTAAGGCCAGAAATCGTGTCCACATAAAATATGTTTGTGTCGCAAAGCACAACACTGCTAAGGTCACCTGACCGGCTTTTGAAACCCCTGAGGTTCTAAAACCCAAGCTGGGATTAACACGTTCTGTCAATTCCAGAATTTTCTAATTCAATATTACAACCACAGTCGTGGGGGAACGTTGTCTTGTGCCGCTGTATACCTGGCAATGGATGGTCTGTCAATAAAACCCACCTAACTAAAGAACGAGTGAGCGACAAAGGCTGCCTTCCACAAACCAAAGCGAGTAAACTCACAGTTACCCCACTGTTTGCACATTAAGCAGCTTCATATAAGGACTCTGAAGTTCAAAGCACCACCTCTTGGTTTACTGGGGTAACTACAGTCTAGTGCAAAAAAACAGGGCATTCAAAAAATGTGGCTTATACATAAAACCGCTTAAAAATGTACTTTTAAAAATAAAAAGCACAGATCGCAGGGTGTGAGATGGGGCAGTGTCACCTGGTAAGCACATTCATTCCCCGCTAAATGACTCCATTTCTTCCCCTTGTGCCAATGCTGAAGCAGCACCTCTGCTCAAGCCTCCAAACGAAGGCCCTTGTCCTTCCTCTCATGCTCATTATGTTTTGTTAGGGTTTTTTTGGCGTCCTGCCTGGAGCAAATCTTAATGACCTTTTCCAAATAACTTGAATTTTCCTCTTATTTCAAAGGCAGACGCATCAAGAGCAGAAGAATTAGCAGATGCGGTTTTGATGTCAGCCCAACTGATTATACTTTTAGATAGATACACTTTTGAAAAGAAAGAAAATAATAATTAATCTGCGTGTCATTATAAGAAATACGTTTTTATTACGCTGCACATGTAATTGGCTTCTAATACACTCTTCATTTGAACATTAAGATGGTTCAGTCGCAATAAACAGAAAAAAGAAGTAATTATTCTTTGTTGTAAAACGACAACTTAGAAGAAACAAACATCCGAAATGCCTTGAAAAGTGAAATTTATTAAGCACAATTTTTTATTTTTTTTTACAGTAGTAGAATCCTAGGATGTTGCGTACAAGCGATAATTCAGTAAGAAAACGACACAAACCTCAGTGGCCTGAACTCTGCATGAAGGAGGTGATCTGGGAACAGATGTCATAGCTGCCTTCCCTTGCAAGTCACATCCGTTACACATCACATCTGTTACACATCACATCCGTTACACCTACCGCTGCTTTAACATCTCCTTAGCTGCTGCTTCCTCAAGCTTCCCATCAGCAGTAACGAAACTACAAAAGTTCTTATGCATCAGAAGGGTGATAAGAGCTTGACGTCAGGCCGTTTCAGGACGCTGACCCCTATTAAAATGCATCGACCTTCTCTTCTTTTGCACAGGGATTTAGCCATCTGCTGAAATTCCTGCAGCTACTTATAAAGTCCTGCAGGTGGAGGAACTGAGCATTACTCTCCGTTTCAGGCCTGATCTCTGCAGACCCCGTGCTTTTGGCCACACTCTCGCCATGGTTTGCTGGCCGGCCTGCAGGCGGGAGCTGAATCAGGGCTCCTCTCTTGCTCCACTTGGACCCTTCAGGCCCTTGACCTCATCCTCCACTGTCCTATTGCCTGGTTCTATGTACTTTTCCTGGACTCCCAGAGTGCTAAGAGCAAGAGTCAAAGGAAAAAAAAAACACCAAACAGGAAGTATTCAGCAGAAATGTTTCACAAAATACAATAGGGGGCTTAAGTCAGGTTAGCGCACTGTGGTGAGACAAGGTCCATTAGTCAGGGGCATAAACGTAAAAATTATGCAGCTCAACATGAACCCAACACTGTGCTTCCAGGGGCAGAATGCTGCCAGGTTCTTATTTCACCAAGAAGCTGCTCCAATTTATGGGCCTGTTATTTTCACTGATTTTACCTAAAGCACGTTCTGTGTTCTGCTGGCTGCCACAGGCTTGAGAGTCGTCACTGGTCCCCAGCCAAGTGGAATACTGAGATCGCAATGTGTGTGAGAGTCGACGCTGGTTGAAGACAGCTGGAAAATGACAACCTGTCTGTTCATTCTCTCCTGGTAGCTGAACCAGCAGCCTTCAGATTAAAACATGCTTGTGTCTCTGACTGAATGTACAACTGGCTACCAAAATTCCGGTTAGTATTTAATCTTGCCTGGTAGCTCAGGTATAACTTTGGGATGTGAAACGATCATATTACAAGAATCATGCAGATTTCAGGATTTGTCCATCATGATCCTAAATGACCTCTGACTACAACCTAGGAGTCTCAGTGTGGGGAGTGTAGATCCCCAGTATCCAAAATGCCCACTCACACAGCAGAATGAAACCTCACTGGACAGGCAAGAGAGAGGGCAGGACAGCAGGAGGGAGGGAGGGAGAAGGCAGGAGAGCAGGAGGGAGGGAGAGAGAGGGCAGGAGAGCAGGAGGGAGGGAGAGAGAGAGAGCAGGAGAGCAGGAGGGAGGGAGAGAGAGAGAGCAGGAGAGCAGGAGGAAAGGGGAGAGAGAGAGCGAGAGGAGGGCAGGAGGGAGGGTGAGAGAGTGGGCAGGAGAGACAGCAGAGAAGGGGGGAGAGGGCAGGAGAGCAGGAGTAAGGAAGGCTGGGAGGGAGAGCAGGAAGATAGAAGGGAGGGAAAGTAGGAGGGAGAGAGAGTGGGCAGGAGGGAGGGTGAAATAGTAGGCAGGAGAGACAGCAGAGAAGTGAGAGAGAGGCTAGGAGCAGCGATCAAAGGATACTGGTCAAAGTGGAAGTCAGCTCCGACGGCAGAGGACATCATGGCTGTCAGGTTCCTTTCCTCAATGTCCCCGAAACAGTAGCCGTTGGCCTTATCAACAGTCCTCAGCACCTGGGTCATGCTGCTTTTATCCTGAGATGGTGGCCGAGTTGGAGGGTTACAGCAAGAAGATCATTGTTAAACACAACAAAAGGTCTATAGCAGGGGTGCCCAATCGTACACAGAAAGGGCTGCTGTGTGTGCAGGTTTCCGCTGCAACTCCCTTATCAGGAATGATCAGGAATGATCAGTCCTCATACGGGTCATTCCATGTCAAATCACCACACTTTCGGACCTCAACGTCACGGATTTTAGTCGTAAGCAAACAAAGTATTAACTTTTTTTTTTTTTTTTGGGGGGGGGGGGCTATATCTTTCACCGGTTATATTTACCTTAATGTAAGCTGCACAGAAGTGATTCTTATATTGTATTAAAGCTATTGTCCAGCTCTATAGATTGAACAAACAATATGCCACCCCCCATATGAGATACCCCCATATGAATAATTACTATGAAACAACCGATTAAATTATAAAAAATTCAATAACAAAAAAACTATATTGCAAAATTAATAAATTTTTTACTAAAGCTAGAACATAATGTCATGAACATCTCCAATATATTTGGTCTTTGGTTTTTAAGGCGTTGCTAAGATATCTTGACGTAAATGTAGCGTCACATGGTTTCATATCACTAATGGGCCTTTTTAATGGCAGCCAAACTGACATAAAATTCTATGACAAGCGCAGGTGTAAGTACTAACATTAATTAAGGTTACAAATATGCTACAATGAAATTTAATGGAAGCTTCATTAATGTCATCACAGACACCTGTACCTGCCATACTATTGAAAAGGCCCACATGGCTAGTAAATATGGCTAATAAATGCCCTGCATTCATCAGAGGTGAGTGACGTGTGCAAATCGGTCTATTGTAAGTGCACACTTAGGGAATCACTCTACTTTGCAAGCATCAAAGGTTGTTGTGGCTGCATATGATGATGATTGGTGGCTGGGATGTGTTGAAGGAACTATGCCCAGCACTGGAGAGATGAGCTTTTCACATCCTCATGGACCATCTCCATCCTATTCACTCCCAGGCCGTCCTGATAGACTTGTTACGGATCATCAGGATGTGCTTTTAGTAGCTGAACCTGTGACAGCAACAGGGCTGACATACACAATTTCAATCAGACACAATAGCTGCATCAAAGGCTCTGATGGACTATAAATTGAAAGTTCTTTCCTTGCCCTAGTAGCCTAAAAGCCTGTCTAGTTTGTTTATTTTTGTTAGTTTTTCAGGTTTTTGACAAATGAAGGCCCTTTTTAGTAGGTCAGTGTCTAGTCAAAAGTGTAAACTGAAGAGGAAAATAAACTATTCTGATTGTACCATTACAGTGAAACCCTGTTTAAGTGCAATTGCTTATAATGAAATATCGTCCATAATGGACAAGGTCCGCTGGTCCCAGCCGTGTGCCTTTAAGAACATGCAGAAAAAGCATTGGATATAACGGACTCGCATATAACAGAATTTCGCTTATAACGGACAAACAATTTGGTCCCCAGGCTCCGCTTTTAGCTGTAGTTTTGTTCGCTATAACGGACATGCAGGCTCCGCCTACAAGGCGTGTGGCGTGCCGGTGATTTCATACATAGTCGGGATTATTATTAGTCATGCATCTGGTCAGGTAAAATTGGATTACTACATGTACAATATAATAATCTATACCACAAGTGTGTCTGCTGGGGTGTGGCATGAGTAAATGGTGTCCTGTAGTTGTGTTCTGGGCATAAAGCAACTCTGGATATAACGGACTTTGGACATAACGGACTGTTTTGCCAGGTCCCTTGAAGTCCATTATAACAGGATTTTACTGCAGGCCTAATTCTCTTTTTTTCAGTTACTTTGGCAATATTGTCTTTTAGTTCCTTTTTAATAGTAATTTACCACGCATTGATCACTAACTGCTATTCCGCTACTGCTAACAGCATTGTAAGGAACTATGGTTTTGTCTAGCTTTAGTAAAAAAAAATTATCAATTTTGAAATAAAAGTTTTTTTGTTATTGAATTTTAAATATTTTAATTGGTTATTACATAGTAATTATTCATATGATGATGACATATTATTTGTTCAGTCAATAGAGCTGGACAATAGCTTTACAACAATATGAGGTCCACTTCTGTGTAGCTTACATTAAGGTAAATACAGAAAAAAGTCATAGCTCCCCAATTACTCTTTGACTTTCGGTCAGACACACTGTTACACGGACAGAGTAGTGACCCCAGATGAGAGCCAGAGGAGGAATCCCACCTGCACATTGAGCGGCACGAATGACACCAATCCATAATCCTGGATGACCTCGGCAAGCTTCTCGTTCAGGCGAAGGAACTTTTTAAAGAATGGGTCAGACGCCAAATGCTCCAGGAGGTAGGAGAGATCCAGAACCTCAGTGTAGAAGTCCAGGTTGAATGCTGGCATAGAAAAGCAAAGAGAAAGAGAGGGGAGACTGTTTAACTGCAAACAAACTGTGTAGAAAGAAACTACGACAGTGAGACTTGGTGCCATGGATGTGTCCTATGAGAACTCTTAGCTGAATTAATACATTAATTTTATTGGATGATAAATGGGCATCAGTCACACTGTCCTGATGAGAGAATGTCTGGTGGGGAAAAAACACCATTTAAGTGGTCTTGCACAATAAGGCATTGACTTTCTGGATGCTGAAAGAGCGTGAAAGGTCAGCAAGGCCCTCTACTGGTGATAAGCGGTGCTGCACAAGGTCTCACCCAGCTTGCCGTACTGCTCAATGAGGTCCATCTTGGAGAGCACGTTGACGTGGGGAAGCTCCACGTGCAGCATGGTAGACAGGGACGTGCAGAGCACCGAGATAAACTTGGCCGGGTCTGCGCAGTAATGTGAGTCCACCAGGTGAACAGCTGTCAGCTGTAACAGATAACTTTTAGCATTAAGGGAAGATTATAGTCAAAGGAACATACATCGACTTTCAGCTCTATCAGCACTCTAACATGGAGATAATGTAACCAGGTTAGTAAAAGACTATGTAGATGAATCTGTTTATTGTATCATAAATATTCAGACCTCCAGAAAGAGTTATGGCAATGAATCTTTGCCCTGCCCTCCAATAGCAGCTAAGTGTCTGTATACTATAGGGCTGCAATGGTACATGGATTCATCATGTACATCATTTTCGGTTTAGTACACACAATGAAATGAACTAATACCTTTATTGATACGGGCGCAACCATAATTCACAAGTAGATGTTTAACAAGTAAAGCATTATACTAAGTGTGGCTGTGAGTTGATTATGGCTAATGCCGGTTAAAGTGTATCATAATCAGTAGTTTGGAAACATTTTGGATAAATTAAATTAATTAATTTGATGTTAATTCAAATTAATTAAATTAATTACTCCAGCACTGGAGAGAGAGTAGTTAAAACCAAGACAGTCTGTCGACTCCGTTATACCAAACTCAGATAAGTTGCTGGAAACACACCCAACATGTTGCCTCATTTGAGACGATCATCCGATTTTTCCCAATGCATCTAAGGTGACCATGTGACCATAATTCATTATGATTCTGATTTAATATCTTTGAATTTATATATATATATATATATATATATATATATATATATATATATATATATATATATTTCTCTCAAAGCACAAATAACTAGGATTAATCAGACACAACAACAGACGCACTGCGATTGGGTTACAACTGTGTTTGCAGTTTTAATAATAAATCTCACTTTAAAAGGACTAAAAACTGTATACAGAAAAATACCTATATTGCTACTTATAAGAAGAAAAGTATTTTACTTCCGTTATATCATATAAACTAAAAATGTATAGATATGGGAGGTCATTAGGCTTATTCATCATTCACTGTGGAAAGGAGATACTTTGTTAAAAATAAGCTCCAGCGTTGTCACATCTCTGCTAAATCTAGACAGCTCACCCTGAAGTTCCATTTTTCCAGCTGGGCAAAGATGTTTTTGACCGAACTCTGGTGGGTGTAGAGTTCCACCTGGCCTGGACAATCGAACAGGAAATAGCAGTCACGGTGGAGCCTGAGCTTGTCTTCCAGCCAGTCTAGGTTGGCCTCCAAGTACTCCATGCAGTAGAGGAGACCGCCATTGGGTCCAAGCTTCAGGCCCTCCATGACGTCTTCGAGGGTCACCAGCTCCGAGATATCCACGGCACAGGTGTAGGGCAGCGCCTCGTTGGCAGGGTCCAGGTTCACCACGGCCACCTTTCGCCCCAGCTTCCCCAGAAAGTCCCGCATACCCAAGCAATATGTTGTCTTTCCTGATCCTGGGGGGCCTATAACCACCTGGCCGAAATATGACGAGAGTGGATGGTGGTCGGGGGGCAGAGTGGACATGGCGATGGCTCAGTCTTGAGGCACAGCATGTAAGTATCTGGATAAAACAAAACCATGACGTCGTAGAAATTGCTAGAAAATCAACCCAAAATGATAACGCTCGCTACTAAACATCCATTGCTGCAATTCAAGTATAACTTCAACTAAATTAAAATTTAAATTTTACACCTATTAAACAAACGATACTATCTGCCTCTCCATTCAACTCAAAGTAACTATAATAAAATATTATACAATTCTTGTCCATGCTAGCTGCCAACAAAATCACTAACATTCTGAGATTATGGACAGAAACGTTTGAAATGTATTTTCTGGATCCTGTACAATTAAAAATTATTTTTAATTACAGAAATACAGTTTATTGAAACTGAAATATGTCCAAACCTGCTTTCAATCACCGATCAACTTCCAGCGGAAGTAGTACGGTCCTATTTACCATCCTGACTGAAACAAGACAAAAAAAGTTTGTTCCTGGTGGCGGATTTGTATTGTTTTCATGGGTGGAAAGAGTATTTTAACTCCCCCTCTTAAATTATTAAATTACTCGAACCACTGGAATGGAGCATATTTGGAGGACCAAAACATCCATCTATCCATCTTTTGTAACCGCTCGTCCTATTCAGATCTCAGGGGTTCCGAAGCCTATGGATGCAATGCAGG
The DNA here is from genome assembly GCF_023856365.1 of Brienomyrus brachyistius. Classification (NCBI taxonomy): domain Eukaryota; kingdom Metazoa; phylum Chordata; class Actinopteri; order Osteoglossiformes; family Mormyridae; genus Brienomyrus; species Brienomyrus brachyistius. The sequence continues at coordinate 28,303,250 of NC_064541.1, read as the reverse complement.
GAACAAAACAGGACGGGGCGCCAAACCATCGCAAAGACCAAAATACATTTATATGTATTTAAAAACTATTTAAGGTTATGTAGTGTTATTAATGGGAAGTTATAAAATAAATTTATTTTATTAATATTATATATAATATTATAATATATTACGACCCACCCCCCCCAAAAAAAAAAAAAGTTAGATTGTTGAGAAAGCTGGGTCAGCCAGCATCCCAGAACAGCTGGGGTTTGAAAGCTTTGCTCATTAAAATCACTCTGCTGCTTATGAGATTCAGTTGTGTATCATCTTAAAATACATAAAATTAACTAAATATATTTTACCATTTCTTAGAAATCATATTGCTAGGGTCTTCTTAAGGGATTATACAAATGTATGGACATAATTATGCAATGTAAATTAATCTCTCATTAATATAACTCAAAGATGTTCCCATTGTGCATTTCATCAATAAGCACACAGCTCATAAAAATATTACAATTTTTATAATATTTTTCCCAAAGAGAGTGACAGCATAAATATGTCAAATGAAGAACACACATACAATGTCCTAATGTAAAACATTACTGACGGAGGTTTTATTTTGACGTATTCTGATAAAAACTCCACCGTACACAGAGTGAAATGACCTGAAACACCAGGCTGCAAAGGATCCAGTTGCACAAAGTCACGTTTCAACATGAGTATTAACTGCTCAATACACAAATCTCCTATTACACAGTGAGACAGTGAGAAGGCACTTGGCCTTTCAGGATACAGACTCTGTTCCCCGATTTATCAGGTGGATTTGCCAGGAAACAACGACACCTTCAGAAGAAGGTCACATCACACAGAATAGCAAACACTTTGCACAAGACAGAACAGGACAACGATGGAAAGTGGGTGACAAGAGGAACTGAGGCCTGAGGTTGTAGATCATCATTCATGTTTTGACCAATGAATATATGTTTATTTACTGATTTGTGACCTGCTGTGAGGAAAATCTTACACGATGTAAAAAATGGCTCGCCAGATGCCGGCTGTACTTCCCAGGCAGCGCTTCACAGAGTGACTGCAGAGGGCTCTGATTTTCTTTGTTCGGTGCCTTAACTCATAAGACATGGGATTTTTTCAGGGGTGTCATCTGTTGTGGTCCATGCTGCCCCCTGGCTGCCACTCTTTGTACTTCATACTTGTGGTAGGCTGCCGGCGTAGCAGAGTGTCTCCTCTGTCTATGTCTTTGGGCTGGTCGTACACAGTGGAGATAAGGAAGTCTTGGCGCGGCTTCTTTACCGGGAGGAACGAGCTGAGCTTCTCGCCATGATACCTTGATTAAAGAGAGCGAACACTCAGAACATTTCCTTCATCTTTCATAAAGACACTGAATGCAGCACACTGCATTTCCCACAATGCAAACCATTAAACAGGCTTGACCTTTCAGTGGGAGGCTCCATTTAGGGTCAATGTGGAATATTAGTGATCAACAACTTACTGCAAAGTGCTTTTCAGCTTATTACACAGTGTAAGTGCAGCAGAGGCTGCAGCTCTTGCTTGTGTGGACATAGTGGGCTCTTACCCCAGGCCTCTTTTACACCGGGGATGCTGTCCCTCATTCACCAGAGCGTCAGCCATTCCTGCCTGGCTGTGGCCCAGGCCCTCACCGTCCCTCCAGCCCTGCTTCTCCATCACCCTCCTGCCAACACCCTGTATGACATCACAACATGTCTGAGGCCTTTACAATAATACAACTGTCATCTCTGCCTTTATTTCTCTGGTTTGTGGATTTTTTTATTTTTCAAGATCAATCATTGAAAAAAAAACTGCTATGACCAAAGAAAGTAACTGATTGGCTGCCCAACCTTTGTGAACTTTTCAAAACTCCCGATTGGCTGCTGCCTGTCAGAGGGCGTTTCCAGTCCCTCCCTCAGCCTCCGCTCATGACGCATGCGCACATAGTCACGCGCGTCCATGTCGCCGCCGTCTGAGTGATGACATCATACAGCTTGGAGTTAGGTCAAACATTCTAATAAAATAAACCTACACCGCCCAGAAACCAGGATAAGGAAGAATGAAATATGCTACCTTTGTCGTAGTACACGCTCATGTCCACATCCCAGTCATCTGCTGTTTGCTCATCAAAATCTGCTTAAAAAAACAGTAACATGGAATATGAGGAGAATATAAAAGTACTTGGAACTTGACCCAAATTAGACAGCTAAGGAGCGTGCACTGATTACAGTGCGTTACCACACCCACCACACAACAAACCATCTCGGCACCGCATTAGTCTGAATGGACCAGCGCGAGGTTTTTTCCAGTGGCTGGAGAGCCAATCCTGCCGCCAACCCCCATGTAATTCCCTGTAAGTTGGAGGACCTCCTTGCAGGGTTGGATGTAGATTAACGTCATACCCAGGATGAAGCAACTGCAGGTTAAGGATCTTGTTCAAGGGCCCAATGGAGTACAGTCACATTGGGGTTTCGCAGGATTTGAACCAGCAACCTTCCCTAGCCTCAGACCCACCCAAATTAACTATCTAGTAATTTCACTGATATGCATGCAGGGAAAAAATAAGATGACTGTAAAGAACATTTATACCTCCTTTAAGGCCTATGCAATATTGTGTAATTTTACAGGGTTACAGCTTCTGTGTACACCCAGGGATTTGAGCCCAGTTTGCATTGTTAGTGCAATACCATAGTTATTGAGCTACAGAAGTCTATGTCACAACCTCATACAGTAGACAGTGACTATCTTCTGCTCATTTACTTGCTCAATACCAGCTGATACAGATTAAGATCAACGGAAAAGTGACTATTCATTAAAAGCACTAGTTGAAATCACGAGCTGCAATAGTCAGCTTATAACTAAACATCAGAGTGTTTACAGCCCCCAAGTGACTGCTGACGTACCCCCCTCCTCCTCCTCCTGCCAGTACTGGGCATCGGTGTAGAAGACCAGGCCTGAGCCTCCCTTCTCCCACTTAAGCTCGATCTCTTCTTCGTACAGCCGCTCCTTGCTGCGTTCCTGGCTGGTGACGTCCTCGTGCAGGGCCTCATGACGCTCCCACTCCTCGCACCGGTCGTCATCCTGGACCAGGGAGAAGTCAGCCAAGGCTCAGCAGGTGGACAAAAAAAACACACAAGTGGAAGCCTCACACCCATATTACTTTCCTGGATCACAGCTCCTAGATGGGCTTACAAAGTAACTATCCAATGTATTCTGGCCAGAAGCAGACATCAGTCTCCAGTGCTATGCAGGTATAACAATCAATCAGTCAAGCAATCAATCCATCCATCCATCCATCAAGGGTCATTGGATAATGACATTGGAGTGTTTTACAGAAAGCACTGGGCAAGGGACACCTCTGAAAGGATGCCAGTCCGTCACAGGGCACAAGGCAGGGGACGCCCTGGTCGAGATGCCAGTCCATCACAAGTTGCTCACAAACACTTTGGGCCATTAACCGAAGCCAAATAACCTCTGGATTATGACTCCATACAACTTGTGAAGAACATGCAAACTCCCCACAATTTCAGGGTTGGTGATTTGATTCCCCTTCTCCTCTGTGCATGTTTGTGTGTCTGATATCACTGCTACTCAGTATGTCCCTGTGCCACCCAGGTACAGTAATAAAAATAAAACTACAGTGACTCTGGATTTTATAAACCCTGAGTACAGCAGCTCCATGACAGCACAGTGAACACTCATTCACAGCACGCTAATCATATAACGTTTAGTCTGAATAAGCATTTACAGTTCCAGTGGAGAAACTCACATCATCAGGACCTGACTCGACCTCCTCTGGGCCAGATGCGGTCGTTTCTTCATCCTCCAAGACAGCATCAGGCCCTGGCGTCCCCGCTGGGGGAGTGCTCACCCGGCCTGGCCCAGAGATCTCCACTCCTCCAGCCGTGTACACACTCTCCTGGGTGGGCGTGATGGTGTATGTGTCCTGGTACTTGAAGGGCACGTTGCCGTAGCGGTGGCGGGAACTTGTTTTGGGGAAGGTGAGGCCCAGCTTGCGGATGAGCCGTGGAGGTAGACGGCAGGCCTGGATCAGCTGCAGGAAGACCGTCACCGGCGTTCCCACGTTACCGGCGGGCATCAGGGCCGGCGGGTTCATCTCGGGCAGCCTCCTCAGGTCAGCGTCTGTGAACTGCTCCGTCGAGGCTGTATGTCGGTTTAGCTCAGCCCTGGTCTTGTAGGGGAAGCTGCTTTCTCCTGAAATAGCCGAAAAACAACACATACCATCAAACAACATATTCCATCTTGGCGGTATGCATTCTGTCGATCTTAGAATTCTTTTTATAGAACATCTCAATAACAATGTAAAGCTATAGCTTTGGACAGAAGCAGTGGCTCTCAGTCCTGTTCCTAGGGGACCCCCTGCCAGAATGTTTTCATTCCAACCTTACCTTAATCAGGCTCAGATGTTATTTAATGGGCTAATGATGAATGTGGCAGGTTGAAAGCAGTGTGGACTTTAATGAAAGCATTCTGGCATGGGGTCCTTCAGGAACAGGACAGAGAACCACTGGGATATGGTACCCTCCTAACAGAACACGTGGAAGAACTTTCTCTGGATTCAACGGTGTTACCTTGAAATTTTCTTGCATCACTGTAACTTTTTATACATTATTGGTGATCGCTGTGAGCAAAAAGATCTAACCTCTTTCGTGCGTATTGCCATTACTAGCTTATGTTGAGAAATGTTTGAGATTTTTACAATAGATTTGCATACTCACGAAAAACTAAGAGAAAAGGACATTAGTTACAATCTATTTCCGTGAGAGAGCAGATGGAGGCAGCCCCTACCCGGCTCGTCCGATACCCGTATTCTCCGAAGCACACACCGTCTACCCAGCCAGTCGCCCAGTGAGGCGACCCAGTGATTCCCGGCGTACATTCGGATAAAGCGATCGTCCTCTCCGCCGCGAACGGACACGATGCAGCAGCACGTCTTCTCGCCTCTCGCCGCGGCGAACCTCCGTTCGGCGTCCTGCGGGTCCTTGGCTGCTCCGCTTTCTGCCGTATCCCGGAGGATCTCCGGTCGATGTCGGTAGTGAAAGCACACAAAACCCTTATCTTCGATAAACTGGCTGAAATAGTTCCTTAAGTCAGCTGAGCGAAATGTTGCTGGAATGTTACTAACTGCGAAATAAACAATATCACAGGAGTCCGCCATGACACATACGTCACTCACTTCCTTCATCACTGAAAATAAAGGCAATTAATATGAGGGGAATCTCTGGTAAAACATCAGGTAAATCATCTACCATACTCAACACTGGCGACTACCTCAATTTAAATGTAACTAACCAAATTATTTTATACTTACTTTTAAAATAATGTTCTGTTAAGTGGATTATTATATACTGCCACCTGCTGTTCAGGAGGGTATTTAACAAACAGCACCGCAACCTTTACGATTGATGGGCTGGATGAGTAGCATCGTCGCCTCACACTTCTAAGGTTGGTTTTTGGGGGTGTACATCAGTCCCCTCCCCCTGCGATTCTACACCAGTATGCTCACCACATAGTAGCTAAGGTGAGGAAGGGACAAGATATAATTCGCCAATTATATACAGGGGGTGATTATTTGACAGGACCACAGTGGGCAGTTTTGTCCAGGACATCAGAATACCACCAGTACTCTTTCAGAAGACACCCAGATAAAAGAGGGTCGGAACCTCAGTCTTATGCTTCATCCAAAGGACGGCATCATTTTTACAGCACAGTGCCCACATCACTGCACTGCGATCCACACTGAACACAGGTTGGGCTAAAATGTTGGCCACACCAGTGCCTCTTCCAGCAGCAACCCAGCTTTCCTAGCTGGTCTCCTATACAAATACCAGCCATCCCCAAAAGCACACATCACTCTTAAACCTTCTTACATTAATTGATTAAAAATGCAGAACGGTGATAAAGTGCTAACTTTACATGTATTCATTTCATGTGCATAGGTAGGACTTCTGGTGAACCAGCAATTTTAACCACACAGCATATTCTACATCCAAACTCATACTGCATTAAAATCCAACCTCCCCCAAAGCAATAGTAAATACGAGGTCTGCTTTGATCCGTAAAGCTGTTATGGGATGTAATGGCGATAGCTGTTTACAGCAAATGTATGTTTTGAGTCCATGTTTATTGCAGCAATATAAAAATAAAAATGTGTGAATGTGCCTAGGAATACAGTACATTCTGCCCTCCAGTGACTCCAGTGGCTGGCATTTTAACTGCACAGCCCGCTACTACATCATGCTCTGGATAACCTCCATGCAGTGTTGCTCCCTTACAAAAGGCAGGTTCCTCATCCGAGGAGAATCTCTAGAAGATCCATTTTCTGCTACTGTTGCCCAAGGAAGCTGTTTTTTTTCCTCCTCAGAGCTTCTAAAGGCAAAGTCAAAGAGCCGCAATCTATTTTGCCCTTTGACACATTAGAATGGCCACCAGTTAAACCAGTTAAACCCACAATTGAGACATTGTAGTTATTTGCATTCCAAAATAGCCAAGTTCCAGTATTTTTTGGTTGATTAGTAGAGATCTCACTGTAGTAAGTTTGGTTTGAATTGATAAATAACTTTTGTATTCAAGTTTTATATTAAAAACTGCTGTAAATGCATGTATTATATCATATATAATATCCATCCATCCATCAATCCATTTTCTAACTGTTTCTTCTGGTCAGGATGTCAGGGGCTTGTAGCTCATCCCAGGCAGCACAGATAGCAGCACCACTGGACATGCAGCTGGAAGATGACAGGATATTGTGCTGCTGATTCATCTTCCAAATAGCTGCAGTAAATACTAGAAAATTATCAAAACATTTGAAGTGCTATGGGGCTTAAAGTACGCAGATTTAATTTAACAAGACAGCTGAATATAGGTTATGGCTTATAGCACATAGCAAATAACTTTGGTACATGAAAGACACTGGTAAAACACAGCAACATTTCAATAAAATATGCAGTTATATTTATAAAGTTCCTTTTAAAAATCATGCACCTCTATGTAACACCTATTTATCAAGATTACGCCTAAACATTAAATGCCGCAAAACTGTAAACATAATGAAAAACATAAAAGATAATAAAATTTGGTAGAATATCTTGGTAAAACATTCCTGATGTGTCATATTGAGAGTTCAACAACCTTGGAAATGTAAGATTGTAACCTCTTGCCATGACCTTCAACTTTATGATTGTGCTGTAATTCATATATAGTAAAAAGAGAACAGCTACTGGAAACTAACACAAAAATCATCGAGTATTTTATCAAGCATATTCTTTTTAGGACCATATGAATCAAAAGTGAGTTTTCTTCCCTGCAGTAATAAAAACTTGTTTTGTTGTAAATTACGAAGTTCATTTTAGGGTCACCTAGAATTTCTTGACAACTAAATTGCCTAAAATTGTGATTCACCTGCCTTGCTGAAGTGGTTTACAACTAAAAAAAATATTGTTCTTAGAAACAAAAATATATGCATATTTCTGAAACATGTATTCCGTTATAAATCACATTTATCCATGTGATTACTACAGTAGGAAGCCCTCTCAAAATGGGGATAACATACACAGAGCAGGAATGACACTCAGCCCCCATTTTTGGGGGAATTAAAGGCATTAATTATGAATCACCGATCAGAAGATGAAGTTGTGTCTTACCCCAACATACAATGATGATAATGCATGATATGGACAAAAAATCCAGGGTCATATTAGCTGTATCACGGGGCCACTAAGTCTGCAAATGTGCGCTTACCGTTGAACACTTACCAGCTCTGTCATCAGGAATAAAGCTTTCTTACCATGCATATCACTTCAGGGGGTCCCACAGCCTTCCCTAGGCAGCACAGGGAAACCCTGAGGCAAACAGGCACGTCTGTAACACAATAACTCAAATAAAGATATTTACAAATATCTTTATAAGACTCCGGAGCTAAAAGTATCCGGAGTTGTGAAATGCATTGAGAAATTGTAGCATGTAAATAACTGGCTAAAGCTGATTGTTATGTCACGACTTGTACTGTAGTGTATACCCAAAGTTAACACTACGGTTAGATGCCAACAAGGGCATGTATTTTTTTAGTATAAAGCTTGTAAGAGAGATAAGCCACTGACCTCAGTGTCTGTCACAGGTTGCTCCTTCCTTCAATAAAACATAATCTTTACCACCCTGTCAGCATGCCATCTCACAGTAATATATCACAGATCAGGCTCTCCCAGGATATTGACTAAGCCGGCGAAGGTTACTTGCGTGCATCGCTTAAGTTTATCTGGTTCCTGGACCAGTTATGGTTCCATTTTGGCTTTACCGCTAAACGAGTAGTGACTTATTTAACAAAAGTGAAAAGAGATTAAGCCTGAAAATCAATTAGAAATATATCACCAGGAACTTATCATAACTCCTTTCCCAGTACAGGATTTTTGTGATTATGGAGCCTCTTCTTGGAACGCACCGACCAAAAACATGGATTTAGGTTAACTGGCCTCTCTTCCTGTGTCTTACGATACACTGGACAGGATGCCAGTGCATTATGCTCACACTGTATGGGCAAATCAGAGCCATCGGTACCCCTGATCTGCATTCCAACTGGAGGCCCTGGGTCCCAGAGGACACTAATCCAAACATAGCAAAACATCAATGCATGGTAAAGGTCCTGAAGGTGTGAGATGGCAGTGCCACTCACAGAGCCAGCGCAGCACCCTGGGCACATTCGGCTTTATCAGTTTCACGTAACAGGAAAGATCAGTATGGTGTACAATATGCAGTGAACAGAATTACATGGTGTAGTTAGCTAGAAACAGTTTTTGAATTTTGATATTGTCAGTTTTTGTACAGTTTTTATATCTGTTTTTAGAATGGCTTTGTGTATAAACAAATATATTTTTAAATCAGGTTTCAAATCCTCCAAAGATTGCTGCTGATGATGAGAATCTAATGGATTTATTTTCATTTATGTCATGCCAGAAATTCAGATTCAAACGAATTGCTGCTCTCAGAAAGTGGTATATTTGGTGTTTCTCTGTGTGTGATGATGGATGAGGTAATTCAAGGCCATTTCGGAGGAGGGGGCTTATTTGCGTAACCGCAGTTAGCTTCCAGCTTTATTACACCTGTTTACTTGCGTGAACTGACCTTGACAGCTGCCAGGTGAAAACTCAGGGATTTCTCATGCTTGTTAAACTGCAGTCATCTGGGCATGTCTGCTCATCCGGCTCAGAAACAATGTGTCCCAGACACAGCCATCGGAATAATAAAAGGCCCACACACACACACGCACGCACACACACACACGCACGCACACACACACGCACACACACACACACACACACACACACACACACACACATTAAATCCATAAGCACAGTATGAATTGAATTGAACTTAACCCAAAGCCATAAATCAAATCAATATAAGCAACGTTGCCTCATTTTGCTACGCACTTGCTATAGATTAGCTGCCTTTGGTACTGATCTTGCATCATGCAATAATATTTCCCAGAAAGGGACTTATGAGCTATCAGTACAACAAACAAGTACCAAACCCTGTAAAATCTAATCATTGCACGTGTATTTACAGCATTGAATGGCTGGAATTTAGTGAGACCATTATGTACCTGCTAGATGCTGTAGGATCAGACAGCTCCCCTATGTTACACTTTTAGTTCTGTTGTATCTCCAGTCGTTTGCTTCAGTTTCGTTATACCTCCCAAATCTAGCTCTTCCCTGGCTAGATTCCCTCAAACCGCAGCATGCTTTGTCTGAGATACCAGAGTATGTGTCAAGCTCTATCTTAAGTGTAACTGGTCCAATTTAATCCGCGTGTGCATTTACCTAATAGAATTCTTGTTACTTGTGTTTGTTCATGCAGGTATTACTTTTCCAGGTGGGATCCTTTTAAAATGTTGACATGCTATCTCTACAGCTGGTGTTTATACTGTAAGTGTATGTTAAAATTATTATACCTAACCATAGAATTATATGTTTAAAAGTATACAAGATAAAAAATTTGGTACAACTTCACAGTATTGTCACCCTTTGGAGAGTTAGACCTAAATTTGATTTAAAGTTAGACTGAAAATGAATTAAAAACTTACATTTGAAAAAAAAGTATAATAAAAAAAGTATAATAAAAAGATTAATTATTATTAGTAAATTGCTATTAAAATCATGGTGGCGCAGGAGGGTTGCAGGTTCGAGCCTCGGTCCCTCCTGACCCCATCAAAGTGTCCTTGAGCAAGACACTGAACCCCAAATTGCTCCCGGTGAGCAGGTTGGCACCTTGCATGGCAGCCTCTGCCACCGGTGTGTGAATGAGTGTGTGGATGGGTGAATGTGAGGCATGAAATGTAAAGCACTTTGAGTACTCGTAGGAGTATGCAGTCCATATTAGTAAATTGTTTTACAATGTACAGTGATTAATTTGAACGGGTACAAATGCATGTTTATGATCAAGTGAGCAAATCAACTGAGAGATCATGAAAAGTGTGAACCAACGCAGCTTACGATTACCTGAGATCATCAATGTCCATATCGTTGTACTGCAAAGATACCCTTTATTTGCATTTCTTCTGTAACTTACAGAAGTGCAGTGCAATGAAGTAACCTCCATATTCGTTTTTATTATTATTTTTATTTAATATAATGAGCTCAAACGTTGGCCTAATGTTTTTAGGGAAATGGAAATTAGATATAATTCTTTAGCTTGTTACTTCATAATTTAAACACAAATACTCAGAAAATCTAGCTAGCAGTATAGCTTTTGCAAACATTTATTAGAGTTTAGCAATTATGGAACTGACTTGCAATAAAATTATGATGAATCTTTAAATGTAATGGAAATGACCAGAGACATCACTTAGCCCTTGGGATGTAAAGCTCCCAGAATCCTCTGGCAGAGTCTTCAAGTGAGCGGGCTGCAGTGTCAGTCAGATACGGGGCTGGTTCCACTTAGAGTCTTATTTGCACTTGGTTAGTCATTTGTGATTTCCTGGTTGGAAGGTCAAAGTCTCCATTTAATCTTGTCTTTTTGTAACATATCGACTTCTCTCACCTTTTTGGGTCCAGTTAATTCCAGACAAGTTAATATGATTCCAGCACATATGCAAGCATCATGAAATTTGTGTATGGAAGGTTGTTAATTAAGACTTGTTGAATCGCAAATAATACTGTTTTCAGAGATTGACGTCTTTAATGATAAATATTCCTTCTGTGTATAAATATCACTAAGCAACCTATATTAGGTTGTTCCACTGTTCATATTTCAATCCACATACAACTAAACAAATGATATTCAGTAAAGAACTTTAGAAGCAGCACATGTCGTATGGCAGGCAGCAGTTATATTAAAATGTAGGAATCGATGGCCTTTAGCTTGCACTGATAACCTTCACCCCTTTCAGCACTCTGCCGGGACCACTGCGATGTTCACTCGGAAATGTGGCAGCAAATATTCTAGGTGAAAGGAGCAGACTTTGGACAAGTGAGCAGCAAGCCACCTCACCACCAGTGTGACACATGCAATGGTGACAGAACCTCACTTTGTTGACATCTTTATCTCTCACAGATTATTTGTCAGATTTAAAAAAATTAATATTTTTGGAACAGTATGCATAAACTCTGTTAGCTACACTTTGCATTATTTTATTTTAAGGCTAAATTTTGGGGAATTGGGTCAGAGGTCAGACATTTATAATACTGTTTGTTTTTTGTAGTATTCAGTTTTCCATATGATTTTTGTGTAGAATACAGTTTACAGAAACTAATTCTGTGTTATGACATGTAATTTTTTAACTTTCAAATTTAATCACGGCTAAATCATACAGTTAAACTGAAAACAAAGTGGTATAATGGTATTTTTTTTTCAACATTTTCAACATTATAGTTCAAACACAGTTGTTTTTTTTCTTTTAGCAAAACTACCCTCGTATATTACCTTAAATGAGTAAGTAAATTCATTCATTTAGTGAAAAATACCTGTGCAGTACAAATATGGCCATACGTATTTATTTACTGCATTAAACAGTTTACTAAGTGTTTTAAATTGTTTCACTTCGAAAGACCATTTTTTCGAAAGCCACCAACTGAGGTGTCTGTTAAATAATAGACAGCAAAATATTGGATAATCGAATAGACACAACAAAGCAATATCCATCCATCCATCCATCCGTCCGTCCATCTATCTTCCAAACCGCTTATCCTACTGGGTCGCGGGGGGTCCGGAGCCTATCCCGGAAGCAATGGGCACGAGGCAGGCAACAACCCAGGATGGGGGGCCAGCCCATCACAGGGCACACTCACACACCATTCACTCACACATGCACACCTACGGGCAATTTAGCAACTCCAATTAGCCTGGCTATATACACAAAGCAATATATGTATATATAATTTTTAACTTAAGCATATAAAAAGAAATTGTATAATAGCACTTTATATAGAAAAATTATCAGAAGATTAGACAAAACAGCAAGCGAAAGGAAAGTAAATACGGCTTGAAGTGTGACCAACCATAACATATTTCAATAAGCATTGTTTATTTTATGGGTTAAATAAACCCAGTAAGTAAAGGCGGGATTAATTAAGTGTACCCAGCAAAATTTATAATAACATCCCACTGACGTTCAATCATTGACAAATGTGTCTGGTATAAATTAGTCACTATAACGAAAGATACATATTTAAAAAGAAACTTTAGTTTGTGTGAATTGGCTCAAGGTCAAATGATAAACAGTTCCATGTAGTCAAAGGGGACTCATGTTGACTTAATCACTTTGAGTACCTTGAAGACAGAATAGCTTGAATTTGTGGTCAAGCCTCAAGTTTTAAAACTTGATTTTAATTATGTCTTGATCTCTGAATGCACAATCCGTAGTTATTCATCATATTCATGTAAAATTAAATTACAAAAAAATGTTCAGCTCATATAAGCCTGCTGTAGGTCAGAGGTCACGATAGCAACACTTAGTATATTATTTTATTTGTTTATTCCAGCTGAGCTTGTAATCAGTTACTTTTGATTAAGCTGGTGAGTAAATATATTATAAATGCTCATCATGTTAAACTAGTCTGGGTTAACTTATTCACAGCATGCTGTGATTTTGTAGAATTGTGGTTGTCATCCCTCGACTAGCTTATTTATGTGACGAATGACAGTCTATCCATCATTTGGTTTCATTTTCATAAAGTTTTCACATTCCACACTATTTTCACTATTACTATGTCCAGAAAAACTCTTAAGATGAAACAAAATGAAAAGTATAAATGCCCCTAATGGTCCAGTATCAAAAAGTCATACAAATACAGGCAATTATATTGCATAAAGATCTCATCAGTCACTTCTGGCTGTGTGCCATGGTTAAAAAAAGCAGGACATGAAGTTTGTGCCCCTGCAGGAGGTTGCCAGGTTTCTCTTTACTTCAGTGGAGTTCTTGGCTTCTGAAACAGCTTAAAAATAGACATAGAAATAAAGTCGCTAAAGGTCCTTTTGGCAACCCTTTGTTGTAGTTATGTAATGAAAATGCTGGCCTACAAACATTTTATGGAAATATAAGAAAAACTCACCGGTGCTCAGCTTCTTTTATTCAGGTGACGCATTGTTCTTGTGCGTTGGAGTGTTTTCAGGTTCTCGCCGCATCCATTTTTTATTTAAGATTCCTTGCAATTCAGGTAGAATAAAGTGAAAGTATTTATTTCCTTCTTCATAAACACTGCCTACAGAAAGCAGGTCTGTCCATACAGAAAGGTCTGACAAGTGCAGATCTGAATGAACCTCTCATTCAGGATGTTCTGTTTCCCTGTTCTGAAAAACTTATGTTTTGTTACTAAACATTGTCCGACGGACATCTTTAAATTCCTTGATTCAAGTCTGTGTAAAATCTGGACAAACGTTCTCAGAAAAATAGGAATTGAATCAGTTACCAGCATCAGTTAAAAGTTACAAACATACCGACCAGCTAAACCTCTGAAAATCTTCATCCATAATTCTGTTTACTTAGTACTTTTACTGAGAACTTAAATGGAAATTTTTATAACACTGAAGCTAGCTTATAAACAAGTAAGAGTCACATGAGTGAAAAGGACTTGTATCCAAAATAAAAAGTTGGCCATCGATATATCTGAAGGCTCATTCTATAGTCACTTCAGACATTGCTTGTTTGCTTTGGCCAGTTTCCAATTTATTGTGAGCTGGCAGTAATTAGGGCTATATACTGCCTGCCTGATTACCTGCACAGTCCTTGGTAGCTTGGTACAGGCGGCGTTAATGACAGAGATAAACTGAGATAAATTTATCCAGAACCCCCCCCTCCCCGCCTCCGCCCCCGCTGCCTTTCCCTCCGACAGCCCGTTACTTCTGAGAGTCCCATTGAGAAAACCTTATCTCCTCAAGTGGACCAGCCTAGTCAAGCAATCCAGGGCTGAGTTGTTTTTCAGCGAGGGAATGATGTTTAGCAATGCAGGTCAAGGCTGACTCAGTGTTGCCTCTATAAATAGACCAGTGTTAGCCAAGGCATTACCAACAGTAGAATCTGGAGTCCGCCATAGCTCTGGCGAGGATAGTCAAAACACAGCTAAAACTGGAAAAAAAAAACAGGACTGATCCGCGATATATATTTATTCTAACAAGATGAATAGTGGGGACCACTGTTCCAGTGAAAAGGTCAGGCAGCCAAATGCCATTCTCTTCAATATCCTCAGCCGTCAGAATACCAATCACTCAATGAGCCGTAACAGCCTGAACTACGGTTCGGCACCACATGGCTGTCACTGTGAGCCGCGGCGGACGGTGTGCCTGGAGAGTCCCGCGGAGACCTGTCAGCTGGCTTCGGGCGTGCTGGTCAAGACCATTCACTTCATGAAGAGCCTGCCCTCCTTCCAGCAGCTTCCAGCCAAGGACCAGCTGTCGCTCCTCAGAAGCTGCTGGGTTCCGCTTTTCGTCCTGGGGCTGGCGCAGGAAGGGGTGAACTTCGAGGTCACTGACACGCCGACTGTGAGCATGCTGAAGCACATCCTGCTGAATGGCCAGTGGCCGCGTGGCCCCGAGGACGAGGAGAGGGCGCAGCCCACCATGGCCGGGGTTCACAAACTGAAGACGTGCCTCAGCAAGTTCTGGAGCCTCGATCTCAGCCCCAAAGAGTATGCGTATCTCAAAGGCACCCTGCTGTTTAACCCAGGTAAGAAGACTTCGTTGCATAATCCTTCTGATTAAGCGCCTTCATTGTTCAGGTGCTTTGGATGTCGCATGTTTGTTTCATAACCTCAAACTTGCTGTTTATTTTCATTTTCATTAACGTTAACAATCATTTTCATATGTTCAAGTTTATGTAAGACTATAGTGTAGGACGCTGTGTGAATGTGACATCATACAACCGCAGATGGACCTTATGTGTTTAATATCGAGACTCAAAAATTATGCTCAGCTGCTGCTAATAGTAAAACTATGGGGAAGGGTTGTGTAGCAATATTTAAGCCCTGTGTTCTCACTTCTGGCAGCAAATTTCAAGGACAGTCCCTTAGTAACAGCTAACAGGGTGCACAAAGGGTCCTCTGTTAGCAGATGCTGAGCTAAATCACTAGCGAAGGGCTGGTTTTTCATTTCAAAGCTCATGGCAGTTAACATGCCTTATATGTTAAAACTGGATATTGTGCATAATAGAAAAAAATGAGCCTTCAAAGGCCAGGTTTTATGTAGCACCGCAAGGAGACTGTAATTAGCTTAAATTTCCTTCGGAGTTTCCCACAACTCCTTAAGTGATTCTGCTAAGAATCATGAAATATACTGATGATCATACCATATGTGACTTTTTTTTCCTTTTTGTTGTGTCTAGACGTTCCAGAGCTAAAGGCTGCGTCTTTCATCGAGAGCCTGCAGAATGAAGCTCAGCGAGCTTTGAGGGAAGTGCTGTTACCCCTGGGGGATCGCGGCCGATTCGCCCGCGTCCTTCTTACGGCCTCTGCCCTCAAGACCATAACGGCAGACCTGGTTACAGAGCTCTTCTTCCGGCCTGTCATAGGCCAGACAGACCTTCTGGACCTGCTAACTGACATGCTCTTTACTCGTTAGACAGAGCATTTCCGTTACTCCTTACTCTCTAGAGCATTTGCAGAGCATTTCCTTTACTCTGTACTTGTTAGAACATTGGCAGAGCATTTCCCCTACACTTTGCTCATTAGAGAATTTTCAGAGCATTTCCTTTACTCTTTACTCACTAGAGCTTTTGCAGAGCATTTCCTTTACTCTTTACTCAGTAGAGCTTTTGCAGAGCATTTCCTTTACTCTTTACTCAGTAGAGCTTTTGCAAAGCATTACCAAATGAACAAGAGTATGTTGACTTAAGTTTAACAAGGAAGTGCATTTCCAAACTGCAGTATTTCTGATATAACTTTCATCACTAGTCCTACTGGTAAAATGCATCCATTTACTACAGCACAGTAGAGGACTTGCCATAGAATTATTGTTTACATCCATTACAGAAAGGGTAGGTTTGCATAAGTCAAACTGTCCTGATATCGCACACAAAGTATACTGCCATTCTTTGCTATCTTTAGTGGCACTGGGTCTTTCAAAGCCTATGTTGCATTTAAGCTTGACAACCTTGGGCTAACTTCAGAGCAAAGCAGGTATATTTTGTCTCGGTATTGGACAGGGGCAGATCCTAATCTGAACTGAATTAGCCAAACCATGTATGTATATCTGTATAGCAATCTTGATTACATTGTAAATACAATATAGAATTCTATTTTTTAAGCAAAGTTTATATATGAAAGTTTATATTTTAAATAAATTATATATTTTTTGTAAACCTTACATTGCATTGTATGTCTTTTTTCACAATATTTGAAAATACATTTAATATTTTTGCAGTCAGCATGGACTTTATTTTTCCATGGCAGTTTTATTTTTTTTTTTTAGGAATTATACCATGAAGAAATAAACTATTTATTCAGTTCAGTTGCTGTTGGCACTAAATAGGTAGGTTCCTTTTGCTATCTAGGCGACATGCTTTCAGCAGTTGGTGGGTGTGATCTTGCAACCACCACACGTGTAAAAACTGCATGGAAAAAGTTCAAGGAACTGCTGCCAGTTCTCTCATCACGTCACCTGTCATACAAGACACGCGGCCGAGTGTATAGCACCTGTGTGCAGAGCGCTATGCTCAATGCCAGTGAGACCTGGGCCCTGACCGCGCCAAACCTTCATTGCTTACAGCGCAATGACAGGGCTATTAAACCAGAAGATGTGGAACACTGTGCGATCAATGGAGCTGCTATCGCAGCTTGGTCTCGAGGACCTAAACCTTGCACTAAGGGAAAGAAGACTTCGCTGGTACGGTCATGTGGAACGTTCCAGCGGCGCAATGAAAGATGCACTTAACTTACAAGCTGCAGGAAAGCATGGGATTGGCCGGCCAAAAACGTCATGGAAACCGTTGAGAGAGAGAGACCGCAGAGAGTGGAAGCTGTCAGCTGTAGACCCTAATGACAGAGGCAACTGGAGATCTGGGGTGAGATCTGCCATGCGTGCAGCTAGCCAGCTACCTGGAAGGGGGCCCACTGGTGTGGCTCATGCTCCTGCACCTGCATGTTAAATAAAAATCTGATGATGACTAAATATTTCAACCATCTTTCTGTGTATGGGGGTAATTTCGGAAAGAAATACGGCACAAACACAGAGGGTTACTGCAATAGGGTAACATTTCCAAGATCTTTCACGTCACTGCAGGAAATTGTTATTCTTGTATGTTAATTTCATGATTTGCTAAAATATTTTTAATTTGGAATTCTGAAATACGTAACTATTTCTAAATATAGTCCGTTTTGAGTTTTTAACAATTTTTTCATGATTATTTATTCTTAATAATTATCTGAAATTACTGAAGATTCATGTGGCCATACCCCAACATATATTAAATATTTATGCTCACGTTCGAGTGGCATGATGGTGCTACAGGCAGAAAGATCACATTCTGCAAAGGAAAGAGAGCAAAGGTGAAGAAGAAAGTGTATCTATTAATGAAGGTAAGCAAGTTACCTGGGTGTCATTGACCCTCCTCCATTAGCACTGTGATAAACAGGGATTTTCATAATCAGTCACTGAGGCCGGCTTGCAGTGCCAGGGACCGGCTGTAGGTCACGGTCGCCGCTTACTCCTGGGGGGCTGGCCGGATTAAGATCTCCACAGGCCCCTAGACATCAGTACAGTAAGTCCCTCCCCACTCCATTATCCCACCTGAGACGGCCCTGCCGATAGATGCAGACACGCACATGCTAGTGCTGAGGGACACGGCCAAGTATTTAATCGCAATTTTTTTCATATCGGTTGATATTGATAATTATGACAATATAATTTAGATTATTATTTCTGTACTGCAATGGTTCATTTTTACTTAAAACTTCCACAGTATTTCTCTTAGATTCTGAACATGTAAAAAGACGACAAGCTGAATGGACTGCAAACTAAGATCTAATTTTAATAAATAAATCATGCTAAAATATTAGTTTTGTCATACGTTTTTTTTCTTTCTCCAGTATTTCTTTGGATTGAAAAAGGAAACCCTGGTTTCTATGACTGTAAGTGCTTGCATTTTGTATGTTCCACTGAAGGGCAAATAAGTTTGAATAAGAAATAAGTTTGTAAACCTTTAAAATGAAGATGTTCGTAATCAAACAATTACAATCTGCCAATACCAATACCAATCTGGTATTTTTTTCCCATTTTCCCAACTACTGAGCATCAAATAAGCTATTTGTATCGATACATTTCAGCTAACATAGCAAACTATCTGCATTTAGTGTTGTGGCAGCATTGAACATGCAAAGAAAAGGAAAACATAATGGTGATATTGGTCAAACAAAAGCTATAGCTCTTTTTATTCAGTTACAACCTTCAGGAAAAGGAACAGTAGTATATCTTAAAGTGCAAATTGTGCAATCGGTTGCCAGATTTAATATAATAAAGAAATCAATCATAAAAATATCACTGTATACCCCAACTAACAATTTCTAGGCAAAGATTACATATGAGTCTCAATATAAAAGATGCAATGGAGCACAGATCTTAAGTAGTAATTAACCAAGGTTTAGACAGAATATAAGTCTTATATTATATTCTTATACTGCAGTGTTTCTGATATAATAAAAATTCTATTTTTTTAAACAAAGTTTATATATGAAAGATATTTTAAATAAATTATATTCTTTGCAACCTTAGTATTGCATTGTCTATTTGTTTTTCACAATATTTGACAATATCCATCCATTTTCCAAACCGCTCATCCTACTGGGTCACGGGGGTCCGGAGCCATGGGCACGAGGCAGAGAACAACATGGGAAGAACATGCAAACTCCACACACATGTAACCCAGGCGGAGACTCGAACCCGGGTCCCAGAGGTGTGAGGCAAAAGTGCTAACCACTGCACCCCCTGCATGACAACATAAAAAGTCTATTTATTACCAATTTCTGAAAATTAAAAAAAATATATATGTAAAAATACAAAAGGAACAGTGCTGAGAAGTTTAAAAGTTACTGCTGGAAATGAACGATTCCTCAGTCACAAAGACCGCTAACACATCAGTGAGGCTGGTCGGCGAGACAGAGATGCGTGGCGAACCCAAACCAAGATTAATATTAATGATGTAGTATGCTCTCAGGGTCGGCGCGCATCCATTCCTGTCCTATGTGTTTGGTCAGCGTTTGGCCAGCAGGTGTTGCTGGCCGTCCTGTTCCCTCCTCTGTCTCGTAGCCCCTTAGCCTCAGTGTGTCTCTCAGTTTCCTGGATCGCCCTGTAGCTTAAGGGAGTTGGGCGCGAGGCTTGGTGGTCGTACCCTCTGCTCATTGGTTTGAGGCTGGCCAATGGACTGCCTTCTCTGTTTAATATTTGGGTTTCAGTTTTCCTAGCATCTGGTTTTGTTTCTTTGTATCCCTGATTTAGATTATCCTGCTTGTGTCTTGTTTTATTAGGCTTCCATGTTCTTTGGTTCTTAGTTATTCCTAGTGTTGTTAACTTTTAGCATCGCATAGTATTCAGTGTTTGTTGGAGTTCCCTTATTCTGTGTTATTTAAGTGTAATCCACTCCACCTGTTTGTTAACCTGTGTTCCTTTTGATTGGTAAGTTTGCTTACGAGTTACATCTGTCTCTAGTTTGCCTTGTTTAGCAGAGTTTACAGTACACAGCACCAGTCTGTTGCATGTCGCATGATTTTACGCAGCCAAATTACACTGCTATCGTGTTTTTACCTTGTTTATGCACAAAATCTCCTTTTTCAAAGGATGTTGTGGAGGCTCAGCAGTCGATTTCTTCATGACACTCCCTCCCATAACTCACGCGTGTTAACAAATATTAGCATGTCATGTGATTAGCTTGGAACACTATTGATATTCATGTTTTTAGCAAAATTAATAATTTACCCTTAACCTTTAGCTTTACGAACTGCAAAATGGTCATAATATTCCTGGCAACCTTGGTAATTTTGACTCGCGTGCGAATCAAACATTTTGCTATATTCGCGATGCCGAATCAGTTTCAATGTATAAATCTTCACCTGTTACTTCTGTTTAACTCTCCTGAAACTTACAATATCACACTCTAACTATGGCTGCTGGTGCTGCTGTACATTCCCATTTGGTCTACTGCGCATGTCCATTAATGTGTTTAGCCATGTTCTCTGCCTTTCCTTCCCTCATGTCCGGATGGTATTTGTGGTGGGCACCATCTGAGTTGTGGTGCTGGTTCAGTCCCATGAAAGCGTGACATAATGGATTTTACTGTAGCTGTAACATCCATCGTGGTTGTAGCCTTCAATCTGCTGACTCACACAGGTCGGCAAGGCAGTCAGACTCATTGAGGGACTTTGGCTTTGACCATGACCAAGTTTACACCTGGCTTTTCGCAAACAGGCCCATTTCTCTCTTTTATTCTACAACGTTGGCATTTCTTGGGGGGGTTGGGCAGCCAGTTGATCTTTTTTTTCTCCCTACTTGAGAGTTTTTGGTTCCTTTCCTCCATTGAATTCTGACTTTCATTCTTTGTTACTGTCTTCCGTTTTTGCTGTTACGTATATTATTCTGGATAAATGATGTACTGATGTATTACTGCACAGCCATGTCAAGCACCTTGGGGCAACTCTGTGGTGAAAGGCACTATATAAAAATAAATTTAATTGAATAATATGAAAAGCTGGGGCTTGCATTATTTGCAGTTGAACTCAAACCATAATCTTCATCAATGTGAAATTGTCATACTAATATATATTTTCCACTTTATTCATCAGATGATATGTGTTATCAGTTCTCTAAATGGATCGATGGTCCTGTTGATTACAGGGTAGGTCTTATCAATGCCCAGTTCAGTGCCATTTCTCTTATATCAGAGAGAGAAATACAGAGAGATCATTTCATGCAAAGCATGTTGTGTGGATGAAACATGGGAAACAGAATGAATTACTATCTTCCTTTGGGTTATTATCCCCATTGATGATACCTGAATCAAACTGGCACTGTTAATCTAGTACTTCTGTACTACACATTCGTTACAGAACAAATATACAAATCCAGAACATCAGACGTACAAATCCAATATCCTTTATTTGACGTACAGAAGCTTGGAATGACGTAATGTTGCTCCACTTAAAGCACATAACCTACTGATACAAACAAGGCGAACCACTTCTCCAACCTGAAAAGGATGAACGAAGATAGATTGAAAGAGACGTATGAAGAAGCACTGTCTGTTCTCATGCTGCTCGTGAATGAAACCCCACAAAACTCCTCAGTGCCTCATACAGACGCACGATAATCCACATGCAGCCTTAACATTGGACATGTGTTGACGCAGAGGCACATGCTGTTTTTCAGTTACTGAACTGTTTTTTTCTATATGTCTAAACGACAAAGCTAAATAATGTCATGAAATCTACATTCAAACCTCGATGCAATGTTGCACCTGGATTAAACAGGTACATCCTGATCCAGAAATAAAAGTACAACAGTCCCCATTCTTCTGCACCACATGTTCCTGACCAATTACATTGGCAGGTATGTCTCTCTTGATTCTGATTCGCTGTCCATTCTGGAGAGGGGGGAAGGAAGGGGCCAGTGTGGATGGGTTGAGGGTGGGATGGGGAGAGTTCTCAGCGTCTACTGTGCCTTGGATGGCGAGTGCCCCTCTCCTGTGCATATACAGTATATGCTGAAACCTTACAGGTAGCAACAGCACCATCTCGCCCGACAAGGGAGTGAAGGGAGGAGGGGGGTTTGAGCAGCCACTAGTGCACAGCACCCTCTGTTGGTAGGACCGCCTCCCTGCTCTGCCCCCTCCGCCGCCGGTGCTCTGTCTTGTTACGGGTTTCCAGCTCCTCATGGTCCTCCACCTCCCCAGCTTCTGTGTGTTCCTGTTGGCTGTCCTGACCCTCCTTCTCCTTCCTGTTTTTCCGGTGTCTCCGCTCACCCTTCCTTCGTCCTGCAGAGGAGACAGGCGCACGTGCTGCTTTAGCCAAGTCTGCCAGAGGATGAACCACTACATGCTGAACTGAGTGAGACCTTTAAGGACCAGTAAGCATTTGTGGGACAGTTTTCCTTCCCAGTGTGCTGACGGAGTACAGTAAAACCTCGGACTGCGAGCATAATTCGTTCTGGAAACACGCTCGTTCTCAAAGCACTCGTATATCAAAGCGAATTTTCCCATTAGAAATAATGGAAACTCAGATGATTCGTTCCACAACCCAAAGGTATTCATATAAAAATGATTAATACAAAATATAAAGTAAAAAAAGATAAAACAAATTAAACTGCACTTTACCTTTGAAAAGAATCATGGATGGTGTGAGGGAGATGAGAAAGAGGAGAAGAGGAGGGTTATTTTGTAGGACTACTTTCACTATAACTAATGGAATCACCGCTATCGGTTGGCTCACTGGAATCTTTTTCTTTTTGCACTTTACCAAGGAACCTATCCAATGACAGCCGCTTCTCTTTCCTTTTCAATTTTGCGGAAATGTGACATTGCATCGTCGTTAAACAGATTCATCGGTCGCACTGCTATGCCCTTATTCGGGTGGTGCTTTTCTACTATATTTTGACTATATGAGTCAGGCATGCCGACTGCGACCGAGCATGGGAGATGATTACCGACAATCCCACAGCGAGAGAGAGAGAAGAACCATCGGCTGAGTTGTAATCACGTGACGCTTGCCAGACAAAGCTCATAATTTTCATATTGCAGAACCTCGCTCGTTTATCAAGTCAAAATTTATTTTACATTTTTGCTAGTCTGGCAAAACACTCGCAAACCAAGTTACTCGCAATCCGAGGTTTGACTGTATTTTTAAGGCTGGTGGGGCACAAACTCTGACATATTACGTGCGGATCGAGATGAATTCAGGCCAGGCAGGTCTGGTTCTCTTACAAAATGCATTAGCTCAATTTTTCCACAAAAATCCTTAAAGATATGAGAAAAAAGAAATGTGTCTAAGAAGACTTTCCCTTTGCATTAATTATTCATAGTGCCACACAGCACAATATGTAAATAAAGAAACAAACAAATAAGTATCCTGGGACAGGTTCTGGGGTGCTGTGCTATTCTGCAGGTTGTGTGTGTGATCAGATGGCTGTCAGCTCCAGCCCCAGCCTTGGCAGAATAGTCACATGTCCACAGGCTGTTGAGTAAGGCCCTAAGCCCCCCATGCTGTCTGACCCTGCACTGCCCACCCAATGCTTGCACTCACTCGTGTCTGATGGAGAGCAAAAGCATTTCCCCACAGGGGATTAATAAAGTGTCACTATTCTATAAGTGCTGCAGACAGATGGATGGAATAAAAAGTTCTTCCACCAGGTGTCACCCTTGAGCTGTTTTTCTTATCCATACGCAGAAGTGCTTAATTCCTCTGCTGTGCTAATCTGAACCAGACATACAAGGGCTATACAATCTGTAATATATAGCATAATAGCACACAACATTAAACATAACATGCCAATCTATGTGCTCTTATACTATATCATTTATTACCTTTAGTTTATTATCAAATATGGAATTAAGCTCATGTACTACAAATTGAGAAAAAGCTTAGAAAGATGCGGGAAAAACAGAAAAATACTCACGTGTGAGGTGAGTGTGTTCAGCAGCCAACACAGATATTTTTTAACCCCCTCTGCCTTTTTTTAAACACCCCCCCACCCCCGCAGGGACCTCCGGCCCAAATCAGTTCCATCACCAGGACGGCTCCCAGGTCAGGCCCGAGACGGGCCTCCGTGGCCCAGGCTGACACACGCATTCTTTGCTTCAGCCCCTGCGATACTGAGACCTGTCAGCCAATGTCTTTAGCCTGACCCCCCTCCCGGCCCCAGAAATAACTAGAAGAAACGCCGATGCTGAGAAGACGCAACTGGCTCCTGCCACAGTCCTGGGTGGGAAACCGGGGGCTATTTTCTTAATTTGCACACCCCCCCATTCTATACTCATGGGGAATTGAGGGATTGAGCCTGAGCATTTATCATTACATGAAAGAGGAGCCAATAGGGAGAATTATGTAGACTGGGTCAAGTGTTAAACAGGACATGAAGGGTGTGCAGAGAGCTGGCACCCAGGGTCCGTTCTGAGTCCTTGGTCACTTCCTGGGCCTTAAAACCAACAATTCCACATAGTGTTAAAACCCAGGATATGGTGAACTGGTAAGTAAGGGACCACCTCATGCTGGGATGACTATAAGGAGCTACAGGTGGCATAAGCACGTATGAGCATATGACATAAGGTTCTACTGGAATATGGTGAAGGCTACAGGGAAATGGATCCGATGTAAACATGCCCATCCCATATGTTTACTCTTCCTCCCACAAAGCAGGCCCTAACGTACCCCCGTCTCCGTAATTGCTGTTTGAACTGTGGATAAGAACTGCTTTTCTCTTGAATTCAACACCCTACCCCACAACACTCCTTTCCCCCCCAAAGTGATAAACAGCTGTCATCGTTCACCTGGTATTGATTGCCACTAATTACAAGGGGAGTGAACGAGGGCAGGGAGCAGCTGAAGGTCCTCTGGGCAGAATTTGGCGTAGGAATCACCTCCACAGCACCTTCTCGTGGAACAACGGTAGGGGAGGTGTTTGTGGGTGGGGGCACTATGCACTGGACACGGGGAGACTCCTTGCTGGCAGATATGCTGAACGTACAGGGCGCTGTTGTGGGGTCTGACTGAATTAGGGGTGCTGACTGGGGCTGCTGCAGGACTGCTGAGGGGCTCTGAAGGGCCGAGATGCCTGCTCCCAATCGGGGAAGGCGTGAGGGAAGATAGCAGAGCAGCGGGGAAAGCAAATTAGGGGAGTCAGTGTAAACACAGCGAAGGGAGCCAGAGGACGGGCGTAAATATTTACGCGGCGGAGATTGGGTGCGCTCACACAGGAAGTGTGCATCGTGTCACGGGGGAACGTGTGTGTGCTCTGTGCTGCCCCCCCCCCCCCCAAGCGATGGTCCATGGGGGGGGGGGGGGTGCTTGAAGACAGAAGGATGGCAGGGATAGCGGGTTGGCTTCATTAAATGTGAATTTTGGGAGGCAATAAATGGAGACTGATGTGTGTGGTATAGGGGGTTGGGGGGTCACCAAAATCATTCTGGGGGGAGGCCTCA
Source organism: Brienomyrus brachyistius (assembly GCF_023856365.1). Lineage (NCBI taxonomy): Eukaryota > Metazoa > Chordata > Actinopteri > Osteoglossiformes > Mormyridae > Brienomyrus > Brienomyrus brachyistius. The sequence continues at coordinate 28,277,641 of NC_064541.1, read as the reverse complement.
GCGTGAGCAGAGCCTAAACACAAGCCGAGTTGCCCCCGTTAAGACAGATAATTAGTGCTAAACAGAGGCTACGGAAGCCAGGGGTCGATAACCACGCTGCCCTCTGCAGCATGTAGCCTTAGCTGTGATCTGAGCTGGGGGGCCCGGAAAGCTGGGGTTGGGGGGGTCTCCCAATGATAAAAGAAACTTAAAGCCCAGATTACAGGCATCATCCCATGGGTGTCTTTACAGACCGTTGGGGGGTGGGGTTGGGGAGAGGGCAGGCCAACTGCTGAATTTTGGGACTGATTTTGCCTCCATGTCCCCAAGCTCCGGAGTCAGCAGCACGGCCAATTCTAACAGACACTGTCATCAAAATGCATGCTTTACTACACACATGCTATCTAAACACCTAGCCTAGATAGTTTTTATTTTTTACCACAGACAAGTCTTGTCAAGAACGGTCACTGCGCACCCCCCAACAAAGGCCAATATGAAGTCCAGCCCCCCCAGCAGCTGTTTTCCCGTCCCCTGCGTGTCTCACTGGATCCTTACACTTTTGTCGTGTGTAAGGCCTACAACCTACGGCTACAGCTGGACCAAAACCCAGAGCCCCTACCCCCATCAGCACTTCACACTCTCCCCTCAGTGTGTTATCTGTCCCGACTAAACTCTAACTCTTGCCCAATGCAGGTCCACTGTTGTTATCCGATGAATCACATCAATGGATGAGAATAAACAGTGGGAGGGAGGGGGGAATATGCTTTTCTGCCATAAAATTTTCTAAATGTTTATTTTTTCCATTAGGGTTAAAACAATGTGTATTCCACTAATTATCTCTTAATCCTCTAAAGCGTGTAGTGCTTTCAGACATGAAGGTCGTTCAGGAGTTGGAGTAGTTTTGGAAACATAAGAGAAATAAAATTAGCTAGCTTCTTTTGGCGACATTGCAACTCAGAAAAGACAAACACCTCCGGGAAAGAACACTGGCAGCCAGAGACTCACTGACAGAAAAGAACGAATCCCCTTTAAGTCTGTTCATTTTCTGGGGTGCAAATGGCCGTTAAACCTATACTGAACCCAGTGGCTCCGCTGTGGACCATAGATACGCACACAGCCCTAAGACCGGAACAGCATGTTATGGTGCAAAGAACGGAAGTTGGAACCGGCATCCCAGCAGAACCAGCACAAGGGGAGGCTATGAACTGAGCATAAATTAAAAAAAGCAGAGGAATGATACAGGCATCAGGTTACTGGGGCTGGGGGGTGGGAAATGCCCCCCCGCGTGCGCTGCGGGGAAACACAGGCACATACAGCCCTCCCCCCTGCCTGAAGATGCATCAATAGAATCAATACCCTCACTAGCTGCCATACCGCAAAAGCAATAACAAATCTTTCTTAAACCGCAGCCTGCCTTCCAGATTTTGTTTATTTCTCCTGTGTTTACAGTCTGAAGGCACCCAGAGAATGCGGCTACTTCTACCTGGAAGTAGCAGAACATATTTCCCAGCAGTTATGTTTTCATTGATTCGTTTCTGTGGTACACACCTGGACATTTCTTCCTCTTGACGACACACTTCCTGGTCTCAGTTGTCGGGGGACAGGCGTCCGCATGCGGGGAGGCCGGCCGTAGGATGTCCCGCCTCCGGGTCTCCTCTCCACGCTTGAAGCCACATGTCTTGCCCCTCCGAGAGCAGGGGCTCCAGTCACTCCACTCGCCCACCTCACAAGGAACTGCAGGAGCAGGGGTACAGGAGAGGATGAAGAACAGGGGGGAGGAGGGCAATTTACTGGAGAGCCAAGGCTCCCTGGAGGGGCCGATCACCTTGAGGGGTGCACTCCCTGAGCTGCTCATTGGGCTCGAAATTGCCGGGGCATGTTTGGGTGCACTGCCCCTGGAGAAGGTAGAGACCCGGCTTGCACCTGGTGCAGCTGTCCTCATTCAGACAGTCTTCACAGCCCTCTGTGCAATCTGCGGGGCCGGGGGGGGGGGGGCGGGGGGGGGTTTGGAGAGTCAAGCATCACAGGTCAGTCAGCAGCTGAAATCAAATCAATGCACCGACACGACTCCATATGGCGGGACTCTTACATATTATATATGGCATATATGCGAAACTCCTGGCATGAAATCATCTATAGGGCAGTTCAGGCACAGAATGAGGTGTGAGAATAGAACAGTGGGCTGGCAGATTACTGGTTTAACGAAAACATGCTATTTCAATCCCTGTTGTTTTTGTTCCAAAGCCCAGCCGCAGATGCAGCATGAAAGGCCCTTCAAAAGTGCATCTAGCCGAGCGAAGCAGACCTGGGCCGCAGACCGAGTGTGGAGACGCGTCCACATGTGGATGGACACTCACCGTGGACACACTCCCTCTGCATGCTGCTGGGGACGAGTCCCTCGGGACAGGTCACGTGACACTTGCCATGATACAGGTAGTATCCTTCTTTGCAGCGCATGCAGAAGTTCTTGTTGAAGCAGGAGTCACAGTTTGACAATCCGCACTCTGCAAAGAGCGGAAGGGGAGTCACATGGTGGTGGGGGGGGGGCACACTCAGGGCACACAGAGGTCACGCATGAGTCTGAATGCCAAATATAGGCATATCAAATGACAGGTAGCGGGGAAGGATGGTGAATAGGAAACTGTGGAAACTGTACGCTTATGTGTGCGGCTGGTAGGCAGGATGGGAGGTAGGAATTTTGGAGGGAAAACTCATTAGTAGCTGTTGATAGTGTGAATTGGTGTTTTGTGATTTGGTTCAATGGTGGTTGATGACAGTGAGGTTTATCGCATTAAATGCATATGCATTAAAGGCAGCTGCATCGCTGCGTGTGATGGTGGATCCGAGGTGGTTCTTCCAGCAGTCATAAGTGTAACTTAGCCATAACTTACTGGTGCACTTGTTCATGTCGGGTGAGCGGGAGCGTGTGCCGTAGTAGCCGCTGGGACAGGAGGAGACGCACACGCCCACCTGCCGCATGCCGCTGCGCTCCAGGAAGAAGAAGAAGCGAGGCTTGCAGGACAGGCAGCCGTTGGAGGCTGAGCAGGTTAGACAGCCTCCATGACAGTCCCAGCTCTCTGCAAAGCGAGGAGCGCGACTCAGTGCATGCACAATAACTTATTATATAACATTGGCGTGAGTAACACCATGTTTTCCATGCATTGCTTCAATTTTTAAGGGTTTATTTGGCATTTCGCTGGTTTTTCTCTGCTCCACGCAGACCCCACTGTCCCTTTCACCAAGCAGAAGAAGAATCCAGGGAGCAAGAGATAACATTCTCAAACCGTCGCAGGGATGCTAACACACACCAGAAGTTCGGCATTTCCACAGGCCTTGTGTCCAACGCTACGACCGCAGAAAACAGCGAGTGTAGTCAAGGCAGGGCAGTAACTATGAAGTAACTAATTGAAGACGACGTGAAGATTTTTTCAATAAAATCAGAGGACATTACAGTGGCAGAGCTCTCCAAGAGCGTTTGGCACGCTACGCGTTCTCACCAGACGGTTATTTGCGCTTTGCAGAGGCCAATCAGATGCAGTCATCAGTGTGTGGGACCCCCTCAAAGTGGCAGCCATGGAGGCCATGACTCAGTACACGCAACATTCCAAAGACATCAGCCACACCTTCCCCTTCCCTCCACTTACACAGCGATGGCTTCAGTGATTCACTGGCCTGCTGGCCCCCTCATCCCGCTTGCTTAATTGCTGCAGTAACAATGACCCCTTCATTCAGCTTGGGAACTCACAGAGCAGCTGAGACAGACCAAAAACTGCATCAATAGTCCAACTCGCAGGTGTGCATATGAATTATCAGCTCCGTCAGCACACATGTACAGACTGCAAGGCGGTAATAGTTCAGACTTCTGACCTGAATGTCTGGAGCTCAGGAAAATTCACTTTCTTACTTCAAACAGGCCTGCCTCACTTTTATAAATAGCTTTAACTGTAAAATTTATTAGGTAGGGGTGATCACACAGTTATTATTTCACATTTTATGTCGGCGTGAGAGGGTGTTAAACAGCCGATTGTCACATTGAGAAGCCAGAGAAGATCACTAGGTGGTCAGGAACAATTCCAGTGGCATTTCATCTGTCTCTTTAACAAATAAAAACTTGTACGTAAGCTTTCTTCCATCCACCCCCAACAAACGGCTGAAAATTGTCATTTTTTATGACTATTTTGTGCTCACAATGTTTTTTATCATTACGCTACGTTTGGACCAAGCTGAGACTACGCAATCATCTCATATCTGCTTTCTGGTCAGCAAAATTGCTAACTTCTTGATGTAATATACCACAGGCCTGTAAACCAGGGCAGAGACATAGAGGCCTCTCTGTTCCTATCATGCCTTATACTAGATAAAGGCTAATTTCCACAGGAGCTCATAGCTGTCTGTGTTGCACTGTGTTTCCTGAGCGTAACACGCAACACTGTTGTGAGGCCATAGTGCATCGTTTTTTGAAAATGATTCAATGACTTCTGGTTCCTTCAAAATAAAGAAATTCAATTAAAAAGGAACAAATAGTTGGGTGAGTTCCGACGTGCCGATCGCCCCCATCTGTGATTTAGAGCCTTGCTAACTGGAAGCAGGTGGGTTTAAGACGGCAGAGTTACAGGCGAAATCGGACCTCCATTTGGGAGCAGACCACTGCACAGCCTGGCTGTCTTGGGGCAGGGGGGGGTTGGGTAACTACCCAGCAACTCTGCAGGGGGTAACAATATTACTGTCTGAGATAATCCATATCAGTTTGGAAGCTACTTTTATTTTGCAAGAAAAAATGTTACAAGTTTAAGTCTTAAGGGCAGTATGTTCATATTTCTGTGTGTAGATCAGCGACATGCATTTAAATATTCAATTCTTATTCAATCAAATATTGATTTTACTTGGTGTTCCAATCTTCTCTACTTGATTAACCATTTCGCTATTCCTTTCCCTCTAGTTACACCCTTGTAGATTTCTGTCAATGCTGCCGCCTGTTGGATTTTCTAGTTATGAATCGGTGTGGCCGGTGGTATGGTAACATGGTATATTGTGGAATTTTCGCAATGCCGACAAGAATAGGCATTCAGCAAAATTTTTATGGGGGCCCCCTTGCTCAGAGAACTTCTCGACATCACCAAAATTTCAAAATACAGGAATAGTGCTGCTTTTGAAGATACCACCAAAATGCCCACTACTGTGGAATAATGTCTGGACGGAATGAAACTTTGATATCGGCCAAGCCTAGCAACAGTGCGGCTTTACAGTGGTGCTAGCATGACTGGAAAGAAGGATTCATGTCATGCAGGGTGAGTGGCATCAGCTTCAAACAGGGCAGTTTGTGACTCCAGGGACGGATTACGGACCGGGCCAGCGGGGCCGCTGCCCAGGGGCCCTTGGGGTGCAGGGGGCCCGTGGGGCCCCTAGCCCAAAACAATTTGCAACGCTTATCAACAATGTATTTTCGTTTGTCTATTTTAGAGGGCCTACATTCTTTGATCCTCTGCCTACAAGGGCCCCTGACCCTATAGGGAGGGCGTTTGGCTGCCAAGGGCCCTTGAATTGTCGTGGTTGTGGTGGTGGTGCTGCTGGTGGTGGTGGGTGGGGGGCCCTCACGAACGTTTTGCCCAGGGGCCCACACAACCCATAATCCGTACCTGTGTGACTCTCTTTGCGTCCCCCGGCCACATCTCAGCCCTCTCCTTACTCTCCTCCGCCTCAGCATTTTCTTCACGTTTTGCTATTCAGTTGCAATTATTTTATAAAGAACTAGAATAACAGGTGTTTGTCTGCCATTGTGCATTTTATTACATGAAAGGAATTCTATTATTCCTATACTTACATAGTATTATTACCCATTTAAGCATTTTTTCATTAGTTCTCAGTTAGCAATGTAACCTACACAGGCTGTTTCACATTTAGGGTAACTGCAGTTAATTTACTCACACGTGTTTCTCCTCTAACCAGTTCACAATTGGCATAATGCAGTGGGATTCTCCATTTATTTACTGACAAGAACAATGCGGCAACAGAGTAAAATTCATCATGTTTTTTTTTTTTTTGCTTTTCACCAGACATCCCCCATAATGCTCTGGGCTTCCCTGCATTGTATCCACAACATAATCCCTGTAGTGGGTGCATATCCCAAACTTTCCAATAGGATATGTGGTTTAAACTTTAAACAGGGAATGTGTTCTCCGCGTTCAAATGACCACAGCTTAGAAGGCTTTGTAAAGTTCATGTTACTTTAGGGAGGAAAAGATAGACATTTGTGGATATTAACTATTTTAGTCGAGACAAAAGCTAACTCGGCAAATAAATGTCTTGGGGTACTTGGCACGGCAGGCAGATTAACTTCTACTAATGTGGAATTCCAGTGTTTGAGATCCATGTCCTCTTGCCCATTCTGAGAGATGATCTCACCCTCAAACTATACTACAGAGAAATAACATACATAAACAGACAGCCCCCCCACCACTGCCTGTATTTTAACAATACCAGGGTGAAGACACTGATTAAAATAACACAATAACAACAATTGGCCAGCAATATCTCAAAAGCAGCAGCACGTTAATCACAGAGATATGCGGCAGTACGCAGGGCGAGCTTTCGTAAGACACCCCTCCCCCATCCTTATGATACAGCAACACGCCAGTGACAGTGAAGGTATTCCTAACTACATGTACCACTGTATGTCTTCAGTACAATTAGAGCAAAACACATTTTCACTGAAACTGCATTAATCATATAATTTCTTTTCGGACGCAGTATAATATGCACAGTTACTGAGGGGTGAAAATTGGTTTAGTGGGGAAAAGGGTAAATTGGGACCCATATGTTTCATACTCTATATGCCTATCTTTACGCTTTTGTTATCTATTAACTTAAGCTCAGTTTTTGGACTTTCGATAATACTTTCAGGATCATATTTTTAAAGTGGGAACGTAAAATTTAAAAAGTTGTCCCAGTTTACCAAGATCCACCCTGAAAGCCAAAATTCTCAGCGACAGTTAAGCGACACGCTACTTACTGTACGACTCATTTCCTAACTGCTTCAGTGCGAATGGACACGTACAGTTGCTGGAGCATGTTATAGGTCAGCACTGACTCTTCCCCCCCATGAAAAAATCAGCATGAACAGTTCATTTTAGACGAAGAGTTAAACGTATATTTCACGTTCATACATTATACGGAAATCTGTTTTAGTTCAGTGTCTGTGATTGAACACAACATGATCTTAGAGCGCCATGTTCTCTAGTCCAGCGATTGGCTCCATCCAATCTGGCCAACACCACATAATCACAGTGGTGGTTTTTTGTATATAAACAAACAAAAAAGGATTTAACATTCAGCTTTATTCTAGACTGACGTGGATATTATTTTCTAAATATGCTAAGAAAACCAATGAAATGCAGGCGGAGCGAACGCAACTAAAACATGCTGTGAAGTTCCCGCAAAGTTTTTCAGATCGCCTGGAAGCTTATTAAACACTTATTTTAAACACCAAAAGAGCCTCAGGCGGAAATGCGAGAGGTGTATTCTCGCAGCAAAGGTCCTACCAGAGCTTTGTTAATTGATGCATAATTAACAACGACTGCGTTTAAGACAGCAAGCAACCGACGCGCATCTCTTTTCATCCTGTTGGTTACTTTTTTTGCAGTTAAAATATACTGAAACACAAAAAATGTTTATCCTTTGCTTTATCGGCACTATTTGAGTAACTTCCACAAAGCAAAACTAATTGTTTTAGCAGAATATAGCAGAATGTTTTAGTTAAAGACTCAGCCCATTAATAATAATAATAAAGGTTTAAATAAAACATTTAAACATTTTAGTTTAAATAAAAAATTAAATTGACAGTATGGATATTTTTTTAAAAACCTTCATCTGTTTTACTAAATACAATGAATCGCAACGTTATCTCCGCTCTTACGCGCAGTTGCGGGACATTTGCGATAGTAGAGGGCGCAGTAACAGCGAGCGCGGGGATATCCAGGCGTAAGGACTCGCGTAATAATGCACTGCGATTTACGGTCAGGTGCAATGCGAAGCAACACATCCATCTGTGGGTGAAGGATAGGAAGCGACGCGAGCACGCTTTCGAATGGGGTGACTGCACGGACTAGCAGAAATTATAACGTACTTATAACCCCTGATACACGAATATCTGGGTTCTGTCCGGTGAATTTTATTCATTAGTTGGATAGATAGATGAATGATACGTAAGGTTTATTTTATTGTCCAATGAAGTTATATGCGTGTAATCGTTGCAGAACATAATGTGACGCTTGGTGGATTTTTAAGTAGAGAATTCGAACATAGAGAGAAAACAGCAATATATTCCTGGAGACGATCCACTATTTGGAATGTTAAAAATTCCCGGATAACACCAGAGTCTTTTACAGTTTCATCAAAACAAAACTGAAACTTAAACATGTTTATTCATCCAAAGGCGCTCTTTTCCTGTTATAATTTAACGTATGGTTCATAATTAGAAAGTTGCCAATTAAGGCAATGAAGATTCACAAAATATTTCAGTGTCACTATCCTTCCCAAGCATACAGGGTTTCGGGGTTATTTTACTGGCTAACCTGAAATTACAACGACAAGGTAATTTTAAAAAGCAAAGAACAGACGTGGCACTGCGAACGGAACAGGTGGCATCTCTCATGACGAGTTCTCTACTTACGTTTGTGTTGCCGGTGTCTGGGGGGGTTTTGTTGGCAGTCAGTGTATTCCATACAGTGCAAGATCAAAACAATGGAGATCAGTTTTAATTGCATAGTAACCCGGGGATGATGCGTTTCTAACCAATATCAAGGTCCTCGAGCGAGATGTGCCTCGGGTTTGGCGTCTACTATCGCTGCTTAAGTAATTAAACAATGTTATTCCTATGAGGAGCGGAAGACCCAGGGTTGTACAGACATGAGAGAAATGTGATTAAAAATGGCCCAATTGTACCAGGGCCGTTTAGAGAGTACCATCCTGGAAAAAATCCACGTGCGTGCTGCTAGTGGAGAGCAAATCTGATGACAATCCTTGGGGGGGAAATTATTCCACCAAAAATATTAAATTGATGTTTATCATCCACGGCAGAGGAACGAGAAGTGGTTGGCAAAAGAGATTCGGTGCTGAAGTATAGAAATATATATATAAAAATTTCAAATTAGGAATAGCATTATGGAATTTGGTATGATCCGTCCCTTATATTTCCCGACTGACACGTTGGAGATGCGCACGCTGCCCAGGTATGCCGACCGCTCAGTGTTGGAGGATTCCGCAGCATCCCACTGAGTTTCTGTGCTTGAAGATAATATTGCTTTGCCGAAAGATGTTGATATGGATTTTATTACACACGCCAGACGTAGTGACTTCTCCGATGCACAATCAAAACCTAAATGGTTTACTTTCCCCGCGCCCGTCTCCTTTCTGCGCCCTGTAACGCACTCTCTCTCCCTTTCTCTGACTCTCTCTCATACTCTCTCCCTTCGATCTCCAAAGTTTATTTAGAGGGCGACCCACGTCAGAGACCGTGATCGCTTAAAAAAAACCTCATATTCACCAATCTTCCGGGCAGCAGTACGATGTAAAAGCAAAGTCATTAAATTCATTCAAAAACCGCGTCCCGTTACATTTCCGTTATATTTCCTATAATTCCGTCATTCGTGGGTACAAACACATGTTTTCTCACCGTATTTGACTTACACACGTTATTTCCCGTCAATTTAAACCTATTTTACTAAGAGAACGTCTTAGTTACTACAGAATTACTGCATATAAGTGATTTGTAAGGGGCAGTAAATACAATCAAGAAGGACAAAAAAAGAGTACAATCACAATGCAGAAGGAACCCGGGAGAAGCAAGGCAAACTAGCCTATGTTTATTGTATGTGCTTTTGATGTGTGATTGCTTGTTCCCGCATGAGAAATCCGATAGTTACAGTCTCCCATTATCTGTACGTATAAAAACGGAGCCAAACTAATTCCCGGTATGTGACGAAGCTCGTCAGATAATATGTGTTTCCAAACTTCGCGGACTTTAAATAACAGAGACAGCGAAAGGAAAAATAAAAACAGATAAAATAAAAGAACGGTAAATCCGACATCAGGCACTTGGCACACGGCTATTGAAAACTGCGGTTATTCTACTCATTTGCTGGCTTCACTCTGGCGGGCAATTACAGCTTTCGAGTTTGTTTACAAATTGCTGCAATTTAGAGATAAAATAGGAGCAGACTGTCAGCCAGCTCGAGCCAACAATGGATTTAACAAAGTAGAGGGATTCCCTCACGAGGCAATGCATGTTGCTTTCATCATTCCCATGTTATATGAGGCAACACTGAGTAAATGGTCTTGTTTACAGCAATGACGATGTACTATTCTGGCAGCATTTAATATTCGCTCACTGCACTTAAATCGGCAAAAGAACGAGGGAAAAATAGAGTTGTATAAAATTATGAGAATTCACATATGGTTCACATAGCAAAGCTTGCACATTAAAATTATGAACAGGATATACAGGCCTGGTACACATCAAACTTTACAAAAACTACTAATGTAACCTTATTATTCCATAAAATAAGGAAGTTTCTTTAAAAACATTTTTTTTTTACATTAAATTTATTTTGAAGGTTATCAGTCCTGTGACAAATCACCTAAAATAGGAAAATCATTTGTAATACTGGTGAAAATGATTAGAGATGCAATGATTCAATTCATTAATGATGGATATTGTATAAACCATCACCAAAGAACAAGGACCAACTGAATACTGTGGATGCTGTAGATATTATGCAATAGGCTGACACTTCAGCTTCACAGGCAACAACCGTGATTGTGTAACTAAATGTATTACTGAAATGAACATCTGCTTGATACATTGTAACTATACGGTAAGATCTACTTTATTGACCAAAGGGGTCTGTAAGTGGCCTGGGGGCACATTTCAGTTTAATTCCTAGGATAAAGATTGAAAATAAACCTATCCTCATCACCTCATTGAAAATCAGGCTTAAATTTGCTCAAATTGTTTTCTTAGTGACATGGGGGTATTGTGATACTCTAATTCTGGTCCAGATCTGTCTGGGGTCTTTGGTTATTTAGCACTGGCCCTGCACTGTAACAGGTCGTCCTGCCACCTTGTTCACCTTCAGCCTGTGCACATTTGGATTTGGCACATTGTCCTCAGTAATCACAAGTCCGACCACCCAGATACACAGTCTGTGGCCTGAAAAGAGACAGCGAAAGTGCAGAGAGCAGCTAACCAGGAAAACGAGAATCAGGGGAACTATCAATGGCAAAGGGAAGTGTGGTGTTAACCTGCAGATGCTGGTCCAGGATGCATCTGGTTGGGGTGCCGGTATCGAAACACTTCTTAGACATGGACTCTAGAGGGAGTCAGTGCGACGAGAGCTGTCACTATTTACCATGTGATCATGAAACCGCATACTGTGACCCTGTGCAGAAAATCTTCAGTGATGTGGACTCATCTGACATCCTGAGGTAACTGCGAGCAGGCAACTGCCCGAACATTTGTGGGGTGACCGTGGGGGTGCTGCTGACACAGGGCATGCCCAGTGTGCCCTCATGCTTCAGCTCTAGAGTCTGGTTTGGCTTGCAGTGTGAACGGAGACCTGCTTTTTGTAACCAGAAATTTCAATGTTTACATGAGTGCAATGGGAGCAGACCATCCCTAGCAAGGGCTAAACCCATTAGTGACCAAAATGAGCGAGTATCATGTCCAATTGGCATAGAGTAAACTGTTTCAAGAGCAATGCAATAATGCCAGCTGTGCTTAAACTGTTTATTTCCATGATTTCAATTTTTATATTTTAACTCGACTTTACTTTTACTTAACAGTTTATTACTTTTGATCACTTTTAATCAAGCCCTTGATATTTCAGTGTATTTTTTAACTAAAATTGTATATATCATTAAGGACGAGAGCTTGACTAGTGGTTCATATGAGTCTGTCCCTAGATGGGGGAAGGTGGCCTGAGCATAGAGCTCTCATTGTACCCCACGCCCCCCCACCTCATGTCCTGCTCTGTGTCCCACAGAGGACGGCGCAAGGGAGTGCCACTCGGTCACTCTCTGCTACCACTGCTGAGATGACCTGTCATCACAGTGAAATGAAACTGGGCAGGTGTGCGAATCAAACACAGAGCGGGAACCCAACACCACTTAGGGAGGTGAATCGAATATCGAGCAGGCCAACGAATCAAGCCACCAAGTCAGGCTGGGTTCCTACATGGAAAAATGACGGTACAGGAAAGCTTAGCATGGTTGGACAATTGAGCAAGCTGCCCTTTTCACAAACTAAGATAAAATTGCCACAGACTTGTGCCGAGAAACACATCAGAAACTGAAAGTAACACAATCATGTGAACAGATCAAGGTCGCAATAGGGATACGATTTGTCATGACAAAGGATGAAAGACTCGAGGGCAGGTACTGGGGACAAGAACAAAAGGGGCTTATTTATGTTACGGGACATAAGATTGTGACGGATGAAAGTGCAGTGAGGAAAGGCACAAGCAACAAAAGGGCACCATGTCAATGTCTGAACTGGGGAAAACAGGACTGGGAAGCATGTATATACGAGATGAACAAGAGGGAGCAGGGAGCAATTAACACGAGAGGCGAGACAAATGAGTAACAGGCGTGGCTTGGAGTGCCGTGCTAGGGAGGAACCTGGAGGGTCAGGTGGACATGGCGAGCAGGATGTGACACGATTGCTAGCTGCGTTTTGGGTTTTTGACATTAGTCATATTCAACAAGGACCAGGGGATGAGAGCACATTATGTGTCATGGTAACATTGAAATACATGTTTGTCACCTTTTACTATAACATCACAGCACGAACGATTAGCAAAGAAAGTTGACAGTTCTACTATAGGGGTGCAAATTGTTGACCCTACGATGCTTTGATTTGATCACAGATATTTAGGGAATGAATAGGTGCACCATAATCACAAAAAGGAACCTGATTTTCCACTGTCACCTAAGCAAATTAGTGGAGACTAACGTGGAAATTTACTGAGATATTTTTGCTTAATTATGCTGAGACTGAGCCACTTGCTGGAGGGGTGGGCTACCTGGAGAGATTGCAGACATGTAAGCATACAGACTACTATACATAATAGATTCAAATCTGAAACACCTGCCCATAATTTTATGCTACCTTATATCAGCCTAAATTGTTGAACTGCACGGATTTCTCTTATTGTTCATATAGTGATGCAAATAAAAATGGAATTATTAATGTTTTCACAAATGCAAAGTATGGTCATGCCTGATGTTATCACAAGCTAAAATAATGCCAGTGTGTTTGCATTCGGTGATTTTGATACATTTAGGATAGAGATGTATCATTGTCGCCTTACACCTCTGGGACCCGGGTTCGAGTCTCCGCCTGGGTCACATGTGTGCGGAGTTTGCATGTTCTCCCCATGTCGTCGTGGGGTTTCCTCCGGATACTCCGATTTCCCCCCACAGTCCAAAAACATGCAGAGGCTAATTGCACTTGCTAAATTGCCCATAGGTGTGCACGAGTGAGTGAATGGTGTGTGAGTGTGCCCTACGATGGGCTGGTCCCCCATCCTGGGTTGTTCCCTGCCTCGTGCCCATTGCTTCCGGGATAGGCTCCGGACCCCCCGTGACCCAGTATGATAAGCGGTTTGGAAAATGGATGGATGGTTGTATCATTGTCTTCCATGGCTAGTTTGAGGCGCATTAATGACAAAGAGTCATCTGTACTTATGTGAAATACTAATATTGACAGAGTTGGTTTCGTCAGTATTTCACTAACCACCATTGTGAATAGACTGTTTAATGTAACAGTAGTATTTCCTATTTATAAGAGCAACATAAGGCAGCAAAAATTGACAGAACACCAAGGCAGTTGCCTGATCATTTTCACATTGGCTTTTTGGCAGAAAAGCCACAGATTTAAATTTTTTTTATTATTAGTATTTTTATTTGTTAGGAAGCCTAACATAAATTTCATCTCCAATATATGTGTTTGGGGCGGGAGGATTAATTCAGTTAGAAATCCGGTCTTTCCAGGTAGCGATTTTTAGATCTTCATGAGAGTTGAAATTGATTTTTTAAGATTTGTCTGTAGGTAGGTTGTAATTATGCTGGTCACATTCGTTGCTGCTAATATGGCACATGGCCAGATTTTGTTAAGGGACTGACATGCGATTCTGGCCTAGTGCTAACCTAAATAACCAGGTGCAGGCGGGGACCTTACCAACATCTCAAATTAAATCTAAAGTTTGGGCAGACTTTGGATTCTGTAAATTAAATGGACATCTTGACATGAGTATGGCTATCTGTAAGATCTAATAACATCACAACACCAACATTTGTGTGGATCTTGAACGATGGTTCCTTTCACATCTTGGTTTTGGGGTCACAGTTCAGCGCAATTTCTGTACAGCAGTGAAAACAAAATTTGTTTTGAAAATGCTTATTATTAAAACTGCAAATACAATAAAAAACAGTTGTAAATCAAACAGAAAGCAGTGTGTCTGTCATCCTGTCCGAATAACAAAACCTAAGAAACAATCAAATGCAGACTAAAAATAAATATGTAAATAAAAGTAAAAGTATTAAATATTAATAAAAGTAAATAAAAATTCAAAAATAAGACTACTGTCCTGCACGCTCGGCATGAAGCCGGGGAAATCGGATGAATGAGGGATTTTAATTAGAAAACAACAAGGAACAGGACACACCATAAAAAGCATGGACGTCAATGACCAGACTGGGGAAACATACTTAAAAGCAGATTTAAATACACAGGACTAATGACAGAACCTCAAAACAGCTGATCCTATGGGGATTCCACACAAGGTATCGAGGGGGTGTGACACACGGGAGGATCCGACAAGTGGGGGCATGACAGGCGTGCACTCCGGGCGTGCCTAAGGAAGGTGAAGAGACAAAACCGGGGACACAACAGAACCTGGCGAAGGCGCAGTCACAGCCGGCAAAGGCGCAGGTGACTGACAAGTCAGAGCAGGGGGACCCACAGGTGACCGACGAAGTTTTGGAGGTGGGACTGCAGCCGACGAATGAGGTACCGCAGGCGGCACCACAGGCAATCGCCGGGCTGGAGCCAGGGGGACCGAAGGCGAGCCAGGGGGCAGGGTGGGTGGGACCTGACCCCTGCGCAGGTGTCCGCTCCCTCTTTGGGACACTGAGAGATGAGGTCCTGGCTGGGATTTACCGCGCTGGGGTGGTGGCTGGGGTGACCCACCAGAGGAGTTCAGAGGGGCAATCAGGGAAATCCCTGAGGGGTCCCACTCGAGCTCCTCCTCCAACTCCACTAAGGAGGGAGGACCGGTAGTCTGATAGTCCAGGACCTCCTCAGGGACAGGGACTGGGGCCTTGGGAGCTGGGGGCATGGGAGCAGGGTCCGTGGGATCAGGGACCTCCTCGGGGATGGGAGCCAGGGGCACGGGAGCAGGAACCAGGGGGACTGGAGCCAGAGGGTCAAGAACCAGCGGAGCAGGAACTGCTGGCTCAGGAACCACGGGGGGGCGGAGCAGGAACCGCCGGCTCAGGAACCACGGGGGGCAGAACAGGAAACTCTGCCACAGGAACTACGAGTTGGGGTTTGTGCCTCGGTAGCGGATGCCGCCCATTTAGGGAACTTGGGGACCCACGGTTTGGCATCCCTAAGATCCTTAGCACCTTTCAGGGCCAAGCGCGTACCCCAAAAGGTATGGGCTTCGGGCGCACGCTCTGGGCCAAAACAGCAGCGGCGGCTACGGGCAGATGAGCATCGGGCGGCTGCTGTGAAGCGCCGGCGATGCAGGCTTCGGGTGTCCGCTCGGGCGAAGTGGCGGCAGTGACGTCAGGCACAAAGAAAAGAGAGTATAGCTTACCTTACTCCACACGCAAGTTATTTTACGTTTTTAAGAGTCCGGAGGGGTTTCCTCCCAACTAGCTGCAGGGGAGACAGCGGAGACCAAGACGGCTCCCAGGAAGACTGGCGCGTTTTCCTGCCTTCGGCTTTTCGGATGTCCGCATTACTACTTTATGTGTCTACGTGCAGCACCTGAGCACGAGAACATGCAACCCTGGAGTATCTTTGCCCCCCCCAAAATTGATTATAGCCAATTTTGACATTGCAGATCAATGCAGTTGAATCACAACCTTATTAATCAATTCATTACGATGCATTGATGCATCTTCACACCTCTATTCTCCAAGCTTGTCTTAGTGCTTTACTCTAATGGGATATCACCTACACTGCAATTTGTACCTTTGAGGGTACAATTATTTGTCACTGGGGTTGTACCCTCAAGGGTCTGCCAGGAGCAGTTTTGTACCATTAGTACCTTATTGCAGTTTGTACCTTGGGTATGAAAACTGTACCAAGGCTGTACCCTAATTTCTGACCGTGCGTGTGTGGGCATGCTTGCTTCTCATGAAGTGACCTAGTATTCTCATCAGTGACTGTGAAGGGGGTTTTGGCACGAGCACAGAATTAACAGTGCATTCCTACAGACCAGACTTTCATAAACAGAGCACATGAGGAAAAGATGAAGTTTCGCTCTGTAAGGATATGAGACTATATTTCCTCTAATTTCTTGCTGCCTGTCAGCTCTCTTGCTTTGTGATTTTCAATAAAACTCACATCAGGAGCGGAAAGACAGAAAAGACCTTGCTGATCTCTGACTCTCCAGCTGATCGTTGGACAGAGAGGGTAGGCTTAGGGGGTGGGGGCAGAGGGGGGCAAGGAAGGGAAACGTTTTTGGCACAGAGGGGTCAGACTGGCAGCCTAGGAGATTTAATCACAGGAGCCCCACACCTCATTCTCCTGCTGTTGCCGAGCAACCAGCAGATCGACCGCATGGGGTCAGAGACCCGACATGGGTCCGTAAAGACCAGCCACCATTAATCTGTGCTGGCTCTGAGCCAAATGGACCCAGAGATACTTTGATTAAGGATTCTCCCATCACTTGACAGGTGGCCTGTCTGTCTCAGGTTGCCTTTTGTCCCACGTGGCACAGGCTGCTCTGTGTATTGGCTTGACTGCCTCTCCATGAAAAGTGAGGGGGCATTATGGGTATCAAGTTGCCGTTGCCCATGACTTCTCCTCACTTGTTTATTTACACTTCTGCGCCCATTACCGAGAGCTTGCTCGGCGCCTTCTGTGCTCACGTGCTCTTAACCCGATGCCCTACGACTGAGGACTTCCATCTGGAAATTTTTTACTAACCCTAAGCTTTAAAAGCCATCCACTGTAAATACGCAGCTTTGAGTCTTATTTTAATACACATTAAACAGGTTTGTGATGCAGATAATTGGTGCTTTTTGGCCATTTGAGGCTGCCGTAGTGCATGTGTCACCTTTTAGAGGTTAGACAACATTTCACTTTTGACCCGCATTTACGGTCAGATAAATGTGTAAATTAGCATTAAATAATCAAAATGTAATTGAAAATGATGTCACACATGGCATCTGGCAGCAAGCTGTTAGTAAACCAGCCTTTGAAGGCTGCAGGTTTCAGATCCATGGAAAGACCCTGAAGTTCTGAGCTATATGTCTTCATTTGGGCAAGAAATTCTGATAAGCGACAGTAATACATCTTACACTCAGTGCTCACTTTATTAGAAACACCAGCCTGCTAATGCGAACTGCCCCCACCCCCAAAACAGCCTGTCATGTGACTGCAACTGAATAAATACAGCGTGAAGGCAGGGTCAAGAACAGGCACAGGTGGTGGTGGGGGGACTGGGGGTTCCTGAGGTTGAAATATACCAACAAAATGTATTGTGCATGATCTGAGTGAATTTAAATTGGTTTTGTTTGTTGATGGTAATTTCGCATTCAGTTAAATTCAATTCATTTTTATATATCGCCTTTCACAACACAGTCACCCCAACGCGCTTTACATGGGTGTGTTGTGATATATTACAATATCATTAAGACAGAATAATACAAAAACCGGGAAAACCGGAAGATCTTCAGTGGGACAGAACCTGAACTCCAGCTTAATTAGTGCCCATCATCCGGACATGTGGGAAGGGAGCCAGACAATATGTGTGGCAAGAACATGCATAGACACATTAATGGAGAAGTTTAGTAGATAAAGATGACACGTATAGCTGTGTCTAAGGGTAACAGAGAAAGAACAAAAAGTTTGTGTTAATCAAAAAGATTTTCAGTGGCAAAAAATATCTCGTTAATGAGAAAGGTCATCAAAAGAAAACCCGCTTGGTGCAACAGTAGTGGGCAGCAAAAATCTCATCACCCCCTGAAGTGGTTCTAGGGACAATTACCAGTTCATCACCAAAATGCTGATGCACTCCTCATGAGTGTTACAACGTTTCTGTTCTAAACCTTGGGAATACTTTACATTGTGAGGACCACAGGCGGCATGATAGCAGACTGGCCTGTGGCCCCAACCCTAACCCTAACCCTAACCCTAACCCCAACCCTAACCCCAACCCTAACCCTAACTCTAAACCTAACCCTAACCCTAACCCCAACCCTAACCCCAAGCCTAACCCCAACCCTAACCCTAAACCTAACCCTAACCCTAACCCCAACCCTAACCCCAACCCTAACCCTAACCCTAAACCTAACCCTAACCCCAACTCCCATTTATCTCTTATGGATCTCTTATGAACATTGTGTTTCTTCCCCAATTTTAAAGGCATGCTTTTCAAGCACATCATTTTCTTTAAATTCAATCACTGAATGAATGTGTGATCAGTATACTGACTTCTGAAATAGGGTGATAATTTCTATTGATTACTAATTCTTTCTGGGATAGGATCAATAGTCCAGGGGGCTGTTTCACGAAGCAGGTTTTGCAAACTCTGGGTTAAAACTTGAACTCTGAGTTGATTAACTCTGAGATGTCAACCTCTGAGTTTTTGGTTTCAGAACAGGTGATAACTATTAGTTTATAAAACTCTGAGTTCAATTAACCCTGATTGTCACGCGTGCACGAGCACATAAAAAGGCTCTATCAATGGCATCCAGAGAAAATGATTCACCATGACAACACAGGGAAACAAATCTCGCGCTTCCAATTTCACCCCAGTGGAGCTTGAATTATTAATGATGGCGTATGCTGAATACGAGCATGCCATATCAAAAAAAGGAAACACGATTGTTGCTGCGAAAGAACGGGAACAAGCGTGGCAGAAAATAGCTGACCGAGTGAATGCGTAAGTATTGATAAGAACGATGTTGATTGATGTATATTTAAGAAATATTACTAGTTTTTCTATATTCTCTCTAATTTAATTTCGTTATCACAGGTGTAACCCAACCGGCATAAAGCGCACTTGGCAGCAAATAAAGATGAAGTATAAAAATATAGTACAAACAGGTAGGCACTGGACGATTGGGAGGTTTTGCTCGTCTATAAGACACAAAAGCTACAGTCTCATCTGGCAGCATGTAATATTGTTTAAATCTTTTTACAAAGTTCTAAATGTGGGCTTGGGTGCATATGGTCACATTTTACCTACATATTAGCCAATAGGAAAAAGGCAGAGGCCCGAAAAACTGGTGGGGGTCCACCACCAACACCTCTCACAGAGGCTGAAGAGATGGCTCTCAGCCAAAACACTGGCCGGCCCATGGCTGATGGCATCCTTGGAGGAAGTTCCTCCGATACAGCCATGCCCCAGGACAGAAGTTCATACAGAAGAAGTAAGTAATTCATATGAATGATGTATGTGCATTTGTCCAGTGTTGGCTCAGTGATGGCAATCCATGAAACTCATCATCAAACCCATCATAATCGAACCGATTGTAATGTATTTAACAGTTATAGATGAGTATAATTTGATAGATGCCATTACTTCCTGTACATACTGTTGAAAGACTGTGATATTTGAAAGACTGGCCACTGTTGTACAAGTTATATTCAAAATGTGCAGGTCTCTGTTGATGAATTGCCTGTAATCCACATTGTCTTGCAGTTACTGATGGAGTAATCTCTGTTGTGGAACTGCCAGACACCCATGAAATGGTACATACTCTTCTCGGGACTTTTCATACTATGTCTTTCATTATTGGTGTATGCAAGTAAGAGATACCTTGTCAGCTGGCACAGGGAGGGAAGATGTAGAGCAGCCTATGGTATGCACTGTCTAACAAATACGTCATGTAAGTGATGCACCATTTTAAAACATTCATCCTTTCTTCACAGAGCAATGCAGAGAATCTCCAGGGTGAACCGACTGCATCCACAGCCACAGCTCAGCCTACCTCTGTAAGATGCTGCAGTATTTGCCTGCCAGTTATTGCAATATTGGATTAAGAATCATTCTTCTCATGAAATGAAAATGTCGTTAGCTACAAGTGTCTATTTTCTAAGTTATATTCATAGTTGTACAATTTTCACAGTGCAATACTGCCAAGATGTAACATTGTTCTGTATTCTAATAGCTCCCTGTAAAGCAGTTGTACAAAATATACCTTGAGTAACAAATTGACAAATCGGATCTGGAAATGGAACACATTAAACAAAAAATGCAGAAAACCCTAATAGACATACAAATATTGGAACATCACTTAAAGGTGGGTAGTGGCACAAGTTGATGGATCGTTAACTGTCTTTCAAAACCAAATATTAAAATACTGTTTTGCATATTCAATTACAGGAAATAAAGAAGAGTGCATAAAATGATTGTCATATGTTTTTATTTGCAACTTATTCACTGGAAATGATTAGAACATATTGCGTTTCGAACAGCTTGTCCATCTGTTGCATCAACAGGAATGTCAGGGTTGTTATCAGGGTCAACCTCTGGGGCAGCAACCCAGGTTTCTCGTCTCATCATTGCAATATTGTGCAGGACTACGCATGCAACAATGATATCACAGGCCCTTTCTGGGGTGGCACGGAGGCCACGGAGGCACTGGAAACGGGCCTTCAGTATGCCCAGGGTCATCTCTATTCTGGCCCGGGTCCTGCTGTGAGCCAAGTTATATCTTTGCTGTGGGCCAGGCTCAGGATCAGGGTATGGGGTCAGCAGATAGGGCTGGCATGGGTACCCCCTGTCACCGAGTAGGTAACCACTGAACTCCCCTACAATAATGAGTAGACAGTTTACATGTTAAGGTGCAATATCAGGGAACAAGATATTGCTTAAGGATTATAATATACCGCAGCTACATTGTATACTCACCACGAGCAAGTCTAGCACTCAGTGTGCATGCACGGAACATTCTGGCATCATGCACAGACCCAGGCCACTTTGCCTCCACGTTGCTGATGACATAGGCTGCATCACATATAATCTTCACAATGCAGAACAGTGATTAGTTACTGTAGATGTACTGTAAAGTAGGCCAATAATTCAATGCAGTAAACTACTAAAAGCTAGACACACCTACCTGCACATTGATACTGTGGAATGACTTTCTGTTCACATAGTCTCCTTCATTTACTGAAGGAGCCTTAATGGGAATATGTGTGCCATCTATGCAGCCAATCACACCTGGAAATCCTAACAAAGAGGGCATAAGTCTACGTAATTTTAACAGGTACTGCAGTCAGTTTCTAGTTTTGTATGGTGTTACAATGCGAAGAGTAACTGTATTTTATCTAGTCAACCTACAATTGTGTATTGCTTCAAATCTTAAAGCATATTACTAAGTATATGAGGCTATTACTTCATACCTGCAATTCTGTGGAATTCTTCCTTGATTATTCTACTACATCTGTGACCAGGAAATGCCACAAACGTGTAGAGAAAATGTTTAAGCGCAAGAGTAACCTGTCTGATACACCGGCAGACGGTTGCCTTAGAAACATGTTGAGCGTCACCAATATTGTACAGAAAGCTGCCATTACCAAAGAAGCGAAGTGCTGTACAAAGAATTTGCTCGGAACTGAGAGGATGTCCACGGTGTGTTTGACGAGCAAAATGAGGGCTAAGAATATTGTTGAGATAAATGATTGTCTGTGATGAAAAATGGTAACGCTCTAACAGAAAATCATTTGTAAACGATAAAATATCTAAACGGGGTCTGATCACCCTCTCCTGACGTAGATTCCTGCGGATGATTTGTGCTTCGATGTCGACCGGTCTTTCAAGAAAAGGACACGCCATGTCTGAGAAAGTACTTGCTTCAATCTGACTGTTCATTTAAAGAGGAGGAACTCAGAGTTACAGGGATTAAACCTGCTAGCAAGCAGGTTAGCTTCACGGGGTATGTTACCGCGGTAAATGACTCAGAGTTGGGCTCAACTGGCTTTTTGAAACCGATAACTTTGAGTTTCCCTTACCTCACACACAACTAACTCCGAGTTTTCACTGAACCCGCTTCGTGAAACAGCCCCCAGGGACCATAACTGGAGACCGATTACTGAAAATGGAAGGATAAGCAGGTATGTAAATGCAAGCAATGTATGTGTCTACACTTACTCTATTTATTTATTGTTTATTATTAGTGGATCTATTTTTAGGTTTTTACAGTTTGAGGACAATATAAGTATGAATGTGTAAGACATGTTGTGTATGTATATTGAGGGTTGTGATTGTGTTGAATGTATTGTATGTCATGGAATGCAATGGCTTGGAGCCCAAGACGAATTTCCCCTTGGGGACAGTAAAGTATAGCTTACCTTACTCTGCACGCAAATTATTTTAAGTTTTTAACTGAAAATTCCCCTGATGGCCAGAGATGATTGGAAGAGTACCTAGCGAAAAACAGATTTTTTTTTAAGTAACAAATTACTCTCCATATTTACCATTTAGCTCTATTAACTTGGTAATTCTATTAAAGACAAGGTATTATGGCAAGACTTGTGAAAGCGAGCAAATACAAAAATAGAGTGCTCAGTGCAACAGTGGTGTGCAGCAGAAAAGTCATTACTGCTGAAGTATTTTACCATATTCTTTGTCCTTCCTGTAGAGCGCCTCGTGACGCTCGTCTGAGAAATGCACTATATGAATTTTGATTACTTACTTTTCTCTTATTACTCTGACACATCTGTGTTATTACAAGGCTAGGAGAAACACAAGGGGTCCTTTCTTTCATAATTTACACTAAATAAAAACTGTATCAACTGTATCCCCCTGGGATCAATGACGTGTATCTAATTTAATAAAGCATTATTATTATTATTTATAATTAACTCTTACGATGAAGGTTAAATTGTGTCCCAAATTGTATTTCAGTTTCACAGAGGAGTCACACAGGATAAATGCCCAGTTGCCGGCTATAGTTAGTTTGGGGTCATTCTGATTTACATCTCTAGGTGAATGGTCCATGTATCTGGGAAATACCGAAGCAGCATGAATCGGTTTGCCAATGATGCCCAGTGGATCACCCACACAGCCCAGCAAACCATATGAACTCCTAGGGTCCAATTAACCTCTGGGGGCGGGTTTCCAATTAACTTCTGGGCGCCATGGGCTGACATGGCTAGGGGGTCCCCATGCGGGTCGTTTGAGCTGTTTGGAGCTGACAGAGAAAGAGACAGAATTAAAAAGAATAGCAGCATGAAGCCGCTGGCTTTGGTGGCGCCCGAGGCTGAAAGTCCGAAGTCAAACAAATAAAAATGCCAAAAGTCTCATATTTTGTTTGGTTAGCTGTGGTTAAGATTAGGGCTGGGTAGGGGTTAAGGTTGTCATGTTGTGAGTTTTCCCCATATAAATGAATGGAGGGTCCCCACAATGCTATAATTGCAAACCTGTGTGTGTATGTATGTATGTATGTATATATCTGAACAAACTGACATCTTCTCCAGGATGTTCTCTGTCTTGAATCGTATGCTTCCTGGTATAGGCACCAGGAGCGAACCCTGGGAGTTCATATGGATAGACAGATAGATGGATGTATAGGTGGACAAGAAACATAGCAAACAATTCATTAAGGAATATTCGTCTTTCCTTTTGGATGAGCCTTAACAAACTCCTGCTAATTGTCACAGCATAAATAGCCCACATCCCAGCAAAACTGTCAGGCTTTAACAAGAGTGTGTCACTTTTATGAATGCTGTTCACATGTGCATTTTACATTTTACACATCTAGGAGATGCTTTTGTCCAAAATGATGCACAACTGAAGCCAAGAGATTGTAAACATGCACCTATCAAGGAGTCAGCTCAGCATGAGTGCAGCTAGGCTGTGTTTCCAATGAATTCCCAGGTACAAGTGTAAGCAGTGTGAAGTAGGACGTGTACAACAACAACTACACAACTTCTAACAAAGCAAGAACCTAAAAAACTATTCAAGAACCAAGAAGAGCCTGGAGGAGCCCCGTAAGCCGCTTTGCAGCACTATGGCCATGCCTCCTATAAGACCTGTACCGCCAGGAAACCCCTGTCCAACCTGCATGCTGAATTACCAGTGGATCACATTTGGGACCATGACCCTACTCAGCTGTGAATGAGTTTCATTAACTGGTCCCTTTACTTCTCTGTATCTGGGTTCTTTGTTTACTAAGAGTTTGAGCGATTTCTGTGTGTTTCTCCTGCCTGTCCGTCTGATTCTTTCTGATTCCTTTACTGCCTCTAGACTCTGAAACCTACCTAGCCCACCTGCTGTCTACGCACCTTCGCCCCACCCTCAATCTGCCCTTCGACCCTGAGTCTTGCCTGTGTGCCCCGATTGATGTCATCAATGACCTGACTCCCATCTTTGCCTCCTGATTTGGATTTTGTTTTTAGATTGGATTGGCTCTGACTTGGACTCTTGGATTTGTGCTGCCCCCTAATAAATTAGGTATCAGTATTAGGTACCCTTCCTACCGCGCCGTTCCCTCAACAAAACAATAACAGCTCTATTTTTTTTTTTTCTTAAAAAAAAAAAAAACATTCTTCATGTTCACTTTTATATGAAGTTCCCAAATGCTTGGATCCCCTCTGAGAACAGTGACTTTAGTGCGATTGAAGATTTGCATGCCTGAGGAGAGAAGCCAGAAAAACTATGATGCAATAAAGATCCCCATTAAAGGTAAAAAATGAATTGTACTCCAGTGTGCCTGGAAGAGAGTTATTGGAAATCTCCCCTAGAGCAAGGCCTGGGGCTGATGTTTGCTTGCAAATGCCTTACGGCCTGACTCAGAAATGACTAGGTGGAACCATCTTGAGAGCCCACCATCAGCATGGAGAAAGGTGGGATGCAGGTGCAACACCATTTAGGAGGCAAGCCCGTGTGGGATTAGACCTTAATCTGGCCTTGTGTAGGAAATGGAAAAGTATCAGCTACGTAGAGTTGGCCATGCATAGTGTGAGCTTTGAGGTGTTTCCCATTTTTAAAGACCTCAGATGGGTATGGAGATACTCAGAAGTTCTAGGCTGAGGGCTGTGCAGCTGGAGTTTTACTAAGTCAGCAGAAGGGTAGTCTAATATAAAAACACGGACTATCTATGGGTCCCCAAAACTGAGCTTGGAAGCACTGGGCTATATGACTATGTCTTGTGTGTATACATTAAATAGCAGTTCATCATACCTAGCCTGCTTTGCGAGAGTGGGTGAGGTGCTCTAACGGTCACCTCTAAGGGATTGCATGGCCCTGCCATAAGAATTTGATACATGTGTGGGGAACAATGGATTTTGGACCCCATGTTTGAAGACAAGGATGCACAGGCGTATACAATACCAGAACACCCTGGGTCAAAGATCAGATTTATAGTTAAATCATTTGACTTGATGCTGTGTTTTTGGACACTTTGGCAAACAGAGGGGAAGAAATTGCAACCAATCATCACTTGGTGATGAGTTGGATTCAGTGCATGGCACGAAGGCCAGGTGGATCTGGATGAACCAAACAAGCAGTAAAGGTCTACTTTATAATGCTTCTGTGTGAGAAGAATTCATCTTACATCTCCAGGAAAACTTCTCTCTGTGCTGAGTGAGTCTGACTGTGTTCAAGGCCTCAATCATTGCCATTGCTGCAAACAGCTGTGACCAGAAGGCAGTCGATGAGTGTCATGGTGGTAACCTGAGGACACCTGTGGTGAGGGAAGCTGTCAAGCTGAAGAAGGAGGCCTTCCAGACACAGCTTACCCAAGGATCTCCAGAGATAGCTGAAAGGTAATGACAGGCTAAAAAGGCTCCAGCAAAAGCAGGCATACAGGAGAAAACTTGTGCATGGGAGGAATTTGGAAAGGCTATGGAGAGAGAATGGAGTGGAGGAGTGAACCCAAAGTAGACTTTGTTCAGCCAAGGTGGCTGGCTAATAATTGGGATGTTGTCGATCCGTGAAAGGAACACTTTGATGAACCCCTCAACCCAGCAGATTTGCTGTCTCACCAGAAGACAATGTTGGACATTTCTGGTGGATTACAGTCTATCACTGCAGTTGAAATAACTCGTGACTGCAAACTCGTGATCAGAGGCTTCCATAACAGAAAGGCTGCAGGGGAAGTGAAATTCCTGCTGATACGTTGAAAACCATGGAAGTTAAGGGTCTTGCTCAAGGGCCCGACAAAGATATGACTATTCTGCTGTGACTCCACCCGCTGACCCCATCTACTGAGCCACACACCACATCTGAAACTGAAGCGGATCCTTCAGGATTCCTTTAGAGTTGCATGCCTACAAACACCACTACAGAACTGAAGGCACAGAGCTAGTCAGCACACACTATCTAGCTCAAGCAGCCAAATGGATCCTGAAGGAGTCTAGCTTGGCAAGCAAGGGTGGTGGCCCCTATTTTCAAAAAGGGGGACCAAAGAGTGAGTGTCAGCTATAGCCCTCCCTTGGAAACCCGTTGCCAGGGTACCAAAAAGGAGACTTTGCCTGATGGTCTAAACTCAGATTCAGGAGGAAAAACGTTGATTCCAGCCTTACTATGGAACTGTGGACTAACTCCTTCCTTGCACAGTTGTGAGACTGTGATGCTTTGTGAGTGTAGAAATGCTGTATGGTTGTGTGCTCCAACACATACTATTGGCTGTGCTGCAGGAATATGGGGTATTGGGCTGCTGTTGAATGCTGTGTCTGCATATTTGACATAAAATCAAAATAATTTAGAGTGGGTGTTGGGCTCCAGCAAAGGTACATATTTTCTCCACTTCTGGTTGTGATTGTTCTGGCACAGGAACAGCTGTGGCAGGAAGGGTGACTGCTTTGGGGTTAGAAGTCACATCCCTGCTCTTTGCTGAAAGGGTCCTGTGTTTCACTGCATCTGACAGCTAGAAAACACTTGATGCTGCTTGTGAAGCAGTGAGAATGGGAGAATCTCCAAATCCGAGATTATGGTTCTCTTTCAGCAACGGTGGATAGTTCAGGTCCGGAAACTAAAACTGCAGACCAAGATTTTGTTTCAACCAACCAGTTGAGTATAAAGAATCACAGTGGCAGAGTAACTCAACTAGCTGGCTGAAACAAAATCTTGGTCTGGACTTTTACTTTCCGGACCTGAACTATCCACCTATGTCTCTCAGCAAAGTGTGGATTTCATTTGAAGTGGGAGATTCTGCCCTTAGGGAAAGAATTTACGATTAATTAATTCACAGATGAATCAGTTTGGTGGCTGCAGTGCTGAGGGCATTGAGCAAGCGATGGTGAAATAGGGGTTGCACTTTGCTGGTCCATCTAAAACCTACCTATACTTATGGTTTTCAGCATAGGTCAGGGTAATGACTGACAGAATACAGTTGCAAGTACAAGTAGCTGAAATGTGGTTTCCTCACATTGTCACTGGACTCACTATGTATGTCATGGTGTGCAGCTTGAAGGTCTGGAGGGATGTCGAAATAGGGTAGCTGGTCCTTTTGATCGAGAGGAGTCTACTTAAATGGTTCATGCCACTAATTAGAAGCCCCAGGTTCCAAAAGCTGGAGGGACTACAGTATATCAGTCAGATTGTTGGTATGATCTGAGGTGCCCTAGTACAAGTCCATGGCCTAGGAAAGGCAGGTCAACCCTCACCAGGAAAAATGATATAAAAACAAAGCTTTTATGTAATTTCCACTTTGGCATAGAAGCATTATCCACTGAATAATTAAAGTGACCGCATAACAAACTCATTTCTTCACTGACTTGATGCCCATCCGTTATGCTTTGATATTCGGGCGTCCTCTGCCTCTCTCAGACAGTCTGTTCAGTAATTCTTTGGGATAAGCATTTCTCGCGACATCTGAAATATCTCATAATGCGCCATTTCTTCATTTCATCCTTTCATCGGGCATCGAACACAAAAAACCAGGCCCCGTGCGCCGATTTGTCCTTTTTTAAATGTGGTTCCAGAGTGAGGGTGAGTTTACAAAAACACAGAATGTAACTAAATCACATGTCGTTGTGAGATCAAACTGTGAATGATGTGAACCACAACTCTGAGAGTTAGTACTGGCACAGGAAGCGGGATTTTAATGCAGGACAGTTGTTCAGTTTCTGCATGGAGAATTGGGTTCAAATGCTAAGAAAGGCACTGCTAATATTCTTGGAGATAAAGTTCTCCTAAAATTCTCCAAAAAATATACAGCTGTACAAATCAGTGTAAAAACTGTAAAGTGATACAATGTCTGCCATAGTGGATAACTGTGTTTGTGCGGTGAACAGGGGGTAATTATAAAGTGCGTTACTTTGGTGACTGCAGGAGAAGTACAGCTGTATAAATTGGTTGTGGATTCCATAAAGCTGTTAATGTTGGATGTTCCCCAGACCACTGTCAGGTTAGCTGCTGAGTCAGCAGTGGAAAAGCACACCAGTGCACATACCAGGCAAGTGGCAAACACCGCCTCCCTCTACAAAAGAAAAGAGAATCCTAGTTGCTGAATGTTAAAATTAGCTGGTGTTAATTAGGTTCTACAACGGTCCACTGCAGGATTTAAAAACCTATTATATAAAACATAGCGAGACCCATAAAACAGTACGACTCCACTAGTGATTAGACCCAGCAAATAATCAAAGTCAACTCCAGGAGTCTAATGATGCTGGAACCAGTCCTGGATCCAGGATGGAGAGCGGGACACTAAGGAGCTGGGTGCCAGGGGAAACCATCATGAGAGGAACAGGTGTTGGCCATGTGTCTGGCACATGGGCCCATGGACTCAGCAGAGCCGCCCTGGAGGGCGGGGAGGTGATGCTAAGCTGCTTGACGTGTGGCTGGATTAGCTAGGGTGCCTGCTGTAAACTAAAATCTGTGGTTATGTGATACTGAGTCACCTGTAGCTATCGTTATCTACAGTGGCTCTGGAGGTGGGAATGAATCACCCATAAGACTCAGCCAGCCAGACATATCAGCAGCCAATGAGAGTCAGCGTGACAGCATGTGCATGCATGGAGCTCTCAGAAACAGACGACGCATTGGATAAAGAACGGAAATTGGTGCCTTCTAGGAGGAGCCCAGCTTCAGGACAAATACTCTATATAACCATCCATACACTTTCCGTAAGTTATTTCGGAGAGCCTGGTGCCTGTCCCACGACGCCCAGGGCACCCTGCAGGTGATGCCAGTCCATTGGAGAGTGCAGCCACACGCACGAAGGCCAATTCAGAGACATCAAGTGAGCTAACTGCCTCTCATTGCACTGAAGGAAGCTGGAGCAATAGAAGCAAATTACAGACAGATAAACATACACAGGTTTGTAATTATATCTTTGTGGGGACTCCATTCATTTCTATGGGGAAAACTGTAATACCAACATGATGACCTTAACCCCTACCCAGCCCTAACCATAACCACAAGTAACCAAACAAAATGTGAGGCTTTTGGCATTTTTATTTAATTTTACATTTGTAATGCATTCACAGATCTTTGTGGGGACCTGAAAAATGCCCCCCACAATGTCAATATAAACCAGATACACAAACGCAAACACGAACACACACAAACACACACACACACACACACACACACACACACATTACACAGTCGTGTAATCATATCTTTATGGGGACCGCTCATTCACTTCTATGGGAAAAATGCTAACGCTAACTATGACAGCCTTAACCCCCACCCTGTCCTAACCATAACCACAAATACAAGAGTTTTTGCATTTTTAGTTTTTTCATTGCAGTCACAGATTTTTTTATAAAATAGAATTTTCCCATATGGGAAAAACAGGCATTCATGACGTTGTAGAGACATTTGGTCCCCAAAAGGTAAGGTATACCTGAAGCACACGCAGACACACACACACACACACACACACACACACACATGAGCAGGAACCCCTGGAGATATGAGAACATAGTGCCACCTATTGAGCCACCAAGCTGCCACTCAGTCTGGGTGCAATAACAAGCAGACATCCATCCATCCATCCATCATCTCCCGCTTGATCCGGGGTCGGGTCGCGGGGGCAGCAGCCTCAGCAGGGAGACCCAGACTTCCCTCTCCCCGGCCACTTCGTCTAGCTCCTCTGGGGGGACCCCGAGGCGTTCCCAGGCCAGCCGAGAGACATAGTCTCTCCAGCGTGTCCTGGGTCTTCCCCGGGGCCTCCTCCCAGTGGGACATGCCCGGAATACCTCCCCAGGGAGGCGTCCCGGAGGCATCCTGATCAGATGCCCGAGCCACCTCATCTGGCTCCTCTCGATGCGGAGGAGCAGCGGCTCTACTCTGAGTCCCTCCCGAATGACTGAGCTCCTCACCCTATCTCTAAGGGAGAGCCCAGCCACCCTGCGGAGGAAACTCATTTCGGCCGCTTGTACCCGCGATCTCGTTCTTTCGGTCACTACCCAAAGCTCATGACCATAGGTGAGGGTAGGAACGTAGATCGACTGGTAAATCGAGAGCTTCGCCTTTTGGCTCAGCTCTCTCTTCACCATGACAGACCGATGCAGCGCCCGCATGACTGCCGACGCCGCACCGATCCGCCTGTCGATCTCCCGCTCCATCGTTCCCCCACTCGTGAACAAGATCCCGAGATACTTAAACTCCTCCACTTGGGGGAGGACCCCATCCCCAACCCGGAGAGAGCACTCTACCCTTTTCCGGCTGAGAACCATGGTCTCGGATTTGGAGGTGCTGATTCTCATCCTAGCCGCTTCGCACTCGGCTGCGAACTGCTCCAGCGAGAGCTGAAGGTCATGGCTCGATGAGGCCAACAGAACCACATCATCTGCAAAAAGCAGAGACCTAATCCTGAGGTCACCGAACCGGACGCCATCAACGCCCTGGCTGCGCCTAGAAATTCTGTCCATAAAAACTATGAACAGAATCGGTGACAAAGGGCAGCCCTGACGGAGTCCAACCCTCACCGGGAACGAGTCCGACTTATTGCCGCCCATGCGGACCAAACTCTGGCACCGGTCATACAGGGACCGAACCGCCCTTAAAAGGGAGCCCGGTACCCCATACTCCCGGAGCACTCCCCACAGGACCCCACGAGGGACACGGTCGAATGCCTTTTCCAAGTCCACAAAACACATGTAGACTGGTCGGGCAAACTCCCATGAACCCTCCAGAACCCTGCTGAGAGTATAGAGCTGGTCCACTGTTCCACGGCCAGGGCGAAAACCACACTGCTCCTCCTGAATCCGAGGTTCGACAATCCGGCGGACCCTCCTTTCCAGGACCCCCGAATAGACCTTACCAGGGAGGCTGAGGAGTGTGATCCCCCTGTAGTTGGAGCACACCCTCCGGTCCCCCTTCTTAAAGAGGGGGACCACCACCCCGGTCTGCCAGTCCAGAGGTACTGCCCCCGATGTCCACGCGATGCTGCAGATGCGTGTCAACCAGGACAGCCCCGCAGCATCCAGAGCCTTGAGGAACTCTGGGCGAATCTCGTCCACCCCCGGGGCCCGGCCACCGAGGAGTTTTTTGACCACCTCAGCGACCTCCACCCCCGAGATAGGCGAGTCCACCCCCAAGTCCCCACACTCTGCTTCCATATTGGAAGGCGTGTCGGTGGGATTGAGGAGGTCTTCGAAGTACTCCCTCCACCGACCCAAAACGTCCCGAGCTGAGGTCAGCAGCGCACCATCCCCACCATAAATAGTGTTGATGCTGCACCGCTTTCCCGCCCGGAGCCGCCGGATGGTGGACCAGAATCTCCTCGAAGCCGTCCGGAAGTCGTTCTCCATGGC
Organism: Brienomyrus brachyistius; assembly: GCF_023856365.1. Lineage (NCBI taxonomy): Eukaryota > Metazoa > Chordata > Actinopteri > Osteoglossiformes > Mormyridae > Brienomyrus > Brienomyrus brachyistius. Next base: position 28,245,711 of record NC_064541.1, on the reverse strand, counting down.
CTCACCAAACTCCTCCCACACCCGAGTTTTTGCCTCAGCGACCGCCAAAGCCGCATTCCGCTTGGCCTGCCGGTAGCCGTCAGCTGCGTCTGGAGTCCCACAGGCCAGAAAGGCCCGATAAGACTCCTTCTTCAGCTTGACGGCATCCCTTACCACCGGTGTCCACCAGCGGGTTCGGGGATTACCGCCGCGACAGGCACCGACCACCTTGCGGCCGCAGCTCCGGTCAGCCGCCTCCACAATGGAGGCACGGAACATGGCCCATTCGGACTCAATGTCCCCCGCCTCCCCCGGGATATGGGAGAAGTTCTGCTGGAGGTAGGAGTTGAAACTCTCCCTGACAGGGGATTCCGCCAGACGTTCCCAGCAGACCCTCACTATACGCTTGGGCCTGCCAGGCCTGGCCGGCTTCCTCCCCCACCAGCGGAGCCAACCCACCACCAGGTAGTGATCGGTTGACAGCTCCGCCCCTCTCTTCACCCGAGTGTCCAAAACATGCGGCCGCAAGTCCGACGACACGACTACAAAGTCGATCATCGAACTGCGGCCTAGGGTGTCCTGGTGCCAAGTGCACATATGGACACCCTTATGCTTGAACATGGTGTTCATTATGGACAGTCCGTGACGAGCACAGAAGTCCAATAACAAAACACCGCTCGGGTTCAGATCGGGGGGGCCGTTCCTCCCAATCACGCCCCTCCAGGTCTCACTGTCGCTGCCCACGTGAGCATTGAAGTCCCCCAGCAGAACAAGGGAGTCCCCAGGAGGAGTGCTCTCAAACACCCCTTCCAAGGACTCCAAAAAGGGTGGGTATTCCGAACTGCTGTTTGGCGCATAAGCGCAAACAACAGTCAGGACCCGTCCCCCCACCCGAAGGCGGAGGGAGGCTACCCTCTCGTCCACTGCGGTAAACCCCAATGTACAGGCGCCCAGCCTGGGGGCAATAAGTATGCCCACGCCCGCTCGGCGCCTCTCCCCGCGGGCAACTCCAGAGTGGAAAAGGGTCCAACCCCCCTCAAGGAGACTGGTTCCAGAGCCCAAGCCGTGCGTCGAGGTGAGTCCGACTATATCTAGCCGGAACTTCACAACCTCGCGCACCAGCTCAGGCTCTTTCCCCATCAGAGAGGTGACATTCCATGTCCCTAGAGCTAGCTTCTGCAGCCGAGGATTGGACCGCCAAGGTCCCCGCCTTTGGCCGCCGCCCAGATCACTTCGCACCCGACCCCTTTGGCCCCTCCCATGGGTGGTGAGCCCATTGGAGGGGGGACCCACGTGCCTTGTTCGGGCTGCGCCCGACCAGGCCCCATGGGTGTAGGCCTGGCCGCCAGGCGCTCGCCATCGAGCCCCACCCCCAGGCCTGGCTCCAGGGGGGGGCCCCGGTGACCCGCGTCCGGGCAAGGGAAACCGTGAATCCAGGATTTTTCTCATCATAAGGGGTTTTTGAGCCGTGTTTCGTCTGGTTCCTCACCCAGGACCTGTTTGCCTTGGGTGACCCTACCAGGGGCATAAAGCCCCAGACAACATAGCTCCTGGGATCATTGTAACACGCAAACCCCTCCACCACGATAAGGTGTCGGCTCCAGGAGGGGAACAAGCAGACATTTTGCAGAAATAAGAACGTGCCCCTTCTGCATCTTGTAGGTGTATAACAGGCTGGTAATAATGTATTCTGGGTGAGTTTCTGACAGATGCGGGGCTGAGTGAGACAGATGTGTCTGTGATTTAGGATAAGTGTGACAAACGTGCATATAGGTGGGTATGAATGTGGCTGTGATGGTGCAGTTTAGCATGACAGACGTCCATGTGGATATGCAGAAACTTGAAAACGTGCATCTCTGCAGGTTAACAGCCATCTCTGCACTGGACTGCCTCCTGTGCATGTGGGTCTGTGTTTGTGCCAGATCTCCTAGTACTGGAGCCTTTCAGCACCAAGCACTTGGAGTCCAGCTGTCAAGAGGACTCGGGTTTCTGCATTTGTTTCCTTCTTTGGGTTAATAAGCTGAGCCACTGATGCTGGTGACCCTGGCCCTGAAACACTGCCATGTTACCCGTCAACATCACCTCACCGGAGGCTGGTTACAGATTATCCAGCACACCAATGGAAGCTAGGGCTCCTTAGGGCTAAACCAGACATTCGTGGAGGGATCAAGGAGAAGTGAAGATGGTGGATGTGTCACGCAGCAGGTTGATCACACACTTTTATAAAGAATACCCGGGAAAGAACAGCCAATAAATCTGTAGACGTATCACAGACGTATCATTTTATTGCTTATTTGGAACTGACTTGAATTTTGTAATCACCAACAGGTGGCAAACACAAGTGTTCCTGCGAATCTGAGAGCTGGAGGTCAAAGCTCTGGAGATACATAAATCATGAATATAATGGTCTTACATTTCTGATGGTGGCGGGAACAAGAGCTGCAGAGAATGCCGCTGGAAGGTCCTTACCTCACCGTGACCCCTGACCTTTACACGGCTCACGTGTTGGGAGGCTGTGCTGTTCATTACTCAGCTCAGCAGCAGAGGCCTGCTTGTAAATCTGGGCTCCACAGAGGCCGCGGCGAAGAATGAACCAATTTACACTTCACACTTGAGGTGCCGGTTTTAAATGATGGGTTTTTATAGCCGAGCAGCGGTAGCTGCGTCGCAGCCAAAAGCAACTTCCGGCCCACCCCAGTCCCCCGCCGGACTAGGCTGAAGTTCAGAGAGCGCGTTCCGTCAACGAGTGATTCACAGTCCCCTCCCTCTTGAAATCTGTTACAAAGTCCTGGCCCCCAGATCTTCCCAAGTGTGAAAGAGTGTTATTTTGGAGTAACTATTTATCACATTAAAAAAACAAATTGCTGCAGCATGCTGACTGCAGAAAGCTTATTAGCTGATTCATGTGTTTGTTATTAGAGCTAAGTCAAGTTATTACACCATAATCATTTTACAAGTTGAAGCTGGCTTGGCTTTCTTGTCCCATTCATGGGCTGTGACTGCACACGGGGAAGGCTTTCAGGTCCCCTGAAGCACTATGGGAGCTCGCATACCTGTACAAGAGGTGTCAAACTCCAGTCCCGGAGGGCAAGAGCCCTGTGTAGCTTAGTTCTTTCCCCGAGACCCCAAATGATTCAGCTCAAGAGCTGTGTGGTAGTTAGTGCAGAGTTGAATCAGGTGTGTTAAATGAGGGGAAACCCCAAAATGTGCAGGGCTCTGGCCCTCTAGGACTGGAGTTCGACACCCCTGCTGTACAGGGTTTTTGAGCTGCCCATTACATTGACAGTGCATATCAATGAGAGTATTCTTCAGTCCTGTCTTTGACTGTCTGCCCAGGTAGACCTTATCTAGTGTCTATAACCCATCTTGATCTTGATACTCCTACTGCCAAAATTTCTTAAAAACTTGCAGGAGTCAGTGTATCCATAGCATTGTACCTGAAACGTCATAAAAGTCACGTCAGAGCTTGTGCTACTGGTAGCCAGTAGCTTCTCATCCACTAAGGACTTTGATAAAAAAGTTATGATTCGTGTGTTGAAAGGAGAGTTTGATGAGCATGACAGGAGTTCCCACACTACCCCTTCCCCAGACTTTAGTAGGGAGCTTGGATAAAATAGAGCTCACTGAAGTTATAAAGCAAACCTTATTTAATCTTGCACACTTATATTGATGTGACCGCCGGCCTTGTTCACATAGCGTTGGGCAAGACTGAATCAAGACAATGGCTATTCATGGAAAATACCAAACTAATGAAATTGTGGGCCCTGATCTGTGTCGGAATTCTTGCCCTCTGTTGTGTTAAACAAATGGTAACAGATAGTTGCTTGTAGTGAGCTTGTAGTTTTGGGGATTTTGGGATTTGATTCCTCTCCAGACATTGTTTGGTTTGAAGGACAAGTTTTTGTGTCAGACATCATATGTACGGCATCTAGTGCTAAGCACTCCTCAGTGGAGACCGAAAGAAGCCCAGCTTCAGCCTGGATCCGGGATCTGCACCCATTCTAACACAAGGGTCACAAAGGGAAAACAGTGCATGAATCCTGATGTTTGCTGACTGACTGATTCTATCAATAACTTTTCAGAGCTTTTTACTGTAAAGAAATAGGGAGCAACAATGTGTACTGTCTGGCATGGAGCTGGGAGGGAGCAAAAACACGGACTGCCTGGCATGGAGCTGGGAGGGAGCAAAAACACGGACTGCCTGGCATGGAGCTGGGAGGGAGCAAAAACATGGACTGTCTGACATGGAGCTGGGAGGGAGCAAAAACACGGAATGTCTGGCATGGAGCTGGGAGGGAGCAAAAACACGGACTGCCTGGCATGAAGCTGGGAGGGAGCAAAAACACGGAATGTCTGGCATGGAGCTGGGAGGGAGCAAAAACACGGACTGCCTGGCATGGAGCTGGGAGGGAGCAAAAACACGGACTGTCTGGCATGGAGCTGGGAGGGAGCAAAAACACAGACTGTCTGGCATGGAGCTGGGAGGGAGCAAAAACACAGACTTCTAAGCTAGAATGATTCTATACCTCAGAGCACCTCATATCAAGCAGGGCTTATACCAAAACGTTTCTGGGGCAGAGCATATGAGTCCAGGCCACAGACTCATACCCCTGGAAAAACCAATGCATGGTGGCCCTAATGGGAGGTAATAACCGAGGGCTAACATAACTGGGAATTTCAGAAGAACCACAGAACTACTGTGCATATTTCTGTTACATCCTGTTTGAATACCAGTCAGCAGGGTACTACTGAGTAAGCAGCAACATCCAGAACACACCACTTAGGTACCAGGACATGTGAGGGAATGTTACCTATTAGATAGTACTGTACATGATTACAGTATTTCCATTTAAATAAAACACTGCATACCCATTAATTCTTTGATCATTTCTGATTGTGTCTATTTGAACACGTGACAGGGTGTCTTTGAAGTCACTACAAGATTGCAATCACTCCTCACTGGTGTTGAGGGCTGTATGGATCAGTTAGCTGGTTTGTTTGCACACTTAGTGGTGTGAATAGCGAAGCTGCCTCAGGATTTCATTTCCTCCTAAATATTTATGATTGAGGATTTTCAACAATGACGTGTGTTCAGCCATTGCAGAACCCTGCCTGTAGGGACGTTTGTATCACACACGAGGATTAAGTTGCTGTGATGCTTCTTCCTGCACATTCACCATTTCTGTTACAAAAAGGCCAACAGAAAACTGCACGCCAGTTTCAGGAAGGTAAGTGAGGTCATACTTATCTGTTCTTATACAACACTTTACAAGAGCCATAAATCTGTTTTACTTAACAACAAACATTAAAATGTCCCGAGATTAAATAGTTAGAAGATGACTCTATTCTTATTAATGTTAAAAAGTGAAAATAAGTCCTTGTGCTCAGACAGGCTTTTGCCCAGAGTGTCTGTGAGATTTGTTAAAGTTCAGAAAAAAATAAAAAGTGACCTCACTAAGCAAGGAATGTATCAGGTTATGCTGCGGTATGTTTTATATTAGTCACAAGAAGCAGAAGACTTGTTGTTAAGCAGATACTGGTTTACTTCCCCTTCCAAGTCATTATATTATAAGGCAGAAGGAAAAGAAAAACAAACATTGCAATAAAACAAATGGCAGAACCACATAGTCCGTCCATTTTATGCAACTGCTGGTCCAGTTCAGGATCACATGGGGTCCAGAGCCTATGGGTGCAAGGAACAACCCAGCATAGGGTGTCAACGCATTGCAGGGCACATTCGCACTTATAGGCAATTTGGCAACTCTAGAACTCTGAACTTCAGTATATACTGAATGAATATTCTAAACATACAATAGTAATTGGGTGTCTCTTTGGAACATGATTGGACGACAATAAAAAGACACCACATCCAATCAACTGCTAAATATGATTATGAGTGCATATTGTTACAAAAAAAAAAAATCCAACATTTTTTTTACAATATTTGCAATTGATTCCCGTCTCTTACAATCTTTGAAAATGTTTTGAAAAGGTAGAACTAAGTCATTTGGTCCCAAGGAACATCCCATAGATAAGAGACAAGGTTGATTTGTAGAGCATATGGATAGAAAGTAGTAGAAATTCATTGATGGAGTTATGTTGCCCTTTCACTACACTGAAGTGAGATTTGGGTAACTTTGCAACAGTCCACTATACAGAGAAAAAAAGTTTTTTAAAAGCAGGAGAATTTTGCAGGTATTTTGCAAAGGCATGATGAAGACCAGGAAATGAGTGAATGTAGCTCAGAATTAGGCAGGTTTGAAAATGATACATATATGGATGTATTTAAATGCTGAACCAGGGTTAATCACTCTTTCAACAGTTATTAAAGCTGACTAACCAAATAACCCAACTAATAACAAGGACGAGAGCTGAGAGAGCAAGATAGGGTCAGAGCTTAAGCCCGTCAGGTCACCTGCTTCTTGTTCTCAGTTCTTATTTGGGAGTAATTAGTCTTTCCGCTCAACTTGTAAACACACCCAGACCCTGATGTCTAGCTTCGCTCTCAGTTGTAACCTTTTTGTCGCATGACATTATTTTGACCTAAGTGCATGTTTCTTACCATTGTTTGTCTTCCTCTACAACTGTTTTGTTAAAACGGGAATATCCTGGACAGGATGGCAAATGGATCCGTATGAGGGAAGGGGATTTTATTTGGGTACCAGAGTGGGGGTGCGTTTCACTAAATGGTTGGGAGGAATGAAAACAAGAGACGGTCAGATCAGCTACAGCACAAGGGAAACTCACAGGCGTCAAGTCGTGTAAAGGGTGACAAGAGGGAGTGGACATGGACCGGGTTGGCATGTATAATTCCTGGTTCTGGGACAAAATTAATGCAACGAAGATTACTGTCTCTCCTAGCCCCCCCTTTCCTGGTTGTCCCCCCCCCCCCCCCAGAAGCCGGGTGTGGATACAGACATCAGAGTCTGGTCTGAGGACCACTTTCATATGGTAGATAATATGGCACAAGCGAAGTGAATGAATGAACTCAGCATCGGACTTCCCTTCACTGAGGGGTCTGTCCAACATTATATCCATAACCATAACTCATACCATTCATACTTGCATCTTCTCAAGGTTTTATTATACTTGCAAAGGGAATAAGGCATGAGAACACACTGGACAGGCTACTCAGTTGACCATTCCAAGCTCATCACGATAAAAAAGAATAGCCTGCGTTTGAACTGGCAGGCTAGGGGATAAGGGGATTTGTCCTGCTCACCTGCTGCGAGAGACCCCTGGCTGAGGGCATTCCAGCCTGTCTCACAGGCTGCGCCTCATTGCCGCCCAAACATCCTGCCTCACCGGCCCGCTGTTTTATGTGGCCCCTTTGTCCCGTAACCGTATCCTACCTGCAGCGGATCCCTTACACGCATTCATCAACGTCAACCATCAGGCCGCATTTCAGAGCGAGCAGAAGCAAAGCAAGGCACAGGGGTAGCAGCCGGCAGGCCCGTGGAGGGGAGGGCGTTTCCCACGGAACGCCAGGAATGACCGGCCTTGTTGGAACGCGCTCTACAACGTCAGAGGTGATGAGCTCCGGCCAAACCTTTTACTTCCCTCGTCCCCTTCATGGACCAGTGGCAGTGGGGGGGGGGAGGGTTTAGGTTTATAGTGGAAAGAGGGAGGGGGGGAATTCAAGTCCTCAAGCCGTTAATATGTCTGTAATAGGAAGGAGAGGTGGGGTTGGCTGCCGAGAGACAGTAGGCTGTGCCAAAGCCGAAACGCCATGAGCAGCAGTGAGATAAGCCATTTCCGGAATTAATTCCATGATTTACCTTGACTGCACATCCTTTTGGAAACGTATGGAACATCTGATAATGGCTCCAAGGTGATAGAAAAGTGTCAATCATGAAAGCAGAAGATAATATCAAGAAGATGTTGATGAAGGTGGATATATCAGCATTTCTATATCAGCTTTTCTGTAGAGGAGAAGGAAGTAGGGGAGGGTATGCTGATAACCCAGGGAATGGACGTTCTATCCAAGGAACACAAAAGTTTATCGTGAAGAAGACACCCGAGGGCTTTATTTCCACAAGCCTCAGCATTTATATTTGGCTTTTATTGTGCTTTGGGGTCTACAATTTGGCCGTCGCCCATTTTCGCCCAGTTTTTGTCATTGTTGTTTCTTCATTCTAGCTGTGTCTCCTTCTCACTTGGCTAAGTGCAAGGGCACAGCATATCTGTCAGGGAATAAGCTTACATCCACCACTTTGTTATCTGCTGCCATGCCAGTGAGTATTATGAGAGCTGATGAAGTTACCTCTTCACCGCAGGCAGCTACGATAGCTGGCCCCATTCCTAGTGCAATGGAAGTTGTTAGGGGCTCTGAACAATTTTGCATATCCTTTCATTCAGCCTTTGTTGGACTTGGCAAATGTGTTATTGTTTTATCAGCCAAGTTCCAAGCATGTATGACATGTCCAATGTGATTAGTGTAGCTTGTCACTCCAGACTGGAACCAGCACCCCCCTCCCCAGGCCCATCTCCAGTTACCTCCCACCGATCCTCATGTCCCCTCTCCCGGGGAAGAGTTCAGGAAATTAGTTCGAGGCCATGCTGTCGGCATCAACTGCTGGGAACAGAGGACTCTGACCTGCCAGCTCACCGGGACAATGTAATGCGTGGTTTGATGATTCCCACTAAGACGTGCCCAGGTGGGTGAGTTAGGGAAGAGGGTGGGCTGACAGCGGTGCAGGTGTGCCGCAGAGCCTGCTGGGGGGATGGCAGGTGGGTAGTGCGCCGGACCTGCACCCTTATAAAATCAAGCTGCTATGGCACCCTCATAAATGTGCTCCCTATCTGCACTTGGACACGCTGCACTGCTATACTCCTGTAAACATTGCAGGGAAACCTCAACCCATCCAGAATTCTTGCTGGTGTGATGAACTGAACAACCCTGTTTTTTTCTGATGTTCTTGGTCTGCCTATGGAGGCAGGAAACACTACAGCCATCTTTGTCTCCTGTTCCCTTGGTCTTGGGTCACTTCTGCAAATAGCTTGCGTCTGGTGGACCTGGCTACAATCTCGAAACACAGTGCCGATCGAAGCCCATGAAACGTAAAGTGAAGTTGGTTTGCTAAGCTGGTGCCCCCTCAGCTGACCCTATGCGACTGAATAAATCGCTTAATGGGTTGACCAACACAAGAGTGTGTGCACTTGCAAGTCATCGAACAGAAATGTGCTGGGAGCCTTGCATGCACGTTGTCACACATATTGTATCTTGACAAAAAAGTTATTGGTAAATTAAATAAATTTGCTTGAATAAAAGAGTTGGACTGGAAATTAAGTTTTTCACTGCTGTCGCAACACAAACTCCAAGATCTTGCAGGATGGTTCCATAGCTTCATTTAACACGCGATGAAACGCCTTTATGACAAATTATGACACACAGGAACACATTTAATATGTTTATTCAGCAATTAACTTTCAACCAACGCATAACCGCTGCTGTCCAATGTCTGGGCAACGTTCTGCTAGCGGGAAGCTAGTGGGTTGTGGCAATGAAGGTTTCTCAATTTTGGGATCAGGGCGGACATACTAAGCCTTAGCGTGGGGGGTGTTCGAGCTCAGAGGTAATTACATGTCTTACATCCAGCGGGGGTGGTGAGATTTCCAGAGCCACCCATCTGGTCTGTGCTTCTAGGGGTTAGGGCTGCTCTGCCAGGGCAGACTGTTGCTTGTAATCATGGCTTCATGGGCCTCTAGCTGAGAGTCTGCTGTGCAGAAGCATAGAATTCTCATTATAGGGAACCTTTGGGTGCAATGATTGTTGTTTAAAGGGAAGAGGGTGTTACTCCGGGTCTTATGGTACAGAGTGAGGTTTTTGTTCCAGCTGAGCTCATAATTAGCATTGATTAGCTACAAACTAATCATTAAGCAAACAATGTTTGAGACAGGTACTATGTAGTATGCATTTTTAGTTTCTGTGCGAACTAATCTAAACTTATTAATAAGTCATGCTCATTCAATGTAAATAAAAACATTTCTTTTGGGGTGACTAGGGATGACATCTGTAATTTTAGCATGCAAAATGCGTACATACCTCGTACAAATTTATTAATTTATATGCAAAAAATAAAGGTGACAGTGGGAAATGTCTTCAGCATTTTAACTTAATGTCTGCCTTTGTATCCTCAAGAAACTTGTTTTTCCATGTTGTGCCCAGAACAGCATACTCAACTGTTACAACATACATCTCAGAGTATAGTATTCTTATGTGATTTGAGACACAGCATTAGACACATTCATACCAATGAGGGATAACAAACTCAGTGAGGAAGCCTTTGCTGACATACCTACTTAGCTTCCTATTCTGAATTAATACTTGAAGCTTAAAGTATTTTTTTCCACGAATGGCGATCTATAGTGATAATTGCTGTACTGAATGGGAGTCAAACTATTGCACAGTAAGAGTTAGTGTTCAAAATCGTGTTTAAAGTTTGTTGTACAGTACAAGCAATAGAAGAGCTTACTCCATACCTTACTGCAAAAATGACCTAACATCAGCATCCATCATCATCACGGCCATTACCCATTTATGATATTCATACACATGTACAGTGCACATCAGTCCCATAATGCAATTTAATGCATAACCCAATGCAAAGATATGTGATTCTCACTCTGGACCGGAAAAGTTGGCATGAATTCTGCTATGTATGTAAGTTGATCTGTGAACCGGGGTACAGAGCAGAACAATCAATTGGGCAAAAGTTAGCTGGAGCGCATGTGTGTGTCTATGTGGTGCCAAGGAAGCTGACAGGAAATTAAGACTGAGCTCTTAGATGTAAAACATTCCAGTTCAGAAAGAGAAAACTAAATAATGGCCCCAAGGCGTAAAATAATACATGCCATTGCCCTTGATCCAGAAAGCAAAATATGAATTCTTCCTTCCAAAAATTAAGCAGCATTTATTTTGACGTGGTGGGACACAAAAAAACGTTCCCAGCATGCATTGCTAAGCAGTGTTATTGTTCTTGGGCTTTAGCTCGTCTGGGCAGTTACTCAAACTGCACTTTTTCCAGACTTCACCAATATGAAGTGCATCAGTGTTTGCACCAGAGACTTTAATTCGAGTTTAAAATTAGTTTATGTTATTCGTGCTTAAAATTGGTTTACATAAATCGACCTTAATGTTAGTTTCAATAAACTGGAGTTTGGAATGCATTTGTGTGATCTCTCCGGATTTCATGGCAAAATTAGAAATTAAGGAATAGAAAGTGAATTAACGAATGAACTAATAAAATAATTGTACAAGAAAAACAAAGCAGGCATCTCTGCTTCTGAGATTTCATATAGATAGTGATGCATCGGTCCTCCACATTCAGTGTTATTTTTGCCCAAATGCCTTCGACTGAAGGATACCATTCACAGGCAGTGATGCAAAAATAATTGATCAAAGTTGGGTGCAGGTAGTTTTCTGCCCATTGGCTGCATTTCAAAGCCATGACCCACTCCTATTGGCTTATTTTGGATTTATCTGGAGAGATTTATCTGGGGGTGAGGGAGGAGGGGTTCATTGGCCAGGAAAGCCTAGTAGAATTTTTGGTTTCAGAATTGCTTACAGGTGTTCGTCAATCTCACTCCTGCCATTTCCATATAATTGAAGATCCTGTGTGCCCGACGTAGAAGAGTTTTATTCATTTTGAATTTCTGCAGTGCATCTGATGAATTGGGATACTAGCTGATTGAAAATGAAGCATGGACTTTGTGGAGCCTAGCGAAGCGACTGCAGAATGGTTCAAAATGCTTATAACCCCCAACCCACGTGCAGTGGCAACATAGGGGCAAGATAATCTGCCCTCAGGTGAATCACTGCCTCTGTGCCCCATGCAGGTACTTAGAGAGCAGCTGTATAGAAGTGCAAGTTAATGCAGGTGATTCTGACACCCCTCTGGAGAGAGACCTACCCTCCACTCGGGTAGATCCTTCTAAGGAACAGCTGGCATATCTGCCTAGGTCCCGAGAATAAGGGCGGGGGGGGGGGGGGGGGGGGAGTCAAACTGACACATGGCTTGTGAGAAAACAGAACAGAGATTATCAAGAATAGGCTGGGGCAAGAGGGAAAAGAGACACTGAGAAATTGAGATAAACCAGCCAAGAGAAAAGGAACAAAAATGTGGTTGAAACAAATGAGTATAGAAAAAAAGATTTGCAATACCTGTTATACCAATGTAACACTAGTCAGACTGGGCCTTTTCAAGTGTTAGCTAAATCAGCTTTGATCTAGGGCTGCTGCGATTAGTCAACGTAGTTGATGACGTTGACATTGAAAATCGGTAGACATCAATATTTTAAATCAACAGACCACCAACCACCGGCAGACCACTTACCTCAATAAACACAGTTGGAAGTACAGCAAGGAGTGTGTGGTTGATTTGAAGTTTTTAGGTTAGGAGAATGTGCAGCTACTACAGGCAGACGGACCCGAGGAAAGAGCCAGAGACCTAAAATGATTTAAGAAAAGAGTGAACTTGGATAGACGTTGAGAGTATGTTATGGAAAGTGAGAGATAAGTTCAGGATTGGACAAATGAGATGTGAAATCAGCGAGATGGTAAGACCCAGGGGGATTCTCCCCATCAGAAAGATCACTGGACAGCCGGCGCATAATAAGATAAAAGTACAAAGTAAAGTCAGACAGAGCAAGAGATGGCGTCCAATGACCCAAGGAAGGAAATAAGGGACTTTCCATGCACCTTGCCATGTTCCCTGATATACATAATTAGATATACCATAAAAACGTTTTTAGCCAAATCAGGCAAATTTAAGAACGTTTCCTCTGTTTTACTTCACACATTGGTTATGGGTTACATTTACCAGTCTTTTTCATTTTGGGGAAAAAAGACAGTAATGTGGAATAGAATGGTCATATTTCGTTAATCCCCATCGGGAAATTCTCTTTCTGCAGAACCTGTCTAGCAGTATTTATGATTGGCTTCTATGGTTTCGCACCAGAGTCAAATTGCTAACAAAGTTATTTTTTTTTATTGTTTGTTAAGAATATCATGGATATTTACATATAAATATATAAATTATTGGCATTAAAGATAGATTGTTGGACTATGAATATTAATATAAATATCTCTTTTAAATATGAATATTTGAATAAATACGATTAATTCCTGTGCTTTTTGGTTTTTGTCATTTGATTATTCTTGCATTCATAAGAAATGACCTTTCAAATAAATTACCTAAATATAACTACAGATGCTACAGTTATTTGAATACTGAGAAATGTCTGATTAGTGTCAGTATCAATACCGTCGTCATCCTCATAGCATCTCATAGGTAGAGATGGTCAGCAGGCTAAGCAGCCAACCAAACATCTCTGCCTAAGGCCACAGATTCTGGCTCATGCTGGCGGACGCCCAGGAACTGCGAAGCCAGCTGGGAGACTTAATCCCTCCCTGGCCTTTCTTCTGTGGCACATGCCCTAGGCAGCCAGCTGGGTGGCATTCGTATGAGCGTCTCGAACCTCCTCAGCTCACTCCTCTGGTTCCACACTCCTCCTGCTGCATTCTGTGACATTACACTTATTTAGAGTAGTTCTATTTCACTGCTTTTCTTGTAAAACAGATGTGAGCTATCTAGTTAGCAGCCAGATACCTTGTACAACTAAAATATTTTTCTATAAATTAATTGACAACATTTATTTTCTGCTGCTTGGGGGGGCGGGGGGGGGGGGAGGCCAACAGAATCTTGCCTAGGGCATCAGAACAGCCAGGGCTGGTCCTCTTCAGTCCGTCTTAGTCCGTCACATATCATGGGATGTAGGATGTGGGAGCAGGAATTGGGGGAAAACAAACAGGGCTTTATCAGGGAACAAAACCAGAAAACAAAGGTTCACAGGGGATCAAAACGGGGGGCACAGTTAACTTTGGACATTGGGGGGAACAAGCAGGAGTGATAACACCACAGAGCTGGTAAAGAAGTCATAGTCTTTACTTCCTGAGGATCCTTGGGGGGCTAAAAAAAGTACATTAACCAAAGTAGAGGGGGACTAGTAGAGGAGACTAGAGGCAGTGCAAACAGGTGCAATGTTTACGCTCCAGCAGGTCTGGCTGTGGCAGCGTAGGAGGTAAACACAGGCATGGGGAGTCCCTGATTGTCAGCACTCCAATTCCACAAGGGAGTATGAAGCTGCAGTGACAGCACTGACAGTTCAGTTTATCCAAAGGCACCGATCCCCACCCAGCTCTACCCCTCACACTATAGATCTAACTGGGAGTGAGTAGTTCGCTAGAGCTAGAACTACAGTCCCTATAACCTAGATTAAATAAGTGTGTTTTTAGTCTAGACCTGAACATTGAGAGTGAGCCCGAATCTCACACATTACTAGGAGACTATTCATAGCAATGGAGCCCTGTAGAAGAATGCCCAGCAATCTGCCGTGGTTCTATCTACTCTAAGTATTGGTAGATATCCTGCTCCTTGAGATCAAAGCAGGCGAGGAGGGTTGTAAAAGACCAGTATATCTCTAAAATATTCTAGTGCAGGGGTCTCCAACTCCGGTCCCGGAGAGCTACCGTCCAGTAGGTTTTCTATCCTACCTGGCTTCTGATGAGCCACACCTGTTCCTGGTATTTACCTGAGAACAGGTGTGGCTCATGAGAAGCCAGGTAGGATAGAAAACCTACTGGACGGTAGCCCTCCAGGACCGGAGTTGGAGACCCCTGTTCTAGTGCAAGGCTTCGTTAATAGCAGTGTCTTGTAATCAATCTGACTTGCTTGACTTAACGCTGCTATCATACCCTGTCTGACTAATTAGTTCCTAATCAAATTATTGAATCAATTTAGTTAATGAATTAAGTGAGCTTTTGGTGAATGTTAAGAGATGCATGGAATAGCTGGGGTTGAGGAGAGGTTTGGGAACAAACAGAGTTTTCTTCTAGCCATAAAACAAGACATTAGCACCATTGGCATTCAACTGGCTTTCATACTGAAGTACCAGCTGGGTGGCAAGCATGAGCAGGGAAGACATGGATGGGAACATTTTTATTACTCTCTTCTCATTTTAAATATGTTTGTTTTTGCTTAGTAATGCTTTGTGAGAAAGGCCAAGCACTGAAGGAGCGGTAATTCAGCAGAGACATTGCGATAAACAAGCATTCCATACTCCTCTCAGCTTGGCAGGCTGCTCGAACATTTCAAATTCCGGGGTGCTTTTCATTTATAACATACGGCCTGCTTAGCATTCAGCCTTTAATGTTCAAAAGAACATATTTTATAGATTTCAATAAAATTTTCAAGATGCAGGACTTTGGCATCAGAAATTTAGGCTGCCTTACTAAATCAGGCTAATTTAGTCATGTACACAAATACATATTCCAGCTCAAACCTCTAAAGATTTACCTGTGCCAGTATTATTAGGTTGGATCTACGGCTTGCATACCAGGTCGGATCTGCTTGTTTAAATTTACCTGTAATTTACAAGAATAAATTTAAAATTATTTTCTTACATTTCACCATGCATCTGCCAGTCCATCACAGGGCACAAGGCAAGGAAGACCCTGGACAGGATGCTAGTCCATCACAGGGCATAATGCAGGGGACACTCTGGACAGGATGCCAATCCATCACAGGAAACGAACAAGGGACACCCTGGATGGGATGCCAGTCCATCACAGTCCACATACAGACACACTCACACACTCTGGAACATTTTGAGATGTCACTTCCCCTAATTGTATGTGTTTGCCACACAAAATTACTCCTTAATTTTCCCCCAGGGATTCTCATGTATAGCCACTGCTGTCACGTGACCTACACTTACAACCATTACTGATTATAGCGAAATCAAACATTTCAAGATAGACATCTTAGAAGTACAGGTGTTAATATTCTTGACTGACCGGTTGTGGTCAAAGCAGTAACTCTGCACACATTAACCACAAACACTCAGTTTATCAGTCGGTTTCCTTTAGTTTGATTTAAGAAGAATTTGAAGAGCACTCTTCTTTACGGATGCTAAACAAGACTTTGGGACCTTTTTTGCAATTATCTCCACTTTGTTTTTTTTTAAGCATGGATCCAGTAATTTACATGTTTCAACCCTGGCATTTTGCGTTTTCACAACTGATCCCTGCTGGGTGAAGCAAGTGAACTGTAGGTGGCTGTAGGGAGGCTACGGAATAGCGTAAAGCGCTCATATGGAGGGCAGAAGAATGGAATGAAATCGGAATAGCAATGGTCCACCTGGGGGGAAGCAGCTCAGTTTCTAGGCAGTTCAGTTGCCCTGAGCACATTGAAATATACTCACTAGGCTTCCCAGCTTACTTTCCAATCACCTAACATATGTAAACATTTTTCAGGGGGAATCCTGTAGTGTAATCCAGAAGTTTTTTTGGTGGCCCCACTATTTGGAGGTTCTGCTGCTTTCATGTCCTTCCTGTCATCAGTGAAATAGTATTTCACACCTTACTTGGGGTTTTAACCATCAGACTGTCCAATCATTCATATGGTAAAATATTCAAATATTAACACACAGCATAGCCAAGCGGCATAGTGACAGCTGGAGAACTGGAGCCAGTCAGAGCACCCAGCTACCACTACAAGGAGGTCAGGATGTGGATCTGTGCTCTCCTGCCCAGCTCAGCTCTGCCCACTCCTGAACTCCTACAGAGGAAAGATGCCAGAGTGCTTCTCCATCAGGGCCCTTGCCTGTATCGCCAGTGTGATCTCTTTGGCATCGCGTTCTCGGGCGTGTCCAGATTGGTGGAACAATGGTCTACTTGTGTGTCCCCCCAAACTTTCAACCCACCCCCACGTGAGGAACATGTTGGGTCGTTTCGCTACTCAGATTCTGGGATTGCAATCATATGTGTAGAAGCTGCAAGGATTGCTGGCATTCCTGGGAGACAGGCCAAGCAGGAGGAGAGGGGAGGGGAATGAGGGTGCTCCGGTCTTCCTCAGGAAATCTTCACACCTGCGCCCGACCACTGCCTATAGTTGAGAGACGTCAGACAGTAGGCATACCTACATGACAGCCTATGATAACACGAAAAGAACACGATAGCTTTGGAAGACAGCATGTGGCTCAGTGGGGTAAGCCTCTGTGTTGGTGATGGGAATGTCTCTGGTCTGAGCCTGGCCTCGGCCAGGTAATCACGCTTGTGGGCCCTTAAGCAAGGCCCTTCACCCCCAGCTCAGTGGGCTTCACTGCTAAGCTTGATCTCACCTACTTGTGCATCATGGAGAGCAAGATGAGGTAGATGAAAGAGAATTTCCCCACAGCAATCAATAAAACATCGTCATATATAGACTTGAAATGCCCCTTTATTAAGAAATTGTCCATTAATCAGCTAAGTAAATAAATAAGTAAATGAACACCTCCTCTTTTATGCTGTTCCTTAGCTATTCTTGTGGTTGTAGTCAGCAGCTTCCTTTTACCATGGCAGAGTGGTAATTACTTGCGCAGATCTATATCAAAATTTCCATTTCCATCTTCTCAGAAATTTACTCAGTCGACCAATCAACAATCAGAACAAAATCAACATTATGGATCACTGGAAATTGTATCTGCGCAATGGTTGACTCACTTTTGTTGGCCAATATGACTGCTGTAGAATCTTGGGCAGGGCAGGGTAGTGCTAGCATTGATACAGATCATTTCTGCTGCCCCTGTTACCTTAGGTACCTCACGTAGAATCCTCCAAGTTGCCTGCTGAGGTCAGTGCTTCAGGCAAAGTGTGACGGCATTACTGGATATTGGCACCATGCCCGTGTGGGATAAAGGCCTGGACCTGAGTTTTCCACTGAAGAATGTGTCCACCGTGCATTCCACTCACTCTGGGTGAAATTGGTGTTGGTGGTGGGGGGTTTACGCAAAGAGGATGTTTCCAATCAAGGAGAAACCCTACCCTCTTCACTCATGCAACCCTGGAAAAGACAGTGTCATTATTTTTAGGAAAGTCACTACTACTTTCTCCTTGCAGGATGAATCAGATTTATTTTCTAGAAGTAAAAGCAGATGTTTTGTTTGCTTTAGACATGCAAAGCAGCTGAACAAACTCCAAGGGATAGCTAAAATATCACACGCCTTAGCATGTGCCCCACTGATGTAGCTATTAGCTCGGCTGGAGTGCAGCAATTAGCTGCTGCTGCTTGGACAGCATCACTGAGTGTAAAAACTAACTGGTCATGGGATCTGGGGGCATGGGATCTTACTGACTGTAAGAGCATCAGCCATCCACATCACACCTACAATATGAAATCAGTCTGTACTCTATCAAACTTATTCAAATTAAAGCCTTGCTGTCCATTTCCTGAACATTATACCAGAAGGGAATACAATTATATCAGGATGAACGTAGTGTCATTCAGAAACGCTGGGATTTTCACATACTATGATGTAAAGACTTCAAAGTGAATTGTGCAATAAGCAAAATGCATCAGTCAGAGGCAGTTCTATTGGCCAAAACACCTTGTTAATGAGAGAGGTCAGAGGTGAAGGAGTAGGAGGGCTGTGCAGAAAGACTTCTCTGAATGTACTTGTCAGACCATTTAGAATATAGAAATTCCTGCCTTACTCAATAAACCCTGCTGCACCCCATCCATTCCATTCCATCCATCCATCCTCTATGACTGCCTGTCCTATTCAGGGTCATGGAATCTCTCCTGGAGTCTATGAGTGCAAGGCAGAGAACAGCTCATGATGGGGTGCTGACCAATAGCAGAGCACACTCACACTTATGGGCAATTTGGTAATGCCAGCTAACCTCAACACGTTTTTGGAATAGGGTAGGGAATAAGAGTGCTCACAGGAAACCCCATGACGACATGGGGAGAAGATGCAAACCGCACACACGGTTTCAGAGGTGTGAGGGAACAGTGCTACCTACTATACCACTGTTATGCCCCTATAGTCTCTACCACCTAGTGCAATGATGGAGTGATTATATAGAGTATATGTTGGGATCACCTCCTTGCAAAGTGACAGATATCATATTAAAAAAACACTGAAAATGACTAAAATACATGGGACGCATGGATACTTTGAGGGTGGGGGCAGTTTGTAAGGGTGGGGGTAGTCAGTAACATGCTATTTGATGGACATCTGCATACATCAACATTTGGTGATATGTAGGAAAAACCAAGTGATGACAAAAACAGAAGAAGTAGACAGACCTTAAAAACCCTAAAGTGAATTGACTGATCATTTATCTGCACTGAAAACAGTCACATCTGACGATCTGTGAGTCGAATCAGGAAAGACAGAAGCATTATCCTGAACAAGCTATTATCGGGAAGATCAATTTACATGTGGTCTGTCCCACTTTGTTCATGTACAACTCCAGCATATCACAGGCAATGTCACCACCCTGAAGCCTCTGAAAAAACCAGATGAGATCTGGGAGAACACAACTGGAGTGGGACAACTTGTGGGTTCTCGGTGGGAGATTGGAGGGACAGGAAATTGCTAAATTATGTATGGATGCGGACAATGAGGTTAGTGTTCAAATCTACTCCAAACCTTATGAGAAAATTCTCTTTCTGTCCAAGCACATGGCCCCTCTGTCATCACTGCATCTGTGGTTGGCTGAATCATGGACTAAATTGAAACAAATTCCACCTGAGACATTCTTATTTAAAGCTCAGAGAACTTCACTCTGACAAAACGTCATATGTTTTTGCATGTATTAATCATCAAACACTAAGAAATCACCATAGTCAGTTTACCTTAGATCAGTCACAGTCTCACACAGGGACACAAATCCTACTTTTTTAATGTAAATCACAATAAAATACATTCAATCAATAGCAGCTCAGCCTGCATATCCTCTTTCAGGGCTGCCGACGAGGGCAAGGAACCATAAAAAAAAAAAATCTTCTGGAATAATCTGTCAAAAATACACAGTTATGAAAACTAAATATGGTATTTGTGAACCAGAACCTCGTTGTTTTTATCTAATTTTCTTTGACACAATGGTCCAAAACAATTGCACTTTCCCTCCCTATAATGAAGAAATTAGTCTGCTCTTTTAGTGTGGGTCAAACTCAGGGTCTTTGCAAAAGCAATGCCTTACAACGCTGAAAGAACAGCAGTAACGTATTTAGTGTTCTGAGACATCGGAGAGGTGATACACCTGGTTTAACATTTCATAGATTTTCAGCAGACCCAGAAAGATGCAGTAAATAGATTGCAGCAGTCAGACGGGAGAAGTAGAAGCCCACTGAAAACACGCATTTCTGTATTATTACTATGGATTTATTTATGTATTTTTTTTCTATGATTTACTTTAATTAGATTTCAGTTTGCAGTCAGTGCTGTTTGTTGTCTTTTTCATGTTCTGAACCTGTTTAAGGGCAATTTTAAGATAATTTTAAGTAAAAATGTAGCAGTGAAGTAAAGAAATAACTTGAATTATATAGTGATAATCATCAATATCATTTGATATATATAAAAAAAAATGAATAAAAGTTTTACCATATCGCCCAACCCTAGGCTGCTTTACACGCAAATATTTTACGTGCTGTCTGTCATTAGACATTGCAGCATATATAAGATATGCTATAAGATATAAGATATAAGAAGGATAAAAATCTCTCCTTCGATAGGATTAGGATGCAATATTTTCAGGGAATTTCCTGAACGCCAGTTCTATGAACATGACCAGCCAGAAAATACTTGAATGCATCTAAACTTTTCTAAGCCTTAACCTGCTCATGCATGTTTGGAGACGTGGCATGACTTAGATGCCTGACAGTGTCACAGTATTTCAGGTCAGGGTTGTCGCCAACGCTGCTACGCCTCAGAGGTATGAAAGATTCAGTATGGATCTCGTATACCTGCCTTGTGGAGTTTCCGTTGATATCTGGTATTACTTGAGATTTATAATTTATCTTAAAGACTAGATATAGAAAGATTACCGTCGACGGCAGGTGTGTCACTATTGCAATTCGTCATTCTTTTCTGACCGACAAAAAGTTGGGTGGATTCAGGATGCCTTGGAGATCATCTTGTTCTCGGGCACAAGTAAAATACACAGCTGGCCTGCCTTCTGTGCTACTTTAAACACCCCCCCTACCAGACTCAGAGGCACTAATAACATCATACAACGACACACAAAATTAGAAAAAAATTTAAACCTTATTTTTTTTTTATCCATTCCGCCATTAATCTGAATGTTGGCGCTGAAATATTGGTATAGGGAATAAGGGCTACATTCCACACTTTATATACACTATATCATCCATTATTACTTCCACAATCCAGTTCTGATCACAAGTAGCAAATTAAAAACTATTTCTACGATTCCGTCAAATAGTTAGCATCCATGTTGTCATTAGCGATTAATAATAGATAGTCATTACACGAAGTGGTTTATTTACAAATCTACTTAAAAAAACTTATAAAAATGTTAGATTTTAACAGAATTGCCTCCCCTAGAGTCAATGAAGTCCATCTCAATCTTAGAATGCAAAACAGACCATCCTGGAAGCCACGTTGTCTACAAACTCGCATGATTCTGCATTTAACTTCAAAACAGATTAAATGCTTTACTTTCAAAATACATTTTATGCATCCGAAAACATGGTTCTGTTTATATCAATAATCAACTGCGAACTATTATTATATGAGTTTCAGATGAAGAGTTGGACACTATGCAGATGCATTTTATTACTTCATGCAATAATTGTGGCTTTTCTGGGAAGATGGTGGTTGATGTGACAGAGTGAAATAACCAAAAAAGACTGAGGCCTCATTAAGAATACAAATCATTAGAGGTGACTTTGCAGAGCAATTTTTGATGAGCCTTAGCATAACCAACACAACGTCCCTTCACATCGCCCAATGCACATAATATGACAGACTGCAAAAGAAAAAGTCCAACGTGCCCACAGGTACCTAACGGCTACTGCCGACGCATTTTTCCAAAAGGCACCAGGGGTCTCCAAACTTCTCTCCACAATTCTTGAGTCTGATCTAAGTACACCCCCATGAAGCCAGCAAGTTGTGTGCTCATAGACTGAGGTCCATAATTTGGTTCTGGGTGAACAGAGCTGACTTGTTGCTCGTACCGAGTGAGGTCACAGATGGGGTCGCATATACCATCCAGGCTCTTTGGAAGAAATCATCATTTATCACCTGGTGATTCAATGGGATCGTGTTACTGCGGCGGGAGAGGAACAGAGAGGCCTCTGGAACGCACGGGCCTAGATCATTATCTCCCACAAAGCACCGGGGAACACTTCGCGCTGAGTAAGAAACAACAAACGAAGGAAAATAAGCCCTGAACATTTCTCATAAACAGCCTCGACAAAGTAACACGGTGTAACAACTGGTCACATGTGTTACGCTTTTCACAGCAAAGCCGGCATTTGTATGTCACTTATTGTGAACGGGCTCAGTCAAAGCTGAATCTTGATTGTTTGTAGGTTCAGAGTGTTCTGAATTGTGTAATAAAGTCACAGCTGTAAACTTGGGAACTTTGTTACTACGCAAAAAAAGGTTATGGGAAAGAAAACAGAAATCAAACCAACAGACCAACTTTTTCTTGAATGAGTTTCTCCAGTGATGAGCGGCCTGTTAATTGCTTGCAGATAGGATCTGTTCTGGACTAAATTAGGACTCCCTCTTTGGTGTGACTGAAGTCGCTCACATCCTTTGCCACGCCTGTAAGAGCTGGCGGCCACTCATGGAAGTGTCCTGGTGACAGTAACTAAATCCACTGCAAGTCGCGGGTCATTGAAGAATTCCCCTCTTCAAAACCCCAGACCCACCGCTGATGGAAGTTGTTACGCACTGACCATGGAGGCAAAGGTTCACCAAGAACCACTTACTTTACACTCTTACGCTCCCCAAGTCTTTCTGCTAACCTCCAATCATAAACAAGCAAGGACGTGGTCACGTGACCTTTTTTAGATTTTTTTTCAGAAGAGTAACTGTTTCCAGACTCTTTCTTGCGATTGTCTTCCCTGCTGTTCATCACTTAGCATACATTTTGATTTATTTCTTTATAATGGCAGTGTGGTGTGCGGATCTGTGGGTTAGGCTACTGTGCCTGCCAATGGTACATTTCAAGATCCCAAGGTTGGGCCCTTGAGCAAGACACTTAACTTAGTTGGCTCTGCTTTCTCAGCTGCAATGTTACTTTGTATCATATCGTCTACTAAATCAATATAACTAGTTATTTTATTGTTTTTACTTTTTGCTATATTTTATAAAAAAAATTTCTGAGTTGCCTGAAGCTCTTCACTGCAGTCGTAGCCTTGAACTGCAAATATTTATTTTTGCGAGCTGTCATGCTAGAAAGATTGGTCGATTCACTGCAAATTTGCACTCCAGTGCACCATGCAGTTTTCCAATGCTGTGTAACTCCTTCGGCTGAGCCACGGGCAGGATACTGTGCTACACATTGGAGCCTTATATTTCAATCCTATGTAGTATTGGGTTACAACCTCATAGCAAGGAAGGTAAATATGAACTTATTATATCTCATCAATTCATGTCTTGTGAAATTATAGAGCAGGTAGAATAATAATCAGTACGTCAGTTGTATTTTGGTTTTACGTTTTTAATACATAGTTTTTTTTTGTATTCAGAGTAATGGAATAAGAGACAGACTATTTCTATTCTAAGCTGGAGACAAACATTAGCATACTACAAATTTTAAAAATCATATAAAGAAAAATATAAGCATGTGATCTTCACACATTTAATACATTTAACTAATATAATCAGTTCAGATATGACCTTGATGGCAAGGCTGTTATTTCACTTAGTCGCTGGACGAAGAAATGATCAGACCCTCAGTAAAATGTACAGCATTATGTGCATTGAAAATACAACGATGTTGCAGACACACAGCTGCTGAATGTACATTAAAAACACCATAATTGTTTTCATTGCATCTTGCGCACTTCTTGTGCAACATTGGGAAAGCCAAACAAGCTGCCACCCGAAGAGGAAAAAAGCACATCCAAAATAACTTCACGGCACAAGCAGCTCCTGCGTTCCTCTTGACGGAAAGGTTTGTGCTGATGACGGCAACTTCACCCGCATGGAGTCTTGCATGCCTTATCAATGGCACCATTGCCATGGCGATGGTTATCTTGGCCTGTCCTCCGAAGCTGTTGGCTCTCAAAGCGCAAATCTGTCCTGCAGGTGAGCGTACCTTATGCCAAAGTGACCCAGAGAGATCACTCGGAACAACCAAGGGGCCTGACACCCCTCCCCACACACACACACACACACACAGACAAGCCAAGAGTGAAAGAGCCCACATTTTCTCTCATGCACATTCATTTTTACATGCACACAAACACGTACGCAGGCCAATATCATCATATCTGCAAGAACTATAAAATTAATGTAATCCTGTTTGGAAAATGCAATAATTTTTTGTCACAAGTAATCATGAAAGGCAGCAAAATAGAATAAAAGTAAATGAATTATAAGTGAATCAGAGAAGGTTAGCCGTGCAAATTGAAGAACAGGCAGGTGAGATCATTCATTCTGACTTCACCGTCATAATCATGATATGGCAGCTGAATATCATTTGCTAGTGAACCAACAGCAATGGCAATTTCAACGTTGATTCTTAAAGTATTAATTGATGTTAAGGTATTAATAAAGAATGAAACAATGCACACAGCTTCCAATTCAATTAATGAAATTGCTTTTTAATTTTATACTTAAATGGAGTTACACATGCCACAATGTTTTCAACATATCCGCAGCTACCGGCATAACCAAAAACCAAAATTTAAATAAACAAGTAGAAGGCTGCTGCTTATAACATGATATCTTTCAACATAAGTTCCGTATTTACAAGTTTTTAATGCGCTAACCAACAAAAAGCTATATACTATTATAATAAGTTGGATATCTGGCAGTGGAAAGACTGTACACCCTTGCATTATTATTATTGATGCTACAGCTCTGGAAAAAAAATGCCAGTTTCTAAGACAACAGTACACAAGAACAAGGTGAAGCAGGAGACACTGGCAATATCCGAAAACCAGCCAGGTAGAGGGCAGAAGCAACTTTCTAATGCCAGAGATGACTGCCAACTTATCCGGCAGTGCCTTATAAATCGGAGGATGACATCAAGTTACCCTCAAAAGGAATGGGAAGCATTAAATGCAGGTGTGAAGTGCACTGCTAGGACAAGTTCATAACAGGCTCCTAGAAGAAGGACTAAAATCCTGTAAAGCAAAGCAGAGCCAGGGTGCAGTAAAAAAAATGTACATTTTAGAGAGAAGCTTACCTATGTTCTGAGAAATGGGTGGAACTGAAAATTTTGCTGTGGTCTCAGTTTTTTTCAGAGATGCATATACTAAAAAGCATAGACAGACATCGGCTTTATGTAAAAAATATTTGATATAGTTTAAATAATTCTACAATTGGGACAAAAATAAAACGGCACCAATGCCATTTGTGTGATTGTGGCACATCCAGAGATTAAAAGATAGAAACTATATTCTTGTGGTATTCTGGCTGCTGATCAAATATTTAAGATCCCAGGTCATTTCCCTTTGTTATGCAGTTTCCTTTTATCACCTAAGGACAGCTCGTGTTATCTTTCGCTATCATATTTGCGGCTTAAAATAATGACATTCTTGCAAGGCAGCTTACTGTCTCTGTGGTTATATCAAGTGGAGGGTATGAGGCTCCTCCCACTACTGACTTCACTAGTAAGTACGTCAGAGTGCCTGAATTCATGAGGCGCTCCCATTCCTTATTATAAAGATGTCATGGTGAGCATAGAGCAACTACAAAGCTTCTGGGGGGGGGGGGGTGGTGCGTGCGCAAAAATAAATAAACAAATTAACAAATTAATACATGATTAAATGATGGCGCTGAAACTCTGGCCTGCAGACTCCCTTAAACCAAGAGTGTTCATTTCTTCTTTTGCGTTTCTAATAGATTTATAATATTGGAATAGATTTATAATATTATAAGGGTCTCGGAGACTCTTATTTTGTAAAATGCATTATATTCATTATTTAGGAAGTTTGAGGACACTGCAAGAAGACGGGAAAACAGCAGAAGTAAAATGCGGACCATAAGACTAACATCAAGGTGCATCAAGGCTTGAAGTCCATTTTGTAGATGGGATCCAGTCCCAGAGGAGGCATGAATCCCCTTTGCCTACTGTAAGCAGCTCATCAACACCAGACCCTTTGATACATAATTTATTTACTAAGTTAACCTGTTTGTGTGACTCTGTCCACATGAATCTGGCAACACCTAACAGAGTGGGGACAGGAAGGATCAGCGTGGCTTGAGTTTGTCTTCGTCTATAAATCTGACAAATCAATCCGTGGGCAGTCTGCCCGCCAGAAGGGATGCGATATGCTTTGAGTGCCAAATGTTTTTTTTTTTTTTTTTTTTTTTGCTGTGCACTGATGTTGACCTGAGGAACAGTCTGGGCACAGCGGTAGCTTGTCAGCAGCAGCGGCCGCTGTCAGATGCAGTATCAGTGTGTTTACACCAACAGCACGCAAAGGGAAGCGCCGGCCGTTTCAGCGCACGCCAGGCTCGCTTAAGGGCACTCCATCACGCCCCACTGGTCCATTGAGGAGGCTTGCAAAAGGTGACTGCGAGAGACGTAAGTAAAGAGCATTGTGGATGTTTGTGTGTAGGTCCATATGCAGGAGAGAGTGATAGAGGATATGTCTCTGAGTTCAGTATTTACATAGCTGGATTTTCATGTCTGAACAGGCTGTTGATATCACTTGAGTTCAACCATTCAACTGTGGCATTGTCCTTCCCAGGCTGCTACACAAAATACAACTCTTTTTTTATCCTCCTAGGGAATGTAAATGGATAGTTTAAAAACATGCATAGGGGTCTAGTTAGCAATGTCTTTATCCGAAGGTGTAACGAAAAAGTAGTGATATTTTGTCTCGATCAGCTGAATTAAATTAATAGCTTACTGACTGCCCACTTAAGTCAAGTCAAATGTCAAGTGGGCTTTCTGGTCGTGCCAGCCTTATACAGGTACACAGCTACGTG
The DNA here is from genome assembly GCF_023856365.1 of Brienomyrus brachyistius. NCBI lineage: Eukaryota > Metazoa > Chordata > Actinopteri > Osteoglossiformes > Mormyridae > Brienomyrus > Brienomyrus brachyistius. The sequence goes on along the minus strand of NC_064541.1, from coordinate 28,218,765 downwards.
AAATCATGTTCCCACGGGCCCACAGAGTAACATACCAGCAGCAAGTGATAAGCAGAGGGTTTTCACAGGATATGAAGTACAAATACAAGACAGTGTGAAAAAGATGAGCTGGATATAACAGAATTACATACATTAGGCTCTGGGACTATTAGTAAGAAACCTGAAGACATTGATAATCTGAGCAATACTATAGCCGCAGTACTGAAAGACTTGCCACTCTGAGTACCATCGGTCTGTGGTTCTTATAATAAGCCAACCTGTCCTATAGCACTTTAAATGGTAATTTAGCTGGAACTGACACATAATCCTCACAGATGGAGAATATCGCCACAACTTGGGATATGAATCACTTTCAGAAACAAGGACATGCACTCAGAGGAATGTTACAGGGACTAAGAAAAGAGACGCCTCAGTTTGCATGACAGCTGCAGTTCAGAGTAAGGTTGCCAGGGTCTACAGATTTTTTGGCATTGATCTGGAATTTGATCTACTAAAAACATACACATAAACAGATTAGGTGTCTGTATCTTTGTGGGGACGCTCCATTCATTTATATAGACACAAACCGAATTCCATATATAAGACCCCTACCTAACCCTAACATTAACCATAAGTAACCAAACAAAATATAAGACGTTTGCTATTTTTAGTTTTTTGATTGCAATCACAGATTTTTATAAAACTGAGTTTCAACATTGTGGGTACTGAACAAATATCTCCACCAGGTCATAATAACAGGTTTTTATCAATCAAGTTGGAGCTGATCATTTTTGTACAACCGCACATCTTGTAAAAGTTCATTCTGCTTATACCAGAGCCATTGAACAAAAACAAATTACAGAATAAACTATTCGCAGTTAATCTTTTTGAAGAAAATTATGTCAATTAGCATATAATAATGTGCTCTTAACAAATATAGTCCCTTTAAGGATAGAATGTCTGGTCAGGTTGGTTACTGGAAGTGGCAAGTTCATTAAGTTACCATGGAAAGCATCAACAGATAGGTGCTTGCATTTTTTAGAACCAAGAAAAATTATTTTAAAAACAACAGATAGGAATTATTTATGAGCAAAACGTCAGACTGGTTTTATTGCAATATATTTAATAAAGCATAACAAATTAATATTAACTGTTATTAAGCTGCTAAAACTACTTCTGCGGTCACATGAAAATAATCAACGCCCATGTGACATCTCCGGACCAATAAGAAAACAAGAAAATAGTATTTACCAATCACAGGAGTGTGTGTGTGTTTGTGTGTATGTGGAAACATATATGTATGGTTTCTATAAAATATACTCGATAAATGCATATAACACTGCTGATTACAAGAAGGACTCAAGACTGGGACTGATTTGAGATTTTGAAGTCACACCAATATACCTTGTTAGAGAACAGACATATACTGCTCAGTGCACCTTACAATCAGCCACAACAAGAACCATCCATCCATCCATCCTTCCATTTTCCAAACCACTTATCCTACTGGGTCACAGGGGGTGATCCTGTCCTATCCTGGAAGCAATGGGCATGAGGCAGGGAACAACCCAGGATGGGGGGCCAGCCCAGTGCAGGGCACACTCACACACCTTTCACTCACACATGCACACCTACGGGCAATTTAGCAAGTCCAATTAGCCTCAGCATGTTTTTGGACTGTGGGGGGAAACCGGAGAACCTGGAGGAAACACCACGATGACATGGGGAGAACATACAAACTCCACACACGTAACCCAGGCGGAGACTCGAACCCGGGTCCCAGAGGTGTGAGGCAACAGTGCTAACCACTGCACCACCATGCCTCCCCCCAAGAAGAACCAACAAACAAATAATAAATAATCACAGAATGTTCTACAGATATGGGAAAATGGCTTTTTGCTGGCTGAAGAACCTCTATTGACATATGGATCAGAGGTCTCTTTCCTGGGAATCCACTTTGTCATTCAGGCTAGCAGATCCTCTCTCCTATTCTCCTTTCACTTTAGGTCTCAAAACCAACCATAACTCTAGTACATTCGGATTTTTAGGTCTGGTGTTTCTAAAGCAGCACATTTAGCAGACATCTGATATGGGTTTACGGGGGTGGACACTATGTCCTACATCGTTCATACGTCCTGCTAGACATTATGCCGAATAAGTCTATAAGTGCCAGCCTAGATACAGCTAAGAAGCATCATTATAGAAGACAGTATTGAGACTTTGGACAATGGCTTTATCCACTTTAAGCTCTGCCTTCCAGAAATACAGAGAGAAAAGGCTTTGCTCAGCTCATCATCGCTGCAGTTTATGACGTTTTCGTCTTATATCAGAAACCAGAGGAGGAACTGAGTGCTGTTACAGCCCGAACATCTTACTGACATAATGGTCTCCATTTATACAAATTTAATTAAACATCTGTTATGCTGTTTGGTTTTCAGAAAACAAAGTGTGATGCGTGACATAGGATCAACATTATTTATATAACAAAGAAAAATAAAATTATTTTTATTGCAAATGTTTCTTTTACAACTATTGCTGAAAAACTATGAATCTTGTTCCAATTTTTCCTCCCTATTAGTTGTATTTTGCTGTTTAGTGTAAATGGTATAAATCCTCGGAAACTATAAATGAAAATCTTGAACCTTGAAAATGCAGATTCTTGTGTATTTGGTTTTTTTTGGTAGTGTGAGAGCTTCTTTTCCACAAACAGTAATAAGATAGCACACAATATTTACATTTTAAATGTAGCTTAATTTTACCGTGGTATAAACGTTGTTGAATGATTGCTTTGGAAATAGAGCTCATGGAAATCTGAGTTTCCATCATAATGAAGGTCTCATCCCTCTCACAATTTGTTAGGCTTTATTTCTTCATATTTGTCTTATAGTCGTACAAAGCCTGTGACAGCCAAACTCTGCTGTCTTAAAAAATGAAGTGAGATAGAAGATTTGCAATCTTGTATGCAATACTTCTTGGATACCGTTAATGGTCCTGCTTGGAGGGTTCAAATGTGCTTCCATACATCTCTTTTCACTCATCTTCATCTGCCTGTCTGCTTACAGGTCCAGCACACTTCAGTGAACCTTCTGGACCGCTGTGCTTCACAGGAATCTAACTCAACAGCATGACACAAACCTCAATTAAGAACAATTTTATAACCCAATGTTATATGTGCATTGTCTGGTTTGAAGTTCGGCTTCCATAGCATCCGTCTGGGGTGTAACGCAATGATGAACTGACTAGTGAAGCCCCTTATGAGTCAGACAAACTGCTTCTAGAAGAACAAGCCTAAGCCAGTCAGCTGGCCTTCTGCCTCTGCCTAGGGACCACAGTTGGCATACTGAGGCTCTCTATGGCTTCGTGTCCAGCCCAAAGTTGCTTGCGTGCCAAACTACCATTTTGCTGGCTTAAATCCTGGAATGTAAGCCTAAAACGGGATTGTGAGGAGTTTTGACCGACTAAGATCTCCAATACCCCAGTGATGGACCTGGGAAGCCAGTGGATCAGGAGAAAATGGGCATCCTGGCTGGTTTGATTCACTTGCTTACTTCTGCACACTTTTTGCCAATGAATGGCTAAGCAAGAGATTGTAAATAATAAACAAACTGTTGTGTAATCTGTTTGTTTTGGTCCAGCTTTGCCCAGTTGATGATGCTGTAGGGAATCTCCCCATCTGCTCCAATTAAAATACAATAACATTGAATAGCTTGCCACTTATGAAGTGGTCATTGTTTTTGCAACTTTGTGGGAGTCTGGAGCCTATCTCGGAAGCTACAGACACAAGGTATGGAATAACCCAGGACAGAGTGCCAACATCGGACAAACTTGTATAGAAAATGGACGGATAGGTGTTTTCCAACTTCCAACAAAGTGAATTTGCGACAGGCGTTGTACACCAATCATTTTGGACACTGGGGGGTTAGAGTTTAGTATCTGCGGGCAGTTTAGTGGCCTATGTTCCATATTTCTTTTCATTCAGAGCAAGGAAGTTAAAGTTGATTATGAACAGGATGTCCTGTAGTCAGTAAAAAAGAAATCTGTTAGCATTAAACAGTTGTTTCTAATTTTCTTTTTGCTGGCCTCCGATGAGCCCCACATTCCATATGAGGATGACACTGCATTGAGCTCCTGCAACTCCTCAGCATTTTGAGCCTGACAAAAGTAGACACAGAAGTATATTTTTTCAATCAGCCCTTGCCAGCCTCCACGATGTGATGCATAACAGTACGGAATTCTCATTGTTTTCTCAGGAAAATCCTGACTCGGCATTTACTGATGTCCAAATTTATTTATTGACTGAAAGGTAACGAGGAATCCCTGGCTGAGAGAAGCACATATCATTCCTAATTCTGTGTAAATGGAAGCACGTTCCTGTCAATGATTCCAAATGCAATAAAGATTGACGATGGTCTTTGCAAAATGGTGTTTATGTAAAGATAGATAAAGTGTACATGGTATAGTTCACCTTGTTCCTGATGTGCATTAAGGGGGGGGGGGTGCATCCTGAGGTAGTCATATAGGTGATCTGTAGTTACGGAATGGTTAACATACCACAGCACCCTCTGTGCTTGAATGTGAATTGTGAATCACAGCAGTAAATCAATGCACAATTATAATTAATTCTAACTATCAGTACTTAACTTAATGGAAACTATAAGAGCAAAGAAATTCCTACAGATCATTTATACCACAACAGTGATCCAGGCTGAGGATCAGGACTACTGGTTAGTGATTAAATACCAAAACGATTTACTTATGTAATGCACTTATAGTCCAGTCACCCTTTACAGTCCTGCATGAGCTACTTAAAAGAGAAAGTGCACAGATCAGGTGTAAATAATCAGTAAACACTAAGTCAGTTTTAGCCATAGCAAATTTGAATGCAATGAGGTATGTAACATTAAATGAAGAAAATAACAGAACAAAGGCTGAAAAAAATACACACACACACACAAACTGTATGTATACATGTATGTATGCACAATTCTGGGAAAAACTAAGACCACAGCACAATTTTTTGTTTCACTTATTTCTCAATTTATGGGTCTGTGCATGTGAATAATGTTTTTATTACAAACTGCAGCCTGGTCATTCTTTGTTTCTCATTAATGAAGAGCTTCTTCCTTGCTTTATGGGACTTCAGTCCTGCTTCTAGGAGCCTGATACGAACTGTCCTAGCAGTGCACTTCACACCTGCACTTAATGTTTCCCATTCATTTTGAAGGTCACTTGATGTCATCTTCCAATTCATGAGGTAATTGTCATCTCTGACATTAAAAAGTCGATACCGATACCTGGCTGATTTCTGGTCGTTCCCAGTGTCTCCTGCTTCACTTTATTCTCGTGTACTGCTGTCTTAGAAATTTTGAACCTGGAGGCAACCCGTGTGTGTGTGTGTGTATATATATATATATATACACTAGGGATGTAAAGATACACTCAACTCATGATTCAATATGATTTTCTCATGATTTTTAGCAGAATGAGCTGCAGACAAATTTATTTAAAAATATTCCTTTATCTTTCTAAACTGTGCAAAACGTGTCATCTTCTTAACAGTGCAACTGAAATTGAATAATATACTGTTTTTAAAAAATATCCCATATCAAAATAAGTAAATAAAAAAAAATCTTCAAATAAATAAACTAAGGCTTGCATGTGCAGCTTTTTAGCGTGATTTACCATTTTAATAATCTTCGCTCAGCTCACCGTGGTGCCGGTGGACATGCTGAAGCATGTTCGTTGTACTATTTGTGTATGTTATCAGTATTTTACAGTGTTTGCAGTTTTTGTCTTGTCTGTGCTTTTCTCCCTGTTTTCATTTATGATAACTGGAAAGCTAAAATGCTGCCACACTGACGATATACTGCAAGACCCATCCATCCATTTTCTGAAACCGCTTAATCCCAACTGGGGTTACGGGAGACCATCACAGGAGCAATGGGTGCAGATGGAACCAACCCCAGGTAGTTGCCTACACACTGCAGGGCGCACACACCCACAGGGCCAATTTAGACTCACCAATCAACCGATCCTGCATGTTCTGGGACTGTCGGAGGAAACTGGAACCCCTGGTGAGAACAGGTGAACTCCACACAGACAGGACCCGGGACCAAACCCAGGAAACTCTTACTGTGAGGCAGCAGTGCTAACCGCTGCACCACCATGCTCCCCAGCAGTGCATCCCCAATTTCCAATTTCAAATTCACTCACCATCTCGCATTCGATAAAAACCTAAAACGGACGTCCAAGTATGGGGTGACATCGGATGTTGAACTGGCATTGTGAAATCAAATGCAATATTACCCCAGGTTTTCTGTTAAAGTACCGTGAAGTTCTCCTAAAGTAGTTATTAGTTTTCCACATCAGCTAATCGTCATACATTTACATCGATTTTTAACTGATTCGCGATTCATCATTACCTGCCTAATATACACAGACACACAGACACACACACACAAAAACACAGGTAGGACAATATAGTAAATATAAATATTTGGACAGACAAAATTTTTCGCTTTTTAAGTTCTGTACCACAATAAATTTCAAAAGAAACAAGTCAGATGCAGTTGAAGTGCAGACTTTCAGCTTTAATTCAGTGAGTAGAACAAAAACATTGTATAAAAACTGGACAAATTAATATAACTGCAAATAAGATGTTCACTTCTAATACTTAGTTGAAAACCCTTTGCAGGCAATGACAGTATTGAACTCATGGACATGACCAGACGCTGGGTTTCCTCCTTTTTAATGCTCTGCCAGGCCTTTACTGCAGCAGCTTTCAGTAGCTGTTTGTTTGAGGGTCTTTCTGTCTGTAGTTTAGTCTTTAGCAAGTGAAATGCATGTTCAATGGGGTTGAGATCAGGTGATTGACTTGGCAATTGGACAATATTCCACTTTTTGCTTTAATAAAGTCCTGAGTTGCTTTTGCTGTGTGTTTCGGGTCATTGTCCATCTGCATTATGAAACGCCGGCCAATCAATTTGCCTGGATTTGAGCAGACATGATGCCTCTGAACACCTCAGCTTTCATTCAGCTGCTTCCATCCTGTGTCACATCATCAAGAAACACTAAAGACCCAGTGCCACTGGCAGCCATGCACGCCCAGGCCATCACACTGCCTCCACCATGTTTTACAGATGATGCAGTGTTCTTTGGATCATAAGCTGTTCCAGCCCTTCTCCATACTTTTTTCCTTCCATCATTCTGATACAAGTTGATCTTAGTTTCTTCTGTACAAAGAATGCTGTTCCAGAACTGTGCTGACTTTTTTGGATGTTTTTTGGCAAAGTCCAATCTAGCCTTCCTATTCTTAAGGCTCATGAGTGGCTTGCATCTTGCAGTGAACCCTCTGTATTTGCTTTCATGCAGTCTTCTCTTTATGGTAGACTTGGATATTGAAACGCCAACCTCCTGGAGAGAGTTGGTCACTTGGTTGGCTGTTATGAAGGGGTTTCTCTTCACCATGGAAATGATTCTGCGATCATCCACCACTGTTGTCGTCCGTGGATGTCCAGGCCTTTTTGCGTTGCTGAGTTCACCAATGCTTTCTTTCTTTCTCGGGATGTACCAAACTGTGAATTTTGCCACTCCTAATATTGTGGCAGTTTTTCTAATGAAATCTAAGAGTCTGCACTTTATGTCTATGCCCATCATATAACTTCAATTGGAATATATTTCAGTAAACAGGTAAAATAGTAAAACTTGTGTCAGTGTCCAAACATATATGGGCCTAACTGATTACACACAAACACGCGCAAATCTAATTCCATTTCTTTCCTTCTACAACGGTGCAGTGAAGTGTATATACTTGTTAGAGTACAGTTACTGCATTCTTCTCTTACACATTTGTACATAAAAACAATTCTACCTAAAGACTGGCTTATGGTCATAGAAACTAACTATTATTGAAATAAGGATGAAGTAAGGATGAAATAAGGATGATGGCTTGAGTCATATGTTACCGGAATAGTTAATAGTAGTAGGCTTGGGTGATACCTCTTTTTCATACCGCCCAGGCATTACATAGCGGTATGAGGCATTTCTACTATTTTAAAAAGCAAATCTATTCTGATACAAGATACTGTTTAGCCAAAAGGAAATTCTATGACATGCTCTACTACCATTATACTGGCCGTGCCCAAGTAATAGTTCTACTAATAAACACGTTTTGAGTTTGTAAACGTGAAAATAATGTTTTCATGTTCAAATATGTAAACCGAATGTATGGAAACCACAGTGTAAGGGGTTTACTGCACTCCAAGCTGCGCATAATGCATTTTTAAATGCACCCGCAGAGCAACCTCCACCGCCACGTGTGCCATGCATTAACCCTAACTCAATTGGTGGCATTTCATGCAGTTGTGCTATGATGTATTTGGTTTGTCTTCATAGCACACATCAGCCTGACTCAAGAATGTTCGCGTATGATTTTGCTTGTATGAAATGTGTTTCAAGCTGTTCTGGGGGAAATGCAACACTGTCATTATTGATTAGTCTTCCTTGTACGAAAATTTGAGTGTCGAACATGATTCCATGATTTTTGCATTCCCAAAGGGTAGTTGTGTCCCATGTTTCAATACAACTTGAATACGTCAGATAGTATTCAGTGACAGGGGCTTGTGTCCATTAGCAATGTTCAGCATGGGGCATTTCAACACCGGACTTTTCAATTGTGCTAGTCATTTATCTGCCATGATCCAATGTCTGAGGTCAAAGGTCAAACATGCAACGCATAGTAAAGGAAATAGGCAGTATAGCAGATCATGACCAATCTTGTCACTGACAGCCATTCTAAAAGCCCTATAAAAAGTGGTTCTTCTGTCTGCATAAAGGACCTCGAGGAGATATATCCCTCCCAATGTTAAAACAGGAACGGTATCTGGTTACCACAACCTGTTTTATTGTTCAGTTCCTAGGTGTTATGAATCTTACGCGAGGTTTAAAAACCCGATCTGTGTAGCTGAAAGGAACTATAAAAGTGTAATGCTTCGCTCTGAGCCGTGGCAGCGGTATGTCCCGAGTGAAACCCTATCCTCCCATTAGGCTAATGGTCCACTCTACCAGGCCAGCGGCCGTTTCACCAGATCTGGATCTTAACACTGATGTAAACATTGTGCAATTCTTAACATTTATGAAGCATCAAATGGACTTCTATAATTTGTTTGAGGTAAACAATATTAAACCTTGGTGTCAGCCATCATTTCGAGAAAAACCAAGCAGAGAAATGTTTTTAGGAAAAAGATTAAGAGGGAAAAAACATTAAGAAGATGTGCATTTAATAGCGAAGAGTGCGTTTTACTGCCAACTTCTCATCAGCGATCCAACCCGTTAGCTAAAAATATGCGAGATGAAGTGCTACGTGTTGCTGTGCTGTGGGTCTTCATTAAACCTACAGTGCTCAAGCCTTATTTATGCCCCTCTCCACATTGCCCTTCTACTTTCTCTTATAAGTAACCTTACTATATCTCTGTTTTAAGTTTACTGTTTTAGCTTTTAGTTTTCTAGCCAAAGAGGGATCAGTTAGGTAGCTATGGGATTCTGTTTAATTTAAGCTAAAGAGGATGCAGAGTCTCACTGTGGGAACTAATGCAACACAACCAAAAGCCAAGAGTCAAAGAGAAGTTCCAAGACGATGAAGAAGGATTATCGGTGGTGGCCAGGGAGACAAGTGGGGGACGTACCCTTTGCTGTTATATTATACTCATCCTTCTTACTCTGTCTCATCACACAACAAACAAGTAGTGCTAATGATTCTTCTTGGATGTGCCCCAGCTGGCCCTGTCCTTAACAAAAAACAACTTCAGCGAGAAGATGGTAGGGTTTATCACCCTCAGCTGTCCATAGTTCTCCCACACTACGCATTCAGCCAATAAGGAACATTGTTTCAACCTTAGTGACTGGAAACGGGGTAGTCCCATTGGACAGCTACAGGGAGAGAAGCTAAAAGGTGCATGTCATTGATCTATACCTACTACAGCCTCCCACTAGCACCTGTCTCTTCTCACACAGCTGCCTTTCGATACCAACACGCCTTGTGTTCTAAGCCCTATTTATTTTTCTTGAGCTCATTTCCAACATTACGGAATCATATGGTGACGTTATGAGCTCTTACATTAAAGTTACTCCCCAGGGGGTAAAATTCTTTGGAAGTGATTTTCTGTCATGGTTATCACAAAATGCAGACCATACCATTGTAGGCTATCCAAGACAAAGTATAAGTATTCTCTTTGGAAAATGTGATGCTCCCCATGTTTATAGGTCACTTTCAGTTTAGTAAAAACGAAGCCATCCTTGGATTAGTCACATTAGTTTCTTTCTGCTGTAGGTCCCCTTCTGCACAGCAACCACATTCAGTATCAGACACAGACAGACGTCTTTCCATCTGTGGCTATACACAATATTGTGTTTATATCCCAGGAAACAAGCGTCCAAAGGATTCTATATCATTTGAAACATAAAAGCTGCGAGTGATCGAGTGTTATCACTGATAAAGAATGTTTCTCTTCTTGGAGCTTCTGTCCATCACAGGATACATTCACAAAGAGAAAAACACACATTTATTTTGAAGAGGATTACTTCTCCAAGCAATGTACACATGTAAGCATGTTTCGGAAACTGCAAAACCAAGTTTACGAGATTCTAACTGATAACAGCCATGATTTTAAATAGCTGTGATTAACTTTCCCATATTCTTTTCCCACCTCCGGTTCCGGACAGCAAAATTGCTTTGGCATATTCTGGCTGGGAAATCTGAAGTGGAGTTGGGGTGGCATGGTCTGGGGGAGAGGAGCGGGGGCTGTAATTATCTTCCCAACAATCTTTTAATCTGTGAGCGCAAGTAGGAGTGAGAGCAGAATGAGATTCCTATCACCGTGCTGTGCTCTGTTACTCCAGTTACCGGACCCCCGAGACGAGACTCCAAGGCTGGCTGGGGGTGGGGGTGGGGGGGAACCACACACAGGAACAAGTTTAATTTTGGGTCTTTGTCTTCCCTTCCCCAGAAACCTTGACCTGGGTGAATATGTGATGGCTGAACTGCCATGGAGGTGTGGGGGTCCGCTGACTAAGGACTGTGGGGTAAATTCCAGGACCATGCAACCCTCCTGATTGCAATCCCCCCCTTTGCCCCACCACAGCAGGGAACATCAGAAGTAATGAAGGCACGGCGACAGGGGAGGGATTCCAGGCAGCCTTTGAGGAGAAGCCCTTTTTGCCCTCTCCGCGGGCGTTGGCTGTAAGGCCAGGACTTGCGGGGACGCCGGATTCCTCACCTCTCCTCTGGAGACCGAGTTCTAATCCCCCTGCTACACAATCGGGCGATCTGCCACCCTACCCCTCAACCGCTCTCTTCCTCTTCGCTTCCTCTTTTTTAATCTTCATCCCTTTCATACATAGCACACATGTGACATATCCACTTGTGGCATTCTTTAATTTTCTATCAGAATCTTCGTAAATCTTTTGCAGCAGTACTGGGCATAGAACCTGAGAGGTCAGAGGCCCACCAACCCATATTGGTGAAACAGTACATTAAACACTGAGAACATCCAAGCTGGGTCACCCTGCTCACACCATGTAGGCCAGCGTTGTCACCAGTAATCCGTCCGACATTCTCTTCAATGTTTAATTAGCATTCCTTCCCACCCAGGTCCAGGAGGTAGGCTTTTTTTTTTCCTGCAAGAGCTGCCTCAGACAACCAACCCAATAAAACCTCATTACCACTAATGTTCCGCAAACACACCACTTGGGAAGGGTCATGGAAGGTGAAGCAATGCCTCATCAGGCGCTGTGCAAAAGTTAATCTCGTTCTCCCAGGCAGTGCTTCCCGAGCTGGCCCCAACCACCGCGGAGATGTGAAGCAAAGGATCCATACAGAATACCAGTTTTTAAGTCTCTAGACTGGCCAACAGGTGAAATTGTGTAGAATAGAATATATAGCCAAATGGTATCAGTATCAAGATTTTTGGACTATAAAATTAGTAACACATAAACTCTAAAATATATACTTTGGATAAAATAGCCTGTCAGATAACTAGACTATACTGGGCAAAGTCTCACTCGTTTATTAGTCCACTGATATACACCATTTTGTCTTTAATGTTCTCATGCCTTTTTTCAGGTAAACCAAAGAATCGGGGTAGTTTTTTTAGGAAATTACTCAGTGGGGAGAAGTGAGTAACATCTGTTTGTGGAATTGAAAAGAGCCTCAACGTTTAAACTGTAAAGACAATGTTCCCATCCTGTGATGGATCTTCCTGTCCTTAAAATAAATTTACTGAAACAATACAATGTGTGGGTTTTCCATAATTTGGACTTGCTCAATATTTGATCCTACACCATCTGTTTTTACCAGAGAGATAGAGATCCATGACTAATAAATAATGTTTCGTTTTTGAGGAACGTTTGAGAGCAACATCTGTGCTACTCCATGTGTTTTTCACAAAATGGGGCTTAATAAGGGTCCTTACGTTCCTCATTGAAATTGGATCCCTGACCTTGGTGCCTGTACATGTCTTAGCTATTTAGATATACAATTAAATAAGTACCAGTGCAATCATAATACTGTGCGTGTCTGTCTTAGTGTAGCACTGGACTTTTCCGGGGGGGTGACTGAATATTTCATAGCTTGAGACATGGAATTTGTTGTGCATATTGGAACTTCCTGGTAGAGGCCCTCCTAGAAAGCTTGTCCTCTTCCGTACCCCCAAGAGAAGGGAATCGAATGAAACACTCTGGAGATTCATCCCAAAACCCCAGGCAATCCAACAGACCCCCGTCTACGTCTCCACCCTAGAGAGATGCCACTCACAGCAAAAAGAAGCTCATGTTTCTGAGGGATCGTAGCTAAACCCCCCCCCCCCCCCCCCCCCACTGCATGCGCGTGCAAGACATATCCTAATAGCCGGATATTACTGGAATTGGGCAAGCCTGGAGCATTCCATTGCTAAGCTGCAAAATGTACATGAAAAAACATCTTAATATCAGGTTTCTAAACATTTACTTGGTCGCACTAATTCTATTTGGGCTGATGTGTCGATGCCATCTGTAAGTCCACGCTGGTGTATTGATACAGTGACACAGGGCAATTTGTCTTCTCTACCATGACTCCTTCGGCAGCCATTAGAACTGGAAATAGTCCTTCAAGGACAGCCGTTGGAGCTGGAACACCTGGGCAGCAGATAAGTCACATGAAAGTTGGCCATTGTAGACTTGTGGACACTTCATTTTTCGTGATAGTTTATCCTTACTTCATTTTCTGCCCAAGTGACACGATAAGCTATTTACCATATAAAATCTCTAGACATGGTATGTAATGTGATTATTTTGTCCATTACCACCTAGACAAAAGTTTTCCAGGAAAGGAGTTTTTTGTTTGATAAAAATGTCCCTTTTGGATAATTTATCTTAGAGCAACAAAGGAAATGTGTTGGCTTGGGGTGCTCAGCTTCCCTGCTGGATGTGGCATTGTACCTCCTCGGGGAGCATGTGTGTGGCCTCCGTGGTCATATGGCCACTTAAAAAAATATCCAATGAAAAGCCTTTGCCCAAAGGCTTGGGCAAGAGTGCGTCTCTTTTGAAGCACCTGGTGTAAATTACAGTTCTATTGAGCATTTAGTTGGTATATAATATATAACAAGTTAAACACAACCGTTCAACATCTGTGCATATGTATCTGTTAAAATTCCATGGTATCAGTTTAATTATGGGTTATTATACTATGTAAAGGGTAATGCCATTGTGATTGTTTCCAAGACTCAATAAAAACACAGTGAACCTGTTTAGAGCAAAAATGTACTGCGAGGGAATTGGCAGGAAATTGTTCATTATTTTTCACAGGATGGATGAAGAGAGGATAAGTAGGCCTCTTTCAGAATGAAACGTAGGCATTAGATGACAGCATCTGATTATATTTAAGGAGAAATTAGGATGTTTCTTCTGAAGAATCCAGTCTTTGACAGAAATGTGTGGCTTGGACGGCATCTTCTCTAAGGGTGACCGATGCTCCTGACTAAAGCCACAGCCACAGATCATCCTGCCTGAGGTCAGGGTGACTAGACCTGGCTTGGCAGCAGGATATGGCCAAGCAGTCACAAAACCCAAAGCCAAACCATGGACTTGAACCTGACGCGAGCGCCAACTTGGAATCAGTGAAGAGCGTCAGAGAGGGGTGTGACACGAGAACATCTAGGCTGAATGGATATCAGACGTGCCGCTGCATTTTGAATTATCTGGAGTCGTCTGATAGCACAAACTGATTGACCCGCTAGTAGAGAATTGTAGTTGTCTAGTTGTGAGGTAATGAGTGCCTGGGTATAGAAGCTGAACAGCATACTGAGGTAGAAAAGGCCTGATCTTCCTGATGTTATACAGGGTAGTTGTGTGAGGCTGGAAGAGCACTGCTATTTGTTCAACAAAGGACAGCTGGGCGCCTAACATTACCACTAGACTGCTGGCAGACCTTGATGGAGACAGCTTGGACCCAAACTGGACAATGATGTCATGGCGGATGGTAGGGCTGGCAGGGAAGAAGAAGATCAGTCTCGGGGAGATTAAGCTGGAGGTGATGGTCCCCTCATCCAGGCTGTGATGTCCACCAGGCATGCAGAGATCAGAGCAGAGAGAGTGATGTCATCAGGAGAGAAGGTCAAGTAGAACTGAATGTCATTGGTGTAATAAGGGTACTCCTCACAAACGGAGGTTCCTTCAGGCCATTTCCTTGAATATATTTCAAGAAAATTGGATGCTTTCTATGACATAACAGCTCCACTCCATAAGCAGGGACATGTAACGTCTCTTTGGATGTCAGGTATAAACCAGGCACCAAAGCCCTATTGAAAAACTGTAAAACCACAACAAGCATAATACAGACATAAACAGCTACCGGTAGTTATCTCATAAGGCAGTTAAACATGTTTTTGTTCATTTGTTTTTAAACAACACATATAACAACTGGATTTAGTTTCACATACAGTATGGCTTTATGCAATATCCATGACAAGAACCTTTCAGAAACCGGCATGTTTTACAGCAATAGTTCTATGTGTTACAGATTTTCATGACAGAAAGCAAGGTATTTATAAAACACAGAACAATAATGCAAACAATATGTTACCTAGTTATATGATGAGAAATCAAACCAAAATACGACATTCAGCATTGAATGACACAGAATCTGTATGCTATCCTCTATGTCAAAAGACACATATCCACAGGCATTTATATACACACACATACTCATGTGAGCAGATGCATGCAGTATACAAAATGAAAAAGAATCTAATCAGTCCATCATTTAGAACAGGCTTGCTCCATTTGTGAAATGAGACTGTAGTAATACAACAACCACGCTTTAGCTCATAAATCCGGAGCTTAGACATGCTACAGGATGTTCCTGGCCACGTTCTTCCCTCACTTGGTGTTCAGGGGTCAGTTTTCTAGTGGATGATGACTGAGTACCGCAGCCATTGCAGAATCTCTCTGCAGGACTCCAGCCTTCACCTGGTTCATGTGTTTTACAGAAGAGGATTGTGAAACTGGCCACTGTTATCTCCAGAAAAATAGGCAAAATGATAGTTTAATATGACCGTACAAGGAACTCAAATTCATATACAGCTTTCGTAATTGTCTTTCAATCCTGGTCACAGCTCAGAGTACATTCAAGTCTTTGTAACGTTTCTGTGGACAGACATCTACCAACAACATTGACAAAGTTATGTATATATCTAAAGATCTCTTACATATATACAGTATGTATTTAACTGTGATGGGCTAGCCCCCCATCCTGGGTTGTTCCCTGCCTCATGCCCATTGCTTCTGGGATAGGCTCCGGACCCCCCCGCGACCCAGTAGGATAAGCGGTTTGGAAAATGGATGGATGGATGGATATATGTATTTAACATCTTTATGTTTTTCATGTTAGCCTTCTGTTTGTGGATCTTGTTACGCTCACAAACACTGCAAGGGAAATATTGCATGCAGCCTTTTCTCCCAAAAAAGGCTTCTTGTACATATGACCATGGTGGAACATAAAAAAAAAACTGTTTTCACAAAGGGTGAAGTGCATTTTTCAACACATCCCTTGTTCCAATATATAGTGGTTTCGGAGTCACTGCAATGTGACCTCATCAAGTTATGAAAAGAGACGATTATGTCGGATATCATCTACGTGTGAGTAATAAATGTTACACAGGGAAATGGAGAAGAAAGGAATTTATGGAGGACTTTGGCATGTGCTTTGAAAGGGGGCTGTGAAGCATTCAGTTACTCTGCCACCGTGCGAGACGTCGCTGACAAGGCAGGGAGATGGCATCTGAAGATAACGCCTGTTCATCATCACATTTATTTTAGCATCCACCAGGGGCAGCCTTTGAGTGACCACCCCAAGGACCTCATACCTACCATGTCATGTTAGAAACTCATAATGACAGCAAAATAAATGAATAACCCAGCTGAGCTAAGCTACATGATGGGCGGGAAGAAATGCTAGGAATCGTTTCAGAAGATGTTGCTTTTTATTAAGTTTAAGTGTAATGGGGGTGGTATGATGAAAAAGCCATTCTGCATAAGCAGTATCAATAACTCACCCATCAAAAGACGCCTCTTAAAGGTACCTTTGAAGATTCCAGAGGCAATCGGGAAGATGCCAAACAAGGGAGTGTCCACCTTGTTCTTCATCTGGAGATCAGTTATATTTGGATGCCTGACAATATTGAGACAGTATTGGTGCTAGATGAGTTTCTTCTTAAATGACATGAAAACACTCTCTGTCTGTCCATTCATTCATCCATCCATCCATCCATCCATCCATCCACCTGTCTGCTGACCACATCTAACAGAGGGTCATGGTGAAAAAAAAAAAAATATATATATATATATATATATGTTTGAATTCTTAAGGAACTTAAGGGCCAGTAAACAGGCATTGTACGATTGCTATTCCAGAATGCTTGAATGGTTGCAGAGAAACCATCTTGTCACAAACGTTCATAAGAAGTGTGCAATTTTTCTATTAAAGGAATTTCTAGTCCTGCTTGGGTTGGCATCCCCTCCTGGGTTATTCCCTGCCTTGCACCTGTAGCTTCTGGGATCGCTTCTGGATACCTGCGACCTTGCATGCGACAAGCAAGGATGGAAAATGGATGGAATTTTCTATCTTTGTAGTCAATAACTGAATTCATATAAGCCTCATAGAAACAGGGTATTGGATATTGAATATTTTGTACACAAGTATGGATAATTCAGAAGTATTATCTCTAGACATTTTGCCACCATTGGATCATACTTCCTCGTTATTTAGAACATTGGCACAGAGGAAGTTAGTGCACTTAACCTAACCTAACATGGGCCTCTTACCCGTGGTTGATCTCAAGAAAAACCAGGCTAGCCCCAAAAAGAATGCTTATTATTAAAACAGACTGCCTTGAGATTTCAATACACCTAGCCTATTATAGTGTACACATCTATTATATGACACCCTCAATGTTTTTTAATAGCACATGCAAGGTCTAACAGGCTTTCCTTAAGATTAACAGACTTTTAATGAAGGCAACACTCCCCCTGGTGGTTCTTAAAGAAAACCACATCTCTGTTTCGGGATCCTAAGCACACTATTCCAGAGAAACAGCTTCATACCTTAGAGGCAACAGATCAAATCAAGCAATTTAGAGCTGATAAATATGTGTATTCAGTCAAAAGCTTCTCTCCAAAATGTGGAAAAGTAAACCAGTTTTAAGCCCAAAGGCCCTAAAATCTAGATTGAGAATCAGAAACATATTGGAAGGCTTCTGTGTACTGGGGATTAGAAAAATCTTTAAAATGAGACTCGAAATGAAATTCATATTCTTCTTTGTTTTATTATTGTTTACCACTGAAAGTGCTTTGGCCGCAATAAAACAGAAAGGACTGCCAGGTTTTAAGAGGTATACCTCTCTGCCAAGCTGACAACGGCTATCAATATCTGTACTCTGGCCGGTTTGTTTTGCTTAAGACAACATTCAATGTCATTCAGCTATTGCAGTATTTTGCAGAGCATTGCAGGGCATCACATTGCATTATGTTGACTGTATAATACTGTTCATTGTGAGTACTGAGCAGGACTGACTAAGTATGTTCTTGTGGAGCAACTGAACTGTTTGGTGGTAACTGCCTGGACTGTGGCCAAATGGCAGTTATTAAAAGCAGTGGCTGTTCTGGGTTTCTGAATGAGGTTTGTGAATCAGGAGGAGCCATGATGCCCATTTCGAAACCTGGATAAGAATCACCCAGAAGCATGGCTGTTTAATATTTGGTGACATAACCACATGAATTTGCCCTCACACCAGCAAGAGTGTAATCTGCCAGATTAATCGCTCTGTATTCCAGTGCGACTGAGCTGAGTGTTTTGTCCAGGCCATGTGTTTGCAGGCCATGAATTTACTCATTAGCATCATGGCCTTCACACCACTCTTCCTGGTCAAGGTCTCTGCGGCAGTACTGAGCTGGTCAGATCAGGTGTCTTTTTCTATAGCCACAAACTGTAGCTCATTCTGAGGTTCCATAGAAGTTACCAAGCCAACTGGAGATATAATCCCTCCAATGTGACTGTGACCCCTGTAGAACCACTGCTTTGGGGAGTTGTCCAGGTAGCATCCTGTATCCTGCAGCCGCAGCTACGCCTTGATATGCTGCCTATGAAAATCGAAAACAGTGGAGACAAGATGCACCCTTGATGGAGCCTAACATCCACTCTAAACGGCTAAGATATTTTACCAAGGACAAGGGCACAGCTTACTGCATTCATAAGAAGACCAAAGAGTCTTGTAGTCTATGCTAGTATGTCCTCACAAACCGCCACATAACTATATTGTTCCAAAGCCAGGCCAAAACTTGCTTTATTCTTTCTAAATCCAAGGTCCAACCATCAGATGGGATCTAGTACCCTCGCACAGGCTTTGCTTTGGAAGCTTATAGTTGGAAAAATAGGGATCACCACACACAGATTGCCAGTCCAGAGGTGCTGATCCAAGTTTCCAAAAATTCTTCCTGGTGAGTGGACATATCCAGGTTAAGGAGCTTCTCAAAGTATTTTCTCCATTACTTAATAGTATCCCTCATGCATGTAAGCACTTCCTCAACATGTTCAATTCCCAACTCCCCCTCCTGAGGTGTCCTAAGGCCTTCCAGAACATCTTGGGGCCACTTGAAAGTCTCTCTCCATGGTTTCTCCAAACCTCCCATATACAAACTTTTTCCTCAGTGAGTGCCTTTGCTTCAGTCTTTCTGACCTGTTGGTACCTATCAGCTGTTTTAGAATGCCATCATGCAAGCATTGCCCCAAAGACTTCCTTCTTTACCATGACAGTTTCCCTCAGTTCAAGTGCCCACAAGCAGGTCCTAAGGTTACCTCCACGACACTTATCGCCTTGTAGTCTTTGCAGCCACTGCAATGATTTAGGCCTTGAACACAGTTCATTTGATCTCAATGTCCCAACAGAAAAATGGTCCCTACAATGTCCAAAAAACAGGTTTTTATTACTTTGTGGGGGATATTTGGCCCCACAAAGTAATATAAACCGAATCCACACACACACACACGTCGGGTATACCTATTCTTATAGGGTCCACTCACTTCTATGGGAAAAATGCTAACGCTAACTATGACAACCTTAACCCCCACCCTGCCCTAACCATAACCATATGCAACCAAACAAAATACAAGTTTTCGCATTTTCAGTTTTTTCATAGCAGTCACCAATTTTTATAAAATAGTTTTCATTTATGGAAAAACCAGGAAACCGGTCCCCATAAGGGAAAGAAAAACAGATATTTATCGCGTTATGGGGACATTGTGTCCCCATAAGGATAGGCATACCTGCTCACACACAAACACACAGGCACTACATTTACAAATGCCTAAGACTCCTTTTAGATTAATTTAAACTGTATGGCAGCATTTGCTTCCTACCTACACTTCATATGTTTTGAGTCAGCTTGCACACTGCATGGGTTACTCACCATAGCCTTTTGCAGAAATACACCACAGCTGGTTATCTAAGTGACCGTGAAGGACAAGCTGTGTTCAGGCAAACGCTTAACTAGACCCAGAGTCAGCCTCATGGTATGTCCCTTAAAAATAACTTTTAAAACACACATGTGCTTTAGGTACCAACATCAACATTCAACAATGGATGAAGATTAACATGGGTGGAGCTTCACCTCATCCTGGAGAACCTGGGCTAGCTCTCTCCCATGCTCCCTCACACCATGAAAGGATTTCATGTTCATGTACTTCAGTATTTTAGCCCCCGTTATGTTGTGGATCATAAAAAGCCATTACCACCTCACTTTCACAATACCCTGGACCTCATACCAAGCAAAGGAATCATCTTTGAGTTGGAGAAGATTAATAAACAATAAGAACCACAGGTGTAACTTGTCATCACATGGAAAAGGGGCTTAAAAGTAAATAGACTAAATACGTTCAGGGTTTGTCATGAGGTGAAACATGAAACATTCGACCACTGGAATGCTGCCAGCATACTGGCAACATATGGATGCACTGGAAAAACTCAAAACCTTGAATTTTTAGTTGTTCCCATTATGACAGTAATCACTTATATTTCATTTACTGACTGGTGAAGGAATGAAAACAGTAACTCAGTGCTGGATTTAGTTCTCTGGTCTTTTATAAACAAAACTTATGTTTGTCTAAAAAATTCTGGTTTCAAGTTGCAGTTTTCTTTTCCTGGACATCCTGCAGTTCTACAGTTGTTAAAACAGGGACATTTTTTGATGGAAAATTGTAATAAATACATGCAAGATCAAGGAGCAGAAGTATAATTGTACCTCCATGTCTGCAGAGATTGAGTTTTCAGTGGTGAACCTAACCCCCCCCCCCCACTCCCCCCGAAAGCATGCATGTTCACGATTACTTAGATATCCCCTAACCAACAAGCAAGTGTGCATTCAAGTCTCAGTGCATGTGTAATACAACCCAAACAAAGTAAAATGAAACAGTATGTGATATTTTTCTGCTACATGTTGGTAGGTTTGCACAAACCTTTTATGTTTTATGTGTGTTTATTTGTGAGAATAGGTTTGTCAAAATGCTGAAAAGATAGAAGCTGCATTTCTGTACTGGAGCATGCTTCTGATGTTCTGTAATATAGAAATGAAGGGGTACTGCATGTGTGTGCAACTGCCTTTGAGAAGCGTAGGCTGTCTCTGTCTGTGTGGTGCTGAAGGTGTATATGTGGCTTTCTGAGTAAGCATGTGACTCACACTCCCTACAGTATCCCTGTATCGTTGAAACAAAATCATGATCTGGATTTCACATGTGGGCAGGTAATTGGTGTCTCTAAAGGGTTTAGATGTGTGCCTTGTGGTGGATGGGCAATCCCTTACAGGGTGTCCTGGGACCCTGGGCTGAATAAGCAATTATAAAAGATGGATGGATAATAAAATAAATGTTCGAATTAATCTGTTCTGCTTACAAATCTTTAAACCTCCGGCACAGAGGGACAAAAAATAAACATGCACACACAGGCAGGTAAGCACTCTCACACATATACATGTAAACATTAACACACGTCTGCTCACTTTACAAATAAACACCCATTTAAAATTATTTAAGTCTCCATTCCTGTTACATGTGCAAGTCTTCGTGGGACCCACGGTGATCGCATTAACTCACAAATAATCAGTGTTTCATAAAGTGGCATGTGGTAGGCTGCGCCTGGCTCCCCAGTGATGAGACATTTCGGGTCAGCCTGGGGAGCACCGGCTGAGCATCTCTCGTGCACAACTCCAATCTGGTGTGGATCTCTTTTCCCCTGCCAGCTGCCAGATGTTTGGCCTTTGTGAGACAGCATCTGGATTTTTTTAAGGTATAACAAAAAGAAAACAAAATGAAAATGCAGAAAACACAACAGAAGAGCCGTCTTTTCTTATGCACTTACATGAAGGATTCATCCAAGGGCTCAGGTTGAAGACAAATATGCAGACAGGTCCTAAGGACAAAAGACAGCTGAATGCCAGTTAAAAAGTGTGCAGTTTAGAAAGCTCGTTACTGAGAACTGCGATTAAGGAGACCTCAGTCTATGGTATACATATGGTATCAATAAAACAAATCAGTAAATAAATGGCATAAATACAGTACCAGTCAAAAGTTAGGACATGCCACGCTGCCTACAAAGGAGAGTAATACATATCACATGACCTGGCCACCTGACCTAAACACAGTAGAAATGGTTGTGGAGGAGCTTGACCAGAGAGTGAAGGAAATGTTGCCAATGACTGTCAGAGTCAGCTCCTTTTGTCTCAGTCTTTTGTGTCCCTTCCCCATTTGACCAGCAGGTGTCGCTGGCCATCCTGTCCCTCCTGTCAGTCTTTGTGTTTTCCCCTGCTCACTGCTGCCCACATGGTTCAACTCATTAAGCATGTGGTTGCCTGTGAACCCCTCAGTCTTGTGCTTGAATCACACCTCCTCTATTTTGTATTTTGTTCCCTAGTGTTTCATTTGTATGAGTTTTCTTGTTCCTCTTGTGATTTGTATTTGGTATAGATGGTTTTGGTTTCATGCTTTGTGCCCATGCTTATGTTTTTACCTGTCTGTGATTCCCCTAGTGTACATTTTGTTTCTTAGTTTCTTTGTTAGAGTTCCCTGAGTTTAATTATTAGTTTCAGCCGTTGCCTGTTTTAGTGCCTGCCCTTGTGTGTTTATCTGATTGCTCGTTGCCCTGCACTCTCCCGGATTGGTTAATTGTCTATGTCACACTCCTGCTGTGTCGTTACCCGGTTCAGTTTTTGTATTTAAGTTCCTGATCTTGTTCTGTTCCTGCTGGAGTCGTTGATGTTTGTTTGATGTTCTTTGAGGTCTTATGCTGTGTTCTTTGTTACCTGCCCGCCCCTTGTTGTCCTGACCCATTTTGTAATTAGTCTTTGTTTATCCCTGCTTACTCTTCACCCCTCGTGGTCCTTTTATTTTGTAGTGTTTCTTGTGTTTTTCTGTTTCTTAATAAATCTCCATTTCTCCTCTGAGCTGTCACCTCTCCTGCATGATGCCTCGCCGTCACCTCAAATCCACCCTGTTCCGGGACAGAGTATTCAGCATATTTGTGGAACTCCTTCAGAACAGCTAGAAAAGCATCCCAGGAGAAGACCTCATGAAACTGGCGTGGAGAAAGTAGGGTCACCCAGGAATTGGGGTTAACGGATTGGGCATCACTCTGCCTATGCAGGGATTTGACTGGGAACCTTCTGAGTCCCAACTCAGAGCTGCTCCATCTCCCCTCAATCTTTAGTTCTTAATACCTTCTTGGTCAGTGCATAACTCCATATACAGCAGCAGGAAAATAAGAGACTCCTCTATGTTTTAAACAAATCTTCATTTAAATCCTGGTTTAATTGTGGTTCTGCTGGCAGAAGGCTATGCTGAGCAGCAGGATCCATCCAGGTTCAAAATTTTTAAGTACGAAGTACACAAGAAGAAGGTGAAGCAGGAGACACTGGGAACGAGCAGAAAAGCCAGGTAAAGGGCGGAAGTGACATTCTAATGCCAGAGATGTAGGATGACATCAAGTGACCTTCAAAAGGAATGAGAAATGCTATGTGCAGGTATGAAGTGCACTGCTAGGATAGTTTGTATCAGGCTCTGAGAAGCAGGACTGAAGTCCAATAAAGCAAGGAAGAAGCCCTTCATTAATGAGAAACCGAGAAGAACCAGGGTGGAGTTTGCAGAAAAAATATTTTTCACAGATGCACATCAATAAATTCATAAATGAGTGAAAACCAAAAATTGTGCTGTGGCCTTAATTTTTGTCTGTAGTTTTATAGTAGTAGTGGGGAAAATGACCACTACAGTAGTTTAATATCTATATGTTTTATAGTTTTGATGTCTTCATAATCATTCAAAAATGTAGAGAATAGTACAAATAAACCCATGTGTCCAAATTTTTGACTGGCACTGTCTATTATGGATTAAAGGATAAAAATGGTCACTTTTGCTCTTCTACAGTTCTTAATGCTAACCTTTTTAGTTCCATTTTTCTTGTTCATGAGTTTTCTCCTTGCACACATCCATTCTTACTCTTTTCCTGCCAATCTGTCCATCCTGTTTTCCTTTGGCACTCATTTCATCCTACTCTCCTTCTCACCCTCTACTATATTTGTGTCGTTAATGCAATAATGAGGAAAGTACCACAAATCCAGGGCTGTCTGAAGTGATGCTCTGCACTGAAGATTCCAGGGTAAAGTACAGCTTGTCTTTACTGAAATCTAGCCTGTTTTGAATTTAAACATTTAAATGTTTGTTTTGCATTCAGAATTCCCGACTATATATAAAATATATGAAATAAAATGGTTGGATATTCTGAAGCATACAAAAAAAAAAAAACGTTTAGTCAAAAGCATTTGCCAAGATTCACCACTTGATGGTAAACTGGAATGTTTAAAGGAGTCAAACAAGGCTGCCAATGATGACATGCTAGTTACCTCAAACTGCAGGAAAAACTCCAAACTGTGCAATAACAGACATCTCATGTCAGAGGGATTTAAAGCATTCAAAGAAAAAGATCAGGAATGATTAGGTTTAACCCAAGTGGAATTAGGTCTGAGAATAAATGGTACAAAGGAGGAAGAGGAGGATTTTTCAACATGTCTGCTCAATGACTGGTGCAGTCGGGGGTTTAGCTTTAAATGGTTTAACTCTTCTTCCCTTATGCCTCCTGAGAATGCCAGGCACTGCAGGCAGTATATCTGGGAGGGTATAACCACACAACAGACGGTACCATTAATTGGCAATAATGGTAATGAATGTCTGGTAATAGTCCTAATCAAATACACCTGAATCGTGCGTTGTGTTAATCATACAAACCCTGTTATTAGGGGACGGTGTCCAAGGAATTTACGAGCTCCGGTTACAGTACTCTGGGTCCCCACAAGGTCAGAGTGCTAAGCACGTTTGGTTTTCCTATGCAGATATGCTATGAACATCCTGTTCACTTACCCAGACGCAGTGCAGGTCCCCAGAAAGGGCACCTCTCTTGTAGTGCATGTCCTAAACCCATTTGAAATGCAGCTTTTTTTATCTTTGTGGTACGATGGACCTCTTCCCAAAATCAGAGGTGGCCATCTTCCCCAGTACCCATGAATTCCAGCCTCACATGGAAGCGAAAATCACTCTGGCTTCACCTAGCATTTTATCTGTCTCTGTGCCTCGCTATGTCTCGTCCAACCCGGCGCTGGCTAATCCAAAGGGATGGCTGTCGGCCAGAACAATACAGGACTTTAGCTGAGACTGTTCCTGAATTCACTTCACTTCACTCATTACAGATATTCAAAACTTTTGTCATTTTCTTCTGGGCTTCAGAAGAAAAAAAACTACATTGTCTATCCCAGTGATACTTTTTATATTTGTGTCACTTGTGTATCCATACTTTTTTTTTTATTATATCCTAAAAAACATGGTCATTCCTCAATGAATGAAACAAAACAACCCCCCATCTCCCATTTGTATATAAGTAGTATTTTTCTGTCCAGCGCAATGCTGTTTAAGACACCCACGGCAAACACACCCATCAGGACCACGGCTTATTTCAATTCTCCAGCATTTTTATTTAGTTACTTAATTAAATTTCCCAGAGTCAGTACATAGCGATGTGAGTCTGAACAAGCACGACAAATGTAGAACCCAGAAAGCGAGATTGGAAACAGAGCTGCCGTGCGTCTTGTGTGCCGAGTGAAGCGGGAACACCGCCATGGAGCGCTACATAGCGCTCACCAAAGGGACTCGACGGTGACATTCGTGCACAAAGCACAGCTATCATCGTGTCACTAGAACTCAAGGTGAATAAGACCGCAAAGGACAGAACTGGTAGTTTCCCTAGACGGTAGCATACAACTGCTCCATATTCCACAAATTAAAGCACCACCTTCAAAATTTAGAGAAAGCCATCCCTCGTCTATACTACTTTCTCATGGAGACCCAGGAAGTATAGAGCACAAGGCAGGAGAACACGCCGAACTGAGGGACACAGACTCGCCTACCTGCACGGTTTTTGACAGCATGACAAAACTGCAAACTACAAACAAACGGGGTTAGGATCTGAAACACTGCTTCAGGAGCTATGAAGCTATAGTGTTACCCAACAAGCCACCATGGTAGCCAAAATGCGGTCATAAACTATGAAATAATATACAGAAAACAGATGAAACCACTTTATCAAGTCTTTGTCTATTATGGAAATGACAGATTCTTGTTTCAGAAATGCTGATATTCAGGGCACTTCCCCTCAAAAGCAGCCTCAATACGGCAGATTACAGCAAATCCAACACATTTCAGAAAATGAAACTGCCACAGAGCAGATCTGCTGTAAGCCAATGAAAGACCTGAACCACCACATGTGTAAGTAATAGGACAGCAACTTTCAGAAGAGAAAGCTTTTAGATATTTGCATATGGCATTTTTTGCTGTTTTTGGTTGACAGCTCTAATAACATTAGAGTTTTCTGAGAGATACGCTGACAATATGAGAGCAGTTTCATTAGGACTTGGGTCTTATTCTCAGCAAATCGATGACAAACAGTTTCTGCTGAGCGAAGCGCCCCTGTGTGGACAGTTTGCTCTCGCATAAACTCATGCCCAGTGACAAACACAGACAAGCTGGCCTTGGCCTCAGCAACTCTGGTCTGGCGGTTTGGGAAATGTTTAAGGGAAAGAAGCATCTCGGCTTTTCTCAGGGCAGGGCCAAATCATGCCAGCATTTGTGGTTTTAGATGCCATGAGCTGAAGAGAACCAAAATAAAACTTTTCCTAATGGTGGGGAAGGAGGACCAGGAGGAAAATGAGCATTAAATCTGGAAAGCCACTAAGAATCTGTAAATGCTCCCACTAGCAGGGTGGCTAAACGAGACTGTGAGTGAACACCAGCACAGGACTGAGAGTTATTAAAAATGGCTAGCAGTTTCTTTGCTGGCTGAAAAGGAAAGCAAGAACAGTTTTGGGTTGGGTTGGCACCAGCCACAGACCTTGGCAGCTAACGATGATTCTCTGCCTCAAACAAGAATTACCTCTTGTGTATTAGTCCACAAAAACAGGGCACCCATCTGGCACTGCCGACACACCATCAGAAAGTTCTGCAAAGGTCGTTAAGAATGAGCTTCACGCCAGCCTGGTCTCACGTTCTGACTCATATGCTGGAAGCCGCTCACGGGCACGCAGGTGGTGAGTTTGTTGGTGCCACCGACTCCTGGTGAAAGGTTAGTTCCCAGAGACATCACCTCGCACCTTCTTAGCGGAGGAAGGAAATTCAAGCTCAGCTTTTGGCACCTGATGCCTGCCTTCTGACACCAAGGACTCGTTTCCACCCAAGACCTTCCAAAGGGACAGAAATGGCCTGTTTAGCTCATGCTTTGATATGTGCCAAATCATTTAAAATATAGATTAAATAAAATATAGATGATAAAGTTCATCGGGGGGGGTTGTTTTTATTTAACAAACCATGAGTGATTGCCAAGCTGGTTTCTTTCCAGGCACTTTTCGTGCAAGTCTATGGGCATGCAAACTCCCAGAGGTCATGTATCAAATCTCTGCGCTGCCTCTTCCAGTCGGAGCCCAGACAAACGATGTGTTTCGAGATATAAAGAGAGACACTATTAATAACACTCCTATCTTCGCTTCTCAGAACTGGTTTTGTTCAGAAACTCTTAAATAGTAAGGGTTCCACCTGTTCCATCTTCTGGATAATCCCAGACAGCCTTGTACATTTTTATGAGTAAAAGCCCATAGGTACGTTTTTGCAGCTGTCGCCTAATCTCCAGCTTTTCAATGCTGTAGAAGAATGACTGACTGACTGTGTGGCCACCCATGGTAACTCACTTCCAGGCTTCACTGTTCTGCATAGAGTTGCTTTGATATCAATTTAGTAGCGAAAACAGAAAACCTCTCCCCACTATGATGGTTACCAATCCATTGAAATATACTGAGAAATTTCATCATTGTCCTCTACCGGTGTAGAAAAACCCTATTGAGCATATTAACCATAGTAATTTCACAATACACTACATCTATTATTTTTAAGGCTATTAATTTTAGAAACATAGAAAACATTGATTCCAACATACTCCCATATAGCACATCCAATTAGCAAAGCTCAGCATGGAATCCAACCCATCTCATATATGGCAGCAGAAACTGAGGCTGAACTCTTGACCTTAACATCCTTTAACCCCTGAGGCTCGTGGGGGAATCAGGGTGGTGAAAGCTATGGACATAAATGTATTTTTAAAAGAACAAGAAGGTAAAATGTCTCTTTTAAGCATGTCTTCAATGACAGCCAGACCATAAACCTAGGTAGTATCACTCATGTACCAATGTCAATATATGAGCATCGATTTTAAAGGGTGCCTTAAGCTCCCAGTTTGTTTCACACAGGCAGAAATTAATACTGCCAGGTAAAGCCTGAATGGAGGCGGGTTTGAGGCACTATGAGGGGCTGAGAACATGGGCACGGGTTCTAAATGGTAACTCAGGTCAGTAACCCAAAGTAACCCTACTCATGAGAATGGGCTCATGAGTCAAGGGTGGAATCAGCTATACAAAAGTGAGGGGCACAGGGCAGAGCTGGTTTGACAGATAACTAGGGATCATTACATCACATCATTACACGGAAATGGCCACGGTCAGAATCAGAGAAGGTAACATTGTCCAAAAAAGGTTCCCCATTTAAACCTCACTTTCACAAGCCCAGCAAATAATGACTGTGCTGTTTTTTATGGCCACCAGCCAAGAACTTTTTTTTTTTTTTTTTAAACTTTAGAAGAAGAGAGATTCTGTATGACAACTCAACTGTCAGTGTGTAACACATCGCTGTGGAAAATGACAGGCTAATAGATCTTAATGGCTCGCTCGGTCTTAAAGTTAAAATCAGAAACCACACACAAAATTGTACTGGTGTCCAAAACTCCTAGAACGTTTCACTTCTGGGAACGCACAATATTCACGAATATCCAGGTTTATAAATCAATCAACTTTAAGCCCCCCTAACCAATGGCAGTGGTGTCTGTATAGTGGGAAATTAAACATTAAAAAAATTGTGGGAATAAAATAAATAAAAGCAAATACTAAATTGTTATTCATTACATCCACGGCTTAAGAACTTAACATTTTTATTATACCACTAAGATATATTTACAAAATGGAGAACATTTTAATGAAAACATTTTACTGGAGGATCAATTATTCCTCTAAAAGCACTTCAACTTTTGTGTCGACGCGCAGTGATGTATACATGAGCAGCAGATATTGGTGATGCAGGTTATTCTGAAAGAAAAACAGATGCTGCTTCCTCTTCAGCCCCTGGCATTCTTCAGGAGACTCTGGAAGAAAAAATAAGGAAACACCTCCTTAAAAATCATTACAGCCTCCCAGTCTGTGCAGCCTCCTCTACCTCTCCATCTTCTTATTTCTGGCTGCACCTGTTGATGAGCTCATTCACATGTCATCTGATGAATGCAAACAGCATGTCTAGAAAAGCTAAAGGATTAATAACTAGCATAAATTAAGCAGGGGTTTATTTATGCTATGTTAGATTCCAGTTTGTGGACCGGCACCAGTCCGTAGCCAGTATCTCACCAAACCGCATGGGTATTTATAAATTTTTTTTTTTTAAATCACTCCTCACATTTATATATTACCTTCAAAACTAAAAAAAATGTAAATTGTTAAACTTATGAAACCAGCGATCGATCCGAGGATGGATTGGTACTGATTTGTGGTACTGGTTATCATTTTTTTTGTCTCTGTGGGAGGGAACGGATCAGCGGGCCAGATTTAACTATAATTTAAAGCTTTACAAGCCTTCAAAAACCAAATCAGTAGCTCGCAAATGTAATACCTTCTGAGGTTTGTGCAGTGTTTTACGCTCTTTGAGTACCACCATCGAAGCATTATGCTTGACTCTCAAGAACAATATGCTGGGTAAGAGCTTCTGTTATTCTCAATGCAGGAAGGTTATCGCTATCATTTCACATTTTCCCTCTCCATGCTAGTGTTTGCTGCATGCTGGGTTGTTGCCGAATGCTGCTGACAGCAGTTTGCCATAATCGGACGTTTAGAGACTTTACTTATGTTGCGTGTTCTGTTTCATACCTAATTGTGATATTTTAGCAGAGCAGTCTGCAGTCTGTGATGCTTTGGCTTTTGTTGTTAATTTTGATGTACAGTAAAACCTTGGATTGCGAGTAACTTGGCTTGCAAGTGTTTTGCAAGATGAGCAAAATTTTATTCAATTTTAACTTGATAAACGAGCGAGGTCTTGCAAAACGAGTATTATGTATACGCTTTGGCTGCCTAGCGTCACGTGATCACAACTCAGCCAATGGTTTCTCTCGCTCTCGCTGCAGGATTGTGGGTAATCGTTTCCCATGCTTGGTCCCAGGAGGCGTGCCTCACTCGTATAGTCAAAATTTTGTAGAAAAGCACCACCCGAATAAGGCCGTAGCAGTGTGACCGATGAATCTGTTTAACGACAACGCAATGCCCACATTTCCACGAAATCGAAAAGCAGTGATTCCGTTATAGTGAAAGTCGTCCTACAAAATAACCCTCCTCTTCTCCTCTCTCTCGTCTCCCTCACACCATCCACGATTCTTTTCAAAGGTAAAGCGCAGGTTAAGTTGTTTTATGTATTTTTACTTTACATTTTGTATTAATACACTGAACAAAAATATAAACGCAACACTTTTGTTTCTGCTCCCATTTTTCATGAGATGGACTTAAAGATCTAAAATGCATTCCAGATACACAATATTACCATTCCTCTCAAACATTTCTCACAAATCAGTCTAAATGTGTGATAGTGAGCACTTCTGCTTTGCTGAGATAATCCATCCCACCTCACAGGTGTGCCACATCAAGATGCTGATCTGACATCATGGCTAGTGCACAGGTGTACCTTATACTGCCCACAATAAAAGGCCACCCTGGAATGTGCAGTTTTGTCTCACAGCAAAATGCCACAGATGCCACAAGCATTGAGGGAGCGTGCAATTGGCATGCGGACAGCAGGAATGTCAACCAGATCTGTTGCTCGTGCATTGAATGTTCATTTCTCAACCATAAGCCGTCTCCAAAGGCGTTTCAGAGAATATGGCAGTACATCCAACCGGCCTCACAACCGCAGACCACGTGTAACCACACCAGCCCAGGACCTCCACATCCAGCAGGTTCACCTCCAAGATCGTCTGAGACCAGCCACTCAGACAGCTGCTGAAACAATTGGTTTGCATAACCAAACACTTTCTGCACAAACTGTCAGAAACCGTCTCAGGGAAGCTCAACTGCATGCTCGTTGTCCTCATCGGGGTCTTGACCTG
Source organism: Brienomyrus brachyistius (assembly GCF_023856365.1). NCBI lineage: Eukaryota > Metazoa > Chordata > Actinopteri > Osteoglossiformes > Mormyridae > Brienomyrus > Brienomyrus brachyistius. Next base: position 28,187,437 of record NC_064541.1, on the reverse strand, counting down.
ACTCCAGCTCGTCGCCGTAACAGACTTGAGTGGGCAAATGCGCACATTCGATGGCGTCTGGCACGTTGGAGAGGTGTTCTCTTCACGGATGAATCTCGGTTTGCATTGTTCAGGGCAGATGGCAGACAGCGTGTGTGGCGTCGTGTGGGTGAGCGCTTTGCTGATGTCAATGTTGTGGATCGAGTGGCCCATGGTGGTGGTGGGGTTATGGTATGGGCAGGCATCTGTTATGGATGAAGAACACGGGTGCATTTTATTGATGGCATTTTGAATGCACAGAGATACCGTGATGAGATCCTGAGGCCCATTGTTGTGCCATACATCCATGAACATCACCTCAGGTTTCAGCAAGATAATGCACGGCCCCATGTTGCAAGGATCTGTACACAGTTCTTGGAAGCTGAAAATGTCCCAGTTCTTGCATGGCCAGCATACTCACCGGACATGTCACCCGTTGAGCATGTTTGGGATGTGCTTGACCGGCGTATACGACAGCGTGTACCAGTTCCCACTAATATCCAACAACTTCGCACAGCCATTGAAGAGGAGTGGACCAACATTCCACAGGCCACAATTGACAATCTGATAAACTCTATGCGAAGAAGATGTGTTGCATTGCATGAGGCAAATGGTGGTCACACCAGATACTGACCGGTTCTGAGTCCCCAGACCCCCAATAAAGCAAAAAACTGCACATTCCAGGGTGGCCTTTTATTGTGGGCAGTATAAGGTACACCTGTGCACTACCCATGATGTCAGATCAGCATCTTGATGTGGCACACCTGTGAGGTGGGATGGATTATCTCAGCAAAGCAGAAGTGCTCACTATCACACATTTAGACTGATTTGTGAGAAATGTTTGAGAGAAATGGTAATATTGTGTATCTGGAATGAATTGTAGATCTTTAAGTCCATCTCATGAAAAATGGGAGCAGAAACAAGAGTGTTGCGTTTATATTTTTGTTCAGTGTAATTTTTATATGAATATTTTTGGGTTGCGAAACAAATCATCTGAGTTTCCATTACTACTACAAAAATTCGCTTTGATATATGAGTGCTTTGGACTACAAGCACATTTCCGGAACAAATTATGCTCGCAATCCGAGGTATTACTGTACTTCCACATTCTGTGGTCCCATTTTTGCTTATGAAAAATACCATCTGATGATGTATCAGTGACATCAGCAATGGTTACAGGCGCATTGTCATAAAGATGAGTTTATATGAGCACTATCAGAGAAGATTCTAGTATCAGTATCAATGTACCCCTACAAATAAGCTCCTTCATTATAAAATAAACTCTGTGTTCATTCCCATCAGCCGGATGTCTGTGTAGCTTTATTGTGGCTTATTTATACTTGGAATGTCACACTGTCTAAATCTTTACAGCTTGAGACTCCAGTCCACATCAACTAGCAAACAGCAAGCAGACGTGTGTGTGTGTGTGTGTGTGTGTGTGTGTGTGTGGTGTACACACGAGTGAGAGGTATCAACCACAAAATGTGTGGGGGAGTGTGATTCAAATTTAAACATTGTGTCTCAAGTAAAGAACGTGTCAGCTACCAACCACTGAGTGTGAGTGTGCGCGTGAGAGAGGTAAACACCGAGTGCTGTGTTGGAGAATTACAGGAGGGATAATTGTGGACACAACACAAAAAACAAGAACTTAGCCCCATCTAAGCAGAACGGTGTGTGGGAGAGGTAGTGTGGGCTAGCTGCAGGCACACAGCAGACTCAACATCACAGACCCCATGAAAAGGAAGTGGCCACTGTGGGCTCTGGACACTGGCAGGAAAACAAGTGTGAGTGTGTGAGTATCTTAACCAGCGGCCACACAGTGACTATTTCGCTGGCAGAATTTAAATGCAGGACGCAAAGATCAGCATTAACTGTTGAAATATCCCTGGCTGTCCACAGACAAAAGCAAGACCGGGAAACTAAAGCAGGAGGCAAAATGATACATGATAGAGGCACACTCGCAGGACAAGCTGCGCATGTGTGCTCCGCAGCCGACGGCAGCAGCACGTGCTGGTCCGGGACAGAGGGGCATACGTTACTCACTCCATACCACGCACATCTGTTAGCAATGCGGCCTGATTAAATGAATATGCACTGGAAACCTGACCCAATCAGGAACCCCCCCAGCCCAGTAACACACCACTGTTTGAAGGGAAGCATTCTCAGACCCTGAGTTCAGGCAACCAGCAGCCCACTCCGATAATGATTTTTAAAACTCATCTTAAAAACTAGCCATTCAGAGCCGCTAGCCAGTTCTTTGGCGACAAAACTCAGGTAAAGGCATTCAGACTTGGAGTTACGCTCAGTGTTAGAGTTGCCCAAACATCTACAGTAGGTGTGGGGGCGGGCTGGGGAAGAGAGCAAAGTGTTGCAAGCAGAAACAAGTAATGAGCAGATCTGCTGAACAGAAGTGAATGACAGCAGATGAGCAGATAGAGAATTCTTCTGCCATGCATGTCTGCAAGTGTGTTCATCTGACAAATGGGCAAGCCAAAGGGACCCTGATCAACAGCTCCCAAAGGCATCAAAGCGGGACACAGACTGAATGCAATTACCTTGGACACAGCCTTGAAGTGACAGGCCCCGATGGTGGCTGTTTTCTCCTCGAAAGCTTTTGCCCTGGACTCTTCTGCCAGGCTGCGCAGAAACAGCAACATGCTCAGCTCCACCTGCCCTCGGAGATAGAACAGGGAATTACCCTTTCAGTGTCCAGGAAGCCGGCTACTCAGCTTACTGATATTGAAAACACTGCTGTAAAAGGCAGTCCATATTCCCTTCACAGACTTACCATGCATTCTAACAGCCTAGAGCAGACCAATCCAGCATCTACCAGCCCCCCCACTTGTCATTATGCTGCACATCACAAAGCAAGGCCCTTGTCTCAGAATACAACAAGATTGTTGCATCTGACTCATCACGCATGAGGCAGTGACTCCTTGTTGACTCTTATTGTTGAGTGCAAGTTGAGCATTTCCATTAATGGCCTGTGGGCACGCAGGAGGCGTGTGGCTGCATAATTGTCACGCATTCTTCTTTTCATTCTGATTTAAAGACCCTGTTTGACTCAATTATATCCCACCACAGGCCACCTTCCATGATTGCACAACAAGCTACAGTAAGTATTCCCAGTCTAGCATGCATGCACGCAAACAAACATACCTGTGTGCTGCCGGGTTAACTTGGGCACAGAAGGACGGACGGCAGGGAGCGCAGACACACACAGACACACACACACACAGCTCGCTATGGTTGCTAAAATGCTCCCAGTCCATAAAGAACAGGCCACTGCTATTTTTCTATCGCTTATTGAACTACAGCTTCTAATTGCAGGCAATTAGCAGGGTCTTAACCTACATTGTAAACACTAACCTGTCAACAACTGGCGAGTCAAGTTTCTGGTACTTCCTGTTCCCTTATAGTAAGGTAAAAACAAACACACATTTCACGCATGGCTCAACTGGTACCACTTGGCCTAATATCATGTGATATTAAGACTCCTAAAACTTATCGGCATTATTGGAGAATGCACCAATAATTTCTGTAAACGTTTATGAAGAGAAAAGAAACTCGCTCACTGGAGAAAATGCAGAGGAGAAGCAATGCTTCCTGCACTATAACTTATTCTCAGCCTGGGGTAATACTATGTTTAGCCAGTTAGTGGTCGACTACTAATGTAAAAATACCACACAAAATTTATAGGATGGAAACAGTTTTGTGTGTGTAGATGAGGTTTATATTACATTGTGGGGACCAAACGTCCCCCACAATGAAATAAAAACCTGTTATTCTGACGTTGTGGGGACCATTTTTCAGGTCCCCACAAAGATCTGTGAATACATACAAAAAAGTAAAAATGTCAAAAGTTTTGTATTTTGATTGCTTATGGTTAAGGTTAGGGCTGGGTAGGGGTTATGGTTGTCGTGTTGGAATTAGAGTTTTGCCCAAAAAAAATGGAGAGTCCCCACAAAGATACAATTACAAACCTGTGTGTGTATCTGTGTTTGCACAAAATTTCATTTCAAGGGGTTTTTATTAAGCAAAATTGACAATGTACTTCAAAATTGCTCATTTCCTATCAACATTGCTAGAGTTCATATTAACATTGCCCAGTCTAAATAAAAGCTAGAAGTGCTCTGCTTGTGAGCAAATTATGCAATTTTAAAATAAACAACCCCAAGTACTGCTCAAAGTAACAAGAGCATCTCAGAAATGATTATGGAACTCAATGGGTCAGTCAATGTGTTGTTTCTTTTAGTGTCTGTGACCTTAGGGGCACAGACCCTGGAACAGAGGGACTTTCTGGGGGGGGGGGGGGGGGGAGTGCCTATCCCTGACACATCCAAGACTTCCACACAGGATGCAGTTGATTATTTTTATGCTCAATCAACCATCAAACACTGTGCAGGCCATCCCAGTTTAGCAGGAGAACAAAGCAGGCTCTTAGAAACTCCCACCCACACGAGCCACCAGCCATAAACACTAAAGCTGTCTTGCACACGGGTCCTGTGGAACCATGGTTCTGTCACACACGGGCACCAGAGAGCCACAGTTCACATACTAACCGGTTCCAGTGGCCCGTGGTTCACACTTACGCTCGGAATTTTAAAGACGTGACAGTTTGTCTGGCGTGAAACTTACCACGAAAGTTATTAGTCTACAAACAGAGCAAACATTTTACTGTGAAAGTTAGTTATGTTGATACCAGGCCAATGACTAGGACTATATTCATGGTGTTTACTGGTATGGTATGCAAGGTAAAATTAAAGCATTTAGCATAAAATATTATCAGCAAATGATTAAAGTAAAGAAATGCCACCTTCTGTCCCCTAAAGCTGGCCCTCATCCAAAAGTACGCTGAGATGTTTCAGCATAAAAAGCACATTACTGTGAAACCAAGAGTTTATCTTATAAACTGCAATGTGCCAATAATACAGAGGAACAGTTCAGACAAATCAGAGCAGGTTGAGTGCCCTCGCCATCTTTCACTGTAAGACTAAACTCATACAATGTGGCACACCATCCAGGTTTTTTTATTAAACATCCATGGGGGTCCCCAACTCCAGCCCTATAAAGCTCTTCCAGCTGCACAGGCCCCTAATTAGCCCTCATTACTGCAGGAAAGTCCATTACGACGTCAACCACTAAGGCACACACATCCATGTAAAAACTTAAATATTTCTAATTTAACATCAAAGGTCAGACACACACGTGCATCTACACATACAAACATTGACAAACAAGGGTTTCGAAAAGTAATTTGTAATTCTCCTAAAGAATGGTACCTTGATTTTGTGGTTAAAAGCATGACAAGGTTCCTTCCTGGTCTAATCATACAATGGACAGGAATGTAAAATGCAATTCAACAGTTTAGCTCATAAAAATAATGTAATTAAACTGTACAGAATTTCATTAACTAGGACAAAGTGTTTTCATCTCTCACTAGTACAAAGACCCTACAAGACCTTAGGTTACACCCCGTCCAGGCTGTACCCAAGCCCAAAGCTGCCTGGGACAGGCTCCAGGCCACCTCATGACCAACATAAAGGTTAGAAGATGGATAGATGGGCCTTCATTTAGAATTCAGTGTAGACATTTCCAAGAGTTAATGAACAGGTATAATTCAACAAGAAGGACCAGGACTGAGGTCAGGGATTATACCACATTCCAGCACGGGACATCAATATTTTGATTTCATTTTACAACTTGAATCAATAAATCATCAGGCATTCACACCAATAAGATTCAAACAATTAATACTTTTTATACCTTTACTTCATAACTCTCTGATTAAGCTTCATTATTTATAGTTGTTTAGAACAAAGCCCATATATAGAGAAGCACTAGCCTATATAGCCAACACCAACATATGCTATGGATCCAACCACCCTCCATGCCACAGGCCCTTGTGATTTTCCTATTAACTGTATTTTGAGTTGTCTCAGTAATAGAAACACTATGAAGTATCTAATGGCTAGCTAGTCAGGAACTGCTTCCAGCTCACCAAAACCAGAACATCCTGTGACATTTCCACTGACCACTTCAAAGAGGACACAACAATTAGCCAATTATTTTCATCATCACTGCATTACCCACAATTCAAATGGTTTATTCATACAACTACTCAGTAAAGGATATGTTGTGAATTCAATTCAGCCACATCCTAGTGGCCCAAAAGCAGTAAACACAAGCCAGCAGTATGTGACGCTTTGATGGTGAGGGTGGTTTGTGTGGGGGTATGCACGTATGTGTGCATACATAGATTTCCCATCAAACCATTCATACGGGCTAGTTTCAAAGTAAAAAGGGCTATTTAACCATCAGACACAGTTGCTGTATTTGTGAGTCAGCTTTCAGTCATAAGCACAGGCATATAATTAAACAGGACCTAAAGCAATGATATACATTAAAGTTACTTCCTCTTTTCACAGGCATTGACCATTTGTGTGCACCATGTAATCATTTACAAGTAGTCGTACTATTTCAGAACACTAATGGTTAAGAAAAAGGAATTAAAATCTCAGACAAAATGGCACAAGAGCGCATGCATTTAGCACCAAGCCAACACAATGGCAAATAATGGAAGAACATCACCTCATCCTGTTTGTGTTTAAAAATGCATGTAATGAATTCAAATCAACTCAACTCAGATTTTGACAGAACAGTTCCTAAGCTTCCCCAAAGCACTCTGAATTAACAACAGAGCATATACAAAAACCACATTTAGAACAGTGTGGCAACAAACTGCCTTTATGTGGTGTGTTACTCTATTATAAATGCTGAATGAAGGATGATTTAAGCAAATAAACGGGTTATCTTATCTCTAACATCACAGTAAATATCTCATGTGGAACACGAGTTTGTTGTTTGTTATATTAGACAAATAATTTGTACTGCTTGAACAAAAAAAAACTAGCAAAGTAATAATTACTTTAACATAAAAAGGCCAATGAGGCCTCAATTTATAAATTCAAAAAGAGGGCAGAAGACACTGAGAAATGGACATAAGCCATGTAAATAAATGAAGATTGGAAAGAGCCAAGATTTCAAAATGGCTAAGTTTTAAGGCCATAAAAATCGTTATAATACTGCAGAACAAAAAGACTTCATGAAAAAAAAAACACTTTGTTTACTCAAATTTATCACATTCACTGATTCCAACTTTTTACTGTAATTAATGCAGCCCAATCAAATTACATCTAGTTTCCTAATCTTACATAATGTTACACATTTTGTTCCAAAGCAACAAAATGCAACTGACGTAATTACTTTCAAGTAAAATGCAATTTGGTATGAAGGATGACTTTATAATCGCCTCATGAATGTTACAGCTACGAATCGTCAGCTGCTGATAATGAATAAACATATTTTCTCTGTGGAATAACTTCCGCGACCTATTTTCTCAGTCTATGCATTTAAAAGGAATATACAACAAATTATTGATTACAACTTTACCATAGCCATTATTAAAAAGGAATACACCAAATATTTAGTGGGTAATTACTATAACTACGAATTGTTCTAGTTAAATAGCATAGAAACGCAAAAACGAAACTAAATCTTGAAAATGCTTCCATTAATTACATACGTTACTAGTTTCTTCTGCTTCATAAGCATCATGACATCGGTAATGTATAACTAGATGCACAAACTATGTCATAAATGTTTGTTTGCAAAATTGTAACATCTAAATTAAGACACCGAGGCAGTGACACTGAGATGACTCTAAAATAAAATCTTTAGCTAAAAATAACTTAAATGACAAAATGTTACCAATATTAGGTTATAAGCTGTAAACTATTTCAGTGAATGCTATTGGTATGGAAAATTGCATATTGTGTTTGTTCCGCTAGCACCAGTTTCAGTTTGTACGTATATTGCAGGCCCCTACTAATATTAATACTTTGTTTCAACTTATACGCTAAACTTGTCTGTCATTTGGATTAGGTTAGTTGAGCCAAAACACAAAACTGTCTTGGATATTAGAAAAGACTGCATTACTGAAACCAGTTACTCGTTATTAAAATAGAAAGGCGATATTGTAACGTTAATTAAGTAAGAGACTCATCTTAACGTAAGTTCTTATTGCTCATACTCGGAGTATATGTCGCTACTGAAAGAGTAACAATGTGTTGGTCAGAATACCTTATCTTAGCTAGCTAGCAAACTTAGCACAGGTACCGAACAATTTAAATAAAAGAGGCTCACCAATAATTCTGCATTTTTACCTATACGAATGTCTAAATTCTTCCTTGTGAGCGATTTCAAGTTACTTCTTGGTGCTTTCTTCAACATTTTGTTAAAAACTACACAAAAGAAACGACATGAAATATTGACTCTGGTTCTTAGTTTCTGTCTATTTCAATCTACCCGCCGATTCCTCTCCGGGCTATTCTTTATGACGTATCCGGTCGCGTAAACATGGCGTCATTATAAAATTAGAAATGGCAGTTTTAGGAGTTTACGTGTAGTTCACAAAACACACACTTAATTTTGCGCAAATTATATGGCTACCCACTAGATCTCCGGCAGTAGTGGTAAGATTACAGTCGCTGTAGCTTCTCCGCTCAGAACAAAAAAGCGATGTCTAATTGCAACTGGTCTTTATTATGCACAAGCAGACACTATAAATAATCATATGTACAATTTATGCTATGGACTGTCTATAATGTCTGCTTATGCGCGTGTGTATGTATAGATGTGTGGCTCCGAAAGGAAATATTTACATATTATTACATTATATGTGTATTATTCAACCATTTACATTATACAGAGATTATAATACATTAATATAATGTATCTAACAGTGCGGTATTAATTTTGACAGCATATTTTGATTTACTTTTAGTCTTTTGACGAAAATACAGTCTGATTTTTTTGATAGAACCAAAATTTAGTCGTAAACAGAATTCTTGCATATGACACATCTTAATTTGTATTATAAGAACAACGGCAGTGCATAATGATGAAAACTCAACTGCCCTCTCTCAAACATGATTTCTACACCTAGTTCACTTTGTGACGACAGTAAGATACAAATCAGTTATTTGTTTCTATTCATTTAATTTTGCTCTTCAAATTTGTTATGTTTATGATCGTTATCATCGCTCCACATAACTTGCACTGAGACTTGTTTTCTTTAGCATCAAATATGAAATTTATCCATTTATCAGTATGTTTTTTCCTACCTAAAGTCGATTGTGGCACAGACCAGGCTTGGGCAGTATATTACATTTCATACCGTCCAGAGATTACACAGTCACTCAGTATAAAAGTCGGCAAAAGCCTAGCACAGCATAGCAAGTTTACAGACGCACTTCAGAGACAGAGCTGCATGGTTTACACACTTGAAGCCCGTTAGATCAATATTACCCAATCACATGCAACTACAATCAATACTAACTAAAGATGTTGCTTCTGATTGGATAATTTGGTAGATTTCTGACATTTAGTCTTGTTTGTATTTGTTGACGAAAGTGTCAGTATATTTAGTCATAGTTTTTGGCATAGTTCATTGCAAACAGATCGCAGTAAACAATTTGGATTGAACATATAGGCCAATGCAGTGCACCAGTGTCATAGCTCTATTTTAAACACCTAATTTTAGAATAAATTCAACCCAATTCATTTCAGTGTTTTATGTAATTTAATGAAATTTATTTCACTTTTGTTATTTGACAATATCACTGCATTTGCTGCTTATTGTTCAATTATTGTTTGTTTTGTATATTATAACTCATATAGATTTTGTTTTTAGATAAAATGATAAGATATACTGATATAATTTAGTTATTTTGATTGTTTTTAGATAGAATGCTAAATATTTATTTCAGGGTTGGCTTTCTCCCCGCATATTGCCATTTTCTTGTAGAATTTCTATGTTACAGTGTCTCAAAAGGGTAATTTTAAGCCGTACGCATCCAACATTCATGGACTCCAACAATTTCTAGAAGTACTTAGATGGATCACCTGGAAATGTGAACATGAAGTACAATTCTTGAATTACTGGATGGATCACCTAGAAATGTAAAAGTTAATGAGAGTGTTTTTACCTGAATGCTGTGAATCCTTGTTAAGGTATGTAAGTGTGAACGTATACTTATTTATTCATTTATTACACATTCAACTTGTGTTAATTTTGTTGGTAAAAACCAAGACAAATGCTTTTAAAATTATTGTTGACGAAACATAAACAAATTGATCTGAATACTGATAGTATCGATACCAGCGTTGGTATTTGTATCGAATCGATACTCTCATGATAGTATCGAGTTTCAGGTTCTGTCCTCTACGCTCAGTGCATTGCTCCCGTTTCATGAAGTGCACGTCTGCAAACATCGCTCCTTTCACTTCTTGCATGCACACTTTTCTCCTCCTCTTTCAAGTTTTTTGTTGTTGCGCTTATTTGATTTGATTATTTGTAAATGTCATTTGATTAAACTCTTTTAAAAATTTATCCCGCATGAGCACTAGAAATGTGATTTCCCGGTGTCATTCACATGTATGTTTTCATGAAAAAAAAGTAGTTTGGAGACTAGACGACTGGTCAGCGATTGCTCCTGGTGAAAGATCTTGCAGTGTGTGACCCCCTGTCGCTGATCAGTCATGTAGTGTGTAAATCACGTGACTTCAAGACTCTCAGTTACAAGATGACAAGTTGTATGGTGTGAATAGTACAGCGATCTGACAACTTTAATAGTTGTATAGTGCCATCATAGCATAACTAGCAGTGTAATAAAAGGGAGAAATTCTTTTGATAGTATATAATTGTTTCAGACTGAAGAAAAGAAGAATCTAAGTTTTAAAACATTCATTGTTCTCCTGTAATAATTTTGTGAAGGTTTCATGTTTGCAAATTCAGGTCATTACAATAATAAAAAAAAATGTATTTGCCTAAAAACTTTGCTTAAAATCTGTTCTGGGTTGAACATGCACATGATTAACTAATTAACAATGGAAAGCAAAAAAATACAAAATCATTTAGTGGTCATGAAAATGTATTGAGATTTAGTATATTGATGCATTCACATTATAAATAATGACATACTGCTCTCCCCTACATGAAAGTACATAAGGTGGTTTATTACACATGACATGGTCCACTAACAAATAAAGAGTAAGAGTGCAGTGATGCAATTTTAAAAACTTGTAATTGGATAACACTTTTGGCACCATCAGGAAATCATCACGTGAGGCAGAATACTGCCCCATTCCACTCTGTTATGTCACCGACACATTTCTGATTCTGCTACAGGTTTGTCTTACCTCTCGTTCCTGTCCTTGTGTGATTCATTCAAGATAACAAGAGGTGCTGTGAGTGGTTAATGCGAGGGTTAGGAACAGGAAGTAAGAGAAATGAGTAGCAGGAATGGCTTGTTACGGTCATACTAGGGAGGAGACAGGAGGGTCAGGTGGATATAGCAGGCAGGACGTGAAACAAACTCGACAAATGAACATTGTTTAAAATCATTTTAAATCATGAAAATGTTGCATCTCAAAAATCCGATTGCAGCATACAGGAAGTCATTGCACATGTCGGCTATATACTACACTAATAGATGGTGTATTTCAATCACAACCGAGATACGGGTCTCTTGGTCAGTCATGACCAAGAAGTAGCCAATCTCAGTCTTTCGTTCACCCACTCAACCACTAGCTCATTCACTTGATGATGGCTATGTAGAAGTGCACCATCACTGTCCTCGGTAGACTGAACTTCTTCAGCTGCCGTAGGAAGTACATGCTTTGCTGGACTTTTGTGATGAGGGAGCTGATGTTCAGATCCCATCTGATGATACCCAGGAAGTGGAAGCACTCCACTGCATTGACTGAGGATTCATGAAGAGTTATTGGACGGGGGGGGGGAGCTGGGTTGTGCCTGAAGTCCATTTACAAGGTATTAGCCACAACCAACAAGAACAGTATGTAAAGGTCAAAGTATTTTAAAGTTTTGGCTTCCAGTTTGGCTTCCATTTTTTCCCCACTAAAAAACAAGTAATATTGGCGAAGTAGTGACCTTATCTTGACTGGTGTGTGCACTCATCACACAATGGTTAAAAATTGCTCTCCTTTTCAGAAATACTCAGACACACACACACAAACACAAAAATACAGGCATGGAAAAAAAGCACAATTTTTTGTTTGACTCATTTCTCAGTTTATGGGTGTGCATCTGTGAATATAAACACAGTGGAGCCTGCGGCTCATGAACGCATTGGCCTACGCACAATTTGGTTCGCGACCAGAAATTTTGGGAAAAAAAATTCCTGTGTTTGCGTACAAAATTTGGTCGACGAACAGATTTCTCGACTACATTCCTTTTTATATACTAGTGTAGAACCGGCGGAGCACATGCCCCAGCATGCACCGCGTGCAATTATAAATAGCTCTTGTATTGTTGCTGTTGTTAATGTAAATGGTTGCATTTCCCTATTGTTGAGCGTGTATTTCTCCGTGTCTTGTGTGTACCCGGTCCGATCCTCGTGTGTGTTAAGCTTCCACTGTGTGTGCATCTTGCAGGATCCGACAACCTTGTGTTGGCCATTTGTGTACTGAGTTCGGTGCTTGTTGTGTGCCTGCTGTGGTCCTCTTAAGCACTGTTAATAAAGAGTATGATTTCTCCAGCAAGCAAGTCTGCACGCCTCTCTCTGCTCTTGCAGTGAGATTAAAATGCAGGACATCAAATGACATTTAGTCATAGTCTACATATGCATGTACACACAAATGCACACAGACAAGGAAATATCTGTAAAATGCAGATTTGTTTAAAAATATAGAGTGGTCTCTTAATTCTTTCCATGGCTGTATGTCTGTGTGTGTGGTTTATGTTTATATTACATTATGCAGACTTACCTGTAATGTAATATAAACCTTGTTATTTTTGACATTGTGGGGATCATTCTTCAGGTCCCCACAAAGATCTATAACTACAATCGAAAAACTAAAAATGCCAAAAGACTCTTATTGTGTTTGGTTACTTATGGTTAAGGTTAGGGCTCTTTCGGGGGTAATGCTCGTTCCATTTGAAGTGTAATTCATAAATTCTGTGTTCCTAATCAGAAATTTCAACTGGAACACGGAGTCGGAATTCCGACTCATGAACTAGGAAGAATCTATACAACCCTGAGCTCAGAATTCAAGATGGCTGCACCCATTATCAGCAGAAGTTAAAGCTGTAATTTTATACTGTTTATTGGCACTTACGTCTTATTTGTAGTTCATTAAATCGGTTGTATTGTCCAACCTCTATTTGTGGACTTGATTCTATGCTATTTTATCCGTAAAATACAGCGTAATGTTTTGTTACCCATTGATATCGCTAACAATTAACCAGGCTAAAACTGGGGCTCATTTTATTAAGCACGATTTCTTGCTTAAGCAGACAAGTTATCGGATTTAAGGTACTCTGGGCTAAAGGTAAGTGAACAAAGATAATGGGTATTTAACGGGTCCCTGGTACTGCTAAATAGCTTTCTGACTTTCTGTACTGGAACACTGTTAACCCATGTGTGACATCGTTCCCAGTTCCGAGTTCCAGCTTCAGAGGTAAATAGAACACAGCATAAAATCGTTATGTTGGAATTAGAGTTCTCCCCATTGAAATGAATGGAGAGTCCCCACAAAGAGTGGGCAGTGGTGGTTTAATGGTTAGGGAAGTACACTTATAATTGAAAGCTTGCTGGTTCGAATCCCTGAGCAGCAAGGTACCACTGAGGTACATGTACTGTACTCTGAGCGAGATACTGCCCCCAAGCACTGCTCCCTGCGCACTGAATTAGTGTGCGTGTGTGTCAACAATGATCACCAAATTCAAGTATATAATCACAAATCTATATATTTATATATTTTTTCCAGTCGACAGCAAAGCCCTGTACAGAGTTCCACTGAATAAGTTTAGATGCCATAATGGAAGATCTGTGTTTACAAGATGGCGGCTGCAGGCTCTGCTTTTACTTTTGGCTGCCCTCTACTGGCAGTTAAAATTTTGTTGCTCTGTGTTGTTGCAGTTTTGTATGTGATCAACTGCACAATTGTAGGTGAAGATTTTCGTCCATATAATGTATTTGTGAAGTGGTAATAAGATCCATCACCGATCAAATAGGGTAAATAGAATAAATAATAAGTGGTGGGCACAGCTAACTGAAAAGTTAGCTTTGATAACTATAGCTTTGATAATCCACTAACTACAAAGTTTAATTTGATAACCCTGAACCAATAAACCACTAAAACATTCAGCAGAAGCTAACAATAGCCTTTAACTGTTAATATATGAAATGAACTTTGATTTGGTTTTGGGGTCTGACACACTTAAAAACATGCCTAGAAAACTAAAATTCTAACTTGTTTATCAATTTAGTTCTGAGGGCTGGAGTGATCACCTGGGGATATTTTGGACTTACCCAGATGGTGATTGTTCGAATATTTTTTTCAGTAATACTCCATTTGCATGACATAATCATTTTTGTTGGAGTCCTACTCCATGACTGGCGAATGTAGACATTTTGCCCTCAGTGAAGCCGCTTGAGAATTACAAACATGGTGCTGTTCACCCAGAAATAGGAAGGAGGATCTCAGCTCTTTATTGGTCCATAGCTCTGTCAATCAGAACCTGGAAAATAGGAAAATAACCAGAGGCCTGTGCAGGATTTCTTGTTTAACCAGATAGCTTGTTGTATTTAAGGTAGTCTTGGCTAAATGTAAGTGAATGACAATAAAGTCCATTTAAAGTAGGATACTTCAAATCTGACAGGTTATACGACTAAGTACGAAATTCAGCTTTGTGATACAGGTCCCAGTTCTCCACTTAGTTCATGGTACCCCAGTTTAAATAGACTTTATCTTCATTCACTTTTAGCCCTGATTACCTTACCTACAAGTTATAGTTTTGGTTAGTTATATAGTTATAGTTATAGTAGTCATTTTTTGTATTTATATGTTGTCAGCCAACAGTGTGCCAAATAGACTGTTGAAGGCATACTCACAACAGACGGGAAAAAATAGGTATGATTTTAGATTTTTCATTTTTGACGGTTGAACTTTTACTTTACCCGTGAAAAAATATCAGCGGATTTAAAGTTAGCAGAACTAATTTTACTGGAAGCTAATTGGTCTGCTAACGGTTTTCAAAGTCAGCAGAAACACTAATCCACTAACGAAAAAGTTAGCTTTGCTAATTCGCGGATTAGAGGAACCATACCTACCACTGGTAATGACAAATAGATTGATCCTCTTCACAAGGATAAACCCAATAATCTCATCCTTCTCTTTGCTGTCGCTAAGCTACATTGCTTCAGTTTTGCTGTGATTTGGACAGGTCTGAACAGGAGCACAACTTCACCCAAACAATGTGCTTGCAGAGTTTGCTGATTCACTTTTAGGATGATCTGTCTTAAAATTTAATCAGTTTTACTTTTGCATTATTGGTTCACATACCATAGTGCCTGCAGCATTGGCTGAGAGGGTTGAAAGCCAGGGAATACAAACATTAATAAGAAAAAGTAATTAAAGAGGTTTGCTTTAGATGTATTTATATTATAGTGATCCTTTATTATTTATAAAGATTTTGAATATAATTCAGTTCAAATAAAAATGAAATGGCAATATTGTTGTAATTTAAAACCCACCTAAACTAATATTCTAAAAAATATTACAAAGTGCTTCCCCCATGTTTCTGAATTATGTTTCTTCTGACATTCTCCTACATCATCAGGAAGAGATAGTAAATGTCACTGGTGATGCATGACCTCCAGGAACATCAAGCCTTTCCATCATAATGCAAATCCCCTCACTCACATTCTAATAAAGTTACACTAATCCATTTGCACATCCTGCAGTATATTTTCTGATGTTTCTCACCCAGCTTATTTCCCATTTTGCACCTGAAAATAGACTAAAATGGCCTTTCTTTCAAAGTTAATGGCTCATTCATTCTTTTTGAGTGGGAAGGTGGGGGGGGCAGTAAATTATATGCAATGTTATTTTAGCTCCCCAACACGAAGTATGTAAAACATCTGCAAATCATTTACAGAATTAAAAATAAATTAATACAAAATATGGATTTGAAATTCAGCCAACCTCTGAGTCCATCTTACTGGCACATGTTTTATGGTTTTTCTTCATTTCTCCGAGGCGCTTGGCAGGACTTTACATGAAAAAGAGTAGCCTTAGGGTTCATACATCATATTTACCAATAAAAAAAAATCAGTTCCGCAGTGCTCCTTATTTCCTTCCTCAGTAATAGGTTCGAAGTGCAAATGCATCCATGTCTAGTGAAAATATAATGAGGGCACAGCATTCCAACTACCTTAATGTTAACTGAGGTGTGAAATAGCTACAGATATAATGTATTATAATAATATGAGCTTACAGCACAACAACAAGATGCATCTTTGGAAAGAGAGTGCTGTGAATCTTCAATATGCAGTTTTGTTTGTTAGCAGTTTCGCCAGCGATGACAAACCCTTTAGCCCTCCTGTAGAAATTGTTCACTAATGACATCATTTACATGTGTCTGAGGCTACTGTGTAATAAGTGCGGTGAAAGGTCTTTATTGTGAGGTAACAATTTGAGGTTTTTCTTCTCTTTGTGTTTTATGTGGGTGGATGTTTTACAGGCCAGCAGAAAAGGGAAACCTGCCCTTTAATGAAGGCAATTTAAGCCTACACATGGCATGACATATTTTAACAGAAAGGTTATGGAAATATTTTTAAATAGACTGGGGTGGTTTAAAAGCTAGCAGATTTGGCACGTTTGTGGTTCAGTTACCTTCTGTTGGCAGATAGAAACCAAAGAGATGAAGGGACGCTGGCTATCGATTCTAGTTTAAGAAAAACAAATCTGGCCATCAACATCCTTATAAAATTGTATGTGTTTATGTGTTTTCTGTATGCATTCTTTATTTATAACACAAATGCCTCAGTGGAATGTTAAAAATATTATTTCAATCTATTTAATGAGAAATAATGTTGATGCTATGTAGCTTGCACACGGGCATACTTGAGTGTTTATGACAACATAAACCAGAATTTTCTCATTGTGAAAATAGGCCCATGAAAAACTAATCGATAATTTTATGACCATTATTGAAAGTAACTCCTTAAAAGCTTTCCATAATTTGCAAGTGAAGCCCACAACACATTTTCCCACTTTTTGGCTTGACGTAATCCCGTTTCTACAGTCAATAACGCGATCAAAGCTTTTTTATACATCATTAACTTGCAAGTGCTTCTACAACTGCGCCACTTAATAAGCCTTTAAAACACCAATCTGCTCACGCGCTTTTCCGTGTACAACAACCCGGTTTAGTAGCGCTTTGGGACTTTAATCTTCCGCTGTAGTTTTCAGCCCCATCCTTTCGAATGGAGTTCAGTTAATATGTATTCCTTTATTGTTAGTAATATACTTGCAAATTTTTTTGTCACGTATTTGCCTGCAAAACAATTCTATACATATATTTTACCTTGACAGGCTAATAATAGCATGCTGAATTATTGTTTTGATTTTTTAGAAGGGTTCTTTTGTCCTTAAGCTAATTTTTAATTTTTCAGTATGCAGGGCTATAATAGCTAACAGACATTCACTATATTGCCAAAAGTATTGGGACACCTGCCATTACACACACACATGAACTTTAATGACATCCCATTCTTAATACATAGGCTTTAATATGGAGTTGGCCCACCCTTTGCAGCTATAACAGGTTCAACTCTTCTGGGAAGGTTGTCCACAAGGTTTAGGAGGGTGTTTATGGGAATGTTTGACCATTCCTCCAGGAGAGCATTTGTCAGGTCAGGCACTGATGTTGCATGAGAAGGCCTGGCTCGCAGTCTCCGCTCTAATTCATCCCAAAGGTGTCAGTGCTCTGTGCAGACTCGCTCATCCATGACCTTATGGACTGATGTGCAGTCATGTTGGAACAGGAAGGGGCCATCCCTAAACTGTTCCCACAAAGTTGGGAGCATGAAATTGTCCAAAATGGCTTCAAATTATGCAGCATTAAGAGTTCCTTTCACTGAAACTAAGGAGCCAAGCCCAACCCCTGAAAAACAGCCCCACACCATAATCCCCCCTCCACCAAACTTTATACTTCGCAGAATGCAGTCAGGCTAGTACCATTGTCCTGGGAACTGCCAAATTCAGACTCTTCCATCGGATTGCCAGACAGAGAAGCGTGATTCGTCACTCCAGAGAACACATCTCCACTGCTCTAGAGTCCAGTGGCGGCGTGCTTTACACCACTGCATCCGACACTTTGCATTGCACTTGATGATGTAAGGTTTGGATGCAGCTGGTCGGCCATGGAAACCCATTCCATGAAGGTCTCTACACATTGTTCTTGAGGTAATCTGAAGGCCACATGAAGTTTGTAGCTATTGACTCTGCAGATAGTTGATGACTTCTGCACACTGTGCACCTCAGCATGCGTTGTCCCCGCTCTGTGATTTTACGTGACCTACCACTTCGTGGCTGAGTTGCTGTTGTTTCAAATTGCTTCCACTTCGTTATAATACCGCTAACAGTTGACCATGGAATATTTAGTAGTGAGGAAATTTCACAAATGGACTTATTGCACAGGTGGCATCCTATCACAGTTCTATACCACGCTAGAATTCACTGAGCTCCTGAGAGCGACCCATTCTAGGTGTAGAAGCAGTCTGCATGTCTCAGTGCTTGATTTTATACACCTGTGGCTATGGAAGTGATTAGAACACTTGAATTCAGTGACTTGGTGGGGTGTCACAATACTTTTGGCAATATAGTGTATGTTCTAATGGCCAGCACACATGCAGTTAAGTGCATGCAGGTCATCACTGGTGAAATATGACCCTTAGATAAATCAGATAATCACTAAAAGCTATGTGGAAAGGACTCAGAAGTCTTTCTGTTGGAGACTGAAGTATTTTAACAACTTGCTACAAAAGACAGATGTTGTTGTGATGGGCGGTCAGTAGATTTCGCTCAGTAAAGTTAGAGTTGTGTTATGATCGTAGTTCAACAGGAAACCAAGCTTACAGCGAACTTCAAATCTGGACGGTAAAAAGGTGGGACGAGAAACCCATTGAAAGGTCAGAACTCTCCTCCTTGGCAAGTGAGGGTGAATTTTATAGTCTGCAGATCTTTTTCCCTCTTTTCGACAGTTGTGTGCTTGGCGTGTCTGCTGGTCTTGGGACAGATGTACAGAATGGTGATACTTCATTAATCCCCATGGGGAAATTCTCTTCTCGTCTCCTCCGACTTGATCTCCATGACACGCACAGATACATAAGCATGTGAGAGCAGCTTAAGAGGTCGCAGTGCAGTTTAGCTAGTAGGCATAACTCCTGGAGATGGGGGTTCCGGGCCTTGCTCAATGGTCCATGAACATGCCGCTAATCTGCCGAGGACTGGGCTCAAACGGGCGACCTTCTGATCACAGGAGCAAAGGTTTAGCCCACTGAGCCGCATGCTGGCCTCCATGTGGATACCTGCCTGTACCTGCACCAGCAAAGATTGTCAGCAGAGTCTGTCCAGAAGTATTTACACAACTTACCAATATGTAATTCTGCACTTTGACAATTTACAAGCCTGAATATTTAATACTAAAGCTAATTAGGCAAAATACCTTCACAAAGGTAGATCAGATCCCCAAATAGTAGTTGAACCTCCGACACTGTGGTCCAATTCTTTACACGCTGCTGCCTGGAAAATTACTGAAGGGATTTTAATGGGAAAATTTAAGGGGAAAATCATCTTGTTCAGGTTAACATTGTATTCATTTACTTGTAATGATCTCCCAGCATTTGGTAGCGTGGGTTGATTTTGCTGTTCTCGCTCAGGAAGGATCTCGCATCAGTCCCCCTGCAGAAGGGATTAAATAAATGGCAATCGCACACGTTTATGGTGGCCATCAAAGTGTACTTCAAAGCATGAGCTCAAGTCAAAACAAAGAAGCCATTTACAGGATGCAGTGTAAAGCATTCAAAGATTGGCAGAGGCCTTTGAAATTTTAAAGAGGGGCCTGTCATTTGTAGGCCATTTCAGTGGCATCTGGCCTTTCAGAGGGAACACTTTAAATCTCCGGGGAGGTGTTTGTGGAGAGACTTTGGAAGAGCTCTGTGCTTCCACGAAAATAACCAATATTATGATCCTGATTGGGTTTAAATCACACACTGCAAGCAGGGATCATAGCAAGTGTTTCACACATATATTACAGCTCTGCATTATTAAATTACATTATTAAAATTTCAGTCATATATATGACTGAAAGGGGGCGGCATGGTGGTGCAGTACTCCGGTTTCCCCCCACAGTCCAAAGACATGCTGAGGCTAATTGGAGTTACTAAATTGCCTGTAGGTGTGCATGTGTGAGTGACTGGTGTGTGAGTGTGCCCTGCGATGGGCTGGCCCCCCATCCTGGGTTGTTCCCTGCCGCGTGCCCATTGCTTCCAGGATAGGCTCCGGACCCCCCGTAACCCAGTAGGAAAATCGGGTTGGACAACGGATGTATGGATGGTTATGATTGAAAATTTCAGTCATATATATGACATTGGTAGGATTGTAAGGAGTGTCGTATGAAGTATATGATATGTGTTTATATGACAAGAATATTGTCTGTATGATTTCATTAGAGGGGAAGGAAATATCGAGCCCAGTAGGACAAGTGCGTGGCTTTTTGTTGAGGTCATTCTGCGGACTCTGGGTGACTCCATTAAAGATCCCCATGGATAACTTCAAAGTGGAACCCCTCCTGACACACGTGACAGGTGACATGTATCAGCAGCAGGCCTCTTTGATTTTCAGACGGCGCAGAAAGAAAATCATAATTCTTCCCAGTTCCTGCCAATCAGGGTGAGGAAATGCTGCTCACCTGTGAGCAATTCCTTAGAGAAGAGAGGGACCCCGAATCCCCTTATGCTGACCGAAATGTAAAACAGGTGCAAATCGTCATTCACCTTAGAAATTAATACAGTTTTTTTTCGGCCTCCTGCTGACTGCAGCACATTGCCCTTAGTGTGAGCGACAGTGTAAGCAGATGTGCAGCAGTAAAGATGTCAGTGTGGCTGCCTGCTGTTTCTCACTTTTGGATTTAGGACTTTGAGGAATGCTAATTTCTTGAAAGTTGCATTCAGCACCTCTCGCCTCAGGTTTGCCTCGGCTTCACTGACAACTGAACGTCTTTTCCGTCGACGTTTATCATGTTATTGCATCAATAAATGACTTATGAGTGAAATGTCTGAGTCAGCTGTGAAGCCAGCTCTTCCTGTGGAGCTGGTCGGATGCAAGGGAATTTCGCAGCGTGTTAGTGTTTAATGCTGTGACAGCGATGACGTCCCTGTAGCAAATGTTATTAATTCCTGAACGGTAGACATATGGGTGTTACTTTCAATGAAATTCTTGGTATTAGAAGTTCATTCTGGGATGCAACATGTGGCGAGATGTGGCGGGAATATGGCGAGGTCGTCCATCACGGCAGCAGACGTGTCAGGCGGGTGAGGTTCATCTTGTGGGCTTCCGCCTTTGTCACCATCATTAGGCTAAACAAATGCGTTCCTGTGGTCTGAATCAGAGGAAGAGCTCCATCCAAGATCTCTGTATGTCCTTTGACTTATTATGTTCCTCGGCCCTCATGCGTCATGGAGGGAATGTCAGTGAGTCATTATTGATTACCAGTTTCAACATTAACAGCGTATTCTACTGAATGAAACAGCGGAACGCAGCAGATGCAGCCTTGGCTCTCTGCTCCCTAATGCTCTCATTGGCTCTGGGATTTGGAGCAGAGGTGACTGATAGGAAGTGCCACCTAGCTGCACTGTGTTTGTTGACCATGGGCACAGACTGGAAAGTAATGTAAACCACTGGCACCTTAGGAACGTAGTGCAACCAATCACATGCTGATGGAAGCAGAAGTGAGAGTCAGGGAAACTGTATGTAAACGTTTCTTTGTGAAAGTAAGAGCTGCATGACTAGCAGTGTTAGTTTCAAGTCTTCAGAAAACAAATAGCAGAATCCAAGTTGTATAACTTTGTGGCTGATAATCCTTCCATTATAGACTACCGACTTGTCTGGGGTGGCTTTCTTGAAAGCGATCGATCTTAGTGGATAAGAAACAAGATTAGGAACGACGTATGTAAAGAACGAGTGAGGTCTACGTGTGTTATCCCAAAACACTTTGTTATTTCAAAATTACATTGTTGGCTCCTCCCCAGCCTCTGTCGATAATAGGAACGTCGATTCCAAGTATTTTGGTGGTGAAATACGTTATACGATTGTCACACCAGACACATGCAAATGTAAAAAAACCATTAACTATTTGAAAATCAATGAAAACACACTAACACAACCATAATTAAGACTACAATAAATCAACCTATTTGTTGAAAATATAAAAATAGCTTAAAATGTTGCTTCCTTGTAAACAAAATGCAATTGTGAGCAGCAATAAGAAAAGTAATTAATACTTCTCAAAAGAAGCCTTAAAACAACTTATTGCGAAGGTGGTTAAAATATATATGTGAACAGAAGAATTGCTGCCACGTTGTGCAGCATAGACACATAACAAGAACAGCATAGCAACATTCAGGGGGAAATCTTAGAGCTCCCAAGGACTTGTGAAGGCACCAGAATCACATCTTTCACGTGCCCAAAGCCCCATCCACAGCAGTGTGTCTTTGGTGTATGGTGTTATACCTCTCCTCAGCCACAGTTTGGGAATTCAAGACTATTCAACACATTTGCTAAGATAATACCTGCTGTCTTCCAATAACCAGCCACCAGCAAACACACCATCCATTGCCATCTGACACTCCATAGATGGATCAGATATAAGCATCATGTGTGCTCCCAGGCCACTTGGCGAGAATGTCTGTAAAATGTCCTTAGATGCATATTACTTAGACAATTTGTCCTTGTGCCAAGAACCCTTTTTGACAGGAGCAAGTGGGATTCAAGCGGCTGCATGTATGAATAGGGCTGAGGGTTCTATCCACTGCAGCTGCAATGCCAGGTGTGCCTGCAATGGCATGGAAACCACTTTTAGTGTCATGCAAGGCATCCCCTCCTGCTGGAGATTGTATGCAGTTGTGCGCATGGTGCAACAGAAATGTGATCAATGCATGCACAGTTGCAGGACACAGCAGCCTTGCAGAGGTCATGTGCATCTATAGCTCTGCTGGAATCCACCGGTGGCAGAAGCTGCACGGTGCACTGAGGACAAAATTCCAGTGTGAATTCTCAAACACTGTCTTCTGTTGACTTGCACAGTTTGCTGCCATTGTGGGTCTTGAGGGTTGATTCACCTTCCAAATTCAAAAGATGTGACTGAACACACAGCAAGTTTGATTGGTTAGCTCATTATGTAGCCTATCAGGGTCTTCAGAATTTTTGAACTGGATTTTGAATTGCCTTGACCACACCCTGGTCAAGTCAATCATACAACACACGAATGTCATTTAATATAGCAAAGCATGAATAATTACATTTCCTTCCAACATGGTAGACAAATATATTGATCTTATATATGTACTAGTGAGTGAACTTTATATTTTTATGATCGTAAGATAATACAGTAAAATCCAGTTATAACGGACTTCAAGGGACCTGGCAAAACAGTCCGTCATATCCAAAGTCCATTATATCCAGAGTTGCTTTATGCACAGAACACAACTACAGGACACCATTTACTCATGCCACACCCCAGCAGACACACTTCTGGTACAGATTATTATATTGTACATGTAGTAATCCAACTTTACCTGACCAGATGCGTGACTATTAATAATTCCGACTAGGTATCTGCACTGGAAATCACCACTCACGCCACGCGCCTTGTAGGCGGAGCCTGCATGTCCGTTATAGCGACCTCGTCTGTTATAGACAATATTCCGTTCTCAGTGAGTCCACTATAATGGGATTTTACTGTAATTGTCTAATTGTTTTGGCCTGTTCTAACAATATGCATTTGGTTTACGTCAGCCCTCTAAGTCCTTTTCCATGTGCATATATATATTGCTCTTGCATATTTAACTGTTTATGTGTGATGCCATTTGTGAGGAGTCTGCATGCAGTAGCTTTTCCTGTGCGTGTCTGTGGGCTGTCAGATGGACAGGGTTGTGTTACTCGTGTGACTGCATAAAGGGCTCTTTCACCACGGTACACAAAATCACAGTTAAATTATTTATTCTATAGGTGAAATTTAAAATATGGCATGCACCGACTTCTCAGGCAGGTGCTTGAATAGGGGAGGGCTGACCCATACTTTGTGCTGATGTAAATATCTTTTTGTCATCTATTTTGGCTGATCTCTGTGTCTCTGTGACAGGATAGCAAGCAAAAGTGCAAATAAAGAACGAGGTAGAAATTGACAAGTAGGTCAGAGCACTCGTAAGTCTACGCACGAGATAGCTACTTTAGTTAGGAAGGTTTCTGGAAACGCGTGCTACTGTAATTAACGATCAATCTTAAGTGTGAGATAATGAACTACTTTCTAGAAAGCCACCCCTGATTGGCACTGACCACTACTTCTCCAGCTCATATACCATGCAGGCCACCATTTAGTATCGACTGCTTATACCTTGATACTTTATGCTGACTGTTGTTTCAAAATGATCGTGGTTCACATTGATCACTGCTCCACACTGCTTCCCTGGCCACTGCTGTCCCAGCTGGTGTTTCATACCGTTGCCTATCTGACTCTGTACTACGTTCACGATAAACAGCCTCTCCCCTCTCACCCTCAGTTCCACGGTGAGGTCAGACAGTTCGGTGCAGATAAGACCAGGTCATCGCAGTTCAGCATATCCATGTTTAGCCTTGACGGCATGGGAGGAGAGTTTGACTGGTACCACGTTGTCGGCCTGGAGTTATTCCTCCTTGTGTTTCACCCTGCTTCTTATCAAATCTGAACGTTTCATCAGAGAGTGGGAGCCGTATGAGTTTCACAATGTTCATGAAATTCTTCTCTTCAGATCTCATCCATGCTTTTGTTTGATTTAGGGTCTTGCAGTATATGTTTCTACAGTCCCCACTACACTCCTCAAAAAATAAAATAAAATAAGAAATAGTGTACGGGTGTACGGGTGTAGCTGTACAGCTTTATCACATTATATGTGTGTGATTTTTAGAGTGGGCATCACAAGGCAGATTGCCGTAGAAATAAACTAAAAATCAGAAACATCTTTCATGCATCCAAAACAGTTCATGCTTTCTACATTACAGTGACAGCTGCTGACACTGACTTCTGATTATTACAGTACATTACACTCTTTAATGCCCCTGTAGACTTTGCTGGTACTCCAAACCATAATTTTTCATTTAAGATATTACTAGGTCAACGATGATGACATAGGCGTGTTCGTTATTAGTGTTATGGCTGGAAGGCGTGTGGTAAAGCAGGTGAAAGTTCTGAGCTCATTGTAATTTTGAGATGTCTCACTTCTAAAGGTCGGCATTCAGCACCTGCCTAGTTCACTCAGATCTAGGATGAGGTATAAATTGTATAGTTCTGAAATAAAAAAACAAGGCTTCTGACAGGCTTTCAGATTGGTCTAGGATATCTGGAGAGAGTAACGGAGGTTCCGAGCAATATCTCCATTTCTCGGAACATTAATTATCAATATATAAGGCTTTCCTGAACCACAAGGGTCTTTGCAAAGCAATGAAAAAGTATAGAGCTGTAGATCCAGCTGTGTGAAATGGACAGTCCATGGGTCAGGGCATCCCTTCTAAGGCCATGTTCCTACAGACAGAGTAGACTTGTCAGGGTAATTGTTAAAGGCCAAACTTGAAACACTTGGAGTGGGGTTTGGAACACATGGCACCCCCTCTGCTCCCCATGTGTGGGGAGGCTATCTCAGCCCCTGCAGAGAGAGAGGGAGGAGAACCAGGAGTCAGACAGCAAAACACAGCTGCACAATTGCACCGAGCTAGAGAACTCCTACAGTAGAGGGCCGAAGGTCAAGAGCTGTGTAATCATTCTAAATGACCTACACAAACAGGCAAATAAAACAGATTTACTTGTCCCTCCGTGGCTCTGTATATTGAATAAACCTATCTGAGGCTTATTTAGCTTCCAGGTAGGAAAAAAAAATCATGCATTGGCTCAACAGAATCACAAACTGGTTTTTAAGATAAGGTGGGAAATTTCAGTGATAGAAACCGTCAGACATTTTTATAGCTTGCCGTCTTTTAGACACCCGCCTGCACCGAATGCCTGTAGTTATGCATCATAAGCAAACTTTGCACCCATAAGCAAGAGGGAGAGACAGGCATGTGTAGAGGGAGAATGCGGCATGTGCACAGTGTATGTGTTTGTTTGAGGAAGTGATTCAGTGTGCTGGTATGTGCGTGTGTCTATTTGAAAGGGAAAGTGTGTGATTAGCTGGTCAGCTGTGCCAATGCACATAGAGCTTGTGAAAGAGAGGATCCCCTGCGGAGCGTATGGGAGGCGCCTCTTACTTAATCACGTCGGCCTTGCGATAACAAAGAGGCAGCTCAGCACCCTCCAGTCAACAACTCCTGTCTGACTCCAATTAACTGCAGGGCAGGGGGCCGGGCTGGGGGGGGGGGGGAGTGCTCTGGGGTGAGGGTAGGGGATGCTGAGCAGGCGTACAGGCCGTTTTGGGCCGTTTTCACTCTCTGTCTTGTACGTGAGCCCCAGGCTTCGTTAAAAGTAGACTCTTCTGCTCGTATCTTCCTGTGCTAGCTTGCTTGCCCAGACCGACTGCTGTAAATATCCTGACTGGCAGTGAGATCACCTGCCGTGCTTACGCTTGGTCATGAGAGGAGCACAGCGACCTCATTTTAGGCTTTACAAAAACAATGGCTCTACTCACTGTCTACCTCCTACCTGGGATCACTGGTCTCCGGTCCCCTCTTGACTCTCTGGTCAAAGAGCAGGATTTAAATGGACAGAAGAAAAATTCTGGAAATTCTTCAATCAGATATATATATATACCTTATATAAAGTAGCATATCTACAATGCAAGTCCAAGCCTGACTATGTTTTCACTGTTCTTGGGAGCTACACCTGTTTGCCTGGCTTTTCTCATAATGGCATGTGTACCTGCTAATAGGGTGATTGGGACATTCATGTAGATCACCTCTGTGGAGTTAAAGTGGAGCTGTGTGTTGCCTCTTCATTAGGCTCCAATGAGTGGCCAACATCTAAATCCACAATTGTGTCTCCATCTGAAGAAGAAAGATGCCTAATTGAGGACAGCTGTCAGCTGCAAGTGACCTGGCAGCTTCATTACAGGCCTGCTTGTTAATGGTTTTGGCTATGAAAGCCACTTCCTGTACATTCTTTGAAGTTCACACAGTCAACCAGAACAGCTAGAACTACTGGGTCACATGACAGAGGTCACATCTACCACCCAGATGATGGTCCTCAACACCTCGCTTCATATCTTCTCTGATGACATGCTGAACTGTCGAACCATAGGGTAGCTGTTTCTCCAGTACTATCCAAACACAGTGTCACCTTGACCCATAACCTCTGATCTCTGAGTAAAACAAGGTCTGCTCAGCAAGGTCTGCAATCTATTATGTGCGTTAACTAATAATTTACAAATCGGCAAAAACACCAGTTCAAGAAAGTTGAAGGTGATAATGACAAATGTGAAAAATCTAATTATCTGTCCGTCTTCTGTTCAGATTTTTTTTTACTTAGGTACCAATTCACAGTAAAAAAAAATAATCAATAACTATAGTATTTCATCACAATACATAGTTTAAGTTCCTAGTTCAGTTTTCCAGTCATTGAATGATATCTTCTAATCGCAAGTAATTACAATAACAGAATGGTCTACATCTGTTAGGGTCACGACGGGGATATTTGAGACATGCAACATTGACCCCAATTCTGCCCCTTTGTCCCACCCCCCGTGTGAAAGAGCTGAAAAGTCTGGCTTAGTGTCTTGAGGATTAGGATCAGGTGTGTTTTTGGGGACAAGCCTCTGTCCTTTCAGGAGCTGAACTAGAGGATTAGGCTGCATGACAAAGAGCTCGGTGCAGCAGGCCTGCCGTGCAGAGACCGGAGGGAGGAGCTGGTGGAGAGAGAGCGCCCGCTCCCCAATTGCACAGCGCTGTCAGGCCGCTGGCGAGGAAAGAGGGGCAGAAAGGGTCACTGTGTCAGTGAAGAGGTCAGCGGGGGGCCACAAGGCAATGAGACACGGGAGCAGAAAGCTGGGCAGGGCACACCTGGCTGGAGAGGGGGCAACAAGCTGTATAAGGAAAGGCAGGGCAGTTGGCCTGAAAACCCATCATTCAGGGCTTTTCTATTTTCATATACTTCTGATATATAGGTGCACACATAAACATTTGTAAATGATATTTTATGAAATGAAAACATAATCATTATGCATATATGAAGGCACATTTTGCAAACGTCAGTATATACACATGTATGTATGCATGTATAGGACACAGGTATGTACACATGTACATAGAGACCACAGTAAAATTTCTGCCCTTTACCTGGCTGGTTTCTGCTCGTTCCCAGTGTCTGGAAGCAACCTGCTGCTCAGCATAGCCTTCTGTCAGCAGAGCCACGATCAAACCAGGATTTAAAAATGCAGATATATACAGTACATATATTTTGAATATATAGTGGTCTCTTGTTTTTTTCCCAGAGCTGTATGCATGTATTGTTATGTATTTGTATACATTTTTACTTTATTAAAGTCTATTTTTGTAAAATAATTTTTATTTTTCCGTCTTTTTATTAATGTTATTTTTTCCCCAAAATTTTAAAAATATAATTTTGCTGCCAAAGCTGAAGCATTGTACATTTTTCAATCATGCCTTCGAAAAATTTTATAGTCACTGAAAACTGACAGTTATTGAAGGATTTTCTTTCACAAAATGCAGCGTTCTCAGTGCAATGATTTCAGGAAAAATGTTTAAGGGCTTTGTGACAGTAACCGTAGCCCATTTCTCCATTAGCCAAGCCAACTTCAAAGTCTACATAAAGCATTACTCCAGGGCTTCCCTTTTTAATAACTCCATTTTTAAACTAAAAGTTGTAAAACCTGAACAGGGACTAGAAATTTATTATCTGACAATTGCTTCGACATGCGTAGTAACAGTAGAAAGCAGTTGCAGGACAACTTATAAACCTCCTGAGCAGACAGGCTAATCGATCAGTAGGTGACCTTGCCAGCGAATCGGGCCGCAGACTGAGGTACCTGTCACAGGTGCAAGCCCTATTCTGTTTCAGGACTGCCATGCTGACAGTGTAGCGGGTGGGCGCTCTCTCAGCACCTCTCAGCATCCACAATGGCTTGCCTCTGCTTGTCCTGAATAGGGGTTATGTGCCTGTTAGGAAATGTGGGGGGGGTCATCTCTTTCCCTCCCATGCTGACCTTGTCTTGACCTCCTCAAGTATCCTCATCGCTCGTCCACAACTGGGTGAGTGTGTGTGGGAGGGGCCCTCGTGGAGGTGCTGGGGGGGGGGGGGGGGGGGGGGTGATAGGGCAATGCGCCTGTTCATTCTTCACATAATACTGTATTTTTGACAAGACTTGCAACTGTACCACTTGTCCACAGATTGGGTGTCTAGGGCTCTGAGAGGGTTTTTATATTAATCCAGCCTGACCTCTGAATGCCATTTCACTCATATTCGACTGATGGCTGGTGCTGTATGGTTTTGGTGTGTGTGTGTGTGTGGGGGGGTCCTACACAAGCTGCTCTGTATATTAGTTTATTATTTATCATATGTATGATTAAAAAAGTTATTTTTATTTGATTATTGTACATAGCATGTGGATAAATAGCACATCATTTTCTTAAAACATAACACATAAATGAAACTTTTAAATGCTTTAAAGTTGCTTATCACTACAAGTAATATTCTCGCTTATTCATTCACAATGTCCCCATAAAAATGCATTAAAACATCAAGATATTCATAGATTCCTTCAAACCTGTCCTACTTCTAGCAGAATTTAGCTAGTAAGTGGAGATTTGGTAGTATTGAGGTAAACGAGTGTGTGAGTGTGAGAGTGTGTGAGTGTGTGAGTGTGAGAGTGTGTGAGTGAGAGTGTGAGAGTGTGTGAGTGTGAGAGTGTGTGAGAGTGAGAGGGTGTGAGTGTGTGAGTGTGAGAGTGTGTGAGAGTGTGTGAGTGTGAGAGTGTGAGAGTGTGTGAGTGTGACAGTGTGTGAGTGTGACAGTGTGCCCTGCGGTGGGCTGCTGCCTCACCCTGGGTCATTCCCTGCATTGTACCATAGCTTTTCCTGATATGCTCCAGATCCATGACCCTAAGTAGGACAGGCAGTGACAGAGACGGATACTGTAGATGGGCAGATAAATATGACGGCACATTGACATTGACCTTTCATACTCTTTTATCCAAAGCAGGATCAGCTAGTCCAATGGAGTTATGGGCTGTGCTCAAGGTCCCCAGATAACTGTACCAGCTATACGATTTCAGCTGACATCCATTCCAATCATGGAGTCCTAACCAACGGAGCCACGCACCACAGAGAGTTTACCGGTAGAACCTCGGATGCTTTCATCACACTCACATAATCTTATCTGTTAATCGCCAAGGCTTGGTGTATCAATAAATGGGTCCAAAAATATATCATTCTGATGTAACTGATAATGATAGCATGAAGCAGCACTGATTTATATCATCCCTCTGGGTATTTATAGGCCAAATAATCACGAGTCTTTGGAAAAGCTCCAAACCTGATGGTGATATAAGACAAATTTGCCCAAATAATAAAACAGTATCGTTGTGCTGTTAGCAGGACTGTGAGACGGAGAGATAAAACGCAGGCTTCGCTTGTGTAGAACATCACATGCAATTCATCAACCCAGATTCACATTCCCATGAATCAAAAGGGACATTTATAGGTGCAGTACATCACCTTCCCTTTGAACACAAAGTGCTATTTAGAGATTTAGAGATGGAACATAGACTGCCTTAAACAGGCTTGACTGTTCATTTCCCATAAGGTTCCTCTTTCTGTCTCTCTGCCCGACCCTGAATAGGACAACCATTATTTTATATATATATATGTGTGTGTGTGTGTGTGTGTGTGCGTGTGTGTGTGTGTTTGTGTGTGTATGTATATAGTCCACAGTTTAAATCAGTCTCAGAGAAAAATATGCATTTTTAAATGTTTATTATTATTATTTTATGAATTTCATTTCTCAACCTAAAATAAAATTTGAAGAATCTGTTAACCTGTTAATACATCCTTTTTCATTTGGAAAACTCCCTAAGCAGGTGATCCTTTACGATAAATGTTTTTACATGTTGATGAAACTTGTTAGTTTTTTTGCAAGGCTTTCAATACTGATGTTTGTCTTGGTGAATCTGGTGAGTGCAAATATAAGTCTTACTCTTCCCCAGGGGCCAGCATGTCTGCTCAGAGGGGGTTAGCCCCTGCTGGGCTCCGATTCACAGCTTTCACAGCTAGCATCCAGTTAAAGTAACACAGAATAGCATCAGGGCCAGGCCTGAGATGCTTAATGTTTATCGGCCCAAATTTAAAACCAAGTAAATGAGATGTTTAAGACTGAAAAAATAAACCAAGAATCTATGTATGAGGGTCTTTGAGTGCTCTACCAGCTCCAGCTGCTTTCAGAGGTGTGGTTGGTCCGTGCCCTTTGCTCATTGTTCCAGTGTAATGCTGCCCCCAGCAGCACACAAGGCAGGCCTTCAGTTCTTCCCGAAAGCCAGTTGGGGTGAATCTTCTGACCCTGGTTTGGCCTCCTTTGTCATTTAAAATGCAGCATGGCATTTCCAAGAACAATAAATTATGTTGGCCTATTTTGTGGCTAAAAGGCCTGACTAAAGCCAGGAGCCTGAAGTCAGCCTGAAACCTAAGGAATGCAGAAATATATCACATTGTTCTCCCACATGCCAATGGGAAGGAGTCAGGACCACAAGCAGTGGGAGCAGCGACAGGATTCGTGATCAGTGACATGGGGAGAATGCTCACTGGAAGTCACTGGTTCGAGCCGGTAATATAATATCAAGGGTCATTGCAGTGCTGACAATGGCAGTGTGGAGCACTGGTTAGAACACGATCATGGCCATATAAAGCACTGGCACTATTATGATATTGTTTAATATCAAAATAATTGCACAAACTGCAGCCTGGCTCTTCCCTGCTAACAGAGCACTCTGACCTGACCTTGAAAGCCTCAATATGAAGGACCGCTTGAACTTACTTAACCACCCCTCCTTAGGAGGGAAGGAGGTGACAGGCAAAGACCTGCCACGCCCACCTGACCTCAGGTGACCACTGCATTGAACCGAAACCCCACTGCCAGGTAACAACAAACAGGTGCTCGTCTGGGGCAAAGAATCTGTTACTGAAATGAGGATTTATAGGCCCTGCCAGGGGTCCTTAATCTCAGGGAAACGCTGCAGCGAGAAACACGGGATGCCTGTCACAGGAAGGGGAAATGGTGTATCTGCTTTAAACGTCACAATCTATCATACTTCTATACAGTCTGTTCATTTCAGCTCCATAAAGTCAGAGTGCCTCTAGACTTCCGCTTTAATTGATTCCATATAAGAGAAGCGCTTGTCCGTCTCTTGTGGCAGCCTTGCACTCAATGAAACAAGACACACTTCTCCGGACAGTTAGGCCTGTCTGAAGTTTCTAACCTGCTTTGGTTTTGCTTGTTGCGTTCGAAATAATCAATATTGAACTTTAATTCTTTTATAATGATATACATGTCAGGGCCTGTACCATCCGACGCCACCCTCTGTGATCCTTCCCCATTTGGCCAGCAGGCATTGCAGGCCATTCTGCCCCCCCCTTAGTTCCTAGTCTTCCCTATGTGTTTCTCTCCCTAGGCTGCTGCGTGGTGTACTGTACTGATCATGTAGCTCGGTTTATAAACCTGAGGGTCATGGGTTTGAGGCTGCCTTCTGGATGGCCTCATCTGTTTATTAGTATTTATTTGGGTTTCTGTTTCCCGATGACTGTTCTGTTTTGGTTTCCTTGGTTTTAGGTTTTCCTTGTGTGTATTTTTGTTCCAAGCTGTTTCCTAGTGCAGTAATTCCTAGTGTATGACTAGCGTTCCTCGGTTCAGTGTTTTCTTTGTCTCTTTGCGTGTTTATTTAGTGTTACTGATTGCAGCTGTTTCTTGTTGTTCTTCTGCCTCAGTTGATTGGTTAATTGATTGTCTTACACCTGTTCCTTGTTTGCTCACGTTCTCTAGGTGTATTTAAGTTCTTGCATTAGCTTATTACCCTAGTTGGTCATTGTGTTAGGTTTGTGCTAATGTTGCTGTGTGCTATGCTGTTTGTTAGCTTATTGCTTTTCTTTAATTTTTTTTCTTCTCAAGTTTAGTTATGGCCCCTTGTGATCACTTCTTTTTGTATTATTGTTTCATTAAATAAATCCTATGTTTCTTGGAGTCATACGTGGATCGTCTCCTTCTTATCCTACCAGCACCATGCCCTGTCGCCATGACAATCACTGGATCCTGTGTATCTATATTGCACCTGCATTGAATTGCATTCAAACTGGACAAGAAACACTATAACATGAACGTGAACACACACACACAAACATGCAATGTTGCAAATAGTGAAATTTACATGCAGTGAAAGCAATTTTTGCTGCCATGGTACATAGTTCACCTCAGAGGATAGTGATAGCTCTGTGCCTGTGCGCTGCGTCTACAGAAAATTATTCTGAATACGTAACATGGATCCACTTATTCTGTTACTCCGCATGCTTGAACAGAATGGTAATTATTAGCAACGAATGATTTTTGGAAACACCTGCCGCTGTTAAATGCATCTCTTCATAATGTAATCCTAGCATACATACTAAACTACAGTATGGATTGGCCAAGAAATGCTGCGTCAGTGACCGCTTCGCTTCTGAAAGGTCACATCATGAATGCATCCTGTATACTTGGTATATGATTCATGTGACCTCACTGCGAACCTGCATACAGCTGTGATTTTGTGCGTGTCCATTATTCCGTGCGCTAACACGCTCCTGCAGAAGCACGGGCCTCACAGCACACCGCGGAACTGGCTACAGCTGCGATTTTTACGCCACATCTGGCCCCTGACACATCTGGCAAATGATGAAGTGCTAAACGGCTCATAAAGGCTGATCAGCACCCACTAAATCAGGTGAGAGCCGTTTCAAAAGTTACCATAATGGCACTGAAATGAGAATGGAGCAAATTAACTTCCATTGCAGTGAGGCTAATCGAACACATTAAAACAACATCTGAGGGGCTCGTTTAAAAGAACCTGACAGCAATACATTACTGATTGTGTATTTATGTCATTTCACAACCCTAGGAAATCACAAGGATTAAACGTGTATTCCGTCATCGGCAAAGACCTTTCTTCTCCTGCAAGTGCCATTTTTTCTTTCGGTGATCTTTCTCAGCCTCTTTTTGCAGATGCGCAACTTTTTCATGTCCTTTTAAATTCTTTTAGCTTTTTATCACATTCGAATTTCGAAATTCGAAACTGCATTTACAACAAGATATTTTATTTGCCATTTGTACAAGTATGAGTAAGTAGGACTCCCAGTTCTCACATAAATAGGTGAATCTTATACAGTCAGTTAACAGCACTTGGAAAATACCTGTCAGAGTAGAAGCTGATAGCTTTGCCTTTTGTACTTGCTGAAGACTTTCCAGACTCTTGACGGAGACCAGGCTCTTGCAGGTAAAAAACGACACATGGATGAAATCCCCTGGTTCATAAAAAGCCAGCACTGCATATGGAACTGCAAACACAAACTCTCTTTATGGGATTCAGCCCGCATGGGTCCTGAGACCGAGTCAAACTCAAAACCTTAGCTTGAAGGCAAAATCCAGAGAACATGAGATTTCCGTTTCACAGATATTTGCATACGAGACAATCGCTCATAAAGAAGCTCATTTACAGAGTCTTATATTTATTAAATGTCTGCTTATTCACTCCTGCTGGCATCACTAGTGAGAGTCAGAGCAACGAGTGACTGGAACTGTAGCATCGCCCTTAGCAAAGCACTGCACTCATGTATTTCATCGTGTTGCACATATTTTTAAATAATTATTGGGTTTATTCTTTTTCTTTATACTGTAGTATATTCTTTTAGAATCCAAATCGCTGACAAAATCATCGCCGTTCCGCAAAATATCATATAGCAAGAGAAAAGCTGGCAGATAGAAAACAATAATCCAATAATGATTCTTGAAATAATGATTTTTGTACTTAGCAGAAACTGGGCACGTTCAATCAAAGAGGAAGTATTTAGTTTGATTTCTTTATCTGTTTATGGTTTTTTATTTTTGTGTCAAGGTTTGATGGGATCCATTGAGTGGATCTGTTCTCCAACCAAACAGTTTTGATCACTACATACAGTCTCGAGTTGGAAGCTTTTGCTTTTGTTTATGATTTTATAGTAAAAGGGGTTGGTTGCCTGGCAACTTTGCTTAATAACAGTAAAATAAAATGAGCGAGAATAAACTGAAGGTCTGGGAGCATTTTTAAGTCGGTTATAAAAAGGAACTTGTTAACCTGCTTATAAGACTAGATTTTAGAAAACCCATTTACAGTTCTTGAATTTGCTTTTTACTTGAGGTTTTGTGGTTTCCATTTTTTTTCATTCTAACAGCCATTGAAAAACCTTCTCCTGTTTGGAGACTATAATTCTGACCACAGAATGCCCTTAGTTCACCCTCTTCCTTGTGGCCCCATCTGAACACATTTGACAGGAAAGTCTCCAGACTAATGATGTACTACACAGATTAGACCAAACTGAATTGAAAAGTCAGACTTTATTAATCCCCGTGACATAATTCTCTTTTTGCCTACCTCATCTTGCTCTCCATGAGATACACAGACAGGTGAAAGCAAGTTTGGGGGGGTCACAACGCGGGGTCAGCCTGGATGCAGTGTCTCCGCAGCTGGGGGTAAAGGGTTCTGCTCAAAGATCTACAGATATGTGACTGTTCTGCTGAGGTCATGGCTCAACCTGGCAACCTTCCGTCACAGGTACAGAGGCGAAGCCCACTGAACCCCACACTGTGCCTGTGCACACGTGCTAAAAATCCTTCATGTGTGTAATCCCAATACATATAGCCATCCTACATTTACAGCAAGTGAGGAAAAACAGACATACATATACAGCATATATACATCCAGGCATCTTCCATGAACATGTCTCCAATATAGTCATAGAGTTTCCCAGAAGCACACAGGTAACCCTGAATGGGGTGCCAATCTGTTTAAATGCATGTATACCAACTACATAAAATACCTATACCATCAAGCCAAGGGACACTATATACATGTGTCCACATAGTTTGCTTGTTAATTTCATTTATAGAGCACATTTAAACAATAGGAGTTGAACCAAATGAATGAATTCATGAATTTTGGTCCACACCCCTTGTTCACTAGTATGATTAAATAGTAGTACGATGTGCTGAAGTGTTGGAGCCTGTAGCCCAGCAGGAAGAGGCAGGGTTGCTCCTCGCTCTGCTGCAGCTGAGACGTCTCGGATGCCGGCCCCCTAGTGTCTGGGCACGCATCTGGCTTTGTTTAGTCCCTCAGCTGCCAGCATTAGACAGGTGCGTCATACCTGGCATAACCGAATCGGATACCTCTGCCTGCGTCGGTAGTCGGCAGCTATGGGGGTGATGGACCTGAAGGACCTCAGGAAGATAAACTATCTTTCATGCTATATGCTCACCTGCTTCCATACCCCCCCCCCCCCCCCCCCGCTTTTGATGATTGTATAAATGCAGCCAGACATTCTCAAAGATCATACCCAGTCCTGCTTCTACCATACCCAATTTTTCTTCTTCCTTATTCACACATCAAGGCCAGCCTGAAACAAAGTGACCCCCACCTCAGTCAGTACCTCAAATTAAGCCTCAGAGTACTTAGTGTAAACATAGCTGCCTGGCGATTAGTGCTACAGCCATGCTCTGCATTGTGCGTCGACGCCAACTGGCCATTGATAATGCTACAGCAAATACTTCAATAACTCACTGCAAGTGATTCTGTTTCTGCAGTCAACACAACTGTAGCCACAAACGAAATGACCCTGGAGCAGAGGTGATGGTCACTACAGTAAAATTAGTGCACGGAACCCAGCAGCCGCTCCTCCAACAACCTGGCAGGCCCAGATACCCACAGCAAACAGAGTCACAGCCCCTGATAACCCATATGAAGTCATCTGCACCTGGAGGAATGTCTCCAATGTTTATTTTTGCACATCACTTTCAAATACCATATATAAACACACACACACACACACACACACATGTGAACATATCAAAATGGGGACCGCCCTTTCATTTCTAAGGGAAAAACCCTAATCCCAATCACGACACCCTTAATCCCTACCCAGCCCTACCTTAACTATGAGAAACCAAACAGAATACAAGACTTTTGAGATTTTTACATTTTTGTACATACGTCAAAAAACAGGTTTTTATTCACTTTGTGGGGGACATTTGGTCCCCACAATGTAATATAAACCTAATACACACACACACACAGACACGCATACATACATACGCTACAGTACTGTAGAAAAGTGTTCTGTTATCACAGAAAATTAAGTTAAAATATTCTTCATGTTGATGTAAAGCTATGATATTATGTCTGTCTACAGTGTCAACTTAGCCATTTCAGAACCTCTGCTGAAATCTCCATGATATTTGCAGCCACTGTCCACTACACCCATGTATTTTTTGACTAGACAACTAGCACACCTTGTTTGGCTAATCAATTCTCCATTGAGTTATTTAACAAATCCAGTTATTTAATGAATAGAGTGTAATAATAGTCTGTGTAAAATCCTGCACTTTTGGAATGTTTTGCATGATTTCATTGCATTCATTTACTTGTATGATTTCTCTTTATGAACTAGAAATGGAGGTTTCCTAATAACCCAAAATTACACAGAAATAACTGATGCGAATTAGCTTTAATCCCACTGATATAACCAAGAATTTAATGTGCCTTTCCACATGTTTAATGCAGCGATAGTATAAGCCAAAACAGATACATTTAATTGTATGAGAAATAAAATATGTTTCATATGGCTCATAGCTGAAAACTTTCTACAGTTCCCACTGAACATTTTTACGGTTTAACCTGGAAAGAATACCAGTCCATCATAGGGTCATATACATGCATACATTTTGTCTTTGGATTGCTGGAGCAAACTTAAATAACATGGGAAGGTGACACACACCTTCTTCCAGGCAGTAACACACAGCGAGGCTGGGATATGAGTTTACAATACTATAGACTTGGTCACCCCCATTAACAGAAGCAAAGGGATTCCTTGCAGAAAATGTTTGCTGAAAAATACTGATGACTGAACATGAATAACACTCTTGAAATGAAACATGACTGAAATGTCTCCTGTTAACAATTGACATTGTTGACAGATAATGTTCAAATCTCAGGTCTCACAGTCAAAATGTCCAGAATGCAAATGTCTTTGTATTTTTAGGATAAATGCTGATGGATTTTATGCAAGGGAATTCCCCTTTTAAGTGGCTATTGCAGAA
Source organism: Brienomyrus brachyistius (assembly GCF_023856365.1). Lineage (NCBI taxonomy): Eukaryota > Metazoa > Chordata > Actinopteri > Osteoglossiformes > Mormyridae > Brienomyrus > Brienomyrus brachyistius. The sequence goes on along the minus strand of NC_064541.1, from coordinate 28,148,931 downwards.
GTCAGTTTACATCTTTTAATCATTCATTGTCCCTAGTTCTAAAAGCTCAGTTTGCCCTTCCTGATTTGTGATAATGTGTTCAGGCTGAATCATTTCCAAACTGTTTTAGTGTTTAATCAGAGGTGAATCCCTCTTACATATTAACATTGTTGCAGAATGTCTTCCCCTGTTTCCCAGTAATTGTGTTTACCTTTATCTGTGTTGTTGTATATTTGATATATGCCCTAGATACGTGTAGTTGTGATCCAGCATAGTGGTTCATCACAGTAACCAATCTAAAAAGAGGTTGTAATAACACCAAGTAAATGTCAGGATTAGGCTGGGTTAATGATACTTAGTGAATGGCACGGTTATGTTGGCTCATTGATACGCAAGGAATGGTATGGTTAGGCTGAGTGAATAAGAGTTAGTGAATGCTATGGTTAGACCAGATTAAAAGCCCAAAGTGAATGATTTGGCTAAAATGCACTGAAGAAGTTAAGATGTACAGCAGCAGTATGTTTCCATACTGCAGATCGGACTTTTTCTTGCAATGGTGGATCTCTGTTGCCTTTGACCCTTCTATTGCAATATATTTGATATTTTCTTTTCATACATTTTCATTCTCTCATTAATCGCGTACATATTCAGTTAGACGCCTTATCCAGCTATACCATCTGGCAAATTCTTTTTTTAATCCAGTGAAGTCAACCAGTGGATAAACAAACTTGTCACCAGACCCACACATTTCTTTTTCTGTACTTGTATGTTCAGTTTTTAGCTAAAGCGTAACTTCGGGAGGCTGTATGTTTTCTCTTCCCTTTTGATATGCTTTTAGGCGTTCCAAGGGCAGTGATGCTGGCCGTGCACCTTCAGAGCATTACAGGCATAAAACAGTGGCCAAACTAATGAAGCCTTTTCTCTTTAGCCACGTGTAAATCTGTTTTTCAAAGTGGCGTAAGGGTCACGGAGGACAGACCGTAGCTGAGCAGAGCCTTTGGACTCCGGGCAGATGAGAGACTTGAGGGACCTAGACAACACCCTCTGCAATGTTTACTTATTTTATTTTCACAAACAAATTCATGTCTTCACACACAGACACAAACAGAAACACACACATTCGAGAACATACACAAACACACCCCAAACATTCAAAGACATATTCCAGTTTATAACACTCAGCACTTTGTGCTCCGTAAAAGGAAAAGGAAATACATATACGATGTAGTCACTGCCATTGCAAATGCCCACTTGGCATCTCAGGGTCATTAAAAGTGGGAGGAGCAGGTCCTGCTGGCTCCTGTTTGCCCAGCTGCACCATACTGCAGTTCACTGAGTGGAGCCAACCTGGGAGGACCTGTATGTCCCTCTCTTGCCCCATGATTTTCCACATTGTGCCAATTCTGACTCTGCTGCTGATGCACTTAGCACTTCCCGAGTTCCTCTTATAAAGCTGGAAAACAGTGGCGACACTTTCACACCATATGGAAATTTGAAATAAAAACATTTGTTCTTTTTTCCTCTTCCCACGCAGCATTAGCTCCACATGTCGTCAACTAGCCCTCCTGCCTAATATACCATGCTTGTATAATACTGGACGTACACTAGGCCTGGTGAAGGAGCCTGGGGGCTGGGGGCGAGGGGGTCAAGGCTGACCGGTCAGTGACCCTCTTCACATTCAGCCACTGTGCATCATCAGCCCCATGTCATATCCAAAGCCCCTCTGGGCTTTCTCATGCTTCACTCGCTGACTGTAAGTCACCCTTGTAGCATCTCAAGACTGTCCTCTAGTGGCCTCTTGTTTGGTGAAGCCTTTTACCATTGTTATAAGAAGGACCCCCACCTGTTTGAACCAGCAGAATGAGGCGTAGGCCTAGACTAGGCTAATAGATATGCCCTGTATGTACAAAGGAACCTGTCTGTAGATTCAAGGTGCCCTTCATCTTCATTCCTGGTTGTACTACAACCCAGATTCATTTTGAATATGGAGACAATGAGTGTTGTGTTTATTTACAGTATCTCTGTTTTGGATAGCTCTGTCAACTAATGTCTCCCTTCAAATGTAATCATGCTGGGGTTTCGTTGTGGTTGCTATTGTTTTTGTTTTGGCATCTGCTTCTATATGTGCTGAAATGTTTCCATCTAAACACCAAACTCAAAATCATTCAACACTAATATAATTACAGCCTCTATCTTCTAATGTTTGGGGTTGGAAAGATAACTACATGAGTCAGGTCATTCCCTTAAAATAGTACTGAAGCATGCATGGGTTTAGTTACTGCAAACTTTAGGACTTGCCTGGCAAGCATGCCGAACATGATCATGTGATAGCGGGGTGGAAGCAAGGCACTCCAGTGAAGACGGACATGTTCTGACATCAGCACTGGGGGAAATGTACAGGAAACCACACGAGCAGTGGGGTCATTGACATGACTGCAGTATGTTTTCAGTGTGAGTGAAATAGCTGGGGGGGAAGAACATAGGTGAGCTGAACGAATGTGCTTACGTGCCCCCCTCCCTCCTCATGCACAATTCTCATCCATAGTGTTAGTTTGGAAAATGCTATGATTAGGTGCACTGCTGGTGTGAAATTTACAAAGTTTGATGTGTGAATTCCTGTTCTACCTTGTGAACCTGGCTTAGCCAGAAAGTGGAGGTGATTCATCAGGCTGGATATTTGAGTCCAAGGGGCAGAAATGCCTGGAAACATGTCATCTTCTCTGTACACACAGGTGTTGCACACCTGCTCCCCAGTACACCTGTGTGAATTTATATTAACACAGGTATACATTTCTGCCTGGAGGGGCACAGTCAATTACATGCAGGTACAAAAACAGCCATTTTTTCCACATTTTTTCTTGGCAGGATGGTCCACTGTTCATGTTACAGGTCCCTTGAATTATTTGCTTAATAGTGATTATAATGGTCAACCTCAGTTTCATACAAAGTCTTGCTGCTCAGATTTTCAGGCAACCACACAATGGATGTTCTACAGGATCTGGTGAGTTATTTGCCCAGTTTATTATTAATATTATTTTAATTTTCCTGTGTTATAAACTCCTGTATTGAATATGCTGTGAGCTTTCATCATTGTCCTGCTGCATAATGTCCTGCCAGGTCTCCACATCCATCTTATTGACTGCCCTGATTACCTTCCAGAAACAGCCATACATTCCCAAGCTATAGACTTCATTCGAACATACTTCCCAGGTGAAGTCTGTGCATTTGTTCATTGGCTGATCCTATTTTCCTCCACATTTTATTGTTCCCATCACTGACACGCAACTATTTTGGTCTCATCCTTCCAGCAGCCCTTTCAGAACTCCTGTGGCTCCACTCAGTATTTCTTTGCGCTTTCCAACCTGGCCCGTCTGTTCTCACTGCTCAAGACTGGCTAACACCTTGCAGAACAGCCTCTATATTTTTCCTTGGAGGAGTTTTCTACAGAATCACTCCCCCAAGACTGCAGAGTTTATTTTTAATTTCCCTAACAGTTTTTTTTTTATCATACCCTGAGAAACGTTTTAGCATCCTCAGCCAGTTCTTGACCCCTGCATTTGTATCCTGTTTCTTAAAGACATTCCAAATTGTTGTTTTGTCAAACCTAAGAGTCTCATACGTTTCTTTGATGGTCGTTTGCTTTCCTCTCATCTTCTTCTTCCCTTGCCTTCATGCTTGTTTTACTTGACTGACTTTAAGTGGAAGACTTCAACAGCTTCACATTCCATCAGTCTAGCCCTTCACAGTTCTTTTGTGTCGCCCCCCCCAATGCAACTGGAATCACCTGAGCCATTATAAACACCTGTGAAGCCGTTTGTCCCAATATGGGGAGGTTGAACAGAAAATGTTATTACTGAGTAATGGCATGACCTGTATTTATAAACTCTTCTGGCCACTTATCCTGGAAAGAGTCACAGGGGGGTCTGGAGCCTATTCCAAGCGGCACAGGGCACTTGAGGGTGCAATGCACCCAAAATACATGCCGGTTCCTCACAAGGCAAAGAAGTGCACACACTAAGCCTGGGAGGTCAAACCTCATTATCTGAATAAAAGCTTTAAAATATTTACATAACTGATGGGCAAAATCCACGTTCGAATCTTTGAGGATTTATGTAGGCTACTAGAAGCCCTCTATCAAGCTTTTTTTGTTTTGCCAAACTGCCTTTGTCACTTAACACAGAATAAGGGACCCGCCACTAGGGCCACGCAGATTTTTTTTCAGCTAGTCAGAGTGGCTGAAACTATCCAGCAAGAAGCTAGTGAAATAACGTGTGAATTACAATAGGAATGTGATGACAGAGTAATTCCAGAAAACCTGAAAAGCACAGTCTGGAGAGTATTTGGATTTCTCAGGGAATTTTTTTCTATTATTGTGGGGGACCATCCCCACCTGCCCCCAACCCCCAGCAATTTTTACATTTAGACATAGCCTGAAGCGGAAGCAGCTTTCAATTGCAAAATGGCATTGAAGCCTTTTATGGTATTTTAAAAACGTTAGCTGTCTAATGTGAAACGTTTGATATTTTAATTTTGTGCCACAATTTTTGAGACAACGTTTCATGTTATTGCTGGTGCTGTTTCCATCCTTTGCTAAATAAAAGTGTGTTATTATATATTGTTGTGATTTTCCTCACTTCAAACAGTTGTAGGCTAATATCACAGGTTTCTCTTTGCATGGACAAACTTGGGCTACTATGCAATGATGGACTGGGCATGCAGTATAACTGTATATTATTATTTGAACTTCTTCTAATGATAAATGTGTTACATTATAAAAATTCAAAAGCTCTACCGCGGCCCCTGCTCTGTGTGTCGCGTTTACGTGTGTTGCCTGGGGTTCCTATGTCCATTTTCTCCTGCATTTCAAAGAAATTCAGTCAGGTGAATTGGAATTGCTAAACTGCCCATAGTGTGTGGGTGTGTGTGCTTGTAGGTGTGTGCATGTGTTTGCTCTGTAATGGACTGGTATCCATCCAGGGTGGCCCCAGCATTGTGCCCTATACTGCCTAAGATAACCCTCCCGTGACCCTGTACTGGATAACTGGTTGGAAGATGGATGAATGTAATGAAACCTCCATACGCAAGACTTTCTCTGCTTCTGTCCACACACTGTGACACAGCTTTGTGAGGCTACCCCAGACAACCTGTCGCAGCTACCTGGATTCCAGCATGAGCAACAAACACCTTAGTTCATGTGCATGCTGAGGCCAGGCTCAAACCAGCAAACTTCCCATCACGGGCACACTTAGCCCACTGAGCCACACGCACACAACTGCTTGTCAGAGTTCGATATGTCCATAATGCAAGTCAAAATCAGGAGCAATTTGTTGGATTTTTTTTATGTTTCAGGGGGCTGAGATATCCAGTCAGTCTTAGATGTTTTAAATGAAAACATGCAGGACTACGATTACAAAGAAAAACTTGTAGCTCAACCTATGATGGGACTGCTGTCATAGCATGTGCCCCCTGAACGTTAAAGCAATAACCTCCAATTTAATGTCTGTGCACTGCTATGCACACAGACTGAACCTGGTGTTGTCTCAGGAGGCAAAATGGTTGTCTGAATCCAGATTTTTTTCCATCTCCCTCTGGGTTTGGCACATTATTTTCTAAATCCACCAAGAGGATGTCTTTTCTCAAGTCTGCAGAAGGATCAAGGTTGCCCAGAAATACTCCTGCTCAGTGAAACTTTACATCACGAGTAATGAGCACTGTGGCAAAAAACCCTGATGGCTCCTGCAGTCTTTTGAAAATATTATCAAGGACGAAACCACAGTAGATGAGGACACACGCGATGCGTTAAGGCTTCTTAAGGGCACTGGAGGATTGTGCGTTTGTTGTCATGTTGACCACATATGAAGAAATTTTCTCAGAAACTGATGCGGTCTTTGACATTGTGCAGCAGGGGGCTTCACTGCAAACAAAGAATTGCAATTATCCTTGGTTTTGCAAACAGAGGTCAAAAGAATCTTTCCAGGCTGTTTATGAAAAAGTGGCAAGTCTCACTTCAGACCTCTACAATAAGCCTTGGTGAAAGCGTCTGTGTCAGTCTTAATTGTAGGATCCCGGGAATGTTACAGAAATCTGTTAATGGCTGTCCTAGACAATCTTATGGAGCAGATTTCCCATCGTTTTTCAAATTTATGTGCTTCCTAGAACTAATCAATCCAGGGAAATTTGATTAACTGAGGCAGGTGGTTCCTGAGGAGACATTCCAAAGTGTCCTGAACAGTTATGGCTATTTCTTTGATTCAGTGGACTGACATCTGAACTCCAAGTCCTATATTCAAATCATTATTTGCAGGGCAACATTGGTAAGCTGCATGATTTCTTGGTGTTTTTAACGACATCAAAGAGTTGGATTGTGCAATGTCTCAGCTATACAAACTATTGTGTTTAGTGGCAACAGTAGCTTCTCCTACTTAAAATGAGTCAAGTTGTTCAGCCGCAAATCAATGTGCCAAAACGGTTTAAGCAACCTTGCTCTGCTAGCTATCGAAAGAAGACTAGTCAAGTCTCGGGTAAAGACTCCCAGTTGGTATGACAGACCCCATCCCTCCATTTTCTGAAACCACTTATCCTATTCAGGCTCATGGGGGGGTCTGGAGCCTTTCTCAGGGGCAACAGGCACAAGACACGGAACAACCCAGGATAGGGTGCCAACCCATTGTTGGGCACATTCACACACACACACACACATGCAGGGTGTACCTATCCTTATGGGGCCCGCTCATTCTGTTCTATGGGAAAAATGCTTACGCTAACTATGACAACCTTAACCCCCACCCTGCCCTAACCATAACCATTAGTAACCAAGCAAAATACAAGAGTTTATGCATTTTTAGTTTTTTCATAGCAGTCACTGATTTTTATAAAATAGAGTTTTCCCTTATGGGGACCAGGAAACCGGTCACGGGAGGGGCGGACGGGCAGGAGGATTGGCAGGAGGCGCGGGAAGTTTGGGAAGGGCCAGGAAGACAGATCGTAACTGGGGAGACAGAAGGAAGTTAGGCCGCTCAGTAAGTGCATAGCAACAATACCTCGCACTGTGCTGTTGCCAGTGTGAGGATTAAGTACCGTCTGTTTAATTGGTAGTGGGAGGTGCTTGCTGTCGTCGCGATGTGGGCGTGGCACCAGTGGAGAATGATTTTGCTGTCAAGGCTCACATTGACAGTCTTCCCAAATTCAGACACAGAGGTCCAACTCGCTGAGCCACACACTGTATCAAGTCATTTTTCCAAACAGCTATTTATGTAACTGAAAACAAATGTATCAGTATTTCTGTGATGTAGGACTTAAAATATCCCAGCAGCAGTTTTAGTCTTGTGCCTATTTTGTATCATCATGGTACGTCACACTTGCTGATCTGCTTCTTCATTGCCGGAGCTCACCTACAGACGTGATTGTAACTTCACAACCTCAATAAAACTCCAAATCCTTTATCCATACTTTTAGTTACGTCAAGTTCACAGTTTTCCTCCGAAGTGAATATTTAGAACTGCAAACACTTTTGCTATGCCGAACGTACGCGGTAGATATCCGTGCGGTTTTTGAAAAGCAAATTTGTCCATCCGTTCCTCCATCCATCCATTTCTCATAACTGCTGATCCAACCTGTAACCTTCCCCAGCAAAGAGGGGACCAGTCCATATATTGCCTCTGAATTTCAAACAAAATCCATTTTTTTTCTTGCAGAAAGCACTTTCTGTTGATAAATGCTAGTTGGTAACCCCCAGCAACATAAATCACCAGATTTTTATCCCAGCATTACAGATAATAACATGTCAATATAACGGTCCCAACGTACAACAGTATTTTAGTGCAAATGTAGACACTTTTTAAGTGCCCCTACTCTCCCGGAACCAGAAAGATTTGTTTAACTACTGTGTTATGGCACTAAGCCACATGGAACCTGGCAGAAGAGTAAGCTTGAATCCAGCCTCTTTCTCCTTGCAGGAGCTGTTTATTTATTCATGGCCGTGTCCTGGCAGTGAATGCGGTGGCACCCCGCTGAGCTGTGTGGGACACATAGCGGGAGTGGGGGGGGGGGGGGGGGGGGGGGGGTGAGAAGGTTGTCCACCGTGTGTTTCAGGCTGGTGGGGAAGACAAGGCAATGCGGATGGATACATCAAGAACGTGTTTGTACTGTAAGTCACTAATATGGCTCCTTGGTGTGTGAGCTATTTATCTGGGCTCTAAGACAGAGCCTTAAATGTTAAATAAATACCTGGAAGCTAAAGACAAAAAACAGAAGAATCATTTGAAACTCTTGGAAGTTAGGCTGGTATTGCTGGGGTGTTTCACGTACTTGGGTGGCAACTCTGTGCCTCGACAATATGTAAAAATTTATGTGTAGCTAATTTGTCCAAACTTCCATTATTCCCATGGTAGACAGTAGGGGCATTTTTGGGCCCCTCTCAAAGCCATGTCCTGCTGCCAATGGGTTCGGACCATTACTGCCAAGGTACCATCAACCGCAACATGTACTTCACAAAATTATTTCCAGGCACATTACCGTAACACTGACCTTTAAAATTGCTTTAGGATATAAGTTTTGATTTTTCCCCAAATGGGCAGTTTTTTGTTGTTTCTGGGAGGAAGCTAGCTTCCTCAACTAATGGTAACTAAAATATAAAACTGGGACATTTATCAAAAATCCTGTATTTTTCTTAACCGATATAAACAAAAAGTAAGCATACTACTTCAAGAGTGTCGAAGACCTGCACACCTTAGCGTGCCATTACTCAATACTCGTCATCCTTAACAAAGTCAGAGTAACAAATATACTTGGTTTACAACCAAGATGGTCCAGTTGCAATGGTTTCTCTCGAGTAAAAAAAAAAGCAAATTCTGTGTTTTATATATGCAAAGCGCATCTTTGTTGGAACATTCCAAAAGACCACCAAACACAACAGAGAGCTTAGCACATACAAACTCTGTTACTGATCAGAGGACTTTGTATTTATTGTTATCCAACTGATCAGCAATCCTCTATGAAGCCCTGGATTACTGTGAGAAGGCCCAAGACCAAGGAGGCCAATCACTTCACCACAGTGCAAGAAGAGGCATTGGAAGCCGTGTGAGAAAAACCAGAAGCATGTGAAATGAGCAGGTATCCATGTCAAGTTAACAGTTAACCCCAGTAGACCAGCTGTTCCAGCCATGCTTCTGGCCAAAGTATGCTAGCAGGACAACAAAGTGGATTTCTTAAAATTACAGATAACTGCTTGGCGGGAGAGGAGGGACTGTTGTGTTTTCATCCTCAAGGAAACATTCTCCACAACAACATTCCAAGTTCAGCTATGGTACCGGAAGGGCTAACGTCTTTCTGGTCAGACGGAGACTTTCTTTCCACTAGTAAGACTTGCAGTGGAGGGCTCTGTATCGCTCTCAACACTGTACAATGGCTGTCTATCTTCCACCAGATGCAAACTTAAAAGCTTTCCAGTCTGTTCTGTATGAGGCAATGAATGAACACCAAACCACTCATCCCATTTTTTTAATAGTGGCTCGAAAATTCAACCATTCAAATCTCGAAGAAGAATGTCCAAGGTTCTGCCAGCGATGTGGACTTTGCAACCATAGGAGACAATTCCATGGACTCTGCCTATGCTAACGATCAGCCTGTATACAAAGTGACGTCCCACTCCTACCTTGCATCCTTTGAGCACCTCTCTGTTATGCTAATCCCAGCATACAGACCACAGCTCTGGCTACGTCTGCACTAATACATAAAAAATAAATTAAGGGAGTTTCTGAAAGAAAAGATTTGCATCCACAGATTTTGCTATTTTTCATTTGCACAATTAAGCAAAGCCTTTATAATATATTTTTAGAAGGGCTAAACTTTATATTTTATTTGTTTGTCGTAACTCAAGCACAATGTGTCGTTTGTACGATTTTGTCCAACCAAAATTTTGTATAATTCTATAAGCTGCAGTATATATTTGGAATCATTTATTTTGACTTTGATTAGTAATAAAGTTCAGTTTTTACAAAGGCTTGACTGTTGCTTCATTTCACACACTACCATGTGTTGAAAGTAAATGCTTGCATTTTATTTTGCAAAAGCAAAATAGCATCGCAAACACGGTGCTGTACATAAAAGGAACCGTCACGGCAACAACACAGGGATCCAGAACTGTAGCCACCTACACGTCTCACTCTCTCCCCCTCAGTTTCAATGCACTCTTCTCTTACTCTAATGTTCGATGGCTGGAAGTCTTTATCATAAGCTAAAGCTGCACTTAAACTTGGCTCAGGTACAGTCTCGTTTTGAACTCCACAATGGTTACAAACAACATACAACGTACAAAAAAACACAATTTAGCTGCACAGAAGTAAGCAAAACAACATATGCCAGGTAATGAAAGTCTTGTACATCCTCCGTATTCACATGCGGCTTACTTCCGTGAAAAGAAAGGCAAAGCATTTTTCATTACCGTGAAAAATAACTAGTTAGGAAAAGAGACATCGAAACAAAGAGAGCTGATCAGGAAAGGGACACGAGCCAAGTAGGACCTGATTGGAGCTTACTGATGAAAGCGTAACAGAATTTTTACATTTATAAGCGTCCAGACTAATCAGTTTACAGAAAGGGTAGTTGTTGGAGAGGGGAGAAATTTTTCTCCGTTTCTAGGGAAAATACATCCATGGTAGTGTGGACGGAAGGCTAAATATGAAGGAAATTTTTGTGCTGCTAAATGAAAACATATTAGTGTGGACGGGTCCTCAGACAGGAAAAACAGATTCTTAAGAAAACACTCTGTCCAGAGTATTACAGTATACCTCAGCACTTAAAGACCGAATACACAGACTGGGCAATTTCAAGGAAGTGGCAAGTGATAGTTTAGAACTTAAACTTGGAGTAGCGCACAAACCGTGATAAGCAACATCAAATAATGCATAGAGGGTATTACTGTATCTAAGTGCAAAAACATACTGTATATGTACCATCCAAAAATCCTGACTTACCAGTGAACTTTGCGCACTGCTGAATGCTCACAACACAAACTTTCAAAGAAGAGATGAGGACTCGAATGTGCGACTCGTTCCCGACTCGGACTCAAGTCGCACACTCAAGTCACTCTTAAATTGACTTCTGACTCGACTTGTAACTTATTTTTTGCCTCGGACTTGACTCATTGATAGCGGCTTGGGTACAATAAGCCTTTAAGGCTTTGTTGAAATTTCTACATATGCGAAGCACTGAATGTATAACTCTCCCCAAACCTTAAAGGCATTAAAACACATCGGATATGCAACTGTGTACCAAGTATAGGAACTGGAGAGAAGCATGACGTCAGTTAACTGAAACAAGCAATACGCTTTCTCTGTTTGCCCATTAGTACATATTGTGGACCCGATCTGTCAAAGTGTGGGATATTCCGAGTGTTATTTTACATTAGAGGCCACTAATATATAACGGTTTTTAATAAAGAAAAAAACATAACGCTAGCAAATAATTCAATTGAACAGTAACCTCACTGACCGCTCTCTTGTAATTAAAGGAGCAGCACGACTGTCTACCTTAATGTAACTGCTTAACATGGAGTTTGTGGTGCTTCTTGTCTAATCAAGTGTTTACTTGCACACACACGAACTAAGAGACAAATCAATTTTATCCATTAACTGGAGTTTTTGCTTTAGAACGATGTGTAAAAATTTAAATTGCGATCTACTGTAAACATCCATTTAATTTAGCAGCACGATAAATGAGGTTTTGGTTAAATCATTCATTAGTCAATCACATCACTTTAGTTTATTTGAGGGTGGAGTCCGTGTGTGTGTGTGTGTGTGTGGATTATATTTATATTACATTGTGTGAACCAAATGTTCATAGTAATTAAAGCTGACACGTTCTGCTCAAGGGATGTCATCATCGCAATGTTATTTTTGAGAAATTATTAGTTTTAAAATCTACATTAGAAAAATTCGTAGGTTCTTATTCAAATTATATTGCTTCAAAGCTATTTGAAATAGTGATTACTTTGAAAATGTAATCCTGAGGAACTATGAGACAAGCAGCATTGGAACTGTTCTCTTCAACTTCCCATTTAGTTGCATTAGTTACATAGACTGTAGAAAAAAAACAAATAGGAGGTTTCATTTTTGATAAATAGTCAAGTCACATTGGAACCACGATGGAGACTTGAGACTTGACCTGGACTCTTTGACCTGACTTGTGAACATCTCTGCTTCAAAGCTAGAAACAAGGACGCCCTCAGAGCAGCAAGAACTAACCTGTCTCCTGGCATCAGAATGGCCAGAGGGAAGTATGGACAAGGGATCCAGAACCACTTCCAGAACAACAGGACCTGACACATGTGGCAGAGCTTTCAAGCTCTGACCAGGGATGTCATTTGTAAATTTACTGACCATAAAAATGTATTAAATTCACCCCCGTGCATAAATCCATTTTAAAGCTTTTTAAAAGTAAGGTCAGATGAAAATATGGCGTGTCAGTAAAACAGTCTCTTTTCATTAAAATCACAAATTTAAGGTGGTCAGCCCTTGGCTGTGACAGACCACAAGATAGCACCCAAGACCTCAGTGAATCCTGATACATTAAACAACTACTATGTGGGCTTCAAAACCAACAACAACATGCTAGTGCAGAAATGCACCCCTGATCCTAGTGATGAAGTCCTCTATCTGTCTCCTGTTGAAGTCAGGAAAACTCTCCAAAGTGGACCCATGCAAAGCCTTTGGGCCCGACAGCATCCCTGCTTGTGTGCTCAGGGAATGTGCGTGTCAACTGGCAGGTGTCCTCATGGGGATCTTTAACATCTCCCTGAGCAACCAGTATTCACATTATCCAATCCATACTATACCCATGCACGTTTGACCTCCAAAGTCCCTGTTTGTTTGACTAGTGTGATACCTCCATTTCATGTCCGGGAGCCATACACTTAACTGTGCCTTGGTCTGCTTGTAGCGCTGGACTAGAGTACAATTACTGTAGTCGAGTGTGGTATGGGTGCAATGTGATCGCTAAGCGTGCCTGGGTACAGAACACGTCAATGTACACAAGTACACTATACATGAACCAAACCTGGAAGGGACCAATCGGGTATGTTGTACAGATCATGTCATGGATACGATTCATTATATGGATTTTCAGAGGGCACTGCTCTGATGAATGACAAATAAAAAGCATGCAAGCACGCAAAACTGTAAAATGTATTTCTTCCATGATCAAGCTCATCACCGTTACTATCTATTGTAACAGAAAAATACACAACATAAACACCTATAAAGATTATAGCAGTTTCTTCTACTTTTTTCCGCTAATCTGCTCAATAAACATAAAAAACTTCCCAAACTGCACATTACGCTTGATTATCTAACTGTTTAAAACACAGCGTAGCATAATAAGCTGTAGGTACAGATGCAGCCTGTTTGCTGTATTACCTCTAAGTGCTTTGAATGAGTAATCATGGTCCATATCAAAAGCTGCCTCTCCACTTCACTAGACCCCCTCCAGTTTGCCTACTATTGCAACTGGTCCACAGTGGGGGTCATATCCAGTACCCTCCATCTACTGTAGCACTGACCCACATGAACACAAGAAAAACTACATCAGAATGCTGTTCAAAGACTTTAGCTCAGCATTCAACACTATTGTCTCACAAAAGCTCATCAGAAAACGAGACACACTTGGCTTTGACAGACCCCACTGCAACTGGATATTGGACCATATGCCTGATAGGTAACATTCCATTTGGATAGGTGACAAAATAAACACATCACTTATACTCAGCACCAGTGCCTCACAGGGATGCATCCCAAGTCCTACTCACCTTGCTGACATGCGACTGCTCTGCTGCTCACAGTTCCAACCACCTCAGGAAGTTTGCAGACAACACTACAGTGATAGGTCTGATCAGAAACAATGATGAAACCGCTTGCAGGCAAGCCAAAATGGTGTGTGCATAACAACCTAACCATGAACATGGAGAAGAACAATAGATCATGAAAGACTTCAGGTGGTCCCATTGACACTCTCTATTGACCGTTAATAGCTCCACTGTAGAAGTGGTAAAAGGTGCCAAGTTCCTCAGAGTATCCATATCAGACAAACTCACTTGGAGCAAAAACATCAGCTCCCAGACGACCTTGTCCAAGAAGATCACACTTCCCCTCTAATTCTCACAGCTACAGAGGAACCACAGCGAACATCCTAATCAGCTGCATCACCACAATACTGAGGACAGCAGAACAGAGCATAGGAACCACTCTGCCAACCCTGATAGACATCTACCACAAACACTGCAATAATCCCCTTTTTATAACCATGATTTGTTTTTAAGCAATTAAGCAAATCTGGCACCCACTGATAAAAATGTAAATTTACTCAATTCATAAACAATGCGTTCCATAATGTATAGTGCTTGCAGTGCCAGAGCTTCATGTCACATCCACTGCTTTTAATCTGTGTTAAATGGCCTCCTTATGTGTGCATGGATTTCCCTTTGCACTCCAAAAATAGGGGGTTGGCAAATTTATTTTACATGGAGTAATATCTGATTGCTTGATCTTTTATAAAACTGGTAAAACAAGTACAAACGCAGAGTGCTGTTTTGTTTATGGAGAAAGATGCCAGTCAACGGATATATGACTCTTTTTTTTTTAAACATAGATATAAAAATGGGTAAATGTTGATTTGATTATAGGCATCGCCCTAAGCAACAACTTCCTGTACTAAATAAGAAATCAGCACCACAACAAGGGAACATTTACACTACAAAACATGAAAGATTTCCATAGCAAGCAGCACTGGGAAGCACTCCACTCCATTAGGAAACAACACACCGCAACGTCTAGTCATTAGCGAGAAGAAAATGTGACGCACAGGAGGAAATAATCATTACCGCTAATGGCGTTAACAGCTTCCATTCTGCGGACACAAAAGCCAACTCCAATAAGAGTCCCAGTGCACGTCACGTGCTCAAGCCGGAGTAAACATTTATAATGTGGTTTACCAAAGCTTAGCCAAAATCCTGCTTCAGCTAGAATAGGAGAGATCCAGACCCCTCCAGCTATTTAAAATCCTCGACAGAGTTGCAATATTGATTACAGAGTGCAAACACAATTTGTTATAATACCTCACTCTCATAAAAGTATCACAGATGGGCTCATGCGAGGGATGAGCTGAGATATGAGAAAATTAGCTTTGACTGTGGGAAATATATAGCACAGGAATCCTGGCTGTAAGAGGTGGGTATGCAGGATAGATGGCAGTCAGAACAGATAAAACAGCAGAGCCTGGACTGTATGATTCATGAAGCCGCTTATGGGAGCAATTTAGGGTTTTGAAGAAAAGTAGCTGTCGGACCGGCACATGGATTATTTTCCATACGATATGTGATTAAGTCATTATAGTATAGTATAAAAAAAGGATTCGACCACAGACAGATGGTTGTGTTCAACTACCTTCAGCAGTGTGGCCTCACCACTTCTACAGAATGCGTGCGTGGAAGAGGTGCACGGTGAAATGCACCTAGACTCACAGAAGAGCGATTTCGCAGCACACAATCACACACAGCACACAGCCTCCCCACTGCATCATGCTTGCCACACATCACACTGATCATTGCTACAGTGACATGTTACTCTCTGCAATACATCTCACACACTCAGACACGCCTAAACGCCACCTGTCTCCCTCACTTCCACCTCCTTTGTCTTCTTCATGCTTATGAGGTGACTGGACATATGGCTTAACTGGGTGGGCTTAGAGTTTCTGTCTGGCATGATGCAGGGGGCTGATCACCTCCTTTTACCTAGGAAATGCTCACACGGCTTCTGAGCATGCTCAGTAGGTCCTCGTCGCCTGACACCTGACCCCTGTCCAAAAAGCATGCTAGGATTGTAGAGCAGGAACAAGATTTTCAAGCACTGATCGACAGCTGGGGTTGGCGGTGGGGGGAGCTAAAGAAATCCTCCTCCATAACAAAGGTAGGTTCCATATGGGGCTTGTAGAAGAGACAAGCGTGTAGCGGAATGTTTATTCAATGCGATAAAACCAGCTGATCTGGGCACAAATGTCAAGAGTGATGAATTTGTGTTGATCAAAAACGCGTTCAGGAATCTAAGCCTAGATAACTACTTCCATCTCACATCTGCCTCAACTGGCTAAGAAACAGAGATAAACTTTATCTTAACACACTTTTAACGGTTTTGCAAGGCGAGGCAGTAACTAGGGGCCTAGACATTGTCAAACACAACCACAGCTGTGGCTGGTCAGGATCACCACCAGGTCTTAACGTCCAGCTCAGGGGCACTATATCAAGTCACCCAATTTTTCAAAAAGTATCAACTGAAGTGCAAAATGCTGAAAGAGTGTAAGTAAACAGACAAAAAAAATGAAATCAGAATTTCTAATTAACATGGAAGCCAAAAAAGCATTGTTTTGGACAAATGGAGAGAATGGGAAAGATAAGGGCTGGAAGGTGCGGTAACAGTAACAGAAGGAAGCGGAATTCTGGTCGGCAAGCAGTAGATCCACAGCAGCGAGGGGTCTTTGTGGTGTCGAAACACCATTTGTCACATGTTTGTGTTACACTTCGGGTGTGGGGTTCACTCAGAGCGCCTGGCCAGCAGCTCCTGCCTCTAAGATAATGCGGTTCAAGCACATTTCACTTAGACACCAGCGGAAATGAACCCGCGGAGGCTGCTAACCGACAGCAGATCACAAAAATCAGAGTGTGGAAGAAGAAAAAAAAACCAGCAGGAGGTGCCAAAATCCAACTGGCGATGGAAGAGCTTTAATTAGCCAAGTGACCTCATCCTGGCCTGCCTGCTCTCGGACGCCCCAGACGTCGGCTCCGCTGTCGGCTGTTAAACTCACAGCTTCACCGCAGCACCGGATTCCTGTGGAAGTCCCCCTCCAGGCAGCTGTACTGTTTATAAACAGCATGTTGCTACACAGTCGCAGGCCTGCGACTCGCACACTCAGTCTCCCACACGCAGAAGGAGAGGTCGCTGAGTGCCTGCCCCCCCCGGGCAAAGCAGGGCCTGAACGGCTATGCCTGCTGTCAGACGTCAGGACATCCCATGGCATAACCATGCCAACCTAAGCTTATCTCCAGGCTGCATTTTCGAAATACTTGTGCAGAATCTTCTAGTCCACATTTGAATGCTGTATTTACATATTCACCAAATTGTCCCTCAATAAAATCTTTGTATATATTCAATATTGATACTCTTTGCTGTATGCGAGTTGGTCCAATTTTACCTCGCTAGATTACCAGTTTACAGAGGAATCTAGTGTGGTCTACAAAGAAGCCTCTGTGATCATTGAAATAAAATCTTTTAGACAATTAAAAGGTGAAATAAAAATAAAAACAGAAGAATCTCGTTTTTCGTTGATCAATCATCAGTCCATAAGCTACAGACACACACATATACACACACAAAAAAACTGACTTACACACTGAGTTTCTCCCACTGGCTCCCACAGCACTACAGTAGGTAGTCTCACACAGAACATAGAGGAACAATTAGACCCACCCGACTCTCCTGTCATGACACCTTCCGTCACCAGAACCTAAAGTCCTTTACCTGGCCTCTACAACCCTGAGCCACAGATCTGTCACGGACCTGATCTGGTCTCCACTGGACAGATACATCTGCCGGCTGTCATCAAAGCCACCCCCAAGTAGATCCAGGGAAACCCAATACTTCTGATGTCTGGAAGCTGAACCGCCGCACCCACAGACCCTGACAGACCCCATGCTTCCTGAGCTTTCCTGTGTAGGCTATCCTCACTGGGTCACTATGGCAACATTTAGGCCACGGAAGCAGCTGCAAAATAGTCCAACAATAATGCTGCATGTTAACAGCAAGTATCAGGAATGCTCTCCTTGATGCTGCCCTCACTCCGGATGGCACTGATGGAAAATCAGGGGCCTCTTCCAACCCATGAATCACACTCATTTTGGTGATTCAGGAGAAATATACAGTTTTAATGTTTTATTGTGGGGAAATTCAGCTGCTGGGATTGGTGTGTCAGAAAAGGAAAATTGCAGGACACTGTGAAGTATAATTATGTTTACAGGCCTGAGGATTCCCATTCTGTCAGTTCTTTGGCCCTTTAATGTGGAGATGGCGGGTGTAGCTATGAGGCACACCTGTGAACCCACGTTTTCTCATACCTGCGCGAACACAGGTGTGTGCTCCTCCCATAGCTGATGTGTCAAGGGGTACTGCTGGGAAAACGTTATGCAAAGCCATCGCTTACCAAAACCCCAAATCGGCAGTTTGCACTGCCACCTGGTGGGCAGCTGCATAATTACCATGCACTGAAGAAATAAGCAACAACATAAATGCTTTTAACAAAAACACACAGTTCACACCTTGAGCATTCAGCCATGAATGAAGCTCATAAAAATTTATCAATTAATTTGGAAAACTTGCAGAAGGGTCAATGGGGTTGAGAAATATTACTTAGGCATTGCGACAGTACAATTCTATACAGATGATACTCTGCTTAAGATGGGGTCACTATAAGTGATGTAATATGAAGATGAATATGATAGGAGCATTATATGAGTATGGTATGAAGATGAATATGATATGAATATGATTTGAATATGATATGAATATGATATGAATATGATATGAATATGATATGAATATGATATTAATTATACATTGTTACACACTGTATGAAATGTTCATGCTCGCAATTTCTACAGAGACTGCAAGCATGGCTGCGTAGTTGGTGCCGCGATGTGGCATCAGTACAAAGTATTGTACGGCGTATCACAAGCCAGGAAAATTTGATGACTACTGTGCATCTGCATTACATCATCGTAAAGTAAGTGGAACCATTATAAAGCAAGGAGCATCTGTACATCAATCTTCCAGCTATTCACAGCAGGGACTGCAGGCTATTCCGGGCAGCACAGGCTACAAGGCAGGGATGCACCATAGATGAGATCCCAGTCACTGAAGGTGTGAGGTGTGATTGCTAATCACTGAGCCACTGTGTGACCATAGCGCTGCTATATACAGGCTAGTGAAATTATATTTGGATTCACTCTGCTCTGTGTCTCCCTCCAATCAGCAGGTGGTGAAACGGGTAATGTGACTCTCTCCACAGCTATGGTGACAAAGAGCACATCTTTAAAAAGGTGTACAAGCCAAGAAACATTGTGGATCAAAAATGTTAATGAAAGTGCAGATGATAAGTCAAAATCAGAACTCGTTTAAGATGAAAATGGGACATTAAGATTATGCGTGACTATACTATATATATGAAAAAGTCTATTGGATCAGAAGGATAATACTGAAAGGATACAGGGTATAGTCTCTACTAAAGGGAACCTGGGAAAAATGTGTGTGGGGGGGGGGGGCTTGCTGGTCTCTCTGGAAGCCTGTACTCCTTGTACATTCACTGATACCATAGGGAACTAAAAGAGAGAGGAAACCAGCCTCTCAGTGATCTGAAGGCAAAATCATGCAAGTATTTTTATGTGGACGGACTGGGAGGGAACTGGGAGGAAGCAAAAACGGTGACCGGATGGGAGTCCCTGATGGGGGTCCCTGATGGGGGTCCCTGATGGGGGTCCCTGAAGTTGAGAAACACTGTGACTGTGCTATATGGTCAGTGATGTGAAAGTCTATGGGATATGACTATATGATACACTATGGCTGTATGGTCAGTGACGTGATGGTCTATGGGATATGTCTATATGATACACTTTGGCTGTATGGTCGGTGATGTGATCGTCTATGGGATATGACTGTATGATACACTACGGCTATATGGTCAGTGATGATGGTGTCATACAGCAGCCCATCTCTCCAGTTTTGACACTGGAGGACAACCACATAGAACACAGTTCGCCAGTTCTAGTCCTAGAGGGCCAGAATCCAGCACAATTTGCAGATTTCCTTGCTCCACACTTACTTAATCAGACAATTTCCATGTTTAGTATGTGTGTTTGAATGGGGTAATCTGTAAACTGTGTTGGATTCTGACTTTCCAAGACTGGATTTGGGGAATCTTGATATAGACGCTCTTAGTCCCATATTGGCTGGCTCAAATGTTCTTGTCTGGAGTAACAATATTGACTGGTCAGGCTCTGTGCTGTCCAAGTGCTTCCAATCATGCTCCCACCTACGGGAGAACCATGTTTAATAATACAAGGAAGTAAGCCTGTTTTGCCCTGAAGCACGGGACTTTACCCAAACTGCATAGGGTAAAGCTGTAATCTTTAAAAATCCCTTTGGATAAAAGTGTTGGCTAAACAAATGATGTAGCTTATAGTGCAATGATGTAATGTAATAACAGACAGTGCAGATGCTGTCTCTCTCACTGAGGTCTAAAGCAAACACCTGCACGCAGCCATTCTCAGTGATAGTATTGTCCTAACTTTCACAACTTGTTGAGCACCCCTGAGGAACAGCTGATGGCATAAATCATACTATATATTGTATATAACTATACCTGTGCCATGGATCGTGTTTTAATCAACATCCATCCCACACACATATGCTCCAATGTGTGAGCAGGCAACCAGCAGGCTACCTGAGTGGGAGAAAAGACAGGTGAACATCAGAAAGGGGAGTAGCAGAGACTGTACCCGGTTTTATAGACTATGCACATTCCAGACCCAATATATAGATAATGTGCTACCTTTTCAGATGCATCTCTCACACACAGTTATAGTAACCAATGAAGTAAGCATGGATTCACATTTTTATCTTTATGCATTTGTATCATGTTTTGTCCACCTTGGTCTGCTGTGTATCTACAGTGCTTGTAATTATATAAAGAATGTGGTTAGCGAGTTATCAATGCTTTCACCCTAATGTGGGGCATCCAACTTGTTCCTACAAATGGGTCAAAGACCAGGCCATGAGCTTTGACATCAGCGTGATTGTCAATGCTGGTGGAATTGAGGAACAAAGTCAGGACCCATCAACATGATCTAGAAAGAGCTAAATGATGCAGGATCTTGCTCCATCTCTGCATGTTTGCTCAGCAACAGAACACACATTGATCTCCCCAGTGAACATGAAAATCCTTTATTAATCTCTTTAAGCATTGTAATAAAAAAAAAGAAAACGCTAAAAATCAGCATGTACTGTATGCCCGGCTATCGACATGCCCCTAAAACCAGCATTCGCTCCCCACACACACATCAGCCTCTACCTCTCTTTGCAGACCCAGTTAAGAAGTTAAGAAATCCTTAAGAGTTGTGCCATACGTCTATGATATGAGTTTGTTTGGGTCTCTTGTTATGTCCAGTACATAAGCAAACTACTGAAACAAAGATTCAACTAGAGAAAAAAATTTAGCAAAAAAAATAAAACACCTTTTCTGAAGCTTGATAGAAAGGGAGTCCCCGACAGCGGCTACTGGCACCCAAATTTGACAACCGAGTACGTGTCACATTTTCTATGAGCTGCTTCTCTGGCTAAATACCTCCTGATTTGCTACAAGAACCTGCTTACTTCTGTAGAATGTAGAATGACCTGATGTAGAAACAACAAGTCAGAATATTTCATGTCCAAATTGTCACCACAAATAATCTTATCTAACCAATATTTTGTTACCAATGACAACTTGCCTGTGCTTCTTCATGGAAATGTATCCAGTTCCCATTCCGTGCTTCACTTGTTGTGTTCTGTTCAGTGTCTTATACTGTGTGTATATTGCGTATATAAAATATTTGGTGAGAAAAATCTGGAATGTTGGAGTCATCATGCTAAGGAAATTAGTTGTTTTTCTCTATCTGTGGAAGAAAGAACTGCTGTACTGCCTGACTATATAGTCTGCCTGCTGACTCAGGCACCAGAGAAATTCAGCTTAATATGTTCTTGTGTCGCAGGGCACATAGTGTTCCCCACTATGATGGGGTGACCGTTAATAGCTGGTGGATTTTTTGCTTCTGTTATCCGTGGCAGGTTTACTTTCAATTTCCCTTTCGGTGCCAAAGAAATGTTTTGGTCTTTGGGGCTCAGCAACTTGCCCTTATGCGGTGAAAATGGCAAAGGAGCCGCCAGCCCTCTGGGACAATAAACAGGGAGATACTTGCCAGGTGACAACAAAAGGAAATAAACAAACGGTCCAATGTAGTCTGGAGGGCTGTTTCAGACTATGAACAGCTACCTTGGTAGCAGCGTGTGGCTCAGTGGGCTAAGCCTGTGCGTCTGTAATCACAAGATCGCCAGTTCAAACCCACCCTCAAATGTCTGTGGGTCCTTAAGCAAAGCCCTTAACCCCCAGCTTCCTGGACGCCGCTACGGGCGGCCGACTTTTGTGGAGAGCTAGCTCTACAACGAGCAGTTGAGGGAGGAATAAAAAGAATTTCCCCATGGGGATGATAAAGGATCAATTAAACCACTTCGCAGGGGCACATATCTATGGCCCAGCCCCCAGAATAAGTGCAATCTGCAGAATTTCTGAAATACATGCACATTGTACATCACAAAACAATTTAATTGTAGATACATACCAGATGCGCCCCAAGTTTTTTTCGAAAAGGTTTTGTTTCAACTAACTAGTTCAGTAGTCTGTGACTGGCTTTTTGTACTCAACTGGCTGATTGAAACAAATCTTGGTCTGGATTTTTATTCTTGTGGACTTGAACTGTTCACCTCTGACCTTAATGAAGTTTCCAGACGTCTTTGACCTAAGAAAGCATAGTGATGTTTTGTAGAGAGGAGTGAAGGACACGGGCACAGGAGTCGAATGAAACAGAATGGGGCTTATTGACTAAGAACTGAACAGAAACAAACTAGATTGTGGGAGATAAAACAAAAGGAAGGGCAAACAGTAACCAGAGCATATGGGAGCAACAACATTAATGTGAGGACTGGGGAACGCAGCACTGGGAATCACCTTTATACAGATGGCTTGTTAGAATCATACTTGGGAGACACAGGATAGACAGGAAGGGACAGGTGGCACAATTTGGCACATTGAAACGTAGATATAATAAGGTCCTAAACATAAAAAGAATAAAAATAGGTCACCGAATCTTAACCCTCATTTTCGTAACTTTTTTCCGAAGTCAGTCCTCTCCTGTCAACCCCTACCTTCTAGGCTGTTTGCACTGGAGTGTGTACAGTACCTTGTCACCTTGTCAGCACCCGTCCTCCCCAACCTTTTGTGTCTCCCCCCCCCCATTTAACCAGCAGGCCATCCTGTCCTCCCTGTTGTCCTTCAAGCCCTTAGTGTGTTTCCCCACATCTCCAGACTGCTGCATAGGTCTATAGGTTGGTTCTATGATTTAGTTTATTAGATCTGCCTGCTTTCCTGTGCTTCACGATTGTTCTCACCTGTCCTGCATTGTCTTGCTAGCCTTTTGTATTTAAGTACCTGTTCCTGCTCTGTTTTTGGGTCAGTCATTGTATGTTGATCAGTTAAGGTTACTCTGTGCATTGTTACTCTGTGCATTGTTACTCTGTGCTATGCTGCCTGGTTTCCTTTTGTATGTTTGGTTTTCCCAATAAACCCCTGTTGTCTCTTGGAGCCGCAAGTGGTTCATCGCCACCTTCCTTTCTCTGCCTGCACCATGGCCCGTGTCCATGACACTGTGTCAAGCAGCATATGGTGCTTTGTGTGCCTAGTCCAGTCCAAGGTGTCGGTTGTACAGGAAATGGATCCTCCTCTCCTACTGCATAAGACAAGAAGCAAGATGTACTCAAAAAATTGATCAACTAACATCACTATCAAGGACATTTCACATGAATGATAATGGAAACCCCGGGTCGTTTATGTGTGGAGTTTGCACGCTCTCCCCGTGTTCGTGTGGGTTTTTGCTGGGGGCTCTGGTTTCCTCACACGGTCCAAAAGCATGCAGGATAGGTTGATTGGTGTGTCTATATTGGCCCTGAAATTGTGTGAGTGTGAGTGTGTGCGCCCTGTGGTATGTAGGAGACTGCCCAGGATTGGTTCCCGCCTGTGTCTATTGTTCCTGGGATAGGCTCCGCCCCCCCATGAACATAGTTGGGATTGAGCGGTTTCAGAAAATGGATGGATAGATGGATGCTTGGATGGATAATGGAAACACATCTTAACTTTGAAGAACCCATGAAAAAAATACCCAAGATAATACTTCCAGAAATCGTTCAAGTCAACCATTCTGTTGTAATCAACAGGTTCAAGCACCTGTCAGTAGCAGTCCCTGCCTTGTGCTTCCCCTGCCTGACCACAAGGTGTCAGTGGTCACCACTTTCCTAGTGTTTCAGTCCTTTATGATTGTGACTTCAGTGGATTACACCACCTAAGCGTAAGTTTGATCGCAGACTACGGTAGACGTAAACTACGTTCAAGTTTACGAACTACTAAAAAATAATTGGTTGCACCACACAAAAAAAAGTTCGATATAATACTAAGTTATAACGTACTTTTTACACTTCCTTATCATTAGGTTTAAAGTTGATTGTAAAAAAGTTTTAAAGTGGTGAAAATGGCACAGATGTGACTAATCCTTTTTTGGTTTTAAGTTAATTGATTGAGCTTCATAAGTGTTTCTATGTTTTATTCCTAGACAAACCTATATGTGAAAAAAGGGAAAAAGTCATATACTTCTAGGGTGTTTGCTCTATCATTGTTTAGTAATGCCTTAGTCTTAAGGATAGGCAATCCTGTAGAGAAAGGGGAAGCCCGTACTGTTGGTTTTCCTTCATGTCCTGAGAACAAGCCATCCTAAGATCAAAAGGAGCGTTGTGAGGATCATATACTATATAATTTCCCTTTATAGGGGCAATACGCAATAGTATAACATCATCAGAGATCATTTTAATAATATGTAACCTTTTCTGCTGATTTAGGTTAAGACAAGGTCGACGGCTTGATGTCAGTCAGTTAACATTATTTGGCGAGCTGGAAAAATATGTTGCCCTGCCATTGTTTCACATGAACCCTCTTTGTATTCCTTGAGCTGGAGCATCTCATGTAGCAGAACAAATGCCAAACATCTGCAATAAATATCTATCTGCCACTATGAAATTACCACAAATTGACAAACATAAATCATACGGATCTGAATCACAGATGAACTGCAAAGTTTAACCATGACAGTGTGAAACTTTTACTGCTGCTAACACATTTTAAAGGTAAAGCTGAAATCATTTCTCCCAAAGATGGAGAATTCCCCCCTTATGTGTAGGATATGGGAGGGGGATTGTAGACTTTCAGTGGGAATGCTATAACAAAAAAAAAATAATGCACGAATGTGCTTCCCTCCTTCTCATGACAAATGCTGTTTGCGTGTCTAATTACAACTTTTGTTTTCCTGAAATAAATTTCTTTTGTGATCTCGAAGGAAACCACAAGATAACGAGCAGTTGGGTGTTCACGTGAATGGGGTGTGGGACATGTAATTAGTTGTGATTAGACTAGTTCTATCAAAGCTTGTTGCTTCATCCTCCCCATGAGCTAGCTCAGAGGCACAGTGATCTTTTTGCAGTCTCGCACGGCACTGCAAACTGCTTTTTGTCTTCTCCAGACCATCTGTGTGTAACCATTGTATTTTGAGGATCCTTTACCAGGCTGCAGGTGTTGGGAGAAGCTGAACAGCAGTCTAAGGACTTCAAGTGGGGAGATCTGAATACCTGTCTGTTCCTGAATTCCTGTCCAATGTGTATTGATTCCTCTGAATATGACTGAATAATTCATATATGCTGTGGAAATATAAATAGTAAACAATTAAAAAGGACACTTGTGCGTTAACCTGTCGGTGTCACGTCCCTCCGTCCAGGCCTCTCGTAGACCACGCCTACCTCATTAACCCTGTGTGGAATCCTTCCGTTTGCCAGCTGCTCTGCGTTTCCTGCCATCTTGTGTATTTCAGTCCGCGTTCAAGTCTGTTTCCCCAGGTCTGTCATTGACGTCGTTATCTGACTGCTCCCCTGTCTGCCTGTACTCCCTAAAAAACCCCGTTGCCCTTGGATTCCGGTCTCCCTGATCCTGCTGTCCCACACCCCGCTCGCTCTCCCGGCACCCGGTCGGGACAGTCGACCTTTTTTTGCCAGCCCTCCACTCGTTTTGGATGCGTTTGCTGTGTTGCCCTTACATATCATTTACTTTAATTCATGTGGTGTGTGAGAAATCCATTCTATTAATAGTTGCTGGCAACATTTAGAGAGAATTGCACATTTTCTATCAGCTGATACACATGAAAAACTTCACAAAATTGTACCTATTGAGAATGACAACTCATTCCTGCTATCTGTAACTATATTTTGACTGGTCAGATTGACATTTTCAGATATCTCTAATTATGTTTTCACTAATCAAAATTGATCTCAAAACAAGGTATTTTGTCCGAAAGTAATGCACATTGGAGATCGCAGGGTCAGCTAGCCCCAAGTTGGGATAAAGGGTCTTGCTCGAGGACCCAATGATGAAATCATTCTGCCAGCCACCGGGTTTGAACTGGGCACATGCCAATCACTGACAGAGTGTCTTAAATGTCTTAACATTACCACAGTAACCAGTTATTTCATAACTATATTTCAATTTAGCCAGTTTAACGATAGTATAATTCATAACATTTCGTTATGTGCCTTAGGGTAGTATCGTGTTTTCACAGCAGAGAAACTCAGAGAGTGCAGAAAGAGTGCGTCAATGAGACACTCAAGATCACACAATTTGCCAGATTCGACTCCCGAGAACATGTCATGCAGATGGTGATGCAGAGCAGGTATTTTAAAGAAAGCCCCAGATACTGAGCCCATACTGTACACTGGCGCCCAAACATTAAATACATGAAATGTAAAAGCAATTTCTTTTTTGCAAATACGAAACAAAGCGAGCCGGTCAAACTCAAGTCACACTGTTTATTCCATTGCCGACGTTACAATGAGAAAACATATGATATGGCTTTGCCCCCAATTGTAAAATAACTGCTGATGTTCCTGATTTAGATAACTCTGTACACAGCAAACACAAAAAATGATAACGTTGTTACTATTACCTACAGAAAATCAGAATCAAAGGAATTATATCTGAACACATTGTATTTTCTGTCCCATTAATTCTGTATAAAAGGTTCAAGTAAGCTTTACCAAACTAATTTTTTCTAAAAAAATTGTAGAAGAAAATATTGCCTTCATGATCATTCAAGGGGAAAGGGAGCTGGTTTAGTACAATTAAGGAAAACAATCTTGCACACGTTTTCTCCTAGACCTCCAATTCATGTGTCATTCATGCGAGCCCAGAACTGCATGTTGACACCCCCTTCAGAGAGTGCCATGAACAGGTGGAAAGTGGAGAGTGGTTAACTGACTAAGCCCTGTTCGACCAGGGGCAAATTACTTAAGTTCCTGGTGCATGTGACTGTGGTTGATGCTGGACCTGGAGGTTAGACAAAAATAATTTAAATATGGGTGAGTCTAGGTCCTTTTTTGCACATTGTGTTTGAAATATTTGAAAGTTTGACATGCTAACTCCAAACGTATCCATATTCTGGGTTTTCAAGAGGCTTTCTGGGAAACGTGAAGCTTAAAAATGACTAAAGTAATTTCAGAATGAACATACTACCATGCTCGTAAATGATAAATAAAAATTATAAATTTAAATTGTAAACATAATGATTTTCATAGAAAACCTTTTAAAAAATAAAGAGTAATATAAAATAATAGATTTTCTGAAAATTGTGCTTCATTTAGCACCATAGTATACTGCTTGACCATAAAAGTCTCCTTTGAAATTCTACCTCTCAAACTACCACAGTAATAGATTACTTTCCCACAAATGTTAATTTTAAAAATGAAATCAACCATAAACCAGCAGCCTTATTTTGTTAGTCTGACTTCCTGTGAAATTGTTCAGGTGTCATTAGCAGCAGTTTGTACTGAGATGTAAATGATGTATGATTCAAAGAAACGTTTGTGATTGATGTTATATGATAACAAAGCAGACAATGATCTCCCAAAAGAGAAAAGCAAAAACAAACCTCCAACCAGCATTGACCCATCCATACATCCCACACATGCATTCATCATCCATACTGCTTAACCGGTACAAGGCTGCAGTAGCAAATACTTGAAAATGAAAGGACAACTGGCAGCACAGCTGCGATTCACGGTGTGCTGCTCCTTACTTATCTGTCTTTAGAGCGCCCCCTTCAGAAGCTCAGACTGAAGGACAGCCACACAGCAATGGCCACCCCCGTTGGCATTTTGGATAACAGTTCGTCAGCCCCAGACTTTGGCTGATTTGTGGGTTTTCTGTCTGAACAAAATAATAATAAAATCTTAATTAGCGCTGAACAACATGCATAGAAAAGATCTAAATGTCACTACTGTAGCATGGGCAGTTAAACTATTTCTAATACATACTTATGAATGACACCTTTTTAAGTGATATTCCTCTAAGTCTGGAGAATCCCTGATGAATAAATGATAGGTGACCACAGAGGCTTGACCACAGAGGCTTGACCACAGAGGCTTGACCACAGAGGCTTGAGCACAGAGGCTTGAGCACAGAGGCTTGCTTGTGTTGCACAGCCCAAACCTGCAGGTTTACCTGTGATCCTCACAGATTTGTGATCCAAGCTTCAATTGTGATCTATTTGCTATAATACCAAACTGCATGGAATAAATGGGACACAAGAGTAACACATAACAGTACCACTTAGAAATTGAAAAAACTCAGGCAGGATTATAGATAAATTAAACAACACAATATCATAAAGAGGCCTGTCACTGATGATGTCATCCTGCACTAGTACCAGTTTTTGGTAATGTAAGAGAAGTGTAATCTTTTACTAGTTTTGATGTTGGGTAATGTAGGAGAAATGTAGTCTTTTACATGGTGTGATGTTGGGTAATGTAGGAGAAATGTAGTCTTTTACATAGTGTGATGCTGGGTAATGTAGGCAAAGTGTAGTCTTTTACATGGTGTTAAGCAAGGTAATGTAGGAGAAATGTAGTTTTTTACATGGTGTGATGTTGCATGATGTAGGAGAAGTATAGTATTTTCGCTGTTGCTGGGTAATAAAGGAGAAATGTAGTCTTTGACATGGTGTCAAGCAAGGAAATTTAGAAGAACACAACACTATTCAGCGTAGCTGAATACTTCTTCAGATATGGCAGTCAGCATCCTGCGTTTACTTACTTTTCACTTTCACCCATTGGATTCTGGCAGATGATTTGCTAGTTTGAGGGTCTGTGGCTGTGCACTGGACTTCTATGCTGCCCCCCTACTGGTAGGGGTGACTGCCAGTGATGGGCCATCTACCGTCATCCCCTGTACAAGCCAGCTGTAAGAGCAGGGGTCACTGCACTGAGCTGAGCAGCTGAAGTTAGCTGTAACCCCTACAGTGACCTCGCTTGGCCCCGTGATGATCACATTGAGCACCGCACCTAAGGGAGGGAGGCATGGCTATCATTATCACTGGTGCAGAAGTGTTAAAGGCAATGTTTTACAGTAAAGTACTGACATCTGCTGGTTAAAAGAAGTATACCACAACACTTCATCCATCTTCACAGTGAGCCTGCAGCCTGCCTTAGGACGCATAGGACACATGACTGGGGACACCCCAGCTGGGAGTGCATTCAAAGGCATACACACAAGCACAATCACTGGAGTAAAAAGATCATTCAGGCTTCAAACACACAGTGCAGGAGTAAAGCCTACAGCCAAGGAAGGTCTGATGCTACAGTGCTAAATTATAAGGACAGCTGATCTTAATTTTCATGTCCTACTCACCATTCATTGCAAACTTTGAACCAATTTGCACTGCTCATTTACCCCACTAGAGCATGGCACAGGATAGTACTGTGTACTGTGTATTGTTCTCATAAAGTGGAGTATTTTCTTGTTTATGGCGAAGTTGTTCTAAGGCCGAGGGGATCAGTGGAAGAGGTACTCTTCATTTCACGGTGATATTATTGAGTCCTCGATAATCTATGCAGGGTCACAAACCTCCGTCCTTCTTGGCCACAAAGAAGAACTCTGAAGCAAAAGGAGAAGTGGAGGGGAAAATAATGCCCTGTTTCAGGGACTCCCAGATATACGTCTTTATGGCCGTTTCTAGCTAGAGAGGAAAGAGGGTCTGGCAGGTTTGAATGGTGAAAGCAGTAATTAACGGGTTTTTTTTTTTTAAACAAAATGCACTGTTTTATATCGGTAAAACACAGCCATCCTATTTTTAGGAGGGGGTTTATGCGTATTGCATGTCTAGACATGTCGGTCAGCTAATGTCGGTAGCGGCAGTGGGTAACGGGGCGACAGTGCAAGAGCTTTTGGAGCCGTGAGCGATAAGCCAATGAGAAGGAAGCGTCAGTGAAACGAAATGGCCGACGGCTGACAAATTGTTATGGGGGGATTCTGTCACGCCCACCTCACATGATCAGTGGAAATTGACGGAAACTAATTGAAACCACCGTACTTAAGTCACGGACTGACATCAGTGAAGTGCAAGGTACTGTTGCAATGCACATGCTGAGCGCTCTAACTCTTCGTTGTCTCCCCAGACACATTCCATCTTCCATGCCCTTGACACCAATTATGGTACGTGCATCAGTGTATTTAAGCATCGTCATAATGGTGGTACAAGCCCAGGGACAGCGAGAACTTATACCCCCAAAGCTAAAAGTTGTAAAAACTTTGTTTTAATTGTAGTTTAGTTACAATTTGTATCAACACTGGGTGGCATCACAGTGCGTAATTTTCATTATATTTCATTAGCCTCTGATTAATTTCATTTCCTTTGTGATGTTATGTTTAAATGTTGGTCATGTTTAATATTATTTACATTTGAAATGCTGAAAGTACTTTATTTGATTAAGGTTTTCCTTAAGGTTTCCTTTAACTATTCTTGGCATTAACTATTCTTCACATGATCTTTGGAGCGCAGCCAGAATGACCACCTGGTTCTTGATCACCTCTCTTATTAAAGGTCTTTACGCTTCTTTGTGCCTCAGTTTGACAGTGACACAAAGAAGGCCAGGAGGGCAGATCCTACACTGGAAATCTTAGAGGATCCACCATCTTATTGATTAGGAAAAAATGAGAACAAATGCCGAACAAGGGGAGAATAAGTACAGAATAAAGAAAAAAAATAAGATAATTTTAAAAACAAAAGAATTGAAAGTAGAATAAAAAGCAGTAAACTATTCACAACAGCAGTTATGACATATTGCAAATAATACGAGAGAACGGTGCAAGAAAACAGAATGTGGAAGTAATAGAAACAGAAACTGCGTAGTGCAAATGAGAATTTATTGGGGTTTATGGGGTAGGTGGGAGTTGAGGAGTCTGGGGGACTAACTGCCTCATTTAACTGCATGACATTCTCTTTGCCCGTAGATGGGTCTTTAAGTAGGGAACCAGTCGTCGATACAAAGGCTCAAAAAGAGGAAGCACTAGAAAGCCTCATTTGCCCATCACTACCCACAAAAGCAAATAATTAAACTAACACCAACAGGATGGTGAATAAGACTGCATGGTACAAGAAAAACAAGGGTTTTTATCAATCATGCTGATGAGCCAAGTCAGTCATTTCTTTTAGCATGATATAGTAAGATAAGATACTTTGGCAGTGCATGATCTTATTTGGTAGTTAACGCAACATCATATGGTTGATCAAAGTTAATTTACTAGGTTTCGTATAAATTCCTGAATTCATCATGATAGAACTGGTCTAACTTAATAATTATTGGCTTTAGCCACTTTCATGAAGCTACACATCTGATTTTTTTATGGTAATTTAAAGAAAAACACGTCAGAGTGGAATTATATTATAATTTAAACCAAAAACTTAAATTGAAACTACAGCCTGCTTGGCATAAAGGGTCTAAACACTAAAAACAGGAATATTTTCTAAAACAAGCTGAGATTTTCTTTTTTCTTTTGGCAGCTGCTAACATGTATATTTGTCTCAAGTTCTGATTGGTCACTTCCCCACTCTGGACTAGATGATGTGATATGAAATCATAAGCTAGTGTTTTTTTCATAGAAAGAAGAGTATATTTAAAATACACACTTAGTAAAGTACAGTGAAGTGAGGTAAGCTGCACAATATAAACATACAGGTGTCAAGTAAGTTAGGCATTAATTACTGTTAGGCTGATCTTCCAGTGACTGAGCAGTGTAAGCAAGAGGTAACTACTGTAGCACCTTTCAAACACAGCAAGGACCCGTTATGACAGC
Source organism: Brienomyrus brachyistius (assembly GCF_023856365.1). Classification (NCBI taxonomy): domain Eukaryota; kingdom Metazoa; phylum Chordata; class Actinopteri; order Osteoglossiformes; family Mormyridae; genus Brienomyrus; species Brienomyrus brachyistius. The sequence continues at coordinate 28,116,828 of NC_064541.1, read as the reverse complement.
TATTCGAATCAACAAATGCTGTGTACTTTTTTCACAGCCAGCTATTTGGTACAACATTGAGTATTATAAAATAAGTTGACATATATGATAATATAACCATCAGATAGTATATACACTATGTCTGCGATCAGAAGGTTACTGGTTCAAATCCCAGACCTTGAAATGCATCTGGGATTCTCTGACCCAGCTCTCTTAAAAATATACATATGACTTTGGATAAATACATCTGCAAAATAAAAAAAAAATCTAAACAGATATAATCTCATGGCAAAAATTCAGAACTACAGACAGTTTTCATTGCTATACAGCTTGGGTTAAATGAGCTCTCCATTCCGTTTTCTTGTATTTCTTTGTGTTCACCTACCACAATGCCCTCTCATGGTTTGTGTGGCTTTATGAGGATTTATATTTCCAGAGGAAGCTCTGAATGATTTGCATTTTATTAAAGAGCCTCACTTTGAATGGTGGCCTAATAATATATATGAAACAACATATGAAAGGGAAGGCAGGCCAGGGATTCATCTGTAGGAACAAACAGTCCAATTGTCTGATAGGAGCAAGCGAGGCATGTGGAATAATATCAGCACATAGTTTGGGTCCCCAGATGTTAAGGTGACAGTAAGTGGCTGTCAGAGTCATACTTACTGTTCGCTGCTGAAAACAGCAAAATTTCTTATCATTAAACATCATAAATGCGCAGTAAAAGCCCCACAACAGGCCATAAAATTAGCTTTTGTCAACTAGACAAAGTTCACAGCAATCAGTGTGTCCGTTTGTTAGGTTATACATTGACTCCGTCTCTCATTATAAAAGGTCACAAAGCTTCATTTCCTTCTCAGGTCCATTTTTCGCGCATGCTGTGCACATGACTGCATAAAAGTACATTTTACAAACTAAATGGTACAAAATACAAACTAGGGAGCAAAAATATGTAGATGTGTAATAAATATTATAGATGTCTCTTTCCTTGAAATATATTATACAGATGAATTTTAATCTCCAAGGTATCCAATCAAGTATGTATCTGGAAAAGTCCAGCATTCAAAAAACATCCAGCCAATGGATGCCGTCCCAGTGGTCAAAAAATGGTTCTGTGGTGACAGAAGTAGCAGGAGGTGAATTGTGCAGATAGTAAACTGCTGGTCCAGTACAACACTGGCGAGAGAAGAGCCTTACTTTCAATTTTAAATTACTTTTATAAAACATTTTTCTCAGTTTAGTTGCCCAGAAAAGTATCCATATAAGGATTAGAAAAGGAACATGGGCAGTATTTCTGTGGAATGAATTGAGGCCATAGACGGTGAGACGGTGCTTTATTGAGGGACGTTAGGATGCTAAGCATGGAAGGCGTCCTTATTTTACGCACTTCGTTTATTCCCGTGACTGACAGTTTCCAACAGAAATTTATCTGTTGTAGGATCATGAACCATGGACCACAACAATTCTGAACTTTACACCCAAACTTATTTGTTACTGTGGCACTATTTTAAAGCACCCATTAGCTATTTAATCTTGAATAAGGAAGATCTGAACAACTGTGGTTTATGGTTTTACACAAAATATAAACCAAATTTATCATAGGCAGAAGGGAATAGTTTAAACCAGTTTTTATGCTGCTGATTCGAGAAACAAACTCCTGTCGTGACAGAGCCATTTTACCATAGCTGAACCTTGATACCCTGTTCATGAAAATTGCAGTTTAGAATATATGCAAGGACGCCCTTCACAGAAGCCAGTGCTGAAGGATGCAAACAGCTCTTACCGCATTCATACCAACCAAAAGTGGAGGAGAGAAAACCAAGCCAAGGCATAAGACTGCAGTTTGTACTGGCATTTGTTTATTAATTGTTCCATCTGTAATGTGAAAGCTGTAAACCAGCATTTGGTTTCATTCATACATTCTGGACATTACAAAGACTAACAAACATAACTTAAGCAGTATTGCAACAAATCTAAATCAGTAAAAATATATTACATTGGCAAAATATTTTGCAATCAAACCGATTTTCTGTATGGACTACTGAGTGTCCAGTTGGGAAATCATACATTATCTTCACAGCAAATATAAATCTTAACCTTAGGACTGACGTAATTTTCTCAGGTTTGGCGAAAAGTGAAGTCAAATTGGGAAATCAAATTAACTTAATACAGAATTAGAAAAACATAAAAACAACAAGTGCTTCCTAAGCTGATAGTTGGGCACAGGAACTGATTCAACAGAGAAATCAGTCTAAGTATATACATTCCTTATTTATATGAATATGAAACACACATTTTAGTTCCTTGAAACTATTCCGATGATTTTGTAATTAAGCCAGAGAACGAGACATATTGCCAACAAAGATCCATATCATATCCATTAAATTACACATCCAAAACTTGTTAGCATGTGCTATTTTAGATCCCATACCAAAGGCGGCTTTCAATAGTGGCAGAAGAGGTAGTACTTCCTCTAATTTTGAGAATAAATTGCGAAATAACTAACTTTAAAATAGCTCATAACTAAAATTTTATTCCGATCTAAAAACTCTTAGGAAAAATTCCAAACAGTGTAAAACGTACAATTACAAAATGTTTAATCTTACTGTACCTCTTCAATGTTCACCAGCCACTTTTTATTCATACAAATAGCATAAATCATCTTGGTTTATCTGGAAAAGACATAATAATAATAATAATAATAATAATAATAATAAAGTTAATAGCGAATGGTGCAAGGAATGAAATTCAATGATCTTAACGAGGGCACCAGGAGGAAAGCCTTTGATGACATGCATATTGCTGCAAAACAGCAGACACATCTTATCTTATTGAACTCTACGACAAAAATTTAACGCCTGGTCTTGACTTGTGAGTAGATGGAAGTGAAAGACTCATTCACTGGTGAAGCTGGAGGTATCTGATTGGCCTGGGAACTTTGGCGACTCTGCTGGACTGCACCTCCATTGGGATTGGTATGACTGACCTCAGCATAGGTCATCTCCTAGGGAACCACAAGGGAATCACTTCCGTATCAACAGGTGCGGATTACTTGTCAATCAGTATAATTTGCCCATACATCAGTTCATAATTATGTACTTCCCCAACAGTAGGTTCTTAATGCAGAAACCAAGTTTAGTGTTTGTTTTCTATACTTATGACCTCTTACACACATTATTAGTTCTGTCCTATAAATGAAAATAACAGAAACAAAGAAGCCATAAAAATAAATTAAATTAATGCAATCTAGTGTCGAAAAGAAACGGACTAATACAGTGATAAACGATGTAATAAAACCAAATAAAATTAAAAGGGCCTTATTATGCTTTTCTGGTCGGTGTTAAGTTCGCTGCCACTATTAACACTAATGGCACATTAGCGCAAACAAAGGGCTGTATACGTGGAAGAACTTCACTGGTCCACACATCAACCCCATCGACCACCTTTGGGATAAACTAGAATGGAGATTAATCCAGGCCTTCATGTCCAGCATCAGTGCCTGACCTCACAAAAGCTCTTCTGGGTGAAGAGGCAAAAATTCCCACAGGCACACTCCAAAATCCTGAGGATAGCCTTCCCAAAGTAGTAGTGACTAGCAGCTGGTTTGAAATAATACACTGCAGCCTACACTGCAGCCTGTAAGGTTGTTTGGACTATGCAAGAAGGACAGTTACTATAGCTGCAAAAATGGTGACCAACTCCATATTGATGCATACAGCTTTAAAATGGGGTGTCATAAATATGATCCACGTTACATTTTCAGGCAGGTGCAGTGCCATTTTATCCCAGCATAGGATGCAATGTCATGAGGTTGGTTGACTTGGAATTCATTAGGTGACATTAACTTGCAGCCACTTTTTGTAAAAGTCTGTAATAATATACGACCTAAAACTATTGCTTTTCAGTCTCTTTGTAATCTAATATCAAACTAAGCAACTAAGTAAATATTTGCTTCAAACTAGAAACTTATAGTATAACTCCTTATATTGTTTTATTAGCCCTGGTACATGACCCCACCAAACTGGCGATATCACGAGCTTGCTAATTAACTAGCGAGCCTCCTAGCTTCCAAACTGATGGAACAGGCAGATAGCGACTGTGAATATTAACACCAACTTAAATTAGCGACTTTGCTAAAGTAGACTCTTCCAGGTATATTAAAATTATGAAATTTATAGCACAGATTTAATAATCCCTCAACCATTTTCCCCATATTGGCACTATCATTGCAGTTTTAACATCAAATAGTATAAACATAGATGAAATGTTTTAAAATCTTTCAACGTTACTGCAAGTAACCCACAACAATCAATTAGTATAAGATGTATGTTCATTTTCTAACTTTTTCTGTGTTTTCAATTGTTTTACTCTGCAACCAATTAACTACAATGGAGGCAAAGTTGACGTTAGATAATATCATACGAGTCAAACTAACTTGACAGAGAAACTTGATATGTTACAGTAATGAGTTTGTGAGAATGACAAATACTGCGTTTAAGAATGAACCCGAATCCTACTTCAACCTTTTCCCCTCTTTATTCAGTTATGTAATCAAGCAAACAAGCCTATGCAATAGGTATGATGTAAATGTTAGTTTTATTAGTAGCATGGACTGAAAGTTTACAATGCATTGCTGATAAATAATAATGCAATGATTTGCATAGTCCAAACAACCTTCCAGCCATAACGTAGTCTGCAGTGCATTATTTCAAACCAACTAAAAACCCACACATGCAATAATAATAATACATTTTATTTAAGGTGCCTTTCTAGCACCAAAGGACACCGTACAATAAAGCAAAGAAACATATAGAATAAAACGAGTTTCATAAAATAATTGTAACAATAATGACAATCAAATAAATAAACAGAAAATTTAGAGAGATTTAGGGAAAATTTAAAAAGTGAAAGTGAATTGATGTTTCTGATATCTGGTGGGAGTGAGTTCCAGAGCCGTGGAGCAGAGCGACTGAAGGCCCTGTACCCCATGGTGGTAAGATGGGCAGAGGGAACAGCCAAGTGAATAGAAGAAGATGATCTGAGGGTGAGAGAGGCGGTAGTAATGTGAAGGAGATCATGCAGGTACGGAGGTGCCAGGTCGTGAATGGCCTTGAACGTTAACAGAAGGGTTTTGAATTCAATACGAAACTTGACTGGGAGCCAGTGAAGCTGCAGCAAGGTGGATGTAATGCTGTGGAGGGATGGTGTCGTGCTAATAATCTGAGTGGCCGAGTTGTGAACGAGTTGTATTTGTGAAGGGTTTTTTGGGGTAGACCTAGGAGGAGGGAATTACAATAATCCAACCGAGAGGTAACGAGGCTATGAACTAGAATAGCAGCGGCCTGGGGGGTGAGGAAGGGGCGAAGACGGTTGATATTACGGAGATGGAAATATGCAGACCAGGTGATATTACAGTATTAACATGGGACTGAAAGGAGAGGAACTATAGAAGATGGCACCCAGACTCAACCTGAGGAGAAGGGGAAATGGGGCAGTTATCAAGGTCAAGGGTAAAACTGTTGATTTTGGAAAATGCTGTTTTAGTGCCAATGAGGAGTACTTCAGTTTTATCACTGTTTAAGAAAATTTGAAGAGAACCAAGATTTTATTTCAGCCATACAATCGGTAAGGCAGGAGGGAGGAAGATTGGAAGTGGGCTTACAAGTGAGGTAGAGCTGGGTGTCATCTGCATATCGGCGAAAATTAATATTGTATTTACGGACGATATTGCCAAGCGGAATAAGATAAATAATGAAAAGGAGGGGCCCCAGGACAGAGCCCTGGGGTACCCCTGAGGTGACAGAGGAAAACTGGGATGTAAAAGACTTAAGTTGTATGAACTGAGTATGGCATGACAGATAGGATCTGAACCACTCAAAGGGAGTGTGAGTAATACCAATGGAGGATAGCCAGTTAAGAAGGGTGATATGACAAATTGTATCAAAAGCCGCACTCAGATCAAGAAGGAGAATGGAGAGTGAAGCAGAATCGGCTGCCATAAGGAGGTCATTGGTCATTTTTAATAGAGCAGTTTCTGTACCATGAAGGGGATGAAATCCCGGCTGAAACTGTTCATAAAGGTTGTTGCGTGATAGATGAGAATGGAGTTGAGTAGCTACTGTTTTTTCAAGAATTTTGGAAATGAAGGGTAAATTAGAAATAGGGCGTAGGTTATTAATATTAGAAGGATCTGCACCAGATTTTTTTCAATGTCGGAGTTATAGCAGCAGTTATGAAAGATTCTGGACTTGGAGAGTCCAAAATTACCCCATTGAATGGACTCCACAGCATGGAATGGTGACCAACTAGGTAAGTGGACCCCTGACCAAGTGTATGTATAAAGTATATGTATGAAAATACAGGTGGAATCAGAATTCAAAACACAGAGTTTCATGAGCCATCTGGAAACATGCGATGCATTCAGTGCCGGTCAGCTTAAGTACATCAAGATAAGGTGTCTCTGTCTGTCCCACTTTCACAGGAGTGCAAGTACATGCTTTGGGATTAAGATTTACTCATTTTAACTGAAATTATTATTTTTTAATTGACCAGTCGTTTAGCCTAGTTGATTTGCTTGCTAGGCATGTTGACAAGGCAAATGTCACATGAATCCTGCCAAATGGTAATATAGGCTTACTTTGTATATATTTCTATATACTCTTATATAAAATCCTTACATAATTATACAAATTAGTCACGTGCATTTTCTACTATAACATTTGTTTCTAAATGTAAAATGTGGTGTGGTTTCTTGTCAGAGGATTCCAGTGGATTAGCGGAGTTCTTTTGTATAATTTTCCTGGTAAGGTTAGGGAGGAACCATTTTGGAAAATAGGGAATGCTTTCTTTATAATTTTATTTCATGCTGTTTGAGTTAAGTGAACATTTGTAATTTCAATATATTTAAAATAGGTTTTATCGGGGGGAGCGTGAACTGAGGTGTAATTCTAGTTCTGTTGATTTGTAATTAATTTTGGACTCTCCCTCCCCAAATTCTTCGGTAGTGTGCTACCTTTCTCCAGTCTGTCTGGACCGAGAGAGAGGTATGCATGCTCTGCAGTTAAGAGTTGGAAAAAAAACGGTTGTAGAACAAGATGTATGTCTTGTTTTACTTGGTGGCAATTACTTTTGTTAAATGTGTATACGTGAATATAATCCTGGCCACTCATAAATGTGTATTTCCTTCCGTTCCTGCAAGGAAATCTGTGTAATCACTGTGTTGCTATCGCTCACAAGTCCAATGTTTTAGTGTGCGATTAATGTAATATTGTGTGATTTTTATTGTATCCATAGATCAAATCCTGCAAAGTAGTTCAAGTTAGTATTTTTCTTAAGTGTTAATTTTGTGTTTTCCTCGATTCCCCTTCGCGGGAAAAGTGGAGTATGTATTGCCTTCGTGATGTAAACCGTGGCCTGAAACGGACGGAAGATTGATCATTTTATGTCATTAAAGGACTGAAAAGAAACTAAGGGTCTGCTTCTTACACCCGGGGCATTGGAAGAGAACCGCTACATATAATACATGTCAGAAAGTTTTGTATTGTTATGCATTTGACTTTGACTGATGCAAAACTGCATTTGGCTGTATAGAAGCACATCATTTAATAGAGCCATCCAGAGCATGTAGTGAAAAATGCACATAGGTCAGTGGCAGAATGTGCTTAAGGGTGATTTGCATGTGATGTGTCCATACTTTGGTGTTTCTCCATCTAAAGCACGTAAATCTCCTTATTGCACTTAAATGCTAGACTTAAGTAGGCAGCAGAATATGCTTATGTCAAAAAAGCGCAGAGCTACATGTCTTTTTGACTTAAGTGCATGGGAGAATCAACCTCAGAGAGAAGAGAGATGTACATTATGTAAGGAATAATTGACGACGGGCGGTTGAATTATTAGAAAATAATGCACACCCGAGGTGGTAATGCGGCCACGACGCGAAGCCACGACTTTTACAGTCCCCTAATTATTAAGTAATTTATCGGTAAATATATCAAAGTATAGTTTACTACTGGTAAGTAAGTAAATACAGAGAAACTACAGCTGAGATGCTAATAACTGACATATAATTGTGTGCTTCCTAGGAAAGTAGGTAAATGAGCAGGGCCACTTTGAAGAGAGGTGTATCATGGAGTATAAATGGTATTAATGTACTCCCGTAAATAAATACTCAAGTATGGCAGATATTCAATATCATCACTCCGGACACACCAGCTGGCTTGTACCCATATAGCACTTAACAACAACAAAAAAACCCCACTAAATGCATTGCTTACCATTTGCGGTCTGGCAGAATTCTGACTTTCTGCTTTAATAAAAATAAGAAATGGTATACAGTAAATATAACAGTGATGTAACATACATTTAAAAACCAAAACACTTTACTGATTTCAGGGGGAAATTCTTTTTATCAAACAGGGAGGCATTTAAAGTGCAGACTAATGAGCATTTAGTATAGGTACGGTGCAAAATGGTACACATAATGCAGACAAGTTAAAAACGTGCTTTCACTATGTACGTTTCATGTACTACGCCGCATGCAATACTCAACACGTGATCTGAAAGGACAACAACAAGGTATTTCAGTTGATGACTTTATAGCATCAAAGACGTTCTTTAACCATGTAAGTTATTATTGTCAGGGTCAGCTCCTGTTTGTCCAAGTCTTCAGTGTGTTTCTCCCTGCTCCCCAGATGGCTGCATGGCTCGGTGAGCTGAGCGTGCGGCTACCTGTTAACCCCTCTGTTGTGTGTCTAGTTCCTGTGATTTTGTGGTTTGTTTTCCTTTTTGGTTTCTTGCTTAGTGCCTTGCTTCTGTTTTATCTTTCTTTGTCTTTCTTACTCCCCTGTGTTATGTTCTGTTTTCCTTTTTCTTTTTCAGTTCTTAGTTTCCCTGTTTAGTCTCCGAGTTCCCTGACTTAATTATTAGTTCCACCTGTAGCCTGTTTTCTTGTACCAGTCCTTGTGTGTTCTACCCCGATTGTTCGTTGTCCTGCACCCTCCCTGATTGGTTAATTGTTTTCACCTGTCCTGTATTATCCTGGTTAACCTTTTGTATTTAAGTTCCTGATCCTGTTCTGTTTCTTGGGGAGTCATTGATGTTGATGCATGTTGTATGCTGTGTTCTTTGTTACTGGCCTGCCTCTTGTTGTCCTGACCCATTTTGTAATTAGTCTTTGTTTATCCCCTCTTGCTTTTGACCCCTTGTGGTCCCTTTTGTTTTGTAGTTTGCGAACAAACCCCTGTGTTTCCTAAGCCGCCAGTGGCTCGCCCACCTTTTTCCCAGCCTGCACCATGCTACACCCTAGTGCCAAATCCGCCCGGATTTATGACAATTATGTACTCAGTGACAAAAAAAAGTTAAGCACCCAGAAATAATGTTTTAATTTAGATGTAATTTGGTACATGGGCAGACCAGCGATGGGTATATAAATGATTCAATTTGCAAGGAGCTGGCATATCTAGTCAACTGACAGAGAGGATGCCTCGTAGACGCCTTAGACAGCATTACCAGGACCTGACACAGTTTGATAGGGGTCGCATTGTGGGTTTGCATGAGGCCAGGTGGTCATATCGTGCAATTGCCCTGCATGTGAAGCATGCAGATGTTACAGTCCGCATGTCTTACCCCTTCTGAGACGGCATCCTGGTATAGTCTTTCAGCAAGACAACATCCATCCACACACGGCACGTTTGTCTGTGGACTGCCTGCGTCATGCTGAGGTCCTCCTGTGGCCAACCTGGTCACCTAATCTTCCCCAGTTGAACATGTGTGAGATCAGCTTAAACGTCAACTCAGACCCAGCGCCAAACTACAGGATCTTGAGGGCCAGTTACAACAGTTGTGGCTGACTTGTACAGCCCTTGTATCCTCTCCTGTGCCTTTCTGAACCGTATAGCCACATGTATCCAGGCCGGGGGGGGGCACACCCCACTTACATTGGACCAGCAGTGTGCTTATACTGACAATTCTGTTGTCTGTTTGATCTGATATTATAATCACTGCGATACGGTCACATGACCTTTCAATACAGTATGTGCAGATTCATTTAATTTCCTCCACTCTGTCTGGGTGCTTAAACTCTTTTGTTATTGAGTTTATATCCATCCCTTCGTTTTCTGCTGCTTATCCGGGTCCAGGTCACAGGGGCAGCAGTGTGAGCAGAGATGCTCAGTTATTACAGTATACAGTTAATCATAAATACTATAACTGAAAAGCTAAAACATCTGTTAACTTATAGAGTACAACCTCAGCTCAAAAAATTACAATGAATTGTAGTTGAAAACAGTCATGAGCTAATTTGTAAGAAATTTGTAAAAAATTTGCCAAAGTTCTAAGGAACTTCTGTTTGTTATGCTGCAGAAATCACAGCGTTCGTTCATTTTAGCCTCGACCCAGAAACAGGAAGACTTGACCCCACACAGGCCATTCCCAAAAGGGTTATGACCTCTGGTACTATCAGGAGTATCCATAAATACTTTGGTCACACAAAGGCTCAGAGCATCACATTAAGTACGCCAGGCCACCCCTTTAACCTTTGACCTCCCTTATCAGTTAACACAGTCTGGCCTGAAACAGTGTTTTCACCACACATCAGCATGCATTCCAAGGCAAGGGGGATATTATAGATCATATTGCCATCAGCTGTCATCTGCAGAACAGGCAGCTGGACTGGGGGATTCCCAGTTCATAAATTAAAACTGTCGACAAATAAACACTTACAGTTGTTAGCACTTGACTGTGGACTTGCTTCAGGCCTTGGGAAAAATAAAGCAGAAGGTCTTAAGCTTTCACCATGCAAAACACAAATTCTGTATGACTTGAGTGCCATCTCTGTTCTGTGTGTATGGAGTTTGCATGCGCTCCCCAAATTGTGTGAGTTTCCTTCCACAGCCCAAAGACTGCAGTTAGACTAATGGGCCTCTTGAAATTGCCGGTAGCGTGCATATGCCCTGTGAGGGACTGGCATATTGCCTACAGCACAAGTGTCAAACTGCAGTGCTGGAGGGCTGGAGCTCTGCACATTTTATGGTTTCCCCTCATTTAACATACCTGATTCAACTCCTTGTGCTAATTACCACACAGCTCTTGAACTGAATCATTTGTGGTGGAACAGGGAAAGAACTAAACTACTCAGGGCTCCGGCCCCCCAGGACTGCAGTTTGACAGCCCTGGCCTAGAGTGTATGTTGCCTGACATAAGCTCCTGATGACGATAGATGGTTAGAAGAACAATCTACTAGTAGATAGAGGATTTCAGGGATGCATCCTACCCCTTTTCACCTCAGAATATTATCAAGGGCAGGGGTGACCAACATGGTGCCCGCGGGCACCAGGATGCCCCCAATGACCACATGAGTCGCCCGTGGACCTGTTCTAAAAATAGCATCAGTGAGCAGCATCTAAAATTTAATTTTATCCTGTTGCTGGTCTTCTTTAATCACATTTGCATCTATGTAGATTTTACAATGACAATATCTAAAAAAAACATTTAAAACATGTTTAGAATACATGAAGTTTAGATAGGTTTAGGAGGACGTTTCAAACTGGTAGCCCTTCGTATGGCTCAGTATCCATGAAGTAGCTGATCTAGAGTTGATCTAGATCTGATCTAGAGTTGATCTAGATCTGATCTAGAGTTGATCTAGATCTGATCTAGAGTTGATCTAGACTTGATCTAGATCTGATCTAGACTTGATCTAGATCTGATCTAGACTTGATCTAGATCTGATCTAGACTTGATCTAGATCTGATCTAGAGTTATTATTATAGTTAGTGTAAAGCTACTGTAAATCATAGGGTCTCTACAAAGTTTACATACCACTCAACCCCATATAAAAGCCATTCATAATAAGTGAAAATAGGACCATCTGGTTTCAAATCACACTGCAAGTTGATTACCCTCCCTGATATTCCACCGTAATGAAATCAAACAGAGTTGCATTGAAAGATGAAGGGCTAGAAATTAAGCTGACCCACTCAGCCAATCACTCGCCTGAGGTGAATAATACAGGGGAAGGGTGAGTACTGAACACTAGCCAGCTGGATAGTAAGTAAGTAAGTAAATGAGTAAATAAGTAAGCAAACAAACAGACAATCAAATAAATAAATAAAACCATCAGACTACTGTCACGACCGCGGTCGGAGCGGGCGATCGTTCAGGCAGGCGAGCGAGCAAGGAGCAGGCAGGCAAGCGGGATACGGGGGGTTTAATTGAGGAAAACGGAGCGAGTACAGCGGGACGGGACACAGGCATTGACAACATCAGTGACGGACAAGGGAAACCGGGGAGACCAGGACTTAAATACACAGGACTAAATCAAAGTAACTAGACAAAGCTGGAGACGATCAGGGAAATACACGTGGGTAATCAGGGGGCGTGGCACACACGAGGAGCAGACGAGCCGGGCATGACAACTACATTTTTCTTACTGACCTTGTCCAGATGGCGAGCAGCAAAAATTCAAGTTCCACCCCAGGACAGAAACTCTAATGACATTGTTACTGATGCCAGCTTGGTGTATGAGGAGGAAGCTGAGGATATGAGGTGTGATTATTTACCCTCACTGTAGTAACGGCCGCTTCTGACTCACCGCAGCTTCTTCATGATAAAGAATCCAGCTGGAAAAAGTCCCAGAGCCAGTAAAACACCGATCACGATCCCAGCAATCGCTCCGCCAGACAGGCCATTCTGGACACCTCCCTCTGCAGGAATAAAGAGCTCGACTGAACATCAATGCGGGATCAGTAGTCGATACAAACGTTGGTTCATTACCAAGGGAAGGAAAAATACATAAAGTTACATAAAGTAGCATCTTTTCAGACAGATCAGATAAATAACAAAGATGTCAAGACAGTTCTCACACCTCAGCTGTAAATGCATCTTACTAACAAACTAACTTTATTTCCACTGTAACTGAAATTACTGTTATAAACACCATTTCTGCAAATGTATAGAAAAAGACCAGCATTACAGAATAGTGATGATAATAATAATATGCCCTAGATCACAGAGAAAAAGGAGAACCTGTAGGCCAAGTCCTGAATGATTATTGCAAACCAGATCCAAATCTAATTGTGTCACAGTCAGGATCTGATTTTTTTGTTAAACTGTATGGAAACTGCCAGTTAGAAACAGACATGCTGTGACACAATGTGTCCCGTGTATTTCACAGTTGGCAGGAAGATATATTATATATATATATATATACAGTGCTCAGCATAAATGAGTACACCCCCTTTGAAAAGTACGAATGTAATCAGTAGCTCAATGAACAAAAGAATAACTTCCAAAATTTTCACAAGGCTGAGTTTTATTGAACACTTGTTTAACTCCATAACATGAAATTAAGGTTAATAATATAACTTAGATCACAAAATCTTCAGTTTTACTCAAATTGGTTGAAGCAAAAATGAATACACCCCGCAACAAAAAGTACTACATCTAGTATTTTGTATGACCGCCGTGATTTTTAAGGACAGCACCAAGTCTTCTAGGCATGGAATGAACAAGTTGGCGACATATTGCAACATCTATCTTTTTCCATCCTTCAAGAATAACCTGTTTTAGAGCCTGGATGCTGGATGGAGAGTGATGCTCAACTTGTCGCTTCAGAATTCCCCACAGGTGTTCGATTGGGTTCAGATCAGGAGACATACTTGGCCATTCAATCACCTTCACCCTGTTCTTCTTCAGAAATGCAACAGTAGCTTTAGATGTGTGTTTTGGATCATTGTCGTGTTGGAAAAGTGCACGACGACCAAGTGCATGGAGAGATGGCAGCATCTTCTCCTTCAGTATAGAGCAGTACATTGTTGAGTTCATGATACCATCAATGAAATGCAGCTCCCCAACACCAGCAGCACTCATGCAGCCCCACATAAGGACACTGCCACCACCATGCTTCACTGTAGGCACCATGCATTTTTCTTTGAAATCCTCACCTTTACGACGCCATACAGTTTTGAAACAAGTAGTTCCAAAAACAGGGATTTTTGTCTCATCACTCCAGAGTATAGAGTCCCAGTAGTCTTCATCTTTTTCCGCATGGGCCCTAGCAAATTCTAGGCGTGCTTTTTTGTGCATGGGCTTTAGGAGAGGCTTCCTTCGTGGACGATACCCATGCATGCCATTCCTCTGCAGTGTGCGCCGTATGGTGTCACGGGAAACGGTCACTCCAGTTTGGCTTTCTACTACTTTAGCTAACTGCAGTGAACTTGCATGGCGATTTTCTTCAACCCTTCTCATCAGCAGACGCTCCTCTCGAGATGTTAACTTCCGTGGACGGCCTGGACGTCGCTGTAAGATCGTTGCACTTCCATCTTTCTTAAATTTTTGGATCACTTTTGCTACAGTATTTTGACTGATAGGTAAAGCTTTGCTGATCTTCTTGTAGCCCTCACCTTTTTTGTGTAAAGAAATGATTGCCTTTCTCAGATTTTGTGACATTTCTCTTCCATGTGGAGCCATTGCTGACAGCATGAAATGGGAAGGGCTTTTCTTTGTTAAGTAATGCCCTTTTATTGTCACCTGTCTGCTGGACACCTCTTAAATGAATCATTAGACTCACCTGTGGTTGAATGCCTGTTAATTAGAATTTTGTAGTCTTAAGTGTGGCTTTTCTCCTAAGACTATAATTGGGGTGTACTCATTTTTGCAACATGGGCTTGAGTGAATTTGTTAGGAAAATCACTTTTTTGTGTGTGCAAATCAACAAATCTTGTTTGCAATCAATGGCCCACATTTGTGAGAGTATTTTGTAATATAGTATCTCATAGAAAATGTTGATTCTGAAAGGAAACTAAAGGTTTTCTGACAAATGTAGTGGGGTGTACTCATTTATGCTGAGCACTGTATATATATATTTTACGAGGAGTTGCTACCATCTCAAAATAAGAAGCAGACCTAGATGGTTACTATTATACCTAAATATCAATACATCACAGCAGTACCTTGGTGAAGAGGTTCCCAGAGGCAGTAGCAGCCGTCTCCAATTAAATAATAAAAACAACTACTGAAATTTATGTGCAAACACGTTACTGTCCATTATTTATTGTTTTCCTTTCTAACAAACACCGTTTCAATAAAGAAGAGAAACGAACAGCAAAATAAAATAAATATAAATCACAACAAAAAGGGAGAATCTGTAGACCAAGCCCAGAGAGATCACTGAACGCCAGACCTAAGAGTCAAACAAAATGAAACCAGTAGCTGACTTACCCACAACAGTGATCACTGAACGTTCAGATGAACGGTTCAGCAGGGTCACGGTGTTATGAGCCCAGCAGACATAATTACCACTCTGACTCTCCTTAATATTCGTGAGCTGGAGTGTATCGCCCATTTGGCTCAGCAGTGTGTCATTAAGGGCCCACTGAAACTGTGCAGGAGGTCTGGACTGAGCTGAGCAGGTCAGGGTGAGGCTGGTCCCTGGGGAGAATGTTGTCCCTGGAGGACTCACAGTTACTGCAACGTTATCGGGTCCAACTAAAATGCATGTATTAAAAAACACAAAGAATAAACTCAGTTGAAAACATTTTGTGATACTCAGTGAAAACAATCATGTAGTGACCTGCTTTGAGGGCCTCATGAAAATCTATCTGCTTGAATGATCAAGCAGGAATACAAGTTGGTAGGTAGGTAGGTAGGTAGGTAGGTAGGAAGGTAGATGTACTTTATTTGGCCCAAGGGGGAAACTTCTATTCCAGTATTTCTACACTTACAATGTAACACAGTCAGTTGCTGAGTAATATGTCAATGTTATAAGCTTGACTGAGCAGAAAAGCAGGCTAATAGCATGTTACCAATTAAATTCAAGGGGAAAACAATTTTACGAGCAGCTGATATTCAGAGTAGCGGGGTTATGAGTATCATGAACATGCCTGAAATACGGAGAAGTACAAATAAGTGATATCAGACAAATTCATGTAAAACATCGCTGACTTATCAGTGGGTCAGAGTAACAGTATACCCATCTTTCCGATTTAATTAAATACGTCATGCAACTTCTTTAAGTCAGTGAAGCAATCTTTTCAAAATCAGTCATTTCTTTCTGAACATATGCATGCCAAAATGAACAAACTCACAGCTGACGTTAAAGGTGACAGGCTGGCTGGTGTTATTGCTAATGATGTTGGACACCCTGCAGTATATTGGCTCCTGATCGGATCTCAAAACAGGACTAAGGGTGAGAGTGCGATTGTCAGCACTCAGATGAACTCGTTCACTGACTATGACGTCAGAGCTGCTGTTGAGCCAATGGAAAGAGAGATTGGAGCCAGAGGCGGAGCATGTCAGGCTGGTAGAGTCATGTAACTCCACTAGCTCAGTGGCATTGGCTTGTATTTTGACATCAGATACTTGTTCTGTAGGTTTAAACACAAAGATAGATGTGTGTAAGCTTTGCATTGTGGCTTGTCCTACTTTGTGCCAAAAAGTATGAAAAACCTCATCAGTCAAATCTGGAAAATAGATTTTTTTTTTTTAATTCAGAAGCGCAAACATCTCTTTGCTCATCCTTAACACCTTCTGACACATTTTTTTCCCTTAAGCTGTATTGTCAAATTAGGTCAAACAGAATCTCTCTAGCTGCCCCTACCTGCTTCACCAACTTGCTCTGCCTGAAAGACAGTCACATCCCCAAGAAATTCACAGAAATAATATGGTCTGGCTACAAAATGAACACATTTACAATTAAATGTAAGACATGTGCCTCAGGAGCAGAGATGTGGCACTACGCAGAGTAATAGGCCTGGACATGTGATAAGCCTGTCTTGTTTTAGACCTTTCCAAGACCCCAAACCTGCTTTTCATCCCTCACTGTATGTCTTTCAGATGAAGCTCACACACATCTTAGGTTTTCTCCCCCATTTTAGTAAACCTGTCTCCACTCCTGTATCCAGATAAAGCTCCTGTTCCATCCTATCATCCCCCTGTCACGTGGTTCTTCTCACCATCCTACCCAATCTCCCACTAATTAACGGACATTCAAGAACAATTTAGCTGCCTCACACTGCATGTTGCTAAGAAGCAGACCAATAATTTTATCTTTTCCTGCCTGGAAAAGCTGTGTTTACAAGAATATGCACAAATAGAACATTGGGGATGCTGCTTGTTTAAAATGCTGCAATGAAAATGCCCACACACATCAAGGAGGTAACATATAATAACACTTTATTGATCCCTTGTAGATAAATTCTTTTTGCCTACCCCCAACTTACTCTCCTTGATAGACAGACAGACACACACACACACACACACACCTGGGGTTAAGGTCCTAGCCACAGATGTGACTGTTTTGCTAAGGCTAGGCTCAAACCGGCAACCTTCTGATTACAGGCACAGAGACTTAACCCACTGAACCACATGTTACCCCAGTTGATTTTGTTAATTGCCTGTTTTCTTTCAGCATTGACCAGGCTCGGAGTGGCCAATCAGGAAACTCAGGAAAATTCCTGGTGGGCCAGCTATTGTGCTGGTGAAAATAATTTGAGAAATTTAAAAATGAGCCGGTCATAAATGAAATAATTCAACAGCTTTTAAATTGTATAACAATGCTTCAGAATCTTAACCAGCGAGTTCTCGCACACACACGCGCGCACACACACACACACACACACACACACACACACACATACAATAGATCATAATTACTCTTCATAGACAAACTTGCAAATAAGCAACACAAGTGTCATTGTAGTAGCTTGTCAGAACTGAGCGGGCGCAGTGCAGTACAGGAGGTACAGGTGGTACAGGAGATACAGGTGGTACAGGAAGTACAGGTGGTACAGGAGGTACAGGAAGTACAGGTGGTACAGGAAGTACAGGTGGTACAGGAGGTACAGGTGGTACAGGAAGTACAGGAGGTACAGGTGGTACAGGAGGTACAAGAGGTACAGGTGGTACAGGAGGTACAGGTGGTACAGGAAGTACAGGAGGTACAGGAAGTACAGGAGGTACAGGTGCCGTAACTGGAAGCTTCTCAAACTAGGGCAGCTGGGACCAAAAAAGTCAGGTTGCTTTATCAATTCAATATGTTATTTATTATTTCTTTTCTTCTTGAAATGTCAGTAATACATTTATTGGGATAAAAAGTCTGGAGCTACGTCATAATTTATCAGCATTATTTAAGTTCCCCCAGAATGAGGACAAAATGGGCTGGTCTTGTCCATAAACCTCCATGCCTGGAACTGACTCAAAAAGCCAAGGGTGCAGCCAGCCTCATACCTCTGCTTTCTGGAAAAGGTTCCAAGCCCCCAGTGACCCTGAGCAGGTCACCAGGTCGGAAGATGTACAGATTTAACATTATATGTCAATCTTGTTTTTTCCACAAGCAGGTCAAATGTATTTAAAGAAATGGAAAGAGCAAAGAGCAGTGAAAAGTGCTAAAATATAACATTAATAGTAACATAAATGTGACTACAGAATTTATACTGTCAGTGTTAATCATAATATTTTTCCATTTGATCAGATAATTCATTACTGCAGTTCGTGCTTGTCCTACTTTGTGCCAAAATTGAGAAAGTTATTAATGATGCCAGATAAAAAAAAATATACGCAGATCTGGAAAATAGATTTTTTATTTAGATGTGCAAACATTTTTTCCATCCTTGAGTCATTTTTACTTTTTTCCCTTATGCTGTATTTTCAAACTTAGAATCTTTCCAGCTGGTCCCTACCTGCTTCCCCAACTTCTTCTGCCTGAAAGAAAATCGTATATCCAAGGTCCATGAAACGATCAATGATGACAGATGAATCACCCCGTCAGTCAAACTTAGAAAAATTATCTTTTTACGAAGCATACTCAGTTTCCAAACATCAGTGTCTTTGGCCTAATCGCTAAAGATGACAAGTCACCCAACAGATGCAAAGTAGAGAGACTAACAGCACGGTGCTCTGAGAATGACCTAACTCTCAGCAAGAATCAGATAATGAAATAATCACTGACTTCCAAAAAGGAAAAAAGCACACACCCCTTCAGACATACTATATATAGAACTGAAGTGGAGCGACTAACCAAATTCAAATATCTCAGGGTCAAGATCCGAGGACCTAACGTGGACTGTTCACGGTTCTGCTCACACAAAGAAAGCCCAGCAGAGCTTATATTTCATAAGGAAACTACAGGAAGTCAAGCTCCCCCATCATCATTTAGCAAAATTACACAACGCAGCGACAGAGAGCAGCCTGACCAACTGCATCACAGCCTGGCACGGCAACGCCGCAGTAGGTGACCAAGAGGCTATACAATGTGTGATGATAACCTCTGAGTTCCCAGTGCTCCCAGACATCAGAGACATAAGATGAAGGAGCCTGAAGAGTGAGTGTCAAACTGCTACGAACATAACGCATCTCAGGCATGAGGCCCTATGCCATGTGGCACACATTAGGTTTTTTCGGGGGGGGGGGGGGGAGGGGGGTTGAATAAGTACATAAATAAATACATACAGTATGTATGTGTGAGTAAAAAATAAATAGCCATATTCATTTATCTCTCTCTTTCCATTTATACAAGTCTGTACAAACCCCTTCAATCGGATTGTGGGTTATCAGGTTACGTTGACAGATGGGTTGAAACTGTATATATATAATGCAGTGCTTCTCAAACCAGTCATAGGGGACGCCAAGGCATCCCAGGGAATTGCAAGACAGCAAAAACATGCACTGTCTGGACGTCCCTGAGGATTGATTAGAGAAACACTGATATGATGTGTGGATTGTGTGTGTAGATCGTGTTCGATAGAAGACCTGGCAAGTTGCGCAAAATCAGATAAACATAATTAAAAATGTATAGATCCATGTATGACTATTCATAATAAAGTATGAGGGCCAAGAAAATCATGGGAGTTTCTTAGGAGAAACAACAAAATGAGAGAGAGCGAGAAGATGGGCTTGACATACCTGAGAATCCCAGGAAAGCAGGAGGTGTGGCAGTTAAGGGTAGATCCCAAACCCACTTTCTGGAAAACCACCCAGTTCTTGTTTGCTTTTCTCCTCACTTATTTTATTTATTCTCTCTCAAAATGTCCCACAAGGTCTATGATTGAGTCTGACAGTAATCATGAGAATGATTATGAATGAGTCTGGTGAGCCTAAATTGGCCCTGTAGTTGTGTGAGTGTGCCTGTGTGCGCCCTGCGGTGTGTAGGCGACTGCCCGGTACAACATGACTGAAGGCGGTACAAAATCATGGCTGGCCTTCACGGTAAAAAAAAAAACTATGCATATTTTATACATAAAAAATATTTTAAATAACTGCTAACATCCCCATATACATGCACCAACTATGTGCCTTTTGTACACTGTTTTAGGGTGAGAGGTGATGAAGGTGTAGAGAATGTCAAAATAGCAGAAACAGTTCACAGTAAAAGGTACAGGAAGGGGAAGCTTCATCGCTGGAAAAACTGGCCCTGTAGTTGTGTGAGTGTGCCTGTGTGCGCCCTGCGGTGTGTAGGCGACTTCCCGGGGATGGTTCCCGTGATAGGCTCCGGTCCCCCCCGTGATCCCAGTTGGGATTAAGCGGTTTCAGAAAATGGATGGATGGATGGATGCACCGCCCGATCTTTAATCACAAACGAAAATGGCGAGAAAAGCACAGGCAAGACAAAAACTGCATGCAAACACTGTAAAATACTGATAACATACGCAAATAGTACAACGAACACGCTTCAGCATGTCCACTGGCACCACAGTGAGCTGAGCGAAGATTATTAAAATGGTAAATCACGCTAAAAAGCTGCACATGCAAGTCTTAGTTTATTTATTTGAAGATTTTTTTTATCTACTTATTTTGATTTGGGATATTTTTTTAAACAGTATTTTATTCAATTCCTACGGAAGAGAATTAGGGCCACCATAAAAATATTATTTTTTCTCAGAATTCTGACTTTTTTCTAGTCAGAATTCAAATAATATTTTCCTGGTGGGTCCTAATCCTCTTCCGTAAAATTTCAGTTGCACTGTTAAGAAGAGGACATGTTTTACACAGTTTAGAAAGATAAAGGAATATTTTTGAATAAATTTGTCTGCAGCTCATTCTGCTGAAAAATCGTGAGAAAATCGTATAGTGAACTCAGAATCGTATTGAATCGTGAGTTGAGTGTATCGTTACATCCCTAGAATTTACCCAAGTTAATGTTAATGTATGTCATTATTGGTTCTTGGTTTGTGCCTTTGTTTTTATCCCTGTCTGTAGCCCTCAGTGATTGTTCATGACTGGCACCCATGGCCATAAATTCCCGGGGGGGGGGGGGGTTGTAACCCCACCAATAATTGATACAACTCTCCCCCCCCCCCCAATAATAACATCTCCCCCTAAAAGGGTGGAGAGAGACCTCAACCCCCCCCCCCCCGCAATGTTCAAACCAAAGTTACAGCCTTCCTCTCACCTGTGCCCTGTAGTTCCTAGTCCTTGGTATGTAATTGCTAGTTTGATTTGTTAAAGCAATTAGGGCAGTTCAGCAAAGGTCACAATGCAAGTCATCATTTAAAGAATGCATAACATAACTGTAATACATAACATATCAATTATGGAATTTGATAGTATTCAGCTTGTGTTGCAACTCACCCAAGACTTCGAGGCTGACATGCTGGGTTACCAATTCTCCTGAGTCTGTGATTTGTACCTGATAAACGCCACTATCATTCAGAGTGAGATTCTTCAGCTCCAGTGTTCCAGTAGTGACGTCATAGTTGATTCTCCCTTCATAGTCAGGGCCTATGCTGGTGACACCAGTGAAGGTAACTACAACGGAGCCATTCTTAGTCCATAATAGTATTGATAAACTGATAGGTGGGTCTGTAGAGACAAAAAACTGCACTGAGCCGCCTACGGTTCCTACATCAGGCTTCAGCACAATGGTCACCTGAAAACTTCTGCAAGCTGCAAAATGAAATAAACACACGTTACAGAAGAAAGTTAGATTACAGCTGATATTATTGTCATTGTATCTTAATTGTACAGTACATGGAAGGTCACAATTCCAGAAAACTATTGGCCTGATTGTATATTAAATTTTGAGTGGTGGATGACGACGTGATAATTTGCTTTAACATGAACAGGGTGAGGCAGAATCAATTTAATGGAATGGGTTTAGCTTTAAGTGGGAATCAATGCTAATTCAAGCCAGTTTAATTCGGTTAAGCGCAGATTTGTTTAGCGATCTTGATGGAATATGCTCCAGGGGCCTGTATTGCAAGGCCGGATTACTTGCTTGGCCAGACAAGTTTGAGGGTAAGTAGTAGTAATTCTGGCTTTTCGACACATCATCATGGTAGCTCATACTCCACACCAAACCTGCTCCAGAGCAGGTTATGTTTCATGATAACAAGATCTCAAATAGTCCTTGGAGAAATCAAATGGAAGAAGTAAATAAATCGCCTGATGTAACAAATAGACTTTCCCACAAACTGGCTTGTCTGTGAGAATCCTGTCACTGTGGTGAAGTTAGCTGTATATATGACATTCACTCTTCTGGCTGTAATACAGTATCTTTCAACAAGTAAGCCAGGCAGCACACACTGTGCTGGAGGTGGGAGAACATCCAAGAGGTGTGAGGCTACAGTGTAACTCACTCAGACAGCATATCACCATCTCACACACAAACATGAAAAAATACATATCAAAAAACATATCACATTTCTGGGGTGGCATGGTGGTGCAGTGGTTAGCACTGTTACCTCACACCTCTGGGACCCGGGTTCAAGTCTCCGCCTGGGTCACAGGTGTGCGGAGTTTGCATGTTCTCCCCCATGTCGTTGTGGGGTTTCCTCCGGGTACTCCGGTTTCCCCCCACAGTCCAAAAACATGCTGAGGCTAATTGGAGTTTCTAAATTGCCCCTAGATGTGCATGTGTGAGTGACTGGTGTGTGAGTGTGCCCTGCGATGGGCTGGCCCCCTATCCTGGATTGTCCCCTGCCGCGTGCCCATTGCTTCCAGGATAGGCTCCGGACCCCCCGCGACCCAGTAGGATAATCGGTTTTGGAAATGGATGGATGGATGGATGAATATCACCTATCCATCTAGTAAAAACGTTATGCTAGATATAATGATATAATTTTATATTGTACCTATAAGTCTCTGTCATACACGGGCGTCGCTGCCATTAAATCTGAGTCCCCCTCACATTTCATAATTATTCGTATGGACCCCCCCACATTTAACATAAAATATTACTTCACCCAGCGCTCTTTCTATGGCTTCGCGAAAGAATCTATTCCACTTGATCGAAATGAGAATACAAATACGACTGAAAGACCTCTCCAGGTTTTCCGGGTTACCGACAGCAACTCAGTGAATCGTCAGTGCAGGCCATAGACAGTAAAGGTGCAGACTGCTCGATACTGGGGGAGGTAACACCAGCCCCATTGCCATCACACAACGTCCAACTTTTGCTAAAACCTTACTCTATTGTTATATGCCCTCGAAATTAACCCTAGGCCACGTTAAATTAATGTTAAACTAAACAATAAAATATTAGTAGCAGCCTAAGCTCTGCCTTATTCTTGGTTGATGATCAATTGTTTGCAATATTTGCTCCCTAATAGGCACAATGGACATAAGGAAATTCTTTACAAAGCAGAAGAAAAAGAAAAGTCAAAATTTCTCCACAGGACGGGGTATCTTTTCCAATGGAAATGTTAGTGCAGTTAGCTGGCTAGTCAATATTAGGAAATGTATCAGCTAGCTTAATGTTAGACATCATTACATCCAAACCCAGTAGCCTACCATATTGTAATGCCACGCATGAGGCCAAGTCTGCTCTGATATTTATTGATTCCCTGTTGTGACTTGAAATTTCAGTCAGTAAGCAGAATACTTCTGTAGCCTAATTTAGGCTACTAGCGACAGCTACGCTTGTTATAGTGCAGAGTGCCACCGGCTGATATTCATAATATCAGCAACAGTGAAATAGTCATGATAAGTTTATTGGGAGTTTAGTAATTTTATCAGCAAGTATAAAATGATTGCATCCAAAAATTTTATTGGGAGTTTAATATTTTAGAATTTCAGTATTTTCCGCATAAAACAGTGCAGAAAATGGCATCTAATTCATTTAAAAAAATTCTGGGGGAGGGTCCCCCCCCCCACATTCAAAATGCTTCTGATGCCCCTGCTGTTATGGGTAGTCTCTCTTATAAAGATGATATGTAAGTTTATGTAAATATAGAGCATATGCTGACGGAGACCGGTTGGTATATACACTAAAGTACCAAAAATATTGGGACGCCCCTCAAAATCATTAAATTCAGGTGTTCCAATCACTTCCGTAGCCACAGGTGTATGAAGCACCTAGGCATGCAGGCTGCTTCTACAAACATCTGTGAAAGAATGGGTCACTCTCTGTCTGTCAATCCGATGGATGAATCTGGGTTTGGCGTCGCCAAGTGAACGGTACTTTCATGACTGCATCGTGCCAAGTGTAAAGTTTGGTGGAGGGGGGATTATGGTGAGGGGTTGTTTTTCAGAGGCTGTGCTGGGCCCCTTAGTTCCAGTGAAAGGAACTCTTAATGCTGCAGCATTCAAAGACATTTTGGACAATTTCATGCTCCCAACTTTGTGGGAACAGTTTAGGGATGATCCCTTCCTGTTCCAATCAATGGTCTCCTGTTTTACTCCAAACAGGAACTAGCCAGATAAAACATTAAGTATGCTCTGCTTTCAAACAGTCCTGAAACTATTAAGTTGGGACCGCAGATACAAGTAATATACACGCTGACCTAATAATTTTGCACACATTGTCCAGTTTAACACATTTTACACAGTAGTTCTTACTCTGCTTCCTTGAGTGAAGAAAAAAAGTGACTAATGTTAAGGTCTTGAATGATCAGAACACTTAAAGCTAATAGTTAATAGTAAAATTACATCTTTGTTAATATTTTATTTGTGATTCTTCCTATTTGGGGTGGCATGGTGTTGCAGTGGTTAACACTGTTGCCTTACACCGCTGGGACCTGGGTTCGAGTTATAATATGTTGACATCATGGGTTCGAGCGACTACAGATGTCAACATATTATAATATTTTCGTAAAGATAAATCATTTATTTATGGGTAAATATTATTATTTTTCGTTTAGATATTTCCTTAACTATATGTGAATGGAGCCTCAAAATCATTAGCTAAAACGAGATTACGCTTTTGGTTAAATATTTAATGGAGTTTTCTTAAGCACCTAGATGTACGCTTCAGCGTTTATTGGGATTCCTAATTCGTTCATATACTTTTTGTAGTAAATCGTCACCACACCTTCCCAGATCTTCGTAAAATGATTATATTTTCTCCGATTTACATATTATAGCCAGCAGAGTTCGGAGTGGCGAGTATATTTTACACCGTTCGTTCAGCAGCGTTACAGCACTGAAGTGGAGAGCGAAGGGCAAACGACTGCAGAGCCAAACGAAAGGAGGGATGATTGTGAAGACTATCGCTACAGAACTAATCAGCGCTGTACTGTTAGTCACCTTTGCGCTGTTACGCGTCAGAGAGATTTAAACCGGAGATGCCTCCCCATAGCTTTTCTATAATAGTTTTTGTAAGTACTTTAATTTTAGTTTTTGTGTTAAATACATAAATACACATGTCACATTTAAAAGAATCGTATCTCAATCCCCCTTCTTTACCCATTGTGGCTCTTTGTAAATGAAAATGGCTCTTTGCTTTAAAAAGGTTGCCGACTTCTGTTCTACACGGTACCGCCTTTACAATTCCATGTAGTGTATATTGTTAAGCATTTGTAATTACAAATCCATTCGATATAAATTAGATACGAAATGGAAGACTGAAACAAATGAACTTACCAGCAGGTAAAATTAAAAGTAGTATGACTGATTTAATTCCCATAGTAAACAAGCTTCACATATTCCTCGTTTCGGGAAGTTTAACTCGCTGTGCAGGGGGCACAGTGTGTAAAATGATGGATAACTGGAGCGTTAACTATTAAAACTTTTACGAAATATTGGAAGTGTATGCTCTATGCAGGAAAACTGGCTAAAGAATTCAGTTCTTCCTTATAGCTTCTCGTAAAATGTGATAAAAAATTAAAACACGCCCACGGAACGTATCGTTTAAGGCTACATCAGGGGAGTTTCTAGGTTACCTGGGGCTTGATTTTCATTTTTTGTGAAGGAAAGTTGGCATCGGGGATAAAATACTCGGGGTTATATCCCTGAGTGATTGGACCTACCGCCGTCCGTGGGCTACATTGTCATTTGCAAAAATATAACATCTCCTGTTACTCGCAATGTAAGTTGTATATTCACTGGCCATTTAATTAGGTACACGTGTTCATCTGCTCATTGACGCAAATATCTAATCAGCCAATAAATACATAAAATAATGCAAATAGAGGTCAGGACCTCCCGTTAATGTTCACATCAAAGACCCGAGTCAGGAAAAAAGCTGATTTAAGTGAATTTCATTGTGACATGTTTGTTGGTGCCAGATGGGCTGGTGTGAGTATTTCAGAAACTGCTGATCTATCTTTCACACATAAGCGTCTCTATGGTTTACAGTGAAAGAAATATAACACTGGCTCAACTTAAAAAAAATTGAAGTAATCTGTCACAGCTAATATTTTATCATTGCCATAAAGTAAATAAACCATTTACTCTAACCTTTAAATTTTTAAGTTCATGTAAACTAATTTCTGAAGGTGAAACAAAAAAATATATTTAAAGTTGTTCTAAATCAAAGTAAATGTGTTGGCTATATTACTTAATGTAAATATTCTACTAAATCTAACCTGAAATTATAAATTTGATATAAACCACTTTTGAATGTTTGAGCAAATTAACTTTTTTAAGTTGCATCAAATAAAGATTTATGGTATTCATAATTTAAATGTAAAGGCAAAAAAAAACTTAATTACATTTTGATTTATACTCAGAATGCATTTCTTTATATAAACATTATTTATTGTGGAATGAACATATTTTCATCCAAAATGTTAACACAAATGTTTTTTTTCAAAATGTATAAACATTAACAGTCAACGCTGCTAATTGCATTCGCAATTGCAGTGCAGACACTGAGGAGGCATCACTGTCCAGACCAGATGAAGTGTTGCTACTTACTGAGGGATCCACTGGGTACAAGACAACGGTTGTGGTATCACAACTAACTGAATTACTTTGAGAATTGTAAGATCCCTAGTCACTGTTGTACTGTAGAGGTCAGATTTACAAACATGTTCCCAAAATCCTACTGCAGCCTTATGTATGCCTCTAATCGACATGCATTCTTGAGCTCATCGATAAGCTCTTCCAGTGAGTTTGGAATCCCTTTGTGTAGCTCCATTCTTCCGCTGTTGTATTCATTCAAAATGACCAGCAATCGAACAAGTGTCATGTCTGCCATGGTGCTCTGAGAGAGAGAAAAAAGACAGAGAGAGAGGGGGGGGGAATCTGTTGTTAGCTCAAAGAACCATCACAATTTTATGTCATCCCATGTTCAGAGAAAATTAAGACCATCAACTGTGAATCATAATTTTTTGTTAGCTTCTTTTAAAGCCCTTATTTCCCTTGAATGTGTCATTCTAGTTTCTTTTCTCTCCCTCTCACTTGCAAGAGCTCGTCTGCTCTTGGTTGGCTCCTCAATACTGTCCTCTAGTGGACTATCTGGGGTTGTGTCTTTTTGCTGCACTGCATTCTGCATAGCCCTGCATTTTCTAGACTTTCTCTGAGCATCCCTCCAATACCTTCTCTGACGCCTCTGCTCTCTCTCTCCCAGGTCTCCCACTTGCCTCACTTTCTTCTCCTGAACCCTCTTCTACCATCTCTGTCTTTCCTTCTCAAGGGTTTCCCTTCTGCTGTCTGGATCACTTGTTTAATTTCTCTCTTCTCTTTCTTTGATACTGTTCCCATTTCTTTGCTCCTCCGCTGACAGTGACGCTGCGTCTTTCTAGCCATGCCTGCCTACAGTGCAGATTAAAGCAATAAATACAAGTTGGACCTTAATTGGGAGATGAACTATAAATGTTAGATAGCTAATTAGCACATGTGTCTGTTATTCTAATGACTTTCTATATGCAGTTGTCAACTCTTTTAAGTCAGTTTAAGTGCCACCTCTGTCAGACAGAAAAGCTATGGAGTTGACATTCTACGGAGCTGACAACATGACATATTCTCCCATTTTATCAGTGTCTCATACAATGAGGCCATTTTGTTTTTTTTCCCAAGATGTTAGCTAGCCTGCTAACCTGAACTAAAAAGACAACATTTATTTCAAAATTCTTTAATAAGAGTATTACAGTACAGTGGGCAGATGGAGTGACACATCAAAGTTGTGACTGCAGTGATATCAACATTGTTTTATTAAAATATCAAAAACTGTAAAACCTTCCATACTATCTGTCCTACTTAAATAATCCTATTTAAATAAATTTTAAATTTTAAATTAGAACCAAACATTTAGGCAGCAAGAATAAAACTCATTAGCTTAAATGTGTTACTTTAAATAAGTATACAATCTGTAAGCTTTATAGGTAGAAAAACTTTAGAAGCAATTGTTAATGGGTTATTTTAAATTAGCATGAAATGCGCTATTTCAAATTAGAATAAAATATCTAGTCAACTAGAATTAAGGAGAATTTTAAATACTCGAATGTCATCCGTCCTTGCAGGCTGCCCTGGCAGGAATGAGCAGTCAGACTTAACCACTAAGGATTCCCCCCCTCTCTGTGACATATAGTACACCCACACATGTGGCCACGGGCAGCAGGGGTTTTCTGAGACAATGTTAATTAAAGCAGGCTTCAGCATTTTGTAATAACTGCTAGAAATTACTGTTGTTGTCTTATCGTGCATACTGTACCAGGGAAGGGCATTACCATAACTTCCGTATACCAGCTGGGGTCCTGTGATTAATTTGCCCACCAACATGCTCATCACAAACACGCAAAGTCAGCCCCACACCCACCAAGGGTGCCCTGTCATCCGTCATATGTGGGGACATGTTACAATAATTGTTGCCTGGATGGGTTGAAGTATCTCGGGCTCTTTTTGACTAAGTTTAACGCTGGGAAAATGCCATTCTCTGTGATCTCTCCGGATGATACATACTTTTTTTGTTATGCGTATAGAGTAGGCTAGATTGGATTATTGTGAAAATGTTCAGCAGTTATTTTTGACTAAGAGTTTTCTATGATGTAACGTGAACTGCAAAGTCAAAGTAACAACAATGGACCCCTGGAATGTTTTAACAGTAAGTGTTACCATCTTGCTTATAGTTAGGTATTTTTACTGTTTTACTGTGTAAATGCAGCAAAGACTGATTGTGTCATACCCTGCTCGTCTGATCTTCCCTTGTGCCACGCCCCCTCATTTACCTCGTGTGGAATCCTGGTGTTCCCAGCTGTGTCTAGCTGTTGTTAGACACCAAATACTTATATATGTTACTTTAATAAACAGAAATAACCAAGGATGGAGCTCAGTGCAGCTAACACCACCTATCCATAGCTGATGCTCATGCAGTGATCAACTTTCTAACAGTTTACATGCTATAAAAAGAGAGCCCACAAGGTGGTGCTGCAGCACTAGGTAACATTTGCGTTAAAAACGACATGCCATATATTTGACGAAACACAACATAGAGAATAAGCACAAACATGTTTGAAAAGCGACAATGGTCTAGGTTTTATGTTAGCAGTGCTGCTTAAAGGATACGCATGGATGATGATGATGATGATGATGATGATGATGATGATGATGATGATGATGATGAAGTTTCAATAAACCCTGAACTTCAAATGATTGCCAAATTCAATGGTCTGCACCCTGCTGGAGTCAGCCCCTTCTTGCTTACCTCTGTTTTTTTCTTATTCACCCCCCCCATGAAAAAAATCATGAGGTCTGAACCAAACCATGGATTTGGAGAATCATTACACCCCTATTACAAATCCATTACAATCTTGAAAAAATTGGCAAGTAGTTATTTGAGTTTTTTAATGATGATGGGACAATTTATCACATGCTGTGGCATTAAACTAACTGCATGTCCTGCCCACTTCTCATAACTTTTTTAGAGCCACCCCCCCTCCCAATCACCCTACTATGAAACAAAAATGTTATACTGCTGCCTGATTCTGCATGGAGCCAAATTTGCAAACACAAAACAAAAAGAAGACTTCATGAACTGAATCAAATCATATTTAATGAGGAACAGTATTAAAAACTACAGCTGCAATCAACACTCTCCTCTTGCAATGTATCCAGTTGGATGGCTAATCACTAACTATTGACCAGGCCAAAGCAGACGGAAAGAAAGGTTTTGAGCAAGGAAAAGAAGGAGCATTATTGTCCTGCTGTTAATACCAGTCTTAGCAGAAGGAAGCAAATGTTTTTCTAGAATAACCATCTATCTGCCGCAGCAAGGCGTTACATGGCTGCCCCCTTGGCCTGGTCCAGCAATGAGGATCCCATAAGCCTTATCACCCTCAAATAATCGCAGCTCATGGCTGTATCGCCGTAACTGACTCTCCCTCACAATGCAGGGACTCATTTGGGACTCCCTGAGCAGCCACTCATTCAACACAAAGTTAAACCAGAGGTACCTAAAGAGTCTCTGAAGAGACACAGTCCCGATGGAATCCAGTCTTTGTTTCAGGTCACTGGATAGCGTCCATGTCTCACAGCCATACAGCAAGACAGGGTGAACCAGGACTCCAAAGACTTGAACCTTCGTCCTCTTACAAAGATATCGGGGGCGTCACACACCCCTTTCCAGCGACCTCATGACCTCTCCATGCGCTCTCGATCTGACTTCATAGGAAGAGTCACCAGAGACAGGAATGTCGCTACTGACATGAAGAATTTCATTCTTGTCTTGAAAATAACTCTACAATAAAGCTTTTTTTTATGTGTTCAAAATTTACAGGTGGAGATTTGTTGTGCATGGCGGAGTGGAAGGATTCAGTAGATGAGTGGTTTACCTTACTGTAGCTGGAAACAATATGGCAAGCACAGTCTTGAAAGGCTTTAGGGAAGCTGTAGAGCAATATGAGCTGCCATTAAGCGTTTGGTCTGATAAAGGTGTGGAGAATGCAGATGTTGCAACTTTCATGATCAGGAATTCTTACATCACAGGCAGAAGTGACTAGTACAATCAGTGGTAAACACTTTCATATGAACAGTTTCAGTTCAGTATTGTAAAACTTTTAGATACGTTACAAATAATTTAACACCGTGTCAATTTCATTCTGTTCACATACAGTAATAGAGGGGATGTGGAGAGATGTCTAAGAGCATGTTCTAAACTTCTTCCAGATATTTGTTTCACTGGAAGATCAGGGATTGATCCAGACTGAAGTGTTACCCCTCCAATCTCCTCTCCTGCCTGAGTCACAATTCTGCACCATTTAGAGCCTGGACATTGAAGTGAGAAAACAAGAACGTTACAGAAGCTGCACTGTACCATATCTAATACCCACCATTATCTAAAGGTTTAAAAATACTGTAGTACTTTTTCAAGCATGGTTAAAAATTGTTTCAGGATTATTTTTTAGTTTTTGTGGCAATAAAAGAACAGTTTTTAAAAGGTAACTTTTATGATACCCCTGACACATAATATTGTTTTCCATTGTCAATTCTTAAACTCTGGACTCTGAATTTATAAATGTAATAAAACCAGGTTGCAAAGGCAGAACACAAACAGAAAAGGTTAATTAATGTAAAAGCAATGAACAAATTAAGAATGAAAACCCAGAAAAGCACAAATGTATTAAAACAACTGCTGCACAATATTGTAGACACTGAGGAAAAATAAACTAAATTCAAAGGGACCTGGCCTACTGGATAGAATACACCTGTCTGATATACGGAAGTTAAAATCCAGTGTGTGAACTACTTATGGCAGAAACAAGTGCTTCCTCAAAGTCTTTGTAAGTTTTGAAATGAGCTGGCAGCTTCAGTGTTTCAAAGCATGTGACAGATGTGGGAAGAGCTGCCCCGGAAATCTCCACCCTGAGCTCAGGAGGGAACATCTCCCAGCCAACCCAGAATCTCAGCACTTGGGCCAGTGTATTTGATCATGCTAATCAGACATAAAATTAATTCAAGAAATATTTAGTTAATGGTTCAAAATGTTGCACTGCAACCGATTAAACATATACATTGTCATACATTGAAAAATGTAACTGGTCATATTTACCAGTGAAATACAGATGCACGGGGCGGCATGGTGGTGCAGTGGTTAGCACTGTTGCCTCACACCTCTGGAACCTGGGTTCGAGTCTCCGCCTGGGTCACATGTGTGTGGAGTTTTCATGTTCTCCCCATGTCGTCGTGGGGTTTCCTCCGGGTACTCCGGTTTCCCCCCATAGTCCAAAAACATGCTAAGGCTAATTGGAGTTACTGAATTGCCCATAGGTGTGCATGTGTGAGTGAATGGTGTGTGAGTGTGCCCTGCGATGGGCTGGCCCCCCATCCTGGGTTGTTCCCAGCCTCGTGCCCATTGCTTCTGGGATAGGCTCCGGACTCCCCGTGACCCAGTAGGATAAGCGGTTTGGAAAATGGATGGATGGATGGATCTACCTCTCCTAAATCCATGTTGGCTATTCCATGTTGGTTGTTCCACTCCGTCCCTTCCCCTGTTGCCAGTCTATAGTGTTTCCTCTGCTCCCCGTCAGCTGCATGGCTTAACAAGCTGAACGTGCAATTACCTATTAAAACCCTTTTCAGTTACTCAATATGCTCATTAGTGTGTTTCCTGTCCAGCCGGTTGTGACAGTGATATCGAAAGTGTAAGTGCTTCTGGATCCCCATAAAAGGATTTTCCAGTACGAAGCTTATCATTGCCACATGGTCTTTTCTACAGTAAGAAGAGAAAAAAATCTGAGGTGAGAGGCAGTTTACACTCTTGAAGTTATTTCAAGATTTTCCAAATATTGCATGCCTGCTTCTAAACTGTTAGATGAATGTCTGTGTTTATCATGATAATGGAAAATCACCTGTCACAAAATCATGGCTCAGCATGTAATCTGACCATTAAAACCCACAACTTCTTCACCCAGATGCAAAGGTTTTATGCAGTATGCAGCTCCTTACACGTCGGTTTTAAGATGCATGGCTAGATGCTTCTGGGTTGTTTATTCTGGATACTAAAAAAAATGACTGACTGAAAACTAGGTGCAATAGTGCTAAGTACGGCCAGTATTCCAGAGGAGGTTCTGCTGTGAAACAAATACTGAACAATCAGCACTCCTTTAGAGTGTGCTGTACTGGTTTTCATGCTCTACCACTAGGGGGTGCAGAAATAAATACGCTTCAATTGTGTTACATTAGCAATCACATACATGCATAAATAGATAAAGGAGACATTGAGAATACAGGCAAAGGAGAGGTTGAAGTTACATTGTTATAATGTTCGTAGATCACATGTTGAAATGTGAACAGAGCTGGCAGAGCACAAGTGGTACCATGATCTCTCCATAAGTATTTAGTTGCCTTTCTTTGACAGAAAATAAAAACTTGAAATATTGGGTTTCTTACGCTTTTTGCCGATTTACTTCCAGGAGTAAATAACATTAACACGGACTACTTGTAAGCTTGTTGATCACAACCTAACACCGGTGAAGTCGTTTTAGGTAATGTAAATTACATTTTGTTGTATTACAGTATGTCTACTGCGTGTGTCTAAAAAAGTGTTTCGATTTCATAATCCAATTTTTAAATTCTCGGAGTATTTGGCTAGGGTTTCATTGGCTGTGTTTGTCTAATTGAACAACAAGAAAACATAAAGCTACGGAGCTCTGGTGACATAGGAGAAAAAAATCTATATACTCTACTGCGTGGCCACGATATAATTAAGTGGTGGCCAAGTCTTTCTTAAAGCGTAGGAACGAGTTAAATTTCCGGGTTGTTGTACGCTGGTCTAATGCACTTGTCGATAACGCCTTTAGGAAGTTAACATAATAGTGAGAAGACGCATGTTATCAATTATTATGCTTACTTTTATTCACTCTCGTAGTTGTCCACGTGTCTCGAGGCTTTCGGAAATCTCGTGGCCATGCCTTATTATCTTGTGGCTACCACTTAATTAACTATAATATATCTATATATTTTTTCTCCTATGTCACCAGAGGGACTCCGTATAAAGCTCGTATATTATTGTAAATAAATGCCATTCTCATTGAAGGAAACGGTATTTAGTCCTTATCTTCTGCTTAATGTGGAGTTTTTTTAACAATGAATTTTTTGGACTTTGAACTCTTTACATTGATCTCACGATAAACACGGACCTTGTTACTCGAAAATTGCAAAATTATTTTTCTACAAATCATTCCCTTGGTTTTAAATCTTACCTTTGTATTGATCCCCCATACTGGGGTCAATGACATGATTCTCTCACTTGTCAAAAAGGAATATGATGTCCGTTTTACATTCAGCAGATCCTGTGCACAGAGTTTCTGAAATGGAATCCCCTATCTGTTTGATTGAAAACAATGGGACGCTACGCGTTGTACCAGAGGCATTGTCCTATCTTATGGGAGTCAGGCAACCCGTTGTGGTTGTGGCCATAGTGGGATTGTACCGTACTGGCAAGTCCTACCTGATGAACAAGCTGGCAGGAAAGCAGAAGGGTAAGACTGCAGTTTGAATGATAGTCATTAGCCTGGAGTGCTTTCCCCCCCAGATATTCAGCTTTTATTTGTCATTGTTCCTTAAGGTTTTTCCCTGGGAGCCACCATACAGTCAGAAACTAAGGGCATCTGGATGTGGTGTGTACCTCACCCCCTTAAAAAGGACCACACTCTGGTGCTCCTGGACACCGAGGGGCTGGGCGACGTGGAGAAGGTGATCAGAAGGGTTGCTTGTTCTGTTTAAAGTATTTTAGTTAGGTAGTTAAGCTTGTTGTCATATTTATTTGGTCTTTTGCCATTAAAAGTTTACGTTGACTTCATAATTACTAATGTTTAGAGCACAGATTTTTTCACAGTCTTGCTGTTGCTCCCCTTTTTAACCAATTTGTTGATATTATATTACTCATATAAAATAGTTGGCCTATATTAATGCTCAAGGTCAGATGAAAAATACATTTAAAGTTTAATACTTTTGTTTACAATCCATCTGACTATCATCCTGTGAATTTATAAAATTGCTATTATGTGTGGTTTATTTACAGATATGTTGTTAACAGGGTTGTGTTTCAAAAAAAGATCACACAGTATTTGTGAAAAGAAAATGCATCTTTCGAGAGAACATTCTTCATAACATTCACTGAAATATCCAGATTTTTGGTAAATGCAGTATAGGCAAAAATGTTCTCCCGTTTTCACTGAATTTGAATTTACCAATTTATTCTATATTTCTTTCAGTCTATGATGCCCAGCTTTAATAACTAATACACATCTTGCCGTTGTATTTTGTTTTTTTTTTTTAAATCTATTGGATTTTTATCTGCCAGTTACTTAGGGTGTGCATATCAAAGGGTACCTCGGTAGAGTTACCGTGGACTTAATTTGTCCGTTTTCCATCTGAAATCTGTAACCTTCTAATGGACAGATGAATCCAAAAAAGGTTTGCAGTACATTTATACTTTTTTCTAACTGGAGACTCGTTCTAATGGTTCTTAGGTATTAGATTCTTGCATAACATATTACTACATATTACATTAGGTGAACTGATGCTGAAAGGGTTGTTTTTTAAATAATAGTAATCAATTTGTTTTATTGATCACCTGGGAAATTCTCTATATGCCTCCCCCCAACTTGCTCTCTTTAGATAAGAGCAAGCAGGCTGTGAAAAGCAGCCGCCCAATAGCAGCACACAGTCAGCAGGGGGTTAAGGGCCTTACTCAAGGACCTGCATAAGTGCCAAGGTCAGGTTCAAACCAACAACCTTCCGATCACAAGCACAGAGGCTTAGATTACTGAACCACACATTGTTTAGTCAGGCCAGAACTATATTTGCTCATGGCATCATTTAATTTGGAATCGGGGTTGTATTTCAGGGAGACCAGGAGAATGACGCCTGGATCTTCGCTCTCGCCATTCTTCTGAGCAGCACTCTGGTCTACAACAGTAAAGGTACCATAGACAACCAAGCAGTGGAAAACTTACAGTATCCTTTTTCTGTAATTAAAACTTATATTAAGTCAAAGGTGGCTCTTATGGAAACCATGTTCATAATATGGGAGCAGACATTAGATCTCACACCTACCCTGGGGTCATGTTGATCCCAAAGGCACATGTCAGGTGAGTTGTCATGGTAACATAATTATTGTAGGAGGGCGTCAGAATTAGGTAAATTTCCCCGAATGCTACCAGAAACCTTTGGTACTATGAGAAAAGGCAGCTGCTGGCTTGTTATGATGTATTGGATTTATTAAAGAACAGTTGTTCAACATTGAGTGGTTCTGTAAAGATACTCATTAGATCCTACAATGATATATGTTACTGGTAGTTAAAGGGATTCAATTTCTTAGGCCAACACAGAAGTGTTCTTTAACATACGTAGATATGTCACAGAGTTGACTGATCGGATTAAGGTGAAATCGCCAGCCAGTGCTTCATCTGCTGAGGATGATGATGATGATGGGGCAGACGTACAGTTTGTGCAGTTCTTTCCCAGTTTTGTATGGGCTGTGCGTGATTTCACTTTGTTGCTGGAAATTCATGGAACGAAAGTAACTGAAGACAAGTATCTGGAACATGCTCTCACCCTTAAAAAAGGTAAGAGAACATCAAAGACAGGGGCGCTGTAAAGGGGGGGTAAACGATGACGATTCTCGGGGCCCATGACTGAGAGGGGGCCCAGAGAAGCCCCCAATAAACTGTGTTGGGGGCCCTGTCAAGATTCTTTTCATGGGGCCCAAAATCCTTAGCAGCGCCCCTGATCAAAGATACACAGTTGAATTAGGTCATTTTTGAGACATTGTTGTGCTTTTGTGTTTAGAGAAAGATGGTACACAACACAAAATTAATGGTCACTGGTGTGAAGAATCTGATTTTTTAATACATATTACATACATATGAAAAATGAGTCACGAAATCAAAGTAAAACATAGACAATGTGACACTAAAACGACAAATACATCTGTAGAGACATGTAACCAATTAAATTTTGTTATAAGAGCTTACGTATTCTACACCAGTCGGTAACAATGAAACAAATCTAATCCGGCAGCCAGTCACTTTACTGTCAAATTTTCTTGCCATTTTGTAAAGTAAGTCAGTTAACCTTGGTGAAATGTTGGTCCTTTGTGAAGGTGGCTGTCTGAACCCTTTTGAATAACGTAACGATTAAGCCACAGGAAGTTGCGTGGACAAAGTGGTAGCAGAAAAAGAGAAGAAAAAAATTTAGGCGAATGGGCAAAGACCCCGTAATAATGTAGTAAAATGTTATGGTGACAGGTTGGTTGCCAAAATAGAAATTCAAAAATCAGCGAGCTTCATTTCATCATGGGACACCATTGCTTAGATGACATTTGAAGCGAAACAGGCATTTATGGCACAGGCATCGCCCTGGTATACTTGCTGTATCTGTTCCTTCTATCCTCACATACAACTCAACCTTAAAAAGCAGTTCTGCAGCCTGTGATTATAATTTAAAGGTCCTTTTATTAGACATTTTCAATATTTATTTGAATCTATGAATCAATCTGAATCCATGTCTTGATTGAACCTGAAACAGAGTACTTAGAGTACTATACGTATGACGTCACATTCTCCACCCATTTATGGTGTGTAGGAGGCTTATTTGACTTCTGCTGCACTAATACATGTTTGAGCCATCTTACTAACAGTAAATAAAAGGCTCCTGCCTCACATTTAGCTGATGACAATGACAGCCTATATATATTTTACTACCTAAGGCACTGTTAAAGAGTCAAAAGACAGAACCGATTCAGCAAAAGTAATGGGACCTTTGAATTCAGCACCCTCAAAATACCCTAAATCCATTCAAAAAACCTTGGCACCTGAAAAAAAAATAATAAATTTGTAGACCTGTGTAATAGATCTTCAATCCAGTTTTAAACTGGGGGGTTGGAAAGAAAGCAAAGCATGTCTTAGCAAAGTCTCATACCTACAAGTACCAAAAATAATCGATTGTGATATACTGTATTATGCATAATTTGCATTTATGCATTCAAAGGGCATGTAACTATTATTGATCTAAGACATTTCAGTCCACTGTTGAATCACAAGGTAAATGCAGAGTCTAATGGAATCATTTAACACATGCTATTAACCAAGGGCAGCAATGTCAATGTTTGTTTATGGTTGAAATGTGACCTAAACTGATACCAAATCTTTAATGAGCCAATCACCGATGGATTATCATTATTGCTGACTATTGGTAATGGCCCACAAATTAAAGAGGCTAAAGACTGTATTGCAAGAGAATTGTTCCATCTTTACCCAGATAGTAAACAATAATAATAATAATTGGAGAAGTCGTCCGGATTATTCATATATGATTTTGGCGCTCACACCTGAATCCCTCTACTGATCTGGTTCTTTCTGCCACCACTTACGCTCCACCCACAAAACAAGTCATCTTGTCTGCAAACATGAAAGTGGTCTATATTTCAAATGACATTGAGACAAAACTAAATTTAATTATGTTGGCAAGAACATGGCCTTGTTCATTCAATGACATGCCATAACACTACAGGTACACAAGGTCAGCAAATCTCCCTTCAGATACATTCATAATTGCAAAGCCTTTAGTTCTTACTTCCAGAAAATTGCAGGGCACTAGTGATGCAAGAGACTGTGTCTTTTGTTTAGCCAATCATGGACTGTGGGTGGAACAAACAAAAAAGTTAGTCTTGGGGGCTCTACACAGGCACTATGCCATACAGAAACTGTGATCACCAATCATACGTTTGTATTGCTAAAATGACATCAGTTATGTTGTTTTCGTTTTAAATAGTTGACCACCGTTAGACTACATACTTCATGCTAGACAACTACTGTATGTGCCGCAATGCAAAGACTTGAACATGTTTCTGTGTTTAGGAAACGACAAGAAGACCGTAGCCTATAACCTCCCTCGAGAGTGCATTCGGAATTACTTTCCAGAAAGGAGATGTTTTGTGTTTGAAACGCCTGCAGCTGCAGAGAAAATGGCCCACCTTGAGTCCATGGATGAAAATCAGCTCAGTCCATCATTTAAGGCAGTTACTTCGAAGTTCTGCAGCTATATCTACAATGAAAGTTCAGTTAAAAAAGTGAAAGGTGGACTCCCAGTCACAGGAAGGAGTGAGTCATGATAACTGTAGCTCTCTGATGTATTTCCTGTTTTAAAAATATTGCTTTATGTGTAATGAGTTAATGTTGTTAATTTCTAAATTGGAGCTCATGACAGTAGTTTGGAAGACAAACATTTTTGGATTAAATCCATTTCTGTTAGATATTACATAATAATTATAGATTTTAAATAATTATGATTTACATACTGTACCCACTGTTTGATTTCAGTGCTTGGCTACTTGGCAAAGACCTACGTGGAGACCATTGCTAGTGGAGGTGTTCCCTGTCTGGAGAATGCGGTGGTGGCCATGGCCCAGATTGAAAACCAGGCAGCTGTGCAGGAAGGATTGCTGGTGTACAAGAAGGGCATGCAGGAGATCACCTTCCCAGTAGACATGGAGGAGATGTCCAGGCAGCACGGGCAATGGGATTCCCAGGCCATCGAAGCATTCAAAAACCGATCCTTTAAGGATGAGAAGGGCGAATACATGAAAACACTAATGGTAGGTTCCAGTCCCAACCAGCTTATAATGATACTGATTTAAGGTCGATGAAAACATGTAAACTGCAACAGAATCTGTGCTGTGTTTATAGGAAGCTATCAAAGAATCTTATGCTGCTTTTCTTGCTGAAAATGAGGAAGCCTCTGAAGACCTTTGCAGACAGTTGCTTTCAAAGCTTTCTGAGCCAATAGCCAAGAAACTGGAGAATGGGTTCTATGCTAAACCGGGTGGGTATGAGCTTTATTCTGCGGATGGCAAAGCCTTACTGGATGAATACAACAGAAAGCCCAACAAAGGAGTCAAGGTAAGAACTGTGGTTAAATATGTCTACAACCCTAAATGACTTGCTTTTGCTGATGCCTTTCAAAATCTGAACCACTAACTGAAATTTATTTAAAAATAGCTTTGAATTACAGAGTTAAGTAAAACTGTTGTAAGACAAGGTGTTGTTGTAAGTAATGAGTTTGTATTGTACTGTAGATCAGAACTTGCTTTGCAATGCATTAAAATCCTAGAAAATAAATTCTTACCAAGCATATATGATCATAGGATGTACTAGAATTGGTAAGTTTCAGGCCAAATACCCAAATCAATAAAGTTTTTATCTGTATTGCTGAAATGGGGGTGTAATTAAATCGTAGAATTTCAGTGTATTAGGCCCCCTTGTCTGTTATGATCTTTTCATGTCCTGTTGGATTTTATAGGCGGAAGAAGTCCTAAAGAACTTTCTAAAGGAGAAGAGTGTGGAAACTGCTGCAGTCATGCAGGCTGATAAGCAACTGACTGAGAAAGAGAAGAAAATCCACGGTAAGATTTTATCACAACTATGCGGAACAAAGGTCTGCCCTGTTTTTACTGAATAGTTCAGTCAATTATATATAAAAATTAGTTACAGAGGATGAGTTAATCTTCTACCTGTTCTTTTCTTTTAAATGCCACCACCAACCCCCCTCTACACAGGACACCTTGTTTTTAATTTCCATTCAGAGTTCAATACACACCCACCCACCCCTGTACCCTGTCAGCATGATAATACCCAGACCAACTTACAAAAGACAGACATGTATAAGCAGTGAGATCAGTTATCAAGAATGAGACTTTGGTGAAAGTTTGTAGCGTGTGTGTGTGTGTGTGTGTGTGTGTTTCTGTTTAAATACAGGAGAGTGAATCAGAGGGGTTAATTGACAGGCGAGTTTAACGAAACGATAAAGGAAGCCCAAACTTTTTCAAAGTGTCAGGTTTGGAATTGGAGGGTAGTTTGTTTCCTGTATTGTTTGAGAAGGCTTAGCCATCACGTGATATTTAATGTATGTATTTTTTTTTCCAGTTTAGGAGGATAGTTTTCTTGGCGATAGTTACGATGATGATTTTCCATTTTGGATTGGTGGGTAAATTATTGAAAGATCTCCAAGTAAACTAGGATGGAGATAGTGGAATGCTGCAGTTAGACATAAGAGGCATTATGTTAATGACCTCTTGCCAAAAGTGTTGAACAGGAGGGCAGAGTCTGGTAGAGTGATAATAGTCATCTTGGGTGCCTGACATGCAGTATGAGCATATGTCAGAGTCTGTAAATCCCATCTTATACAACCTGTGCTGGATGATGTGAGTTGTATGAATTACTTTGTACTGTATTAGTTGTACCTTAGTGTTGTTAGTCATTGTGAAGTTGTTCCTGCAAATTTGGGTCCAGAACTTTGTATTGGTTGTAACTGATAAGCCTTCTTTCCAAGCTATGATTGGGATGTAAATTATTGTGTCCATAGTTGTGATATCAGTATCATTTGGAAAGGATCTTCTTTTGTTTAGTTATTTTATAAGCTTCTTCTATTAATGGGGGTGGGTGTACATTTTTTGACACATTGATTTTAGATTTAAGAACAGGCTTTAATTGGAGCTACTGAAGGAATGCTTCCTTCCCCATGTCATAGTCCAGGACTAAATGTTGAAAAATAATGAAGCTGTTACTCTGGAAAAGGTGGTGGAGGTGTGTGATATCTCATGTGTTAAAGTTAAGTGATGTTT
Source organism: Brienomyrus brachyistius (assembly GCF_023856365.1). Taxonomy (NCBI): domain Eukaryota; kingdom Metazoa; phylum Chordata; class Actinopteri; order Osteoglossiformes; family Mormyridae; genus Brienomyrus; species Brienomyrus brachyistius. Next base: position 28,075,136 of record NC_064541.1, on the reverse strand, counting down.
TGTTGAATAGAAGGTCCGGGTTGTGCATTACTGGAGTGTATTTCCAGGGTCTCGGTATGTTTGAAGTCTTTGTTGACTTTCCACCAGGTGTCACGCCCTGCTCACTCCGTTCTCCCGATCCTCCTGTACCCCCCTGGCATATCACGCCATGCCTGGTGCTCATTTGTCTTACCTTTTGTTCCTGCACTCATGTTCACATATTCACAACTGCCTCTTTTTTGCCCCTTTGTTAGTCTAGTACTTATGTGCTCCCCAGTGCTGAGTTCCCCAGGTTGGTCACTGCTGCTTGTCTGTGCTCCCGTACCCATAATCCTTATCAAAATGAAGTCCCTTGTGACGGTTTTTTTCAGCACCACGAGTGCATCTAGGTCATGCTTTGGCATGACATTATCACAATTACAGTTAAAGTATACAGTATATCATATCATATCATATCATATCACTACGAATGATGATCCCCGTGGAGAAATTCTCTTTTCGACCTACCCCATCTTGCTTGGTGGTGATGGCTGCCATCCATAGAGGTGCCCAGGGAGTTGGGGGTTAAGGGCTTTTTCATTCCAGTAATAAACCATTACTCCTGAAATCGGTAGATTACATGATCTTTAATATAATCAATAACGACAGCCGTACTATATATATGCATATATGCCATAGTGTATATAATGCTTTATATGTCACGCCCAGCTCATACGATCCTCGTGTGTGCCACGCCCCCCTGATTATCCACGTGTGCTTCCCTGATTGTACCCAGCTGTACCCTGTTGTCTTATCTATTTCAGTCCTCGTCTTGCATCAGTTCATGGTCTGTCATTGATGTTAGTTGACGTCTGATGTTTCCTGCCCTTAGTTATCCCAATAAATCCCCGTTTACCCCAAATCCTGCCTGCTTGCCTGTTTCCTGCTCGCTCGCCTGCCAGAGCGATCACCCGTTCGCCCGCTCTTCCAAGTGCGATCGTAACAATATATACAATAGATAAAATATAAAACACAGTAAATAAGAAAAACTAAGCAATGCAAATGATACACATCTGACTGATAATCTCAAATGAAACTTGCTCAGTGGACATATTCAAATTTCCACTTACATCGCTCATAACTTTTGGCCCATCAGAGGAGAGAAGCAGGACCTCCACAGCAGGAGCTTGAGAGCAGGACCGCAATCTGCTGCTCCTTCAAACAAACAAGGGAATGCTTCCACTGCTATTAATGCTAATTTTGTAATATTGATTCGGCATTTCTATTATTTTTTGTTAAAAATGTATATTTCTGTAAAAACTGTCTTTTTTGGTAAATACATAAAACCTGTTTTACATCCTGGGTCAATAATCGTGACAATAAGAACTAAGCTTTCTTTTAATGCTTTAATTGGGAAGCGGGAAATGGAGGATGTCGCAGACTGTAATTTCTCTAAAAAGGTGAAATACTGACTTCTCCATTCAATTCCCCTCCCCTTTGTAATGATTGGACAGAGGAAAGAGAGAAGGCGGCATTGCTGGCTCAGCAGAAAAAAGCTGAAGAGGAGAAACGTTTACAGATGGAGAAGATCCTCAAGGATGAACGTGAAAGCCATGAGAAGGCAGTTGAGGTGATTAAAAAGAAAATGGAGGATGAAGTGGCCCTTCAAAAGAAGGAGTTAGAAAAGGCTTTAGAGTGCAAACTCAAAGAGCAGAGGGATCTGATGCAGCAAGGTTTTAAGGCGAAGTCTGATGAAATGACACAAGCAATCAACAGCCTCAGAGCAGACATGGCACGTGTGAGATCACCCAACCCTTGTAATATCATTTAGTAACTATGTTCCCTCCTAATTTACTTACTGGATTACGCAGTTTTCATTGTAGCTTTATGCTCTCGCAGACAAAATGCAGCAAGGTTTCACCATTAAATAATGGTTTGATCGGTAAAATAACTATATTCAAGGCTCTCTTTGTAATGGCTTTAATATTCATTGATCTGTATTTATGATTCTTTTTGGAAATGTGTTCACATATTTGACTGTTTGTCCTCATGACTTAATCTTGAACAGTACTGATAGAGAGCAGTGTGGCTGCTGACCCTGGATGTCATTATTATAAATATTTAGTAAATATAACAATATTAAGTACACTGTCATTCATTACACCCAAATCACCAGTAAGATGAGAATGTCCAAAGGAGCAGCTAGGGAAGTGAGTGAGAAAGAGGCCCAGTGTCCCGTCTGATCCAGAAGGCATGACCCAGAGGCAGGATTCTGCGGAACGCAGAGGGATTTAATATGAATGGGACATGAACAACCAGGAAACAAAGGACCATGAGGGGCTAAAGGAAGGAGTAACAAGGCAGGAGCGAGGTGAACCAGAACACAGGGAGCACTGCAGGGAAGGCAGACACTGGGAACCAGGAGTGCACCAAATAGCAATAACAGCAACAATGACTGTACTGAAACACAGTAAGGGCAAGCACATACACACACAACTAACAAAGGACTAATAAAAGACAGATGTGGGGGAATTATCACATCAGAATGAGAAAAATTATGTGATTATGGGATGGCCAGCATCCTCTGCTGGCTAGATGGGGACATGACGGAGGAGGAGGATGGTACCCTGGAGCTCCTGCCCCAGGTTGTGTTCAGGGAAACAAATTCAGGACAGGGACATGAGAGCTGTAGCCTAACTCATACGAGGAGAAATACTGTGTCTTAGAGAACATAAAATGCATTGAATAATGTAAAAATGTATACATGACATTATTAGATAGATCTAGATGCTTCAGTCACTTTCTTGTGGCTCAGAGTCTCTGTCTCCTGTACACAAGTTCCCGATGAAATTCAAACTTCAACATGGTTTGGTTAATTATGGCACCACTTATGTGTTAACAAATAAAATGAAGATTTCAGTGTATTCATCAGTCTGATAAATGGAAAACTAGTTATTCAGCTATGTCAAACTGTGAAACCACACATACACACCCCTATGTCCTGAACTCTGTAGGCTCAATATGGTTTTACTCAAGACACAAAACTTATGTTCAGCCAATATTTGCAAAAAAAAATCTACCTTTTAATAATACAAGATTCCCATCAGATAGGGATGTAACCTCCGTAAAGGGATCTATAATTTTCCTACTCAAAAGTATTCCAATGCCAAAAGCATTATTTAATGACAAAATCAAGTAATGCCTTGCTGTATTTTGTCCACAAAGCATGAAGATTTCACTTTCTTTTGTGCACAGAAATCAAAAGGAATGTTTCATTTTAAGCACAGAACTGATATCAGCACTTTGCATTTCGTGGAAATGCAGGTCTTCTAGCTATCCAGAAAGTGATCAGAGGGTTAGTCGCGCAGCGAGGAACAGGGGTTACAGAGACGTCGTCCGCCTTCCCAGAAAAGGCGCAAGCCCCGTCGACAGCTACCAGCCGAAGGGAGGAAAGAAAAAGAGAAAGGCAGAAGAGAGAAGCCCAGAAGTACCACCGACGATCTTCCTAGGGGCTGCTTCTCTCGCTGCAGCTCTTCTCCCCACCATATATCGGGAGGAACCCCTCCCGAACCTGAACTTGGCAGGGTTCACTCCTAACATCACTGCTGGAGCGTGCTTGCAGGTACCCCAAGCCCACATAGCCGTTACTACGCCTTAGCTGGGGCTCAGGGGGAGTCTGCAGGTCCATTGGCTCCTGCTCATCGGTCGCCTGTGGGTTCCCCGGCTTCGACTCCTCGGTTGGCTTCGGGTCCCCCTCCTACGACTTCGTTTGGCTGCACCTTCGCCGGCTGTGGCTGTGCAGTCGCCTGCTGCGGTTCCACCTCCCTCCTTACCTGCGTCGGACTCCCCTCCAACTCCCTCCTCGCCTCCCCTGGTGACCCCTCCAACTTCCTCCTGAACCACTTCGCCTGTCCCTCGGCTCCTTCGTGGTCCTCTCCTGCTCCTGCCTCCCTGGCGCCTGCGGCCCCTCCGGCTGCCACCCATCACCCACTGCGGCTCCCTTGGGCTCCCTATTGTCCTCCTGTGTTTGCTCCTCGTCCCACTGTCCCTCCTGTCTCTGCTCCTCGTCCTCCTGTAGTTCCTCCATTCACTTCCGGTTCTCTTGTCTCTCTCGTTGGTGTTTCCTCTGTCTCCCTTCCTGGTCTGCCTATCTGCATCTTGTGTCAGGTGTTGTCTTGGTTGCTTCCTTTATTCCTGTTTTGTTTGTCCGTCCTGTTTCCAGTCCCTCGTTAATGTTCTTGGTCTTGTTTTCCAGGTCCCGTGTCCCCAGTCTCGTCTCGGCCATCGCCTCCCTTGAGGGGCGCCCAGAGTTCGCGCCTTTAGGGGGGGTTCTGTCACAACCTGTTTGTACGATCCTCCTGTATGCCATGCCCACTCATTAACCTCGTGTGAAACCCTGATTGTTCCCAGCAGCGTGATATTATTTCCGGCTTGTCCTCTGTATTTCAGTCCGCGTTCGAGTACGTTTCCCTAGGTCTGTCATTAACGATGTCTGTGAGCGAAGTCTTTGTCTGGTGAATAAACCCTGTTTGCCCGCATTTACAGCTTCCATTGACTGCTTGCTTGCCTACACTCACCATAACAATACCAAAAATATTAAAGCCAATCTTTTCATAGATTAGGAAGCCTAACAAGGTAACCAAGAGGTAAGAAACAAATTGGATGATTGATTATAGTTTTGCCCATTGCTTCCGGGATAGGCTCTGGACCCCCCGCGACCCAGTAGGATAAGCGGTTTGGAAAATGGATGGATGGATTATTGTTTTGAGGGTATTTTATGGCTGATTTAAGACACGGGTCGGCACCGACCCGTTTAACATAAGAGACAGGAACAGGAAGCTAACATAGGACAAAGGTTAAGTGCTTCCCAGCACTCCAGCCACTGGAAAAAAACATACTGGTCCATTCGTACTACCCACTGCACGGCTGGGCTCAGGTTCTCATCCCTGAGGTGCATGGCCGTCGCCACCATTAAATCTGAGGGGGACATGTCCCCCACCCATTTTATAATTATTCGTTTGGACCCCTCCACATTGTATTAGGATGAGTTCACGGACGATTACGTCGACAACGTGGTATGGAATTAATCCTTTTACGGTAATATTCGTAATAGTGGATTGATTCTGATCGGGTGGGGACTGATCGTCCGGAATTCAGATCAATCGTCCATGATTCACCCCAAGTGAACTGCACGAACATGTTGTCCTCTACCGATCTCCATACCATGACATCTATTTCGCCGTAAATAACTTCGGCTCATAAAAGAAACCAGAATGCTTATCTGAGCCATTAGATCGGCATGCAGAATGCATATCTTGGTTTCGGGAGACGGGGGGGGTCGTTATCTAGCACCCTATGTTATCTTTAGGTGGGGACAGGGAGGCGTTGCGCAGACACCCAGCGCCAGGATGCCTATTGTGTTTTATTATCTCAAGCAGCATCACTCGGACAAAAGGGGGAATTGGATAACACCTTGCCCTGGGGGGAAGGGGTGAGCCTGGCCAGCTCACCCCCTGCCCATATGCAGCACCCAATTTAGTATAAAGGATGGGGAAAACTCAGTACTGACCGGAGCTCAGCCGTGGGATGAAGCGCGCATCGCCCGGCACTTTCTCGGGACTCACGTGTTGGTCTCCTGCCAGGACTGAAAAGGGCTCCCCAGTCCATGTGTGAAGGTAGGTGATGAGGGCACGTCCGAGTGTAAATAGCTTTGCAGCTGCTTTTGCGTTCAATTGATTATGGAGATTGATTATCACCGCTCGTGATAATAGTTCGCATTATCTATATTTTTATTGTTGCTTTTCTGTATATATTTTTTTTTTCTTCGTATGATTCATTTATTCCATATCTGTTGTGTTACAAGGTTATTTTGCATTGTTTCGATTGATGTATTGATATTGATTTTAATGCGAGGTTATCTTGTATCACTTGTACAGAATTAAAGTGTTTTTGAGTGAACCTAAGCGTGCCTGTTTGTTCCTTCGAGAGCCCTATATCCCTCTCTCATCCATTTTAAGACACACATTTAACATAAAATACTAGTTTTATGCCAGTTTGTCCCCACCCCGTTCAAAATGCTTCTGATGCCCCTGCTGAGGTGGTTCGTCGTATGGTACAGCAGGTGCGGCAATACGCTATAATCCTAAATCCATGTTGGCTATTCCATGTTGGTTGTTCCACTCCGTCCCTTCCCCTGTTGCCAGTCTATAGTGTTTCCTCTGCTCCCCGTCAGCTGCATGGCTTAACGAGCTGAACGTGCAATTACCTATTAAAACCCTTTTCAGTTACTCAATATGCTCATTAGTGTGTTTCCTGTCCAGCCGGTTGTGACAGTGATATCGAAAGTGTAAGTGCTTCTGGATCCCCATGAAAGGATTTTCCAGTACGAAGCTTATCATTGCCACATGGTCTTTTCTACAGTAAGAAGAGAAAAAAATCTGAGGTGAGAGGCAGTTTACACTCTTGAAGTTATTTCAAGATTTTCCAAATATTGCATGCCTGCTTCTAAACTGTTAGATGAATGTCTGTGTTTATCATGATAATGGAAAATCACCTGTCACAAAATCATGGCTCAGCATGTAATCTGACCATTAAAACCCACAACTTCTTCACCCAGATGCAAAGGTGTTACGCAGTATGCAGATCCTTACATGTCGGTTTTAAGATGCATGGCCAGGTGCTTCTGGGTTGTTTATTCTGCATACTAAAAAAATTACTGAGTGAAAACTAGGTGCAATAGTGCTAAGTACGGCCAGTATTCCAGAGGAGGTTCTGCTGTGAAACAAATACTGAACAATCAGCACTCCTTTAGAGTGTGCTGTACTGGTTTTCATGCTCTACCACTAGGGGGTGCAGAAATAAATACGCATTCAATTGTGTTACATTAGCAATCACATACATGCATAAATAGATAAAGGAGACATTGAGAATACAGGCAAAGGAGAGGTTGAAGTTACATTGTTATAATGTTCGTAGATCACATGTTGAAATGTAAACAGAGCTGGTACAGCACAAGTGGTACCATGATCTCTCCATAAGTATTTAGTTGCCTTTCTTTGACAGAAAATAAAAACTTGAAATATTGGGTTTCTTACGCTTTTTGTCGATTTACTTCCAGGAGTAAATTACATTAACTAGCTTGTTGATCACAACCTTTTTGTTGTATTACAGTATGTCTACTGCATGTGTCTAAAAAAGTGTTTCGATTTCATAATCCAATTTTAAAATTCTCGGAGTATTCGGCTAGGGTTTCATTGGCTGTATTTGTCTAATTGAACAACAAGAAAACATAAAGCTACGGAGCTCTGGTCACATAGGAGAAAAAAATCTATATCCTGTACTGCGTGGCCACGATATAATTAAGTGGTGGCCACGTCTTTCTTAAAGCGTGGGAACGAGTTAAATTTCCGGGTTGTTGTCTAACGCACTTGTCAATAACGCCTTTAGGAAGTTAACATGCGTCTTTTCACAATTATGTTATCAATTAAAAAAATTACAATTTCCTTATAAAATTATACTTACTTTTATTCACTCTCATAGTTCTCCATGTTTCTCCAGGTGTCGCGTTAATCTATAATATCTATAATATATCTATATATTTTATAATATATCTATCTATATATATAATATATCTTAATTATCTATAATATATCTATATATTTTTTTTCCTGTGTCACCAGAGGGACTCCGTATAAAGCTTGTATGTTATTGTAAATAAATGCCATTCTCACTGAAGGAAACAGTATTTAGTCCTTATCTTCTGCTTAATGTAGAGTTTTTTTTAACAATGAATTTTTTGGACCTTGAACTCTTTACATTGATGTCACGATAAACACGGACCTTGTTACTAGAAAATTGCAAGATTATTTTTCTACAAATCATTGCCTTGGTTTTAAATCTTACCTTTGTATTGATCCCACATACTGGGGTCAATGACATGATTCTCTCACTTGTCAAAAAGGAATATGACGTCCATTTTACATTTAGCAGATCCTGTGCACAGAGTTTCTGAAATGGAATCCCCTATCTGTTTGATTGAAAACAGTGGGACGCTACGCGTTGTACCAGAGGCATTGTCCTATCTTATGGGAGTCAGGCAACCCGTTGTGGTTGTGGCCATAGTGGGATTGTACCGTACTGGCAAGTCCTACCTGATGAACAAGCTGGCAGGAAAGCAGAAGGGTAAGACTGCAGTTTGAATGATAGTCATTAGCCTGGAGTGCTTTTCCCCCCCAGATATTCAGCTTTTATTTGTCATTGTTCCTTAAGGTTTTTCCCTGGGAGCCACCATACAGTCAGAAACTAAGGGCATCTGGATGTGGTGTGTACCTCACCCCCTTAAAAAGGACCACACTCTGGTGCTCCTGGACACCGAGGGGCTGGGCGACGTGGAGAAGGTGATCAGAAGGGTTGCTTGTTCTGTTTAAAGTACTTTAGTTAGGTAGTTAAGTTTGTTGTCATATTTATTTGGTCTTGTGCCATTAAAAGTTTATGTTGACTTCATAATTACTAAAGTTTAGAGCACAGATTCAGATTGCTGTTGCTCCCCTTTTTAACCAATTTGTGCATATTATATTACTCATATAAAATAGTTGGACTATATTAATGTAAATGCTCAAGGTCATTTAAAGTTGAATACTTTTGCTTACAATGCATCTGTATATCATCCTGTACAAGAAAAACAGAATTTATTAAATTGTCATTACTACAGCTCAATGGTTTATTTACAGATATGTTGTTAACAGGGTTATGCTTCATAAAACGATCACACAGTACTGGTGAAAATAAAATGCATCTTTTCAAGAGAAGTGGAATACTTTTGTTTACAATGAATTTATCATCCTGTACAATGAAGGGGAATTTGTATTATTAAAGTGCTATTATTACACATCTATAGTTTCGCTAAAACATCCCGATTTTTGGGAAATGCAGTCTAGGCAATAATGTTTCTTTTATCGTCATTTTCACTGAATCTGAAATACCTAATTAATCTTTTCTTATATTTCTTTCAGTCTATGATGCCCTCCTTTATTGGCTAATATACATCTTGCAGATGTATTCTGTTATTCTGTGTTTTATTTAATCTATTGGGTGTCTGCCTGCCAGTTACTTAGGGTGTCCATATCTAAGGGCACCTCGGTAAAGTTACCGTGGACTTAATTTATCCATTTTCCATCTGGAATCTGTACATTTTCAGTAGACAGATGAACCCCAAACAGCTTGCAGTACATTCATACTATTTTCTAAGTAACTGGGGACTCGTTTAAAAAATTCTTGAGTTGGTTATTAGATTCTGGCGTAACATGTTCTATTACATTATGTGAATTGACGCTGACAGCGGTATTCTTTAAATAGATTAAGTGTTTAGTCAGACCAAAACTACATTTTCTCATGGTATCATTTCATTTGAAATTGGTATTTCAGGGAGACCCGGTGAATGACGCCTGGATCTTCGCTCTCGCCATTCTTCTGAGCAGCACTCTGGTCTACAACAGTAAAGGTGCCATAGACAACCAAGCAGTGGAAAACTTACAGTATCCTTTTTCTGTAATTAAAACTTATATTAAGTCAAAGGTGGCTCTTATGGAAACCATGTTCATAATATGGGAGCAGACATTAGCTCTCACACCTACCCTGGGGTCATGTTGACCCCAAAGGCACATGTCAGGTGAGTTGTCATAGTAACATAATTATTGTAGGAGGGCGTCAGAATTAGGTAAATTTCCCCGAATGCTACCAGAAACCTTTGGTACTATGAGAAAAGGCAGCTGCTGGCTTGTTATGATGTATTGGATTTATTAAAGAACAGTTGTTCAACATTGAGTGGTTCTATAAAGATACTCATTAGATCCTTCAATGATATATGTTACTGGTAGTTAAAGGGATTCAATTTCTTAGGCCAACACAGAATTGTTCCTTAACATACGTAGATATGTCACAGAGTTGACAGATCGGATCAAAGTGAAATCGGCAGCCAGTGCTTCAGCTGTTGAGGATGGTGGTGATGATGGGGCAGATGCACAGTTTCTGCAGTTCTTTCCCAGTTTTGTATGGGCTGTGCGTGATTTCACGTTGCTGCTGGAAATTAATGGAACAAAAGTAACTGAAGCCCAGTATCTGGAACATGCTCTCACCCTTAAAAAAGGTAAGAGAACATCAAAGATACACAGTTGAATTAGGTCATTTTTGAGACATTGCTGTACTTTTGTGTTTAGAGAAAGATGGTACACAACGCAAAATTAATGGTCACTGGTGTGAAGAATCTGAGCTTTTTATACAGCTTTTTATTACACCTGAGAAATGAGTCATTATATCTATATCCATCCATCCAGACATTATAGCAACAGCAGTATTACAGATGAATTAGAAAAACATATATACTCACCCAGACCTACAAGTGCAATTTACCTTCAGTCATTGTTTTATATACTTGGGTTTAATGGCCTTGGTGCTAGCTAGGAATCATGTTGGTCCATAGTACACAAAATCTCTCTATTCAAGGTCCTTGACATGATCACAAAGCACGTAATTGTATGCCTCGCGGGATTCATATGCCTTTAGTATTCCTTTTGTGTACACACTTGATTTTTGACCAGTCAGACGAGACAGAAAATGTCTGGCCACTGTAACTTACAAATTTGACCCTGATAGCTTTCCATACCCATCCAGAGTGAACATCACGGCTCCAGGTTGCCTGCATTTCATGCTATGAACGGACAACTGCTTTATACAATCTGCATTCCACTTGTTTCATTGGTTTATTTTTGGTGGAACGTTCTCGTACATTTCAATGTGTTGGTCTTGCGTTTTTGCCTCTTGTGCGCCCTGAATCTCTCTCTGTTTCAGTATCATTTCCATGTTCTTCTTCATTAGTACAGAATGAACAGTCATAGCAGACAGTGGAAGGGATGCTGTTCCCAGCACTTGCTGCAGTACATTGTAGTTACAAATGAACATGCATCAACATTACAATTTCGCTACGATGAATTTTAATTATAGAAGTTGTGATTATGCCCTAGCTAAAGTAACATCAATCATGTCGATTTTGTTTTAAATAGTTGGCCACCTTTAGAGTACATTCTGACAACTTGAACATGTTTCTGTGTTTAGGAAACGACAAGAAGACCGTAGCCTATAACCTCCCTCGAGAGTGCATTCGGAATTACTTTCCAGAAAGGAGATGTTTTGTGTTTGAAACACCTGCAGCTCCACAGAAAATGGCCCACCTTGAGTCCATGGATGAAAATCAGCTCAGTCCATCATTTAAGGCAGTTACTTCGAAGTTCTGCAGCTATATCTACAATGAAAGTTCAGTGAAAAAATTGAAAGGTGGACTCCCAGTCACAGGAAGGAGTGAGTCATGATAACTGTAGCTCTCTGATGTATTTCCTGTTTTAAAAATATTGCTTTATGTGTAATGAGTTAACGGTGTTAAAAAAAAGATGGTAAAAAAAATAGAAATAATAAAAAATAAAGTGAAAAAAAAATTGTATTAATTTCTAAATTGGACCTCATAACAGTAGTTTGGAAGACAAACATTTTTGGATTAAATCCATTTCTATTACTACATAATAATTATAGATTAATTATAGACACACTGTTTGGTTTCAGTGCTTGGCCACTTGGCAAAGACCTACGTGGAGACCATTGCTAGAGGAGGTGTTCCCTGTCTGGAGAATGCGGTGGTGGCCATGGCCCAGATTGAAAACCAGGCAGCTGTGCAGGATGGATTGCTGGTGTACAAGAAGGGCATGCAGGAGATCACCTTCCCAGTAGACATGGAGGAGATGTCCAGGCAGCACGGACACTGGGATTCCCAGGCCATCGAAGCATTCAAAAACCGATCCTTTAAGGATGAGAAGGGCGAATACATGAAAACACTAATGGTAGGTCCCAGTCCCAGCCAGCTTATAATGATACTGATTTAAGGTCGATGAAAGCATGTAAACTGCAACAGAATCTGTGCTGTGTTTATAGGAAGCCATCCAAGAAGCTTATGCTGCTCCTCTTATTGAAAATGAGAAAGCCTCTGAAGACCTTTGCAGACAGCTGCTTTCACAGCTTTCTGAGCCAATAGCCAAGAAACTGAAGAATGGGTTCTATGCTAAACCGGGTGGGTATGAGCTTTATTCTGCGGATTGCAAAATCTTACTGGATGAATACAACAGAAAGCCCAACAAAGGAGTCAAGGTAAGAACTACAGTTAAATATGTCTACAACCCTAAATGATTTGCTTGATGCACTGTTTGCCTTTCAAAATCTGAACAAACTAACAGTCACTGAAATTTATTTCAAAATAGGTTTGGTTTACAGAGTTAAGTAAACCTGTTGTTAAATAGGTGTAGTTGAGTAGGTACTGTAGACTTGAACTTGCTTGGCAATGCATTAAAATCCTAGGAAATATGATATTACCAACCGTAGGTGTTCACATGTTCTGGATGTACAGGAATTGGTTGAAAGTTTCAGGCTAAATAACCAAATTGGTAAGGTTTTTATCTGTATTTATGAAATGGGAGGATGTAATTTAATCGTAGAATTTCAGTGTATTAGGCCCCCTTGTCTGTTATGATCTTTTCATGTTCTGATGGATTTTATAGACGGAAGAAATCCTAAAGAACTTTCTAAAGGAGAAGAGTGTGGAATCTGCTGCAGTCATGCTGGCTGATAAGAAACTGACTGAGAAAGAGAAGAAAATCCACGGTAAGATTTTATCACAACTATGCGGAACAAAGGTCTGCCCTGTTTTAACTGAATAGTGCATTTCATTTTTTTATCAGTTGCAGAGGATGTGTTTATGTTGTACCTGTTCTTTTTTTTTAATGCCACCACCCCCCACAGAGGACAACCTTGTTTTTAATTTCCATTGAAAGTTCAATACATAAGGTGAAGCTACTCTGCAACTAGCCTTATCACCAGGATAATACCCAGCCCAGCATACAGAGAGACAGACATGTATGAGGAGTGAGATCAGTGATTAAGAATGATACTTTGGGGAAAGTTTGTAATATCTGATTATTGATCTGCATGAGAACAAGCTTGGCAGTGAGGGCTTCCTCCCATAGAGTCACCCAAGGAGCTGAGGGTTAAAGGCCTTTTCATTCCAGTAATAAACCATTACTCCCTTAATCAGTACATGATTTTTAATATAATCAATATTGACAACTCTACTATATATATGCATGTATTTCATAGTGTATATAATACTATTTTTATGGTAGATAAAATATAAAACACAGTAAATAAGAAAAACTAAGCAATGCAAATGATACACATCTGACCGATAATCTCAGATGAAACCTGCTCAGTGGACATCACTCACATCAGATGGGATTTTGTAATATTGATTCAGCATTTCTGTGCTATTATTTTTGATTAAAAATGTATGTTTCTGTAAAAAACTGTCTTTTTTGGTAAATACATAAAACCTGTTTTACATCCTGGGTCAATAATCGTGACAATAATAACTAAGCTTTCTTTTAATGCTTTAATTGGGAAGCGGGAAATGGAGGATGTCGCAGACTGTAATTTCTCTAAAAAGGTGAAATACTGACTTCTCCATTCAATTCCCCCCCCCCCCCCCCCCCCTTTGTAATGATTGGAAAGAGGAAAGAGAGAAGGCGGCATTGCTGGCTCAGCAGAAAAAAGCTGAAGAGGAGAAACGTTTACAGATGGAGAAGATCCTCAAGGATGAACGTGAAAGCCATGAGAAGGCAGTTGAGGTGATTAGAAAGAAAATGGAGGATGAAGTGGCCCTTCAAAAGAAGGAGTTAGAAATGACTTTAGAGTGCAAACTCAAAGAGCAGAGGGATCTGATGCAGCAAGGTTTTAAGGCGAAGTCTGATGAAATGAAACGAGCAATCAATAGCCTCAGAGCAGAGGTTTCACAGACACAGTCATCCAACGCTATTGTAGGCATTTTAGCATCCATGGTCCTTCCTGGTCTCCTATCTCAAGGATGCCGTTCCCGTTGTTGCTAACAGCAAGTTCAATATAAATCAATGAAATAACTACAGATGTGGACAAATTTGTTGGTACCCTTGCAGCTCATTGAAACAATGCTTCATTTCTCCTGAAAAGTGATTCAGTTAAAAGCAACTGTCTAATGTATACCTGCCTAGTTTTAGTATGTGATTAAACCAATAAAATTATGAAAAGAAATGATTTGTGGTTTATTTTACAAAGACATGATAAAATAGTATGGACATATTTGTTGGTATCCCTTAAGCAGGGCTGCCCAATCCTGCTCCTGGAGGATAGGAGCTTAGGTACAGCCCTAATTTAGCACACCTGCCACAGATAAACACGCCCTTCATGTTGAAGTTAAGCTGGTTCTCAAACTGAGATATAATATGAGATAAAAAAAAGCACTGGGCTATTCTTAAATGGCCCTCTATGAGCCCAGCTCATTGTGAAGTAGAGATCACTTTGTTGGCAGTGTTGGGAGCGTTGCAGGGAAGGGAAGGGAGACACTAAACAGCAGTAACGGCAACAAAGACCGAGCTGAGGAACACAGTGAGGGCAAGCACAAATATACACAACTAATGAAGGGCTAACAAAAGACAGGTGTGCGGGAAGTCCATGTAAGTGAGTATAATTTGTTTTTCCAATTAAGATGGAAAATACAAAAGTGAAAAAAAAAACTAGTTGTTTTCTCCATTTTGACTTGATCATGAATCGTGAAGGAAAACAGCTTCTTTTGCGTCTATGGGTTTCTGTCTAAAGAAGTCAGAAAACGCCTCGTACTCTGACTGGAGGTGGGTTGGGTTACAGCTGTGCCATCTGTTATTGGCCAGGTACGCGGCGAAGACCACGATTCCCACCTGATCGCTGCAGAATGAGAGCTTCGGGGCTCCTTTGACCCCTGAGAGTGAATGCTGTCATGGAACACTTGTCAATTATCTATGAATTAAAACAGTCTGAAATAAGGATGAAGTTTTAACCATACTTCAAAAAAATGACCAAAAAATGACGTTTAGTTTGATTAAGCATATTTCTCATATAGCATATGACATCTCATTCATTGTATGACTATAATTAATTTCCATTTATCCATTTTTTTACATTCATTCATTCATTCTAGTAGTAATAAATCTGCGTCATTGTAATTTAGAAGCAGTGAGATTCTATGTACTCCTTTCATCTCCTATAATACAGGATAGTCCATATGGGGTAAATGAAATGCTGCATCCATTATTAATCCTGATAAGGGATCAATAAGCACAGTGCATCTTCACAGTAGCGAGAAAAACCTTTGCTATTCTCTGCACTCCACTCCAAGGGGCTAAACTTTTCCCTCAGCAACTCAACCTGTAACCTAGCCATTGTCTTAGATACAAGTCTTTCATTCAAATTGCATGTGGATGCTGTATCAAAGGTATTTTTAATATGCATATATCCATCCATCCATTTTCCAAACCGCTTATCCTACTGGGTCGCGGGGGGGTCCGGAGCCTATCCCGGAAGCAATGGGTACGATGCAGGGAACAACCCAGGATGGGGGGCCAGCCCATCGCAGGGCACACTCACACACCATTCACACACACATTCACACCTACGGGCAATTTAGCAACTCCAATTAGCCTCAGCATGTTTTTGGACTGTGGGGGGGAAACCGGAGTACCCGGAGGAAACCCCACGACGATATGGGGAGAACATGCAAACTATGCACACATGTGACCCAGGCGGAGACTTGAACCCAGGTCCCAGAGGTGTGAGGTAACAGTGCTAACCACTGCACCACCATGCTGCCCCATATGCATATATTCTGATATAAAATTTTTGTTCTGGGCAAATATATATTTACTGCCCTGAAAAATAGCTTTCAACATTTCCTTTGACTGCCTAAGACTTTTGCACAATACTCTATGTGTGTGTGTGTGTGTGTGTGTGTGTGTGTGTGTGTGTGTGTTTGTGTGTGTGTGTGTGTGTGTGTGTGTGTGTGTGTGTGTGTGTGTATGTGTGTGTGTGTGTGTGTGTGAGAGTGGGTGGTGTATACCTTACCTCATGGGAACACAATGTCCAAACTACGTGTTGAATACCCGTTTTTTTTTTCTTATGTGGACCAATTTCCTGAGAAAACTCAATTTAATAAAAATCCGTGACTGCAATGAAAAAACTAAAAATGCTATATTTTGGTTACTTATGGTTAGGGCTGGATAGGGGTTAAGGTTGTCATAGTTAGCGTTTGCATTTTTCCCATAGAAGCCATGTTTACCCGACGCGTGTGTGTGTATAATATTGTTTAAGAAATTTTTAAGCAGGTGGCTTGGTGCTGCAGTGGTTAGCACGGTTGCCTCACACCTCTGGGACCAGGGCTTGAGTCTCCACCATGGCTCTGTGTGTATCGAGTTTGCATGTTCTCCCTGTGCCATTGTGGGGTTTCCTCCAGGTATGGTTTCCCCCTCATGGTCCAAAAACATTCTGAGGTTAATTGGAGTTACCAAATTGCCCCTAGGTGTGCTTGAGTGCATGAATGGTGTGTGAGAGTGTCCTGTGCCAGGGCTGTTCCCTGCCTTGTGCCCATTTTGTGTGCATGTATGTGTTCTGTGATGGCATCCCATTCACGGTGGATGCCAACCTTGTGCTCTGTCTTGCCTAGGGTAGGCTTCCAGTTGGCGCAGTGGTTAGTGCAGTTGCCTTACACATCTGGGACCAGGTTTCAAGTCCATGTGTGTGGAGTGTGCATGTTCTCCCCTTGCCATTATGGGGTTAGCTCCAGGCCCTCCGATTTCCACCCACAGTACCAAAACATACTGAGATGATTTGGAGTTAGCAAATTGCTGTGGCTGTGTGAGTGAATGGTTTGTAAGTGTGCCCTGTCATGGGTCAGCACCCTGAGTTCTTGTCTGTCTTTTGCTGGTAGCTTCTGGATAGGCTCCAGACCCCCTGTGACCCAAAATAGGGAAAGTGGTTACAGATGGACTTCAGAGTAGGTCGGAGGCTTGAAAAAGATCAAAAACGGATCAGGATGTGACTGACGTAGAATCACAGAGAACATCAACAGAAGACTGAACCACGAACACACATAAGACTATAGCACCCTCTAGTGATCAATTGAAATAGCAGCAACCAAACGTGTCACAGTGCCTTCAGCTGCAAGCCACACTTATCCTTTTAGACACAAAAATGTAAAAGGAAAACACATCAGTACTGTAATCTCTTTTGGCAGTACATTTATGCATTGTTTAATTAAGTATACCTTTATGCAAATGGTGCGCACATGTGACTGTAAAATTTCGCTAACTTAGTTCTGAAGTGTAATAAGCCAAAGTTTTTGCACACTATTGCTGCTTGTCCTGAGCACATTTTGGCCGTATTTATGCCTGGGTAACAACATAAGATTATTCGTTTGGTTCATATTAAATGTATATATTGTAATTTATTATCTATTATAACATAAAGCTCTCTTTTTACTTATGTGCAAGGACAAATTAAAGTTGTAAGCTAATTATTTTTTTCATGCACAAAGAGATGATGTGCTTGCAGACGCTCATTGTTAAGTTTCCAGTTCTGTTCAAAGTCACAGGCAGCCGAAAGAAATTATGTTTAAAGCTATTTGTCTGTCCTGGTGTGTATATTTACTCAGAATGCAAAACAACTTGACATTTGAACATACACAAATAATCATGTTTTTCAAACATAATTTTTTTTACATGGTGAGTTCTACTGCATTTTGCAGTTCACTGTGTGTTTGTTTGTTTGTGTGAGGGGGGTGCCCAGTACTGGATAAGCAGTAACCCTAACCCTAACCCTAACCCTAACCCCCACATGGTCGAATGTGGTCATTACAATCAACTAGGACTAAATTCATACATATATATATAAACAGAATATTGGTCTGTGTGGTTTTTAAGTGTCTGTTAATTCATGGCTTAAAGCTTCTTTATCTCTATAGGGACTATGTGATATCAAGCGAGAATATGTCCCAGTATGATGCCAACAAAGCCCATAACTGCACCTAAATATTTATTATATTACAAAAATATTATATTATTGCATCTAAACATGAATGATGCATGGAGCTGGTGACTTAAGTGCTGTAGTAGAGAGTAGAGCATAGTAGAACATTCCTCAGAGGGTGGTGGCAGTGAGCTGAGAGAGGGCTGTGCTCGTGCGTTGTTGAGTTGTTTGTTTGTGCATGGGAAATAGCTTGTCCAGGATTATTTAACTTGGTCTTTGTAAGCGGGCGCTGTGTGGGTGTTTTACCGCTGTGCGAGTGCTGTTTATATGCTTGCACCATATAAAGGGCCACTTACTCTTAAAGCTTTGCTTGGTCGCCAGTCGGGGCAGGAAGGACATTTTCCACATTTTCCCGGCTCCAGCAGTAGCCTGCCGGCGAGAAGGTTGTTTGTGTGGTTTTTCGGCCTCCCAAGATTAAACGTTCAACCGTAGTGCACTGTTTCCTTTTTAAGTACTTTTCATTTGTCCAGGAGTATTTCCTTCGGTGAGTCTCGCTTTTTTAATATTAAAGTTTACTACAGAGCAGTCAGTTCAGTAGGTGTTATCCAGGAGTATTTAAAAGTTGATTTACTTATTCTGAAGTTTATCTTTAATTTATTATTTTTAGTAGGGCTGGGAGTAAGGAACAGGGGTCTTAATAAGGTAGTTAATAATGTGGCCAGATCAGTGTTGTGTTTGCATGATGTTTGCCCTTCTGGATGCTTCTATCCAGTCGGACTTCAGATGCGAGCGATGTTAGCTGGTTGGCTCCCTCAGGGCCAAGGTTCCTGACCTTGAGGCGCAGCAGGTAACAGAGGTAGCTAATATGCTTTGTAGGAAGATTGAAGTCCAGATTGAGAGAGAGAGAATTGAGGGGTTCAGGTTTATGGGGCACTGTGGTACCTTATGAAACAGACGGGATCTGTTTAAGCTGGAAGCCATTTTCAAAAAGGGAGGTAGAAGTGAGTCCTCAAGCTATAAAACAATTAGTTTAACTTAGCTTAACTGTATAAATGGGGGATGTCTTAGGAGCAGAGGTTGGCAGAGCTGATTTATTTACTGTAGCATCGAACAAAGGAGACTAAGGGGGTCACATGATCCAAGACAAGAGTGTATCGGGTCTAGATGCCATTCATCCAAATAGTTACTTCAGTATAAGTTCTAATTCAAGAATCCGTGGCCAGAGTCAGAAACTATTGGGGGAACATTTTCGTTTGGACCTGAGTAAGAACTTCTTCTCGTGTAATTAGAGTATGGAAAAGTCTGCCCGAAGCGGTAGTGAGAGCTAAAACCCTAGATTCCTTCAAATCTGACCTTGACAAGATCTTACCAACTTTAAAATTATTATTAAGGAGTTCCGGTTCTTTCAGCAAAAAAGTGAAAAATTGCTGTTTCATTGTAATAATGAATTAAAACACTGGACACTGGTGAGCTGAAATAACATTAGTTAGTAGCTGAATCTCAGTTCCTCCTGTTGCACACTAACGGGAGGTTATAAGAAAACCATGCAAACTCTGGGGGTGTCTAAAACTACAAGTCAAGGAAGCAGCCCTTATCCCCGCCTAGCGATCTTTGGTATCTC
Organism: Brienomyrus brachyistius; assembly: GCF_023856365.1. Taxonomy (NCBI): domain Eukaryota; kingdom Metazoa; phylum Chordata; class Actinopteri; order Osteoglossiformes; family Mormyridae; genus Brienomyrus; species Brienomyrus brachyistius. The sequence goes on along the minus strand of NC_064541.1, from coordinate 28,055,659 downwards.
ACTTCCCCCCAAATGCCCAGGGCCAGCAAGCAAAGAGGTTATGTCCTATCTAGTACAAGCAATCAGTTTGCACCCCCAGTATTCCATACATACGCAGATATATTTAAGCATGTATAGCTTTAAATAAATACATAACAAAAATGAATGCAGCTGCGTAAATGAGAATAAATGCAAAAATCACTGATTAGCATTTAAATATTTATGATGCATTTTAATCTGAGTACACATTATATTTTATCTTACTAAGCCAATGGGGTGAGGGAATTGTAAAGAAAAGAATTATTATCTGTTGAAGTCAGAAGTATTGCGGCTAATGTAAAACATTGCAATATGGGTAGAAACATAAAGAAACTGAAAAACTATTTCTGTTTTTTTTTTTTTGAGGCAATTGAGTGGACAGTTCAGTTGAGCCTGGTTATAAACTTGTAAATTCCTTCTAATATAACTAACAAATTTAACTTGGATCTTCTTCGACCAAAATAAACATTTAAAAAGGCATAACATTCTCTCTCCATCCGAGAGCTCACTTCAGATCATCATTGTGACGATGCATGGAATATCCGGTGTGCTCTGGTCAGCTTGTTTGTGTAAAAATCCTAAATCCTTCATGATGATCTTATATGTTCCAACCATCCAGTGCGTGTTTACAGAGAACCTGGGGTTGATCCCATAATGTACAGGGAACAAAGCATGGAAATCTGTTGATAGAATGGGATGCTACACACTATGGGGAATTATTGAGATGTCTATTAGCATAACTGAGTGTCTTTGTACTGCATCAGGAAACCTACACAACACTGGAGAACATGCAAATCCACACACGTATTGTCATACCTTCCTGCCCACGTCTCCAAGAGGGTCCCGGACAGTCCAGCCACCACTCCTCCCTCCTTGGAGGTGGAGGAGCTGGAGTGGGACCCCTCGGGGACCCTGCTTGTGACTCCTCTGCCCTCGCCCCGGCGAGCCCGACCCCGGCCGCGGGTCCTTATGTCTGTGTCCCATAAGGGGAGAGCACACAGACGCCGGGCTAGGGTCACTCCCGCCCTGCCCCCTGGCTCGCCCTCGCTTGCCTGCGCTGGGGCTCGGAGAGCGCCTGCGGGTCCTGGCCCTCCAGGTCGGCTGTCGCCTGCGGGTCCCCCTCCGCGGCCTCGTCACCCTGCCTCGCTCCCCCCTCCGGTGCCTGGTCGGTCGCCTGTGGGCTCCCCAACTGCGGCTCCTGCGCCCCAACACCCGCTTCTGCGCGTCGGAGGACATCGCCGCCTGCTGCGGCTCCCCCCCTCTCCTTGCCCTCGCCAGGGTCCCCTCCAGCTCCCTCGTCCCCTTCCCTGGTGCTCCCTCCTGCTCCCTCCTCGGCCCCTCCGTCGGTCCCTCGCCCTGCCTCTTCTGCCCCTCCTCTGCCCCTCCGAGGTCCCCTCCTGCTCCGGCCTCTCGGCCCCCTGCGGCCCCTCCGGCTACTTCCCGTCGCCCGCTGGGGCTCCCTCGGGCTTCCCTTTATTCCCCCTCCTGTCTATTTGAGTCCATGTATGTGTTCAGTGTCTGTCATTGATGTTGTCCATGCCAGTGTTCCATCCTGCCCTAGTCTGCCAAATAAACCCCCGTTTTCCTGACTTTTGCCTACCTTGCCTGCTCCTTGCCCGCCTGCCCGAGCGATCGCCTGCTTAATTAACGGCGATCGTGACACATATAGCCAGTGGTACTCACAGCCACAACTATGGAGGTGTGAACAAAGAGAATTTCGATAGAAACAAAGCTTAATTTTTGAGAAACTGGTGTTGACTTGTACTGTAAAGAAGCAGATATGACTTAGACTGATAAGTTTAGGAAGTGTGGGGCAACAGTGCTGCAGGTTGCCATCTGAGAGAAGATATCGTTTTATTAGATATCAGTGGATCGACAAATGGGCGAGTGAATATTTTGATAAGAATGGTCTGAGTGGCTAGATCATGATGATCTTCTATCATGCAATGGTACAGAGCATCATCAGATATGTTATCATTGTATGGTTTGGCAACCTAATAGCTCTGCTAAAAAGTACACTTGCCAACAAGCACAACACGCAGTTTTAATTAAATGTCATGAATAATCTCCACATGAACACTCACTTTTGGTGTAACATACACTATTTTGGCAAAAGTATTGGGACACCTGCCTTTACACACACATTAATTTTAATGACATCGCATTTTTAATGCATAGGCTTTAATACTTGGCCCACACTTTACAACTATAACAGCTTCAGCTCTTCTGGGAAGGCTCTCCACAAGGCTTAGGTGTTTATGGGAATTTTTAACCATTCTTCCCGGAGAGCATTTGTGCGGTCAGGCACTGATGTTGAACGTGAAGGCCTGGCTCGCAGTCTCCGCTATATTTCATCCCAAAGGTGTTCTCTTGGGCTGAGGTCAGGGCTCAGTTCCAGGCCAGTCAAGTTGCTCCACACCAGACTCATTTATCCATGTCCTTATGGACCATGCTTTGTGCACTGGTGTGTAGTCATATTGGAACAGGAAGGGGCCCATCCCCAAATTGTTCCCACAAAGTTGGGAGCATGAAATTGCCCAAAACGGCTTTAAATGCTGCGGCATTAAGAGTTCCTTTCACTGGAACTAAGGGGCCAAGCCCAGCCTCTGAAAAACAACCCCACACTATAATCCCTCCTCTACCAAACTTGGCACAATGCAATCAGGCAAGTACCGTTCTCCCAGCAACCGCCAAACCCAGACTCGTCCATTGGATTGTCAGACAGAGAAGTGTGATCCGTCACTCCAGAAAACACGTCTCCACTACTCAAGAGTCCAGTGGCAGTTTGCTTTACATCACTCCATCTGACGCTTTGCATTGCATTTAGTGATGTAAGTCTTGGATGCAGCTGCTCGGCCATGGAAACGCATTCCATGAAGATCTCTACGTACTGTTTTTAAGCTAATCTGAAGGCCACACGAAGTTTGGAGGTCTGTAGCTATTGACTCTGCAGACAGTTGGCATGCATGCATTGTCCCTGCTCTGTGATTTTCCGTGACCTACCATTTTGTGGCTAAGTTGCTGTTGTTACCAGTTGCTTCCACTTGGTTATAATACCACTAACAGTTGACCGTGGAATATTTGGTAGTGAGGAAATTTCACAAATGGACTTATTGTACAGGTGGCATCCTATCATGGTACCACGCTTGAATTCACTGAACTCCTGAGAGCGACCCAGTCTTTCACAAATGTTTGTAGAAGCAGTCTGCATGGCTAGGTTCTTGATTTTATACACCTGTGGCTATGGAAGTGATTAGAACACTTGAATTCAATGATTTGGAGCGGTGTCCCAATACCTTTGGCAAAATTCTTCACATGTAGCATTTTATGCTCATCCATTTCAAAGCCGTCAAACTATGATGGCTTTCGCTTAAAGTGCTACATTTGCCATTTTGTCATCGATTGGTGAATAAAGACCCCTGCTATGATGATGATCATAACCTTTTATTTCGAACATATACAACAAAACAATATATACACATACGTATACAGTATGCACGCATACCTGCCCATATGGGTACACACACATGTGTGCACCGTAGACAAAATAAACAAAATCTTAACAACATAAAATGAAAAAAAAAACCGTCAAGTCCGAAATGGAGTAGGAGGAAGTATGTACATACTCATTAACCCCTACTCCATGCTCAACACCCCATCTGTGATGACCGTGTGCACAGCGAGCGAACAGGAAGCGGGGAATCAGGGTCAGGCCCACGGAGATCCACTGTTTAATGTTCTCCAAATCCCTTTAAGGTTATTTTTGTTCATGTCTAATAATTTCTCATAATATTCCTTTTCTACAAGATCTCAAAATACTAGGTAATTTATTTTTATATTTCTTATATCTATTTTCAGCTTCTCTACTTCTGCACTTAACAAAGTATCTTACTTTTCACGTGCATTTTGTAATCCCTTTGTGATCCATGGCCACTCTGCGTATTTGTGTTTTTTGCTATATATTTTTTTACTGGACAATGCCAATCATATAGCATTTTAAATTTTCCTAAGAATGTCTCCTAAACTTTCTCAATATCTATCTCCTTATACACCGTCTCTCAATTTTCCTTAAGTAGATCACTTTTAAATGCATTTGTGGACGACTGTTCTCACCGTTTGTATGGTAGTGTATTTGGGAGCAGTGTGTGGCTCTGTGAGCTAAGCCTGTGTGCCTGTAATCAGAAGGTCGCCGGTTCAAACCCCGCCTCAGACTGTGGGTCCTTGAGCAAAGCCCTTAACTCCCAGCTCCCTGGGCGCCGCTATGGGTGGCAGCCCTTCGCAGACAACTTCCTCTATGAAAAAAGAACAAGTTGTGGGAGGCGTAAAAAAGACAATCTCCCTACGGGGATCAATAAAAGTATCGATTATTATTATTTACTTCTTTGTCCTTCCTGTACTGTAATCGCTGTCATATACTGCGAAAACAGGTAAATGACTAATGTCATTAGTTAACGACCACTTACAGTTTTGTTACTATTCCATTAGTTTATCTATTCCATTAGTAAATATATCGTCTATTAATGTTGCAGACTGAGCTGTAATCCTACTGGGTTTAGTGATGACTTGACATTGTCCCAAGCTGTACATTGTACTGATAAACTCTTCTGTCACGCTATGTTTGTTTGGATTCAGTAGGTCTATGTTGAAATCCCCACAAATGAATGTGACTTTTTGATTTAGTAAATAATTTATCTACCCACTCCTTGAATATTTCAATATTAGTACCCGGTGCCCTATATATCCATCCATCCATCCATTTTCCAAACCGCTTATCCTACTGGGTCGCGGCTGTCCCGAGCCTATCCCGGAAGCAATGGGCACGAGGCAGGGAACAACCCAGGATGGGGGGCCAGCCCATCGCAGGACACACTCACACACACACCATTCACTCACACATGCAAACCTACGGGCAATTTAGCAACTCCAATTAACCTCAGCATGTTTTTGGACCGTGGGGGAAACCGGGGTACCTGGAGGAAATCCCACGACGACAGGGGGAGAACTTGCAAACTCCACACACGTAACCCAGGCGGAGACTCGAACCCGGGTCCCAGAGGTGTGAGGCAACAGTTCTAAGCACTGCACCACCATGCCGCCCCTTTACAGAGTGTCTGGCATATAATTATATTAAATCATAATTAATATTATGCAAATGTTAGTTCCAAACAAAAAATCTAATTGGACAAGAGGCGATCTATGAGTGTGATTATGAAAGTATAGTCTCTTTGCCTCACAAGCGCCACAGTATTTTATTTATTAGACTTGTGGCATGGTTTTAATTTACAATGCAAAGTTTTTCCAGTAATATGCTGGCCAGTTGTTTCACTGCTGGCACCAGTGATGTTAGACAAAACTATATTGGCTATAGACATAGGCCTTGTACCTACAGTATGACCGAATCACAGTTGTGATATATTGGATTACAAACGCACTCCTACTCATATGTTATTGCTCAAATATAGCCTCTGTTTCTGTATTTATTGTTCCCCTTCTTCAAAGGGATCCAAAACTCACAAACTCTTATAACTGAGGAATGGAAGAAGGGTAAAGCAGTATTTCCCAACCTGCTCCTGATGGACCCCCAAACAGTGGACTAGCGTCTAGCAGGGAGCTACAGTAGGAGGGAGCAAATACGTGGACCATCTGGGGGGGGGGGGGGGGGCACTACTACTCTACTCTGCCTTGCAAAAGTACAAAATCATTTCATGGATGAAAAAATCCATCCATCCATTTTCCAAACCGCTTATCCTACTGGGTCGCAGGGGGTCCGGAGCCTATCCCGGAAGCAATGGGCACGAGGCAGGGAACAACCCAGGATGGGGGGCCAGCCCATCGCAGGGCACACTCACACACCATTCACTCACACATGCACACCTACAGGCAATTTAGCAACTCCGGATGAAAAAATGATTAATGTTAATATGTCTTTCTGTTGTATTTGAGTTGGAAAATAGTGTGACGAGTGAAGGTTACAACACATATGCAGTTTCTCGGTTCCTCTTATTTGACTTCCACTCATTTTGCTTAAATGTTTCGAATTCATACAGACAGACCTTGACTGGACAGCAAGAACGTCACTTGGCTTGTGTACTTGAACAAGGTCAGTACTTTTTAATTAATATGTGGGTTGCATCAAAAGTAGGATTTAAACTATTTCTATCTCACTGATATTAATATTTCATGTATTTAAAGTCAGGTTGTAGATTTTATGGAAGAAGAATATCTAGTGCACCAAAGGTAAATAATTCCACTATTATAAAATAATATTAATAATTAAATAATAATTATAAATCAAATTATATTTGACAGCCTCATGGCCCTTTTAGTTCCATGTTTTCAGGCTGCTTACAGAACAATATCCGTCTATCCTGTCTAAACTACCTATATCAGTCTTTCTCAGCCTAGTGCTAGGGGTCCCCCAGACAGTCCGTGTTTTCACTCCCGCCCAGCTTCTTACCAGACAGTCCATGGTTTTGTTCCCTCCCAGCTCCCAGATGGAGCAAAAATGTGTCCTGTCTGGAGGTCCCAAAGGACAGAGTCGATAAACACGCCCTACATTATCGTCTCATTATGTTATACATTATTTTATAGATGTACGTTCTGCATCAGGTCTCTGAAACCACAGTGGTAATTATGATGTTATTTCTGATTTCTGCCAACCATAGAGCAGAAACACTAGTATGCAACCAATAAAAAAATCACATTGTAACATGTAATTTGCTTCTTTACAAACACACACATAGACATGTGTCCCACAAAGGGCTACTGTGATGTAAAAAAAAAAAAAAAGAGCATCATTTTTAACCATAATGATGCATCAGTTATCAGTTAGCTGTGCAGTTTAATTTAAAGCTACGTTTCAAGCGAAGTAAAAAACAAGATACAAAATACGAGGTAAGTTGATGTGGTGTGAATGTCTATGGAAACGCTGCAGTGTCTTACCCGACATAAATCAAAAGGTCAGTAAGTCATTCAAAGAGATACACATGGTGTATGTTAGTTAGATCCCATATACTGCCTTTTAGTACCCGAAAGAAACAGCAGACGGTGTTTAGAGAAAATAACCTATATAACATTAGTTGTAATTGTGCTAATGATTATATACAGTATGTGCATGTAGCAGATCTCTTGTGAATGTGAACGTTTAAATCCTTAAACACAAGAGACAGCCACAGAAGATGGCTACTGGCCACTCTTTCAGCTCTAGTTCACGTAAACTGAGGTCAGCCGGTTTTTCTTTTAGCTAATATGAGCACTGTGAGGCCATATTCGCGAGAGTAAACAATTCCAGCAATCAGTTCCGCTTCCCTTGGTAAATCTTGAATAAACAGGAAGCGGTTTGTGTTTTATGAACAGTTAACTTGTCAAAATGCTATTTCACTGCAAACTCGTTTGTTAACTTAACGTTCTTTAAAATAACTATTTTTTATTAAAGCATGCAATGAAATTGAGCACCCATTCTGTATTGTAGAATGTAATTAGCTATTGTGTTCATTTTCTATTGATTTAGCTGCTTCATGCTATATAAAACTAAAATTGATGAACAAATTGTCAGGGTATTTTTTGCCTTTTTTATCTACTTATTTTTCACTTACTTAATCCAATGTTCTGTATTGTCAACATAAAATCATGGCACGTGTGGAGCCATTATTATTTTCCTGTATGCTAAGTATGGTATTCAATGTTATTTTGTAGTGTTAATTGCATTGTTCATCCTATTGCAATATTGTAAGGTACTGTGTGGCTAATGGGTTTAGGACGGAGACAAGTGTGGTGTAATTCGGTCAGGCAGAGAAACAGAAAGGAGCACACGCAGGCACGTCGGGCAGCTAAGGAGAGGTCCGAAAAGCAGCGGGCGAAGAGTGTGCTGGCGTAGGCAGAGGACTGAAGAAAAAGAATCGCCGCAGAGAATACTGATTAACAAACGGTTTTTGTTTGTTTTTGTGTGCTTATAACACAGTGCTTGTTTCCGTTGAAGTGAAAGAAGTCACATTATTATTAAAAAGAACCCGACGCATGCCTGGAAGTTATCCATTTTATCCAAGTGTGCAACAAAATTTGGTGGCCCGTACGGGGATTGGTAACGTCGTGCTTGTGAGAAGACAGTGTGCAGGGGTTTCGTCGAGAACGTGGACACCTCAACGATGGATCTGGAAGAGTTGGCAGAGATCGTGGCTCAGAAACTATGGCTTTTACAACTAGATCAGCTCAGAGAGGTGGGTGAGGCGGTGAAAATCTCATGCGCAGATGTCAGAACAAGGCGAGCGTTAATCAAACTAATTACAGAATCAGTGGATAATGTGATGTCCTCATCCATGCCGGAAACGGCAAAGTATTATTTAAATGCGATACTGAAAATGGTGGATCAGACAACCGGAAATACAGGCAACGCTGATAGCAATAGTGGTATATCAGGCACGGTACCGGGGAGTCCGGCAAAACCTGACGAAATGAGTTTAGCAGAAAAGTGTGTACAGCTCCAGCAAAGTAGCCTAGCACTGCAGGACGAAATTAAGCAGTTGAATGAAAGGGTCAATCTTACATCTCCCAGTAATGTGTCAGCTGTGCCGAATGCATTACCTACAGCGATGAATCGACTTCCGGAAGTGACAATTAGAAGAGAGTTCAAGATCTGTGGTCAAATTGGGGAAAAGGGACAGAAAGACAGACTATCACATACCAATCTCATGCATCAGATTGACAGGGGCCTGAGTAGGGGACACAGTGAGGCAGAAATCGTGGAAGCAGTGGTGAAGGCCATTACCCCTGGGCTGAGTATTCGTGATATGCTTGAGATAAAACGTGACCTGACCCTTTCCCAGTTAAAAGCCATCTTAAAGGGGCATTTTAAAGAAGACAGCTCTACAGATCTATATCACAAACTGGTGAACATAACACAAGACAGTCGTGAGTCTCCCCAAAGCTTTCTGTTTAGAGCGATCGAGTTAAAGGAAAGGCTGCTACTTGCTTCTAGAGAACTAGAGTCAGAGGAACAGTACAGTCCTGAGCTAATCCAGAAGAAGTTCTTGCGGTCGGTGAGTACCGGACTGTTAAGTGACCATATCAAGTTCCAGCTTAAGCCATACCTCGATGATCAGAGGGTGACGGATGAAATACTCATCGACAGAATGAATGAAGCAGCTAGTATTGAATTAGAAAGACATTCTAAACAAAAGAAGACCATTAGCTGTAAAACACCGAAAGTGAATGAACTACAGACAGAAAGGCAGACCAGTCAACAGGGTCACAGTGTAGCAGATACCAGGGTGGTGGTCCATGAACAGTTGGCTGAAGTAGTGAAACTGAAAAACCGTAAACCAGCCGTGGTAGCCAGTCCCCGAGACTCAGAGTTGTACGAAGCAGTCAGACTCCTACGGGAGGAAATGGCAGAAATCAGGAAAAATATAACCAACTCTCAGGGGCAGGCACCCCAAGAAAGGAGGAGTCCCCGAAGAGGATGTAAAGGGTGTCGGGAGCAGGGAGCAGGTGACCAGTGTGAGCACTGCTTTAAGTGTGGACAGTCAGGGCATTTCTCCAAAGGCTGTAGAGGAACACGAGGGATGGCAGCGGGACCTAAGGACATGAGGTTGACAACTCACATGGTCGCATCTCCAAAGTCATTTGCTCCAAGCCCAGCTGACCCAGAGGACAAGGTAAAAACACTCCTTTGTGACCGGATTCGGCAGCTCGAAGCAGAAGTAGAGAGAAGTCACAGAACTAAAGAGACGGTGGGTGCCACGTATGTCAGTCATCTCTCGCTTCGTGGCCAAGCAAAACTAAAGACCCTTATTGGCAGGAAGTGTATGGTGGATTGTTTCCTGGAGGGAATTGCAACACAGGCATTGTGGGACACAGGGTCGCAGGTTACGATTATTAATGAGAAATGGAGGAGGTCCTGTTTGCCACACTTCAGGGTGAGGAACATGGAAGAACTTCTGGGAGAGAATGAGACCCTGGTAGCTAAAGCAGCAAACCAAACACCCATCCCCTTTGCAGGTTGGATTGAACTGAAATTCAGGCTAAGGTCAAGACAGGACCCACAGCCAGAGCTGCTGGTACCAGTGCTGGTTTCCAATGAGCCAGGAGTAGCAGAGCCACCCATCATCGGTTACAATGTGATTGAACATCTGGTGAAAGGTGGAATGAAGCAGTATCCAGAGATCACTCCTGCTGCAGTAAGAGAAGCATTTTCCATTGACTGTAATAAAGCGGAGGCGTTGATTCACCTTGTACAGAGCTGCGACCAGAATGATAAGGAAGGTGTAGTGAGAGTAGCGAGATTGGTGGCAAGGGTTCCAGCAGGCCAGACCAGAGAGGTGAAGTGTACGGTGAGAACAGGTCCCCTTTATACAAAGCAGGAAGTCCTGTTTGAACCAGAAGAGATCCCAGTGTGGCCAGAGGGGGTGAACATCGCTGAGACAGTCATCTGTTTGCAGAGAGGAAACTGGTCTAGGGTAGCTATTCCTGTCACGAATAATAGTAGCCGCGACATCACTCTTGCTCCTCGTACAGTATTGGGACAGTTACAACAAATTAAATCAGTATACCCAGTAGATGTAAGACCAGTTGATGGTAGTGGAAATGCAGTAGAGACCATCAGTGCTGGTGACCAGTCAGCTCGCACATCAAGAGCTTCGGAAGGGTTGAGAGAAGATCAGGCACCATTGAGAATGGGCAGAGATGAGCGATGGGACCCGCCTGTCGTAGTTGACCACCTAACCTTAGATCAGAAGACGAAGGTGAGGCAAATGTTACGGGAAGAGTGTGCGGCATTCTCAAAAGACGACAGCGACGTGGGGTGTATTCCATCTCTACAGGTGAAAATTAGGTTGCATGACATGACCCCGGTAAGACGCACATATACCTCGGTACCCAAACCACTCCACAAGGAGGTGAAAGAGTACTTAGAGGACCTACTGAATAGAGGATGGATACGGAAGTCCCGATCTCCATATTCATCCCCAATTGTCTGTGTGCGAAAGAAGGATGGGAGTTTACGTCTTTGTGTGGACTATCGGGAACTAAACCGGAAATCCATTCCCGACCGACACCCTATCCCTCGAGTTCAAGACATGTTAAATAGTTTAAGTGGAAGTTCCTGGTTCTCTGTGCTGGACCAAGGGAAAGCATACCATCAGGGTTTCCTTGAGGAAAATAGCCGACCACTTACTGCTTTTATAACACCGTGGGGGCTATACGAGTGGGTAAGGATTCCTTTTGGTTTGTCCTCGGCCCCAGCGGAGTTCCAGCGCAGCATGGAGGAGTGCCTGGCAGGATTAAGAGACGAAACATGCCAACCGTACCTGGATGACAACTTAGTCCACAGCAAATCCTTTGATGACCATCTACGTGACCTGAGGGAAGTGTTGCGTCGTTACCAAGCTCATGGAGTAAAGTTGACTGCCAGGAAATGTGAAGTATTTAAAGATAAGGTAAAGTTTCTAGGGAAGATTGTGTCCAAAGAGGGTTATTGTATGGATTCAGCTGAGATAGCACCAGTACAAGCACTCAAAGATCGTACCCCTAGGACAGTTGGAGACGTGAGGAAAATGTTGGGATTCCTGTCGTACTACCGCTTGTATATTCCAAACTTCTCACGGATTGCCAAGCCACTATACAGCTTGTTATGTATGGAGAAGAATTCAGGAAACAAAACAAAACGACCAGGTGTGAGTAAGGGAAAAGGAAATGGCAGGAAGTCGGAGCAGCTTTCCTCAAGCCAGCCGATCATGTGGATGGACCAACATCAGAAAGTGCTCTGTCGGCTGATAGACCATCTGATAAGTCCGCCACTCTTAGGTTATCCTGACTTTGAAAAGCCATTTGTACTGCATTGTGACGCGTCTCAGGAAGGACTTGGTGCAGTACTGTACCAGAGACAGCAAGGCAAGTTGGTGGTCATTGGTTATGGTTCAAGGACACTTACTGCCCCAGAAGGCAATTACCACCTTCATTCAGGGAAATTGGAGTTCCTGGCAATGAAGTGGGCGATTTGCGAAAGATTTAGGGAGTACCTGTACTATGCACCCTCGTTTGTCGTCTACACAGACAATAATCCATTAACCTATGTCCTGACCACAGCGAAGTTGAATGCCACAACACACAGGTGGATTGCGGAGTTAGCAGATTTTAACTTTTCAATTAAGTATCGGCCTGGCAGAGCTAATGGAGACGCCGATGGCTTATCACGAATGCCACTAGACATGGAACAGTACATTCGCTCATGTTCCCAGGAGATGGAGCCAGAGGTAATAACATCTGTCGCCCAAGCACGCCAAATGGAGTCTAATGAGCGGGAACCTTGGATGTGTCCGGTCACCATCAATGCAGCGTGTGCAGAAGAGGAGCATGAAAGGCTAACAGGTTCAGTGGCAGAGATCCCGTTAGAGAACCTGAAGGAAGCACAGAAAGACGACCCAGTGATTGGAAAGGTTCGAGAGTATGTGATGGCAGGACAGTGGCCTCGGTGGAGGAGAAGAGATCGACACGATGACATCTCTGCTCTGGTAAAAGAGAGAAAGAGGTTGTATATCAATGAACAGGGTATTCTGTATAGGAAGTCAGGAACCCGAGAGCAGTTGGTGTTACCTGCGACATTCCACCAGTTGATTTATAGAGAGCTGCATGAGAAGATGGGGCACCTGGGAGTGGAAAGGACACTGAGTTTAATCCGCGACCGGTTCTATTGGCCTCACATGCAAAAGGATGTAGATCATTATGTGACCAAGGCCTGCAGTTGTCTGAAACGGAAGCGTCCGAACAAGCCAACTAGAGCACCACTGGTAAATATAATAACTACGTATCCTTTTGAGATGGTTTCAATTGATTACCTACACCTAGAAAGTTGTAAAGGAGGATATGAGTACATTCTTGTTGTGATCGACCACTTTACACGCTTTGCTCAGGCGTATGCATGTACTAACAAGTCAGCAAAAACAGCAGCTGAAAAGATTTTTGGAGACTTTGCGCTGAAGTTTGGGTTTCCGACAAAGTTACACCATGATCAAGGCAGAGAGTTCGAGAACAGACTGTTTTCCAAGCTGGAGGAGTACTGTAATATCCAAGGTTCACGGACAACACCGTACCACCCTTCAGGAAATGGTCAGGTGGAGAGGTTTAATAGGACGCTCCTTGCAATGCTGAGGAATCTGGCAGACGAAGCCAAGACGGATTGGAAGAGCTCCTTAGCCAAAGTTGTTCATGCATATAACTGTACGCGCAGCGAAGCAACGGGGTATGCACCCTACTACCTTCTATATGGTAGGAGCCCTCGACTACCGGTGGACATTATGTTTGGTCTAAAGCCAAGTGACCAAAGCACCTCCCACACTGACTATGCCAACAAATGGAGGAGACGGATGCAAGAGGCATACCAGTTGGCATCAAAGACAGTTCAGAAAGAACAAAATAGAGCAAAGAAGCATTATGACCGGAAGACTTATGGAGCAGACTTACAGCCAGGGTGTAGAGTATTAGTACGGAACTTCAGAGAGAGGGGTGGACCTGGAAAACTGCGATCTTACTGGGAGGACCAAGTTCATATTGTAGCTGGAAGGAAACACAAGGACAGTCCTGTATATGAAGTACATCCTGAAAGAAGTCCGGGAGTGACAAGGGTGTTGCACAGGAATATGTTACTGCCCTGTGATTTCTTGCCTGTGGAAGACGAGAAACAAGGGAGTAAGAAAAGGGAAAAAGGACAATCAAAGACTGGGGAAAGAAGGAACAGACAGGTAAAACAAAAGGAGAGGGAACTTGAGAGTAGTTCGGAGGATGAGAATCATTGGAGAGCCATCAGCACACGTCCAGTACATCCATTCAACCAGAGGAGGAACCAGCTGAATGTGGATGCAGAGGAATTTCAGCCACAAGCAGCTTTTAAAGAACTGGATCAAGGTGGTAAGATGAATGAGCGTTTGGAAAAGAGTGATGAAGAAATGATTGAGGCTGAGACAGAGGTAATACCAGAGGAAGCTGAAGAGGATAACTGTGAGAGGGGGTCGTCGTTGGATGAAGCAGAGGAGAGAGATGACAGATCACAGCTTCCTTCCACAAGAAAGTATCCTTTTCGACAGAGAAATCCACCTAAGACATTCACATACAATACATTAGGTCAACCCTCACTGACACAGAAAAGAAGTTATTTGTACTGTTAAAAAAAAAAAAAAAGAGGGACAGTTTAGGTATTAGTTATGGTTATAAAAGTTAAGAACAGTTTGAAACGGCATAGGAGAACAATCATGGGGGAAGTCCACACGGTAGAGTAGGTTGGTTCATGAGTCGTGGAGTATCAAAACAAACTCAGACAATAGACACATAGGGATACTGGGTTAGATGTGAAGCATGTAGTATATGTGAGTCTGGGTAATGGAAAAAATGAGGTGGTGTATAGGTCAAACCTGTCAGTCCAAGATACCGCATGAGTTGCGAGAAGGTATTTCAGATATCATTTGGCCAGTGTTATCTGTTGCTGATATGTGACATGAAGAAGGAGATATATGTCGCATGCAAACTGTTGCTTACAGACTGTATCTTGAAGGACTGACTCCTTGCTAACTTACCTCTATAACTCACCTGTTGAAGACATGGGTACTCTGAGGACACTGTAATGTCTGGTCGACATTAAATTTTGGGGGGGAGAGTGTGGAGCCATTATTATTTTCCTGTATGCTAAGTATGGTATTCAATGTTATTTTGTAGTGTTAATTGCATTGTTCATCCTATTGCAATATTGTAAGGTACTGTGTGGCTAATGGGTTTAGGACGGAGACAAGTGTGGTGTAATTCGGTCAGGCAGAGAAACAGAAAGGAGCACACGCAGGCACGTCGGGCAGCTAAGGAGAGGTCCGAAAAGCAGCGGGCGAAGAGTGTGCTGGCGTAGGCAGAGGACTGAAGAAAAAGAATCGCCGCAGAGAATACTGATTAACAAACGGTTTTTGTTTGTTTTTGTGTGCTTATAACACAGTGCTTGTTTCCGTTGAAGTGAAAGAAGTCACATTATTATTAAAAAGAACCCGACGCATGCCTGGAAGTTATCCATTTTATCCAAGTGTGCAACACACGCAGCACTAGTTCTTAACTGGTTCAGTTTCAGGATCCACATTTTTCGTTACTCATTTAGTCATGACCCAAACTATGAAAATTAGTTTCACAACAAATATACATACCCACTCCTTAAATAATTAAATATTTAACTAACATAATGTCATGCCCGGCTCGTCCGCTCCTCGTGTGTGCCACGCCCCCTGCCTTCCCACGTGTATTTCCCTGATTGTACCCCGCTGTATCTGATTACTTTGATTAGTCTTGTCTGGTTTTAAGTCCTGGTCTTACCTGTTAGCATTGTCTGTCATTGATGTTAGTCGGCGTTTCATGTCTCCTGCTCCGGTTTCCCCAAATAAACCCCCGTTTTCCCCGTATCCCGCTTGCCTGCCTGCTCCTTACCCGCACGATCGCCCGTCTGCTGCACCCCGATCGTGACACATAACGTAGTGCAGTGACAGTAGCACAACGCCTTCATGCACTGTCAAAAAACAAAAAAAGTCCCACATCACAAAAAAAATGTGTATTTTTGAACACGTAATTTATGTGATCCAGTGAAAATGATCCCAGCACCCAATTTAGGGTCGCAAAACACTACTTGAGAAACAGCAGCAGAGAGGAATGTCTCTATAAATCACGCTTGTCTTCTCATGCTTTTCCAGGTTTGCTGTGATAGCAGGACTGGATCCCATTCATGGGCCTCATTCAGGTTTTGCTTTCGCTGGTACTTACCAGGCTGCCTCTCTACACTAGTAAGAAACTCAGCTTATTTCATTGTTGGTCTTTTAAATACTTTCAGAAAAAAAAACTATAAGAAATTCATAACAACATGCTCTGCAAAGACTTGTAATGTGTCTATATGGTTTCTCTGTCCACATGTCTTTCAGCTGGGAATGTTCCACACATCATTACGGATTCACATGTTAATGCCGACCTGGATGGTGATTTCACACTAAACTGTAGGCTGAGTCTGAGCAATACCAATGTGTCACAGGTTCAGTGGTTATGGAGATCATCAGAGAAGCCTGGAGAACTAATTGTTGTATTTCACAAAGAGTTTGGGATAAATTACCGTAGTACCAAATTCAGGGGCAGAGTAACTTTCTTCAGTCATTCCCAGCATCATGTGTCCATCCGAGTCTCAGACGTGATGATGAATGACACCGGGAACTACACTTGTCGGTACACCACCTTCCCCCGCGGCATCCTTCAAGCGACCATTACAGTCACTGTAACAGGTAAGAGCAGAGATGTTATGCTGAATAGTTTGCATGTGTTTTGCGCAAAAACACAGGGGAGCCTGTTACTGGTAAGATTAGCTCTCAACAAATAATAATAATAATAATAATAATAATACTGCATTTTATTTGTGGGTGACTTTCAAAACCCAAGGTCACCTTACATAGCACATAAAAGACAAACAATAAAAACAAATAATTTAAAAGAGTTATGTATATAATTAGACAACAATTGGGTTAAAGCGAGTAAGCCAATATAAACAGATGGGTTTTGAGTTTTGACTTAAATAACGGAACATTGTCAATATTTCTGATATCCGGCGGAAGTGAGTTCCAGAGTTAGGGAGCAGAGCGACTGAAAGCTGTGTTTCCCATGATGACGAGGCGGGCAGATGGAACAATAAAATGGGTGGCAGATGAAGATCTGAGAGAGTGGGAGAGAGTGACGATGTGAAGCAGATAGATAGGGAGGAGCGAGATTGTAAATGCATTTGAAAGTGAGAAGCAGAATTTTTAATGCTATTCTAGTTTCTGTGGGCAACCAGTGAAGCTTTTGAAGGACTGGGTGATGACAGTGAAAACTGATATTTAAATTTCCTAAATATGTGGCAGAGAGGTAGCATGAAAATAATGAATAAAAGGGGCCCTAATACTGAACCCTGGGGAACACCGACTGAAAAGGGAAATGAGGTTTGAGTTGGATAAACTGAGTGCAGCCAGAGAGATTTGAGGCGAACCAAGCAAGCAGAGTGTGACTGATGCTCGTGGATGATAATCTATTCATAAGAGTATTGTGAGAAATAGTGTCAAAGCCTGCGCTAATATCCAGAAGGATGAGAATGGTGGGAAGGCCAGAATCATCTGCCATTAAAATCATTGGTGATTTTTAATAATGCTGTTTCTGTACTATGGAGGGGGTGAATTGCTCATTGAGGTTATGGTTACTGAGGTGTGTGTAATGCTGGAAGGCAATAACTTTCTCAAGAATTTTTTTTAATCGAAGTTATAGGATTCTGGACTTGTTTTTTTAAGAATCGGAGTAACGGAAGCAGTTCTGAGTGATGGAGGGACAATGTGAGTGTTAAGGGATGGAGTGGATAATGGTGGTAATGAGGGGGGCCAGGGAGGGCAGACAGGTTTTAACTGGAGGGTCGAGCTGACAGATGGACGATTTAGATTTTTGAATAATTACAGATATGTCATTTATGGAAAGGGGAGTGAAGCTTGCCAATGACTGACAGGGAAACGGAAAAGGGTGCAGGGAGCTACAGCTCCATTAAAGTGAAGTTGCTGGTGGATATCAGAAATATTGCATGAAAAAAAAACATGAGGGAGTTACAAAAATGAGCAGAATATATATGGGAGGGAAAAAAGTCCGGAAGCCTAGTAACATTGTTAAACAGAGAACAGTTAGGGTTACATTCACTAGAGCAGATTAAACCAGAGTAGTACTGTATGTGAATTTGGCTGAGGCAATGCAGTTCTTATAAAACAGAAAATAATTATTGTACAATTCTTCGTGTATGGTGAGTCCAGTTTTCTTGAAGAGGCGGTCCAGCTGGCGTCCTTTAGCTTTAAGATGGCATAAGGTGGCTGTGAACCATGGTGCTGAGCGAGAGAATGAGACTGATCAATGTTTAACTGGATGTTTAAGTAGGTTATGGAGGTTGCCATTGTAGTAAGAGACCAATTCATCAGGGGTAGATATGCTATGGGTACAAGGGAGGTCATTTGCAATATTACAAAGAGTAGAAATCTTGGAAAGTGTTAGATTTATATTGAACAGATGATCGGAGAGCAGGAATAGATTGGCTTTGCAATCAGAGGGGGTGACACCAGACCGGCAAACCAGGTCTAAGATATGGCCTTTGCAGTGAGCAGGGAATTTAATGTGTTCTTGAAATCCAAAGCTATCCAAACAAGATGTGAAATCTCTGAAGAGGAGGTTATTACCATTGTCCATATGAATGTTAAAGTCACCATGGATTATAATATTGGGAGGGAGTACTTAGAAATGAGTAAGAAAAGCAAGAAAGTAATTTAGAAAATCCTTATTTGGCTTAGGTGGTCGATAAACAGTGGATATAATAGTGGGAGTGGATCCAGGGAGCTGTGATGCGGTGTATTCAAATGAATGGAAGAGTAGGGTAGAGACGGGGAGAACTTCCCACTGCTTCCGATGAATCATCGCAAGAACTCCGCCCCGCCCCAAGTCACGAGATTGGCAAACATAAACAAACTCAGGTGGAATGGAGTCGTTGAGGGAAACAAAATCATTATGCTGTTCCAGTCAAACATAGAAAATCCAACTTGCGCTTTGAGAGGAGATAGTGGACGAGATACCCCTTACCAGTCAGAGCGCGGATGTTTAATAATCCGAAGTTGACGCTGGAGTTAGCCTGTTTGACTGTAGGTTTAGCCGACCTGGTTAGGTGGGCTAACACATTGTGGTTAACATCCTGGTTGGTGTTGCGAGGAGAATGACGAGTTGAAGACCAGATGGACTTTATCGGGTTAGTGTCATCGTGGCTGAATTTCCTCCGGGACCCTTGGTGGATGTATCAGCAGCGGGGCTTGAAAGCGATGTCCAGGTGGAGGTGAAGTGCCACAGGTGGAGGGGCGGCTAGGTGGACACAGAACCGCAAAAGCTCAGTGATAGAGTACTGAAGCAGAGCTGTCATAGGGCGGTGAATGATGAATAAAACAGCCCAGGTAAGCATGGACTACACACACCTTGTGAATCCACATCTTAATAGCGAACGGGCACGACTACTAATAACCCGCAAACTATTTAAAAATGATTCAGTGTAGGATTACTCGCAGATACTCCGCGTTTGTTGTCATAAAAGTAGCTTCAAAAGCAACTTTTAAAATCTGAAAAACAATAACCGGTGAGCAGCGGCAGCCAAGGGTGCAAGTGTTCACTCACCTGGAAGCCAAATGTCTTTTTTTTTTTAATTATAATTATGCAGAATACAGTAATAAATGTATCCTTACGAAAACCAGTGTCAGTATGTGTCTTAATATGATCACATATATTTAGGGCACCAAGCACACAGTGCTGGAACCCTATTGTATTTGCTAGGATTTTTCTTCTTCTTATTATTATTATTATTATTATTATTATTAGTAGTAGTATTATTATTCTGTATTAAAATGATATGGGGAGCAGAGACCATAAGGTGCGGAGACAGATAATTTGGTTGATTGGTACAGAATTCCCCCCATTACTCAGGCAAGCAAAATTACACCTATAGACCCGGTGATGACACTACAGCGTAATCTTTTACGTTTTGGACAGAACGATGAGTCACAGAAACAAAATTTGGTAACATTTTACTTAAAGCAGTCATTATAATGCATTGTAGATACCTTCATAAGGTATTATAATGCATTAATAAAGTCCTATAAACACAGCTGTAACTATTTATAAAAAGGTATAACATGTTATAGCTATAGCCATGTTTATTATGCAACGGTTAGTTCCGACCAAGAAATCTGATTGGACCAGAGGCGTTCTATGAGTGCGGTTATCAGAGTATAACAGCACTCGGACATTTCACATCAGCTGTACCACTCGGATTTATAGGTGTATCTAAAAACTTACATATGCCTCATTTCACCAACACAGAGCTGGTGCTGGGCTGGTTCTCGCTTGGTGCCTTTTGAAAAGCTGCTTGCATGTCCAGCAGTTTCAAAAATGAACGTAGGCAGAAGTGAGAGTAAATGTGTGTTCTGTTTTGTTGGATTTATTTTGATCTGATTTGGATTTTATAAGCTGCCAAACGGAACACGTGTTCATAGTAGGACTCTTTGCGCTCTGTCTCTATTGGCTGTATCCACTTTTGTCTCCTTACTGTGTGTGTGAGTGTATTCTTTTCTTGCTTGTGGTTTTACCTCTGTCACTTTAAGATGAGTGGAGCATAGAGATGGCTGATTGAGAGGCCATCCCAGAAACCTGCACCCACTCCGGCCCTCCGTGGATCAGATTCCCCACCCCTGTCCTAGACAAAACGCACACAGTTTGTCGTGTTTCAAAATATTCCGTAGTTACTTTATGTGAAGTTTATCTAAGATGTCCTTTAGCCTTCTTCTCTTTAGTGTTCCAAATTGTTGGTGATTAATAGCACAGAGATTTCACGGTTTCTTCATATTAACCCTCACCCTCCCCATCAAAAAAATAAGTAAATAAAACAAAACAAACTGAGGTATTAACCAAACCATAGCTCAAAAATCAAGGTCTGAACAAACCGTGGATTTGGAGAATCACTACTAAATGGATACATTGTGCCTGTAAATTGATGAAAAAATTTACTAATCGCACAGTTTACTGTGATTAATCGCAACTAATAAAAAATATTACAATCATAAATATTTATACAATGAATGCCAAAATTTATGAAGAATTAACACAAAGGGTAGAATATGGGTAATTGTAATAAACGTGCAGCTTTAAATGCAATAAATGCAGCTTTATTGTCTGAATTCTCTAATTTGCCTGTGCTGTACTTAATCAGTTTTGTTATGTTACCATTTATTTCTCCAGCCCCTATGATCATGTCTCAATAGCAGGTACTATCACTGATGGAGGGAGGTAAGTATGGGCACTCTAACCAGTCTGCAGCCAGGCAGCCCTAGACACAGCAGGGTGCGATGCACTGCGACAGTCCTTTCCTGCACAGCACTAACATTGCATGCAGTCAGTAAAATTCCATCAGTAGTGCAACAGCAGCCCTTCTGTCACTGCATACCTGCCAGGACAGCCTCCGCTGCTCCCGCGATGAGCAGTGGGTGTGCGACAGTCTGTCCTCAGTTTTCCCTCCTCAGGTATTTCTCCTTTGGAAGGTCCACTAGCTGATTATGAGAAAGACCTCGGTGTGTATGTTGATGCTTCCATGTCGCACTCTCACCAGTGTGGGGAAGCAATTAAAAAGGCCAATAGGATGTTGGGTTACATCTCTAGGTGTGTGGAGTTTAAGTCAAGGGAGGTGATGCTACGATTATATAATTCCTTGGTAAGACCCCACCTAGAATACTGTGTGCAGGTTTGGTCACCATACCTTAAGAAGGACATTGCTGCCTTGGAAATGGTGCAACATAGGGCGACGAGAATGATTTCTGGTCATAAAGGAATGTCTTATGAGGAGAGGTTAGCTGAGCTGTTTAGCCTTGACCAAAGGAGATTAAGGGGAGACATGATGCAGGTGTATAAGATTCTATCAAGTCTGGATGCTGTTCAGCCAAATGGCTACTTTAATATTAGTTTAAATACTCAAGCTAGTGGCCATAGGTGGAAATTAGCGGGAGAACATTTTAAACTGAATTTGAGAAAACACTTCTTTATACAGGATGTAGTTAGAGTATGGAATAGTCTTCCTGCTAGTGTAGTGTAAGCTAAAACCCTGGGTTCCTTTAAATCTGAGCTAGATAAGATTTTAACAACTCTGAGCTATTAGTTAAGTTCTCCTCAAACGAGCTTGATGGACCGAATGGCCTCCTCTCGTTTGTAAATGTGTGTTCTTGTGTTCCCTGGCTGCTGGCCATTATGCTGCATCTCCACTCTTCATTCAGCAGCATCCTTCCTAATCAGTGGTCTACCGCCGTGTTTGATTAGGGATGGAGTCACTTTGGTGCTGTGCTTAGTGCAGGGTCTCCTGTCAGACGATGGGAGCAGCAGATGAGCGCTCCGTAGCCTTAGTGTTTCTTGCCTGATACAGTGTTGATTTCCCTATAACAGCTCGTCCACTCAGACAGCGGACTGTCCTCCTCGCTGTGATGATGGTCGGTGTTGTCCTCTGCCTGGGGGTAGCATATATCGCACTTCAGAAGAAGAGGTGAGACTCAGTGCATTAACCAAAAATCACCCTGCAAAATGTTACGTACAAGTCAGTACATTTTCTGTACATTTGTTCCCCACATGATCATTGAACTGTATTCTATATTTGCATATAATATGCTGAGATCCAGTTCACACAAGCAGACACTGATATATTATTTCAAGATGCACGTGTTGCTTTCAGTAACGGCACTTCCCAGCCTTTGGTCTTGGTTATAGCCACAGATACAGATGCTAAATTTAATAATAACTAAACAGCAGTGATACCACCACAAGGCATCTGTAGGGTCATGTTCTCATTAGGAGACCAGTTTCTCATTTTGTTACTTTGATGATTTCCTGAGCATCTGTGTTCTGTTAATGCAGGCGTATCCAGAAAGACAGCCCTTCTTGTCGCCTGGTGAGTCTTATCTTGCAGCCTTGATTGCTACTTTTGCAAAAAAAGGAAGCTGTAAAATGAACAAAAACAATAAAACCGCACTTAAGTTTGTTACACACTCATATATTCATTTAATACACATTTGACTTCTAAAACAGTGGAGAAAAAAATGTGTTTATCAATACACACACACACACACAATTCTGAGACCACTCCATGTTTTAAAAAAATCTGCATTTTGATTTGGGTTTAATGCTGATTCTGCTGGCCGAAGGCTACACTGAGCAGCAGGTTGCTTCCAAACTGAAAATTTCTCAGACTGCAGTACAGAAGAATAAGGTAAAGCAGGAGGTACTGGGAGTGACCAAAAATCAGCCAGGTAGAGGACAGAAGCGACTTTCTAATGCCAGAGATGACCATCTAGTTATCCGACAGCGCCTCATGAATCGGAGGATGACATCAAGTGACCTTGAGACAATGGGAAACATTAAATGGTGTTAAGTGCACTGCCAGGACAGTTTGTAACAGGCTCCTAGAAGCAGGACTGAAATCCCATATAGCAAGGAAGATGTCATTCACCAATGAGAAACTGTTATGCTCCGCTGCCAAGGAAGAGGCAAACCCCGTAATGCAGGAGACAACTGGTTTATTTAATAAGCCGGCTACAACCAAAGCCGAAGGGGTAATCCAAAGGGGAAGTAGGGCCGATCGCGTTGGGACCAAAGCCGGGGTGGTCAGTCCTACATGCAATGATGGGACAAGGAGATGGAGAGACGGGGGGAGCGATGAAGACAGACCGGGGAGGTAGGACCAGGAAGGCAGGCAGGAACAGGCAGGGAGGCAGGAGGGTCGACACAGGCAGGGCAGGTGAGGCAGCAGGGCAAGCGGGGAAGACAGGAGACAAAGAAATGCTCGGTAAGTGTCATTCGCAAGGCAACAATACTTTGTGTGATTGCTCCCGTATTAAGTACCGCAAAGATTAAGCGGCAATTGTCCACTGCTGTGTTGTCCCACCCCTGCGGGCATGACAGTACCCCCCCCAACGGCTGCCCCCTGGAGGCCGAGAAGAATGTCATGGGTGACCCTGGGATCTCGGGGCTGGCTTGATTGGGTACTGTTGATGAAATGTGTGAAACTGAAAATTTTACTGTGGTTTTTATTGTTTTCCATCTATATATTTATATCTATATATATAGATATATATCTATATATTTTATTCGTTTTTTTTCTTCTTCAAAATATTAAACGTGACGGCTGTCAGCAGAGTACGTAAAATTTAAAGTTACAGCCCCTCAACTTTCGTCTCAAACCTATTGCCTCGTAGAGTCATGCGTATGAAAACGTCGGGGAAGCAGACTTCAGAGCTACCGCAGTGAGTACCTCAGCCCTTTGTGCAGCTTAGGGTCCACATCAGCACTAATGTACACTCAGAGTCCATTTTATTAGGAACGCCTTCTCACTAATGCAAACAGCCTCCAAACAGTGAATCATGTGGCTGCAGCTGAACATACACAACAGGCAGAGCCAAGAAGTCCTTCTGCGCCGTGGTCCTCAAGACATGCAGTGTCGTCTCACCCTGTACTCTGTACTCCATAAGGACACAGATTTAACTATTGTAAAGGTTGTAATATGAAACATTTCAGCAATTCTAAAATGATACAAACTTTACCATTAAATTAATTATAACTAAAAACTGAATTTATTCTCGAACAAATGACTTGCATATGATGCATCGTCCTTCATACTGTATGAGACCTACAAGAAAAAACACCAGGAAATAGAACGAGGAGAATAAAGAAAACTCTGAGAAACATGAACATGAATCATGCAAGTGAAATCCAACTGGGTCGCGCCACACATCTGGCACCAAATGTGAAATTTATCCAAATGTCCGTATATGATTTTCCAACCTGAAGCTGACTGTGGCTCAGACTAGCGTTGGGTGGTGTCTAATTTTTGATGTTGTCATACCAACCAGAGATCACACAGTGGTAATTTGACAGTGTTTTCAAAAAGAACACTATTCCATTATTTTTATATTTTGCCAGTAAAATTTACTGAACTGAGATGGGGGGGGCACAATAAAACCTACCAAGCAGGCAGTGCGCGTCCCATGATAAAATTCACCCAAGCCTAGAACAGACAAAGATTTTACAGACAGACTTCAGAGACAGAACTGCATGGTTCATGTGCGTGAAGAGAGTTAGATCAACATTACAATCAATACTAACTTAAGATACCGCTTCTGATTGGAACCATTTCAGATTTGTCTTTTCCTTACATTTTCTTCAGTTTATTCAGCACATTTTCTCATAGCTTTTGGCACCATACATTAATTTTTATCACCTCAATCTCAGTAAGGAAGCAATGGCATGCAGATTACAGGCAAAAATAAGCAATTGCATGCAGAAAGGCCTCGCTAAATGAACTTGTCAACCCTTTAAGTGGCTCTGGAGACCAAAAGGGGACGTAACAGATACCGCGTTGGAGTACCCAATAAAGTGACCATTGTCTGTATATGGTTTCTAAAGTAATTTATATGAGAGGTTGTTGTCACACTTTGATGTTGATTGATGCTGTTGTTCTGTTTCAGCCTGCATCCTCTGACTCGGACCATATATACACTGTAAGTTTATACTTTATATTGCTAAGATCCAAAACTGAGTGTAAATGAAGGAAGCTTAATCTTTCTTGCTACAGATTATTTTTTTGTGTCATAAATAGGGCCTGATGTTTACTGATACATCCACCTACAGCACCTTGAACAAGTAGGTCCAGAATTTTTCTCACCTCAACAACCTTAAAATCACAACACAATGCCTCGCATAAGGGCAAGGACTGGGGGACCCAGTGATGTCATCGGTACAGTGTGTTTACCTCTAGTTGACTGTCCTGCAGGTTTTATTTCACCATGTTTCATGTTGTCTGTTTCAGCCATTTATTTTGAAGCATGGGAGATGTAAATTTCCTTTTCTATTTGTCTTTCTCTCACAGGCCCTGAAGGAGGCATGTGTGCTGAGGGTTAGGATGCTGTATCTGTGATCATAAAGTTGCTGTTTCACATCCCGGGGGTGACAGAGTGATTGCCCCATTGGGTGCCTGAGTGAGGCCCTTAGCCCCAACTGCTCCAGAGCCGGCCTTCACAAGAACGTGCATTGCTTTGGATAAAAGCATCTGCTAATCATTCCATTAGGTTTTTTTTAATGCAGGATTTATCGCTTGCTTCCTGTCAGGGTCAGCTCCTGTTGTCCCAGTCTGTGTCCTTTTCCCCGTTGTCCTAGTCTGTAGTGTGCATGTCCTTGTCAGCCGCATGGCTCAACAAGCTGCGTGTGCAGCTGCCCATTAACCTTCTGTTATATGTTCGAATCCCACCTCCTCTGTTTTTGTATTTTGTTTCATTGTATGAATTTTTCTAGTTTCTGTGGCTTCCGGTTTGTCTCTGTGCCAGTGCTTCTACTTGTCTGTTATTCCCCAGTGTTATTAAAATTATATAATAAATAGTAATGGTGTTGAGATTAATTTTCTGCAACAATGCAGATATTAACATTTCCAAAATTCAGACATTTTCAGATCTTTGACAATTTTGTGACTCGTAATCTACGACTATATAAAAATTACTTTTTTTTTTTTTATTAACTTCCATCCATCCATTTTCCACTCCCACTCATATGATGCAGGGTTGTGGGGGGCCCAGGGGCCCAGAGGCTATTACAGAAGTTCTGGGTGCAAAGTAGGGAATGACCAAGAATGGGGCAGCAACCCATCGCAGGGCACAGTCACACCTACGGGGGAAACTGGAGCAAATCCAATGACAGCACAGGGAGAACATGCATACTCCACATGCATATGTAACCTTGGGCTGCAAGGTTACGTAACCCCGACTACGCCACCAGAGGCCCTGCCCCTCAGGACTTCAAATTAACCCCACGACTTCCCTTTGCATGAACACACAGAGACACATATCCCAGAATTAAAACAAATTTATTAACAAAACTTAAAAAATGAACCCTCCCAGCCAGTAAACAATTACCAGCATATGACACCACTAAAACAGACAAATGGGGTTGAGAGCAAAACCCAGGGGGGGAAGGGGAGACACCACACACATATCCAAGTGGGAGTTAATATCAAGATCACAGCAAACCACATCCTGGAGTTAATACCTCTCACTCACCCCACGCAGTGCAAGAACACAGCCTCCAATCCCCAAACTCCAGCACCACATTCACTGGCTCTATGCTGTAAATGGGGAAGAGAATAAACTACCCTCCAGACCTCCTACTATACCAGCCAGCACCCAGTTAGCCCCGGTAAACACACCCCCCCTTATTCACAACTATGCCAGTACAACGCACATAATCTTACAAAACCAAACGAAATCAAAACAGGCAAAACAGCAGTGACCAGCTCCTGAGCATCAGCATAGACCCGGACACACTCGTCACCCCGAACCCAGCCTAGGAAGAAAATCAGTCCTTACATACCCGGAAGAGAACAGAAATGCACCCAGCCACCCCTATTACTCATTACCTTACGGCGCAGCCCGGACACGAAACCAACCACTCACCACCATTTCCGTCGCTCGCAGGAGTATCATGGCAGCAATCGGACCACTCCCCCCACTACCGGCTTCTCACCACTTTTATCCACGCCGATCCCAATTCATTGCGTGTACCGCTGTTTCTACCCAATTAAGACTCCATCATGAAACGCCCCCATTTACCTAATCAGCGTCTCATACATACAGCCGGATACGGGATCCGCGGATGACGTCATCCCTAGCGATCACCGGTTACACATAGTACCAGGGTGGAAACTCGAACCCTGATCCCAGAGATGTGAAGTAACAGTGATAACCACTATGCTGCCCTGTTAAGTGACTTAATGTAAATGATTTTATATTAAAGTATTTGTCTATTAAATACAAAAGTCTTTTGTGTTACTAAGGTTAACTGGTTCTAAAGATGATGCTACAACTGATATTTTCATAACAGAAGACACAGTCTGGGTTTCAACATGGTGATTCAGCAAAACATTCCCTTGTGAACTCTGAGCCTTGAGTTAGCCTTATGATGTGGAGTCCAGGAGGTCTATGCTAGTTTGTCCCAGTGACTTAAACTAAATTTGTGGAATTCTTCCAGTAACCTTTATAAAGGCGGATGGTAACTGATGCCTGATGGAACCTCCTAAATGAACAATGAGTTTGGCCATTTCCGGACTAGGTTGCCTAGGCCTGTCAACAAATATGAAATCATGAGAGGGTACAGGCGCATGTGGAAGAATTAGCCAGCAGTCAAGAACTCACACCAGGACTGTCTCCCCTTAAGCCATAAGATTCCCCTTACTTAATGCTTTCTTTATACATCATGCTGAGGACAATGCAAAACTCTCAACCAATCACATTAACATATATGTCTTTAACCACTCAAATAACAAAGTTTCCCTCTGGATATTGCTTAATTCCACTGTACATAAGAGACCATATTTCCAGATGTAAATATTGATGAGTGGTAATAAGAGGTTCTCTCAGACCTTTTTCTCTGACTTGACTGATTTAAGGCTGCAGAACTATAAACTAGGATAATGAGTTTAGAACTGCAGTAAAGGCTGCAATGATCCTTTATCCAGACCTGCGATTTGGGCCCCAGCCTACCATCTAATTATAATAAATAACGGTTAACCTGATCATTCATAAATCCCCAAATCATGACTGATTTATCTTCGACACAAAATACAAGATTCTACACAGGAGCAGCACAGATGATTTTCTCATTTTATCTCATGCAACATCTAAACTTCTCCCATCTAAGGTTTCCCCTTGAGTTACATTAATCAAAGGCGAAACTCATGAATGCATATCTCTGACACTCTCTTGGCTTGTTTTCTTTGGTCCATCTTTATACACACACGTCGTTCTAGGTTACAGCTAAAGAAAAAACAAACATGCAGCAAACACTAATCAATGATCTACTTTACAGAATAACACACATCCCACATCTAATCATTTTAAAGTACATTAAATAGCACATAATAACTGCAATGATGCATCTTTACTCTTAACCAACTTGAGATATAATGGTTTATGTTCACTGGGGACAATAGCTAGTGTGATATAATCACAGTGTAGTCTTGCTTATTTTTATTGAATGTTCTACTTCTTAAGTGACGTGTAAAGGAGGGGTCACCATTAGCTCCCTGCGTGGTACTATTGGCTCACGGTCAATGCTGATGTTAATCTTACCCTCTGCTGCCTGAGGAAGAAGGGTCACTGTGACACATGACAGTACTGTGGATGTTAAGCTGTGACGCAAAAAAAAAAATAAACGTCACGTCACCACACAATGTTGAAACCCTCTTCCTCTTATTTTTTTCACTCCATCAGTTTGTATTACTTAGGCGTCCGAGAATGCGATTTTTACCTGGAACGATGTCTGCCGTATGTGTTTGAACAAGGTCAGTGATTCTTAATTGATCTAAGTTTTGCTTAGTTGAAGCATCTACGCAAATTCTTGTAACTGCTTATCCAGTGCAGGGTCCTGTGTTGCTGAATTGACTGTAAGTCTTCAATTTCACAATCAGGATGTTTTGCAAAGGCTTTTGCATAGCTTATTAGCGAGGAATTGAAAGTAAATCCACTGGAAAATGATTTCTACGAATATCCAAACAAAATCAATCAAATCAATATTTGAGACTCTTGTCCGTATGATTTTATTTTACTCTGCTTCTTAGAGAATTATACTTACTTTGGAGCCATTCTGTCTAAACTTCATACATCTTTTTTTTTCCAAACGAATGATTTTAACGATCGCTATTGTACCGAGTAGCTGTACATTATAAGTCATCCGCATCTGTCTGATGAAGCCACAGTTTTAGGAATAGCTGGTGCTGTTTCTCATTACTTTGAACCATTTGAAAACCGGAGACATCTCAAATTGCCTGAAACTACCACCTCTGTGCATAAACGCCAAATGCAAACATTGACATTATACATAGCATAATCACTGGCATCCCAGGAGTATAATGTTGTTACAATTTAAAATGTGTATACCCAGAAAATACTTAAAAGTGACTTAAAAGTGACTGAATGGTTTTTATACATATTTATAACTGAACATTAAATTTAGGTATTGCAACTTCACATTTCTCTTGTGTACAGTAGTCAGCTATTAGTACCAGAATCCTGTAAATATTTGCTTGTTTTATTTTTAATTGTTCGTCTTTCAGTGCTGATGGCACTGTAGCCTCACAGTAAGACTGCTTATACTTTTTCTGTTTTTCTGTGAAATTACCAGTTAGCTGCATGGCCGATGCAGGCTGTGGCTTTCCCCATGAGCAAACTCACAGCAGTACTAACACTTTAATAGCCACCTTAATAAACAATCCCTGACTCACTATTTGCTTCCTTTCAGCAAACTGGCCAGATTCAGCATCATAAAGAGAAAAAAAAACTCATTATAGTGACCTCCCACTGTGGCTCCACTAAAAGTTTAATTTCTTCATTAATTTCTTTTTTTCCTACTTTATTCGATTGAATCAGTTATTGTAATGCGTTATAATCATGCGGCTGACCCTTTAATGAGTTGGCTACAGCAGTGGGTTGGTATAATCTGCATGTTTTTGGATTAGCCTGGGCGTCTGAGTCAGCTCCTACACAGCTCTCAAAATAAGAAAGCAAGTAAACATACTGTGGAGACCAGTACAGGGTTCCACGATAAAAGCTGCATCCCCAAGAACTTCACCTCTGGGTGCTTATGCACTGCCCAGACATTCTCCCATAAGTCATTAGATCTCGGTTCATTCAGATACAGAGCCACGGATTTGATCGACACTCTCAAGTCCCCAGAGTAAAACGTTATACACATGACAAATACCATCCAGACCAGAGCATGTGAGCGGAGCGTGATCGAGGAGCAGAGCTGGCGGAATTTACAGTAGTCAGAGCGCGGAGAGGTTTTTTAATTAATGCTGGAGCGGTCGCTATGTCTCGCTCCAATTTCGCTCCGATACCGCTCACACTATGACCCTGAGGCATGCCAAAATCTAACCAGAATTCATCTGTACAATTATCAAGACTGTTAAACAAATTGGCCGAAAGGAAACTGATAGGTCATACAAGTGTACTATTCTTATCAGACGTATAGATGACAATAATGTAGAGCAAGAACAACGTTGTGATGAAACTGTTTCAGTGAGTAAAGATTCACTTTGAAATCTAAAAAGACACCTTTCTCGGAAACATGAGTGTGCTACGCGAACACGCGGAGGCCAGAGTAAAACGTGAGCAAGTTTTATGTGGTTGTAGCATATCAAGTCTATAAAGTAAATAAAAGTATATAAGCCTATAAATTAAATATTGGTAATCAAATTAGTTTCGTCATTCAAAGTAGGTCTAGTAGGATTTTTTTAATTCACGTAAGGCTGTCATGAAATTTTATTTTATAAAGAGAGAGAGACGCAGCAGCAGCTTCAACAGAAAAAAAATTGAGGAATTTAAAACGTGGATGTTTAGCCTGTATATTCTTTAGGCTGCTAAGGCCACTGATTCCTTTATTTTTAAGCCTATTTTTGGGTGGAATGCCATTGCCAATGCTGTCCGTTGTTGCCTATTTGTTGTTTAAAAATATATTTTCTGTTCTGAGTGAGTATTGCCATTGCTCATATTTCTTTATGATATAAGGCTTTGGTTTAAGGTGACAGTCGTTAGGCATGCAGATTATTTGTCCCTCTTTAAAACTGGAGTGAGCGTGGAGCGATTTCACCGGAGCGGGAGGAAATTTTAGTGGAGGGAGGAGTGGGTGGAGTGCGAATGAGAAGCGGAGATGCTGGAGGAGCCAACAGCCCCGTGAGCGAGGAGCGGAAATTGTCATCGCTCCACTCCGCTCACATGCTCTGACCCAGACACACTCTTGGTCTGCTTCTTGGTTCCTCATATATTTTTTTACTTTGTGGTTTATGAGTAGTGCGATAAACAGCATTATCAGCATCATCAGATTTTCCTGTGGCTAAAACAGCATATATAACATATAAGGCACAGCCAGTGTTGGGGGAGCAGTGCTTGTACTGTTACAAACGTGGCCCTGTTCACTGTTCACTGGCAGGCCATCTCTTCCCCATAATCAGACTTTCTTGTTGACTCTTCCTCCAGTATTACTGCCACGTTACTGCTCTCTGCATCTATGTGTCTGCTGTCAAATTTTTGGGGGTCTGTTACTTTTTCAAATGCAAAGCTTGGAAAACGAAAGCAAACTAGGAGCATCAGGGCCTCTCTATGCACAACAGCACAGCTCTTTTAAAGAATACATAGTTTATATATCTTTTCAATTACAGAGAAACTAAAACACACTGGTTATATCCAAGCTGTTGCATAACAACCTCCAACAGCATCCAGTAGTAATCACTAGTTAAATGAAGTATTTGCATTATAGTGCCAAGACACTCAACACAACTGTATTTATGTTTCTTGTATTATAATGTAATGTAGCATCAGCTGTGGAAGATAAATAAAATCTACATCTCCATTAGCTCCTAGTTATAAGGACCTCAAAGTCCTGATTGGTCACAAAACACCAGCAAACCAAACTCAATAATTTAAGAAACATAATTTTCCATCTCTATTGGTCTACCTTGGCATCAAGGTGTTCACCTCTCACCCAGCATTCGCCCACTTTGTTCAATACTCACAATACACTATTTTCCCATCCCCTTTGGCCTCATAAGAGTCCCACACACAATCCTGTCTAACCAGCCCAGGAAGGAAGGCAAAAACCAGAAGCTTTAGTGAAATTCCACTCCCAGCCCGCCAAAGATACAGCCCCCCTTTGGGGTCCATGGCCAGCATGGCTCACAAACTGCAAGACCATAAGGGAAACGACAGAACTGCACTACAGAATAACTCTAATGGATACATGACCATATAACATACTGTGTATAGCGTATTGCAGCTGCACTCTAGATCTACAACATTCTCTGCACTCCCTTGAGCTTAGCCAGTCGGGGCAGTGTTGAATCCCTTCCTGCAGGTGCTTCCCCTCCCTCCATCTGCTGCCCATCTCTACAAGGTTTCAGTGCCTGTGAAACTGACTACAGTACATGCAGACAGGCTGAGAGACAAGGGCATACAGTATTCAAAACAATATCTTTTTATCTAAGGCCTAAGACATAACAAACCCAATATGCCTCCCTCCCCTGGTCTACTGATATCCAACTTTCTTTCCACACAGCCAAATAATAATCATCTTCATTATTATATATTTTTTTCTGCTGTGTGTTTTACAGTCAATAGCCCACTTCACAAACATATAACAATTATTCCTTGTAATTTCCTTGTGAAGGAACACTTGTATGCATAGGGTTAGTGTCAAGGTTATGATAATTGTAACAACATCATAATTGCAAAAAATATCTTATTATATTTTTGTTGGAAGAAAAAGCTATGCTGATTAAAAATTAAAGAACTCTGGCAACTTTTACAGGTATTTTATGTTTGAGTTCGTCGGTAAAATTCCTTGTGCACATTGAAAAATAAGTTGAAACTTGATTGGCCCATTAATTAAGAGAGCCGTGTAATATTGTGAAATGTGATTGGTTCCTCCAGCAGAGCTGTGAACCATGGAGACGAGGGGCACTGCAGCTGGACCCCTCTTGGATTCTGACAGAAACCATGAGTGTGGCTGAAATAAAAAAAAAAAAAATGAGCTCCTTCATGTGACTCAAAGGTGTATTGAATCTTTAAAAACTGGAAGAAATTCTACAAATGTATTTGCTGACCCAAATAAAATCTCGTGTACTCGACTCACGACCCAGTCTTTGGGAATGAATGCAATACAACATACTGGTGTTCTTGCTAGTGACCCCACAAACAGAAGGATTAGAAGGGAATTAGCTTTCAGGGGCCACTAAGATTATTTTTACTTTTTTTACTTGTTTACTGTTTTGCATTATATGTACAGTTTTTGCTTTGGTCTGCCTTGTGTATTTCCTGGTCTCCTCTATGTACACAATAATTTCCCCCTGGGATCCATAAAGTTTATCTTATTTTCCCCATGATGCTCTCTGGCCTATGAGGTTCTTTAGGTTTCCAAGAGCCATTCTTTACAATTATGTGCTGATGTGGGCCCAGCATTAGAGAGACTGACTGCTCAAACTACTGGCTATACCTGTACATATATAGGGTCAAACTACAGTTGGCTTTCTGGTAACAGGCACCTATCAGAGAGAACTTCCATAATCCCATGATATTCCATATCCTATCTAGTTTCTAATGATGCCATAACATTTTCAAAAATCTATATGTTTTAAGGGATCAATATGTCCAAATTAAATTAGTGATTGTTTGTGATAATTAATTGTACACCGTTTTGCTTAAAGGGATACTTTTCTTTATCTAGCCAGAAGTGGGAGGCCACCAGAGGGAGCTGCTTTGACAATAATACCGTGATTTTCCAGACCTTACTCTTAAACTTCTGTTTTCTTTGATATCACTCTGCTGTGATACTTGTACTAATACCTATATTTTTATTTAAACCAGACCAGGGACATCATTTTTTTATTATTATCATCCCATTAAAATACAATACAATGCTTCTCCCAGGTAAGCTTTGCAACCTTCATGGAATCCATCATGGATTTTGGTGTATTTTCCATTTTGCTGGTGATGACCAGCCTGGCTCTTTATACAGGTAAGAAACTCGTACGTATATTAATTTTAAATTGGTGCAGTTGTCCACTGCAGTCTGTCTGTGGCTCAGTGGGTAGTGGTGTAGCCTCACATATCCATGTCGGGGGGGTTCCTGTCCCCCGTGATGTATGTGGATTTTGCACATTGCCCCTTATATGGGTTTCCTCCCGCCGTCCAGTAACATGAGGATCATTTTCATCACATTTAACCAGCTGATGTAACAATTGTGACCATGTAGCCATTCACTTCTCTCACTTTTCCCTGTCGGTCTGTTTGCTTGTCTGTCTTTCAGCTGGGGATGTTCCACACATCATTACGGATCCACATGTTAATGCTTACCTGGGTGCTGATTTCACACTGAACTGTAGGCTGAGTCCGAACAATACCAATGTGTCACAGGTTCAGTGGTCATGGAGATCATCAGAGAAGCCTGAAGAAATAATTGTTGTATTTGAGAAACAGTTTGGGACACATTACCAGTGTCTTAAATTCAGGGGCAGAGTAACTTTCTTCAGTCATTCCCAGTATCATGTGTCCATCCGAGTCTCAGACGTGATGATGAATGACACCGGGAACTACATCTGTCATTACACCACCTTCCCCAGCGGCAACTTTCAAGCGACCATTACAGTCACTGTAACAGGTAAGAGCAGAGATGTTATGCTGAATAATTTGCATGCTTTACTAACTAATGCAGAAACACAGAGAAGTAAAATTGGCTCTCAATAGAATTAAAACATAAATTATCTATGAAGATTATACAGATAACAGATGCATCCTAAAGAATACCTGTATCAATATGTGACATAATATAACTTGTATATCTTATCCTTACAATTCGGTCACAGAATATCAGTAATAGATAACCACACTGTCACTGTATTTCAGCATGTTTTACTGTGAGCTCTGTTGAGTTCTGTTGAGACGGTTTCACACTCCACAGAGCCCCCCCAAGGAGGTTCCCTTTGGATTCTGGGAACTGTCATGGCTGCCCTGCTGTTCACAGTGCTGCTGGCTGCCGCTGTGTATTTCACCCTAAAACAGTACGTACATTTCATTATTGGATCATTTGAAGGCTGGCGGTGTCATTTTACACAAATGTTAATCCCAAGTCTACCGTTAGCATGTAAAACCAGGTTAGTTATGCATTTCCTGGGACAAGGTGCAGTCGGGTGTTTAGCGAGCCCTATCAGTTCACCTGTTACTTGTTCCCAAATCTTATGTAAGAGCTTCTTTTTCTCTTACAATATGAACACACTCAGGTTCTCCAGTCCTCGGCTGCAGCTCCTCCCTAACCTGTTTTTGGTTTTAAAGCAAACCCCTCCCCTCATCCAGGCCCCTCTTTTTTTTACTCAAGCCTGTTTTGTTAACTCAGTCTCCACCTCGGTCAACATAAAGTCCCCATTTCCTGCTCTCCTCCCCATGTCATGCGGTCTTGTCTACCGTCTCACCCAGAGCGAGTCTTACCAGATGATCATGAAACACACAGGATGAGCTGCCATCTGAAAAAAAACATCTAAAAATAAAAAGTACACATTCATCCTCTGATCTCTATAAATATGATGTCTTTTAGAATTTCACAATCAAACAGTAAACAGGGTTGCTGTAGAACTTTGGATAAATTCTGCTAATATGCTGACTTTGCTGTTTTATTTTACCACAGCGCCCAGAAAGCGACTGGCGCAAGAAGCCGTAAGTCACAGCCTCACCATTTTGTTGCCACAAATACACTTGTCGAAAAAAGTAAATCATTATCATTCTGCTTAACTCATTCAATTCCAGGCTCAGATCAGACCACCAATGATCAAGATCAGGTACGTATCTACAGTAGGTTGTGGTATCTTGAATTAAGTTGGGTTAAAATATAACAGAAAGCTTTCAAAACCCCAAAGACCTGGAAAGTCCATTTAGATTAATTTTTCTATCATTTTATCTTCAGGATAAAAGCTGCTACATGTGGATCCCACTTGCTTTATGGTAATTTATTTATTGATGTTACATTTCTGAATGTTTCTGATTGGCAACGACAATTTTTTTTTCCCCAGGATTTAAACTATGCAGAAATTGGTTTCTTCAAGAAAGCAAGTGGCACGAAGGTTCCCCAGTCCAAGTCAGACGTAGAGTACGGGGAAGTGGTCTTTCCCAGCGACGCGTCGCGCGCCCATTCCCCATCAGGCCGACCGAATGCGCACAGCGACACGACTT
This sequence comes from Brienomyrus brachyistius, assembly GCF_023856365.1. Classification (NCBI taxonomy): domain Eukaryota; kingdom Metazoa; phylum Chordata; class Actinopteri; order Osteoglossiformes; family Mormyridae; genus Brienomyrus; species Brienomyrus brachyistius. Next base: position 28,019,264 of record NC_064541.1, on the reverse strand, counting down.
ACGCTGAAGTCAAAAGGGCCTAACCACTCAGGACTATGCTAAGAATGTCTTTCAATGAGCTAAGAAGTTTAAATTTGAGGGGACCCTGTCAGCACCCCTGTGAGCTGTAGCAGGAAAGTGAAATGCCACATCATTCGGAGGCGAGCGTAGAGAAGTCCTGCCAGGCATGTACTGCTTGGGGTGGGGCGTTGGGGGATGTAACTCAATCTGACAGTTCTTTACACATAACATTGGCCCATTAAGTACTGTAAAGTGTTCTATTAACTGTTAGATGTTGCTGTTGTTCAATTGTGCCCCTATGGCTGATTGACAGGGTCTTGTTTCCTGCTATATGTTTCCTGGTTCGCCCTGCGTGTGGTATGATAAAACCAGTGAATAAATGCTGTGCAGAACAGACTGCTGTGTTCTGTTGCCTTTTGCACCCTTTTGTCACATTTTCAGCTACATACATACACATTCACAATCAGCTCATTTGCATACTGCAAACCAGTGAAAGACACCCCCCACTTCAAACTGCATGTTCACATAGCAGTTACAGCACTCAATGTTCTCATCCATCACTGCTTAATGCCAACTGGGGTCATGGAGGGGACCAAAAGCCCGGGAACAAGGGGCACAGGCGGGAACCAACCTTGGGCAGGTACCAAGACTCTGGGCCAATTTAGACTCGCCAATCAACCTGCCCTGCATGCTTTTGGATCGTGGGAGGAAACCAGAGCCCCTTACTTTGATTTCCTTCCACTCTCTAAAAACCTGCCTCCTAATTGTCCATTGTGCTGCCTGTGTTGGACTGGCATTCCCTGCAGGGTGACCTCTACATTGTGCTTCAATCATTAGGAAGGAACACCCAACAACTGGAGAAAGCAAAACCGCAAACAGCTCAGGGTAAAAGAAACAATTACCATAGTAAAATACACACAGCCTCAGAGTGTCAGTGTCATACTTTTCCCTTTTTTTATTTGAAATGCATTTGTTTATAGGTTTAACATTAGGGGATCACTATGAAGGGGACGTAACATCCACCCCGAAAGCTGATTTCCCACCACACCTCCCAGTCCCCTCCCACTGACGCCCTGTGCCTCAATAGGAATAATAGTTATAACAACATCCATCCATCCATCCATTTTCCAAACCGCTTATCCTACTGGGTCGCTTGGAGCCTATCCCGGAAGCAATGGGCACGAGGCAGGGAACAACCCGGTAGGGGGGGCCAGCCCATCACAGGGCACACTCACACACCATTCACACACATGCACACCTACACACAATTTAGCAACTCCAATTAGCCTTAGCATGTTTTTGGACTGTGGGGGGAAACTGGAGTACCCGGAGGAAACCCCACGACGACATGGGGAGAACATGCAAACTCCACACACATGTGACCCAGGCGGAGAGTCGAACCCGGGTCCCAGAGGCGTGAGGCAACAGTGCTAACCACTGCACCACCATGCCGCCCCCAATTATAACAACAATAATATTTGTCATTGTCCTTTTAATCCATTTAGCACTAGTATAGAAATATGAAGGATAACAAAGGAAAAAATGTAAATGAAAAATATATGTTTTCTTTGTTGTTTTTCCCACCAGCGGTGACCTGTGTCGCTCCTCTCACTTCTCAGTAAGTCGCAGGTGAGGAAAGTGTGAACTGCGGCTTTTCCTCTCCCCTCGTCCCCACAACCTCAAAGCAGATCTGAGACAGTGACCTGCTCCACCCTCTGCGTGTGCACTTACCCCACTGCGCATACATGTGTCTTTCAGGACTTCACTGTTCATTATTTAGCCTTTAGCCACGACGTCTGTTAGTGGTACGTCATAAGAGGGGGGTAAAATGGGGTCGGGGGGAATACACCCGTTTCATTTTTGGCTCGGTGCATGCGCTGTCCCGAGAATCAGCAAGGAGTCCCTCTAAACTCGTTTGGCTGACTTCGCATGGAAGATTTCCCCATCACTAGCTAACCCACCTGCAAACGTTCATGACAATATCGTGTATAAGTGGAAGTCTAACACAGACTTGATTTCATATGCTTTCCACAATAAAGGAAATAATCACCATCTCCGTCTGTCTGTCCGCTTCCCTGCCTGTTCCTCTTTGACAATGCTGATCAAGGATGGCAAGCTTCCGAACGACATGATTTCAACTGCAATCGTCGAAACAGTCTGGGATTTAGTCACCGACAGACCATGGAATTCCCCCAGACCCTCAAATTCCTGATTGCATTTATCCCTTATTTGTCCTATAAGCATGAAACGTCGCAGCTTGACACTATGCAGAAAGAGAGAATCTCACACAGCTTGGCTCTGTGTTCTGGAGTGACAGTGTCAGGAGGGAGTCTGCTGACTAGGAAAGACTCTACAGCGAGTCACCAGCAGAGCAGAGCAGTGGAGGACGATGATGCAGGTGGCAGAGGGGGTGGTCTAATTAGGGGAGTCGTTCAGTCAGGAAATTGTCACTCAGACGCCATTGTCTTACCTCCCATGTGCTGCTTCATGAGTGGCATCCTGAAGTGGAGCTCCGTACAGCATGGCGGCAGGCTTTGTGATTTTTTTGAACCACCATAAGCTCACAAGTTGTGCACTTAATTTGGTCAAGTATTCTCCCTCTCACTGCCCAGTCAGTGTGACAGTACAACATACTAAAGAGAGCCTCTGTGCATTTCTGCCTTAATCAGAAATTTTTTTTTGGAAAATTAAGATTTTATTAATTCTTATTAGTCAGATTAAGTTTCCCGATTCCTCTGGTGGTGATGAAATGTTTCATTTAGGGAAACCCAGACCCCAGCTTTACACTCGGAGGGTGAATCAGGCAATGGCCATGCTTATACTGTGGTCCTAAACCTGCACACACACGCACACAGTAAGCTAAACTCATCCCACAGCCCCCAGCTTCCAGTCCTGCTGCTCTCACGTTTGACGAGGGTCATTCACAGCAAAAATAAACAACTGAAAAAAATAAGGATGAAACACAGAGGGTCTGTAGTGCCCAGCACTGGTGGGGGAGTCTGGGTAGGGGGGCAGAGGATGGGGGGATCCGGGTGGAGCTGGCCCTCAGGTTCTGGATCCGCCGGCACTCCTGACAGATGCGGATGTGCGTGCAGGAGCGTGGGGGTGCCGCTGGCACTGGAGAGTCGTGTTTGGGACCTCCGACAGGCACCGTGGCCCCGGGCCCATGTGCGTAGGGCCGCCCCCGCCCTCTGCACTACCTGTCAGGGGCCCCGAGCCACTGTACAGCTTGCCATTGCTGAGGTGCATCTCCCTTACCAACTGGAGGGGCCGCGGAGCCCCCAGTGAAAGGCGTGTGGGGAGGCGAGGGCCTCCCAGGTTGGTCAGGGGGCAGCGGTTTCGTGAACGGGAGCTCTTCTTACACAAGATGGCGTTCTGAAATTCTGTCAGCATCTCCTGCCACAAAGAAACCTGCTCGGGGGGGCTGCAGGGCAGGCAGAAAGGGAGGAGAACAGGTAGGTTATGTTCCAGAAGAGCAGGAACACAGCAGAGCTTCAACAGCAACATCACAAAAAAATAACGTCAAAGGAAAGGTCAAGCAAAAGGGCAGGAATATATATCACAGGGGCAGAGAGGGGTCAGCGGCAGACAGGCAGCCGAACAAAGCCCTCCCAAGACAAAACACAGCACAGACAACACCCCCATGGGATAAATATTAGAAGAAAACAATGGACAACACAGACAGTACAAGGGCAGACGTGTTTCTTAAACAGAATAGTCACCAAGATGCACACAGGCATGGATTCACACTGTCTGAACTGCCTACATAGAATAAAATCACACAGCATTGGGATCAGATGAACATTTCCTTAGAAACAGAAAGAAGCACTTAAGAATCATCAGACTTAAAAGCCAGTAATTATAGCCATCTGACACACATTTTGCAGCTCTGACTGTATCTGTTTTTTCACGAGTTTCTTCCTCTGCTTTTTCATTCCGTTCATCTCCAGCATCACCCAGCCCAGACCCACCCTCACCGCCAGCACAAGAAGGATTATGGATCCAGCTCTGACAGCATTGCTCGCTGACAGAAGCTTGGTGCATCTCTGTCAATGAGCAAGTGTCAGCCTTGCTGTGACCTGGGGGCCGCTTTGCTGGGGGACACCATCCACTGAGGTGCAGCCTGGCAGGTGACACCAGAAGACGAGAGCTTGAAAATATGCACCTGGTGCATGGTAAGTGATTCAGGGAGCCACGCTATGGAGGCAGTAAAGAGGTTGAAGTGTATTCATGGGTGATGGGGTGATTATACACTAGCAATGAAAAACAAATTTACAGAATTGGGGTTTGGTATGGAAAAATACTGTCACAACACAATTATATTACACACAACAGCAACTTCACACATCATGCCAATGCAATATAGAAATAGTTTCCACAAACATCGTTGGTCACAAGCAAACAGGATGCTGATTCAATGCAAGAGGAACCAAATACTGCGGCACATGAAACTAAGGCACGCAGACTCTGAAGCGGACAGCAGCCCGTCAGAGAGGCTCGCACGACAGCATGGTCATGGGTCTGGCTCGGCCGAAGGCAAGGCCCCTTATCTGCGTCTCCTCATTCACACGCAGCACAGGAAATACATATTACCAGCCCATGCCCATGAATCCAAACACATACACTAAAGTAAGTACGCGCTACATGACCTAAGGTCACATAACCGTGCAACACAAGCAAGTGTAAATCTCTATCAGCAAAAGGTTTTCTGAACCAAACACTGACTTTCTGAAATATTGTCATATGCTAGTCGGCTAATCATAACATCTGTACCTAATACATTTAGTTTTTTTTATGTTGTTACTATTTTTTAGATAAATAGCTAACGTTTCAGTAACTAATTTAAATAAATAAGGTTAAATGGGGCAGCCATTCAAACAGTTAACGTTCAGGTCAAAACCTAATGAAATTTAGAGCACTGTAAATTGAAATATGATGCATTTTGACAGAAAAAGTAAATGTCTTAATTTTGTTCCTGTTAGCTGCTTTGTTCCCATCTATACAGATGAGGTCATAGAGTCTCTCTTTCCTTTTTTGCATCACAACACGATGCATTCTGTGCAAAAACAGTGGGTATGGCAACATATATATTCCAGTAAAGCATTTACAGTTATTCATTTAGCAGACACTTTCATCCGAAGCGACTTACAGTGAAGTATCTTAACTACAGGGACAGTCACCCTGGAGCAAGTCAGGGTCGAGTGCCTTGCTCAGGAGCACACTGGTGGCCTTCTGACTGAAGGTATTTGATCCATGTGTATATTACTGTAGTGTTGTGATTTGAGGAATGATGCATCGGTGCCCGTTTGTCTTTACTGTAACCCACTACTGTAGGATCCAGTATTCACCTCCCACAGGAGGGAGAGGAAGAATTTACCAGTACTGGTGATTGTGTGGGAAAATGTAGCCTCTCATCATCCCCGCCAAGTCACAGAGTGGTTTACTGCACATCCCAGGATGATGTCATTATTCTTGCATCATACTCTATTCATCAACCCCATTGAAGAACTTTTTTCTGCATGGGGATGGAAGGTATATGACCATCGGCCACATGATCAGATGTTGCTTTTAGATGCAATGGCTGTTGGGTGTATGGACATCCATGTGGAGAACATCCAGAGCTGGATAAGGCACTGAAAGAGATGTTTTCCTGTGTATTGCAAGAGAAAATATTTGGTGTGATGTCGATGAAAATTTATGGCCAAATGCAAAGGACCGAATGGATTAGGCCAGGTCAACCGTATACGTAAACGTTTTTATATATATATATATATATATATATATATATATATATATATATACATACATACATACATACATACACACACACACATTTAATGTAATGTACTGGTGTGTGAGTGTGCTCTGCGATGGGCTGGCTGGCCCCCCATCCTGGGTTGTTTCCTGCCTCGTGCCCATTGCTTCCGGGATAGGCTCCGGACCCCCCGCAACCCAGCAGGATAAGCGGTTTGGAAAATGGATAGTTGGATGGATGGATGGATGAATGTAATGTACGTTTTAATGTATTTTTCTTTTCCAGTGTATTGTGCAGCTGAATTTATTTACTGTATTATTTGGTTGTATTACAATGTTCACTGTAAGAAATACGTTTTTCTTTTATTTTGCCATAAACATTGTGTGAAAATATAGGATACAACAACGCATCATATATACTGTATGCATTTTGCAGCGCTTCAAGTCCTTTGTGTTTTTTCCATGCATTGTACCTTGTGTGACAAAGAGGTCTTGTGAGAGAGTGCATGTGCTATATAGTATTGGCAGGATGAGTCACTTTGGGTGAAGTGTGAAGTGTTTTGGTGGTTCTAGTGCATCTTGCACTGAAAGTTAGCTGATATGCTCAGGTGCATGTTTGTAAAGTTCAGTGTGAAGTGTTTAGAGAAAGTGGACATGGTATTGAGGCAAGTATCAAAATGATCGGGGAATAAACCGCAAGAGAAACCGATTACTGCATCAGGTTCTGCAATTGTAATTTGATTTATCGTTAACAAATTCAATAGCATTTTTTTCCCTGTCCAAAGAAGTAGGCAGAATTATAGAAGTTTTTTCCACCTCCTCAATCCATTTAGCACTAGATCTGATAAATGCCCTTTGTGCTTTTTGAATGTACATTTCATCTAGTTTGGACTGAAGCATGGGCGTCGCCATTGTTAAAACTGAGGGGGACGTATCCCCCCCACATTTAACATAAAATATTACTTTTATGCCAGTGTGTCCCCCCCACATTCAAAATGTTTCTGACACCCCTGGACTGAAGGTTTATTATTTTCTGTCTATCATCTTCAGTAGGGTTAGGACTATTGCCCAATATATTTAATTGTTTTATAATGTCTAATTCATTTCTTTGAAGGTCACTTAAAACTCTTTACTGAATGAAATGGCAAACTGGGGTATTTTCTATTCTTGACCAGTGTTATTAGTTCTTCAGAGTTCATGATTTAATTTTTTGGCAGTATTCGTTATTTTTAAGCAGACTGGAATTAATCTTCCACTATTTGTTCGCATAAATTCTTCTGTTCTTAGGTTTAATGCACAGATAGATCACACTATGAACGATGAATGATTTCCTAACATAGCAAGTGGCCTGTAATTAACCAATGGTCAGTTCTCGATTTTAGGTTTTGATTTGAGCTGAACCATGTGTATTCCAAGAATTCCTGGATTAAAGTGTCTCCACGCATCAGTTCATTGCAAAGGTTAGAAAATGTGGTGTTGGGGTGACTTGCATAATGTCTGGAGGGAGACATAAAAATCATATTGGACTAAGTTAAGGTCGCCCTCAGTTATAACTTTGTCAGTCAAATGTGATCATTTAAGAAGGTCCAGGTGTAAGGAGATTTGATAACAAATTCTTTGTTATCTGCTGTTTCGTAGCCATTGACATTGACATACTGTATGACAGTGCACATCCGCTTTATGGATACAATCTGACCAGGGAAATTTTCAGGGGGATGGTGACCCCTGCTGGCCGTGAGATGCCATAACTGAAATAAGCTTCATCTCCCCGTTGATTAGACCAGAATATAACATCTTCAACGTTAGAATGAGTTTATCCATCCATCCATTTTCCAAACCGCTTATCCTACTGGGTCGCGGGGGGTCCGGAGCCTATCCTGGAAGCAATGGGCATGAGGCAGGGAACAACCCAGGATGGGGGGCCAGCCCAAGAATGAGTTTATTGCAGCAAAATAATATTAACCATTACAGAATAAGAATAAGCTTTTTATTTTCGTCATGTCGCTTAGACCTCTTTCATCAACAGCAATAAGGGAGATATCTTTTTTTTTAACTGAAACATGTTGCATGAAAAACAGATAATAGAATTAGAATAATTGAAATAGAAATAGAATTATTTTGAACAGTTATTGAACAGGAGTAAATGTTGTCTAATAAAGGCGTGTTTGTATTGGTAAAATCCTGAAAAAAACCCTGACCTAAGATAGCAGGCTATGGTGTGACTCATTGTCCATTAATGAGGGCACAGGGACCATGGAACAGGTCTTAAGACCTGCCTTCCTTGCCTGCTTTACTTTGGGCCACACAGCCTTTTGTGTCTCTATGTCTTGTCTGGTGAGATCTTCTGCAAACCGGATGTTGAGGTCTTTACTGAAGAAGTGGCGTTTGGAGGTTCGCCCTACTTCATCCCTGAAATTCCTTCCAGTAAACTGCATGATGGTCTGTCGAGGAAGACTGCTGAAACCACAAGTGCCAGTTTTCTTCTGTAAAAATTATGAGATTTTTTTTACAGTGTGGGTTCATCTTCAATAACCTGACTCACTAATTCCTTTTCTATTTCTGTTCAAAATCCCACTGCAGAGCGCACTGGCAAACTTTTAAAACTATAGCAGCCCACATTTCTCATAATGAATGGTTAAGCATAAAATGTGTAAATGGATACCGGCAAGATGGCGGAGGGAACAGACACGGTATAAACTGCTCCGTGTAGCAAAGCCCTGAAAGTAGAATGATCTCAACTCACTACTCATGAGAACTTCTCTTTGTCGGCTATAACATCTAGTAGAAGTGTCCAGAAATCAACCAACGTAATTGGTTGCTAGACTGCATAAGTATTTATCAGGGCTGAGAGAAAGTGAGAGCTCCCCTAGTGGCTGTAGGAGTGCATTTTTTCTGGAGCAAAGATAATGCGTGGTGAACACTTTACTTTTAGACTTTTACTTTTAAGAGAACAAATGAAATAATTTTGCTCATTTCGCATCCAGATATTTACTTTGCTTAATTGTTAAAAGCCCACCGTTATCAAGGATGGTATGTCGTGGATATTGCTACCACATTTTATTGCTAGTGATTTTTGTCTTTTTGGGTGGCTTGTGTTAATGACTGTATGCCGCCTGACAAATTGCCTTTGGTACTCTTGGGGTACTTGTTGGTCCAGAAGGTTTTTCTTGGATGTATGCAGTGCATCAGGGTTATTCAGAGCTGGTGTTAATGTGTTTGCCTAAGTTATCTGGCTTTACGCTAGTGAAGCGGTGAAGCACTTGCAGTGACGGATAACCTATTCTGCTTCTCTTAGCTGTCGGCCAGCCAAAAACGTTCCTCCAGGCAGAAATCTCCAAGAAGCGACACAGAGTAGGCACTGATAGGCCCGAACAGCCCACCCAGCCACTGAGCGGCAATCAAGACCCACCAAGAGTCATTTCTAGCACTGCAGTCAGCATCAAACTTTACTACATCCGGGCTTTTTACACTTTTGGTGTACTCACCACCATCATGCTGGATTGAAAAAAAAATACTTAAATTCAATTCAATTTTATTTATATAGCGCTTTTAACAACAGTCATTGTCACAAAGCACTTTACATTTAACCGGCCAGAACCCCACCAAGCAAGCCTGAGGCAAAAGTGGCAAGGAAAAACTCCCTCCAGCAGGAAGAAACCTTGAGAGGAACCTAGACTCGGAAGGGGAAGGTAGTACCATGTCAGCTATGCAAATATAGATCCAGCACAACCGGGCTGCATGCATAAAACATCTCAGAGTAAAGGTTCACTCTTAAATGCGTCACAGTTCATCGACTTTCCCACAGAAATCTAAACCATACAGCGGAAGCAAGCCGCTTTTATGAGGATTGCAGGCTTCCCATGCATGATTGGAGCGATCGATTGCACTCATGTGCGCATAATAGTCCCAGATATTAACGAGGAAATATATGTAAATAGAAAAATATATCATAGTGTCAATACTCAAGTTGTATTCGACAGTGATTTTAGAATTTTGGACAAGTTTCAGAGCATAATACTCATTTTGCACTTCTAACAAGTTTATTTCTAATTTAAGTTTTTTTCTCTGAGTCATTTTCAGAGTCTTGCCCAGCGTGCACAAACCCTTGGCCTGGTGAAAGAGAAGGTTTGACTAAGGGGCTGGAGGAACCTTTGTGAGCTGTTTGGTGCGATGGCACGGCAGCGGGATCGGCAACATCACTACTGTGATATAAAGAATAAATGAATCATTTAAGTGGAATTAAGTTTCAAATTGCTTTAATTCACACATAGAATGAAGCAAGTCAGTGTTCATTTTATACCATGGGTCATGGAGTCGCATTAATTGCATAACTTCCTTGAAACTCCTTCGGCTTCAGCATTGCTGGATCTTGTGCACCTGCAATCCCGTAAGTGGATTCATTTGCGGTCCCCAATATCTCCTCTACGGTCTCTGCATTGTCGGAGAGAGGTTTACATGGAGGACCCCCGCCTGTGTGTCAAAAACAGAAGCAAGGAAATAAAATATCAGTTATTATAGTGAAGGTCATGTGAGGTATGAGTAATGACAGACCTGTAGCATTCATGCCTGCTTTGTAAGCTGCAATTTCCTTTCGCGAGGTGGATAAAACATAATATTTTTTCACAATCCTCAGCTGAACGCCTCGTCTGAGGTGATGCAGCATTTATGGAGCTTGCAATACCCTCCCAAGCCTTTCTTTTCTCCTTGCTGGCTATGGTTGTGTCAAACTTGCCTCGCACTACATCCTTCCATTTGAGCACCAACTGTGCCAAGAGCACCGTTTCTTCTGCTCTCCAGTTGGGTTTCCTTCTAGAATCCATTGTTTTGCTATGACTTCTGCCTTTGACCCGTAATATATACACAACATATGCATCTATTTGTGGAAATTGATTGGTGACGTGTTTGGTAGATTTTAGTACAAACAATAAATGGCATAATCGCAAAAAGGTGTTCTGAATGAAGTCCTAGATGAAGGGTTTAATATCACTAATATATTCACCGTGCAGCTCCTCTATTGGTTGAACTCAGTATTTGGGGTGGGATTTTATTTGTAGTCCTCATTTCACGACACTTGCATGCTGGCTCTGTCAGCGCTTACTTTTAGGATCTTTATACGATGCTCTTAGGTCCTACTTTTTGCTAAGATTGTTTCTCAGTGTTTGGCTAATGACCACCCTTTCAGGACTTCAGTTCAGACTCTGTTGCTCAGTGTATTCATTGTAAATAATCTGTGTATATATTTCTGTGTAAGAGTTGTTGAGAGTGGCCGATTGTTTTCTGTGTGTGAATCGTTTGTCTGTATTTTGTGGTTATTGAGCATAGCGATTGTCTTTTGTTTTCATTTCCTTTTGTTTAGGGAAGCCTTAGCTGGTGCACATGTAGGTAGATCCATTGTTTTGTTCATTGTTTTGGCCTTTGCCGCTCCTGAAGTTCATCCTAGTGTTTCACAACTATAACTATATTGCCAGTCATTTCTTTTTCCGTTTCCTTCCCCTAGCCTCCAGACTAACGCTGGTGGGATGCAGGCAGTGAGGATGCAAGTGTGGGTCACAAAGTTTATTAATATTTATATAAAAAAGGCTTAGCCCTGAACAGCAACAAAACAAAAATATGAAGGTGAAAAAAGATAAAGACAGGATGCGGGAGATGGAACGCTGGGACACAGAGGCTCTATTGCGTGTGCATAGAGGCTAAGGTTTTCATTTTGGTGCCCATGTTAACAGGTTAGAGCAGCTATGGCCGTACGCACCGCTGAGGTCGCGAGGTCGGCAGCTCGGTATTTTTGTCATTTGTGAAATGGGTTATAAATGGCATTACTTTAGTACGGCAAAGATTTTATAATAAAGGTAAAAAACACCATATTTGACTTCTGTATCTGACCACAGTGTGCATTGTCACAACAAAATTTCTGCTTTACTCCTTGAGTTTGACTAAGAATCAATATATTAAATATTTCTGATCCATACACCGTGCTCAGACTGATTTTTAAAACATTAAAAATGTCACCAGTATGGTTTCTTTTATTCAATCTAATTGTAGCTAAGAATATTAGCGGTGGACTTGGGAACGTTGTTTTGGTTTTCAGAGTGTAGTGTATTTACCCGGTAATTAAATGAAAAACATCACAGCTGAGACGAGGACTTCTTTCACCAAATACCTTTTTTATTCCTCTTCCATCTCTAGAACCTAGCATGACCCCAACACCCGTTATGGTCGCTAATGCCATCTAACATCCAAAACATTCTTGTATACAAATACAGACATAAAAGAACAAATTTTTTAGGTCTCTAGACCACAAAGTTCACAAGAATACTCAGTAACCCGTTAAATCTCCTGAGAATGTCTTTATCAGGTATATACAGTAAACAATTTTAAACAAAACATTACTAACACAGTATCTGTCGCATATTGTCCATACTTTAGTGCAATTTATATGACCAGAAATGCAAGTCCAAAACATGTGTATTGACCGTACTTGTGTATGCGTCTCTGGTGCCCATTTTACATCACCTTCCATTGCTAAAGACCAGTTCCAGTATTAAGAACAGAAGTATATACAGTACAGTTTAAAGCAGAAGTGTACATACACTGTATAAAAAAACACATAACCTTTTTTTCTTACTGTCTGACATATAATCATGTTTTAGGTCAGTTAGGATTACCAAAATCATTTCTATTTGCTAAATGTCAGAATAATGAGAGAGACAATTTTTAGAGAATTTTTTATTACTTTCTTCAAAGTCAGAAGTTTACATACATGGAGGTTACTATGCCTTTAAACAATTTGGGAAAGCCCAGATGATGATGTCATGGCTTTGGAAGCTTCTGAAAGGTTAATTGACACCACTTGAGTTAATTGGAAGCACTTTGGATGTATTTTAAGGAAGCCCTCAAGCGCACTGTTTCCTTGTGTGACATCATGGGAAAATCAAAAGAAATAAGCCAAGCTACCAGGAGAATTGTGGGCCTCCACACGACTTGTTCACCCTTGGGTACAATTTCCAGATGCCTGAAGGTGCCACATTCATGTAGGAGGGTGAAAATCGCCAGATGTTGTTCTTCCCCCTCCCTAAATATTGAGGATACAATGGTTACATTCTCGCCAAACAAGGTCAGTCCGATTCATTGCACCCCAAATTCATTCTTGGGAGGCAATTAGGCATGACCAGCCTTGCCAAGACCACAAGCACAATATTTACATTCTTGTTATTGAGAACCATAACAGCCCTGTCCATAGCCTTTGAAGGCTGTGTTCTTTGAAGGTCAACTAGAAAGTGTTGCCAAATGGGAAGGTCTGACAATCACCAGCTGTTCTTGCCTTTACCCTTGAGTCATAAAGCACTGCTCCTATTGCCTAGTGACAGCACTGACAGTCCAGTTTATCCAAAGCCAATGGCACCGATCCCCACCCAGCTCTACACCTCACACTATAGGTCTGACTGGGAGTGAGGAGTTAGCTAGAGCTATAAACTAGTGCCCCTATAAGCTAAACTAAACAGGTGTGTTTTAGTCTAGACTTGAATACTGAGAGTGAGCCTGAAACCCACAAATCGGGAGGAAGAACTCTATAGGATTCCACAGATGAGGAGCTCTATAGGAGAAAGCTCTGCAGCCTGCCGTAGCTCTTTTTACCCTGGGTACTAACAGATATCCCGTGCCTTGAGAACGAAGCAAGCGTGGAGGGTTGTATGAGGTCAGCAGATCACTAAGGTATTCTGGTGCACGGCCATTCAGTGTTTTATAGGTTAATAGCAGTATTTTATAGTCAATCCGAGACTTAACTGGTAGCCAATGAAGGGAGGATAAGACCGGTGTAATGCGATCAAATTTTTTTTGCGTTATCAACACAAGTCACAGCGCATGGCTTGATGACAATTCTGGTCTGTACCAGGAACTGAGAAGGATGGCTGCGAGGGCTCTTAGGGTACATAACGAGGCATTTTTTAGAGGATTCTGTGGGCAGATAATACAACATCTATGGTCTAGTGACCCGCATCCTGCTTACAGAGGAATTGAAACATTACACTCATTCAAATATGTTGCTTGGATAGTCACAGTCAAGGCAGATGATGGAATGATCCTTGTGGATGACACTGCAGTTGTGACCCGCTGGGCCGGCGCCTTTGAGCACAAGTTAACCCTTGTTCTTGCCCTTTTACATGTCTTTGTTTAGCCTAATAAATGAAACCTTTAAAAACGTTTAATATGCAAGTGTGTTATACCTTTTTTTCAGCACATCCTAGACAATATGATGAGTTTTTTCATTTACACTTTCAATACAAAAGAGCTAAAATTGAACAAAAAATTTAAAAATACGATTGACTCTTTAATATTTTCTTTTGCTGCTGTTTCAATTCCTCTGGTCAGAATTATTGGCATCCCTCAACTGCAAGTACAGAGTGTAGATTATCTTCAGAAATAAGTGCTAATGAACCATTTTTGTATATCAGGATATTTAATAAAATGTCCAAAGTTATTAAACAACAACTAAAAAGCTGTCATATAGCAAAATAAAAAAAATTTGACCTAAACTGTACGCAGGACACGATTATTGGCACCTTTATAAGATTATAAATTACTTCCTCAAATAAACTAGGAAACAAGATTCACCTGTGTTTAATCTTCAGTGTTCACATGATCCGAATTAAGCAACGAATGATAGTTTTACTACATGAAAAGGGGCTGATTGCTTCCAGGTTCCTCTTCACAATGGTAATGACAATGGAGCTGTCTGGAAGCATCAAAACTACCATTATCATAAAACATTTCGAAAGTTACAAGACAATCACCAAAAAACAGCTCGTAACGTTATCAAGAAGTTTCCCAGTCATAAAAGTCTTAAGATGCTTTCAAGAGGTGGTGCTAAGAAGAAACTGTGAGCCTGTGAAGGTTGGGCACCAATTGTGGAAAAAACACAATGCAGGACATCTAAAGAGCTTCAGGCTGACCTGCAGCAACTGGAGTGGTGGTTTCTGTCTGTGTCATTCACTACACACTAACCTACGTAGGACTCCATGGGTGAATGCAATGGAGGTAATTATTATTGACAGAACAACCCAAAAAGGCAAGACTTACGTTTGCAAAAACGTTCTTATATAAGCTACAATCTTTCTGGAATAATGTTCAATGGATAGATGAAACCAAAGTACAGCTCTTTGTAAATGTAGTGCAGCAGTTTGTTTATAGGCAAAGAATTTTAAACTGATTATCGACATTATGTATTTACAGTTGAGGAGTATAATCTTGACCAGGACTGTACATCCTGGGGCAAGGTGCAGTCAGGTATCTACCGAGCCCCCTCAGTTCACCTGTCACTTGTTTCCAAATCTTATGTAAGAGCTTCCTTTTCTCCCGCAGTGTGAACAAACTCTGGCCCTCCAGTCCTCGGTTGCAGCTCCACCACAACCCAACATGAAATCCCCGTTTCCTGCTCTCCTCCCTGCGTCATGTGGTCCTGTCTGTTGTCCCACCCCGAGCAAGTCTTGCAGGATGATTATGAAACACACAAGATGAGCTGCCATCTGAAAAACACAAAAAGAAACAGAACAAATGTACCCTTCGATCTACATAAATATGATCATGTATTTTAGTAAGAAATATGGCAACACGGTTGCCATAGAAATGACTAGGTGTTACAAGAACAGAGGTGATTAAAATATTGGATATATGCTACTAATATGCTGACTTCACCATTTCATTTTTCCACAGTGCCCAGAAAACGACCAGCACAAGAAGCCGTAAGTCGCGGCTGATCTTATTGTCTCACTGTGTTGTTGCCACAAATCCACTTCTCTAAAAAATAAATCGGGAAACATGGCTTATCAGTCTGCTTGACTGATTCCGTTTCAGTGCCAGATCAGACCACCAATGATCAAGATAAGGTACGTACGTGTGGTATGTGCTTCACTCTGACCTGTGTACTCCCCACTTGATTCCATGCCCTGCACAGAGAAATTGTGACAGTAGACATCATATACTGTCATCCTGAGGTGAGTCTTCACTGGCTCCAAAGTGTTTAACCCCTTGAACTCTTGATTGGAAAACATTGCATGATGACAATCAATGTATATATGAGCTATAGTCCCAGTGGATTTGAAGGTGGAAACAGCTTTAGGCCAGGCAGGAATCAAGTGATATCACTTGTAGACATCATATACTGACATCCTGAAGTGAGTCTTCACTGGCTCAAAGCGTTTAGCTCCTTGAAGGTGAAAGTCCCTTTAGTTCCTGTCGGAAATTTGTCAAAAAAAATGTCACCAAATGTGAACATGAGTAATGATGTAAAGGTGAAAACAACTTTGGACCAGTTAGTTTACAAGGAAAATTGCGTTCAAACATCATACTAAAGTGAATTTGTAGTGGCCCAAACCCTTTAAAATCCTCGGCTTCTACACTTGGAAATCATGAGATAATGTTAACCGTATAAAAAGTGAGATTTTTGTTTAGATGTAATATTCTGTCATGAAAATGTTTAGGCCCTTGGATATATATGGTTAAGTGTCAGAGTCAGCACCTGCTTGTCCCAGTGTTTCGTCTTCTCTGCGTTTGGCCAGCAGGTGTCACTGGCCATCCTGTCCTCCTCGTTGTTAGTCTTTAGTGTTTCTCCTGTTCCTCAAATGGCCGCATGACTCAATGTGTTGAGCATGTGGCTACCTGTCAACCCCTCAGTCTTGTGTTCAGATCCCACCTCCTGTTTTTGTAGATTTTGTTCCCTTTTGTTTTATTTGTATCAGTTTTCTAGTTGCTGTGTTTTGTAACTTGTGTTCGGTTTAGGTTTTTTTCTCCGTGCCCGAGGTTGTGTTTTACCTGTCTGTTATTCCCCCAGTGTTAGATTCTGTTTCCTTGTTTCTTTGTCAGTTCTTCGTTTCCCTGTTTAGTTTCTGGGTTCCGTGAGGTAAATATGAGTTTTACCTGTTGCCTGTTCTTGTGTCTGTCCTTGTGTGTTTACCTGATTGCTCGTTGCCCTGCACCCTCCCCGATTGATTGTCTCATGTCTCACTCCTGCTGTGTCATTTTCATTTTCATGACAGGTCCATCCAAGAGGTCCTAAAAAATATGACAACTTATCTGTTCTGGCCAAAAACGAGATCACTAATTACAGGAGATAATGCAACATAATTGGTAAGGTAACTCTTACCAGCTGACGGTAACTTACAACTTCAGATAGGTTAAATGGCTAACATGACTTGAGGGAACTGTTAATGTCAGTCTATGTTGCTGACAGTGAAATAGATCTCTGTACACAAGTTGCTCATCTTCTTTCAACAAGTTTTTATTACACATTAAAGTATTTAAGGTATAGATATAATGTAGACTGTAAGGGTGGGTAACATTGTAGGCTATGGTTAGCGAGCTCGGCTGAACGTGAAACAGGCTTGACATTCTTTGACACTCGCGTAGACTGCAACCTAATGTGCTAGAAAATAAATTATTCATTACCAGAATTTATTCTATACAAAATGTCCTTTTCAAGGTGGAGGTCCACCTCCAAAACCTTTTTTAAATGAGGCAGCGATGGTAGTGACTCACCTACAGTGGTTGGAGAGCGGTGGTCATTTGGAAGGGTAGCAGTCTTCAGGTTAAGCCTAATAAATGACATTACGGTTAATGTCGTGACTATATAGTTAACCAGTAAAGCCTTGATCAGTGAGCCAGATGAGTTAATGACAGAAGAATATGACGTTGTGGCTGCAAGTACATCGACCGCCAT
Organism: Brienomyrus brachyistius; assembly: GCF_023856365.1. Lineage (NCBI taxonomy): Eukaryota > Metazoa > Chordata > Actinopteri > Osteoglossiformes > Mormyridae > Brienomyrus > Brienomyrus brachyistius. The sequence goes on along the minus strand of NC_064541.1, from coordinate 28,001,800 downwards.
GCCTCGTAGCCCAGCGAACCCTCCGAAGACATCACGGGTGTTAAGGTAAGTTTTTGGTTTGCTGTGCTTCCTTTTACCCAATCAGAAAAAAACACTAAATTTCGATCCAATCGTACTGCATAATAAGTTTTTTCAGTTTCACTTTGTCACGCCCAACTCGTCCGATCCTTGTGTATGCCACGCCCCCTCATCTTTCACGTGTGCTTCCCTCTGTCTGCTGCAAGAGGCAATGTATTGGCTGAAATAGCCCGAGGTCCAGGAGGACCCAGTGGCGCTGGAGGTGGCCAGTAAGAGCGGCGACCTTCTGGCGTGGATGTGCCTCTTAGGGGAGGTATGCGAGAATCTCCGGAGGCTGCTGCAGCAGATAGCTGAGTGGAGGGCCCAGTTGTTCAGAGAGCTCGGTGTTTCACGGAGGCTGCTGTACCACCTCCCGTCCCGGAGGACAAGGCACAGCCTCTCTCCACCGCTGCAGGCCGGAGGAGACCGAAGGAGAGGCCAGCTGAAGCCCTGACGATCCTCTTGGGCGCCTACTCTTTCTCCGCTGCTTTACTCCCGGCCAAGTATCGGGAGGAACCCCTTCCAATCCATGAACCGGTAGGGCTTGCCCCTGACATCATCGCCGCAGAGCAGCCACCGCCTCACCACTCACCACTATTGGGTGACATGGCTGGCAAATCGGGGGGCCTACAGTTATTTGGGATGCTATTCCAACTTCAGCTGCCACACCGCCCGAGCTCCCTACTGCAACTGCTGCACCGCCTGAGGCCCTTCAGCCTCCACCTGCGGCTCTGCCCGCGCCTGAGACCCTGTGGCCCATATCCCAGTTCCTGACCTGGCTCCAGTCCCCATAGCACCGGTCCCAGTCCCCGAGAAGGTCCCAGACAGTCTGACCACCGCTCCTTCCTCCTTGGGGGTGGAGGAGCTCAAATGGGACCCCTCGGGGACCTCCCTAATGACTCTTTTGCCCTTGCCCTGGCAAGGTCAACCCCAGCCAAAAGTCCTGCCTTTCAGTGTCCTGAAAGGGGAGAGGCCGTCCTGCCCCCTGGCTCACCCTTGCTCACCTTGGCTGGGACTCGGGGGGTGCCTGTGGGTCCTGTGGCTCCTGTTCAGCTGTTGTCTGCGGGTCCCCCTCTGACGCCTCTTCGCCCAGCCTCAGTCCCGCCTCCGATGCCTCCTCAGTCACCTGCAGGTTCCCCCACTGCAGCTCCTCAGCCGCCTGCTGGTCCCACCACTCGTTGTGGACGTCTGCTTTGCCTGCTATGGCTACGCCGGTGTCCCCTCCGGCTTCCTCCTCGCCTTCCCTGGTCCCCCCTTCAACTTCCTCCTCATCCCATTCACCTGTCCCTCGCCCTATCTCCTTGGCCTCTCCGGGGTCCCCTCCTGCTCTGACCTACCGGTCGTCTGCTGTGGCTCCCTCGGGCTCTCCTTCGTCCCCTGACCTTTCCCGTCTGGCCTCCTCAGTTTCTTCCTTGTCCCTCTGTGCCTCCTGTGTTTGTTCCTCCTGTCTCTGATCCTCGTTCCCCTGTGGGTCCTCCGTTCGCTCCTGGCCCTTTTGTTTCTCTGTCCCTTCCGTGTCTCCCTTCCTGGTCTGTCTGTCGGCGTTCCCTGTCCTTTGTCAGGTGTTGTCTTGGCTTTTGCCTTTGTGCTTGTTCTGTGTTTCAGTTCTGTTTCCTGCCCCTCGTTTATGGCTTTGTTCTTGTTTTCCAGGTCCCGTTTCTCCGGTCTCGTCTCGCCACGCTCCTTCATCATCCACATGCGCTTCCCCGATTGTGCCCAGCTGTTCCCTGTTATTTCGACTTGTGTCTTATATATCAGTCCACATCACCCTGTCTGGTGTCAGTCAGTGATGTAATGTGTGCCGTTCCCCAGTCTTCCCAATGAAACCCTCGTTTACCTCGTATTCCGCCTACTCACCTCATCCTTCCCCGCTGCCTGCCTGCCTGCCTGTCCTCCGCGGATCCTGACACACTTAGTGTTCAATTATATTTCTTATGGTAGTGCAGTTAAAGTTTATACTTGATTAAAATTTTGCAAGTTACGATTCCTGTGTAATATTTTGCACATTTCTAGTTGCATTAATACTTTACTCTTTTTTGTATTACAGAAAAAGCGGAAAAGAAGACGGTCTAGCTGTCCTGGCACTCAAAAAGGAAGTTTTGCTTCTCCAAAAAAAGAAATTAGGGCTTGAAACTGAAAACTTGCTAGTAGAAAAAAACAATTTGAAAATGCACAATATTTTATTGCAGCACAAAATAAGCAAGCTCCCCAAAGAATCGATTACATTTACTGTAACATCCCTAGAAGAATAGATAGGCTACATGTACACTTAATAAAAAAAAACAATTAAAATTTATATAATTGATAATTATTTATAAATCATATTTATACATCTATAACATAATTATTTACAGTCATTAATGCCCATTCAATACGAAATAAAATCATTCTTTATTTATAGCCTATTACTCTTTTTAGCTAAAGAAATTCTGTACTATCGTCTCTCACACAGTGTAGCCACTGTTTTCAACTCCTTCCTCCCCATCCTCCTCCACATCTTCAGTGTTCTCCTGCTGCTCATCCTCCTCTACGTCACTGACCTTAGATAAATTGAACAGAACTACACATGCTAGAATAATCCTGCATGCTCTGCCTTGATCCACATGAAGCTCGCCATGTTGGCAGTGGAAATATCGTTTTAGCTGCCCGTTGACCGGCTCGATAATTGCCCGTGTTTTACAGAAGCTGAAATTGTAGCTCTCCTGTTGGAAAGAGGGAGGGGACCACATGGTACTATCGATTAATATCAATCACGTTTAATAAATTGTAAATTAAGGTCAAACAAGCAACTGAACAAGGTAGGTATATTTTACAATTTGGAAACTTAGACTACTTACCTGAGAACTGTTGGCTTCCGGATAGCCATGTGTCGCTATTTCATCCTCTTCTTGTTTTGAGGGGAATTTCACCACGGTGTTCAACAGACGGGCAATGACGTTTGAAATTCGGTGTATGATGTGGCACACCGTTAACTTGTGGACATGAAATACATCACTTATTACAGCCTGGAACGAGCCCATAGCATAAAACCGCAGAGCAAACATTAACTGCAACGCAGCTGGGAGAGCACAGCTTCAGACTGTGGAGTGATCCACCTGTAGATGGTCGGACAGATTTATAAAGTAAAATCAATCGCGCATCATTAAGTGTATTTAAGGGGTTCTCCCGGTCGCAAAACACTCTTTTTGGGATGCGTTCATTTTCGTTATTTATTATCATAAACTCGGCCATGTTGCCCATTATTTTTGTGAGACGACATTCTATGGCCGATAACTGCACAACTAGGCAACTCTCACCACAACCATCTAGATGGATAAATAGGCCTACAGCTTAGAATGTGTTGTTTTATTTATAAATTTGTATGTTAATGAAGTTGTATGTTTAACAGAGTTGATGATCGAATGAAGCTTCATGAACCATTAGCTGTATCTTCTAACACATGGTGTTCTTGGTTTGCTTTGCCCTTTTTTGAACAGTAAGTACCATCTAGTGAGATCAGAAAATACAGCAAATGGTTCATCCATCCATTTTCCAAACCGCTTATCCTACTGGGTCGTGGGGGGTCCAGAGGTGTGAGGCAACAGTGCTAACCACTGCACCACTGCACCACCCTGCCACCCGCAAATGGTTCATGAATATTCATTTGGCCATCTGTAGTTTCCAGTGGATTGTGGTCACTATCCATTTTTCCAGTCTGTAAGTAAAATGATGCAGTTCGGTATTAAGGGTGCTGCATGTGTACCGCATCCATCCGCTTAACCGGGGTTCGGGTCACAGGGATAGCAACTTCAGGAGAGATACCCAGGCCTCCCTCTCCCCACCCACCTTTACTAACTCTTCTGGGGGGATACCGAGGTGTCCCCAGGCCATTCAAAAGATATAATCCCTCCAGTGCATCCTGGATCTGCCCCAGGGCCTCCTCCCTGTAGGACATGCATGGAAAACCTCTCCAGGTAGCCACCCAGGAGGCATCTGAGCCAGATTTCCAAACCACCTCAACTGGCTCCATTCTACGTGGAGAAGCAGCGGTTCTACTCTGAGACTCTCCTGAATATCTGAACTTCTCACCCTATCACTAAGGGAGCCATGTGGAGAAACCTCATTTCGACCGCCTGAATTTGCAGTCTCATTCTTTTGGTCATTACCCACAGCTCATGACCATAGGTGAGGGCAGGGACGAAGACAGACTAATAGATTGAGAGCTCTGCTTTCCGGTTCAGTTCTTTCTTAGCCATGACAAAGCCGTTAAGCGCCTGCAGAACTGCAGACACTTCTCTGATCCGGCTGTCCAGCTCTCGATCTCATCTACCCTCACTCGTGAACGAGACCCTGAGATACTTGAACTCCTCCACTTGGGGCAGTACCTCCTCCCTGACCTGAAGAGGGCAATCCATCCGTTTCTGGCTGAGAACCATGGTCTCGAGCTTGGAGGTGCTAATCCTCATCCCCACCGCTTCGCACTTGGCTGCGAACAGCTCCAGAGCACGCTGGAGGTCCCCAGCAGATGAAGCCAACAGGACGACGTCATCAACAAAAAGCAGCGACGCAATCCTGAGGCCACCAAACTGGACACCCTCAACACCCTGGCTGCACCTACAAATGCTGTCAATAAATATTATAAACAGGACCAATGGCAAAGGGCAGCCCTGGCGGGAGCCCAACCCGCACTGGAGACACATCCGACTTATTACTGGCAATGCAGACCAAGCTTCTTCTCCATTCATACAGGGACCGAATTGCACATAATAGTGGGCCCTGAACCCCATACTCCCGAAAGACCCTCCACAGAGCACCTCGGGGAACCTGGTCGTAAGCCTTTTCCGAGTCCACAAAACACGTGAAGGCTGGATAGACAAACTCCCAGACTCCCTCCAGTACCCTTACAAGGGTATAAAGCTGGTCCAGTGTTCCACGATTTGGACGAAAACCACATTGTTCTTCCTGAATCCGAGATTCTACTATGGATCTCACCCTCCTCTCCAATACCCTGGAATAGAATTTCCCAGGAAGGCTGAGAAGTGTGATCCCCCTGTAGTTGGAACACACCCTCCTGTCCCCTTTCTTAACCCTCTGGGGTCTAGGGGTAGGGAACACACTTTCACTGACTGGGGCACAGTCATTCACACCTGGCCACATCCCTGCCCCCCTTTAATGACACTGATGGGGATGTTTCTGGATTGCTTTTCACCATTGCGTTGTTCATGAAATTGCCATCCGAATGCCATTTGAATACATGGAAACGTGGCTACTTAGAAGGCGAATAGCGATCTTCAGGTGAAGGTGGCACTACACGCCCCCGATGCAGGTAAAACAAAGAAAGGTGACATAGTTTAATTTTTTGCCGATTTAACCTAATTTTAAAAACTTTAATACTCCCAGGCTAATAATCCCTGGTAGGCCTTCTTCTGCAGCTTGACGGCCCCCCTCACCTCTGGTGTCCACCATCGGGTATGAAGGTTTCCATCACAAATGGCACTGACCACCCTGCAGCCACAGCTCTGTACAGCCACTTCCACAATGGAGATCTGGAACAATGTCCATTCAGACTCAATGGCCCTAACCTCCCCCGGCATGCAGTTGGAGTTCGGCCGGAGATGCGAGTTAAAGATCTGGTGAACAGGAGCCTCTGTCAGACGTTCCCAGCAGACCCTCACTATGCACTTGGACCTACCAGATCTGATCGGCCTTCTCCCCCGCCACCTGAGCCAACTCACCACCAGGTGGTGATCAGTTGACAGCTCCGCCCCTCTCTTCACCCGAGTGTCCAAGACAGAAGGCTGCAGATCAGATGATACGATTATGAAATTGATCATAAACCTGTAGCCCCGGGCATGTTCATACCACGTCCACTTATGGACACCCTTATGCTAGGACATGGTGTTCATTATGGACAAACCATGCATTGCCAGAAGTCCAATAACAGAACACCACACAGGTTGAGATCAGGAATACATTCCTCCCAATCAACCCCCTCCAGGCCACACTGTCGTTGCCCACGTCAGAGCTGAAGTCCCTCAGCAAAACGAGCACTAACCAGCACACCACTCAGGGAGTCCAAGAAGGCCGGGTTCTCTGAACTGTCATTCGGCGCATAAGCGCTCACCCTGCCGCGACTCCAGAAGGAAAGAGCATCCAGCCCCTCTTCAGGACATTGGTTCCAGAACTCAGGCTATGTGTTGAGGTGAATTAGACTATATCTAGCCGGTATCTCTCAATCTCACGCACAAACTCAGGCTCCTTCCCCACCAGAGAGGTGACATTCCATGTTCCGAAAGCTAGTTTTGTCAGCTGGGGATCGGTTCACCAGGGCCTCCCTTGGCTGCCACCTGACCCACAATGCACCAAACCCCCTGTACGTCTTTTGGGCTGGGCTTGGCCGGGCCCCACGGGCCAAGGCCTGGCCACCAGGTGCTCGCCAGTGTGCCCCTCTCCCAGGCCTGACTCCAGGGTGGGGTCCAGGTGACCCTAGTCCGAGGGAGGGAAACAAGACCCTTGCTATAATTCTCTCTCATCATGGGTTTTTCCTCTTCATATGGCCTCTCACCTAAGACCTTTTTGCCTTGGGAGACCTTACCAGAGGCTATAGCCCCCAGGGTCACTGAGGTATGCACACTCCTCCACCATGATAACGTGGCAATCCAAGGAGGAGCACCCCATCCAGACCTTTATGGTCTTTTATGGATGTTTTTCTGAACATTTATGATTAGCAATAGATACGTTTTTTTTTCCCAGGATTTAAATGACGCAGAATGGAGATCTGGTCTTTCCCAGTCAAGCGTCAAGCGCCCATTCTCCTGTATGCCGACCGAATTCAAAGAGGGACACGAGTTACGCCGAGGTAAAAAGGGCCCAACCACTCCGGACTGAGCTCAGAATGCCTTTCAATGAGCTAAGAAGTTCAGAATTATGGGGACCCTGTCAGCACCCCTGTGAGCTGTAGCAGGAAAGTGAAATGCCACATCATTATTAAGCAAGGGTAGAGCTGCCCTACCAGACATGCTGTCACGCCCACACAGGCGGGGCAGAGCACCGGCCGCCGAACGGTTGAACAATTGGCTACTTAACCATTGTGCTCCCAGCAGGCAGTGCGAAGTATTGTTGCCATTCCAGTGATATGCCATACCAAGCGATCGCTCAGTGTATCGTCTTCTTGGTTCATCTTGCCCGCTGTGTCCTGCCTGCTAGCCTTCCTGCCTTCCCTGCTCGTCCCCTGCTCCCTCGTCGGCCCTACTCCTTCCTCCCCAGATCCACGTCTTGTCTACTCGTGCCTGACTGATCTTCACAGTTCTTGACTCTCGCCTGCCCCTCGACCACGATTTAGCACATCCCTCTTGGCTTTTGTACGACCCGATCTCCTAAATAAAGGATTCTGCCTCCGCATCTCGGGGTCTGCCTCCTCCCTGCTCGGCCGGTATAACACATGCACTGCTGGGGGGTGGGGCGTTGGGGGGTGTGACTTTTGCCAATCTGACGCTTCATTACACGTGACATTGGTTCATTAAGTAAAGTGTTCTATTAACTGCCAGATGTTGCTGCCGTTTACTTGTGCCCCTCTTGCTGATAGACAGTGTCTGCAAGCTACATGTTTCCTGGTTCGCCCTGCGTGTGGTATGATAAAACCAGTGAATTAATGCTGTGCAGAACAGACTGCTGTGTTCTGTTGCCTTTTGCACCCTTTTGTCACATTCTCAGCTACATACATACACACAATACTTGCAGTGAAAGACAACCCCACTCCAAACTGCATGTTCACATATCAGCTACAGCACTCATTGTTCTAAGTAATTCACCGGAATTATCCTAAGACATACCCAGCAGCTGAGCAGAGGGTCACACATCTTCAGGAATGGGGGATTGAATCCTGCCCCCATCTGTGTATGTTTGCGCAAAGTTGCAGGTTCTTTCTGTCTGGCTTTCTATTGGATACTTTGATTTCCTCCCATTGTCCAAAAAACCTGCCTCCTAATTGTCCATTGTGCTGCCTGTGTTGGACTGGCATTCCCTGCAGGGTGGCCCCTACATTGTGCTTCAATCATTAGGAAGGAACACCCAACAACTGGAGAAAGCAAAACCGCAAACAGCTCAGGGTAAAAGAAACAATTACAATAGTAAAATACACACAGCCTCAGAGTGTCAGAATACTTTTCCCTTTTTTTATTCGAAACGCATTTGTTTATAGGTTTAACATCAGGGGATCACTATGAAGGGGACGTAACATCCACCCCGAAAGCCGATTTCCCACCACACCTCCCAGTCCCCTCCCACTGACCCCTGTGCCTCAATAGGAATAATAATTATAACAACAATATAATCATAATAATATTTGTCATTGTCCTTTAATCCATTTAGCACTAGTATAGAAATATGAAAAATAACAAAGGAAAAAATGTAAATGAAAAATATATGTTTTCTTTGTTGTTTTTCCCACCAGCGGTGACCTGTGTCGCTCCTCTCACTTCTCAGTAAGTCGCAGGTGAGGAAAGTGTGAACTGCGGCTTTTCCTCTCCCCTCGTCCCCACAACCTCAAAGCAGATCTGAGACAGTGACCTGCTCCACCCTCTGTGTGTGCACTTACCCCACTGCACATACATGTGTCTTTCAGGACTTCACTGTTCATTATTTAGCCTTTAGCCACGACGTCTGTTAGTGGTACGTCATAAGAGGGGGGTAAAATGGGGTCGGGGGGAATACACCCATTTCATTTTTGGCTCGGTGCATGCGCTGTCCCGAGAATCAGCAAGGAGTCCCTCTAAACTCGTTTGGCTGACTTCGCATGGAAGATCTCCCCATCACTAGCTAACCCACCTGCAAACGTTCATGACAATATCGTGTATAAGTGGAAGTCTAACACAGACTTGATTTCATACGCTTTCCACCCTAAAGGAAATAATCACCATCTCCGTCTGTCTGTCTGCTTCCCTGCATGTTCCTCTTTGACAATGCTGATCAAGGATGGCAAGCTTCCGAACGACATGATTTCAACTGCAATCGTCGAAACAGTCTGGAATTTAGTCACCGACAGACCATGGAATTCCCCCAGACCCTCAAATTCCTGATCGCATTTATCCCTTATTTGTCCTATAAGCATGAAACGTCGCAGCTTGACACTATGCAGAAAGAGAGAATCTCACACAGTTTGGCTCTGTGTTCTGGAGTGACAGCGTCAGGAGGGAGTCTGCTGAATAGGAAAGACTCTACAGCGAGTCACCAGCAGAGCAGAGCAGTGGAGGACGATGATGCAGGTGGCAGAGGGGGTGGTCTAATTAGGGGAGTCGTTCAGTCAGGAAATCGTCACTCAGACGCCATTGTCTTACCTCCCATGTGCTGCTTCATGAGTGGCATCCTGAAGTGGAGCTCCGTACAGCATGGCGGCAGGCTTTGTGATTTTTTTGAACCACCATAAGCTCACAAGTTGTGCACTTAATTTGGTCAAGTATTCTCCCTCTCACTGCCCAGTCAGTGTGACAGTACAACATACTAAAGAGAGCCTCTGTGCATTTCTGCCTTAATCAGAAATTTTTTTTGGAAAATTAAGATTTTATTAATTCTTATTAGTCAGATTAACAGTTTCCCGATTCCTCTGGTGGTGATGAAATGTTTCATTTGGGGAAACCCAGACACCAGCTTTACACTCGGAGGGTGAATCAGGCAATGGCCATGCTTATACTGTGGTCCTAAACCTGCACACACACGCACACAGTAAGCTAAACTCATCCCACAGCCCCCAGCTTCCAGTCCTGCTGCTCTCATGTCCAGCAATCCTTCTTAGCCGGGCCCCCACAATGCCTCAGCTCATCCCGCCAGCTCGCGGAGTGGCGTGGCCGAGGTACGGGCAACGTGGGGCTCGTGGAGTTCAACAGACCAACTGCCACAGACTCCACACACTCCCACTGCCTACTGACCGAGGCAGATTAACAGTGACCAGAGAAAGCAAGAGAGCAAAAAAGAAATAATCAATAAAAGACAAAAAAATATTTTCCAGTCTAATGCTGAAGAGTCCCTCCCTCCCTCTCTTTTCGTATGTCACATATTTTCAAGTCTGAGCACAAGACTCGAGTCCCTTGGGTTTATGAAGCGGCTCCTGGTGTAGGCGGAGTCTGCTGCTCAGTGGGCGGAGCTAAGCCTCAGCAGCTGCACAGGTGAGAGAGGGCAGGAGTGTAAAAGCTCAAGCGCAGCTCACGGTGCTTCTTACTTAAGAGGAGCCGGCATCCAGCGAGCTCGGCAATGCTGCGATCCGGGTGGTCCTGTCTCGCACAACCAGTGTCAGCAGGGCAAATCACAGGTCCACGTGGTCAGCAAGGGAGCTGTTGCCATGGCACCCAGCCCTGAGCTGCAGGGTATGGGTGTTGAGCACATTACAAAATCTAACCCTTCATGCATTTTCACCCCCGACTCCAGCAGCGGGGGGGGGGGGCTATGTGACAGACATGTATCAAATGTGCCAAGGGTCATTCACGGCAAAAATAAACAACTGCAAACAATAAGGATGAAACACAGAGGGTCTGTAGTGCCCAGCAGAGTCTGGGTTTATGTGGGGTGACCGGGACTCATTCTCCAGCCTCGCCGCACTCTGGCCAATCATCTGTCTTTCGCTGGATGCCTGATCCTCAGCTGCATCTGGGCTCTCTCCAGATGGCACAAGGAGATCCTTCCCCAAACCATGTAGATCTCCTCATTCCTGCTCCCCAAGGAGGTCTGCGCTGGTGCCGGTCTGTGTTGGGGGTAATGGCCGTGGAGGGGGGGTGTGATGCAGCCGGCGTGGACTGGGACCCCCTCCGCCCTCGCTGTCAGTATTGGATGATGAAGGAGGGGGTGGTGGGGGGAGTCTGGGTAGGGGGGCAGAGGATGGGGGGATCCGGGTGGAGCTGGCCCTCAGGTTCTGGATCCGCCGGCACTCCTGACAGATGCGGATGTGCGTGCAGGAGCGTGGGGGTGCCGCTGGCACTGGCGAGGGAGTCGTGTTTGCTCCCAATGGGTCCTCCAGGAGGCGCTGTGGCCCCGGCCCCATGTCCGAGGGGCCGCCCCCGCCCCCTGCACCACCTGTCAGGGGCCCCGAGCCACTGTACAGCTTGCCATTGCTGAGGCGCATCTCCCTTACCAACCGGAGGGGCCGCGGAGCCCCCAGTGAAAGGCGTGTGGGGTGGCGAGGGCCTCCGGGGCCAGTCAGGGGACGGCGTCTACGTGAACGGGAGCTCTTCTTACACGAGATGGCGTTCCGAAGTTCCGTCAGCATCTCCTGGCACACAGAGACCTGGGAGGGGGCAGGCAGAAAGGGAGGAGAACAGGTCACATTCAGGAAGAGCAGGAACAGCAAGAGCTTCAAAAGCAACGTCACAAAAAAATAACGTCAAAGGAAAGGTCAAGCAAAAGGGCAGGAATATATATCACAGAGGCAGAGAGGGGTCAGCGGTAGACAGGCAGCCGAACAAAGCCCTCCCAAGACAAAACACAGCACAGACGACACCCCCATGGGATAAATATTAGAAGAAAACAATGGACAACACAGACAGTACAAGGGCAGACGTGTTTCTTAAACAGAATAGTCACCGAGATGCACACAGGCATGGATTCACACTGTCTGAACTGCCTACATAGAATAAAATCACACAGCATTGGGATCAGATGAACATTTCCTTAGAAACAGAAAGAAGCACTTAAGAATCATCAGACTTAAAAGCCAGTAATTATAGCCATCTGACACACATTTTGCAGCTCTGACTGTATCTGTTTTTTCACGAGTTTCTTCCTCTGCTTTTTCATTCCGTTCATCTCCAGCATCACCCAGCCCAGACCCACCCTCACCGCCAGCACAAGAAGGATTATGGATCCAGCTCTGACAGCATTGCTCGCTGACAGAAGCTTGGTGCGTCTGTCAATGAGCAAGTGTCAGCCTTGCTGTGACCTGGGGGCCGCTTTGCTGGGGGACACCATCCACTGAGGTGCAGCCTGGCAGGTGACATCAGAAGACGAGAGCTTGAAAATATGCACCTGGTGCATGGTAAGTGATTCAGGGAGCCACGCTATGGAGGCAGTAAAGAGGTTGAAGTGTATTCATGGGTGATGGGGTGATTATACACTACCAACAACAGCATGCTCTCGACGCAGCACAGACAGACACATCTGGGAAGCCGCTGCGGTGACCTACTGGGCCGGTTCTCTGGGTCTGGCCGGGCCGAGGGCGAGGGCGTACCTCGTCTGTCTCTGCTGAGCGCCGGGTCGACCACACAAACTCCATGATGGCGACGAATACGGCGATTATCAGGCCACAGATCAGCACCACGAAGATGCCCCCGATGTTTTCCATCCCAAGACCTGAGGACACAGTTGCAACAGGAACACAGGCACTCATACGCCGTAGAACCTAAATAAATAAACGGACTCAGCTTTGCATGGACGTATAGACAGTTTTCCTTTCACACACGCCATAGGACATACACGATCGTATCAGCACATGCCCCTACATGCCAACACATACACTTAACTGTTCTACATGACCTGAGGTCACATGAATCACCCTCACTCACTCTGAACTTCCTGGCACTGTGCAACACACCTGTATCATTATCTGGACACTACCCCAGTGTAAATTCCTATCAACAAAAGGTTTCCTGGACCAGACACTGACCTTTGGCACGGTGGTCTTCCTCCTTGGGGCAGCGCCCTCCCTCCCACCAGCGCCGCTTGAGGATCTCCAGCCGGTTGTTCTCCTGGAGCTGCAGAATAGCCAGTGTGATCTCATCCCTGAATGGAGAGCCTGAGGACGGAGACCGTGTGGACCATGAGGGTGGACCAGGCAGACAGGAAGGTAGAGCAAGTCACCCTAATCACTGTGATTCAGCACACAGCATAATTCTCCTCCCCTGCCCCTACTGGCCCAAGTGCCCCCACTGACCCAGTGGCATGCCGATGCCATAGCCCTTGGTATCCAACAGGCCGCCAATCTGTGTGAGGTTGCAGTTCAGTCCCCGGTGGTACTCGTTCATGGTGCTCTCCAGCAGGAAGGCGTACTTGGAGTTCAGCACGCGGGCGATGCCCTCTTCGGTACTCTTTACGAACACACTGGGCTGCTTCGACTGCATGTAGTTCCACATGCGCTGGTATGTCTGGTACCGCGAGTTCTAGTTCATAACAGTGAGGGATAGAAGGCAAAAACAGGATCATGAGCGAGACCGAGCACCAATCAGCATGACCTGAAAAACAAGCACAGATCCAAAACAAACACAGCGAGAGACCATTCCAGCGTGTTCGGCGAGTTCGAAAATTAGAGCATACAGGAGTGGCAGAATCGTACCCAGGGAACGGAGGCACGGTCTCGATGAAGGCCGATACGTGAGCCGCACAGAAATAATAGCTAACGCAGTCTGGTACTTCTGCCGTCACCCGTACACAATGGCCGACACGGATGCCAAACCACTTACCCAGGAAAACACAGGCACCCAGGCACTTAATAAAAACAAACACAGAGAAACGCACAGAGCAACGAGAGTGGGGGGCGACCTCAAAGAGATCATGTATAGAAACCTCCACCATTTCACAAATGGCAGCTTAGCATACCAACACGAACATGTGAGCCGAAGCACAAAACGACAAGTCGATAAGCGTCCAGAAAATCAGGAACAAAGCGCAAGTCACAACTGGATCATACCATGAAGAAGGTCATAGTGCTCCCCCCCTGGATGGTGCCGTACTCTATATTGGTCTGATCTGCCAGGTCATCAGGGGACTCAATGGGCACCTCCATCCTCTGTACTGTGAGGAAGGCAGCCAGGTTGGCCGTGTAGGAGGAGATGATGATTAGGGTGAATGCCCACCTGACAGGGAGGGAAAGATGATAAAAAATGTCACACATGAACGGACTTCCATAAGCACGGCACCCAAAAATCCCAGAGAGATCAGTGCAGCCTGATGATGGAGCGTGAAACATACTGTACAGTGTAGAATACAGGAGGGTAAACAGAGTCCGGGAGGTACAGCAACCCAGCCACATTTGCAACCACAAAGAGAGAGAGGCATGGGGTAGCTGCATTGTTGCAGTTACACTGAGGTTCCGCCCTGGGCAGGCTGCAGTACGGCAAACTTCCACAGAGACTGAGGAGGAAGCGTGCGAGGAAAGCGGAAAACGAAGCCAACAAAATGTACAGCGGGCCAGCAATGCAGAGGGAGCCAAAGGAGAAGGACAAACAGCAGCGGCGCTGGCAGGCAGCCCCACGGATCACTCACCAGACGCCGCTGACGCAGCGGGTGGAGAGCGCGCGGGGCATGATCTCCGAGCCCTGTTGCATGAACCCCCCCACGGGGAACCACAGGCTGTTGCCCAGGGTGTACTGGTTCTCCAGCATGTCCCGGCGCTCCCGCAGACAAGGGTGGGGATTGTACCACTCATACGGGCTCAGTCTGAAGTAGAGAGTCAGTAACACATTGGAGTCAGACCTCTGGTTGCTTAGCAGACGCCTACTGTGAAAGTGATTTACTCAGCTAACGTATAGCAGTCTACATTATATCTTATTTATTTATATATTTCTATCTCAATTCAGATCAATTTGATCAAGGCCTGTTTTTAACCATTTTTGACTAGTTTCTCAGTAACATTAAAAAGTGCAATCAAGCAGGTCACTGAATACTCAGGTCCTTAGCAACTCTGCAGGTGTTCCAGACCACATGCAGCATCTATGCCTTTTACCTGCCTTTCTTGGTATTAAATTCATTCATTATTTTGAATGCATTTGGTGGCATGATGGCCCATTTAAGGGGGTTCAGCTCCGCCCCCCGCCCCCCCTTTTGTGCAGCTGTGAAGATCGCTAGATATTGTCATTAGTTCTAATTTCACTTCCTCAAATAAAATATCTGAATATATATTTTTTAAATCTTTCCGCTTCCTCTGTGCCGCCTCAGCACCCTCAAGACAGGCTCCCGAAGACTGACAGTCTAATGAAGTGTCACTCTGGGGTCTGAACGGTGACAGTGACATGGAGGAGAAGGTTTCACAGACAGAGAACGACTCAGAGACAGAAGACGCTGATGGTCTTCATCCTGACGGTATTTTCTGTCGGTTTAGAAAAGAAATCTGGCATCGAGGTGCCCTTGTCAGATGAAAATAGTGGGACAGCACAACCATCTTTAGCAGAAGCATGATGTAAACTTAGACGGCAGTCTTCCAGTAATGCTAAAATGGTTCAGCATCACTGTAACAAAGCCAAGGCAGACTTGGCGATAGACTTCAGAACATGTCAAAAGATCTCCACTCTGTGACCCTGTCCAGCATAAATGGTCAAAATATGGATTGATGGATGACAAGAAATAGACAAGAATAGACTGGACATGACCATTTAGTAGGGATTTCATGCTTTAGGAGAAATAGATGTAACTTATTAAGGTTTGTTGATATTTGCCCGAGATTGCAAATCAAGGAGAAAAGAAATTGCTAGTCAACAGAACACAGAGAGTAGAAGGGAAATGTTTTGAGTGCTGAACTCACATCACATCACCTCTAAGGTGATTTGTTTTGATAACCATGATACCGAATTTGCTCACTGCTAAAGAGACAAGCTGGCTGCACTCAGAGATATGTGGGTCGTCTGGATGAAAAGCCTGATTCTCATGGACAAGCCTGGCTCACATGTTACAGTGGACAGAGCTCTTTTCTTTAGAGAGGAAGATATGCCTTATGAAAGTACATCTCAGACAAGCCTGCAAACTGCGGCGTGAAAATTTGCAAATTTGCAAAGTATGTGATGTGAAATCTAGCTATGGGTGCTATGCGTAAATATATATATATATATATATAGAATACCTAGAATATCTATATGGAAGGAGCACCTGAGATGAACTGCAGGATGGAGGTCATGGGTATGAATGAAGGACTGCAAGGAACATAACATGTGACATCTTCTTCACATCCTACCGACGTGGATTCCAGTTACAGAAAGAGGTAGCTGACTTTGCTAGAAACAGCGGCTATAAATAAGCAAGATTCCCATAATGAGACAGGGCAGATCTGTGAATTCTTCAGAATCTGCTTTCTCTGGAGGTATCACTGTGTCATACTGGCCCAAAAACAACACACCAGGGGGGAGGGGGGGTTACATGTGTGGCTCAGCAGGTAACGACCCTGTGCCTATGTCCAGAATATTGTGGGTTCAAATCCCGAAGCCAGGAGAATAATAGTATAACCATTGTGTCCTTGGGCAAGACCGTTAACCCCAGTTGCTCCAGGGATGCTGGTTAATCCTGTTCTCTGACTCTCACCTGCATGTCACTTTGGACAAAAGAGTCTGCTAAATAATGGCATGTAAATGTCATTGTTTCGGTCACAAGACAAGGTAAGAATCCACAGATTCATCCGTACTGCAATCCCACCAAAGGATAGTTTGTACTAGGTGTGGTTTCTGCTGATTCTCTTTGACCATCTTGCAGAAGCATGATGGAAGATGCATCAGCATCTCATATTCCTTCAGCAATTATCCAGAGTCCCCTAATGAAGTTTTCAGTATTAAGGAAATTTGGTCAATTACCACTGTCTTATATAGGTCAATCTAGAAAAATCACATTATTATTGACAGCTTTGAGGGGTGTGCGGGCCTGTTTGACCCAAACCATAATTAAAGGGTTGATGCTAACAGTATTGTTGAATGTCTGGATTAGAAATGTAGATGGGAGTGTTGTGTTACAGGACGTGGGTCTCACCTGGCAGCTAGAAAGAGCACACAACTGACAGCCAAATAGGCGAGCAGCATGAAGAGCCATACAGCTGGGGAAAAGGGATCCAGAAAAGAGAAGTAACCCGGCTTCCGGCCCTGGGGGGTCAATCAAATCAACGTATTAGTGCATAGCATTGGTTCCCCTGCAATTCCATTGTTAACCACTAGAGAGCAGTAGTTTACACTGTATCTTCACACAGATTGCGAAATGTTATGTAAAAGGTTGCAATAAGTTAACGTTTACAAATTCAGAAAAACACAGAAGTGTGCAATTTTCACGCCATTTTCCTCTTCTATCGCCTGTCCCGTGCTTCTTCCCTCACCAGCTGGACCCTGTATAAGATGCTGATTCCAAGCGTCATGAAAGGTTTGGAAAAGTCAATGACTTTCTCCCTCTCGGATGTGATGGTGAAGCCCGCAACAGCCAAGTCTGCTTTCTGTGGAATGAAGGGAAAGGAGGAGGGGCTTAGACACCAATAAGGCTGGAAAAGTTATGGCACGGGAATGGAGAAAGGCTGCCATGGAACGAGGTCTGCAGACTTGCACCACTGAAACTCACGTATCCTTATTTACAAGTGCAATTGATTAATGGGGAACTAATTGGCCAGTTTCATCAGCTCAGAGCACCAGTAGAAAACAGGACAATCGTGCAGCGTGCTAGTGCCACAATGGGACTGCACTGCAGTAATTGAAGTATACCACAGTGTAATTAGTTACTAAGAGTTGCTCATTAGCCTGTTAAGGAGGTTGTCGTGTGCCCACAGCAAACCCATATCCCAGGGCTGGCAGAAAAGGGACCATTTACTCAGGGTAATTACCCTATTAATGAGCTCCCCCACCATGCCCGTCCAGGAGCCATTGGGTTCTGGAGCCCCATACAGGCCATCGTCCACCAGCTTGATCCGGAAGGAGAATTTCAGGATGTCAGCCAGCTCCTTCAGCATGTCAACACAGAAGCCCTCATACTGGTCGTTGCCCTGGAACTCCTGGTAGTTGCCCTTGCGCATAACGTAAGGGTTTTCCTACATAGGGGCAGAGAGAGCACACAGCTACAAATTCTGCAGCTGCACATGGACATGGAGCCTCTTGAGCCCACTAGCTTTTACCAATATCGTGGTGACAATGAGGGTCTTGTTAGCCAGAGTTTCTGATATGTTGATGTCCAGAGTGGTGGAGTTCATAGCCAGTGTGTTGTTGGAGTACCAGATTCCGATCTAATGGACGGGAAGGTGGGTGAAGAAACAGATGTATGGCATTTGAGAAACAAGATATCTGAGAGCAGGACTTGTACTTGATTTCAAATATTTTTCCAACATTAATCAAACCCTGGAATTATAACGTAGGTGACCCAATGGTCTGCAGGGACTTCTAACCTCTTTGTGACCACCTCTGTGTTTCTCCAGTATTCGGAGGGTGTAGTTGGTTCTTTGGCCTTTGCTGTTGAACTCTACTCGCCCAGTCAAGCCATCGTACTCCACCTGGAGAGCGGGAGATTCACATTCACTCCTGACAGAACACAAAAGATCTAAAGAGTTAAAGAAATTCATTTAAACACAAAGGGAAAAACATCACGGGTATTATTCAGGCCTGTCTCTGAGGAGGGGCGGGCCCAGGGCCCAGGGAAGGCCAGCATATTAGGGGCTCCAGCTGAGGCCAATATAAACCAAGTAAGAGGAATCATTGTGTTTGCTGCTACTTGGTCATTGTAATACAGATGCGACTATAATGAAGAGTAATAAGTAACCAATCACTGACAGTGTACAACGTAACCTTAAAGGACTAACCAGCGCCTAACAGTAGTATGACCACGCAGGCTACATTGACCTAGGCTATGTGATCATATGTCCAAGACAGGATTTAGATTAAGTCTATACATCCAGTGTATTTATAGCAGGGGGGTAGTGGTACACAAAACTCACAGTTCGGTACAAACCAGGGTTTTAGGTTAATGGTTCGGTGTAATTTCGGTACAACAGGGGAAACATAATTTGTTTCAAATTATTTATTATAACCGCAAACACAATTAGGAAAAGTCTGTTGACATGTCTGAATAACAAAACCTAAAATATGCTTATTTGCATATTGTAAAAACAATTATGTCAAATAAACAAAACCAAAACATCAACAATCAAACTAAATTGCATGCTCTCCATCATCAAATATGGCCACGTACACTATATGAGCAAAAGTATTGGAACACCTGGCCATTACATCTTCAGGACCTTTTACGACATCCCATTCTAAATCCATAGGTATCTATACAAAGTTGATCCCCCCATTTCAGCTATAACAGCTACCACTCTTCTGGGAAGGCTTTCCAAAAAGATTTTGGAGTGTGTCTGTGGGAATTTTTGCCCATTTATGCAGATGAGCCTTTGTGAGATCATGCACTGATGTTGGACGTGAAGGCCTGGCTCACAATCTCTGTTCAAGTTCATCCCAAAGGTGTTCAGTGGGGTTGAGGTCAGGGCTCTGCGCGGGCCAGTCAAATTCACACCAAACTCACCCAACCATGTCTTTATGGACCTTGCTTTGTGCACTGGGGCACAGTCATGCTGGAACAGAAAAGGGCCTTCCCCAAACGATTCCCAAAAAGTTGGAATTGTCCAAAATGTCTTAGCATGCTAAAGCATTAAGAGTTCCTTTACTGGAACTAAGAGGCCAAGCCCAACCCCTGAAAAACACCCCCACAGCATGATCCCCCCTCCACCAAACTTTACAATATGCACAATGCAGTCAGGCTGGTAATGTTCTCCTGGCATCCGCCAAACCCAGACTCATCCCAGAAAGAAAAGCGTGATTCATCACTTAGAACAGAACACGTTTCCACTGCTCCAGAGTAATGTGGCAGCGTGCTTTACACCACTCCACGCGACACTTGGCACGTTGCTTGGTGATATGAGGCTTGCATGCAGCTGTTTGGCCATGGAAGCCCATTCCATGAAGCTCCTGGTGCCCAGTTTTTGTGCTGGAGTTAATGCCAGAGGAAGTTTGGAACTCTGCAGTTACTGAGTCGACAGAGCGTTGGCGACTTCTTCATACTACGTGCCTCAGCTGTTATTTTATGTGGTTTGTCACTTCGTGGCTGATGTTCATAAACACTTAATGATTAATTAATTAACTCCACTTTGCAATAATACTACTTACAGTTGACTGTGGAGTACCTAGCAGAGAAGACATTTCACAAACTGACTTACTGCAAAGATGGCATCCTACGACAGCACCACGCTTGGATGCAACGAGCTCTTCAGAATGATCCATTTTTTCACAAATGTTACCTGACTGCATGGTTAGGTGCTTGATTTTATATACCTGTGGCAATGGGTTTGAATGAAACACCTGAATTCAATGATTAAGAGGTGTGTCCCAATACTTTTGTCTATGTAGTGTATCTGTAGCAATAACAGGGGGTTGCTCCAGTTCTACACACATGGATGATATATCCAAGCTCAGTATAATTGACCCAGCAAACAGTTATCTACTTATCAACTACTCCTTCTCCAGTGCTGTACATTATAGGAAGATCTAAATGTTCCCAAACCACAAACTATAACTAACTATTGCCAGTATTAGCTCACGGCCACAATTAGGTTTCCATGTGCAACATCAGCTTGTAAATCTAGGTTTCACCACTGTCAGTAAATGCATTCATTCATTTCATTGTGCATACCAAACTGAAAACAATGTACCGACGAATATGTGTATATTTCTATATTATCTATATTATCTGTTATATCTCTATAATATTTAGCAAAGTAATGTATTCAGATGAAACATATCTGCATACAATCAATGAAAAAAAATGTAATAACTTAAAGCGGGGCCTGTAGACTGTGGGGCCTGTAGACTGTGGGGCCTGTAGACTGTGGGGCCTGGCCACACCAGTTACATCAACCTAAAAATGGATCTGATACCATTACTATTGGTTAGTCAACTAGCCAGATACTCTTGCTAAGATCCTGCAGGCACAATGTTCACATAGAATTATACTAAAGTGAAAAAAGATCAGAGGGGAGCCAAAATGGGAGAGGATATAAACAGATCATACTGCTGCGAAAAGCCAAAGGATAATGGATTCTGATATGGAGGAGAGAGAAGCAATGGGAGAGAAACATGCTGACAGGTGAGGTGACGACGAAAATGACTGGGGGACACAACCAATGACCATGTAGGTGACAGCAGCACACAGGGCAGACACAGAACGCACGTATAAGCGAGCAGTGACACAGAGGGACCTCAAATGCAATAATATCAGTCATAGAAATGCAGCCCAAAGCAATCAAATCACCCGGAGACTCGTGTCAAAAAGGCGAGTGTTTTCCGGTCAGAGGTAACCGAGTGACTGACGGACAGCCGGAGGGAGCTGAGCAGCACTGACCATGCGCAGGTAGTTCATCAGGCTGGTGCCGTGCTGCCAGATCTGTGGCGAGGTGCAGCTGAGGGGCTTCACCCCGATCTCCTGGCTGCGGTTTAGCTCCCGCACTGCACCCACCACTACGTGGACAGCGTCAAACATCAGGGCTGAGGACAGCTGCAGAGGAGGGATAACGGAGGTTTGTGTGGGCTTCCGGTAGGGGCAGCGGCGAACCCCGAGAGAGACGGCGACTGAAACGCGGAGGTGTGGGTCAGTGAGCGACTCCATGAACGGTGTGTCGGGCTGAGGGCTCCATCTGAACGTTTCTGTGCAGATCTTACTTTCCTGTCTGTGACCTCATTTCTTTTCCGTTTTTATTATATTGTATTGCATTGTCCCGTGAGGTTAAATTGTTTTATGACACCACTGTTACAAACAGTATGTAATTATAAAATATATTTTTAAATTTTTGATATAAAATTAGCCATTTTCTGTACCTGCTTGTCCTATGCAGGGTCCTGGGGGCCTGGATCCTATCCCTGAAGCTACAGGCATAGAGTAACCCAGGACAGGGTGTGAACCCATCGCAGGGCACACTCACCATTTACACCTACAGACTACTGGGTACTCCGCATGTTTTTGGACTGTCGGGGGGGGGGGGGGGGGGGGGAACCAGAGAACCTGGAGGAAACCCCATGACGACACGAGGAGAACGTACAAACGTAGAGCCATGGTAGGGACTTGAACCCTGGCACCAGAGGTATGAGGCAAACAGTTCTAACCACTGCACCCTCCCATTACTATCGTTTTTGTTGAGGATGATAACAACAGACACACAAATAATTAATTTAAGTTTATCACAGTTACAATAAACAGGGTAAACAGCAAGGAATTGATCATATAGCTGGTAGAGGAAGTAGAGAGTGCAGTGATTAACTTACGATAATCAAAGAGCAAAACCTACCGCAGGCCCAGGGTAGGGACTGAGCTCACACCCCTCTCTCCAGGACAAATTGAGGCTTCGAATGAACTCCAGGTAGAACGGGTGGCTGGTGTTGAACATCGAGAAGCCCACGATGTTTGAGTTGTCGTCCACAATGTCATCTAAACTGAGAAGGGGGAAGTCCTATGGAAGGTAGAGGTATCTCATCAGAGTATAGATGGATGCAGTAAGACATGCTAACATAGTTCAGAGAGAAAAAGGAAAGAGAGTTCTTTCTTCCCACAAACCACTCAGGGACCCAAAGTCATCCCATGTATTTGGTCTATTCCAGTGTCAGCAGACCTGAATCAACTAATCAAGGGCTTGACAATTAGTTGATTAGCTGAATCAGATGGTATAGCGATGGGATGGAATAAATACATGAAACGGCCGGGGAATCCCTAAGGGGCACTCTCAGAACTGCTGCTGTAAGACAGCCATGGGTGAAAGACACAAGAAAGCAAGGAATTCTGAGGAAGCGACAGGGGGAAAACATGAAAGGAGGAGAACGGAAGCGTACAGGAAGAGTAGCGAACCGAGTAGAGAAGAGGAAAAGAGGAAAACAAAGAAATACAATAAACAGAGGGAGCCCGAGAACAGGCAAGAGATCTCATTACGATAATATCACCGGGCAGCGTTTCCATTGCTTTCCTGGAAATTCCCTTTGTGTTTTCGTGTTTTGTTTTTTTCTTCACCTTTTTAACAAAAGTATAGACTCTCTGGGGAAATTCTCGCCTTTCCAAACACATGGGACAGAAAGATGGCAGGGACTCTTACCATGGTGGTAAGGATGTACTTGTAGAACGCCGATGTCATGCCCAACTCTGACGCCTGAGGGCCAGACAACAACGGAGGAGGTTCAGAATGTTGTTTCATTATCCCCTTTATTGCCATGAGCTAACATCTGGCCCCAGCAGCAAAACACTTGCAATAATTTTCCCATCCTTTGGAGTGCCTTGCCACTACATTTGGATTTTCACCCTCATAACTGCTTCACGACTTTCACCCAGCATTCAGTTCCTGTCCAGCATTTAGTTGTTCTCTAGTACTTGCATGTTGCTACTGTAGTAAGGACAAAATATTTTCATGCGAGTCTCAGTTCCCTATTTCCGTGAATGCTGAGCAATCGTGGTAAAATTGCTTCAAAAGCACACATTCCTGTCATGTGAATAAGTCCAATGTCACCACTGGTAATAGTAGAAAGCCCAGCATGTGAAATTCATACACTTTAATACATTTTAATACATTTTAATGCAGATCCAGACATCATTCTCAATGAATGTTACTTCATTAGTAAAAGTAGATCAGAAGCTGTGAGCAAGTCTGACCTTTTTCAGGATGAGATAAGAGATAGAAGCATTGGCGTCAATAATGATGGTGGCCACTTTGTCGTCACGGATCTCTTTCAACAGGGGGGTGGGGTCCAGGTTGTCGTCCAGCATCCTGATGGACAGCGTCTCCCTGGAGATTAGAAATCGCCGCACCAACTCCTCCAATCGCAAGAGACCTGGGGCCGAAGCAGAGACAGGGGGTCGGGTTCATGCATGCCGTGTTTTAATTAACTTGCAGTAATTTACTGCTTTGCTTCCTTAAATGCTGTGTGACATAACACAACAAAACGAACTAAAAAATGTAAATAAGATTGTACTCCCTCTTGGGGGCTGCTGTAATGGAAGGAAGAAATTCCCCATTTCACAGAAAACGATCCTGTAAGCAGAGTGGTAATCACTGGACCCTGCCAAAACATTTAATTAGATTTCGTTGGGTGCGGGAAGTGAGAGGGGAATAATGCTTTTTTTCCCCCAAGTCAAACACGTCTAATAAAACATAATGAAAGCAGAGCTTTGTGGTCACTGAATGACCAAAAGGGGTGAAGGGTTACAGGCCCAGAAACATGATGCACCAGCAGCTCTTTTGGAGCAGCTATGTTAGATAAAGCATCGTCTGAGTTTTCCCTCTGACGTTCATTTTCAAAGACTACCTTGCTCATTGCTACCAGCGAAACAACAGCTTTTGGCCACATTATGTCCGTTTTTTTTGTTTGTTTTTGTTTTTTAAAATTATAATGAAACTAATCCCTCATTAACCCAAAATGACTGTTTTTCTCTGACCGGTAAGATCAAGAGCAGCCAAATCAAAAAAGTCACATTTGCATTTAACACCGCTCAGGCACAAAATAGACTAAATATCCTTTGTTTGTGGTGTGTAATTCTGTATACATTATTACCTGAATTTTAACGAGTGACAGGAAGTGAGGATCAGTAGAGGCATCCTAACATCAGTCTGCAGAGGGCTGAATCAAAAATGACCCTGAGACATTGTTCTCTCAGAGTCTCTGTCTCCCTAAATAGTGTCTCCAAATGGATAATTGCGCAAACACCTGTCCTGCCTCCATGGCAACCCTTTCATTCCCAACAAGCAAGTGAAACGCGAAGCCACAGGATCCTCGAACCGCCACTCCAGTGTGAGTCGTACCAGAATCCACCTCTCAGAAGAAACCTCCAGCCAATCAGAATTTGCCAGTCAGCCCTGAGTGGCATTTCAACATCACTGCACGACCAATAGCGTGTTGCGGTATCCACGTCCAACCTGGTCAACCAGTTAAATGAGTCGGCATGTAGCAGTGATGTGCAGCTGTCACTCTGCTGCTGTGTTCGCAGGAATGCGGCATAAAAGAGGCACACAGAGAATCATGCATGTGAATTAAATCTGGTCTTC
Source organism: Brienomyrus brachyistius (assembly GCF_023856365.1). Lineage (NCBI taxonomy): Eukaryota > Metazoa > Chordata > Actinopteri > Osteoglossiformes > Mormyridae > Brienomyrus > Brienomyrus brachyistius. The sequence goes on along the minus strand of NC_064541.1, from coordinate 27,976,992 downwards.
ATACACACCAGCCCACTGGAGCAGAAAACTACTGAATGAGCCAACTAGCGCCGATGCTAACACACTGGCCCCATGTTCCAGCTATTCCTCTACCCAGAAAATTGAACTTACATTCAGCCTTGGCACAGAGCAGGCTAGCTGATGGGTAGCTGAAGGACTTCAGGATGGCCCCAACGGCGAGGCTGAGGTCCTCGTTGCTGGGGTAGAGGCTGACGGAGGCGAACCTCAGGTACGGAAGTCTTGGTGTCTCTTCCGGACCAATTTTGACATGTGGAATCTGCGGGGGGGGGGGGGGGTGGGAGACAGGAAATATATGGAGCACAAGCAGGTAAAAGCACAGAGGAATAACCACTGATGAGGGAAATGAGAGATGACAGCTGAGGTAATGAGACGTGCAGTGAACACGAATAGCAAAACCAATCTGAAGGGAGGGGAGCCCTAACAGATCACCGGTAATCCCTCACTCAATAACCCAGCTTCCAGCATCACCCAGACGTGTCTGTAATTTTAGCAAGTAAACCTTAGGGAGCATTCAGGTGTTTGTTTCGAAGGGCTGACCTTGACAGATTCATCCTGAGTGTCACTGAGGTAAAGCCTGCACACAGCCATGTTCAGCTTATAAAGTGACCGTAAACACTGTAGTATAACAGGCACAATGAAAATCAATGCTGTCTGTGAGTGACTCTCGGTTTTTATACTGGAAATCCATCAATAAGGCAGATGAAATTAAACTGCATCTACAGTGTCTTTTCCAGATTTTTATTTATGTGCTGGTTTATTTAATACTACAGCCTATTCAAAAAGTAGGCTTCAGTATTTAAATGTAATAATAATAATAATAATAATAATAAAGACATTATTTTGTTATAATAATAGACACATTAAAACAAAGCAACACGTGCAGCTAAAAGGCACCATGACATCAGCTGCAGTGCCACACTGCTGCAGTGCCACACTGCAGACAGGGTGAGTGGGGGGGTTCTCACCTCCTTCTCCCCGCATATGTGACTGACAGTGGATCCGGAGGCGGGGCTAGAAGCAGGGCCGATGACTGAGACCACACCCTTTGGTAGGATCTGACACACTGAGGGGGGGGAAACCAGACAGCTGGATTAAACCCCAAACCAAATCAAACTGTGTAACTAAAAACCATCTTCGTGGAGATTAACTGATTTTGATCGACTGCATCGATAGGTCCTATTTTGTCGTGTCATCTTCACCAGCACCGGGATGGTGCCACACACACACACACACACACACACACACAGTTGGTCTTCCTATCTAAATGGGGATCGTTCATTCATTTCTATGGGAAAAACCCTAATCCCAATTACAACACCCTTAACCCCCACCCAGCCCTAACCTTAACCATAAGTAACCAACCAAAACACAAGACTTTAGGCACTTTTACTTTTTTGATCGCATTCACAGATTTTTATAAAATTGAGGTTATCCAAATTAAAAAGTAAGGAAGTTTCAGGTTTTACCAAACTTTGGGGACATTTTGGTCCTCAAATGTGATCTATGCAAACCCACACATACACACACACACGCTTGCACACGCACGCAAAGAGCGGAGCACTCACTAGTGTCTGTGGTCTCATACTGAGAGTCTCTCTGAAGCTCGAAAATGTCCACCTCCACACGGGCCCTGGCTGGGCCCTCCATCACGCTGTTGATGTTTTCACGGGCCAGAGCCAGGGCCAAGCGTTCTCCTCGCCCACACACAGACTGGTCATCGAGGATTGCCGCTGGGGGTTGGGGGGGGGGGGGGGGATTGGTACACAGAGCAGGGGCTGGCTGGTTATAACCCATAAATATTCCGGCCCAGGTGTATAGAAGACCAGAGAGTACAGCCGGAGAGCTGAGATCGGACGCCCTAGCAGCTAATCGGGGTCAATGGCAGTCAGGTGCATGCTGGCGCAGGTGTGGTGTGGCTCACCCATTCGGACAGAGGACAGCACGGGGCCCTGGCTGTAAGATGGCGGGGCTATGGTCAGTAACAGGAGGACGAAGTGAATCGACAGCAGCAGTGCTGGCAGAGCCGGCATCTTCTACTGCTCCTCATGGAGAATGGTCTTCTGGCTGCCTGTTCCGCCACCTAGTGGACGGGAAGACTCATTAAACACCGCTGGACGGAAGTCCCACAGTGTGATATTGTACACAGTCACGCTAACACTCAATCACACAAGCACATGCATCCGGTAATAGCATTCTTAGACAGGGACACAAAAAAAAGTCAAAAAGGACCTGTCCCTTTTACATGGGAAGGATCAGTGAGAAGCCACACTGACAAGGTGGTCAAGGAGCCTTGCATACATATGAGTCACAATGGGGTAGCAGTCTCTGAGTCATGGCGGCCTCCCTGTGACCTTTCACTGCTGCTACCGAGACAAAGGACCTGAAAAGCAATAATCTCTCATCTCGAGACTTTTCACCTCCAACCTTTCGCACAGAGGGAAAGATCGAGCATCTTTATCTGACCCATGGGATAAACAAACCCCCCCAACCCCCACCATGACTATTCCACCCTTGTCCTTCTCTGTAACTGACTCGACGGCTTTCTGGTTGAGCGTGTCAGTGGGCGGGAGAGTGTTGCCGCGACTGATATTATTCTGGGTCGCTGTGTTCCTGTTAGAAACCGTCGTCGAGCAAAGATATCTGGACACTGTTATACAAGACAGGATGACTTTAATAGTAAAGGGGACCTGGGTTATAAATAAATCTTCTGTGCCATTTTTTATTTGGAAAAATAAAAACCCAAACAGCAAATCCTCAAAGATGGCGAATTACGGAGCAAACCACATATCCAAGCCTTACCATCTGCTTCTTTGACCAGCATTTGCCATTACTAAAGATACAATAGCATGTTTTGAAGGGATATCGAGCGGCGGACTTGCCGGGGCAGTCTGTCAAAACCCTAAGTAATCTGACGAGGGCCTGGGGGAGGGACGCCACCACGATCTGTGCGAGGCACCCTCCTGCTGATTACCCGAAAGCAGATTGACCCTGGATGGCCACAGGAATTGGCCTGGACTTCAAACCGCAATCAATGGCAGATGAAGCACACACTATTTCACTGTCAGCCCCGGGGGGCGTGGTGATTAGTACACGTCAATAATTTCTGTATACGCTGGCATGGTGGACACCACATAGACTGTGGAGAGGGAGAGCCATTGATATCCCAAAGGTGATATGTAAAACGTGAGAGTGGCTAATGATGCCTACATCTTATTCTTTTTCAAACTCATTCCTCTGGGTTGAAGTCCAGTCCTGCCTGGACGTGAATTGGATCAGTCTGGATCATGTTGTATAAGCACTTATTACGACACTTAAATTTTGCTAGGAGCCGTAAGTCACACTAGGCGCTGGTACCGGCGGCACAGAGAAATATATGGAGCAGCATGAATAAACATGAAGTGTGTGCGGGTTTGTGTGTGCGGGTTTGTGTGTGCGGGTGTGCGCCGCGAGCGTGTTTCTGGCGGTGCCGGGGACTTGGCGGCATGCTGGCGGTGTCTGCAGAGCCTCTATTATGACAGAGAAAACCGTAAAATCTGTGATCTTAATTATCAACAGAAAGGGAGGCAGGGAGAATCGCGGGGGGGGGGGGGGGGAGGGAGGGAGAGAGAGAGAAAGCGAAAGAGAGAGAGAGAGAGAGAAAGATGGAGAGCTAGAGAGGAGCATATAAAGTCTGCACCCTCAGGCAGAGAAAGGGGGGGGGGGAGAACTGGGGAGCGTGGAAAGGGAGAAAATTAGAGAAGAGGACGGCAATCTTGAGGAGGGGAGAGTGGATTGAGGGAGACCGAAGGGAATGTGAAGGGAACAAGGTGTAGCGGATTGGAGAAGCTCCCTTTGTTTCTGTGCGTAACAAGTCAATCTAACGGTAATAATAAAAGAAATATGAATCACCAACATAATTAAGTCTGAGGCTGGAACAGCGTGAATAGTTGGGGATTAAAGCACCATACCGCCAACTGTTATAAGAACAAATTCTCCATGTTACAATTAATAGCTATTGTTCGGTGAAGCAGACGTCTTCCACAATGAAATGCTTTGTAACGTGAGTGCGTAGCGAGACTGTAGTCTGGAGGAAATCGGCTGGGACTCCAGGGGGCTGACTTCAGTCTACATGGGGAGAGCCGGCATCCCGAATGAGCAGCTCCCCAGTCCTCCGTAAGACGCGGCTGCAAGCACTCAATAAACTTCAAAACCACATCACAGAGAGCCAGGCGGAGAGCGTATTGACTCAGCGATGAACTCTCGCAGAACTGGCATGCTCATTCCTTCTGTCCTCCCCCTCTCCCTCCTTCTCTCTCCATCTCTACTATTCCGATTCTCTCTGTCTCTCTCCAGCCTCTTCAGACCGGAGCTTGGAGTTGGGCAACTAGCGGCTGACACCGAAACGTGAGTGTCGTGGGCGGTCTGGCGCCAGCGTTTGCTGCGCACTGACAGGGCGGTCACATATGCCCCCGGTATGCACCCAGGCATGTGAGAGGGCATCTGCATTGATAGACGCTGTATCTCAGCTCGATGCACATTGCGGGATGCAGTCTGCCGACACGGAGATGAGAAAAGCACCGACTCAACGGAATTACGGAAGAACAAAACAGCGGCAGCTCATTTACCCAGGGGAAGGAGCTCTATGCCACGTTAAATAAGAGTGATTATTTAACGGCTGGTAACTAAGACTAGCAATGAATCTGGTCGCATATTTCACACGTACGAGGGACATCAGACCGTGCTCAGGCGGGACATAAAAGCCTCCATTCGCTTACACGTACGCACACACGTGTTCGCACGCGCCTGCCTGTGTGTTCAATGACTCAGATGACATTTGCTCTCTCTACCTCTCGTTGTCGGATACTGCTGCCGTGGCAACAGGCGAGCAAAAACAGGAAGGGATGGGGAGGGAGAGAGAACCAAAAAGCAGGTAAACGAGGGACTGGGGGGTGGTCAGAGTCCGGGGGCGATGCCCAGGAGAGGCTCCGGGGCTCCTACTTGCCGTTGCGTAACTCCGGCACCCGCTACTGCAGCTGTAAACGTTTGGGTCACAGTGCCGCCTACTGCACTGAAGAACGTCGGGCATGAGAGGAGAAAGACTGGCCGTCATGGCAGAGAGCATTCCTGTGCGTGCCAGTATGCAGCCGGCATCGCGGAAATATGTGTGAGACCCCCCCGTGGCTCCTGCTCAATCAACACCCCCCACTGGATTCCCCATTCACATTTCATTTATGCTACCGAGTGGCTCTTAGCTGCGATAATCCACATCAGCGTTCAATGTTTCTATGGAATGAGGCACTCGGACGGACTCGAATGACACAGTGGCGTCTTGGTGTGAATGGACACAGCGACATCTGTTTGGCCTGTGCGTGTCGCGTGTGCACATGCATGTACAAAGAACATTCGAAAACACTAAAGTATGGCAAGCTAGGGCCCGGGGTTGTTCATCCCTCTCATGGTTTATCATTACAGAGAAAACCATATGACAGCGAGAATCTCCAAACAGCAGAGTGACTGCATATTTACTAATTTGCACAAATTCAGAGGGGGATTTGCAAAGCCTTGTTTCGTAGCTCAATGAGTCATATCAGGGAGTGCAATATATTCGTATTACATCTGTGTGCGAGCGCGTCTGTGTAATTATTACATCTGTGTGTGTGTGTATGTGTGTGCGTGCGTGTGTGTCTGTGTCTACTGGGTATGAATCTACACGCATTTCACACCAGCCACAGATTTCCCAGGTGACATATTGTCAAATCCACCACCCTCAGGATAAAATCATCAGTGTACTCCAGCTGTCAACCAAGTACGCAAATCAATACTAAAAGTACTAAAAGAGGTAACAGGTGGGAAACTGGTCATATAGCATTTGTGGGGGGGTTAGAAGGGGGGAGTAAAGACAAGAAAAAAGAAGACGGGAAGGTCGAGGCTAAAGCATGGACAACACATCCGTCCATCTTGCATAGCCATGCATCCAATACAAGATCTCAGTGAGGCAGGAGCCTGTGCCAGGTAGGACCGGGCACAGGGTGGGGAATACCCAAGAAGGGGGGGGGGGGGGGGGGTCAGAGTACGGCAGGGCAAGCGTACTCTCACGCGCTTAAACACAAACGGGGCAAAGGATCAAGCAACTGTGGAAGCGCGAGGCCACAAGCCTGGCCACTGAGACACCGTACAGCCCTTCAAGGACAGCAAAACACAAACAGGAGACAAGACTGCAGAACAATTAGACTACAGCAAAAATATAAAGAGAGACGGATCAAAAGTGCGGAATGAAGTTGAAAGCGGAGATATAAACACACAGAAAGAGTGGGAGTAGGAGTGAGATGAGGCTCGGAGATGTGGAGTGTGGGAGAGAGATGGAGCGAGGGAGTGGGAAGTGAAGAGTTCTATATTTAATTGCCGCTTCAGGAATAGAGTGACTGTCCACGATAATAGCTTAACATGCCAACGTTAAATCAACATATCAGCAACGCAGATGCACAGCCCATGTGTTAAATGTACGTACGACCATCATATCGGTGCAAGATATGGACATATGGACAGACAATGGAGAGCCGCACGTCTAAACACTGGTATAGTGTCTCGGATGCCAGGCCAATGGACACAACTAATGCCACAGGCCAAATAAAAGACACAACTGACACATGACCTTAAGCTCAAGACACATGCAAAATCATGTCCATCATGTCCCATCATGGTACTCTGGGGACTCCCGTAGGCCACCTGACTCAACGGATGTGACACAAGAGATTTCTTCCCGTAATTTAATTTCTGTTAAATCTCTGACAAAGACTGACCTACACCCACCATTGACCTGAATGCCTTTGTTGGGTCCCCCATTAAATCTTTGTCTCCGTCGACCACCGGCAACAGTTTTCCATCTCAGCAGTGACTCTTGGGGGTCCCCTAAAAATGTTGAGCATGGCATTAAATTTCATTTTATTATGAGGTCTGTTATGACTTGCTGGGAGTTCTGGACCGCTCTCATTTCAAGTCATATCTGGAGGCTTGATCCTGCTCACACCATGGACTTGATGGAGGACCAGGAAGGTTCTCATTCTCCTGTGCTTCACAGAAGATAGAGTACCTCTGCAGCGCCACTGGCTGCTCGCTCTTGCCATGAAATGACCACAAAGGCACCTTTCACCCTGCCTAGCACCTATGGCGGCCATTTTGAGAGCCTGGATTTAATTGCTGGTCATTTATTCTTGGGGGGGGGCAGTTAGATGTTCAGATCAAGACAACTGGTGGGGGAGTTTAGCCAGGAGTGGAATCATTAATGACCACAAAAGATAAGACGCTCAATCTGACCTCACGTCAAAGATGCAGTCGAGCTATAATCTTCTGATATAACTGCACCATAGCCAGCACAAAGACATTGACAACATGTTCCATATTTTATCTGTAGAGTGCTGCAGGACATGATATATTCATCCATATTTGGCAATAAAGGGTACCAGTGGCCTACTTCCCCTGTTATGCCCTAATTATTTCCATATTATTAAGTGACTAAACAACATGCTTCATATAGTGAGAGTGTAAGGCCATCGTTTATGCTGCAGACACCACGGGCTCGCAGACACTGCCAGGACGAGTCGCACCGGATGAAGAGGCAGGTCTCACTCTAACGGAGTGGTGAGGTGCAGAGACACCTGCAAAAACACAGGAGCTTTAACTGTCCACCGGCAGGTCAAGCGCAGTCGCTTGATCCGGAGGACCGGGAGCGTGGGTCACACAGGGCAGCCATGCCGAGCATGGGCATGTAACAGCAGAGAGAGGAGAACCACGGCCTAGCCGAAAACACCCTACAGACGGCCATTAGCATAGACGGCACCTGGCCAGTGCCCTCGCGCTGCGGTGTTAGCAGCAGGAACGCCCAAGGGACGTCGAACCCGCATGTTCCTTACGGCTCGGAGAGCGCCGCGGTGCCCTTTCCAATTCACACCCTAATATCCTTCCTGACCGCATCCAGGTTGGAGATGGAGGACTGTGGTAATTTCCAGGCTCGGGCCCAGGAAGCTCTCAGGGGCAGTAAGCAGGCCAAGCATGTGAAACGGCACTTTAGCCATCAAAATCCCTGCAAAGCAGAAGCGAGAATGGAGGCAAAAATGGACCCCGGATTTTTCGGCTCATAAGTGCACTCTGCAGCGATTAGATGAAAAGACAAACAAAGGACCTGTTGAAGCGTCACCCGGGCTATTTCGGTAGTAATTGACCGTGAAAAATGGGTTCGCTGCAAGGCGTTGCATAACGCCGCTGCGACGTTAGCAGGGTGCACGTACACACCAATGCATGCACTGTACACAGGTAGCAGCTCATAAAAGCATTGCATAATAGACCAAAATGGCCGGGAGTTGGTTAACACATCAGAAATGAGCTGCTGCTGTTTCTGGATCAGCCTCTCAGGGCTGAGACAGGCCTGTATCCGCTCCCTTCTAAATACGCTTTAATAGAGTGCACAAAGTGGCCGCATCGGACTTTACGGCGGCAAAATAAGAGGCAGATTTACTGCTTTCGCCTTTCGGAAAAGCTGAGACTGATTGACGAATCCGCGGCGGCAGCGGTAGAGGGATAGGAGCAGAGCATCTTAAAAGTCGTCACCCTGCCCCATATATTTGCTGGGTTTACAACGTGAGATTTAATCGCGTAAACGAAAAGGGAGCCAAATGCAGGACCAGAGCGGTAAATTTCACACACTTGTTCTGGTTCATCTCTGACCCCCCTCCGGGCCGTGCCAACAGATGTCTATTTTAAGTAGGATCCGTGATGTGGGGCCCCCTAATGACCGTGATTATGATCTCCTCGTCGATTGGCCGCCTGTCCGCTTCAGCACATCTGTGAAAGCCGGCGATTTGGCCGCAATTAAGGCGACTCGACAATTCACGGCCACTCGCCATTAAAGGCGAAATCGTGGGATTAAAATAAAAGCAAAGCTGCGAGTTCAACATCACTGTCGACTTCAATGGACCTTTACTACATCCATTAGAAAATGTCTGTACTTGTCAAACACCCATTACACTCCAAAGCTGCCACATTTTCCTCCAAAAAAGCAAAATGTCCGCACTCGGTGTGGCCGCTGTGGGCCTAGAATCCTCCTAGAGAACGGAAAAACCTGTAAGGGACGACTGGCAGAAAAACAGATAATAAAAATGAGGGATTATACTACTATTATCAAAAGAAGAGGAGAACGGAGATAGAAGTTTAGGGAGAGACTAACGGAAAGGTCAGCACTGTAAGACTCCCACAACCATAAATAAAACTGCCTTGGGGTGGTGATGGGGGTGGGGGGGCAGCAAAAGGAGCCACATGGCAGGAGAAGCTCCGGTACTTGACACATTCGTTTGAGATTGAGATGGAAAGAGCTCCTGCATGTGTGCTGGTCTCTCCTGCTTAATGCGGAGAGACAATGGCTGCGAGTCGCTTTATCTGCAGGCACAGGCCGTGTCCCACCACCCCGATTTTAATTACTCAAGGTTGCCCCTGCAGCTTAATCGGCTCTCTGAAAGGTAACTTAACAATTACTGCAATTACAAAGCCGCGTCATGAATATGCAAGTGCGTCACGATAAACTACCTTCTGACACAAGGGTTAATATCATAAAGAGCCCTTTTGTTTTTAAATCCTGTTCCGAGCTGATTTCTCCTTTCAGGCGGTTTAACATCCAAATTAAATTTTAATGAAGTGTTGGGGCGAACGTGATGGGATGCGTAACACATGGGGGCAGCGTCGCATTTTTATCCTTTTCCTTGTGATGCTGCTGCTGAGGCTTAGGCGAAATGCCGGTATCTAATTAGGGTCAGCGTAAGACACAATCAACACTCCTTACATGCCGTCGTGGCAGCATGTAGCTCCGCCCCCTGGACTGCCGACTCCGGTATCCCGTCATGTTGCTCGTGGGTCCTACATAAGACTGGCTATGACCGTGCCTGTTCACAGGAAATAGTCAAAAGGTCCTCTCACACACGGAATAAAAGAAGGAGGGAGGGGGGAATTAGTGTGGAGTGCTTTCATGTCAAAAGCCAATGTTTGAGCTCCTGCGGCAGGCAGGATCACAATTCCTGTCAGAGAAAACATCCTGAGTTCGATTCAGCTCAATCGCAGGGCCGATTCTGGCATGACGACCCCTGGAAAGACTCCAGGGGAAGACTGGCGGACAATAAAATCGTCTGCGCTGGGCGAGAGTGGCTCCTCTCCTGTCAGCACCCACTGTATTGATGGGGATAGCAACAAGTGACACGAAAACAGGAGAGCTAATTGCGATAATCAAAGCACACAAGGGTTAATTGAAGGCCCTGCTGATAGGGCCGCACTCCCGACAGCTTCTCCATTTCCTCAGAGCTCAGCTGTCGACTGCATGTTAAACAGCAAACGTCGCTGGATCGCCCCCCTCCCAAGCCATCCTTCAGGGTTCGGACCCTGCCTTATGACACCTGGAATCGACCTCTCGCCAAATCTGCCCCTCGCCCCGTCAGTCGCTTCCTGCCCTCGCCTCTGGCTCTACCACTGCTGCCCGCCACCAGCTGGAAAAAACACATGATCACTGGCTCCTCTTCCTGAGCAGGGACTGTTGACAGGACTCAGTGTACAGAGCTTCCTTAGGGGTTTGTTTCAATTCAGACCTCATTCTCGTATGTGTCCCTAGCTCTGAATTAGGACTAACAGCTCCATTGTTGAGGAGCATTCTAAGGAACGCTGGAAGAGCACCAATGCTTCCAAGATCCTTTGCTCAGATAAAGATGCGATTTATTTGTCTGTCTCTTCATTAATTCGGACACCAGACTCTTACGATTTTTTAACATTAACATCTCAGCACCATAATGGATGCTAGGAAGAATCGACAGTGGAGATTAAACTACAAGTATAAATGGCTCAAAACGGATTTAAAACCAACACAAACATGCCACTACCACAACCAAGAAAGAAAAAAATAAAACAATCCAGTAGCAACCTGCCTTATCGCCGCTCAGCTCAGCTTCTCATACCTGAGGGCTTGTAATTGGGCCGTGAAGCCCATGTGACCTGTAGCCGACGCTGCCGTGAATGCTAAATCGCTTTCTGATAAAATGGGCCATCGAAAACGCAAGGTACTCCTTCACTGCCAACTGCTGCCTCTGAGGATTTGATGTCCCATCCGCAATGTGGTCCACGTCCCTCATCGATGGCATGGAGTTCGTTAGTTCCTTATGCCCCCCCGGGGCAGCGGTCCTGCACTGCTGAGACCTATTGTCCTTTACCTCTGTAGCCATTCGTGGAATTATCTTCCCTTTGATATTATGAAATTGCATTAGAGTTCCAGCAGGTGAACAAAAGAAAAACGGTTGTCTTTGATTGCACGGTCTCTGCCTTTCGATACGCCCCAGTTTTAGCACTTAAAGCAGCAGTTAAGTCACCAAACTTGAGACCAGACTGTTGGTTTGAAAAACTGGGGGTGGGGGGTGGCGGGAGGCTTTGGTAGCCCTGGGGTGTTTGCTTAGCAGCAAACATAGCAGTGATGGGCAGGTAGCTTCGAGAATGACTATCACACTTTGCAATTATAGGAGAGGAAAGCAGTGAAAGACATTTAAGTAAATCTGAAACACACACAAACACACACACACACACACACACACAAAGACAGATCCTTGCATTTCATATAGAATAAACCTGAAATGTGCCTGGAGTACATCTCAGCCCAGGGCACAGAAATGGAAAGGGTAAATTCAGAGAACCTTAGCCTATGCCATGAAGGAAGGACCCAGAGGAACCCCACATGTACTGAGCCCAAGGCTGGGATACAAACCAACAGCCCTGCGTGCACGCCGCTACAAGGCTAACTACTGATCCACGAGTTCGAGATACACAAAGCAAAACGAAGCAAAGCCCTGCTGAAAAAAAGCAACACCATCATTCCTCCAAAGCAGGTAGCTTTGCGCTAACACAAGTCTAGCTCAGATAATCCAGAGACTCCTTCCATGCCACTAAAAGCCATTTTCATTACCACTAATTATATTAACTGTAAATATTTAATGTCAAACCGTTTTCATTCTCAGTAATTATTTGTTCAGCCCAGTACAACAATGCTGTTTTCACTGTGCCGTGAGCTGAAGTCTAATCACGTGTTTGTCGCCATGCAGAGATGGCGTCACCCGTTTGAGGTACCACCAAGGCCCACGGGCTCGTGAAGAACAGACCAACGATTTGCCCTCCTCCTAATCACACATCCAGCTGAGATCTTGGTCCAGACCTGCGTGGGCTTAGAGTCCTTTCAGAGCCGAGTGTGCGACGCGACTGCTGATGTGCTCCCAGCACTCTCTGGCAGCCAAGCCCACATTCTGCTACACGCCAGCGGGCTTAATCCCCTTTTTGCATCCCCTTCCTAAAGGACATTTATATTGGCCCATTAGCTGGTACATGTGCTGCTAAGGTGGTCAGGCTGATGGACCCAGAAAGGAGGAGGATTAGAGACGGAGCTGATCAAAGTGTCTATACGTTTCTACATTTGAACATAAACCAAGGGATCATTTCTATATAATTTTACATTTTCATCTATTTTTTTAGCAGTCGCTTTCATCCAAAATGATGTACAGCAGGCTCAGCCATTCTCTGGAACAACTGGGGTTAAGGCTCTTGCTCAAGGGCCCAGTGGTGAAACAGCAGTAGCGACCCAGGGATTTTACATAAACTAGGAAAATCAGCAGGAACCAGTTACTCTGGACTCATTATACCAAACTGGCTCATATAGCATCATAATGGCTATTTTAGAAGGATCGCCTTCGGGATAAAGATGGTACCAAGGTAGGAGTTCAACCATAAGTGTGTTCAGGGATGTGCTCTGAGCTTCCTGAGGTCACTCCCAGGATCCAGCCCCTAGGATAACTTATGTCCTTGTATATGGGTATCCTTTCTTTGTAGTCTGCTGTAATTAGCGATGATGCAAAATTATGTTTTCTGTCACTCTGCGATTGGTTGAAAAGTGGATAAGTGGATAAAATCTGTAAACCAACCACAGGGAGAAGAGAAATGCGCATAGGCACTAATCCGTTTTCTCACGTGCAGTGAGACATAAATATATTTAATGAAATGTAAAGGGGGATTAAAGGAGAAGGGGGAAAATGGTAGGTGACAGTCCAAATAGGCTTATACTCCAAAACAGGGTTAATGTCACAAGGGAAGTTTTCCATAAACTCCTGACTTACTCATGCATTCGTGTTGCTACACTACAGCGTTGCAATTTACCGGTTTCCACTTCCATAACTCCTCACAAGAGGAAGGGAAATGGAGTTTCGGAAGCTGTCGGGAAAGAAGAAGGAAAAGGGAGGCAGGTGAAGAGGGAAAGCGATGGGCGAAAGAGATAGCGACAACACAAATGTGGCAGAGGGGACTGAGAAACAGAGGATGGGGGGATAAAAACGTGAAGAAAAACCTCGAACGGAGAACATTTTCGACGTTGGAGTAACTAGGAGAGAGCAGAGAGATGGAGAAGAGATTCCGACACCCTGATATGGAAGGAGGGGTGAGATTAGATATGGGAAAGATCTGGATACAGGAGTGATCAAACGAGCGAGAGAGAGAAGAAAAGAGAGAGTAAGACAGTCTCACAGGAAGCCAGACTCCTCATTTTCAGCAGTACGGTTATACACGGTTATATAAAACAAAATCCACGCATAGCAGGTGGAACCAAAAAGCATAACTGGTGTCAAAGTACAGTAGAGTGAAAAACACCAGGCAGGGCGTACTGGGGGAATTAAATGATTCATATAGTGTTAGATTTGATGGAGATAAACAGGCATGGAGAAATTATAACTACTGATGTTTAATAACTCATTAAATAAGGTCTCTTAGATTACTGTCATTAAGAAAAGTCATTTTATTATTAATTCAAAGCTAATTAAAATAACAGGCACGATACGTATTTGAGATGCTTCTAGATCTGAAGCTCAGGAAAAGAAGAGTTAGAGGTATCAGCTAACACCATTTTGCAAGAGATATTACTGCAGATTGAATTCAGATTAATAGTTGGATTAATAACAATTGAATGAATAGTTTTACATTCAATTTTACATTTGAGGTAAACACCCTCAACAGTATTCGCTCTCTTCTTCAGATCTAATGTATGTTCGTTGGCAGATGTTTGGGTCTTAGCTGCTGCTTCCGAACACCGTTAAATAAATGGGCAAACTGAGTCACCGAGGACTTAACACGGTGCGTACATGCAGCGTCACTCCTCGACTAGCGTAGATTCGGTGTCTCGCTGAGTATGGCCCTTTAAAGGGTCCTTTTCAAGCCCGTGCTCTCCGCCATATCGCTGGCCGTCTGGGCCGCTCCGAATGCGGCTCAGGGCTGAGTGCCGCGTGTTATGATTCGCCTAATTTGCTCCGGAGCAAGCATCCCTCATGTTTATTGATGCAGTGCCAATCAGTGCCGCTTCAAAGTGCAGTGTGGCCGGAGCCTTCCTAAGGTGCCCCTCCAGCTGCAGCTGGGCCCCCGCCACCTCCTCCACCCAGCATCTCCACCAGGTGTGCTTTCATCTGAGTGGGCACAATACCCCAACAGCATCCCTTTTGCTTGGAGACAGCAGATCGACAACCCCGCCCTCTTCCCCCAGTGAAGAAGATGCCATGTTCCCATGGGAACCGGCTATGGCCCCTACGGGCGGGATTTGTCCAGCCCCCTCCCCCCCCGGCCTTGAGAAGGCCAGTATAGTGACACCACGTCCAGTTCCTACATCTGGATTCAGCCCAGAGGATACAGGAGGATCACTGGAGATTGTTTTGCTGCTGGAAGGTGAGAAATCCACTCAAGACCCAGGCAAGTAACAAATGGCATCTGGCTGATACTCGTCTCTTCTTCCTCCACCCTACTGTCCATCTCAGCAAGCTTGACCCCTTTTCTCCAGCCCACCCAGTTACAGTCAGTGGAACACAATGCAGTGCTGATCCTTAATGTTTGGAACCAGACTTTGAACAAGTCTCTACCCTATCAAATTCTGCACCCCTCCTTGGAGCCTTCCTGAAACGAACATGGAACGAGGGTTCATCAGCCGAACCGAGTCAAACTAATGGAACTTACGACCAATCCTGGCGTGATATTGTTTGGAGTGCGAACGTCCACCATCTCCCAAGCGGACGCTCAAGCCAGCAACCTTAGGAAATGTTAAGGCTCCTCCATAACATTCCCATTCAGTTGCTGTTGTTCTTTCTCCCTACAGAAAACACGGAGATTCTGAAGCGCCGAGCGGCACTCAAGCGTGCCCTCCCAGGGAGACTGCTACTGGACACTCTCGCTTACACGGGTGCTCAGCCACTATTGACACGGCCTGGCGGGGCTCACATCGCATCGCTCTGCTAGGTGCCTGACCTAGAGGGTCACATCATTCAGCCAGAACATGAGAGCACAGTGACGCGCAGTGACCATGCCGCAGCGTAAGGTGTACCAAGGCCAAGCATCATAATGCTCACCATGTCCTTCCCCTGGCTGTGTAATCCGCAAGCTAACACAATCCTCAGCACAATAGGCGGTGATCTAGAAGCTCTCTGCGCACCGCCTGGCTACTATTATCGTCTGTTTGCTTAGCAGACACCTCTCTCCGGAGAAACTTACACAGTGCGCAATTTTAAACTATGTACCAGTCAATATTAGCTTCAGCAATTTTGGTTAAAATTGAAGAGGAAGACAGCAGTGTCCCTCTCAGGATTTCAAGCCTAGATACCCTCATATCAAAACCCACATCCTCCACGAGCGCCATCCCATAATAACCTCTCAGCTTCTCAGCAGCTCCTTTTGAAATCAATACCCATACCGTACACTCAGCATACGCCACAGAGCAGGCTCCACTGAAGGAGCAGTACTGCCGTATTGTGTACTCCATTGTACAGACTACCATCTCAACAGTGTATACAACAGGACAGACTATCATCTCAGTGGTATATAAAAAGGTTACGACTACTGACTGAATATTGTATACAAAGGGACAGACTACTGTCTCAGTAGTGTATACAAAAGTACACACTACCATCTCAATAGTGTATAAAAAGCTTCAGACTACCATCTCCATAGTGTATACAAAGATACAGAATGTACTCACAACAGTCTGTACAGAGGAACAGACTCCTCTCAGAACAGAATATATAAGCTTATATACTGTCTTCATAACAGTCTATAGAAATACAACCTACACTCATAATAGTCTATATAGGGGAACAGACCACTTTCAGAACACCATATATAAGCTTGTAGACTATCCTCACAAT
This sequence comes from Brienomyrus brachyistius, assembly GCF_023856365.1. Taxonomy (NCBI): domain Eukaryota; kingdom Metazoa; phylum Chordata; class Actinopteri; order Osteoglossiformes; family Mormyridae; genus Brienomyrus; species Brienomyrus brachyistius. The sequence goes on along the minus strand of NC_064541.1, from coordinate 27,960,760 downwards.
ATCTATCACACAATCTATACTAAAGTATGGACTGCATTCATAGTAGCCTAAACAGAAAAACAGACTAACCTCACAATAATGCATACAGAGATGGAATACACTCACAATATGTATGACACTCAGAACAGTATTTACACATATATACGGTTTACCCTTACAATAGTGTACAAAGGTACTTGCTATACCCACAATGTTGTTTACAAAAGTATAGATACATATTATACCCAGAATAGGCACAGGTACATACACACAGGCTTCACTCAAAATAGATTTGTTGTGATTACACGATGCATTTAGACACCCCGCTTATGTATTGTTGCTAATTTTGAGGTCAAGGTCATCAGTCCTTATCTTTTGTTCCCCCCTTGCTAGAAGCATGAAAAGCTACTCAGAAGCTCTTCATCTCCAGTTATCCATTAGCCGTTCTTCAAAACATCCTTGCGTCGTCTCAGATCTTCCTGTACTGGAAAATCACCTCTGCACTCTGATAATTCCCGCTTCCTTAGCCGGTATTTTTCGTCCGCTGAGACTGTGTCCGCGGCACTTTCAGTCACGTCGCTCAAAGACTCTGCACCGGATTCCCCTCCAGAGATTTAAATGTGGCGCATTCTGGGCACAAGCCCATTTGTTAAAAAACATCGACATGCGTTTTGATCTTATTCATTAGCTTCTTGTTCCAGAATAATCCCCATATGGAGTCACATATTCATCTTTAAATAATATTCACCAATTCGTCTCACGCATCATACTCTCAATATATGGAGTATCCATCCGCCTTCCATCACTGCTTATCCTGTATGGGGCTGCTGAGAGTGAAGGTTATCCCCTTAGGTTGGTGACACCCTGGATGCAATGTCAGTCCATCACAGGGCACATACTGTCACCAACCTGCTTAAGGCAAAAAACACATACAGCCAATTTGTTTGGACAAACTGCACTGTCATAGTCCCAATAAATGACAGCGTTGTGGCCATGATATTGTCAAGGTGTGGCTTCTGTACACAGTGTGCCGAGGCCCAGAGGGCAAGCGGCAGGTGCACTCAATAATGGCTTCCGAACAATGTCTGTTGGACTCAGCAGCCCAGCCCAGCCCAGCTCTGCAAGCAGGCGGCGTCGCGATCAAAGATTTTCATTTGCTTATTTAAGTCACAGATGATGCATGAGTTAGAAATATAGACCATGTCCACCCTCATTATAAAACCAATGCAGATTAAGCTTCTTTAGTAGGACAAATTGTCCACCGTGACACCAATATATAGGAAGCGACTGATTTATTCGTAACTGAACACCAATGAACTAAAATCACCATCCTACATCATCCATGACCACTTTGGTCATTTTTCTTTAGATGACAATTTCAATCTGTGATTGCCGATGCAACTTAGTTTGTGGGTCAGGTGATATTTGAATAGCAGTGATTGGCTGCAAAATACCATACAATGAGAAGGTACACTTCCTCACGTCATTGTGCATTCATCACATTAACCACAAATGATTCGATGAAATATCAGCCATAAAAATTGTGGCCCAGACTTGCCAACAATGCCTTGAAAGTCCATGCGCTTCCTCCAGATCTTTTATTTGAGTTCCACCATGTACGAGCCAAACGGATCCTCGTTAGGAGCCTGTGGATGTATTCTGGCTCTGAACATATTTTCCAGCCTCAGGTTTCATTAATTAATCACCTTTATTACATCTGCAGTCATTACTCTAAAGCGTGGAGTGTAATGTCCTACAGCCGGTCCCCTTATCCCTGCAAGCCAGGGTCTCTTCAATATATGCAGTTTCCTTAATTTCATTCGAGAACAAGGAATCTACCCCGTCATCCCCCCTGTTATTCAGGTATACATGCAGCATTGTTGGTGGGTAAAAGGGCTCCCTTTCACATCCCGATTTAGGGCTAGGCTTCACAGAGAAGCATGCCAGGGATTTTTCGAGCTGAGCTAATTTTTATATATTTTTTTAATTAACAGTGGAAGAACGCAACACCAGTCACCAGGAGCTACAGGTGCATACTCTGGTCACGATTTATTCCACAGCTGTTACAAGTATTGATGGATCAAGCAAATCACTCTGTGCTTCATTTAACATCACAGTTGAAAAACAAATCTCCCAGTGAAGGATATTATTAGCCTGTCTCTCAAAGTAAGGACCACACCTCGATACAATGCTCAAACGCTAAAATACCATAACGGGTAATTTACCAACAAAATGGAAAATAGCATTAGATTTGACCTACAGCACATCTTTAGCACAGACCAAACATAATAAATCAGCCCAGACAGATAAATGACGCTTGTCCCTTCATTTGCTTTCATATAACAATGAAAAGTGTTGTCATGGTACTTTGGCAATAATCGCATTATTAGTAACCTTAATTCGTGGGCCAGCACAATCGGATAAGACTTTGCCAGTAAACCCATCAGAGATATTTTGCTGTGCATTAACCCCAAAGATTTTCTCCCAGAGACCAGCAGCAGTTGCTTGTGTAATGGCGTTAGGCACAGTTCAATGGTCTGCATAAAGACACTATCTTGATTGAATTTGTTTTTATAGCAGATGAGGGAGTTTCCTGTAATAGTCTTTTTATCTCAGTTCTCTGTCATTAAAGAGCATTATGACACCATATATTAATGCATTTCCGATGCACAAAATCATATGTACGGCCGTAGATCCAGGTTTCTAGGTGTCAGTAGGTAAATGATTTCCTTAATTAAGAACAATTATGCTTCATTAATGTCACAGGGAACAGCATTCAACTTTCGACGGTCAAGAGCACGACGAGCGAAAGCCTGACGATGCCGGAATTGAACAGGCTACGGAAACTGCAGATAAAAATCACGGACGGCGGCATTCACAAACAGCCACGTACCCCAGACAACCCGATAGCTTGTACACAAATATTCGCCGTGGCAACATACATCGGCATTATGACATCATGCGGACGTCCACACATTCATACAAACTCACATACACACTTCAAAGTATAAACCCCAGCCCACAATACTGTTGTTGCATTCCTGCTGCATGCTCACACACACACACACACACACACACACACACACACATCTCTCTCTCTCTCTCTCTCTCTCTCTCTCTCATATATATATATATATATATATATATATATATATATATAAAATAGATATATTAAATAGATATATATTACATAGGCAAAGAGACAAAGAAAGGCAGAAAGAGACACACAAATATGAAATATAGCAATCTGACAGAGAGGGCAGGGAACTTAACAATTTAAGAGCAATGTAAAGGGACCACAGTAGCACTGGAGACGCATGATAAGACACACTCACGCAGACACACGGCTACACAAAAGAGGCATACTCACAGAATGAATCAGACGATACTAGATGCCTTTTTCCATAAGTCAGTGTGGTATCCAGTCAACGCAGCCCTGGCAGACATGTGAACAGGATCCAGGGGGACACAATATCCAAGCTGGGGGAGCAGATGTGGGAGTGCAGTTTGAATGTAGAGAGCAGGGGTGGACAAGGATTCCAAAAGATTTTAATTTAATTTATTTTTTAAGAGTGGGGGGGGGGGTGCTGATGGTTCACTTTAGAAATGGCAGATTCCTGGGTTTAACCTCTGATTGAACAATATTCCTTTGTTTAAAAAAGTGTGAGGGGGGAAAAAGGTCTGCAGCTGGGGAGCAATAAAAGGAGAGAAGCCGAGGAAGAGTGCGAGGAACGCTGGCTCTCTCTTTCACAGATCAGCGACAGGGACAGAGTGACAGAGCACCTCACAGACTGCAACAGGGGGAAAAAAAACGCGGTTTTGAGGCAAAAAAGGCCCTTCTCTCGCCTCCCCTCACACTCGCCCCGTCCACGTCTCTCCCTTTGTGGCGGTCGCAGGCCTCTCTCGCTTATTCAAAGCCAGCATTCAATCACAATCTTGTGTCGCGATGAAGAAAGGGAGGAAAACATAGACACACACACAGAACAAAATCAAAAACAGATGAAGGTGTCTATTCCCACCACCTGTTCTCTCTTTTTCTCAGTCCCGCTCCCCCCTCCCCCCCCCGGACCGCACACTTCCAGAAGCAGTCGCGTTGCGTATCTGTACCTGGGAAACACACCAGAATATGCATCCGAATCCTCTTAATCAGCCCTGATTGCAGCAACGACCCAGGCGTCCATCAGCAAGCGCCCGTCGTTAGAGCCGATTACAGCCTTCTTGTGCTCACTGCCTGGAACGACAATGATGGCTGATCTCACAAGTGTGGTTCATCCTAGTAATGGCATCAGGCAGGCATCTCGATTTGACTCTAACTGCCCGCCGACTGGAATGCTGCCCCTTGCCTGGTCCATCACAATAACATTCCACCTGTAATTCTGAAGGGATTCACGAAACAAGAACCTATGGCCTTTGGGTATAATCTTGCTTTTCGACCTCCCTCTCCACCTGTGCTGTCAGGTGTCTCTTCCCTCCCCCATTTATGCTCCACTGCTCATTATTCAGCAACGTCCCCGGTCCTCCCCCTATTCCACTTTATCAGAGAAATGTAACAGATAAAGGATCTTGCATCAAGATTTACTCCACTCCGGATGGTTAAGGGTTAAAAAATTTCTACAGTTTATATGGTATCTCTGATCAAAATCAAAAAGCCAGAGATTTCAGGGGAGGCTCCAGTTTCTCGGTGGTGCTTATAATCAAATCTCCAAAATTATTAGATCAAAACATAGAAACTCCAACAGTCTTTGAGAAGACTGCAGGTGAAAGACTCAGCCATTCCCCATAAATCCATTCCGACATCCTCAGGCTGGGTATCTCTGGTGTTGTGTCTCCTTCATGTCAGGTCCATCACCAGACACAAATGAAAAAGGGGGCCTTGGGTCACTTGAGCTAGGGATTCCAATCCAAGAGGCAGAAGGTAACGTGACCCAAACCCTCATCTGTGCACCTCCAGTCCTTTCTGGCATCGACTGGTTCTTCAGATTCTAGAAGTGGACCAAAGCCTAAATTCAAGTTAACTTTTCAATAAGCCAGATGAATTTGCATCAGACCAGGTCAAATTCTGGCCCTTTGCGAGTAGCCGACTAGTCCAACTTTGACTTGATCCAAAACCAGCATGAATCCTTTGGTTCTCGTCTGGCAGGTGTCGAATGAAATATGGCGATCTTGGTGGATGCTGCTGTCTAGCATGTGGCAGCTAGGACCCATGGTGGGAAGCGTGGCCCCTGGAAGAGGTCCTGCAGTGGAGAAGCCGCACATGGGGGCATGGACCCTGTGGGAATAGAGAGAACAGGAGGTGCTGGAATAAATGTACAAGACTGTGGAATCTGTGTCATCGCCGCTGATTTAGTCATTTTCCTCAGGTCTTTCTTTGTTCGGTCCACCGTCTCCCCTTAGCCCAAACCGATACTACGTTGCATATTGAGGAACGCAAGCAGGGATTAGATTAGTGTCCTTACCTGCACTGTTCACCCTCAAATTGAGGCTGAAGGTGATCTAAAGCTGAACTCCTTGAGCGAGCACTTGGGATTGCTGAAATGTCATTGTAAGCACTCATGGCTTATCGGCTTTTTTTTGGGCGCAAATTCTCAGCAAAAGTGGTGCGTCAAAGCAGAAGAAGCAGATTCGCCAGGAAGTGAGTGGGTCAGGACACGTGAGGGTGTTGTGGGGGGTCAGCGTGGAGTTCTTCTTTGATCCTCTACATGTATCAATTGGGATTTTTCCCAGATGATGGGAAACTTGCTATCTCTCATATTGTTTTTCCATTGTCGGACTATAAAGATACCACTAAGGAATAAAAATTAAAAATGTGCATCTGATCCTCACTCAGCTACACAACTCAAAACCGATCAAGGCCAAAAGAGCAGAATCCAATGCATGGCCGATAATCACTGGCATACACACACAGACACACACACATCGAGAGGACTCCCCAAAATTTTACAGAAGCTTAATTTCTAATGAAATGTGACGAGGACTGACAGACGGAGACAGAAAAAAGAGGGGGAGGGGAATGATGAGGACGGTGACGAGGATCCAATTAACGGGGGGAACAAAATCTCAAGCAGTTATATGTAGGTTGCTAATCAATACATCAAAACTGATTGGCATTGGTCATGGGGCTCCCTGGCAGGGAGGATGGGTGAGGCGGAGACTGGGCGAGAGGAAAATGGCTGATGCGTGAATGAAATTGAGAAAAGCCTGAAAAACACTGGTGATGCATCTGATGGTGGAGGAATGACAAAGAATGGGGGGGGGAATGGGGGCGAGCGATAAAGAGAGTGGGGGCACTCACCCAGCTCAGTTCCTGCTCCACGGGCAAACACAATTCCGGCACTGTGATTTCATCCCGAACAGAAGCAGACAGGGATTCGGAGAAACGGTCGGTGGAATACCAATGGGGAGAGCCGTCGGAGCCCCCCCCACAACAGGGAAAAAGGTGCTACGGGGGGAAAAGACACAGTCAAGGTCTGTGACCAGTGCATCCTGTGAAATCCCTCGTGCGGCATAGAGTGAATACCCCCCCTCCCCCCCTGCACACACTCAGCATCACCCCCCACCTTCCAAAAAAATCAAGGGAATCATCACAAAAGCACAGAAGAGCATGCACAGACTGACTGATGCACACGCACACTCACAGCGGAACAGAGTTGCAATGACACCCAGGACAGAAATTCGCAGGCCGTTCCCTGATGATGGAGAAAATCCTTGATTAACCTTGTTCTCCCCCCCCCCCTCCCCCTTCGCTATATTCCTCACTGAAGAGAATTCAGTGATGGAGAGAATAAAATAAATGTCCTTTTATGTTCATTCATCCTCCTCCTTTTCGTCTGCATGTTGCCTGTAATTCCACGGTGCTCGACTGCAAACTGCATTCACACACTCTCTCTCTCTCTCTCTCTCTCTCCTTCTCTCTCTCTCCTTCCTCAGTTGTATCCCTGTTCCTTTCCCAGCTCTCTCCAGCCAATCAGGAGTGCCTCCCTCTCCCGCTCCCTCTCTCTCTCTTTTTCTCCCTCCTACTCTCCCCCCTTTTCCAACACCACTCCCTTGGTCTTCCTCCCCCTCTCCCGGCACTCTCCATCTCTCTCTTACTCCTCCTCATCTCAGGTGTCCTAAATGACAAATATCAAGTTCCTGCCTCCGTATCAGACGAACGTGCCTGTCTGGGTCTGTTTTCAGAAATCACAAAGCAGCCGTGACACGGGCACACATGCACAGTGACAGCCCTGCCAGCCGGCACATGACCGCCCGGTGCTCACTGACAGCAGTGGGATGATGTCCGCCGCTTCACAGGCAGTTGCGGGGCTTTCTGCGCCAGGGTGACATCCTGGCACCGCTAACCTCAGTCACGTTCAGAAGAAAATCCACGACACATTGCGGTCTATGGATGGACACGACGAAGCACAACATTTCGAGCGATAATCGGCGCCAATCACCGATGGGACCAACCTCATTAAAAATAAAAAAGCAACTTTCCCAGAAAGCCACGCTCTTCACAGGCGAAGGCTTGCATTAATGAGGCGGCTCGTCTGTTCGGTGCGTGGCAATAATACAGCGCAGTGAAGAGCAGGAGGCAGCAGCACGGAGACGAGACCCCACGGCTCTGTGGGAAACCGCAGGAGCGGCTTGTCTTTCGGATTATGCCACTTTTCCTGTCTGATCCCTCTTTCCCATGTGGTTGGCAGGCAGGGCACACATTTCTATCGGGCCGTGCTGCCTTACCTGCTCACTGCCTGTTGCGGGCTGGTGCCGGGGTTCACCCTCATCGGACGCTCCTGTTCGAGGGGCTGTACAAACACACACGCACACCACGTAAGTAACCATAAGTAACCTGACAAAATACACGGCTTTGGCATTTTTAGTTTTTTGATTGCAGTCACAGATCTTTATGTCGGATTTTCCATTATGGGGACTGAAAAAATGATGCCTACAATGTCAGAATAAGTTGTAATGGACCCCACATACAGACTCACTCAGTGCCTCTCAGCAGCCACCAGTCTGATTCCCTATTCTGTCTCCCCGCATTATGCCCCCACCCTCCTCGCCGCCTCGTGCGCTCGACCACTGTCATCCTCTGTGTAGCGATACCGCGCCCAGAGCCTCACACACGTGGCCGGGCTGGGACCCAGCACACGGGCCTGGGACACGCCGGCACCGCCAGTGGCTCTGATTGGCTCTGGCCGGAAGCCGCGTGACCGAATGGCTTCATTCTGCCTGTAGCATTTACACTTCACCGTTTCCCTTTGACCCAGATTGCGTCGCCGTATCAGCCGATGAGGGATATACAGAGAGGATACAGGGTGGGGGGGGGGGGGAGACAGACAAGGAGAGAGAGAGAGAGAGAGAGAGAGGAGAGAGAGAGAGAGAGAGAGAGAGAGAATTGACATTCAGGCCGAGTGCTGCGCCTTGCCTGTGGAATAATGATTAGCTGTTCAGTATTCGAGTCGCGTAGCCTCTACTATCAATGAGAGAGAGGGATGGGGGGTAGGGGAGGGAGAGAGAGAGAGAGAGAGCGAGGGTGTGAGGGAGGGAGAGAGAGAGATGAATACAGGGAGAAACAAGGTGAACAAAAGAAAGGGCTAGAGGAGGAATAAGGAGATGAACGTGAGGGCAGAGCGGTGGCATGAGCGCACGGGGACACACGCGTTCACTCACGCACACGCCACGTCACACGCAGGCTCAGTGGCCCCCGCGCTCATGTGCACGTGGACACGCTTCGCGCTCGTCGGCCAGCTGCAGATGCCAGTGGCCCCAACATGCAAACATATAGATTGGAAACCCTGAAATATACAGATAGGCAAAGAAGGGTGATGGGAGGGGACTTTGTCAAAGTCACAACAGGTACGGCCACCTCAGCAGGCAGGAAATAGAGGCTGGGGGTGTGTTGGATGGGGGTGGGGGGCGAGAAGGAAATCATGAAAGAAGAGAATGTAGAATTTGGGAAACAGGACAGAAGACAGCAGAGAAAAGCAGGGGACAGAGCGAGATGCATTAGGTATACATGGGAGGCAGACAAATGGCCCCCTGTCACTGGGAGAAAATGATAGTTTGGGATTCAGGGCCGGGTGTTTGGGGACCAGGGACGTAACCAAGGAGCGGGAGGCGAGCCTTAAAAAGCCAGGAGGCAGAACCGGTGGTGCTTGGGGGTCCGTGCCAACATGAAGAGAGCCATAGCTCCTGCCAATAAAGCCATTTGAATCTGGGAGGAAGAATGAAGTGGGGGGGGGGGGGGGGACTGTCGGGGAGAGTCACTTTCCAGCCCTAACCTTGTCCTCATCTCATTCGGCAGCGTGGTCGCTGCGGGTAGCCTTCCAGGCAGCCGACGCGATAAACAAAAATACCACATCGCACGGTGCACCGAGGACGGGCGTGACACCCGGCCCGCACCACCCTCAGCGGCGGGGAGCCCCCGCTTCACTGAACCAGCTCCCAGCCGTCCCGGGGCACCGCCTCCACCCCCCCATCAGAACAGGGCTGGCTCACCCGACCCGAAATACACCAGTTCACCCTGGACAAAAACGGACATGACAAGAAAAGGAATATAAAGGGATGTTGGCTGTCTGGTGGGGGTCGCAGCGCGTAACAGAAAACGCACTTTCAGCACAGCACACAGGGGCTTCAATAACTCAAACGGAAGATGCGCAGATTAATTTTGGGGATGAAAGTTCAGTAATCATCTTTATTGATGTTTTTTGTGGCTAAGAACAGGAGTTGAAATTAAACCTGGGGTAAGGGTCCTGTAGAAGTATGAGCCCATCCAATAGGCTCTTTAATTAACGTGTTAAACAATTGATCGTTCTAAAGGTCACATCTGGATTAATTTACCATCCCCAGAGTTCCCTGTTTATGTCCAGATGTCTGCACTGATGAGATATTACCATACCAGCGATCTCTCTTCCATAGCTCACCCACTACAGGGTCCCAGGTACTACAATAGCTTGAATTACTGTTTGTAATTTTCTCCCTTCTCATTTTCAAGAAACAAATCATTTGCTGTTTATTTTGAGTTAAAGTGTTAACCCCACCCATTTTCTCCCAATCAGCCAGAGCAGAGGCCTGAATACTGGTACACGCTTCTTTCGGACCGCAGACGTAACTGCACCTGATGTGATACCAGGCAACTTTGTGTTTCTGCTGGGTCACATACCTTAATTTGACTGGGGCACCACTGGGGAGGCCCCACAAATCGAGCAGTTAACTGCCCATGACACATCCGCAGCTGCGATTCGGCTAACGCACCCCCTCCTGCCACATGTGCAGGCTACATGTCCACTTACATTTAGCCATCAAGTGCAGAACACTCCCTGCTTTTTTCAGATGAAGTCACTCCCTTCCTTGGTCATTTCCCCAGACGCTTCCCCACTTGACGCCCGACCTGTCAATCGTGACCTGATTGGTTTGCCGTCCTGTCCGTCACGCCTGACGCTTAATCAAGAAGCAGCTCCTGATGGACCCACCCCCCCCAAGGGTGCTGACAGCAGAACTAAGCGGAGGAAATGAACCACGGAGACATTTTAAGACTACAATCAAGCATTTAAGACAGACTAGAGGTGCCGTAGGGACTCACAACTTCAGGGCTGTGAGCCTCAATACCACCAAAGGCGTGAGAGTGGATTCCGGTTGTGTTTCCGCCACGGTTCAAGGACATTAACTCTGGGTAATGGGCGCCTGTAAATACCTCTTAGCGTGCAAGGGCCCAGCGACGCACTGGACTGACGTCTTACAGTTCTTGGGGCTCACTCTGGATCATGGTGCCATGATTGACCCCGTTTTGGCACCCCCACCAAACCCCGCCCTGAGTGACTCCGGGGGCCCACGTGACATGAGAGCAGAGAGATTGCCCTGGATAACTCCATCTGCCTTGCTAATCAAGGCTGCGGGACATATTTTAAATCCATGTAGAGTTTGCACAGCGTGTTAGTGCTCTCAAGGTATATTGACTTAGCATAGCTCATCTTTGGGGGCGTGCCAATTAGTTAAGACATTCAAAAGTATATACTCCTATTTAAAAAATTACATAAGTGCAGCCAAATCCTGTTAGCTGGCCAACTGCCTCGAAGCTATACTCTTAATAACTGAATTAAGACAGTATAATCAAACAGATAAAATGGTCACATCTTATTATATGGAGCAGCTTAAATGAAAAAAACGAGTCAATGCGTTATAGAATAAAGACTGTTTTTCTGTTTAAGTAACGGCCCTGACATTTTAAGTGGAAGCCAGCCTGGTGAGCGGGGTGTGATTACTCGGAGGAGCCCCCTGAGGTGTCACGATGAGGGAGCCCGTAGCCTGCAGCTCGAGGACAGCAGGCGAGTGACCCGATCTAAATGAGAGAGCGCGTCGATAACACGCCGGGGGGGGGACTGTGAGCCCCCGTGCTGAACCACACGTACCAAGAGCATCTCTGCACCATCACGGAGGAGCTAGCTGACCTCTGTCTGTCCACGTCTGTCTGTCAGGGGCTATACCCCTGCCTCCAGATTTACAGCCAAGAGTGACCCGAGTTGGGGTCACGGTTGCGGCGGTGGCCAGGTCTTGCCACATAAAATGACTTTCAAGGTCCAAAGTGAAATGGGAACCATTTTATTAAAAATTACAAGCCCTGTACATCCAGACACACATTACCCAGCTGTAGGACACCCATCCACAAACCTCACCCCCGAACTCCCCAGGTCCTTGAATCTACTCTATGATGAACTCAATGGCATGCTGGATGTCCTGTCCATCCACTACAGACACGGAGGGGTGCAGGAGGACCACAGAGGATGTCGTCCCCGGGAACGAGACCTCGGCCTGCGGCTGGTTCTGGGCAGAGGTGACGGGAGTGGAGGTCTGCAGCAGCACGATGGTGCGGACAGCGGCCTCGCCTTCACCCTGGCCGGCGGTGCCCTTGGTGGCGGGCGCGTCTCCGTGCACTTTGCTGTGCTTGTCCAGGTTGGAGCGCGAGCGGAAGGTGCGTGGGCAGCGGCTGCAGGTGTACGGCTTCTCGCCGCTGTGGGTGCGCGCGTGCTCCGTCAGCCGCGCCGCCACCGAGAAGCTCTTCCCGCACAGCCAGCAGACAAACGGCCGCTCGCCGCTGTGGATCCGCTCGTGGTCCTGCAGGTGGGGCAGCTGGCGGAAGCGCTTCCCGCACTGGGAGCACTGGGGACAGGAAAGACAGGCGAGAAGGATGGCTAGCTAAGCATTCTCATCACACTACCCATGCTTCAAAAGTTCAGAATTACTTGCGGAGAATGAAGTCTTTTAAAACCCAGAATTTTGGTTCCAAAGGATGCCAGGACCCCAGCTCTGTTGCCTGGCACCATGTCGCACCAGATAAAGACGCCCCCTGGAAAGCGGCATAATTACCTCGTAGGGTCTCTCGCCAGTGTGGGTGCGCATGTGCAGCCGGAACGTGGAGGCGTAGGCAAAGCCCTTCCCACAGTGCTCGCAGCGGAAAGGCCTGGGGGTGGCGTCGGAGCCCTTGAAGGCCAGCCGGCGGCAGTGGGCCAGCACGTGTTCCTCCAGGGCGGCGCTGGTGGCGAAGCGCCGGCGGCAGGGGCTGAGCGGGCAGCGCAGGGGAGTCTGGCCCGTGTGCGACAGCCGGTGCAGATCCAGGCCCTCCTGGGTGACGCAGCAGTGACCGCACATGTCACACTCCATCTGGCCCACGCTCCTGCCCCGGCCCTGGCCCCTGCCTCGGCCCCGCGCCCGGTCGTCCTCCCCGGAGCAGCGGCGTAAGTGCACATTGAGCACAGCCTGGCTCAGGAACTGGGCGGAACAGTGTGGGCACGTCTTGGGCTCCTTTTCTGGAAAGGCAAAAGGGGTGGGGGGAGGGGGGGTTAGGGCAGAGACCACGACCCACAGAAAGCACGCCGGAGAGGCCGCTAATCAGGCACCGTGTCCGGCAGCCAGCTCCAGGAAGGGGTGGCAGATCGCAAAAAACTGCCTGCGAATTGGGTGCAAGTGTGAACTCCCACTGGCGATTGACCCAGAGGCAGCAATAAATAAAATAAATAAATAAAACACAAAAAAAAAAGAAAAAAAAGTATATATACATGCTGAGAAACAATGCTGTGTTGCTAGGGAACCTGATATCACACATTTTCCGCAAAGGCAGCTCAGAAGCACGGTAAATTAATCGGAAAAAAATGTCTTTTTAAGCAACAGTGCATCTTTCACACTAAAAACAAATATTTACCTTCACCATAAGAAGGAATTAATTCTAAAGCCAGTAATATGTAGTATTTCTCAGTATGCGTGGAAGAAACATCAGGTGTGTGTATATATATATATCCAGTGGCACAGACAAAGGACGCATACATGCTGTATATACTGTAGTTCATACGTTAAGGCTACAGCTATATGTACTTCCCAGTGCCCGTTCAGACGTCTATTTTTGTCAAACGATATGTAACGATCAGAAGCAAAGCGGGGCTGGGTTGCTAGGGAACCTGATGCCACATTCGGAGAGTCACGCTAATGGAAAGCTCATCGTCACTCGGGATGCGCGCCACCATCAGACTGCGTTCTTGTGGAACGCCCTTTGATATGCAAGTGAGAAAAGGGAATAATTTAGTTGTTTTTTTAGGACAGTTTTGCTCTTGAACTGAGGGCAGTTTTTATTATTTTTTTGGACATTCGAAAAATGCTTTAAGAAGACATGGCGCGGTGATTTACATTCTTAAAGGGTATTTGTATTTGCAGCATAATTATTTTGTGTTAGCGTTCATCCATCCATCCCTGTTCCATAACTGTGTAGCCAGTGCTGGGTCAGAATGAGCCTGAGGCCAGATCCAGGCAGCACAGGGCACCAGGCGTGGGGCGCGAGTCCATCACAAGGGACACGCTCAGTCACACAATCACACTATGGGCTAATTAAAGACAGGATTGGAAACTCCCATGTCACCACCTGCTGATAACAGATATAACACAGTTCATCAGGTCTGCAGTACCTACCCAGCCATTCAGTCACAGCTGAGACTTATCTCATATTCCAAAGGTACTCCATTTTTAAAACGATTATTGAACACATTAAAGTCATAACTGCAATGCATTTAAGGTGTTTACCACTCTTTTAAAGCATTTGTCCCCAGAAGTCCTGTGCTCTTCACACAGGAAAAAAATACCCAGCGAGGGTGGCTGTTTTAACAGGATTAGGCAAAGGGATTATTATTTATGCGGCTGACTTAATACCCAGAGTCGGAGTGTGTGAGGCGAATTCCTGCAGAGAGAAAAAAAAACCCACGTTCCCGTTTACGCTTGGGATCCTTAGCGCTGCTGGGGAGGAGGAGAGGAGAGCAGGGTGGTGGGCAGGACGCACCTTGGTGTGTGAGCGAGTGCAAATCCAGGTGTTTTTTACGCCTGAACGACTGGCCACAGGTTGAGCAGGTAAACTGGTTACCAGCATGCTGGAGCCTGCAGGGGTGGAGAAAGGAGACAGGTAACAGGTACATATCCTAACTACAGACACTTTTCCACTGCGCGAGGCGCCATGCTTGTTGTTTTTTTGTTTAAAAACTTCTGTTGATGCACCACTGGTATGAAAACTGACAGCGCTGCAGAACGACATCACAACAAAAGCTATAGTACATTACCTTCACAGGTTTTTTTCTGCCTACATCAAAAACACATATTTATACTTTTCCCCTGTTTCGTTTCGTTATTAGGGCATTAAAACACCCATCAAATTTAACTGTACGGCCATATTATATACGGTAATAATTTTTATTAGGGCATCTAATCACCTACCAAATACCCATTTTACCATTTTCAAAACCTTTACAATTTACAATGACCCTTCTTCGAAAAAAGAAAATAGACAATACAGTAAAATTCATTAAACAACAAAAAGGGGAGATTAGTGTGGCATTTAAGATTAACCATTAAGCTTGTGTGTCTGTCATTCTGTTTACTGGACAGAGCTCACTTCTCTCGCTTTCATTTCAGGAAGACGCTTCTCTCCAAGATGCTCCCTCGCACGTGTGTGTGTGTGTCCTAGAGAAACTGAACTTTTTACACCTTTCTAAATTCCTCCCTCGGGTTTCGCCTCGCCCCATGTCTTGCGCTCTCCTTGTCTGTGGCTCGCCGCACTCGTTGCCAATCGCAGCACCTTTCACACCTACAGGATTTGGAGTTGCCAACAGGTCCAGGTATTTAGTCTGGTAGATATCTGGCGGGCATCTGCAATGCATCGGTGACTTTGTCGAGTTTCACTGTGAACAGTTTGGAGAGAGTGATCTCACACCGATTTGCCTCAGATCTGGGAGATTTTGTCAGCGATTTCCGAAAACTGTTGGCAAGCGGAAAATCGGAGCTAAAACAGTGACATGCACCAAGAGGGTAAAACAAATCATCCAATGAGAAAGTTGCATTGAGACTGTGAAAAATGCTAGGAGCACTTCTAGATTTATGCATATGTAAATGACTGGTTAAAACGAACAACAACCAATGCTTTGAGATGGCTACTGTAATCTAGGTCAGGGGTCACCAACTTTTTCGAAACAGAGCTACTTCACGGGTACTGAGCCATATGAAGGGCTACCAGTTTCATACACTCTTCTTAAATCATGCATAATATGCTTTAAATGCTTTTTTTTTTAGATATTTTTATTTTCAAAACTATATAAATACAGATGTGATTAAAGAATAGTATGGTCCTATGAAATCTGTTTTGTTTTTTCCTAAATTCCTTTTTATTTTTTCAATTTTTATTCTTCTGAATTCCATGTTTTACATTATAATCATATTTATTCACCTAAGAAGTGTCTAATTAGGGAGTGGATGGGAAATAAGAACAATGCAATAAGAAAAAAATCTCACATTTAATGATTGTTATTCAGCCAGCCAGCCAGCCAGCGAACGAATGAACGAACGAACCAACCCCCGCCCGCCCGCCCTAATAACTGTTATTCATTATTGTGCGTGCGTCCTATAAAATCTATTTCGTTTTTTCCTAAATTCAGTTTTATTCTTTTTTATGACTTATTTAGTGCTGGGTTCAGTAGGACATTACTGCTCGAACGAACGAACGAACGAACGAACGAACGAACGAACGAACGAACGAACGAACGAACGAACGAACGAACGAACGAACGAACGAACGCTCAATTTAATGACTGTTATTCATTATTGTGCGTGTGTGCATCCTATGAAATATGTTGTTTTTTTCCTAAATTCCATTTTATTTTTTTTAATGACTGTTATTCAGTGCTGGGTTCAGCAGAACATTTACCGCTTTGGCCAACGAACGAACGAACAAACGCCCGCCCAACCTGCCCAGATGGTGGATGTACATTGTGCTTGTGAGGCGCATTATATACATAATGAGTTAACAATAATCAGATCTGCAAATTCCACCCTAATATACCAAATTACCGAAAAAGTACCCAAGCTGGTTTGGAACTTCAGGTGCTGATTCATGGCCGGAAATCAGTGGAACCAAATTTTTAGTACCAAAAGTACAGTACCTGGTGCAGTAGAAAACACTGAGACGGAGTTAACCACACCCTCACTTGCATGCACGTATGCGGTGAGGTGGTTAATCGCTCCCCCACTCACGCACACGTATGCAGTGACGAGGTTAACCGCGCCGCCACTCACGCACACGTATGCAGTGACGGGGTTAACCGCGCCGCCACTCACGCACACGTATGCAGTGACGGGGTTAACCGCGCCGCCACTCACGCACACGTATGCAGTGACGGGGTTAACCGCGCCGCCACTCACGCACACGTATGCGGTGACAGGGTTAACCGCGCTGCCACTCATGGACACGTATGCAGTGACGGGGTTAATTGCGCCGCCACTCACACACACATATGCGGTAACGGGGTTAACCACACCGCCACTCACACACACGTATGCGGTAACGGGGTTAACCACACCGCCACTCACACACACGTATGCGGTAACGGGGTTAACCACACCGCCACTCATGTGCACGTATGCAGTGATGGGGTTAACCACACCGCCACTCGTGTGCACGTATGCAGTGATGGGGTTAACCCTGTTTATTAAATTAGTATAACCACATCAGACAGTGCAATAGTTATATTCTGTATATCTGTGTGCAGCTGAACCTGTGTATGAAAAGAAGAGCTGAAGTAAGTGATTGTACGCAAGTAGCCCACTCATCAAGCATGATATTCTTTTAAAAGTGCCAATGCAACTATTGCAAGTTATCATATCAGATCAATTTTATCTTAGCAATTAGCAATTGGTAGGGAATTCCTGACCATAATCTTTAAGCTTGAATAAAATGCTTAGATAAGACCACCTCAACACGAGCTACTTCACAAGCTTGGCTTTACTAGCTTCTATTTACAAAGTTGTATACAATATTTTGTTAAGGAAAACCTGCTACAATTTATTGTTTGTTAAAATAACAGAGACCACGTGACAGGTCACTTTCTTCTATCTAATAACATTTTTACATTTGTGTTGCAGCGTACATTTTCATGTAATTTCAAACACGTGCTTCTAGAACACTTAGACCAGCCAGTTTTTGTTAACATTTAAATATTTCGTTTAGATTTGCATGTATTCTTAACCTGTAGCATAACTGCACTGTTACTGAAAGCACTTTCAGATACTATAGGCCTGTTAATCATAAATTCATTTCTCATGGTTTTAATGGCATCCTGTATTGCTTTGACTTACAACTGAATTTTTTTCCACTTCATAAAAATATTCAGATATATATCGCCATTCAGCCGAAATATATTGATATGATTTTTTTCTCCATATCATCCAATTCTAACCTTAACCATACCCTAAAGACTTTTGGCATTTTAAGTTTTTTTTTCCCCATTGTATTCCACATGGTAAGTTCAGACTCATCACATTGTGGGGAAATCAGGTCCTACAAACCTACAAAAACGCGTGGGCAGGTGGACGCACGCACGCACCCACACACACACACTCAGGCCAGCCTTATCCTCTAGGCCAACACTTGAAAATCATGTGCCATAACTTGACGATAACAAACTAACGTTGCATGATCATCAGGAAAGCGTGCCCACAGAAAGCACCATGTCCACACTTCTGAGACAGAAGGACGATTGCAGCCTTGAACACCAGAAAGGACCCGCGCCGAGGACACCGTACAGGATCAGTTAAAAATAAAACGATAACACCGCCGGTTTTGGCTGAGAGCAGCAGATTTCAAGGAAAAATTAGTGGTTGAGAGCAGCGCAGGAGAGTCAACAAACCAGCCCGCTAGGCTGGCAAGCCGACAATTACAGAGGGGCTGACATTTATGGCAAGATATGCAAACACTTATTTTCTGAGCGGAGAGGCCGCATCACGCCAGTGTTTTGTTATCATCCGCCAAGGAGGAAGCTTGGGCACGAGGCGCTCCCACAGTTTAATTACACACTTTCAATAGTCCCCCAGCAAAGCCATTGCTGGTTTCCATCAGGCAGTTGTTAGGAGCCGGCCAACACGTCTTCCCCTTTCCTCCAGCCGTGCCCCATGGCTCCCTGCCCGCACACGCTTACTTCCCTGGGGTTCTTTCCCTTCCCATGTGGAGCACTGCGGCCCTTCTCTGGCTGACGTTCTTGCCTCGTCAGCTGAGGAGAACAATACCCCCCCCCCCCCCCACCCCACCCGAAAAATAAAAAAAAACACACGCGTGTTGCTCTCCCTTCGTCCTTTCCTTGGTCACAAGGAAAATGCTGACGCTTCCCCCCAGGGAGGGTCAGCCAAAGACCTACACCTCTCCCCTGCTATAGATGGAGCCCCTGACCATGAGAGGAACAGTGGCCTCCCACGGTCTCCCGGCAGACGGACGACTCACCGGCTCCAGCTCACCAGCTCTAAAGATCCCCAAGATGGCTCTTTAAATTCTCCCAAGCCCTTGCCTTCGCTAACAGTGCTGATCGCAGCTTAGAATGTGTCAACAAGCCAGCCACCGAATGTACTTACGCTGACCGTGGGGGCAGTGCGCTCCTATCCTTCACTGTGACTGTTAAACCAACCTTTTTAACACCTTACAGCCAGTGTGCGCATTTATTTCTGTTGATCACCATTTTGCTCTGTAAGCGTTTACTGCAAGCCCCTGACATAAATCCTCACACCCTCCCTATTCCATGACAAATGGACACTGGCTACTCTCCCCCTCCTGCTTCCCTACGGCAAGGGCAAACACATTACACTGTCTGGGCCTCAGTGTTAAAATGAGCCACCTCTGCCGTCATAGTCTGTTTCCGTCAAGAAAGATAATGACTCCGAAACCTACAAATCATCTGCATCCGAGTTTTCCCCACCGAGAGCATCCTCTGAGTTTTATGGACAGGGATCACATTATCAGCACCAGCTGCATGGGTACTCACAGTGCATACCAGTCCTACAGGTACTCATGGGACAGTGGAAATCAGTCGCACAGGTATTCACGGAACCGCGGGAAATACCCGTATAGATACTCAGGGGACAATGAGTACCAGCCACGCATGTACTCAAGGGATCGTGAGTACCAGTTGCATGGGTACTCAAGGGACAGCGAGTACCACTAACAAAGATACTCAGGAGAAACCATGTACCAGCCACAGGGGTACTCACAGGACATCAACTAGCAGCCGCACGGGTATTCACTGTCAGTGCCAGCAGCCCAGATAAATTGCTCACTTACTTGCATTTATTGGGGAACAAATTATACCCATTATATTCATTTTTTGAAGCACAGTTTTAAAATATTTCTAATTTTAATGAAATGTAAAAATGGAGTGGACTTTTTAACAAGAAATTGTTGAAATACTGAATTTCATTTCCTTTGAAAAAATCTGGATCCCCATTATTAATTTTTCAATAATTCATCCATCCATCTTCCAACCCCTTTTCCTGAGCAGGGTCATGGGGGGGCTGGAGCCCATCCCAGGCAGCACATGACATAAGGTTGGGGTTCATCCTAGATGGGATGCCAGTATATCAGACACGCATTCGCTATGGGCAATTTAGAGATGCCAATCAGGAAGGCAGGATTCAAACACCCAACCATGGAGGTGTGAGGCAACAGTACTATCCACTAAGCCACAGTGCCACTCAGAGTTTGGAAATACTCCAAGTTAATTATGAGAGCAGAAAGCAGGTTATATAAAGAGAGAGAGCATGTGTATGCTGTTTGTCCATATCTGATTACTGATGGTGAACAACGACAGTCACTCCTGACCGCTTTCTGCATTTCCCTTGGCTGTGACTGATTCCTGGGGGAATGGGCCCTTCAAAATGGCTGAGACACCCACCACGTTCAGCTGCTGTCCGAAAGCTCAGCCTGTCAGCCTACAAATGGAGGCCCAGCACACGTCTGCACCCCTCCCTTCATGTCAGCCCACTGGACCAATCCGCCGTCCCCCCCCCACCCCATACAATCCTGGGAAACAGAGACAATCCGCTAATTGCTATACACGAGGCACTAAGCATGCATTACGGCGATCGCTAAGTACTACAGCCAATGCGAGCCGGTAAATTTCCCAGAATCATCTATTCGAATAAACACGTTCATTAAAATACTTTTAGACGGGCGCTGACAGCGATCACTACAGTAATGCAATCATTTCAAAATCAATGGTGTCTTAATTAAATAAAATACAAGCTGGACACGCACAATAAATCCCCCCCAGATGGACCAAGCTCTGCTCATGCCCGCTTCCTGGCGAAGATGGCCCCTCACCTGTGCCTCTGAAGCTGCGAGCGCGTCTGGAAGCTGGATGGGCAGTCGGGGCAGGCGTGGGGACGCTGGGTGCTGCCGTCCGGCTGGCCGTGGGCGGCCTGGTGCCGCTTGAGCGTGCTGGAATGTGAGAAGGACTTTCCACAGACCTGGCAGCAGTGGGGCCTGGTGCCCAAGTGGGTGCGGCTGTGCCGCATCAGGTTGCTGGGGCAGGAGAAGGCCTTCCCGCACACCTCGCAGCTGAACAGCTTCTTGCCCGTGTGGCTGAAGACATGGGCGCGGAGCAGGCAGCGGCGCGTGAACGTCAGCTCGCAGTAGGGGCAGGCGTGGGGCAGCGGCGTACGCGACCAGTCCCGGTACAGCTCAGCCGGCGTGGCCAGGCCGCCTGCCGATGGCTCTGATGGCGGCTCTGCTCTCGGTGGCAGGCTGGAGCTCCCTGTAGCGTCGCCGGTCCTGTCCGCCTCCTCCGCCCCATCCTCTGCAGAGACCGTGGACAGCATTGGCTTTTAGAATCACGGGGACGCCGAGCATGACGCAGGTGCACATGAAACTCCGCAAGGCCTCACCTCTTCGCCTCTTCTGCAGCCGCACCCCGTCAAAAAGCACTACGGAAGCCCCTTTGGATGGGTTCTGGTGGACGTCCGTCCCCGGGGCCCCCGCAGCGTCCTTGGTGATGCCGCGGTGCTGCCTTCGGTGATACAGGAAGAGGGTGGTGTTGGTGAAGCCCTCGTCGCACTCGGGGCAGCGGTGCAGCACCTCCCCTAGGGCGTGCTGCGTCTTGCGGTGCTGCACCAGCTCAGACTCCGTGCTGACGGCCAAGCCGCAGGTGATGCAGAGGAAACTGGGGCTCATTGTCGTGGCCGGACCACTCACGTCTGGACCGAGCTGTTCTATATCGGCCTTGGCAGTCAGCGAGGCGCTCGGTTCTGGAACCTTTCGGGCTTCCTCTGCCTCCTGCATGGCTTCCTGACACCCATCTCCCCTCTCTGGTAGAGAATCAGCAGAACCAGAACACCCTGTTGCATTTATGCTCCACTGCCCAGCCCCCTCCTGCCCCTGTTCAGTCTCCATCTGCCCCTGTCCAGTTATGTCCTGCCCCAGTCCAGCCACCACTTGTACTTGTTCAGTCTCCACCTGCCCCTGTCCAGCCTCCTGTTCAGCCCCCACCTGCCCCTCCCCAGTTATGTCCTGCCCCAGTCCAGCCACCACCTGTACTTGTTCAGTCTCCACCTGCCCCTGTCCAGCCTCCTGTTCAGCTACCTCCTGCCCCAGTCCCACTCCAGTGCCCTCTTGCCCTTGCTCAGGTGCCTCCTGCCCCAGTCCCACCCCAATGCCCTCCTGCTCCTGCTCATGTACCTCCTGCCCCAGGCCCACCCCAGTGCCCTCTTGCCCCTGCTCAGGTGCCTCCTGCCCCAGTCCCACCCCAGTGCCCTCCTGCTCCTGCTCATGTACCTCCTGCCCCAGGCCCACCCCAGTGCCCTCTTGCCCCTGCTCAGGTGCCTCCTGCCCCAGTCCCACCTCAGTACCCTCCTGCTCCTGCTCAGGTACCTCCTTTACCAGTTCTACCCCAGCACTCTCCTGACCCTCCTCCTCATGCTCCCTCTTTCTGTGCTGCCTACGGTGGTAGAGGAATAGGGTGGTGTTAAGGAAACTCTCGCCACATACACTGCAGCGGTGAAGCGCCCCCTCCAGGCCATGATGTGTTTTGCGGTGGGCCACCAGCTCTGGAACCAGCCTGAAGCCACACCCACAGTCCACACATAGCAGGCTCTGATTGGCCACTGTGATCGCACTGGCTTTTCCCCTCCTGCTCCCTCGCTTCTTTGAGTTCGAGTTGCTGGTCTCACCGCCATCCTGAGAATTCTGTACATCAGTCAACTTCATCTCCGAAACAGACCAGCTGACATCGGGCCCAGTCTGCGCCTCAACCCGTCCAACCTCCTCCTGTTCTTCTAGGTTCATCGGGCCCAGATTCCCCGGCTTGCCCACCTGCAGATAAGAGTGATCCCGGCTGACCGCCGTTTCCCCGTCTCGGAGCTCTGCATACGATTCCACTGCAGCCTCCACCCGGGCCTCTTCTCCTGGCTCAGCTGCCCCTGGCTCCCCCACCCCATGCCATCCCTCGGTGTCCTGCCCGGGGGCCACCGCAGCCCCTTGGCACTCGTCCAGCTTGCGGTGCTGCTGCCACAGGAGGAGCGAGTCGAACAGACAGCCACAGTCTCCGCACTGGTACCGGATCTGCACATCGGAGCCGAGGACACATTCGGTTTCCGGAACAGGATTTTGCTCTTGCGGGTCGGAGGAGTCCCTAGGTTGGTCTTGTCCTTCAGGACCACAGGGGTTCAGCAGGATACAGCTGGCTGGCTCCTTTGCAAGGTTCTGTCCATATGGGATACGGGAGATAAGGGAGAGGTTGCGCACAAACAGCCATCTCTTTCCCAAGCTGAACAACTGACAACACTTAAGACAAAAAAAAGAGCACAAAGATCTGGCTCTGGGATGATTAATACGGATTTAACATTACTCTGGGTGAAACGGGGACTGAGAGAACAGAATAAAATAATAAATAAATGAGAGAGTTCCAGAGACATCATTAATCTCGTTCACAGCAGGGACACGGCAGCACAGGGAGCAGAGTGCGACTATCGCAAATGCAGCACCAGGTTGCGGGTCGGGCTCAGATTCTACACCTCAGAGCTCTCTGCTAAACTCGCTCACGGCTTGTCGTTACCATTACTGCTGAAATCGCTATTATTAAAGGACTTTCATAGTAATGGTTAAACATTTCTGAATTCCCATATTACAACAGAAACTAAATATGTAAGCTCTTTAAATCCTAAGCTAAATGATTTTATGAATTAGCCTGATTTAAATGACAATGAAAATGACTGAATCTCTGTTTAGCTACTATTACGCTACTAGATTTGACTGCATTAAATGTATGCAAAATTCAACAGTCCTTGTGAAAGCAATGTGAACACTCTACAAATTCTACATATTACTAGCTGTTCAAATCCATAAAATGAATAAGTTAGTGGTAAAATTATTCCCGCTCACAAATCTAACTAGCACAGCAAGGAGTGCATGACACATCCCAACTGAATGGATTGCAGGCTGCAAAGTGATGTGATGTGATGTGACGTGAGAAAGATGTGATGTGAGAAAGAGCCAAGACACTGGGGGCCATGGACTGGTGGACGGGCTCACAGGGAGCGAAGATGCTGGGTGGATCAACATCGGTCTGCTTTGAGAGTCACGCCACTGACGTGACTCAGTGACCCCATTTAGAATCACCCTAACGGGCGGCAATAAAATATGAAACGGGAAATAAAGGAATTCTGCCACGACACACCAGCGCAAATCGAATGTCTCACGGTACCAAGGTTCCGTTTATCGACGGGTGTGTTTTTGAATTGTCTTACAGATTCTCTGCGGTTTCCTAATGCCGCCATACAACACCCCGAGGAGCAGTCTCTAGTGAATCAGAGAACATGCTGCACAATCGAGACGCGAAGCGCCTTAACCATAGGCTCAAAGGACAAGTAAGAGCTTCCAGATGTCTAGTCAGTCATAATTAGCGTTTGAAAAACAGCTGAAATTTAAATTCAGAGTAAATACCTCTTCAATTCTTACTATACGTAAACAGTTCATTTAAATGCAAACTCTTCTTGAACATCACATAGAAATTATGAGAATTAAGTTATGATATATGATAATTTGGTCAATGGTATGCAAATGGAGATAATTAAACAGCTGACAGGGACGTGGGCCAAAACGTGCACGTGACCCAGGTTTTTACGGCGTGTCGAGACGCGGCAGCGGGGTTTCCCTGTCAGGAAGCCAACGAGCAATCCATCAGGGTGGGAGTGATACATCACCCTGGAGCTCGGACACTCCTGCCAAGCCTCCGCCTGAACCACGCCACAACTCAAGTAGCAGTCTTCCTGTCAATCACAGCTTTGCACCGCACTCTTCCTTCCTGCTAAGGATTTAAAGCCGCGATCCAGCTAAGTTAGGGACACCAGCAGCTAAGTCCAGGAGTACCGTGGCATCCAAACCTGTGCCGGTTGACCACTTGACACCGGTGTCACGTTCCGCCTTGTTAGCTTGGACCCCTCAGCCGCCTCACAGTCCTGTTTCCGCTCACCTCGTCCTGCAGCCCTGACATCCCCGTCTCGACCGCCTCTGGATTGCAGGTCAGTTGGTGAGCCAGTACAGCCTCCAGGGAGTCGAACTCCTGGTAGCAGGGGAAGCACATGTACACAGAGGCGTCGTCCATCCCTGGCAGAAAGGAAAGCAAACATACTGAGGGTACACCAGCTGCCAGACCATGACATTCTGAAAAAGGCGGCCTGATTTCCCTCCGATGCTCCTCTGCCCGTTTGAAACATAAAAAGGCCAACATTTTGGCCGGCATTAGCTGAATTCCTAGCTGACCTCCACATCTACTGCCAGTGCCCTCATATCAAAGAAGATTCTTAAATACACACATTTAGGTCAGGACAGCACAGCAGACATTAAAGAAAATAATTAAAAAGGAGAACATTTCATCTGCCATATTTAATGCTTACAGTCACGGGGCGACCATGTGCCAGCCCTTCCCGGTGACCGAATACGCCTCTCTCAGGGCGGGTATGTCTCATTCAGACGGAGAGCGCAGGCCTCGCGGCAGGCGGAACACCGCAGCGCGTCATGTCTGCCCTGGGGGTGTGAAAAAGCGCCTCTCCTCGTCTCCCTCCCCGAGCAGTAAGTATTCGCCAAGCGACTGCGAGAGACGCTGGATGCTGTGCTAACAGATGGTCAGTTACAAAGTGTTGGCTGAAAAATCTGTTTTAATATGCTGGCACTTTAAGTTAAGTCTAACGCTAAGCTCCATGGCAACACCACCCATTGGATTAAGAAACAAGAAAAGTCATATTTTTAAACATTAAAAGTCAAAGTTCACGTTCACATTTTGATAAGTGATTGCACTATATTATACACTGTAGCCATCAGGTCTCTCATACTGTATGGCTACAGGCTCATGTAACATACGTGTACCGTACGTGGCTATGCTGTACCTGACAGCGTAGATTCTACACAGAAGTATAAATTAGCCTTAGAGGTAATTTACTTGCCTAATACTATCACCTCTTTCAACCACACATTTTTTTTTTGTTTAAATACACATAAATTAGATGTAAGTAAAGTATGTATGGCTCCTCTATACCATGACCCTGCACTGGATAAGTGGTTATGGATGCCTCCTGCATCAAATAGAGACACGCCTTCATGACTGATTTTTTTTTTAATAATATATCAGTCACGTCACAATGCGATCTTGAGCTAGGGGTTCTGCTAGAGAAAACCTTTTTGAAATGCACACCGGGCAGAACAGGGCAGCTTTACATAACGTAGTCTGATGAATCACAGACACCCTTCAACAGATCAGCCATAAATAGCCACCGCTGCAGCGCACGAACGGACTTTGTCTTTCAGCTGGTTCACTGGAAGGTGAAAACAAAACGGTGACTTAACCGCCTCCTCGTTTGTACGCTGCAATACACTAAATTCCCAGGTATTACAGACACTCTGACACGGCTCACTTTGGTCCCTATTTTAATCTGTTAATCTCACAGATCATTACAAATCAGGCGCACGTGAACATGTGCTCCAGTCACCCCATATTTCCTGCATTGTTTAGACAGGCAGGGAGAAGGGGGGGGGGGCATTTTGCTCCAGGGACAGACCCACCCACCCCCGATGACATCTGGTCTCAGGCTTGGTTGTGCCAAATCATAATGTGGGCAGATTCTCCAGCTGTCTCTAAGCAGCCAATGGCCCCAGTAATGAGAGAGAGAAGGCTAAGATTATTCAATTTGCATAATAATTATTTCAATCAGTAAGGTGACACGGCGGTTATCAGTATTGCCTCACACCTCCAGGGTTGTGAGTTTGATTCCCACCCCTGCCACTGCGCGAGCTGAGTTTTCATGCTCTGCCTGTCTCTGGGAGACTGCATCCTGTGATAGACCAGCACCCCATCTAGAGTGTCCTCTGATTCATGCCCTGTGCTTTCCAGGACTGTGACCCTGTACTGAATAAGTGGGTCTGGAAGACGGATGGATGCAGTCTGCCTCACTTTGGGGGGGGGGGGGGGGGGGGGTGAGCAAATGAGTGAGCAGATAAACCAGTACACACAGCAGACTAAGAGTGACGACAGGGCCTGACAACAAACCGCAGATTTAGAGATTTTATTGCATTTTACATTGCACTGGATTATACCGCAAATACCCAAGTGCTGCAAAGAAATAACATGTAAAACACAAGGCAGATTGTCCTGCAAACATTGGGAGTCTGGAGTCACCACAAATGCTCCCCCCCGTAGATTTTTTTTTTAAAAAGCTGAATCAATACTAGTGAACTTTGAAACTGGATCAGACACCCCCGAGGGAAAGGTAGGAGATTAAAGTCAATAGAGTGGAATATATCCTAAGCAGGTAGAGAGCATAAACTTTGCCACAAGTAAGAGGGGGTACTTGCTTGTAACTGAGGGGTATGCTAATCGAAAACGATCTGAAACATCCTTCAATTAATCACATGCAAGATAAGAGTCATGCATTTAAAGAGTCAATGTCTCGTTTACTACTAGATATAATTTCACTAGTTACTGCTTCTGCAGCTCATATGTGACTGCTGTGAAAATGGGTGCCTTCTGTATACAAAAACTAAATTAATATAAATTAGAAATTAAAGTTTAATGTTGCTAGAATGGTTTCATTTTGTTGAAAAGAAAATGGAAATTCTCAGCTACATAGATGTTAAACACTGCAGATGTATTTTCTTGACATGCTGACCACAATAAAGAAATTGTACTAAATGCAATGGTCAGCTGAATTAGGAAACCAGATTAAAACAGCTTTGTAGCCTGTTTTGAAGGAAGTATTCAGCACAGGAGTGACTAGCAATATGTGAAGAGGCTAACGATGCGTGTACAGAAGAATTCGACACTTCTTCAAACCTACAGGAAGCATGGGGCTCGTCATCGGGATAAAAATTGAGCAAGGAGGTGTGATCTCCATTGCCAGTCAAAAACATATTTCTAATTTATGATGATGCATATCCCTGGCTTCATTCGCAGTCAGTCCACAACTAATTAATAAAGACGCTTTCTGATAAAAAATTTCTACTTCAAATAAATGTACAACTGCCGCTTTGTATCAAATATACAAAATCACACGTCATGAGGCAAATATGAATTTGTACTAGATTAGCGGCCTGTTTTGATGAAAATTTTTGCTGGGTAACGGCTTAAACGGGTATGAAACTGAAACCTAAACTTTCGACTTCATGCTACCACATAGCTTAGATTACGTCTCAAGTTACGTGCCTAAGCATTTTATATGGGCTGATGAACTGATACCAAGTTACCAAATTAAGTACTTTAGGTAAGTTTGCATGACAGTTTCGAGGCTGGCTGACGGACGGGACTAATGGTTTATAGTCGGCAAGTCGGAGGACTGGGCTCAAGACAGCATCCGAGCGCCGCAGCAGCTACATGAGGAAAAAGGTGCCGTGATAGGCGGCTGGCAGTCCTCACACTCTTCCTCGGTGGTGTTATGGCGGCCCAGTAACAAACAAACCAAATGGGTGCCTCCTTTCCTTCGGCGGGGTAGCGACCCATCTGAGCCAGCTCTAGAAATAAGCATGAATACTCCCCTCTAAATTCAAACTTCGAGCGACAAACAAAAGCTTAATTTGTCCCGGCACATTCAATTTGAAAATTATTTTACTCACCTAAAACTGCAGATATCGCAGTCCACAGAAAAAAATAAGCAAGAACTTCCTCGCCCTCTAGTAACGATGCAGCTCATTGGTTGACCAAAGTTTAGTAAGCGCCAATGAAAAATAGGTACAAGAAGGGAGGTTGCGTCATAATACGTAACTGCGAGTCCGCCATTACTAACTGCAGAGAACGTGGTTATTAATTTTGATTCAAGATTATGTTGCAGTTTGTGACTTATTAACTAGTCATTGTGTTAATGCTAACATAATATTTGAGATAAAACATATTAATGCACAATAAATATTTCACAGGTAAATATGTATTAATTTCAACCTCCCACATTAGTCTCTAAGCTAGTTATTATATATAAAGAATTGGGAAAAAATAATATTATAGCCTTCAATGTTATAACTTCGAATAAACCAGAAAATATATAACGTACTTATCATATATTTTGTGCTCTCCAGATAGAAGCTAGTTTATTGAAATACATTAAGCATTCGTAGAACAATATCTTGTCAGGTGAATGAGGTAATGAGAATATGGTATGTAGCTCGGAAGGAAATTGGAAACTTGCCAAGCACTTCTGCTCCTTAATTTTGTTTCCTGATCCTAAAACATGGCTGGCATACTGGTTTTAAAAAACAGACTCAGTTATTATGACTTGTTTTGTTTTTCATTACTAACCTAGGGGGCGGCATGGTGGTGCAGTGGTTAGCACTGTCGCCTCACACCTCTGGGACCCGGGTTCGAGTCTCCGCCTGGGTCACATGTGTGCGGAGTTTGCATGTTCTCCCCGTGTCATCGTGGGGTTTCCTCCGGGTACTCCGGTTTCCCCCCACAGTCCAAAAACATGCTGAGGCTAATTGGAGTTGCTGAATTGCCCGTAGGTGTGCATGTGTGAGTGAATGGTGTGTGAGTGTGCCCTGCGATGGGCTGGCCCCCCATCCTGGGTTGTTCCCTGCCTCGTGCCCATTGATTCTGGGATAGGCTCCGGACCCCCCGCGACCCAATAGGATAAGCGGTTTGGAAAATGGATGGATGGATTACTAACCTAATAATGGATCTCTGACAGTCACTTAAACTTAATGGCTTATATTTTTACTTCTGATCATTTGTAGCCTAGACCATTGCCCCCATTTTATGTTATAGTAATCAGAACAAATTAAATCCCTTTCAACCAGTATACAGCTCTATAAAAATTGAATGTTGTTATATTATTTTTTTGGTAAATAAAGTCTACATTCTTAATTTCAGAAGTCAAATTCACACAAAAAATAATGGGATTTCAATTAGATAATCCACATTTGTAGAACAAGAACAGAAGGGGAATTGATATATTCATGGTAAAAATAAAGTCAATATCATTTAAGGGACTAAACTGAAAGTACAGCCTTACCTGATGAGGTGTATTATAGGAAACTTCCCCATGGGTAATTGCTTTGCAGCTTAATGCCATACACATTTATTTTAGGGTTTGCTTAAACATAAGTGTACTTGTTGGTTAATAAAATGCAAGCAGCTCATAGTGAGATGGTGGAAAGTTCTGTTCCCTGCATTTAGCTGATTCAGTGTATTCAGTTCAGTTGGGAGACTATGCACACATCATTAATTTTGTTGTTCTGCCACATTGTTAGCACATAGCAGCTAAGCCTTGGATTGAGTTGCAGCTCAAGGATTCGTAAAAAGGTTATAAAGCAGTTTAGAGGGTCCATGAGTGTTACATGCAGGTACAGACATGCTCCATATAATTGTCAGGTAATTGTCCACACATTGTAAAGGGATTATGGATAATTTATCAGTTTAAAAAGCATTAAGACGTAATTTTTCTTCTATGAAGTGATACAGTAGTTATTCTTGCCTTGGTGCGTATTTGTACAATGAAGGAAATTAGCTGGAAAAGCACCAATGTTCCTGCAATGCAGTAAATTTACACCAGTGTATACTCAAGAAGGCACTGTGAATGCATCAAATATAAAAACGGACCAAGACTGAAACAGAGCCATTCAGCTATATGTCAGCTATTCATTTTTAGCAACTTACGCACTTAGAGTCAGAGGACAAAGGCTGTCCCAGGTGGTAAGGGAATAAATGGGAGAGGAGCCTGCCTGCATGGCTCATACACAGTTTGGTTACCGCTTCATTTGAACCACAAGCCTTTGAACTCAACCCAGGCAGACAAAGTCATATAAGCAAGCAAATAACCAATTAAAACTAACTGTTTTGGCCATACATCAACCAATTGTTTAATCAATTTACTATTCTTGGTTGAAAAACAAGTAATAAACATTGCTTACAACCCTTCTGTAGAAAACCACAGCAACAGCATCAGAGTAATAATGGAAACATCAGTTCTGCCCCGTCAGACGTGAAACAACAACAGCTTGAGTCCCATAATGCTCCTGTAGTGTAAATGAACATAATAAGCTATTACAATGAATTAAACTGCTCAAGTTCATTTAAGACTCTTGATATTTTGAGTACTTTTACAGAATGAAGGGCGAAATATTTGGTTTTACTCCACAATGAATTTATTTCTGTTGTTTTTCTTTGTAATTTCACATTTAATCTACATCACAGTCTTTTGCGATTTTCAGCTGAAGTGTTAATTTTATTGCATGTTAGGTAGTACCAGGTACTGTGTTAAAGATGAAAATTAAAAGCACACACACCTTGAAAAGAGTATTGGACCTTCACTATCTGAAAAATTTCACTAACACTATGAGTCTTTTCCATTCCAACTTGTCTAAGCAAAATTTATGCACTATGGAAATAATCAACATTAGTCATATCGCAGTGTCAACACGCACCTGATGTATTGCTGATTGTCTTCTGTGAATTGATGAGTTCATTTTTTTCTTTATATCCTCCAAGCCCGCCACCTTTATCTTGTTAACACAGTGAAAATTCAGGCGCTCTTTGCAATATCCCTCCAACTGATATACCCCCACCCTCCACTCACTGCATCACTGCACATATGAAAACACACGGAACAGTGTCCATGACGCACACACCAGTCCTCTTCAAAAGGAAAATGTCTACAGATGGACATAGCATACAAAACATAAGCAAAAACCTCACCTACCCTGGATTATACACAGAGCAGTCACTGGAGACGTGTGACTGTTTGTGTAGGTAATTATTGGTAGCATTGGGTAACGATAATGATTATGAAAAGGGTTTGAGATGTACTGTACCTTACATGCCCTTGCAATTCTTGAATCTTATTTGTTTAGTTGTTTATTGTTATTTTTGTTGGCAAATGTATACTGATACTATAATATGACGGAAGCCTGACACTAAGAATTTCCCAGAAATATCCTCACATGACGATAAGACTTTATTATCATTCCCCTTTCGCTGAATGTCAAACATTCCTGGGAGAAATTAATAGATGTTACATGGCTTTAGTTTATAGAGGTCAGGTTCGCCTGGATATTGAATATCGCAGTTTGAAAAACAGAACAGTTCAGAAGTAACAAAACTAAGGACGTTGTACTGAGGACCCTGGTGAATGTGAATGCGAATTAACCTTCATATGATCAAACAAGCTCTGCTCCTGATGGAAAATGTGCTTTTATGTGTTTGACGTTTTGAAAAGCCTCAGTCAGCTGTGAATCGCAAGTGACTCTGTGTTAAACTTCGAGACGGAGGTGGAGGGTGTAGATGTCAGCTGAGACCCTGGCAGCAGCCAGCTGTGATCCATAATCCAGGATTTTATTGCTAAAATAAGTGTTATTTGGTGTAGATACCTACCTCAGTAAGTATGATGGATGGCATGTGAAATGGCTGAATTTGGAAGGAATTCTCCTTTCCACCCTGTATTATGTATCTCCCAAAGTGACTTTCAGTTTAATATGCCTCCCCTGTTCTCATCTGGCACATGTCCTGCTCAGTGGCTCACCTTCATCCGACCGCCTCTGCTGTGCAGAGCTCCAGAGAGCCGGAAGCCTCTCTAATCGATGACGAGAGGCAAAGCAGGCACGAGAGCACCTGAAGGAACCTCAGGGTGATCAAGAAGGGGGTCAGTCAGCGAACAGAGGCCCCGCCTACCTCCCTGGCAGCAAAGCCTCGGGACTTGATAGCGTCGAGTAAGAGGGCGTTGCAGGGTCGCAGCCCTGGGTTGTAAACTTCACCTCCGCACTTCTTCCACCGCAGTTCACATGGTCATGTGATTCCTCATTGTCGACGTGCTCAATCATTCAGAAGAGTCAGCGTCTGAGCACTTATCTCTCTTAAAGGTACCTGAATGAAACATACAGTTCTAATACAACTATATACTGATGCAGATGTCTGCAGGCATGTCTACCTTCATCCAATTGATTTTATTCAAACGTTTGTCCGCATAAAAATGTGCAAGGTTTTGGGAACTGTTTAAAGGAAGCATTGGGTGGCGATAGATAAAGGGGAGAAAGGACAGGAAGAGGGGGAGGATAAGAGAGCTGGCTGGGAAGCGCTGGAGAGGGAGAGGACAGCAACTTCACAGAATAAGAGTGGGAAAAAAACTGCAGTGGCCAGTAGCAAGAAAAAATGGAGAGTTGGCAGGATACACTCCCATTATGAATATCACAGGTGAAGAACCTGATAGAGAACAAATGCCGTCTAAGCAGAACATCTCTAAATGAAATGGTATTTATTTGAAAGTCATGATGTCGGCACTACAGCCTGGCTTGTGTTTTAAATATATATATATATATTTATATATATATATATATATATATATATATATATATATATATATACACACACACACACTGGAAGTGTTAGAAGCTTCACATGCTGCAAGTTGGCTTTGAAAAGCAAATTCACTGACTTTTCATCATGTAGATCAGAACCCAATTGTACGCCTATGGGGGCAGTAGGGACATGGATACCCTGGCACTTTACAGGGGCCCTTGAATACATAATAATATAAGATTATATAACGTAAGGGCAGAGGCGGCATGGTGGTGCAGTGGTTAGCACTGTTGCCTCACACCTCTGGGACCCGGGTTCGAGTCTCCGCCTGGATCACATGTGTGTGGAGTTTGCATGTTCTCCCCGTGTCGTCGTGGGGTTTCCTCTGGGTGATCCGGTTTCCCCCCACAGTCCAAAAACATGCTGAGGCTAATTGGACTTGGCCCATAGGTGTGAATGTGAGTGAATGGTGTGTGAGTGTGCCCTGCAATGGGCTGGCCCCCCATCCTGGGTTGTTCCCTGCCTCGTGCCCATTGCTTCCGGGATAGACTCCGGACCCCCCGCAACCCAGTAGGATAAGCGGTTTGGAAAATGGATGGATGGATGGATGGATAGATAATGTAAAGGCAGCGAGGGGCCCAAGATGACATTTTATCAGGGGGTCCAGAGATTCTAACTACGCCTCTGCTTATGCCCCTATTCCTCCCCAGTTCCTGCCACACAGTCACTCACACTGTGTTACACCTACAGACTTAGCGTGACAAAACAGTTTCTCGAGCCTGTGGAGGATGCTTGTCGCACCTGGACTCCGTTGCCCCTTCTCGGACAGCGCCGCTATATTTGTGCAAACTGCCTGTTGATGCAACAAATGGCTAATGTGTAATATTTCAGCGGAACAGCTGAATATGTGCAAGAGTCAGGCTTTCGGCATGCTTCTGTTAAGCACAGCTTTGAACACCTGTTCATTATGTTGTCACAGATCTGTCTACTCCAGTGAAGGCCAGGATAGCCCGTTATATAAATCTAGCACCCCGGGGAATATTCTTTATTTAAGCTTTCTTACCCTTAAGCAAAAACAGGTGTTAAAACCAAAATGGGTTCCAATAAATGAAGGTCTACATGCTGTCCAAACATAACAAGGTATTATCTGTTTACATGGAAGGTCTGTCTGGACACAGTACAATAGATGTACTGCACGTTCTAGAACCTTGTGTTCAGAAGAACTGAATTCTCCTTTCTTCACTCATCAGGATAATATTAGTCAGTGGCATTGTGCCAGTCAATTTATGTACGCACATGCCTACCCATGAAATGTATAAGTTAATTATTCAGTCAACCAATAACGGGCTTATATTAACTGAAAATAACACGTCGTTAAACTTACAGTTAACTTGCCGATAATCAAGCTTCCTCCTTGAGATCACATCTCTTAATCCCCTCCCCCATCCCTCATCATTCTTGTCTTTGACGGATAACTTTACAGAGCATCAACAATTTGTCAGGCTGTGACATGCACGACTTATATCTCAGCACCGGTAAACAAGGTTAGCTATCTTTAGCCGTTTATAATTGCTAGCCAAGTCAATGTGCTACTGCAAGTAAAAGAAGGCAACTAAATTGTTTCTGTGTTGTTGCCCCACAGACATGTGCTGCATTCGCCTAAAACTGTCAAACTATATCACGCACATGTCTGCTTGGGTAGCTAATCGATATGCAAGCACAGGCATACTGTGAAGGTGTGTTATGAACTTACATTAATGTTAGTTAGCTAACGTTAGCTAGCAAGGAGGATGGCAGACCAAATGAGTTTGTAAAACAAATACCCATGTGTATGTAATAGCTACATAAAATTTCAAGAACAATAATATCTGCATTTGTGTATTTTTTGTTTTGTGTGTGGGTGTGAAATGGTGCCTACCCACAAATTTAGTTTGCATAACGCCCCTGATATTAGTATCGTAACTGCTGTTGACGTTGCAGTCAAACTTTGTAACAGGCCCTTGATGTTGCCCATTAACTGTTATAGCCCACAATGGGTAATGGGTGTCTATCGTCCATCCAGATGCCCTGGAGGAAGGTGAGGTCACAACCAGAGGTTACCAGGAAGGAACAACTGAAGAAAGGTCCTCAGGATGGTACAGAGGGCCATCCACATCAGCACAATGTAGGTTCAGTTTCTCCTGGGAGGTGAAGCAGCAATCCACCATGTTCCTCCTCATCTCTCCTGCCATCCTGGGTCCCAAAGCACCTGAAAAACTGTTCAGGACAGCATTACTGCAGACTGGGGGCAGAGTCAGCCTCTGCTTCTTGCCAGCTTAACGTCCTTTGACCGACTGAACCGGTTCCCGTTCATTCCTCTCCTCTCAGCATTGGCTTGAGTTTGAGGTCACCTTTGTCTGCATTTACAGTGGGGTCCCCAGACTGGGACAAGGGTATCCCATTGATCTGCTATTTCAAGCTTGGCTTGAAACACGCGACAGAAAGCCAGAGATGCACGAATGAGACTGAAATGGAACAGGGAACCAAAGAAGGGACCAAACAGGAAAGAGAGCCTGAAAAGAGACGTTTAATTTCTCTATTGATAAGATTCTCCTGAACTTTGTTCACCATTTATTGCAAGTTCTTCTGTAAATGTGTTTTTATGGGAAGGATCTACTATCAGGGAAATCCAGGAGTGCGGTAGGGGCATGGATACTCTGGCAGGCTCAGGGAGCCCTGCACTTTACAGAGGCCACACAATACATAAAATTGTGAAATTATATAATGAAAGAATAGGGCTGGGGGGGACACCAGGTGACATTTTGTCAGGAGGATCTAGAATATCTACCATATCTACCTACATGACTGGGAGAAACCCACATAAACATGGGAAGGACAGGCAAAGTCCACACACACACACACAGAGTCATGTAATCATATCTTTTTGGGGACCGCTCATTCATTTCTGTGGGAAAAATGCTAACGCTGACTATGACAACCTTAACCCCCACCCTGCCCTAATCATAACCAAGCAAAATACATGAGTTTTTGCATTTTTAGTTTTTTCATTGCAGTCATGGATTTTTATAAAATAGAGTTTTCCCTTATGGACACCAGGAAACCGGTCCCCATAATTTGCCCCCTACATTTAAGGTATATCTGGACAACACACACACACACACACACGACAAATATGGGATTCAGACCCCCGGCCCTGGCCATCTGAGGCTGCAAGCGCTAATTGCTGGGTAATAAGACTTAAATATTTCAAACACCTGAAACAATTACTTGAAGAATAAAATCAATGAGTGAAATCGTGGCCGTTCTCTGAATTCTTACACTCCTCCATTCTCACTAGAATGGGTGAGCTAAGCAAGATTCTCAAACTGTCAAATGAACCAAGACTTCGACTGAACCAGGAATGTCTACGCAGAACTTAAGTTCAGGTGGCATAGGCCAGGACTCCAGAGAGCCCAGGGAAGTGATGAAGCAGAAAAACACAGACGTGTCGTTTCGTAAGGGGAAGGACTCCAGACGGAAAAGAAAAAACCATTTTTCACTTTTATTGTATGCGTTGCTTATTTTTTTTGTCGAAAAGGCGTGAAAACACAACACATTCATGATACTCTTCCTTTCACGGTTTCTTCCGATAACACAGAGGTGCTATATTGTTAAAGTGAAATTCAGCATAAAATGCAAATTTTAGATTAATAACGAACAATATATCTGGTCAGCTTTATGTCCTTCTAACCCTGATTTGATTTGGTCTACAGCAGAAAGCTCTCTGTTATTTTAACACTCTATTTAGTGTAACAGAAATCAATGCAGTGCTCTCTGCACTGTTTGCTAGCAATTTTGCAGTTGAACACACAATTCAAGGCTAGAGGGGCAGTCAGACCTGGTGCGGAGCAGCTGAGCTCTCAGCTCCTTGGCGCCCCCTTCCTTTGAGCTATAATACACAGCAGGCTTCTGGTTACATCCAATCTGTGTTACCTGGAGGTGGACTGCAGGCTGGGGGGCAACTGGCCTGAATTGGGGCTGCTGCAGATCTGTTTTTTTTCAGGAGCTGCTTCCATTGCTGCAGGGAGGTTATGGAAATACCGCAGCGCTCACCTACGTGAGACCCGGTGGCTTTTGGGGAGGGCGGGGGGATGGTGCTTCAGGCCACTGGTCTGCTGGCAAAGCCTCTCACGTACCAGAAGGTCGACATGAGAGACACTGGCGGACTTAGGTATGGGCAACATCTGCTTTCTACTGCTGATTTGCACATCATGTTGATGATATCACATCATCGCACTGATCAATTAACCTTAAGAACATAAGAAATTTACAACTGAGAGGAGGCCATTCGGCCCATAAAGCTCATTTGGAGAGAACTTAACTAATAGCTCGGAGCTGTTAAAATCTTATCTAGCTCTGATTTAAAGGAACCCATGGATTTTGCTTGCACTACACTAGCAGGAAGACTATTCCATACTCTAACTGCACACTGTGTAAAGAAGTGTTTTCTTAATTCAATTTAAAATGTTCTCCTGCTAATTTCCACCTATGGCCACAAGTTCTAGTATTTAAACTAATATTGAAATAGCCATTTGGCTGAACAGCATCCAGACCTGTTAGAATCTTATATACCTGGATCATGTCCCCCCTTAGTCTCCTTTGCTCAAGGCTAAACTGATTCAGCTCAGCAAACGTCTCCTCATAAGACATTCCTCTAAGACCAGGAATCATTCTCGTAGCCCTACGTTGCACCTTTTCCAAGGCAGCAATGTCCTTCTTAAGGTATGGTGACCAAACCTGCACACAATATTCTAGGTGGGGTCTTTCCAAGGAATTATATAATCGTAGCATCACCTCCCTTGTCTTAAACTGCACATACCTAGAGATCATCATCCTAGTGGCCTTTTTTATTGCTTCCCCATGAGAGTGGGACAAGGAAGCATCAACATATACACTGAGGTCTTTCTCATAATCGGCTACCTTTATTTTAGTGGAATCCAAAAATATCTGTACTTTATATTTCTTTTTCCTGCATGGGTTACCTTACATTTATCTATGTTAAATTTCATCTGCTAGACATTAGCCTAGTCGCTAATTAAATCAAGATCCTGTTATAGTCTCTGTGCTGCTAGATCAGTATGTGCTACACCACCCACCTTGGTATCATCTGCAAATTTAACCAGTTTACTGTATGTATTGGTGTCAATATCATTAATGTAAATTAGGAACGATAGTGGTCCTAAAATTGAACCCTGCGGTACCCCACTATGAACGCAGGCCCACTGTGACATTGTGCCTCTAATAACTACCCGCTGCTTCCTGTCAGTTAACCAGTTCTTGATCCAAGCTACTACAGTTCCTAAAATCCATGCAGCATTGAGCTTTTTGAGGCCTTCTTGTGATCAATTTCTCTTGTAGCTTTCTCAAAGAATTCAAGTAAATTAGTTAAACAGGATCTACCTCTCCTAAATCCATGTTGGCTATCCCTCAGAATGTTATTTGCATCCAGGCAATCTACCATTTTCACTTGGATTATAGCTTCCATTACTTTTCCAGTAATGCTAGTTAAACTGATTGGCCTATAGTTTGCTGGATTACTTCTATCCCCTTTTTTGAATATGGGCGTTATATTAGCATGCTTCCAATCCGAAGGTACGACACCAGCAGATAACGATTTCTGGAATACCTTGTCAGGGTGGATGCCTAGGTTCTAGTTTGTGAGCTAGATGGGCCCCCACTCAGAAGTATGAGATGGGAAGGAGGTTGAGTTGACCTCAGATGGCCCCACTGGAAGCCCGAGGTAGGAGGAGTGGCACACCATACAAGCTAGAACCATCACTGATGAGAGATGACCAGCGTAGAAAAGCTTTCAGGAGACAGGTGGCAATGACTTTTAACACAACTCATATCCTGTCATCGAGGTTGACAAACATAATCAAACTAGTTACTTTTTCTAGGGCAAGTGGGGCTATGCAGGAACAGGACAGACACCACGCAGTACACATGTGCCCTTTCAGCAGGGATTTAGACAAAACCGAAACAGACACGGTGAGGACAGGAAACATTGAGCTTGCAGGTTTGTACATTTTGCAGTTTTCTCCTGAAGCTCGAGCACAGCAAATTTTTACACTGTATAAGGAGGGACACCAAGCCAGCTTGGGTCACATGACTCTCCTTTTCAAGACCCTCTCTCCCTTCCACCAACACTGGTGTTATCGTTTAAAGTGAAAATGGCAGGATGACACCATTTAAAGGTGGTACAGTGATTTGGGGGACAGCCTCACACCTCTAGGACGGTCAGTTCGATCCCCAACCCAGCTCTGCAGTGGCTTGGTCTGTGTCTGTGGCTCCCCTTTGTTAAACCTGGTTTGCCCCTTCAGCGTCATACGGTCAGGTCATGTTATCTCCTCAAGTTGTCCTCAATGTGTTTGTGCCCTGCGACTGACTGGCATCTCACGTGGGATGGATCTCACTGAAAAAACATGGCAAGCATCGCACAGAAAGATGATCTCATAGCGCACGATGGCGGGCAAGGGCAACTGTGAATTCCTTCCTGGAGACATGTTCATTAGCGCTGGGAAGGTGCCCGCTGACAGGCATCGGACGACTCTGGCGGAGTCGTTAGGCCGAGTCCCTTGGCTGAGCTTGGCTGCCATCCACTACCTCGCCAGCATCACCTCGAGCCACTTTTCAGCTGCTGCAAGGGGGGGCAACACTCACAAAATCCACAGGGGGGCCCCGAGGAGGCACCGCAGGGCAACAAATAATTTGTGTTGTTAGCGAGCTGGCTAGAGTATAGGTGTGCTCAGTGAAGTCACTCGTAGAGTTTGTAGCATTTACCTGACTGAACAAAGAGCTCAAATCTGCTTTTTTGTGAATATTGCGAATATTTGACAGGGGTTAGGGATTTGTGTGAGGTGCATATACCTCCTCTCTGAGAAATATGCACATTTCGCCAGAGGCTTTTTCATTATTCAATATTTTTCCACTGAATTCATTTAATTAAGTGGCCAGCACGGTGGCTCAGTGGGTATCACTGCCGCCTGAGGGTTGGGGGTTCGAATCCTGTTCCCGCCCCATGTGTGGCGAGTGTGTACATTTCCCCCATATGATGCAGGCTTTTCTTTGGCTGTTGTAGTTGCAAAAGATATGCAGCCAGTCTACTAGCTGTCTCAGAATGGCTATTGGTGTATGTGCCCCGGACGGGATGCCAGTCCATCACGGGGAACAAAGCAGGGGACACAATGGACAGGATGCCAGTCTATTATTGGGCACAAGACAGGGGACACCCTGGACAGGATGCCAGTCCATCGCAGGACACAAGGCAGGGAACACTTTAAACAGAATGCCAGGCTGTCATGAGGCATAAGGGAGGGTACACCCTGGTTGGCATGCCAGTCAATCATAGCGCACAAAATAGGGGACACCCTACACAGGATGCCAGTCCATTACAGTGCACAAAGCAGGGGACACCCTGGTTGGAATGTGAGTCCATCGCAGGGCACAAGGCAGGGGACACCATGGATGGGATGCCAGTCCATCACAGGGCACCTGCTCACACATAAACACTATGAGCCATTTCGAGACTGTAATTATCCTGACCACTTATCGCATACACACACTGACAATTTTTAGACTGCACACTCCACACATACAGAGCCAAGGTCAGGAATGAAGCCTTCAGCTTTTTTGAGCAAGGCCAGCATGCTGCCCACTGAACTGTCACAATGAAACTCATAAGCACGAAATTTCCCGAGCGTTTGCCTCGCAGACACTTGTATCAGGAGCAGAAGGAGCAGTTTTATCAACTGCAATGAATTAAAACTAAAAGTATTCATTTATTATCTAATTATTTATCTGTTAGAATAAAATTATAGTTTTTCACACCAAACACTTGATTCTCACAACAGTCTCTCAGATCCCCACAGCAATAATGCATTTGGCCATTTCGCAAACTGCTGAAGTTAAATCACGTATCACACAGCCTTAACAGCATCTCTCTTGACTGTACATGACGATAGGATGGATAGTCTATGAAGGTATGATTCAGTCAATAGAGCAGTAAAGTTTCTTTCTTCTGTATTCAACTGATTTTGTCAGGCTTATCCTACAGGTCCATAATTATGACACTGAGTATACATGTTGTGCTAAAGCTATTTACAACAAATTTACTTAGCAGATGCTTTCAGCCAGAGCTCGAGACAAAGGCCTGGATTGATCCCTGGAAAAATTGTGTAAGGGTGGGGTTGTGGGGAGAGATGTTGAGGTATGTGCTGAATATGCTCAAGAGCCCAAGGGTGAAATCACTCTGCAGATTCTGGGATTTGACCTGCTTTGCCATCAATACTGCAGACATGAGAGCAGGTGTATGAATGCACAGCTTACTGTAGTACTATACACAAAACATCACATATATTTCTGTAAGCTATTCCTATGCAGTAAATAGGTCACAGCATAATATAGACTGCACTGATATGTGGCATTCTGTATTTTTAGAGCTGTACCACTGGCCCACTCGGCAGAGGCCTGCTATTCACACCCGACCAGAACGTGGAAATAGCCAACGTGGTGAGAGCTAATAATGGCGGCAGGTTCAGGAGGATCCCATGTGCTGTCATTGCGGACAGCGCCATCTGTCAGGACATCGTCACCTCTGTGTGCCTCTCTGCCTCAGACACGGCACCGAGGAGCCACCGCTGTCTACGAAATGGTTTCTACAGGTTCCAGTCGAGGGAGAGCATCAGGGGGTTAAGAGCTAAGATACCTGTATGTAAAGGTAAGACTATACGGCACGGTCCTCTCAGCATGTATGAGCAGGCCATCATGCCGACTCACACTGTATGGGGTGTAGGTGTACAGCTGCATTGCACAGGGTCATTCTGGTCGCTGTGATGTAAACTATTTAGTCTTCATATTTTTCTGCTCAGGGTGCTGGAGCTGGGGGCGAGTGAGGCATAAGCACATATTTCTGTATGCGGATGAGTCAGACCCTGACCTGAGCAAAGTCAGATGGCCGGCCAGCGGATATGCCGGGGCAGCCCGGGGCCAGCGCGGTGCGTGCTGCAATCTCCCAGCGCTGCGTTATTCTCCATTATCCAGCCCCTGGGCCCCGCAACGTGCACCATGCTCTCCACTTTGTGGCAGCTTGATACAATGCTCTCATTATGGAGAATGAGCGGCGAGCTCTTTTGGGACATCGGCATCGTGTGAAGGATCGGTCCCACCCACCTGCCCACGCGCACTAATGGTCTGTCCAGTTACCTTGTGCACCCATCCTCACCCCCAGCTGAGGAATGCTTTTCGTCGTGGGGGTGGAAGGTGCGTGAGGCGCAGTGAAGCACGATGAAGCAGTGGATGTTGGTGCTGAGACTGGCGGGAGGGGGCGGGGCAGCTAACAAAAGATTTTCCCCTAAGTGCCATGTGAGTACAGTGATGAGGCCTGAGAGAGGAAAGGCTCCTTGACCGGCTTCTTTCTCTTTCCTTCATTCTTTCTTTCTATATTAAGCTATACAAACATTATGTTTCTTCACACATTTGTACTGATTGACACTGTACAGTTTTGTTGAAAAGAATGAGTGTGTTTTGTCTGAGTGTTTACACGGGCGAAGAGAGGATTTAATCCCTTTGCTGACAGCGCTGCAGTGACTGATGGACTTTGTGTGTGTTTCGCCGCATGCGATTAACGT
Organism: Brienomyrus brachyistius; assembly: GCF_023856365.1. Taxonomy (NCBI): domain Eukaryota; kingdom Metazoa; phylum Chordata; class Actinopteri; order Osteoglossiformes; family Mormyridae; genus Brienomyrus; species Brienomyrus brachyistius. The sequence continues at coordinate 27,918,033 of NC_064541.1, read as the reverse complement.
TTCAGAGTCCTCTGCGCAGATGCATCGCTGTTTTGAGAAATTCTCCCATTCTGAGAACGCCGGTTTTGGTGTGAGGCACCTGTCGTATTGATTGGGCAGAATTAGAATAACGGTCTTAAAAATATAAAACCAGGACGTGCCCTGCATGGTGGTTTTGACAGCTGGAGCAGCCGGAGCGTCAGATATCCTCAGGCTCCCAGCTTTGCCACAGGCCCTCTCCTTTCCTCCTTGCCCCAAACATGCCCTTCTTTTTCCTTGTCCTCCTCTCTTCCCCTCCCTCCCTCTCTCCTCCCTCACTGCCCATGGTGATGGAGAAGGACGGTGTTGCGTTCACCTCCGCACAGGCCGTCGGCGAGAACGGAAGGATCGGACGGGTGCCGGGTACCAGCCGAGGGGGAGCGGCCGGCGGTGTCTGTCAGCTTCCAGCCATCGCCTGTGCACACGCAGCATTGGTCCAACGGCTGCTTTGTTCCCCAGCAGCCGGACGGCGCCCGTGTCTGCCTCAAATGACAGGCTCCACCCCCCATCTGCATGTCCTCCCCCCAAAGGCACACTGAGGTGTCACCGTCAATGTGGGCTAGCAGAACAAACTGTCTCTTAGCTAGTGGAATCAGACCACCGGCAGGCATCCATCTACATTTGTACGATTGTGTTTTATACGGAGTGAAAACAAATTTATTTGTGGATATTGGGTAAATTGACCACCTAATCCATGTCCACTTTGTGTTACCTCAGGTTTTTCAAACTACTTTAAAACTATAAGGATCCTGTGCTTGATTAATTGGTTCAATTCCTCTTGTTTTTTTTCTGGTTTGTTTCCTCTTCTCAATTGAAAGACTGATCTGTCAGGGTCAGCACCCATCAGCCCCTGCCCTCCATGTCTCTACCCCATTTGGCCAGCAGGTGTCGCTGGCTATCCCGCCGTTTCAATCCCTGTCTAACCCTTATGTGTTCCCCTGTGGCCTGGGCTGCCGCATGGCTCAGGTTGGCACAACCATTAATTAACTGGTTATGGTACCAGTGCGTGGCACAGAGGCTGTAATCCTACAGTTAAGGGTTTAAGGCCAGCCTCACCTGTTGGTTATTTATTGTTTTATCCTTATGGTTCTCTGCCTCTGCTTCAGTTATGTTCTGTTTTACTTGTTTCTTAATTTTCTCCTAGTTTAGTAGTTCTCTGTGTTCATTAGTTTCAGGTCTTGTAAGTTCCTTAGTTCTGTGTTCATTAGTGTTAGTTACTGCACCTGTGTCTTTTTCCCCTATGCCCTTGTTGATTGGTGGTTTTTGATGATTCACACCTGTCCTTTGTTTGTCCTCGTTATCACTGTATTTAAGCGCCTGCCTTTGTTCATTTCTCCAGTTGGTTATTGTGTGAGATGCTATTCTGTCTGTTTGTCACCCTGTTCGATTACCCAGTCCTGACCTCGGCTTTGCTTGGTTCTGTAGTTGTGTTTATTCTATGGTTTTTAGTTCATTCCTCATTTCTTCCCCTTGTGGTCCTTTATTTTGTGCCTTCCCTGTTTTGTTCAGTTTTGTTGATTAAACCCCTTCGGTCACAGAACTGCCGGTGGCTTGTCACCTTTTTCCCACCTGCTGTAACACTGATCCAGCTGTTTCACATTAATATTAGTAACACATGCATGCCACATGATTATAGGGGACTGACCAATCAGCACACAGCAAGAATAGAGTACTTAAGTGAAATCCACATCGTTTTAATTGAAATGGGAATTTTCAAACTATGTTCTAGCTCGTAGTGTCCTGATATGTTATTAAGTGGTCACCCGAGGGCTGGGACAGGTCCCCCCCCCCCCCCCACCCCAGACACACACAGAGATTTGAGCAGAATAAATGGTTGGAAGATGGATGGACGAATATTGGGGGCTGTGGTTGCAGAGCCAGATACCTGGGAAGTTCGGTTATGGGTCACAGAGTTCCTTCACTCCCAACCGCAGTGCAACATGAAACACGGCTGGGAAGACCGGAGGGGTACCAACTGCTGTATCCTCTCATTATTTGTCTCTATGATTGCAATCTTTAATTTACTTCTATATACTCATGTAAACAGAGTACTGGCCAACTGCAGCAATGCAGAGGGACCCTTAAGCGGGTGGAATAATCACTTAGGAGACAGAATGCGAGTGAGAGCCTCATTCTTCTAGGCTATTACAGCACAGATTAGCTCATCTGCCCTGGCAGCCTCGTGTTTTTCATATCAAGTCCTTCAGGCCTCTATTGAGTAATGACCACCGACACCTAGAGCCGTAACGGCAGCATGGCTCTCACTGGAAAATAAGCTCAATAATGCAGAATGATAGACAGAGAAATGGGCAGCAGAGAGATAATTCCTTCTAGATTCTTCAGAAAAATAGTGAGGCGTCCGGGTATCGACCATTACGGTGAGCCGCATGGTAATAGGCTATTACCTCGGAAGAGCCAATGAAGTCCAGGGGATGTGAGCATGTCCAATCATTCCATCGGTTTGACTCTAAGGACATTATTCATTTGATCTGTTTCACAGTTTTTCACATTCTAATAACAATGAGAAACAATTTGAGTGGAATTAGCCCATTAATCTGCAAATGCACAGTCCTTCTAATTAACTGGTTATGGTATCAAATATTTTCTTTTGCTCACACAAGCAAATAAGCTTCTTTTAAAATACACATTTAAACTTTCCTGCATTTTGGCATTAATAATTTACAAGAATGCTATGCATTGCTAAATAATGTTTTTATGAATTATGTTTCCAGTAATTTTTACTTGCCCAACTTAAGTTCAATTACCATGAGCCTCGTGTTTTAAAAGCAATATCTGCCTAGAAAATCAGCTAAAGAATGGAGATACTTTATTGATCCCCATGGAGGAACTGGTGAAATCCCTTTACATAAGACAGATTCAGATGTATGTACAAGTGGAGCATCCTGAGCCCACAGAGCAGCTGGAGTTAAGGCACTTTCTTAAAGGTTACACTACTACCCGGGGGATTTGACCACACAACCTCCTGGGCACGGGCGCATATCCCTAACCCTCAGAGCTAAACAGCATGCCCACAAATATCACAATTACAGTCCATCAATTTGCTATTCTTACACACTGAGATCTGTAATTTACATGCAAATGCAGTAAAATTCGCTGTTAGTGTCCAGAGTGACCCTAATATGTCAATTATGACTGCAAAGTATAGTGTTCATTTGGAGATGTACACTAGAATGATTCCTGTGGGCCTGCGAGGCAGAGAGCTGTCTTCTGCAACCGCTTATCCAGTACTGGGTCACTGTGCGCCTGGAGTCGATCCCAGGCAGCACAGGGCACATAGCGGGAGAACAGCATGGAAGGGAGGCTGGCACAGCTCACACACACTATAGGTTCTTCTCACGAACCACCAGCAATTTACAGTCAGTAATTCAACAGGAGGAAAGCAGAATCCCCGCTCGACACCCACACAAACACAGCGAGGACATGTGCGCCCTCACCCATTCACACGGCATTCAATCCCAGCCTGCTGAGCCGTAGCAACGGGCTGCCCACACAGCCACCGTGCCACCCAGGTGCGGGGCCAATTAAAAGATAAAACGGCATCCACACATCTGCAGCCAGACCTGCCAGCAGCAGCCCTTACATTCAACAAGATCTCCCACACTGTCTGGACTCGAGCCCAACGTTCCTGGGTGCCTGGCTGACCCCGGAGGAGCAGCGTGAGCAGGCAGGAAGATGCGCCGAAGCCAAACCGCCGAAGCCAAACCGCCGCAGCGACTATCCGTACGGAGGGCCTCAACGCGCGGCTCCGTCTTCCACTACACAGCCGTGCTGCCATTTCAAAGGAGCTATTTTTAGACTCTTTCAGAGGACAAACATGCGCAGAGGAGACGACTGGTGAAGCGACGGAGCCACATCGCTCCCATTTTCTCTGCACATTCACGAAAGAGGCTTTTAACATTTTGTCAAGCAGGTCGGGAATGAATATCTTCTGACATCAGTGGGTAGCTACCCTGTTCACGCACCATGTCCAGCATCCAGGACCCAAAAACATGCAGATTGGAAAACTGGCATCTCCAAATGACCTTGAGTATGCGCCCTTTGATGGACTGGCATCCCACTCAGGGTCAGCCCTGGCCTGTGCTCACAACAAACTTGATCTGGATAAGTGAGATGAAGCATTTACAACAAAACAGGTCAAGTAGATTAATATTATAATTAATACCGAGGTCAGTTAGGGTCAGTGTAGATTGATAATCATAGGCCTGTGGTTAAGTTTTTATTCATTTAACTGTCTCAATTTAGGCTTCTTATTTCCAGAGATTTATTTTTGTATTGGTTCATGAGCTACATATGTATACAAATTTATGGGCCAAAAATGCTGTAGGGTAGTTGGGTTTTATGGCACGTCGAGGCAGAGCAGCTGATTCGTCTGTCAGGAAGCCAACGAGCAATCCATCATGGGGGGGAGGTGCTGAGTGATGCGTCTCTCAAGCTCGCAGGGCCCCCAACCCAATGCAACTCAAGATGTAAAATGACAGCACCAGGCCTCATGGCTCCTCCCCGACACCCTAGCTGATGAAGTGCTTGCGCTGTGATCTCTCCTCATACAAGTTACATTACAGCCAAGGACATGGCTCTGTATGCAGAGGGTTGTAGGTTCAAGTCCCAGGAGGGGGTGACTATGAGTAACTTGATTAATGCTGGAAAATCCATGTCTATAAATGGGTATATGGAAAACCTCTGATGACCAACTAAATTAGAAAAAAAAAAAACAGAAATCACATACTGTGTGAGTACGACCCTGTGATGAACTGGCATCTCATCCAGGATGTCCCCTGCCTTGTGCCTTATGCTGCCAGGGATGTACTGCAGCCTCACCCTGCCCTTGTACTGGATAAGCAGTTAGCAAATGGACGGATAACTAGAACGGAGGTGAAAAGCATGTATGATTTGCAAGGAAACTTCAATACTTAGTTCATCGCAAAGATTTTCAACTTGAAAGCCTAAATTTAACATCATATCAGGGAAAAATGACCCTATTCTGTCACACAGTGCTGAGAGGAGGTGCCCATTGGCTGGGGACCACCTCACGGTGCGGCCTCTTGTTAGAGTGGAGGGACAGCGCTGCGAATTGGACAAGAGAGACATCCAGAAAGCTCAAACCGTAATGTGTGGGGAAGCTCAGAGTTCACGCAAAAGAGAAAGACGTCAAGATGGAAAAGAAGGAACAAAAAAAGCTTGATACACTAAGAAAGAAAAACAACTGAGCTTGACAGCAGAAATAAATCATTTTGTTTCCCCCATTATGCAATAAAGTCACTTCCAGTGTGCTGTAAAAGACCAAATAATTCACTAGCCTGGCCTGCCCTTCTGTTTAAGCCTGCCACCTTAACAACCTTCCCCCGGTCATGATTAACTTTCTTAGATCTTCGAGCTGCTTCGTGATGACAGACTTTTTTATGATGACCATTGTACTGCTTAGACAAAACGTTTTAGAGGGGGCTGTACAGTCTGAATACAAATTGAATATCTTTAATTTATATCTGAATGGATATTGCAGTAAATCAATGCTTGTACTTTTGAGATGATATCATTTATAAATAATTAAAAGCATAAACGCATTTTGGACAGTAATATCAGAGATCTGTTCATTTTCCCATAATGCAGCGGCCTGGAAAGCCCTAGGAAACACAACGTACGGACAGAAGCATAGCTGATATCACCTTGAGCCCCCATATAGGGTCCCCCGCAGTTGAATTTGCTGGCCGGGGGGGCGATGTGAAGTTTTGAGACCAATCACAGAGCAAACGTCACGCAGGGAGCTGGGGTGCCACTTAAACCTCCAGTCCTGGATCTGGATGTGTGACGTACGCTACAGTGAGGGATAGCGAGCCTCACAGGGCACCCCAGTAGGTGATATCTAGATTTATATTATATTTCCAAACATTGATCTCGCAATCACATATGCACTACAGTGCTGTCGGTATTTTAATTCATGCATATTAAACGTTTAGGACATATGGCTGTTGTATGACATTACAATACAATACAATATTACTCACACTGCAATGTCTAATAAATTACGTTGTCACATGCTGATAACAATTGTAGGCTACTCAATATTAGATGTTAAGACCACTATACATACCTTAATTACATCGAAAACGGGTCCAGATAAATGCTACAATATGACATAGAACTGACATCAGTAGAACTGGCTGATATTACACAGTCGTGTGTACACTGATGGTAAACAGACCGCACAAATACAGCATTTGGAGGCTAAATTAAGAGGTCTAATTATTCCGTTTTAACCTTTTTAAATGGAAATGTCCCGTCTATCGGCCTGCAGTATTCAGACTCCGGGGTAAACGATGGAATTATATTAACACAAGTATAAACTGAATAAAGTAGCATATAAAAGCCACTACATTATCATTCGGTATATCTTAACATAACGCGATATTGCCCGACATTTCTAGAATATGTAAGACTAATAATAAAAATAATGATATTAATATAACAATAATAATAATAATAATAAAATATTATTGTTATAGGGAGGCGTTTTATTTAATTTATATTTTATGCGTTGTCGTGTAGTATCGGTAACCGTGAACATGTCCTGAAAACTGTATGAAATAAACAGTCACTAAGGCACAACAAGAACTGTAATTTGGGTATGTCAACGCAGCCTACATGTCTGCAAATATTACAGGCTGCCAGTCAAGCTCCCAGGTTTTTATGCGCAGAAATCCTCCGGCGCTCTGCATCAGCGGGACATGACAGCGATCAGCCTGAAACGGGGTATCTGTCATGCGTGCTTTACCGCTCTTATTATATATCACTGCGGGGAAACAACAGGTTACACCTATGCTGGAGATAGCCGAAGAAACGGAGAGGGGGTTTTGGTGCACAGCGTTGAGTTAGGTGTTTAATTCCTAAACGCCAATTACTGCCGTTTGCGGTGTTGGCGACTTAATTTGCGGTAATTCACAAAATGGCGCTATAAATTTGCCTTCGCCTTCATAACGTCGAAATGATAGCAGCTCTGGCGCAAATACTCTATTAAACCAATTCATTTTATGCATTAAATATGGCACGAGAGCAATGACGATCAAAAGTGGGCTTTCTCAAAAAGGAAGCCGGTGTCCCGTCTTGGCAGTGCAAGCTTGTACAGCCCCTTCATAATGTCTGACGCACCGATGACTGTTTAGTCGCCTGAGACCTATGGGTGGATTCTTCACTTTTCAAGTCCCGCATACCAGAATCTTTCTACCTCCCAACACAATTAAATAGAATTTCTCTAAAGAGTCTAGTGTCACACTCGAGATGAGCTACAGCCAGCGTACTGCCAGCCTAGCTCTCCTAGCAAACAAGGCTTGTCAGAGCAAATCCCTCCAGATGTACAAGTTTCCTCCCAGAGTAAAAACATGCAAGTAGGTGAACTGGTGCCTCTAAACTGCCCCTAGCCTGTGTGTGCCCTGTGAAGGATCCCAGCCTGGCTGTTTACCCCAGCCTCATACCATGCTCCACGGGCAGCAGGTAGCCCTCAGGGAGCCGCGCTGAACGACACAGAAAGATGACGCCAAGGCAGGTGCCTATAGCAGCTTCATCAGTTTATTAATGAGTTTAATTTTATACCAACAAAAACACAGTTTCTCTCTCCCCCTCCCTCCTCTGCACCCCAAAAACCCCAGTCCCACCACCCCTCCAACAGCGCCACCCACGCTGGGCAGAGCGACGAACAAGGGAATCACGACCCAAGACTTAGACTGCCGACATCTGAATCCAGCTGGGAGTCAGTGGGGACCAAGACATCAAGCGGATGCTGATCTCGATGGGGACGCACACGCAGCCAGGGGGACCAGCGACACGTGCTCACCCAGTCACATCACTCGCTCTAACACACATAGACAAGTCGACATCGGCTCGCACAGCTGCAGCCTCCCACATCCTCGGACATACAAATGGGGGGAGAGGGGCAGAGAGGAGAAGTGGGGCAGCTTGCAGGACTAACCATGGCTTCAACTGCTGTTATTCCTATAGCTCTGGACACCACAGCATCCAAAGATTCTGGCTTGACGCGTGCACACGAATACATAGATTAGCACGATATGCACAAGTCATGTCCCTTCACATTTAGTATGTATGTCCGCTGAGTGACTATGGTGTGTGTGTGTGTGTGTGTGTGTGTGTGTACCTGCAAATACCAGACCTTTATTACACAATATTCCAAAGCTTCAGATACAAGTACCTTGGAACAATTTTAGACAGCTGCTAGTCAATGATTCATTAAAAACAAAATTCCCTAACCCTAAACCCCCCTCCCAAAAACAGACCCATACAGATATACAATAAATAAACAAAAAGACATTTAAGAGGAGAAATGACAACGAGAGAGATGGAGGGAGAGAGAATTCAAACAGAACAGTACAATTTCTTCCCCCCCACCCCCAAAAAAGGCCTGAAATAAAATTGTATTTACAGACTGAGAGCCCAGTCTTTGCTTGACTGACTCCACCCCGCTAGAGAAAAATTACAAGAACAACGATATAATAACAACAAAAAAGTTTATATTTACAGATTAGCAGGGGGGGGGCAGGGGGGAGGGGGGCTGGGGGGAGAGGCTCCAAAAGCAGGGGGCTGTTTCTACTTGCTGTCTGGAGTAGCTTAGCTGGTGCAGCAGTGGGAGCTGGGAGCATACGGGGGGGTTGGTGGGGTAACAGTAACCGGAACGAGGAGGACAGCAGTCGAACCTGAACGGGATGGAAGCCGAGTGACAGACACAGAATTGCAGACCCACTTTGGGGATCTGGGGCAGCCATGACCCGGGGTGAGGGCAGAGCACCTCCGCGGTGCGGGACAGCAGGGACTGCGCCCCGCGTCCCGGAAGACGCCACCGTGACAATCGGGCAGATGGCACGCGGACAAGTAGAGATTCCAGACTATACAGTCACTGGCAGGAAACTCAGACGGTCCCTTCTAAAATCAAAAGCTGTAAGACTTGTATGTTCACGCTCGCGGTACCCTTCCATCCCCACCTGGTGCCGCTGTTGCTACAGAATTTAGCCAACTCGCGTTTAAAATAAATATCTAAAATCCACCATGCTCTAATGAATATAAAAATTAAACATGTACAGAAATGGAAAAAGTTGTCAGTTTCACATAATTAAAAAGTATAAAAGCAGACACTTCCCCCGATTCTTAAACAAAAAGTAAAATTTCCAACACTCGACACTTTAAAGACGACCAGAGGATGGAGACGAACAGCAGTGGCTTCAACGGCAACACAAAGTGCTTTGACGACGAAGACGGCTAAGGGTCAGAGCCCCAGAGTGGCAAGCTGCCTCAGCCTCGGGAAAGGCACCCCCCACTGAAACAAGACAGTGAGATGGACAGCTGGGAGAAAAATCCAGTCCACACGGAGATTCCGGAGCCCTATCCTGGGGGTGACCAGCAGATGGCGACATTGGCCCAGAAGCCAGGAGGGGAGCCGTCAGAAAGCCACACCACGGGATTGTCACATGTCTACAATTAGCTCACAACCATTCACTATGGTGTTTATTCCTTGGAAACCAGGTTTCAATTATTTATAAAAACAAAGTGTGAGATTCAAATAAATAAAATTTATTTTCTCTTTAAAAAAATGAATGAAATTAAAAAGTGGAGATTACAGACAACATGCCCCTTGAAGATGCCCTGCTATGCCCTCGGTTACCGCTGCCGCTAGCAGACGTAGGTCTGATCGCTGACGCAGACCTCCAGCCTCGCACTGCACGGAAATCCCTGGGCGTCCGCCTGGAGGTAGCTTATACTGACCTGACCTAACCTGACTGAAACTCTACCCTACTGCATAACTACGATGAACCTATGTGTTAGAACTGTTTTTTCACTTAAAGGGTAGGGGTTACAAGTTGTGGGGAGGGGGGGGGGGGGACATAAAGATGCTGAACACTTGTTTGCATGTGTGCGTTTGCTTGTGTGTGCGCGGTGTATTGTGTGCACGTGTGGTATTTGCTTACTACAGTTTGGAGCCAATGACATTGGAAAATTCTGGAGGAATGGGAGGGTAGGGGGGGGGATTTGACTGACAGACAGATAACGAGGGCTGTTCAGGTGCTGTTGCTGAGAGGTCCAGGAGCTGAGCTGGGCTGGGCTGCACTGTCTGAGACACTGCCCTCTGCTGGTGGAGAGAGGAAGCTTACATTAGGTACTTTTTTTTTGCCATCCCCCTGCTCCACAATTGAATGAATGCAATCGCGCGAGCTTAGGACCCTGATGCTGGGCAGTCTCGCTGACTTCCCTTTACATTAAGAACAAATGTCACCTTTGTGCTTTCATCCCATCGAACTGTTTGCCAGATTCTCATCTAAAAGGCATACAAGAGTAGACAGGTTTTGGTATTGGGTTCAAGTTTTGATATCTGATGCCTACCCTAAGCTCTACAACTAGTGAGGAGACGACAGATAGCGTGACTAACATTAAGATATGCAAACAGGGCACATTCATGCTTAGATGCATTAATAATTCCATATTTAAGCAAACATCTTGAAGGGACTTAGGAGCTCGCCTAAGCCTTTAACAGCGTAATTGCAATTGGAATGCAATTGAAGGGAAATTTGTTCTTAAACGGAGCTGGTTTGACGGTGGCGCATTACCGTGAGAGGGAGGCGTCGACTGTGCTCGGGCGTGTGGAGGAATGAGCGTGGAGTTCAGCTGGGGCTGGATGGAGAGCTCTGTCGGCGGGGGGGGGGAGAGGGTGCATTAGCAGGGAGTAGCACGGCCTTCCACACACTGACACGGCGAGACTGTCACACAGCTGTCAGGAGTGCTTTGAGAAGCCCGGTTTCCCTCAAAAAAAGCAGCATTCGGACCTTTTGAGCTAAAATGCAGCTTCCCGCCAACATGAGCACCAGAGAACAGAGCAGCGGGACAAAGGAACATGCAGGCTTCCCATACTGCCCTCTAGGGGACAATAAAAGTGGTGTTTTAGCTGCCTGTCTAATAGAATAAGAATACTTCATTTGTCCCCTTGGAGAAATTCTCTTTTCACCTCCCCAACCTTGCTGTACACAAGACACACAAGGACAAATATCAGTGAGATCAAGCTTAGGGGTCACAGTCTAGGGTCACACCTGGAAGGGGAGATTAAGGGCCTTGCTCGGGGAACTGAACCAGCAACCTTCCGATTACAAGCACAGAGTTCTAACCCACTGAAGCACACACTTCCCCTTTAAATTTATATGGTATATTAATTAGCATGTTGACTGTGTACTTCCCATTAAGAGATGTTATCTCAAACCCCTTTACAGGGCGAGATATTTTACTGAATACCTGTCCTCCCTCACAATTACGAGGACCGTAAAACTTCTGCCTTCAGCAATGAACCTGAGATTTGGACACTACACCAGGACCTGCTGAACAGCCATAAGCTTCCTCTGAATCTCCTTTTTAGTTCTAAACCCACCCACCCCACCCCAGAAACTGCATTGTGCAAAATACAAGGTCATTTTTTTTGGCTTTGGCCCCCTCTGGACAGCAAAAAAGTACCATTGGCTACCAAAGTGCTTAATGCTTATTTACATATTACTCAAGTTTAGTTCAACCTAATTGTTTATATTAAAACCTCAGGAGTGAGCAGGCACTCTGCAGGGTGCTCCTTTTGGACCTTATACTTCCTGTCCTTCATGTGAAATCACTTTTCCATCATACGTCACTTTCCACAATATGTAACAGTTTACAGTGGACTTTGAGTAACATTTTACTTCATGTGTGAATGACCGTGCACTAGTAAAAGCGAACTTGCTTTCATCAGCTTGGACTTCCGGGCGAAATAATGTGCATAAAATGAGGAAGATGTGGTTGTTGGGAGCAGCACGTTTATTCTGGAGAGGCTACGCTGGTTTGCCGGGTCGCCATCATAAGGGTCCTTCCTTAAATACTGAAAGTTAACGATGGTCAGCTATCCCGTGCGAGCTGCACTAAGAGCAGACCAATGGCACTTTTCCTTTGCCGCCAGGAGCCAAACCGCACCGCAAACTGAGGGGAAACCATCTGAGCTGTACCTGCGTTGATATGGCCCTGCTCACTAGCAGGGCAGAAAGTATGACCAAACAGAGCTGGCTGCTTCACCACCATCTGGAGGGGGAGGGGGGAGCGGATCTTTATCAAAAATAAAATCAGTCAGTACGTTTAGTCTGTCTGGGGCAGCGCTCATAGTAGCACTTCTGCCGCTGAGGCTCCAGCACACGTGTATGAATATTCACAAAGCAGCAGGCACGCCTCGTCGATCCCGAGGGGACGCAAAGGCGGGAGTCTTCGCAGCAAAATAAACACAAATCTAATTCATAAAAATCACTTCCATTCAGGCAACACTGACCACCTTACCTTAGGTGCTGAGACTGGGGGGGGGGGGGGGGACTTCTCAAATCGAAACCTCCAGCTAACCTGCAGTTAACCTGCAATGTTGGTGGGTGCAATGTTGGCTGGGCCACAGACCGCCGAGGGGGCAGGTGGGGGTGGGAAGACCTACCCACGGGGCTGAAGTTGAAGAGCAGAGGCAGCTCCCGGCCACTGGGCAGCCGTGCACTGGGCTGCCGCAGCTCGTCAAAGAAAGCGTGAGCGCAGGCCTCCAGAGGGGACAGTCGTGTCACCGGCGTGTACTCCAGCAGGCGGGAGCACAGTGCTATGGCCTCTGGAGGGGTGCGCGGCTTAAACACCTGGGGGGACAGGACAGGGTAAGCACACACTCACCAAAAACAGAGCGGGACAGCAGGTACGAGGACCTGCGGGACAGCAGGTACGAGGACCTGCGGGACAGCAGGTACGACGACCTGCGGGACAGCCTACCTTTGTCCAGGGGTGTGCTTTGATCTGTGGAAACTTGAACTCCGTGTAGTTGGGGTTCATTTCTCGGATCTGTTCCCTTGTCGGGGTCCCCAAAACCTGAGGTGGAGAGTTATGGTGGTTGCCGGAGCTTAGGCTTGGAAATCAGTGTTACCGACCCAACGCAATGCATTTAGGTTATCCAAACAAGCCATTTAACCCACTCTGTTAAAGACCAGATGTGCCACTAGGAAGCCCAACTCAACCGATCTCTCAGACCAAGTCACACCATCCCTGGCTCACCTTGATGATTTCCACCAGCTGGTCCACTCCACTGTCCCCGGGGAAGATGGGCTGTCCCAGCAGCAGCTCAGCCAACACGCACCCCGCGGACCAGATGTCGATGTTGGACGTGTAGTCAGTGGCCCCGAAGATGAGCTCGGGGGCCCGATAGTACCGCGAGCAGATGTAGGAGACATTGGGCTCCCCACGGACAAGCTGCTTTGCACTGAGGGGAGGGGCAAACAAAAACAAACTGGTTTTGTTTTGAAACGATCCTAGCTGCCGGAAAAGCTCAGACTTCGCACAAACCACCGTCAACACTTGGTGCAGTCATCACGGTCGGCGAATGACTACGCAGCGCGCGAAGCCACGGGTGACCAATTGATGCAGTCTGATCATTAACGATTATCAGCAGTAACCTACATCTCCTAAACGGGGCGACTCACCTGCCGAAATCACACAGCTTGAGGATGGCAGTCTCAGGGTCCACCAACAGGTTCTGTGGCTTGATGTCTCTGTGACAGACCCCCTGGGAATGGATATAGGCCAGGCTGCGGAATAGCTGGTACATGTAGACCTACAAAGGAGACAGGACAGCCTTGGGCACACAGATGGCAGCCCCAGACCACACAGGCACTGAAGGGACACACTTCATGTGGGGGGGGATTCATTTCTATGCCACAGAGGAGTGAGAGGAAGGCGACGGAGCACGGAGACATGAGCCCGTGGGCCGTACAAGGACTCATTTACCATAAAACAGTAGAGCCTGGACACAGAACAGGCCTAAGGGAAGGAAAGCTGTCAGAACAGGAACAGGGGGTGGACATGCTGGGTGTACAATCTCAAGAGCTCAGACACCTGGGAACTGCTGGGACAGGATATACATGCCAGCAAGTGAGGCATCAACGGGAGCACATCCGTGTCTGCAGCTACATGAGCCTCTATAAGATTACCACTGTAAAAGGCTATATGAACATCACCTAAACACCATTATAGAGGAGAACAGCTGCCCCTAGGGCTGGATTACGACAACAGGCCGCAGCACGTTGGATTACAGCACGGTGTGATTCCCCCATACCAGAGGGCTGTTTCCCAATAGCACAGACGAGCGCCAACCTCTCACTGACGCCCCATCACCTCAGCATCAACTGCGCACAGGAAAACCACGCAGGCCTGCAGGCTTCGCTTCAGCTTCCGTTTCCTGGAACATGGCCCCTCGCAGACGGCTGTGACCGGAGGAGGGACTGGAGGGTCAGTGATTTTGCAGTCACGCGACAGGTGGCTAAAAGCCTGGCGTTTGTCTGCAAAGCGACTGAATCACCATCTTGGCCACTGGCCAGAGTAACACAAAGGATTAAGTAGGATTCACCAGCACAGTGGGCCTTTGCTATCTATCACTCGACCACCAGGAATTGTTGGGATGCTATTTACTAGCCACTGGCTACCCAGAGTTCTTAGGCAAGGTGCATGTGTCTCAGGCTAAGCACAGATCCCCGTGGAGGAACCCAGAAGGCACCGCTCCCTGCGGCATGATAAGCTATCACCCAGCAAAACACCAAAACATCCACTTTTTAACCCCAGAGCACAGTTGGCAGTTCAAAGACATTATAAAACATGAATAATGCTGGATTAAGGACTTAACAGATCTGTTGGAACCAGAGAGCAATCGATTAACAAGTACCAATGAACCACCAACTGATTTAGACCGGCAACCACAGCAAGGGCAGCCTTAGGAGATCAGGGAGATGGACCGTCAAACAGCAGGGTGAGAGACACTGCAAGGGCAGCTTTGAGCACTGCACAGTCAGACAACAGGCTTTGATAAACAGGCTTTCATAGTGACCTCCAGAATTTATGGCACCCTTGGTAAAAAATAACCAAAAGACGACGGAAAAAAAAAGCCTGCTGTTCATTAGCGTGATATGTTCAAATCAAATAAATCTAAGCTCTCATTGAGGTAAACTTATACACAGAAAAATCTTCACAGTGCCAAGTCTTCTTTTTAAATGGTAGATGAAAACAAATCCAAGGGATTTGAGACCATTCCGCCACATGAAATCTCAAGATACTTTACAAAGTTAGACCCTGGACCTTACTTTTAAGATTTCTCTTCAGCTTGCACCACAAGTTCAGTGGTTTGTGTCAGTGTAGCGCTGAGAAATCTTGATTCTGTGGTCTGTGAAGTGTTTTTTTTTTAGATGTGGAGGAATGCTTTGGATCTGACAAAGACTTAACCAAGACCAGTCTTAACATCTTGGCAGAGTCTCAGATTTGATGGAGACCATAATGCCATGTATCCATACAGGATTCTCTGGGCTTTTGCAAGAAAAGCAGAACCACATTAGCACATATCCACAATGCTTCAAGGTGGGGATTAGATGCTTGTCGTCATGACTTTGACTTAACGTCAAACCCACCTCTGGTGTTCGTTGCAAAAAAAGATCTTTTTTGTTTTATCTGACAAAATCTACGTCCAATCAAGACTCCAGTAATATTTAGCAAACTCTGGGAGCTTACATTTGCTGTTTGACGTCAGCAAAGGCTTACTCCTACATGGCTGCCAACTGTTTCTTTTGGATAAAGGTGGCATCTGGTTCTGAGGACTTGGTAACCTCAGGAAGCAATCAACTGCTGCATTGTGTGTGGAGAACAGGCTTCTACCAGGTAGATTTATCCAGTTACTCCAGACTTAATTATTGCTCTAATAGAGGAAATGGCAATTTAAGTTTGCAGCTATTTTTTAAGGCATTGCCAAATTCACGGAGGTCAACAGCCTATTCATTTCATTCTCATTTCTGTGTTCTCTGGTCTTACCTGTGCTGGTGGATACCTATGGGGGTTTGACTTGCACGTAACCTCATATTTATACCCCAATGGAACAGAAAGTAGTGCATCACAGCTTTAGGGTCCCTAAAAATTGCTTGTAAGGTGTGCTTGTAAAACGCAACATATCAACGTGCAAATGTTGTACTTTGTTCAAGGGAATTTTCAGGGGTGCCAATAATTTTATTGTACTTTGGAGAAAAAAAATAAATCACATTTAATATTTGGTCCTTATTACCAAGGCTGCCAATGACTTTGGGAAACACTGGACTGGTAGACCTGCAGCGTGAGCAGGAATGTGTACATGGAGACAGACTGCAGATGATGAAAATGAGAAAGACAGACTGCAACTTCCCAATGCCAATTTATCCAGCATTCAGCTCCTTTGCCACACTGATTGGCTAAAAAGACTTTAAAGGTAGATGGTTTACTTCTACATAACACACACACCTGGTGTGATGCCCTCCAGTTTCAGAGGGAAAAGGGAGAGTAGTTACCTTGACGTAGATGATAGGGATGGTGGTCTTGGCCTTGTTGAAGTGCCGGGCCACCCGGTACACTGTCTCCGGGACGAAGTCCAACACCAGGTTCAGGTAGACCTCATCCTTCTGCGGAGAGAAAGCTCCTCAAGGTCAGTGCCTTCCTACTGCACAATAACAGCTGCACAGTCTTCAGCTTCTTTTCTCCAACACAGAGGGCTTTGCATTATTCTGGTCCCCATAAGCTATGCTATTTCAATCAGGATGATACCATGTTACTGAACTGTCTATTCAGTACAACAGAAACACCAAGCACAATGGTAAAAAAAAAAAAGCAGATTCCTTCTGAGATGTGCAAACTCTCAGCGCTCACAAAGAAAAGGTGGATTTTCCATGAACAAAACTACCTGCACAAACACTCTCCGTTGATTTTCTCATAAGGATGCAGGGGCTTAAAGAAGGGTGAATCTGGAGCATGATAAAATATCCCACCGCCCCGTCCTCACCTTCTCCCCGCTCGAGTAGAAGAAGTAGCGCAGCCTCACGATGTTGCAGTGGTCCAGCTTGCGCATGATCTGCAGCTCCCGGTTCTGGGCCAGAGAGACACAGCAGAGGCTCTCAAAGTGTTAAAGCAGCATCTCAATAGCCCCAGTTTGAGCCTGACGCCCTTCTGCCTTCCGGCTGCACGTCAGGCACAGTAACACTGTGTCCTGATCCCTCAGGCGCATGTCATTAGCCAAACGGGCCTCGCTCTCGGTACTCCCTGGGATCTCCCGAGCCGTCTGAGTGAGGCTGCTGCCAACTGCATACCTTGAACCTCTTGTCCTGCAGGACCTTCTTAATGGCCACCATCTCCTGGCTGTCGATGAGGCGCGCCTGGTACACCACGCCAAAGGAGCCGTTTCCAATCACCTTGATGTCCGTGTAGGACACCTCCTGCGGGCGGTCAGGCCCTTGCCCGGGTGTGGCCACCACCGTCGTCACCTTGCCGCTGTCCCCTGGGAGAAGCACATGGATTGCTATGACATCGCAGGCGGTATCTCCTACACACTTAAGTCACCCCCAGATCCTTAGAGATGAGACAATGCAGTACTCGCTCATGCACCGCTGCCTTGCCCGGTGCTCACGGTCCTGCATTCCTGGGGGACTTACACATGGCACTTTCCTTCCAAAACCCAAGACCTTAGGCTCTCTGGATTGCGATGAGGCACCACATGGCTGACAGGAACTTGGGAGCACATCGTCGTGACTCGTGGAGTCACAAGAACAGTGGTACTGCCCTCCTGTAACCCTAACCAAAAATGGGCGTGTGTATGTTTCCCTGTTCTGATTGGTCAGATTATGACTTGGGCAACCCGATCTGCTTTGGCCGTCATATTTGCACACGTCATCTGACAATAAAAAAAAACGAAAGAAAAAAAAAAAAGATCTACCAGGTGTAGGGTGCAGACTGCAGGGTAATGGAACACGAAAGTCATCTGCGGCAGGCTGCCCTGCAGAGACAAGTGCGGCACTGCTGTAACGAGTGAGAGAGCTCATCTGCACAGAGCATCTCTGTCTACATGCTGCTTCTAGCAGAAGACAGGCTTCTCTCTCGTCTTAATGCCATTCTCTAAAGAGACGATAATCCCCGGAATGATGTCTTCACGGGAGCGGTCAGCTCAGGATGGACCGGCACCACCGGGGATGTAGACCATCCTTGCCACGAGCGCCTCTCTGACCAAACACGCACACCACTAGCATATGATTCTTAGTTCTAAAGGCATCTCCAGCACCAAACAGACTGACTGAGATGAAAAGTGATCAGCCATATATGGTTGGTTAATGACTGTGAATGCAGATTTTGTCCAAGAGGGGGGAAAATGCTGCTCCGGTTTCTCTGTAAAAGTTTTCTTCTTGAGAATAACTACAAAGATCCCAACAACAATTTCCAGAAAAAAACCACTAAACAAAGAAAATATTAAACACCTCTCACAGTATAACTGCGCTCAAACCGTACATTCAGGAGGAAATTCTGGGTGACATCCATAGGTACAAAGCAGATCTGCACGTCACAATGCTGCCTATAGCGTTACACATGAAAACAGGAAGACTCACCTGACCACAATTAAGCATTAGCCTCCATTCCAAAAACTCTCCAAATCATTAAAAATGAACATCAAGATATTCCCTTTAATAATAAATGCAATAATGAGTAGCTAAAGAATGTGGATCCCTTACGTTAATAAAACATTGATAAGCGCGACTTCTCACTTTCAGAGTAACTATCCCATTCATAACATGCCAAATTAGTAACCTTCTCCAATCTTCTAAATTTAACACTGAGTTTACTGAATATTATAACAAAAAACATGCACCCGCTTCGTTACCTGTACCCCTGCAGGGTCCATATCTCCCAGTTTGTTTTGAAAGCCGCTCAAATTAATCCCAACACGTTTACGCACCAAAGACGTTTGACATTTTCTCTACACTGGGCAGAGCGACCGCAAAGCGAGAAAAGCCAAAGTCCCAAATAGCAGAGATAATGTTCCCTAGCGTTGCCCCTCAAACACCCTGTCGAATTAGAAATGCCTCATTATTCCCAGTCCTCGTGTTGATCTGCAGGGTCTATTGCTGATGGATAGGATAGATACAAAACCTTTTACAATAATTATTTAGAAAATGTATATCCAATTAGATTAAAAGATGGCTCAAAAACAGAAGCACTGCAGCACTTACACTAGAGAAGCAAACGCTTGCATTTACTATCAAAGCACTTTACAGTCAGGTTACCCAAACTGTGACTCTATACCGTAAATCTCTGCTGCCATAGCCAGAGACCAAAAAACAGATAAATGACTTGATATCATCAGCTGCTTCCGACTCATTCCCCTGTCAACCAGGTAAAAAGAGGCATTAAACTTCAGCAGACTACAAGAACTAATTTTTAAAAAAATCACTGCTGCACTTCACAGCCTCAGAATTATTTCCACTATTTCTATATCACCATCACACCAAGCTCCTTTGTTTTTAAACATGTCCAGCGATTGGCCCCAGCGCTGAGAGACACGACAGACGGTATTGTTAACTCGGAAATTACAAAATCGGCAGGCTCGCGTCAAGAAAGTCCCCAAAAAAAAAAACAACAGGAGAGAAGATCTTAGGGAAGCAAGACTCAAATATACACCTCGGTGTACCTGACATTGATACTGCGAGGATCTGAGCCGAGTCCTTGTCCTTTTAGTTCCCCAAAACCTGGCACACACACTCCAGCTGTGCCCCTGCCGTTTACCACTGCCAGACTAAGAGTTACACAGCCAAAAGCGCACACTGACATGCTGCAGAAGTGCACCACCGCTCAGGACGATCGTGCACCTCACCTCCATTTTTCAACTAAGTGAAACTCTTTTTTGCAGACATGCCAAATTAAATTAACACCATGAAACCGTTCACTAGTCTCTCTAATTACATCCGCTTTATAGGCACCGAAGTGGTGAGCACGAGCACCGAGATCACAGTCACAGATCGATCCATCGAACGATCCAAATCAAGTATCGCAACTGACCTTGCAGCAATCGGGTCAAACTGAACCCTAGCTACTTATAAGTTTTCAACTATCTACATCACCTACACTGGCCACTTACACACCCAAACATCCCATACACTGGCCACTTACTCCCCTATACATCCCCTACACTTGCCACGTACACACCTACATATCTCCCACATGAGCCTTTCCATAACCACAAGTTCTGGCATGATCATTCTTAAATATCTTTTGTCTGTCGATATAAGGACAAACTGCTGCAATATCCACTCACATACCTGCCACTTCTAACAGAGCCCACATATCAGTGGCTATCTAATAAACACAACAAACATTTCTACACAGTATTCAGTGGGTTTCAAACTTGACAGTAGTTGACAACACAGGTCAACAACCACACTGGTGAACCAGTCACATTCAGAGAAAACCATACTTGTTAAAATGCATAAGGCCTATAAATCCACATGAAAAAAATATGTAGAATGTCACCTGTAAAAAGTCTAAGCATTTCCCTTAAGAGCAAACATTTGACTTGTTGCGTTGTCGCACGTCATACAGTATACTAGATTAATAGAATTTCGCGTTTGTTAATGAATGTAATAAGGCAATATTCCCTGCATCTAAGATACAGCCGTAAAAGGAGATCACGTTTCATTTTAGTATTAAAGATAAACTGAAGAATCAGGGAGGCAAATGGAAACTAATTTCGGTATTAGATTTTGCCATTGCAAATTCACAATTTATTTTTATTTCTTCTTAAAGCAGTAGATCCGATCGATTGCGCTAAAACAGTAACCGATACCGTAAAGTTCCTATGGTTTAGCACGTAGAAGCCCCGCAATGTACTCGTTACTGTATTACCAAGAAACAACTTCAATTCGGCCGGTAAATACCAGTACCCAGATTTCGGCCCCTTTAGCTCCAGGCAAAAAAACAAAAAGACTTATAGCCCAAGTATTCGTTGTGTACCACAAGACGGATCTTTATTCAATAAGTAGTTTTCTCGTCTTATTTCGATTAGTGCTTTCCTTCCTGCCTCCGACGCCCATATTTCCTCGAGGCCTCTCTCCTTTTTCGATTAAAGCCCGTCGAAAATAGCTGTTGGGAGAGCATCAGAGCTCCTTATCCAAATGGGCCGTTCGCAAAATAAGAAAAGAAAAACTACACAGCTAGCTTGGCATTTAACTCCATTACATGATCTCTCACTCCTCGGATCGTGTTACTTTACTTAGCAGCCCCGTTTCCCCATAGTTTTAGATTATTAAATAAATACTCACTGCCCAGCTTCAAGTTACCAAACCCTGACGAGCTGCTCCCGGAGGCCTGCGAAGCCCCAGTCTTTCCTGCGGCACTCCCACCAGCAACGGCCGATCCGGCGGCGGCTGCAGCGGCTCCGGGAGCGCCTGGTGGCTCGGCAAACGAGCTGGTCCTGGGCCGCCCGCTGCCGCTCATATCTGTGTGCTAGGGTGTCGGGGCAGGGGGGACGAGGGGTCGCTAAATCGGGCCAGACGATTGCCGGATGTGTCTATTTTGACTTTTAAAAAAATCGATAAAAGAAAGGCGGCATTAACACGGTATCGGTGAATATCTTCGTCTATCCCTCTCTCTCTTCTGTCTGAGCAGTTAGACCGGACGCACAGAAACGCACCGCTACGCGCATTGCCTCATGGGTAACGAAGTCCGGACAGTCAATTCATTAGAATGTTTGAATAACAAAAGCACTAAAAAATAATAATTTATCCTGATTAAATGTCATTTTTTTCACATTTATACAAAACTTTAGATTGAATTTATAACAGAAAAAATGCTTTATTTTACAATGGTGTCTTAGGCAAAAAGCAGAACCAACACACCCCTACTCGTCCCAAAGTGATAGGACTTATGGGAAATGTATTCGTTTCCCGATTGAAATTGAAGTTATGGAGCTAGTCTTACTTCACAGACCATTTTTACTTAAACTCCATACCCTAAACGCTGCACAGCAGCTAAATATTCTATTTACGAATATTGACAAATTACTTAGCCAAGTGATAAACTAGCCCTTTCACTTGTTGTCCGAAACAACATATACAAAACTGACTAAGAAGATAGGATGAAATCCCACGGGCTATCAACGAAGGATTGAATGCCGAGTAAACTTAAAAATGTCAGAATTTCCCCGTTGCGTTCTGGACAACATGCGGTACTTTTTAAGTCACGCTACCACTTTAATCGCTCATTTCTCCGTAATGGCGACATGTAACCTTTTGCCGCCCCAAACTACGTCAGCTGAAAAACTCCAATCCGCCCGGCATGGGCCCACATGGAGAGTGACAGGCCGTCCGTCCAATCAGCACCGCCTTAAATCACACGGACAAGCCGAGGGGCGGGTCGGCGCGGAGACAGAGGGAGATCGGCGGACAAACGTTGTATTTCGGCTTCCTTGAACGTGTTTATACTGAGACGTTGAATGCATTTTAAATAGTCGGATAAAAGCCGGAGGAATTTTGCACGGTGTCACGACAGAGAAGGCCACACTGCATCCTCGGCGCGCAGTGACAAGTCACCCGCACGGGGGACTATACTACAACTGTAACAGAGGTAAGACGGTGATCCGGGAGGGAAGGAAGGCCCGGGCTTGTTACAGGAGACCTGCGGAGAAAAGTGGAGAGCGCCGCCTGACGACCGCTTGGAACCGGGGCGCCGCAGCCACGAGAGAGCGGTGCGTCTCAGAAAGGCAGGGGAATCTGGAGAGCGCCACCGTTTGCTCGCCACGGGCCATTACACAGGGGTACACGGTGGAGAATGGAGGGAGACGAAGTGATCGGAGAAATGTGAGTCAGGGATAGAGGAGTCGTGCTTATCAACGTGGACTGAATATTAAGTAAACAAGCAGCTGTTTTCTTTTTTAAAGCATTCTCACATCTAAGTCTTCAGTATACAGTCAAGCACACGGTTTTTAATAATAAACACGCTTCTATATGTGCGTACGTCTGCTGAAGGGAGGTTTTAGCTAACTAATGAGTACTATACCATATGCCTAGTTGAATGTATTGGGGAGAGTCCTTAATAGAGACCGATCATTTTAAATAGCCAGATTGGTGTGTATTAATCAAACCGTTTGCATTTGTGTACAGTGGGCATAGCATGCGGCTTCTGGTGCCGTGACCAATGCCAGGCTATGGATTTAGCCAACTCATTCTGTATCATAACCAGAAATGTGAAATCTGGAAGCTGACTGAAGTGAAGTCAACGGACATCGATCAAACGCCCCGAGCGAAGCACGCCGAGCTATAAAATAACAATTAATCTGTAAATTTAAAGTGCGAGTATCTCTACTCATTTGCATAACCTTGTTATTATAACTTTAATCTCCTTATTGTTCTTGACATAAAACGTAAAGAAAGCTGTGGTGGGAGTTAAACATATTTTTAGAAATATGTTTGGGTTGAGAAAACATAGAATTCAGATTCATTAATGTGTGACACAGAATGCCATGTGTCCTTTGTAAGTGACACGCTTTGAAAGATAAAACGAAAATAATACATTAGACAAGCAGGAGTTAAACTTAATGAAGACTTATCATTAGTTATGTTTTATTTTCCCAAGGCCCACTATTGGTATGATTTGGGGAATCAGACATATACACCAACTTTATGTCCTTGTGCATTTGGACATTATACACACCACAGAAAATACACTTTTCAGACACAGATTAGTATGTATATTCATCGGTCTTTTTCCATGTTTCTACATGCAGAAAGTCTGCGCCCCTCCTGTGCACCAGCCCCGCAGTGACAATGGGTGACCAGCAGGAGGAGATGGAGGGCTTGTACGTGCAGCACCAGTATATGTGCAGCGAGTGCCACCAGCTGTTCAATACATTGGAGGAGGTTCTGGTGCATCAGCAGAGTCATACCGGCCCCGACGGCGAGGAGGCAGAGGCGGCGGTGGCCGTGGCGGGCAGTACAGACCCCCACCAGGCCCTGGTGGGCCAAGGGGAGAGCCAGTATCAGTGCCTGGAGTGTGGAACCCTGCTGAGAAACCCAGAGGAGCTGCTTCTACACCAGGAGCTGCACATGAGAGAGGGGGCGGTGGAGGCAGGCCAGGGTAGGTGGGGGTTGGGGGGTCAGAGAAAAGTTTTTGTGAAGGGCCCTCGGAAGCACTAGACAGCATAAAGGAAGCAGCTGTGAAGGAATAGAGCAAGTGTCTGAGATTGGGCTCCCAGAAGGCAGTGGGTGTGCAGTTTGTCGTTCCCTTAATTACATAATTTGCACAATCAGTATTTTTTTAAGGTGCTCTTTCAGACGAAAGAGCACCCTAAACACCCTAAACAACTACCTAAGCACCCTAAACAACTACCTTGTTTTCAGGTAGTTTTGCGGAAGAACTTATTCATCAGTTATGATTGTATGTTTATTGTGTTGGGGGAGCTTACAGTTGGGGATTAATGTGCTTTTGAAACCCCAGGATGGGAGGCAGCAGTCAGGAGGGTCTGTTGTTCTGGGACGGAAGTTGAAGATGCAGCAAATTGTTTGAGGTTTGGATGCTGAGCTGAGGCACTCTGAGTAGGAGGAATGTCACGCGCATTTCCTGTTCCAGAGCTGTGTGAGGTGGTGGCAGCCGGCGAGTCGGGAACGGCGCCCCCGCTGTCTGGCCAGATACAGTACCAGTGCCTAGACTGCCTGGCCCTCTTCGATACCCCGGAGGTGTGGTTGGCACACAGACAGACACACAACAAGAGCGGAGGGCAGAGCAGCAGCACCGACACCGTGAGTGACTCTAAGTGAAAGGCCGCCAGCGCGCGGAGAGAGGGCAGCACCTGGCTAACAGCCACGCCATGCTTTGTCTTCCTTCTCCAGGAGTTCGTGCTGCAGGCCGACGGCACTGTCACGCCGCTGGTCAACGTTCAGAATCTGATCGTCAGTGAGCAGCAAGCCGGGGAAATTCTCACCCTGGCCCAGGTGATGACGCACCCATGTCAACTGCAGAATTTCAGCCTCTGTGTTCTATCCTTTCATGGACAATTTTTGGTGTGATAGGACCGCATATCACTGACCCCATTTTCTGTCTATGACCCCCCCCCCCCCAAGGTCCTGGCAGCCCAGCAGCAGCAGATGTCCTCCCTGCCTTCGACACCACCCCGGACTGCTCTTCTCCCATCCGTGTCCCCCGTACAAGGCTCGGCAACCCTGCAGCTGCAGATCTGCACAGCCCAGTCTCTGGCAGATGGTTCGGCGGGGCCCCCCCTCCGGAGGGCCAGGCTGCTGCCCCCGCTTCTGCCTAGCCCGTTGGAATCCAACGGTGGGAGGACGGTTGGTGTGGCGACGGTTCCGATCCGGTCGGCGGAGCCCGGAGAGGCGAAGATGGACGATGAAAGCCAGGTGGTCATCATCCACCCCTACGAGTGCTCCGAGTGCGCCCTACTCTTCCAAACACCCGAGGACTTCCTGCAGCACCAGGGCGAGCATTTCCTGGGCCAGGACAAGGAGAGTGGGGAGGAAGGGCTAATGGAGGGCGAAGGGGATGACGAGGATGAGGCAGAGGATGGGTATCGGCTGGGTGAGAGCGACCACCCCGGGCAGGAGAGACTCAGGGTGGTGGGCACCCCCCAGAGACGGCAACAGCTCGGCCTGCCGCGCCCCCGCCAGCCCTCTGCCGCTGTATCCGTACCGCTGCAGTGCACCGAGTGCCAGCGTACCTTCACCTCAGCCAACCGGCTGGCTGCTCACCGCCGCGTCCACGAGCACGGCACGCACGAGTGCCCTGAGTGCGACAAGGTGTTCAAGAAGCCGGCGTCGCTGCAGACACACATGCGCACGCACTCTGGCGAGGCCCGCTACCTCTGTGTGGACTGCGGCCATGGCTTCACCACCGAGATGACGCTGGTCATACACAGGTAGGTCACCGCTGGCCAGCGGCTGTATCCTGCATCGGGCAGGCCGGGCACCCAGCACTTACGCGTCCGCCTCCCTTCATAGGAAGACCCACACGGCAGAGCCTCTCCATCGCTGTCAGTTCTGTGCCAAGACCTTCACCAACATGACCAAGTTCCTGTACCACCGGCGAACACATATGGCTCGGGCTCCCTCTACTCCCATTACCATGGTATGGCCTGTTCGGACATGTGACTGGGAGGACGTGCTGGTTCTGCGTCTGTGCGTGTGATCTTACTGTGCTCTCTTTGCCCGACAGATCCCCACAGTCCCCAGACACCTGCCCCTGTCACACCTCAGCGTCTTGCAGAAAGCCAGGGAGCAGGATGAGGTCGCTACCAGGGAGCGGGAGGCCGCGGCCATTGCTGTGTTCACGCCAGTGGAAGCCGAGGCATACGGCGACCCCTGCGGGGTGGAGACTGGTACTGCGGGCTCCCAGAAGGAAGAAGGAGCCACTGCGGCCGGGGAGGAGAATGGGCTGGAGCCAGAGCCTGACCCGGATCAAGTTCGGGGAGCACAGGGCAGCGAGATGTCTCACCCCACCGACATGGCCGATGTCCTGGTGGGAGACTCGCAGCCCGACTCTTCTGGACTGGCAGCGACCCTGTCCCAAGCCTCCGAGTTCCCGTGCCCATCCTGCGGTAAGGCGTTCCCTTCGCAGCTGCGGCTGGTGCGTCACCGGCGCACGGTGCACGTGGCTGAGCGCCGCTTCAAGTGTGGCGTGTGTGGCAAGCCCTTCAAGAAGCGCATCCATGTGCGCAACCACCTGCGGACGCACACAGGCGAGCGGCCCTTCCAGTGCAGTGACTGCGGCAAGACCTTCTCGTCCCTGGCCAACCTGTCGCGGCACGGGCTGACGCACTCGGGCCTGCGGCCGTACCGCTGCGACGTCTGCCACAAGGCCTTCACACAGTCATCCAACCTGCGGCAGCACCGCCTGCTGCACTCCAACCCTCCTCCCTGTCCCTGCCCTGACTGCCCCGCCACCTTCCTGCGCCCAGCCAAGCTGGCCATCCACCGCTACACCCAGCACCCCGGGGCCCCCGCACCATACCCTTGCCCCCACTGCCCCTCAGGCTTCCTGCGTAAGCGCCTGCGGGATCGCCATTGCCTTGAGGTGCACCCTCACCTGGCTCACGCTGACACTCCCCCCGACTCCCTCTCCATGCCCCCCAGCCAGCCTCCACCAGGGGGCGATTCCCACCTTCCCGGTTTGGTGCTCGCCGTGCCAGCGGAGGGAGGCGAGACCTCCAACGGGGCCAGCATTCCTGGTCCACCGGAAACGGCAGCCCCAGTTTGCCGTGGGGGTTTGGACTGCACTATGTGCGGGAAGCGGCTAAACTCGGCGGCCAACCTGCGGCTGCATCAGCTGAGCCACACCTCCAGGCGTCGCCGCGCAACCTCAGCGGCTGGCCGTACCAAAGGCCACCAATGTCCCGTGTGCGGCAAGCTGTTTGTGTCCTCGTCCGGAGTGGTGCTACACCAGCGAGTGCACACCGGCGAGCGGCCCTTCCCCTGCACGCAGTGCGGCAAGTGCTTCCGGCAGAGCACCCACCTGCGGGAGCACCTGCGCACCCACTCGGGTGAGCGGCCCTTCCGCTGCGAGCTCTGCGACAAGAGCTTTGTACAGAGTATGCACCTGGCCGAGCACCGGCGCACACACACCGGCGAGCGGCCGCACGTCTGCCTCATCTGTGGCAAGGCCTTCCGGACGTTCTCCAACCTGCGCAACCACCGCAAGACCCACGCCCGCAACCTGCCCGAAAATGGGCCACAGGCCGCCAGCACCGCTGGCGAAGGGGCAGCGGCGGTAGTGTTAGATGCTTCATCAGTGGACCTTGCGGGCGCAGTACCCGGAATCTGTCCTCAGGGGGAGCCGCAGGTTATCCAGATACAGACGCAGCAGCTGCAGCAGGTAAGGATGAACGTTCACGAGCCTAAGTGTAACCAGAGGCTGTGAGAAGAGAGCTTCATATCTCCTGTCTCCTCCTCAGACCCAGAACACCCCCACCATCATGTGTAATGAGTTCGGGGAGACGATCGCCATCATTGAGACCAGCGAAGGAGGGGCGCTGCCCTTGGCGGAGGCCATCGAGATCTACCACACAGCCCTGGAGAACAGCCTGGGTATGGACTCCATAACGGTGGACAGCCTACAGCTGCTCTGAGCACTGCAGTCGACCAGTCCCATGGGAGACTAGGGCTAGTAAAATAAAAGAAATAAAAACAACTAAAAAAAGTAGTCAGAAGCGACTGAAATGTGTGTATAGGGGGTTTGGTTTAACAATCATATGATAAGCCTCGTAACAGAGCATAATGCACTGCAGAAGTGAGCTATACACATTGAGCTGTTGTGCACACACACGCTGTAAAGACCAGCATGCGGCGGGGGAGGGCAGGGCCAAGGACTCTGCTTCCCATGTGGTCTATGCATCCCTCTTTACAGTTTGTACATTTTTTTTTTCTTTTTTGTAAATGTGATTTTTACTTCAGCTGTTAAATTGAATCTCATTTCACTGTAAATAAACATGACAGTGCTGTTTGATACCAAGCTGCAGTCCTGGTCCTCTCTTGCTGCCTGGCCTCCGAATCCAACAAAGCAGCCTGGGAGGGCAGCAGTGCGCTGTACGGTCTGGCTGTCTTACCTTTACAGCTCATTTAAGATGCGTATCCAGCCGCACAGATAGTAAGAGGCTTGGGCAGAACCGTCGCTGAACAAGTAAAACTTAGCAATGTACAGGCAGGAAGTTTACGAATGAGATACATTCCTCAAGTCTGTCTTTAAGCAGAATTAGTAGGCAAGTCAGAACAGCTAAATATGGGTATTTAGTGTTAGTCGGAATCATGAAAAACATTTTGAAATGAATTGTACAGCACATAATGATACAGAAATAAAAGTAACCGCATACAGTACTTAACTGCGCCTCAAGCTGACGAACCGCTGATCCTGTTCGATGTTTTCATGAGTGTCACAAAGTATTGCGTGCATTATTATAAACCATTGTGATTTTTATTATAATAGCATTTATGGCAGTGCATTCGCAAGTGCGAGTTGTAAGTCAAATGTTATTAACCTATGGGACTGCCTTTATTTTCACAGCTGCATGACAGTTGGGAATTTGGGGTGATTGCTGAGCCCAGCCCTTCAGGAGTGTTAACAGCGCCTCTTGATGGATTGAGGTGGCTGGTGAAACTCCACTGGTGTTTCATAGGTTGTGAGCTGATTGGCCCCGACTTCCTGTCTTTACATCATTGCATCTCTATGGTGTCTGGATGTCTTAATTCAAAATGTTCTTAAGTAGGTAGCCCTATTGCCTCACATCTCCAGGGTTGGGTGTTCGAATCCCTGTGTGTGTGCAGGTTGCATGCTGTCGTACTGCACAGGTTTCCTTTCACAGTCGAAATATATGCAGCTGAATTCTGGTGAATTGGCCCAGTACATGTGCCCTGTGATGGACTGGTGTCCTCTGCCCTATGCTTCCTGGGATAGTCTCTTCATCCCTGTAGTGGATAAGAGATGATGGATGGGTGGAAAATAGACTCACATGTCAGTTATGCAAAGATGTGTGAAGTATTTGTAGGAATGGGTTTTGCACTCGATAGACAGGTTTTCCTTCCACAATAAATCCTCCATGTACAAAGCTGATAGCTCAGAATTCAGAAAGTTGTGTTTGGGTAAACTCGTAGTTGTTCTAACTGCATCACTGCTGTTCTTGGAATACATTTGGGGGACCATCTGGGTGGGCACTGTTCACATGCTTGGGTAGGAGGAGGGTAGTCACTGTCAGCATCTCACAAACAAACTACAAGCAGCCAAGGTGCTGTGTTAAATCTTTATTGTCATTTTATGCTGCTTTCTATGTAAGAAATATTGCACATGGTCAACATGCCCATTTAGAAACCAAGACCCCTTTTATCATCATAACTGATCAAGGAGCCAACACACAAGTGTGCGGCAGCCATGATCAATCGCATTTTATTCCAGATTTCTGCACAAGAAAGAAGCCAATAGATCTTCATTTTCATCTTGTCCCATGGACATATTTTTCTCACAATTCTTCTCTTCAGTCCTTATAAAGCGCTATTAAATCCTGACCGTAATAAGCCGCTATCTTACGGCTACTCTGATTACTGAAAGAAACCAACTAAAAAGTTATTAATATAGACTTTGTATATTTCCTCAGTAAAACAAGGAGTAACACAACTGTTAATAGTCATAGTCATTTATTTTTTTTTTATTTTACAGTTTTATTTTCGGTAACGGCGTTTTTAATATTCAATTATGCATTTTTTCTGGATTTTTATAACGAGTCCCGTGACTCTACAGTAAATATGTACAACACAACCCGTTCCTGCACAGGGGACAGCCAGATACCAAGCCAGGCTCCCTGCCCATAAACACTCATGCCACACTCGCCCACAGGAGGGCGTAGGACAGAGCAATAAAGTGACAAGACGAACGGGGAGGGGGACAATGATGGCAGCACAGGGATGGAGGGTGGGGGTCACGAGGTTCGCCGAGAGTATCAAAATAATCTTATGTTTTTTAAGCAGTTACTCCCCTTCAAACACCACACGCTGTAAGGAGAAGGGGAGAGTTTAAAGAGGGAAGACAAAGGAGGAGTGAGAGAGGAGAGTGGCTGTCCTTCATGCATGCTCTCCAAAACACAAAGGAGAAGATGAGAAAACAAAACAGCAGTGAGGGCTAATTCTGTGGGTAATACGCATCCACAATAACAGTAAGAACAATAATAATAATAATAATAATAATAATATAATGAACTTGAGAATCACGTGAGTCAATTTAAAATCAAGTTTATATTCCTTTAAAAAGTTAAAACTCTCTGCTTGCCTTCAGGGGAAATAAGTCCTTCCTCTTCTTCATCCCTCTGTTAGGTTTGTTTAGATTTGAGTTCAATTTAATCTTAGCCACTGCCGGGCTGAACAGTCAGGGCCCGAGAGCGGCGTTCACGGATCCCCCGCTTCCTTCATGGCCGTCCAATTTGGCCAATCACAGGAAGGCAGAAGCTCCGAACTCCCCCCGGAGCTCTCAAGTAACTGGCCCTGATTGCCAGCTACTGAAGAGTGGGAGGAGCTAGTACATTTTTTTTAGAGGCGGAGCCAAATGGAACAAGATGTATATGTGGTTCTCCATTCATCAATGTGATCTCCAGCCAATGGGGCTCAGTCTTTCAATGTCCTGCAGAGCTAAATGAGCCAGTGACAGGTGGAAGAACTAGACCCCGCCCCCTTTAGTAACCAAAGAACTACTTTCCTCTAACCCTCATTTAAAAAAAATAAAAATGAATGACTGCCTGTAAAAAGACTGAAAGAAACAACGCCAGTCCAGGACCCCTTGTGTGTCCTGTATAGCGCCACGTGCCCAGCCAGGCCGGACTGGGCTAGCAGTGGGAACTCGCCCATTCGGCGTCTCCGTATCCGTATCTGGTAGTGAGAAGATCTGTGCCGTGCATGAAGAGTCTCTGAGGAAAAGAAACTCAGTGCGCTCACTTCCGAAACCCTCATCCGTCTCCCTGCACGCTACACCCTTCCAAAACAACCCACCCCTCACCCCCCACCGCTTTCTGAGCCGGCACTCTGGGCTGATGAGACAGGCAGGTCCAGGCACAGGCAGAAAGCTAGGCTTTTTTGGGGGGTGGTGGGGGGGGGGGGCACGGGACCAGCAGCCATCCATCAACCTGTCCCACCTCCTGCCAGGCTCATCTGCTAGACTCCTGCGACTCGCTGGCGCCCCCACGGTGCTCTCCGGGGCTGTGTGCTCTCTCCAATGCTGCTTCCTTCTCTGACAGCTCCACCCCTAGCCCTCCTTCGCCTGACGGGCCGCCGGAGGGTCCTGGGAGGGAGACCAGGTCCGAAATCCCACCAACAGCCCCAAGCCCCGAGCCGCCGGCTTCGGAGGGCACTGCCGTTTGCATGATCTTCTGCCGGACCTCGCGGATCTTCAATTGCAGGCACACTTTGGTGGGGAAGATCTCCGCATAGCGGGCCTGGAAGGCGGCTGTGGCCTGAGCTGCATTCGGGGGGGGGGGGGGGGCAGAATCGTTAGCATCAGAAGCAGTAGCACAGCGACTCGGGGGGGGGGGGGGGGGGGGAAAGACTGAGGGGAGGGGAGCCCACCTGTGGGGAAGAAGCCATGTTCCTGAAAAAGCTGCATGACCAGCGCCCGTCTCTGGTCCAGGGTCCGGCGCAGGGATGAGTATGGCACCTTGTCAAACTCCAGCTCCCCCAGGATGTCCTCGCCGTCAGTTCCTGTGTCAGCAGACAGGGCCCTCAGGAGAGTCCATGGGGAGCAAGCCCCACCCACCTAGCAGGGCTGCAGGGGACACTCACCTGGCCGCTCGAAGGTGAAGATGTCACCCTCGCACTTGGCAGCACTTTTGGGTGTGTTGGGCTCCGAGCTGCAGCTGGACCGGCGCCGGCTCTTCCTCTTGGGTGAGACAGGATCCTCCGTGGATGAGTCCAGGTCTGCAGGCGGCACGGCGTGGTAGGAGGGTTACAGCCACAGCGGCTCTGACTAACACGTCTCCGAGTTACTGCCTTCCATTGACACCAGCCTCTGCTGCATCCTTTAGCCCTCCCTGTACGTATTACATCTTTCCCTCACTCACTCTCTCATTCACTCCCTTCCTCCCTCCCTCCCTCGCTCACCAGTGGAGTTCTTCCTCTTCCTGCGGTAGCTGCCCAAGATGGCACGCGGCGAGGTGGCCAGGCTCTGCAGCGTGGGGGATGGTAGCACCTCTTCCGGTCGGAACTCCGGCAACTCGGCAAAGCGTTCCTCGAACGCCACCTCTGACAGGACCCTGGACAGAGTGCGACGAGCTTTAGGGGGTGCCATTCTATCACCTTCACGTCCAGCCTAACAACATGTGCCGATGCAATATGCTGGACAAAACATCTTTTAACTACTTATCTAAAACCGGGACACAGAGAGTCTGGGGCTGATCCAGGGCAGCACGGGCAGGGGAGGGCAGACAAGCACTCAAGCACTCCAAAACCCTGGAGGGCAAGAGGGCGGCTATGGGGTGGATATTTAAGACCTAATCAGCTGAGGGCACACAGCACCCGGAGCCCTTGATGCCTGTAAACGCCCCTGCAGAGATGCTAATCAAAGGGACAGAGCTACACCATTTAAACCCTTAACGCAGGGCCATACCAGCCTTCAAAGTAAGACACCAGAGCTGGCAGGCGGACATGAACTGGGGGGCAGGGGCTGATGCTAATGAGATCCAATCAGGAGTACAAATCCGGTCATGTGGCCACCACTGCCAGGGAACAAAGTCCCTTTTGTTAGGCTCTTTGAAGTAATTACTAGTGAAATGATTTCTTTCACAGACAAAGAGGGTTTTTTTCAACTGAAGCTCAAGTTTGCCAAAAAGAGCATCTCTTCATAATTCATAGAGTTGCCTTGTTATCAGTCATTGCGCACTTTCAGGGGGGGCAGAGAGTTTGCAGCACAGAGAGTCCGGAGTGCCTTTGCTCATACTAGGGGTGACTGACCCTGCGATACAGCGAGCTCACATGACCCCTGGAACCCATCACTGCGCATTCACCCTGTATAGGGCTGCCGTGCTGTCAGGACACAGATCCCCAGTTGCCCAGTCTGAGCTCAGTCGACGTTCCTGCTCTGACTGGTTGACTGACGCTGACTCAGCCAATCCGGGCTAAGATGTGATCACTACGACCCCACCCCCCACTCACTTGTCCACGGAGTCAAAGGTCTTCTTCAGTGGTGGAGGGCGAGCCTTAACCTTCTTGGGCGGGGGGGCATCTTTGTCGCTCTGTGGAGGTGGCAGTGGGGGGTCAGGACCGGACGGAGGGGGCAAAGGAGAAGATGGGAGGGAATCCCTCCATCCAGCCTGTACAGGAGAGAGAGACAGAGAGAATGTATGAGAGCGAGGGAGCGATAAGCAGCTCTGCTGTGACAGCCGCACTTCATATCACTTTGCTATGAAGTGCTTACATGCGCCTTTGTGATCATGCAGCGCTCGTACACACTCAGGTCCACACAGACACATACACATGCAAGCACACACGGATATGCACACCAGGGTCAGATATATAAAATTTTGCCTGGGGTGGCATAAAAATTTTAAGGGGTTGCAACCTGAAAACACACTCAAGTATACATTTATGATCTATAGTATTTTTATTAGATTTTATGCTGCAGTTTTAATCGAACAAAATAATTTGCTTCCCCACATTTATGCCACGAGTTTGATTATGATCGCTGGATCCCGCCCCCAACTGCATGAATATTGCTGCTCCTGTGTCTCGCTTTTGTTCAGCCTTATAGCCTACGACTGCAACCCGTTTTACAACATACACGCATACCGTTATTTTAATACTCATTCGGTACATGAAAGTATCAGTGAGTTTGACAACTCAATATTATCAAGCGATAATAACCTGCAACCGAACTGAAATATGACATTGCTTTTTAGATATCGCCCTGCCCTGTGGAAAAAGCAGAGAACTGATGATATTTACTAATTCATATGCTGTTGATTCATGTGAACTATATTTACATAATTAGGATTAATATTACCTATCTCACAGTTGCTACATTGGGGTTTGAAGCGTATGCCCTGTGTATACTGGAAGGTAGGGCTAAAGTGGAACAAACCATCATTTATTGGAGGGGCAGCCTACCTAGTACTCTGAGCTTGGGAGAACCTAATTATTAATTGTTTGATTTATATAATAGCTACGCCACTCAAAACTAGCGTGGCAACCCAAAGGAAGGGGTGGTAGCACACACACAAACATAGGTCCCCATAACGTCAAAGTAACATTTGGCCCCCACAATGTAATATAAACCTAATACACACAGACACAGACACACACACACACACACACACACAAAATCACCTAACCCCTGCTACTAACATGAATAGTGATATTACACAATCACAGTAGGGTAGCTAATGTACATTCTTTTCACAAAGGAAACACCTGGTCCCTCGTTTTAATCCACAGTTATTTTGCAAAATTAACAACTGATGTTAAATAACAGG
Organism: Brienomyrus brachyistius; assembly: GCF_023856365.1. Taxonomy (NCBI): domain Eukaryota; kingdom Metazoa; phylum Chordata; class Actinopteri; order Osteoglossiformes; family Mormyridae; genus Brienomyrus; species Brienomyrus brachyistius. The sequence continues at coordinate 27,883,166 of NC_064541.1, read as the reverse complement.
CCACACAAAGGGAATGGCCCGAGGCCCCCCAACAGCGACCACTGTATCTGCCTGCCTTCCACGCTTGTGCCACATCCACATCACCAGCTGTGTCTCACCTCCTTGGGACCTCCCTCCTTGCCACGGCTAGGAGCGCTGTCCCCCACGCCGTGGCCCTCCGGGGGCCCGTCTGACGGTCCCTCTTCGGGAGGGTGGGATGCAGGAGAGCCGACATCCCCGAGCCGCTCCGTCTCAAATGGGAAGCGGCTGCTTCCCCCACTAATGCTCTCCTTCTCTCTCTCCCTCTCTCGCTCCTTCTCCCTCTCTCTATCTCTCTCCTTCCCCCGGCCCCCTCCTTCATAGTTCCCCACAGGGATACTAGCGACTGCAGCTTTCACTTTCTGAGGGGTCCTTGTCTGAACAGAGGGTAATTTGGGGGTGCCCGGAGCACTGCCTGCTGGAAAATAAACAAAATGAAATTTCAATTAAACAACAAGCAGGAATAAAGGTAAGAAAAAAAAAAAGAAAATTAACCAAGTAAGGCCTCTTACCAGTATGTGAGGGCACGGAGGGGCTAGTAGCCCGTAGAGATGCTCCTGAACCACTAGAGGTCTGTACTGTGCTTCCGCTTAGCTTGCTGGAGGACTGAGAGTGAGGCTGTCTCTCCAGGGGTGAGTGAGTCTGTGCGTGTGGCGGCCTGTCTGGCTGCGAGTACACCTGCACGTCTGCCTGCCTATCCGGCTGCGGGTGGCTCTGCCTCTCCGCCCCGGTGTGCGCCCCTGGCCTGTCTGCGTGGGGCTGCGTGTGCTTAGGCAGGATGTGCGGGGAGAGGGTGGAGGGGCTGGACACGGTGTACACCACGCTGGGGGGCACCGCCGCCACTGACACCACCCCTGTCGCTAGGGTGACGCTGGGCGGAGGATAAATGGCAGTAACTATCTGCCCCCCACCCCCAGAAGCAGGGGATGGCAGCGAGGAAATCGGGGGGCAGTTTGGAGACTGAGCAGAAGCCAAAAGTGGTGTCTGACCTGGGACAGGAGAAGGGGAAGGAGAGAGAGAGACAATTGCTGATGAAGGTCTTATAGGCTAAACCGAAACATGTAGCTTAACACTTAGCCAGCTCACTTTAACATTCACTAAATTAATCTAAAGTCAATCTGTTCACCATAACACTCACTAGGCTCAAAATAATGCCCAGTCGGCTCACCTTAACACTCACTAAGCTCAAAGTAATGCCCAGTCGGCTCACCTTAACACTCACCAGGCTCAAAGTAATGCCCAGACGGCTCACCTTAACACTCACTAGGCAAAAAGTAATGCTCAGTCGGCTTACCTTAACACTCACTAGGCTCAAGGTAATGCCATTGGCTCACCTTAACACTCACTAGGCTCAAGGTAATGCCCAGTCGGCTCACCTTAACACTCACTAGGCTCAAGGTAATGCACAGTCGGCTCACCTTAACACTCACTAGGCTCAAATTAATGCCCAGTCGGCTCACCTTAACACTCACTAGGCTCAAATTAATGCCCAGTCGGCTCACCTTAACACTCACTAAGCTCAAATTAATGCCCAGTCGACTCACCTTAACACTCACTAGGCTCAAAGTAATGCCCAGTCGGCTCACCTTAACACTCATTAAGCTCACATTAATGCCCAGTCGGCTCACCTTAACACTCACTAAGCTCACATTAATGCCCAGTCGGCTCACCTTAACACTCACTAAGCTCACATTAGTGCTCAGTCAGTCAGAGGTGGAAATTTCAGGTCCAGAAAGTAAAAATCCAGGCCACGGTTTTGTTTCAACCAACTAATTGAGTACTTTGTGACTGGATTTTTACTTCCTGCATCTGAAATTTCCACTTTAGGAGTCAGTTCACCTTAAACAAATAACTGGGCTCCTACTGACCCATTATACTGACCTGCTATAAGGGGCTGTACCAGAGTTTGACCTGGGGGCGCTATGGCAGTGAACCCCAATGTCGCCAGCGACGGCGGTACGTAGGCCGACCCGTGAGGGGGCGGGGCCTGCTGTGAGGAGGAACCAGTTGTTGTGGAAACCAAGGGTAAAGGGGCAGGAACCCCAGGAGTGGACTGAACATAGGTGATCCTAAACAGGAAGAGGAGCCAAGAGAGATAAAGCTGTTATGACAGATTAGTAGCAGTAGGACCCAAAAAAAATGTCCGTACAACCTGAAGCAAGGGGGCGGCGGAGTGGCATGGGCACCTTGTGGCTGGGGGTGGCAGCAACACAGTCTGTGAGGGGGCGGAGCCTGGAGTCATCACTGTAGCCGTCCCCATGGAAACGGGAAAGGGGCTACCAGGATGTACTGCCCCCCCAGATGGGAGCTGTGACTGAACGACAGGCATTGGAGCAATCTGGATAATCTGTACGGGCGGGGGGAGGGGGGGTTACAAAGGGATTACCCGCTTCCTGCTCCCTCAGGCGGCACGGCACGGTCCTGGCAGAGCCCACACTCCCCAGAGGCGGCTGCTCACCTTGCTCCCGTGCTGGGAGCCGTTCTGCACAGGCACCGTCGGCGTCACCAGGGGAAAGGGCTGGCTGGGGGCCGGCGCCGCCCGCACTGTTGCCATGGGGACCAGCATCTTGCCCTGTGATTGCACTGCGGCCAGAGAGGACGACAGCAGGTAGAAGCTCAGTACCTAGTGCGATCGTCAGCCGCGTAGTGGCTTTGGACCTCGACTACGCCTCCTCGACTTCCCTCCAGCACAACGTTAAGTTTAGCAGCTAAGAGACCCCCAGCACACAGACCCTGCAATCCTGGCGGGAGCAGATTTTCTAGCATTTACTAAAGAGCCAACAAGCTCAGCACAAGCAGGAAAAGCAACAGCACCTAAACTGGGCCATAATTACTTTTAGGCATTTCACAGCTGCTCTAGAAACAACAGCGCAACTATACTGCGCGCCTATAACTATCCCCTCACCTCCGGTTCCAGGGCTGACCACTCCCACTGCTGGACTTGGGGCATATCCTGCCACCTGCCCCGCCCCAGACTGCTTCCCATTGGCCAAGGAGACATTTGCGGGAGGGGCCGAGGGCAGGGTGAAGACACTGGTTTGCTGGTTTGGCTGCTGAGGGGAGGGGCTCTTGGGGTTGGTGCTGGCAGGCAGGGTGGGCAGAATGTACTGCACTTGCGTGATGGCCTTGCTCCCACACGTGGGGGCCAGCGGAGGAGCAGGGAGGAACTGGGGCTGAAGCAAGGAGAGGGGCAGGGGGCCATTATTGTGGCCGTGAGCGTGGGCAGGCAAGGGTTGAGGTGGCGGCTGGGAAGGGGCAATGAGCTGGGCAGGGAATGTGCTTCCCAGAACCAGGTTGGTGACTATCCCTCCTGGCCCGCCCCCCGACGTCCCTGTGACTACAGGGTTAGGGGAGGATGCAGAGTAGTACCCACCCCCTCCGGCTGCCCCGCCTCCTCCTCCCGCTCCTATCAGCAGCTGGGTCTGTGTTGGAGTGGGTTTCCTGTCGGGGGGCAGGGGGCTGGAGGCGGCCCCTCCTTCACGGGGCTTGCTGGCGATGGGGACAGGTGTGCTGACCACGGGTCGCACCACGTTGGTCACCACCGTGTTGGCCATTCGAACTGCACCCAGACCCCCTGTCAGCGGGGACAAGCCCAGGGGGGCTGCAGGGGACAGGGGAGGAGCTATGGCCCCAGAACTGGCGATGACTGACTGGTTGGAGGAGGATGATGCCTGGGAGGGGGCCACACCGCCATCGGCCACTCCAATGCCCTCCTTGCTGGGCCCCCCGCCACCATCGCCCGTGCCCCCTCCCCCGCCACTCTCCATCCCCCGTTTCCTCTTGCGCTCAGAGCCGCTGCCCCCAGTGTCCATGTAGCGCTTGATGGGGTAGGAGGAGAGTGATACGCTTCTGCCCAGCGAGGAGGCCGACGGGGACGAGGACGAGGAGCAGATAACTGGGGCGAAGACGCGGTGCTACAGGGGGAGAGAAAGAGACATGTTGGACCTCAGGCCAGCACTGCCCCCCCCCACCCAGCATACGCCATGGACCCGACCCCACTACCTTGCGGTCTGCCTCGTCCCCAGAGCCGTTCTCACTGTCGCTGTCGGTCACCCTCTCTTTACACTTCAGGTCAATAGAGCTTCCTGGGTAGGAGTCCTCTGAGGGCAACAGGGTGCAGAGTTTAGGAAGGGGGGGCAGGGGTTGGGGTCACCTGTGCAGCTTGGAGCCCCACATACCAATGACATCGTCGTCGCCTTCTTCCTCACAGATCACCATGCGCTCCTCGTCACTGGTCATGTCCTCGCTGACCTCGCGGTGGGACCGCACGTGGGCCGGGGCGCGCCCCGAGTACTGCCCACCCCCATCCCCGCACATCTGGAAGGTATGGGAGACGGTTAGGGGTGGGTGGAAGGTGTATCGTGGCTCACCGGCACGGGAGGGCGTCCTCGTACCTGTGCCAGCTCAGCCAGCGCCTGTGTGTTCCCCCTCTCACTGCGCTCCAGACTGTGCACAGCGCTCTGAGAGAATGCGCGAGGGCGGGGAATCTGTCCCACAGGCCCCTCCCCCAGGTTCCTCTCAGCCACACCCACCAGTCCAGGCCCCACCCCCTTCAAGTCTACTCCCAGGGAGACGGATGGAGGTTCTATTAGAGTAGAGAGAAGAGGAAGGATGCCTTAAAATAACAGTTATAAAAAGACACAGTGCTCAGAACACACTGGACCTCTTGCCATGACAGAAGCCCTCGCACCTGTGGTCTCCGACATGCTCCTCTCTCGCATATCCTTGCCTCCCGGAACACCACGACCCTCGGAGCTTGACTTCTTGCGGTCCTTATTGCACCACTTCCAGTCTGGGTGTGCCTTGAAATGGGCCTCCTTCACCTGAGATGGGGGTCCAAGGAAGGAGAGGGGGAGGGAGAGAAAGACCATGGATGACAAAGGCGTTCCTACAGGCTCTCCTTACTGTACAGGTATTAAAACAACAGGCTGAATTCCCTGGTGCGTAAATGTAAGCTCTGCCAGAAAAGTTACACACTGCCTTCATACCGATATGCTAATATTACTACAGAGCAGCAGTGAAGCTAAATTTACATGATTATCTATTACATCACAATACTACAAATACACACATTAGAAGTTTATGATGTGAAAGTTTATCAGGAAGCACCACAGAGGAATCCTGCACCCCACAGCTGATCCCTGGGCCTCCTTACACTACAGGAAACCACAAAGCCTCTGGCTGCGGAAGGTGGAAACACAACTCCTATCTAAGGTCTCAATGCTGCCTTTCACTCCACTATGCTAACAAGCCGCATGGTGTTTAACGAGCCAATCAGCCTCCGCTTAACCCAGACAGGGACTCCAGGAGCCCATACCTGGAAGGCGAGGTCGTGGTACTTCTGCTTCTCCTTGGGGCCCAGTGCGTACCACCACTCCCCCAGGATCTTGCTGACTGTGCGATTGTCCTGATTGGGGTGCCGCTGGTGCACCAAAGCCCGGTGCCTCTTACTGAAGATCATGAAGGCGTTCATCGGCCGCCGGATGTGGTCCTTCTCTCTCTGGGGGGATGGGAGTTTGGACAGTTGGCACAATGTAGCATGGGGGAGCCCGGACATACCCATCCCAACAGGGAAGGATCAAGTCGAGACCACCAAGGAAGAACAGGTGAGGAGGGGTGGGGAAGGTGAAGAACAGGCCTGCCAAACTGGAGACCCCTACAAACCTTGCCAGGGCTGTTCTTGTCACTGTCCTTGGGCAAGGCACTGAGGGACTGGGTGCGTCTCTTGACCGGGGACACTGACAGGGGGGTTTCCGGGACCACACCTGGGAAGAACCTGGAACAGTGGAGAGACAAAACAGCAGGTCAGATGCTTGGACTGGGGCCTTGCCAGAGGATGGAAAAGACGAACCCTGAGAGACAGTGACCCTATGAGGCACAAGGCACAGGACAGGATGACGATGAAACCCACATTAAGGATGCAGATGGGCTTCCTAAGCTACAGACTAGATGTAATTTCCTTAAATATAGGAAGCATGAATTGGTCATGCTCATTAGGAAAGTAGATCTGCAAATAGAGGTGAAGATCCCCTGAAAGGTAATAAGACATACGGGTCATCCACGTCGCTCTCTGTCTCGCTGTCGCCCCTCTCTCGTTCCGTTTCCCTCTCTCGCTCCTTCTCCCTCTCTCTCTCCGGAGGCGGTTCCTCTGCAGGTAGAGTGGGTCGTGGTGGTGGTCCTCTCTCCTGGGGCGAGGTTGCCACGTTCCCATCGCTTACCAACACCGTGCTGCACTGCGATTCTGAAATAGGAAGACAGGGCTCTCTTACTTACAGCGCTTTTCCACTGACATACAGGAACCAAGCTCTACCCAAGCCGTACCGCGAAGAGACACTAGTTACAGTGCGCTTCTAGCCGACTTTGCTTTTCCACTACAGAAATGTCGGCTCAGTAAAGGAGTTGCCAGGTTTGAAGAGCGACAGTGATGTAAAACTAAAACACTTAATTACTGTTCACACGGTGTACATCATGATTTACTATGTGCTATTATCCACTAGCATGTCTGTGTGAATGGCTGTCTTATGTCAGCTTCGAACTCTAGCAGAATTAGCATTAACTTGCGTAAATGTGCATTACGGATCCATTTCATTCAGCTGTTCTCTAGTACTTTTATAAGTAGGTGGTTGGAGATTTTCAAGTTCCGAGTTACACAGAATGCATCAGTACACTGCGATGTATGATACCCCTAATGATGAATAATATATAGAATATCCAGTTTTTTCCTTCACAGAATCCATGCATATTGACACAGATCACCAATGTCACTCTGCAGTTAAAACAATCAGATGGTGGTGACACAACTAACACGGTTTAGCCACAGCAGGAACATGTGGGTATGCGTGGGTATGGTCGGGTACGGCTCACATAATAATATCTTTGTGGTACAGCTCAGTTCTTGGTGGCAGTGGAAAAGTGCCACTGTACAGACGCTCCTCTACTTACAAACGAGTTACGTTCTGAGCGGCCGTTCGCAACTTTAGATGTTCGTAAGTCGCTATTCAACATCATTCTAAGAGTATACGCAAGAACAAAGAACTAGGATGCTGGGAGTACGCACGCTACACTGCTGCACGTCGGGAGTAGCAGTGAGATGTCGTACAAGGCGGAACTGAGCCGCAGAAAAAAAAATTGATATAGCGGACAGAAAATGGGAGCCCAACGAACACAATTCGGACTTACAGTTCTCTACGTTCGTATGTCTGAAAGTTTGTAAGTTGAAAGTTCGTAAGCAGAGGAGCGTCTGTATATGAAAAGTGCAACAAGACCTAAAACACTGACCTAAGACCTGAAATCAGGAAGAAAAGTTGCTCCTGCTGATACATTTACTGTAAAGTTGGATAGTTTTCCATCAATGTGACCCCAAAGAGTAGTATGCACCTTTAGCCTATACATCTTCACAACTATGGTTATCCCGCACATATTAGATCTTACCTTTATTCTGATTGGCTGTTTGGGGGTGGTTGACAGGCTGCTGGCCCTCAGCAGGCTGAGATGAGGAATCTGACTGGCTGGGTGCCACAAAAGGAACCAATGAGTGCCAAGGAAATACCGGCACTGACCGGGGTTCCACATTGGTCCATACTGCAGGATAAAAAGATTTAATCATTTCAGACAATAAAATTACAACAAAATCACAATGACTAATGAACAATGCAGTCTACGCATGCGAGGCACACTTTTTGGGAATGATTATACATATATACGTAATCATAAACATCAGTGTCAGGATTTCAGATATTTTATTTGCTGTTTTCACATTTAAATGGCAACCTCTGATACGCCTCTTCTGTGCCATTATCGAGCCCCACCTGGATATAGCTTAGGACTGCATGTCTGACATGGGACTGTCCTGGTCTATACCTGCGACCCTGAGTGCCACCTGGGCTGTTTTCGTACTTCATTCCCTTACTGGATCAAACCCGAGTCACTTCAAACTTCAAAATTAACATTATAATTCATAATATTTTCATGCACAAAATCAAGCCACGTATTCATTTTGATAACCCAGTCTAGTATGAAAAGTGACTGCAGCACTAGTTAGGGCTGGGCGAGTAAATGAATTTTAATTTGAATTATGGTTTTGCCTTCCAATAATTTTCAAAACTATATAATCAAAATAAAACTATTATTGTGCCACATTTCGTTTAGCAATCATGCTTCCATTTTGTCTTGTGTTATAAACCCATTGCACCCCTTTCCAGACCCTTTTTATTTGTTTCTCAGTTAATTACATTTGAAGTTTAAGTAAATCTACTGTTAAAATGGCATTTTAAATGTTCAATAAATTAATGATATTTCCAAAGTCAATGAGTAACAATGTTAAATATTCATGACCTCAATACTGACCAAAATACTTGTGATTATGGGAGCAGCCCTAGCACTAGTTTACCGTCCATGAATTAATATCCAGGGCCTTTTAGTTGAGGTAAATCTAGGAAACGAAGGTGTCTGTGCAACTTTTTCTATTTAGGTATAGTGATGTTTATATCAATGGCATTTGGATGCTATGCCCTGAGACTGATTAACGGCCAATCACTAGCTAGGTTAGCTCCGCAAAAGTTTTTTTTTTTTCCACCTAGTCACCGTCTTGAGGTCAACAACTGAGTCCAAGCAACTAATTATAAAAGAAAAAGAAATTATACAGCCTGGTCCATCGGTATTGAATATAGTGCAAAGTGGGATCACATCCATCTCCATTTACTTAAAGTGGACATTTCATTCCCTTTGCACGTTAATGGTCAAGAGGCTACGATCATATTATTCAAAGTTAACTTCACACAGCAGTAGGCGTAACCAAATACTGAACCCAAGCGTGCAGTATCTCATTAGATTCGTGCCTCGCCGTTTTTAAATTAGATCGTTTTACACGTTACGTGGATGTGCCACTTAGTTACATCCTTTCATCTATGGCTCAACTTCGTCGCTCAAAGAACGTGGCCAAAGAGGTTCTACGCAAATCAGCCACTTGTAGATTAAATATAAGAAAAGCAAAGCAGTGTTACAGAAGCGTCTGACCCTGATCAATCACAGTAAATTACTAGGCAGTGTAGGTAAGGTCTGGAACCATTACTAACCGAACATACTCAAGCCCTGTCGGAGATACTGAGGACTGTCTGACGAAAACATGGTTCATAGAAAAAGTCCTTTTCAGCAAATTACACGTTTGTATATTTTACAATTCCAAAATAATTTTAAAAGGTAGTAAAAATGATGTCCATTTTAATAGGTAGGATCAAAAAATTAAAAAAGGCTCCCAAACATCAGCAGTCCAAGAAACATTTATCCCATGTGACAGTCTTGAATGGATGAGCGCTCCATCGGTGGAAGTACATGATTGTTATAATCGACCTCTCCTTAAACCTCAAAAAAACTGGTTACTGGTTTCTCACTTCCAAAAATGAATGATGATAACGAAACGGAAAGCGTCGGGGCGGCGTGCCGTACAGTCCGTCACCGGCGTTACATGCGTGTCTGTCTGCCCGGCTCCAAATGGTGTCGTCACTGATCATTCACCAAATGCTGCGTTAGCTGGCAGCTCGTTAGCAGCTGGTATTTCAAAAGCGTCGGTCCAAATCCACCAAAAGCACGCCAACTTTTAGGGTGTGGAAGTGGTCCCAGTTCCGCAATGAAGCTGATCGCGCTTGCAGCTCCCTCCGTCCACCCCTAATAGCCTTAAATCACCTAATGTGACCTTCGTTTGCGTCGACTTGTGCACTTTCTGTTCCTCTCTTCCTGTGTGTTTACATTAACGGATCGATGCCTTTACAGGCTTGCCGATGTAGGCCATCCCCCCATCCTCGGCGTCGCGTACTTACTTCGCCTCAGCAAAGACGCATCGCACTAGCTAGATTTAAATTGACACATTGGCTGTTTACTCCATAATACAACGAAATGTTTGCAGAAGCGCAAGCATTTAAAGGTTACACGAATCCGAGAAAGCGATATTTCATATGAAATTGCATATGGATGGAGCCTCTTTGGTTGTTTCTGGCTTAATTGCTAGGAAGCCAACTCATTTTTGGCGACGCAGATTCCAGCGCTTAACGACATCAACCCAGTTTTGTAACAAAAGAAAAGGCACTAGGCTTTTCTTCCTGTATTCTGTTCCACCCTCGAAGTAGCAGGTTAATGATCGCAACTGTTCAGCGGCTACATGGAAAGAACATAACAATGCCTTCTGTATCTTCTAAAAAGCCACATATACTCCCTATTAAGTCCATTTACTTACACTACGAGATAAAATGTGTATTGTTTAACATTAAATATCTTGACAGCATGCCTAACCGCCTGGCTACATTAAATCATCTGGCAGGCTGACACTGGGGGGTCTAGAACTAATGCTGGAGATATTTAAAGCTATTGACTACCATACCTTCAGCCCCAAGTGTATGTAACATAGCTCCCCGTTAAACTTAATTGGCGTGTGCATTTAATGGGCGCTCCGTTTGATTTTATTATAACTACAGGATGAGAACGGTTTACGGATTATTACGGTTTGCTTGGCTTCTCGATCGGAGGTCACTATAACTCGCAGTGAAAGGCGATCAAATTAATTAAATCGCGCGTTTCGCGGTTTGCCACCACCGATGCAGGTGTCACATCAAAATACAGCCGTGCTGCTGGTCGGCTCCGGGTGAGATACCGGATCCCTTAGCAGCGGCGCTCCAGCGCGGTCCAGCCCCTCGGGAACGCCCCTGGCCCCGCACCCGCTGCACCGATCACGGCCAACCAAACGCGGGCGGCTCTCATGTCGCGACTGCCCTTCGCTCCGCTCCGGTCCGCAGCACCCGGGGCAAGCCGTCTCAACTCGAAAAAGTCATTATAATACGGATTAATTAATCAAAGGATGGACACCGACGTGAGCAAACCGCCAGCTCAGTTGCGCGCTTGGCTAATATAACTAGTATTTAGTCCATTACGTATCATAAAGCAATTGGGCAAATCAAGCACCAAGAGTAAATCGGATACAAAACTGTCCTTTACGGTATATTGTTAAATACAACACATTCAACAGATCTTAAAACGCATTCCATTAGCTATTTACTTTGTACTGTTGATGTTATGTTTTTTTCTAGACGTAATTAAAAGTAAAACGAGTATTTCTGCCCGTATACTATTTTTCAAAACGCATTTAATATTCTGGGCCGGATTATTCGCACGTAAAGTATCTTTTGGTCACTCGTAGCCACGTATGCTTTAACCAGAGCAAGAAATACGTGTGAAATTGATATAAAAAGACAATATATAATTGTTAATTTTATATATACATCCTCTCTTTTCCTCTCTTATCAGTAGCTACTTAAAGATAATATAAGCTGTTTTCAACGATTTAGTGCATGTCGAAATCAACTGTAATCCATGTGTAAATCCCACATCTGTATAAATTTTGCAATAGATCGCTACACCGCGAAATCTTTCATTTTTCGAAGTGGTTAGCCAGCTAGCGGGGCTAACTATCGCAGCTCTACGCCGACTTCTCTTTTCGCAAAACAGCCACCTTCGGCTCCCCCCTCGTCACACACACCCTAACCTCTACCTCCCCCAAAGAAAAAATAGACTAAAATATTGCTGCGAAAAAAAACGAGCTCCTGCGATGACAACAGCAACGGCACCGACGGCTAATCTCAATTCAGATGACAGGGAGGAGAGGAACATAGTCAACTCGTTCGCCGATCTGAACTGGAAAAGAACGACGTGGTTTCTCAAAAACAGAGAAAAGAACAGCCTGGCAGAGATGCTCTGATACGGATCCGTGGAAATGATGGCTGGAAATAATAACAACAGCCAGCGAAGTCCCGTGAAATTTGTATGCAGCTGGCCAGTCCACGTAGGATCTATTCACAACAACACACTCCCTTCCGTCAACTCGGCGAGTCTTTCGTAGTAAAAGTCGTTGTATCACAACATCATTCACTTGAACTCGACTCTTCCCCTCGATTCCTCCTCTCTCGCTCGCTCGTCCTTTCTTTCTTTCTCTTTCCCTCCCACCCTCTTTCTCCTGTTGTAAACTGGGCTGCCCCCTCTCGCTCTCTGAGTGTCAACCTCGCCCAGCCCAGCACCGCCCATCGGCCTACTTTTTCTCTCTCATTGGCCTATCTCATTCCTCGTCATTTCACCGCCTAGCTCTATAATTGGTCAATATATACGCTGGAATGTCAGTCATATGCAAATCACACGCTGTCTGGTTCTCATGCTCGGACTGGTCTCTGACTTGAAAGAAAGCTTCTAAATATTAATAGTCAAATAAAATTAGGGCAAGGCTACCTATTGGCTGTGCCGTCCTTTGGTCCCATGATGACGTTGCGGTTTTCGTTCAGCTATTGGCTCGTGAAAAACAACCTGACTCGTATTGCTGAAACTATTTAACATAGCCCCTCCCAGGCGTCATTACCATTGGAATGGCCTAAACACTGGGTCGAGATAGACTGAAGATCACACCAATTGAAAAAGGGCACTAGGATGTGGGACAACAAATCGCTTGACACAAGTACCAGATGTAGTGCCCTCCCACTGAGCTGCGGTCTGAACTAGAAAAGCAGTACTTGTCACGACCGTTTGAGGACAGAGGGCGCTGTAAACATTAGATAATGCTGCTCCCGTAAACACGACTGTAAACCAAGCGTTTAATCTACCATTTAAATTGTAATGCATAGTTAGTTATTTAGTGTTACTACCTCTTTCTGTACTGTGGCTTTCATTATATCAGTCTACCCTTCAACTGAATGCAAACGTTTACAGATTTGTCCCTATAATATTCATCCCTATAATATTTCCCATATTCCAAATAAAGTGCATATTTGGATTTTACCAATGATGTAAGTCAAATTAGCCACCAAGGTTTTTGAAAAACGCTGCTAAATGTAATATCCTGAAACATGTCTCGAAACATCTCATCACCTTGAAATGAATGTTATAAAAATAACATGAACAACTACAAATTAATAATAATAGAACGTAATCATTGATGGTGGCTGACAATATTAAATAAACAAAACACGGTCAAATCATTTGTAATCTATTTTCTATACAAAATACAATAAGGCCACAGCACAGATATGACAAGTTTAAAACACACCTTCTCAATGCTAACCCAGGAGCTGGTGATCACCACAAACAAAGGGGTCATGCGAGTGTGTGATGATTATCATATCCATTTACTGCACCCTAACAAGGCACCACTGTTTCCGCAGGGCAGCGCAAACAGATCACTTTACAAAAACAACTATGTGAAACTGGAATAATTTTATAAATCACCAATGTCGACCTACTAGTATGTCAACGGAGGAATTGTCACGAGAAGCAAGTCACGAGTGCACAGTGGGGCTTTTGACACAGACGGGCACAGACGGGCACCGTCTGTTAAACAGCGAGCCTGTTTACGGAGCACTTCTGTGCCACTCTGTGCCTGTGCTCAGAGGGGGCCATCAGGGAGGGGCGGGGGCTCCTCACGCAGGGGCACCCACGTCATTTTCCACAATAACGGGCCCATTCAACCCCACACGCTCATGTTCTCTAAACACGGAGAGGAGAGAGGCATCCCACCATGATTGGTGCCATGTTGCCCGTGATCATGCTAATACACACACACACACACGCACACACACACACACACACACACACCTCTGCCGCACGCACTCACGCACTTACACACACATGCATGCACATACCCAGGGACTGACGACTGGGGGCAGAAAGCGAAGGAGAAAAAAATGGGTGGGAAGGAAAAAGAGAGGGAGTCAGGAGTGTAAAAATAGCCAGAGAGTCATTCTGTGGAAAGGGAGGGAGGGAGGGAGGGAAGGGGGCGGGAGAGAGAGAGAGAAAAACTAGCTTCTCCTGTGGGAGGAAGGGTGTAGAACTTGGAGAAGTCAGAGACATTTAACGACAGGTTTTAAATGAGTGATACTTAGGGTTGTGTTAAAAAGCTGCCGTGTGCACGCCGAGCGTGTCCTGGAATGCAACGCATCCCTGACGCTAACGAGGACAAGAGACCAGTGGGAGGCACACGGCAGTCACAATGATTTGGACCGCAGGGCAGATTCGCTGTCGAGTAGTCGAGCTGCCCGAGGGGCTGGCCTGCCAATCAGAGAGAAGCACAATGGTGGGAGGGACTAATTTTTGTATCCCAGGACACAGCCAATCAGAGTAAAGCAAGGGGTACTATTGCTGTAGAGACTGGCTCATTCATTGGTGGAAAGCCAATCGTTAACCCTTACAGGAAGACCTGCTTGTGCGACTGCTGGGAATCAGCATAGGGCTCAGATTCCAACATCGCTGACCAGTTGTATCATACTAAATGTGAGACATTCAGACACACCATATGCTGCTGATGGGATTTATTGCAGACAAATGCACAGAACCACAGTCTATATATTATATACTAAAAATCTCAATAAATTAACCTGTATGTTCATAACAGAGTGGTTAACTGGGTATAAGTGCTGTGTCATACTTCTTGGATCAGGGGTTGGAATCCCTTCCCCGCTGTGTCTGTGGATGTGCGTGTGTAGTTTGCATGTTTTCCCCTTGTTGCACAGGTCTGCTCCCACAGTCCAAAGGCATGCAGTTAGACTACCTCATGTCTCTCAGTGGCCCATACAGTATTACTGTATGTTCATGCCATGAAATGGACTTGAATCCCATCCAGGGTGTCCCCTGCCTTGTGCCCTGTGATGGGCTGGCATCCCATCCAGGGTGTCCCCCGCCTTGTGCGCTGTGATGGACTGGCATCCCGTCCAGGGTGTCCCCCGCCTTATCCCCTGTGATGGACTGCCATCCCGTCCAGGGTGTCCCTCACCTTATGCCCTGTGCCACCAGAGATTGGCCCCTGACCAGCTTAACAGGGTATAAGATGAGTGAATGTCCATAATGGGTATACTGGGCTGTGACTTTGGTTCCTGACTGGATGTTGAATGTCCAAAAGCCATGCAGGACTGGCAAGCGAGTGCGTCCTGCGCTTCCTGGGCCTGGCTCCAGGTTTGCTGCAGCCATGCACACAGTATGGGTGAGTGGCTAAAGCTATAAATAGGGGGAGATTAGTGATTTTAAACAGCAGGTGATGGAGTGAGAGAGGCTGGACGCGGGTGACTCCCCCCCCCCTCCTGCAAACTCCAGGGTTGCATGTAATAATCCCACTGGCCCGTACACAGTGGGCGTGGGGATCACTCACCAGGGCTGACCTTCCGACTGCTGCATGAAAGTGCCACCCCACCTCCGGCGGCTCCTGATTCCCACTGGGGTCGACTCACCACCAGCCACAGCCACTTAAAACCCAAATTATTCAGGTCCCCGGTTGCCATGGTAGCACCCACATACATTCGGGTGTCAAAAGTCCCTGCGCTGGCTTCTGCCTGTAGCATCCTTACCGCTGGTGTTGACCACAGGGTTTTCCGCAGAGCCATCACGCTGCTGCCCTGTATAGGCTAATCCGTCTGTGCCGTGATCACACTGTTAGCCATGGATGACAAGCAAGTACCTTTCTTACTATGAAACAGATTCTTCCGGTAATTCTGAGATGCCCCAGTGCTCAGCAGCAGGCAGTGCTTCCCTGCCTCTCTCTATCTGACAAAAAGCCTAAATTATAGGAAGTCACGTCCCCTGATGGTCCCCAGAAGTCATCCCCAGAAGTCGTTAAAGACCTAGCAGCTATACATTTTACAGCGGCGCCGTTTAAGACTTTGTCCACCTGGGGGCAGTCTTGTTCTATGACAAACAGACGACTGACAGTTATTGACTTGAGCATAGCACGGACGTGGAAAAATGAGACAGAACAAATGGAGGACACATTTACGGAGACAAAGATCAAGCAAAATTATCCATTATAAATCACAAAAATACTAATATTACTTTACGAAATGATCAAAGTGCAATTTCTGCTGCCCTAGTAGGTTTCCCACTCATATCATCCATGTTCCCTTTACAGAAAGGGTGAAAAAGCCCAAAGCTCAAATGATTCGTGTCGCTGAGCTAAGAGGGTAAATTGTCAGCCAGTGAAACAGGCATTGGGGGAGCATGACTGCAGATGCAAGGGACTGGTCAAGACGAGGACTGCATGTGTGTGCACAGAGCAGGGAGATGACCAGGGAGATGAGGGCCTGCCACGCCACGTCACGCTTGGCTCAAGGCTACCTGTCTGTCACATTAAGCTTCAACACCCCATCTCAGGGCGGGAAGGGTGACAGAGGCAAACAGAAGACCTCCCAGCCCTTTCACTGCTCTGTTACCCCTCCGTAACAGCGCCCCATGACT
Organism: Brienomyrus brachyistius; assembly: GCF_023856365.1. Classification (NCBI taxonomy): domain Eukaryota; kingdom Metazoa; phylum Chordata; class Actinopteri; order Osteoglossiformes; family Mormyridae; genus Brienomyrus; species Brienomyrus brachyistius. The sequence continues at coordinate 27,866,903 of NC_064541.1, read as the reverse complement.
GGGCATCAGAGTGACAATAAACCAGTGAGGTCACTGGCAACCATGAAGTGTCAGCTTGACGGTTAGACAGGCTTGGCCAGGATGCAGGATGTGTGCAAAGTATGGGAGAGTTTGCAAGGTCGCCATGGAAACAGGCACTCTGCACTGACACGTCACATCCGGTGGTCACCAATCGAAAAACACACACACAAACTCAGTCACACACACACACACACACACACACACACGCACGCATGCATGCACGCACGCACGCAGACACACACACACACGCACAGACATGCAGACACGCACACACACATCTGTTTCACTCCGTTGGCATGTCAGTCTGGGTTTCCATCCACCTCCCTCCCCCGCCCTCTTTCTCAGCCTCGTTCTCTCCAGTTGTCCCTCCTACGCTGCTTTTTTCCATTTTTAAAACAGAGAGCGATTTCCCACACCCTGTACACTTCCCCTGTATCCCAGCGACACCCTAAGCCGGGCTCCAGCTCCTGTGTGTGTGTGTGAGCATTTGCGTAACCGTGCAAGTGTGTGTCCCCATACGTGTGTGCGTCCCCGTGCGAGTGTGAGCGACTGAGCATGGGTGAGTGACTCACACGCCATTTATGTTGGTCGCAGAGAGACTAGCAGCCATAAAGGCTGCAGCAATGATGCTCTGACGGTCCTCGAGGTCGGTGTGGGGGAGGGGGGGTCATAAAAAGGGCTGAAACAAAAAAAAATGGTTTGCTCACTTGTGGCCTAGTAATCTGTGGATATTCACCACGTCCTGTTCAGTCAGCCCTTTTCAAACTTTTAATCCCCTTAATCACTCTGTCCTTCCTCAGACTCTGCCCCAAACCCGGCTTCCCCCTAAAATAAACCCAATAAATGTCTCGTTTGTGTCATACTTAAACGGGAAAGGCATGCTGATCTCTCTCTCTCTCTCTCTCCGCTCTCCTCCTCCCCTCTCAACATGTCTAGGCAGGCCCTATTCACTTCAGGCGTGTTTCAATCCAGCCACACTCCGCTGACGGTGACCGGCCATCCACCACTGCATCACACGTGCGGTTGCCGCGGGGGCCGCTCAAACACATCCATCACTCAGATACTCACTCAGATGGCAAAATTACACCCTCCTGTCTATGTTCTGATGCAGCAGCCTACAATGTCAGCTACACAGCTGCCCTTCACACACGCAGGATCCCTCCTGGGAGATGAGAAGAGGTGGGGAGGGAAGGGGAGGGGAAGAGAGGGCCTGTCGCTCTCTAATTTCGGCTGGGCACGGGTGCGGTGCGTGCCCACACAGGACAGGGGCACGCCGGATCCTTCGGCACAGCCACCCTGTTCAGTATCACACACACGTTCAGAATAAACACCCAGAAACCCAACACCAAAAGGACTCCTACGCCTTTTTTCCACTTCTTGCAATGCGTCATTAAGAAGTGGAATGAATTAACCCCCCCCGCCCCACCCCCACCCCTCAAAGGCCACAGCACACCCAATAGAGCCAAGGCTACCTGGAAATACTGATTTTTTCCCTCTCGCCTCTTTACCCAAACAGAGGTATGGCTACATGGCGTTTTCACTGTGTTGCAGAGCCAGGGAAACAGACACCAAACTGTGCGATGGCACGTGGCCAGGAGGATCTGGGCCAGGAGGTAATAAGCATCAGTTCCACATTTGATGCCCATGGCCCCCTCAGGAGCATACCTCCCTGCTCCCCCTCGCCACCTTTTCCGGGTCGTTCCTTGACAATTGCACCCACAGACCATATCCGCTGTCCAAATCCATGAGCTGCCTGCGGAAACACCACCCCGCATGCATTAGGGGTGGTAGGTGTGAGAAGACGCTCAGGCTGGGTCCCCAGGATCGGTGTGAGAGCACGGTACCCTCATGTGGGAAGCCCAACACGCCAGCAGTGCCCCTCAGCACCAGGTGACGGCCTAACGTTGCGTGAGAGACCACCTCCCGCTCGGCACGGAGCATCACACACAAGGAAAACAACTGCACCAGAGTGCCGTCTTATGTCCAGAGTCAGTCACAAATCTAGAGACAGCCAGTGTCTATCTGATATACAGTATTCTGCCTCAAGGACAGTCACCCCCCCCCCCCCCCCCAAAACCAATTTTAAATCCAGTGTGTTGTCGCAAATACAGTTACCCCTCGTGTGTCTCAAGTCCAGAGTGCTGTCTTAAGTTCAGAGTCACGCAAAAATCCAGAGTCAGCCCTAGTGTCAATATCAAATCCAGAATCACCCCCATCACCACCCCCCGTGTCTCAGACTGTGAAATTCAGTGAGCTGCTTCCCCACCATTTCTGTGAAATTGGGTCTGTGAAACTAAGGTGCGATTCTGACTTTTTGACATGGTTTTCTCGGCTGATCAGCAAGGCCCTGTTGATGAGGCTAAAATTATTCACTAAAACAAATGTTGTGCTGTCAGTAGTTATATGGTAACAACCCTAGGACTGTCTAAAAACATACATCTGTAATAATGTCACATTAACCAAGAGGATGTAGACTAATGTCTCCCATACATACACCTGTAATAACGTCACTTTAACCAAGAGGATGTGGACTAATGTCTCCCATACATACATCTGTAATAACGTCACATTAACCAAGAGGACGTGGACTAATGTCACCCATACATACATCTGAAATAACGTCACATTCACCAAGATTATGTGGACTAATGTCTCCCATACATACATCTGTAATAACGTCACTTTAACCAAGAGGATGTGGACTAATGTCTCCCATACATACATCTGTAATAACGTCACATTCACCAAGACAATGTGGACTAATGTCTCCCATACATACATCTGTAATAACGTCACATTCACCAAGACGATGTGGACTAATGTCTCCCATACATCCATCTGTAATAACGTCACATTAACCAAAAGGATGTGGACTAATGTCTCCCATACATACATCTGTAATAACGTCACATTCACCAAGACGATGTGGACTAATGTCTCCCATACATACATCTGTAATAACGTCACATTCACCAAGAGGATGTGGACTAATGTCTCCCATACATACATCTGTAATAACGTCACATTAACCAAGAGGATGTGGACTAATGTCTCCCATACATACATCTGTAATAACGTCACATTAACCAAGACGATGTGGACTAATGTCTCCCATACATACATCTGTAATAACGTCACATTCACCAAGACGATGTGGACTAATGTCTCCCATACATACATCTGTAATAACGTCACATTAACCAAGAGGATGTGGACTAATGTCTCCCATACATACATCTGTAATAACGTCACATTAACCAAGAGGATGTGGACTAATGTCTCCCATACATACATCTGTAATAACGCCACATTAACCAAGAGGATGTGGACTAATGTCTCCCATACATACATCTGTAATAACGTGGCATTAACCAGGAGGATGTGGACTAATTCAGACTAGGTAGTCCATCTCAAGATGAGGCTTGGGCCTGGCCAGTAGTTGGATGGAAAGCTGGGTTACTGCTGGAAGAGGTGCTGGTGTAGCCAACAGGTTAGCCCATCCTGTGGCCAGTGTGGATCCCAGTGTCCCAGTGCAATGATGCAGGGCTGCCGCAATTAGTCGATGTAGTCAAAGACATCGATGCAGAAAATGCTCTGCATTCAATACTTTACATCAATGCATCTTTTTAAGTTATTTTAAGAAAATAATTCAATTCATTTTGACAAAAGTTTTCCTTCAATATTAATATGTAATTGTGGGAGTATTTCAGCACTAGCTCTATGAAAAGAAATCGCACAGACACTATTCTGAATGATGGACCACCAGAAAGGGTAAAACCACCTTAAAAGTTATTTATTCATGTTTATTAAGTTACCATTTACTATGGTGAGCTTTTAAATATATTTTGTCCTTGTAGCTGCTAAATACACTTATTAATAAACCCATGAAGTTGTCTGTCTGCTACGTTACAATCTTTACCAAAAAACATGTCGGACTTTAGACTGCAAAAAGTACTGCCACCCACCAACATCTTATTACCATTTATACACAATATCTGCAGTTTGCTGAGCTGTCCTGTTCTTCACCTCAACTTCAGTGCTTATCGCTTCCATGATTTACCGAAACAGTTGCATGTGGTGTGCTTCGCTAACCGAGTTTAATAAACATAAGGACATACCAAATTCAGGCTGATTACTTATTTTTTGGCATCACAGTATGCCTCTCGACATTTTAGGCATACTACTAATATGCTAATCGTACTGTGGGCGTAAGTAAGGTCCGTATAGTGAGGAAAAGGACATAGTTTGTTGTTGTCAAAATAAAATGAACAAATGAAATTTGATTTTCTGGAAGAAAATTAAGTGTTCGGATTCATTGACCAATCAGTAAAATAGGTCAGAGATTAACTGACAGAAAATCATCATTTGTGGCAGCCTTATAATGATGGGGACACAATGCTTTTTGAAACTATGACGTCCTTCGGATGAGACGTAAAACTGAGGTCCCAACTCCCTGAGGTCATAAAAGATCTCTTTTGAAAGAGTAGGGGTGGTACCCCAACGTCCTGGCTAAAATTTGTCACTGCGGCCCCATCAAATCTGGTTTCCTAATCATCCCCTATATCTAACCTCTTAATTCTCCCCTGCCCCTTCACCTGAGCTACTGTGCGGTGAGCGTACTGGCTCAGAATGGCACCCATCATCCAGATGGGTGCTACACAGTGGTGGTGGTTGAAGTGGTTCCCCATTGTTTTTGTAAAATGGTTTTTGTCTTGAAAAGTGCTACATAAATGCAACAATCGCTCAATGTTCATTCATAATGTCTCCCATATACAGGTGCCCCTCTAGACTCACAAATTTGATGCCAAATTTGCAGTTTCAGTTATTGACCATTAACTATTAAACGGAACTATTTTTGTTGCTTGCTGAAAAATCACAGAAACTCACAAAAGCACTACTGAAAATTATTTGGATCATAGAAAAACAAATAATGCATAAATATTTTAGATACAGAATATTTGTTAGCTATTATTTTTAATATTAAAAGTCTTGGCTGGGGTACGCCATACACCATTATCTCGTTAAGCAGCCTCACTCACATGTCATAGCCGTCTTTGTGATTGTGGAATCTCACATTTCTTGCAGTAACCTATAAACTATTCAGCGCCATTAATTTTGTGTTTTTAATGAGTCCAAAATGTAGTGTTCCCAGTGCATACAGGGGTAACTCTGTACATAAGGGGGCATAATTTAGATTATTTGTGTATTACATAAAAAGGTCTGCATAAGAAATGACAAAGCAATTTGACATGCAAAGTGTACAATACAGTACCGACTGTTTAGAAATCGGTAATCAATAGACTTTTACGTTATCGTTCAGGCTAGCAGACTGCTACGGGCTGTGGTTAGGGGTGCCCAAACATTATTTGTGAATTTTCACATTCTCGCAGGTCTTCCGCCCATAACCCTCATGAATGTGAAGGAATTACCGTACATGCCTGTAATAACGCTTAATTAACCATGAGGATGTCTCCCACACATACTTCTTTAATAACATCTCATTAACGGTGTGGATGTGGACTAATCTTATCATTGTAAAAACTGTTGAATTATTGTAAATGTTATTAATAAGGAAAACTGAAGCTGCCTTTCAGCACCAGAGAACAGGCAGTATGTCTTCTCTCTGCCATCTACTTTACACTTTGATAGTTTGATGGCTCTACATTACATAACATTACTTTATGGCAAGCTGCTACACTGTGTCCATTTATCCATGTTTTGCACTGGAGCCCTTCCAGTTAAAGGACACTACAGCTGGGTCCCCTGGCATTTAAGCCACATCGGTAACCACGGCACCACCTGCTGTCCTTAACTGTATTCCATCTGATGGTTAGTGTGACGTTTTTTTCCTTTTTCATTGTATTCTCATTTGCCGTTCAAAGACTGGAAGTATCCAATGCTGCAGAGTAAGCGGACTGCGCCCACCAGCAGAGGACACTCCCAGAGGGCACAGTTACACACGTTTCGCTTAAAGCTGGTGCCCTTCCCTGGCCCCTCCAGTCACCCACTTCTTCGGCACTACAGCACAGCACATTCAAGCAGCTTCATGTAAAACCAGCACAGCATACAGAACAAAAAAACAAGCGACGTGGAAGGTGCCGTAACACGCTGAACAAAACACCGGGCGCCTGAGGGACTCGCGGTGAAACGGAACCTTCCGGGTCAAGTTATCCAATTCTGTTTTTGTTCTGGATTATATACTCTCGGCATGAGCAGCACGTACGCTAACGGGGAGGCCGATCCTTAGCGGCCAGGCCAAGGGGTTCCAAAGTGCCACATGCCTCAGGGACCCTGTTCCCCAACGCATCTGCCTTCTGAAGCTTTGTGCACAGCACGTGTGTAAACCACACCCCTTTATCCATGGTTATTTCAAAGGACCTACTTGCCACAGCTTCTGTCATCGAAACACACACGGAGCACTCAGAATGGGCAAAGCATACTGCTCCCCCTTTTTTGATGGGGTGCCAGCCCTTAATTATGGGTTTTTACCTGTCCCGGGGCGGCCCATGATGATATCCTTGCAGGGGGCCGGGTGCAGAGACTCCGCTGGCAGGATGAGGGGCAGCAGGGCGGTGGGAGATGGATGGCAGGGCACTGGTTGCTGCACCGGGCCTCCAAAGGGACCTGTGTGTCCACCTCGGTCCCGGTTCCCAGAGCCGGAATTGGTGAGCACTGGGCCAGAGGTGGGGCAGGTGACGGAGATGCAGGCCAGAGCGGGGCTGGCCTGGGCAGGGTGGCCTGATGGCATGGGGGGGAGTGAGGGGGCAGAGGACACCAACACCAGGGCGGGTGTGGAGTTGCGCAGAAGTACCGTACCATTGGTGGCGGCGGCAGCATTGATGGGCACAGGAACCTGGAGGCCAGAGGTTGGCTGGGGGGTCTGGCTGTGCTCTTTGGAGCGAGAGGCCACCCCGCCCCCGCGGCCCAGGGGGCGCTCCGTGAACTTGGCGAGTGGCACATCAGGGTTGCGCACGATGACAGGCGAGTCGCGCAGCGGTTGCTGGGACACGGGCACCACGCGCCGAAGGCCTGCATCCTGTGGGAGGGGTGAGGGGGGCGTCGGGGAGACCAGCATCGGTGGGGGTGAGGCGTTGGTTGAGGAGGGGGGTCGACTGGAGGGTGTGGTCACCCCACGTGGCCGTGAGAAAGAGGTTGCATGGGACTGTGTCTGCGGCGACAGCACACGGAAGGCCGCCGTGGTGAGGCCCAGCCCCGGGTCGCCCTGCTCATGTTCGATTTTGCCGTAATCCTGCGACGGGGGAGGCGGCGGCAAGGGGGCATCAGTCTTGCGCTTGCCAGGGCTCATGGGCACAGTGAACGTGAGGCTGGTTTGGAAGGAAGGAGGGATACTTGGGGGGTGCCGGTCTCGGTCAGAGCCCGGCGTGCCCAGCTTGGGCGTGCCACCACCTCCAGCTGTGCCGCTCTGGTGCCGATGGCGGCGGGCGGTGATGGGGCTGAAGTTGGCGGGCCGAAAGACGAAATGCGGCGATGGCGAGGGCGATGGGGCAGGGGAGAAGGGCGACTGGTTGGATACGGGCGAGAAGGACGGGGTACCAGAGCGCGAGCTGCTCAATGACACCAACATGGTGGCCGCCTCGCACTCATCAAAGTCAAAGCGCGAGAAGTCCTGCGGCAGCAGAGAAGGCAGCACCAGACGCGGCCTAGAGTCGCCCCGGCTGCTGGCCTCACTGCTGTCCCGTGACGTCTCGTCCCAGTCGAACTCACTGCTGGCCCTGCCGCCGCCTAGCCTCAGGTCGGAAGGTGTGACGGTGCCCGAGCTGCTTCCGCCCCCACGCTCCCGCTCAGCCCCCGCCCTCCATCTCCTTGGTGCGCATGGACAGGTGGCGTGAGCAGTAGCCCCGGCGCTGCGACTCCTTCATACAGCCCTCCCGTGAGCACAGTCGCCGCCATTGCTTGCCGTTGAACTTCTTGCGGATGCCGTTGGGGGTGCACACCACGTCACCCTTCTTGTACTTCTGCTGGGCAGCTGTTAGAGGCGTGCGAGAGCGCGATGACGACGCCGACGAGGACGTGGAGCCCGAGCCGCCGCCCCCCGGCGTGCCTGAGCTCGCCGCCTTGTCCAGCGGGACCACGGGTCCGCGAGACCCCGACGAGGACGGCAGTGGGGGCAGGTGGGGCGACCCAACGCCTGCTTCTGGGCCCAAAATCGCAGAAGATGGCGGGGGCTGCGGGCCGGCCATGGCGGTGAGAGAAAGGTGTGTCGTGCCCATGGGGGTGCCAATACCCCGTCCCAGGGCGTGGTGAGAACTGGGGTAGCCGGGAGGCTTAGAGAGAATGTGCCTGGGGTGCTGTGCCACGGTCTTACCCCCCACCTCGCCAGCTACTCTGTCCTCCTGCAGGCGGGCCATGCTGAACTCAGACACCTCGATGTCCTCCTCCAGGCTCTGAGGCTGCTTCTGGATCTGTCTGTCCCGCTCCCTGTCCACCGCAGGTCCAGTGGGTGTGCCACCCGTGGAGGGCGGAGCAGCCAGGCGGCCAAGGTGTCGACCCGGCCCTCCCCCAGACGGGAATCCACAACCCAGAGGGGGCCCCGCAGCTCGGCCCAGCGCCATGCCACTGCTCAGTTGGCTCACCTCCCGCTCCAGCTCCATCTCCATGTCCACCCAGTGCTCACGCTCCTCCCGCTCGCGGTCCCGGCCTGCCTCCGGCTGCGGCAGCTCCCAAGGGTTCACCAGCAGGCGCAGGTGCTGCCAGGGCACCCAGACGAGCTGTGCAGCGGCCATGTGCCGCTCCTCCTCACCGGCGTCGGCATCGGCCAGTGTGGCAGCATCTTCACACAGCGTCACACGGCATGGCACTGCCGGGTGGCCGTCCACCTGGGACACCACACCTTCCCTGAACAGCTGCCGTGCCGTCTCTTGGCCCTCACCCCCAAACGGCACCACCACACGTGTCCCCACTGCCACCGGGGCAGAGCCTGGCGGGGAGGCATCCAGGATGAGGTCCACAGGGCCGCCCTGGGCCGTCCCGCCGGGAAAGGGGTAGTGCCGCAGGTAGTTCTCGCCATTGAGCTGTACGGCAATGCTGTGTTGCTCACCGCTCACCCTACGCACCACGCCTGCCCGGTACACACTGGAACGAGGCCCCGCCTCCTGACCCTGGGCCCCACCTTCTAGCACCCCTTTGCCATCCCCATCACCACGTCTGCATCGGGCCAATATCCTCTGGTTCTTCAGTCCTTTGGCGAGTGCATCCTCCAGCCCAGCAGGCAGGCCCCTGTCCCGGTCCGGGTCTCTGTGCGTGGGGCTACGTGTGGGGCTGGGTCGCAGGGCCAGCCCAGAGGGACTGCGGTAGGGCCGCGTGGGACTCAGAGTGGGGTGCGGATTGCTGTGCGTCTCCAGGACCTCCAGGTCTGCCGAGTGCTCGCTGGCTGTGTCGGTGGAAGATGAGCGCACGGAGTTCGGGGCTCCGTCTCCCTCCCCGTCTCCCGCCATGCCCCGCTCTCTCTCAGCGGGGGGTCTAACGGCAGTGGCCCCGGAGGCACATTCGTCTCCCAGGCCGCTGTTGTGGCTGTGGCCATCCGTGTCCATGCTGTCCTCACCGGGTAGGGCGCCGGGGGCAGTGGGCTGCCCGCTGCTGATACCATAGCCATTGCCATGGGTAGCACTGGACGTGGCTGCCGTACAGTGCTCATACATGTACTTTTTCTTGGGCACGCGGGCTTTGAAAGTGGCCGTCTTGCGGCTCGAGGGGGGGTTGGGGCTGCTGCCCGAGCTGCTACTGCTGCTGCCCCCGTTGTTGTTGTTGTTGCTGCTGCTGCTGCTGCTGCTGCTGCCTCCACTCCTGTGTGTCCCCCCCACTCTGGATATCCCCCTGTCACTGTCATCTCCCAGCTTCTCGCAATCCTCCAGTCGCCCTGGGTCCCTGGACCCCTCACCATCCGAGGAGCCGCCACATCTGACCGATTCGTCCTGGGATCTGGGTGGGGTCTGTCTCCTAGACTCTTGTGGGGCTTCATCAAGACTGTCCCTGGCCTTCTCTCGCCTCTCTCCCTCGGACGCCGTCTCGGCAGGCCCCCGCCTCTTGCCCCCCTTGGCCCGGGTGGACGGGGGGGAACGTCCTCCTGGCTTTTTAGCAGACTTCATCCCTGCCTTTAGTGCTCCTGTAATTTGGCTTTTTACGTTAAAGTGCTCCCCAGCTTCTCTTCTGCCACCTCCTTCCTCTGCCTTCCTCTCTCCCAGATCCCACCTGTCCTTCTCCCTCCTTCCGGGTTCTGAAACACAGAGGAGAGGCTGCGTTATTGGCTAGCTGCCGGGAGAGCCGCTAACGAAGACGCCCCGGTTAACGGGCTGCACTTAAGAGGTGAGACTTTCGGTTGGGTGCATGGGTAACATGTCAGAGACTCTCATTGGCACCTCAGTCGACCATATTAAACACTGCGGGGATCTAGTGCAGACTCCAGAGAGCAAAGTGCAGCCGAAATCTGAGCCATCACATTTATTTTTACTCACAGCATTAATTAGTTACATTAAATATGTTGCATCAGTAGGTAATACCGTGGTATGCTGCAGTACAGAGCCATTTCATTTTAATATTTATTTACAAGCAGAGCTGATATCATCAATGAGGGCAAATGACCAATCTTGCAGAGACAAACCTATTCAGGCTAACCTCATCACTGGGGTGAGGCAGTGGTGGGATTTGAACCTATAACCTTCGGGCTCACATCAACCACCGCTTCATGCTGCCAAATGGCCACATGGTAGAAAGTGATCGAGCACGCCATCGCCGAGCTCCATGTCTATCTCGAATTAACAGGCGAGGCACAAAACCCTTTCACATTAAGTGGTGGCCCCCACCCCTTTACGCCAGGCTTGGTACAGCATCACGGCGCCGGTTAGGTCTGCATCCCAGTAGAGGTCACACAAGAATGGGCCCAGAGCGATGGGCAGCCAGAGTGTGGAGGTTCTGGTCCCGCCTGCCGGGTGCGAGCAATCCTGCATGTAGCAACGAGGCAAGGGGATTTTCCAGAGCTTTCGTCGTTCACACTGACTCTCTGTTTCACACTTAAGTTGCAAAAAGGGACAATTTTAGCTTAATCAAGCATGCGGCAGTGTAATAATAAGGTACGAAGCTGGGGAAAAATAAAGAGCAAGAGTACACAGGAATCCAAAGGCGCAGATGCCTCAGACACACAGTCACTGACACACACACACACACACACACACAGATGCTGGTTTCCTGGTAGAGGTGGGGAAATTCTTCAACCCCGTCACTTGAAAGTTTTGTTTTCTTCTCCCCCCACTCTCTCTACAGTGGCCGTACTTTAACTGTTTGTTTGCTATGACAATCAGCCCCCACTTCCTGCCATGGCCTGTAACATCACTTCCTCCCGCTTTTTCTTTGGTCGCTTTCTTGTCTTGTTCGTTTCCCCTTCAGCCCTGACTCTTAGTGTAAATCTCAGATTTAACAAAAAAAATATATATATTTTAAATCTGACTGGTTGCAATATGAGTGTCTGGTGGCACTGGCTCATTTAAAAAGTCAATCCATTACGTGCGGAGATGACTCCATTTTGTCAGCGCTGTCATTCCCGTCTCTGATATTTCGGAGGACGAGGTGATGCCGTATCCCCAATGGGGACGTACATGACAACACGGGAGGACGGACCCCCAGCGACACGGCAGTGCCGTGCTGCCAGCCATTTCTGCAGCCATCTGAGTGTATGCCACGAATGTCGTCTGATCTTGAGGAAGCGAGAGCACGCGAGTTTCAAACGTGTGATTCAGATCCTCGTGAGCGAGACGGCGGGTACGAAGTGGCAGTCCCGCTGGAGCAAAGACCCTTTAGGGCCCATTAAAAAAACATAGATGAGAATCAATAAAATATTTCAGACGATAAACCCGTCACACATGAGGGGTAGGGAGAGGAGCGGCTGCAACGCGGCCACACTTAATGCCGCCTGCACCCCCTCACGGCTCCAGCTGGATCAGGACGGCATGTTCCCTGGAAAACAGGGGACTTGGAGCTGGACCTGGACATCACTATAGCTGTTGGCACACAGGCTGCCACCGGTTCTGACCCCAGGTCTTACTCGTCGGACCTGCTAGGGATCCTCTGTGGCCTTACAGCATACCATGCAGCCTCTGTGAGGAGGGAACCCCAGACCACCAGGATTGCCCCTTCACCCTGCCCACAAGTCACATCTATATCACTGTCAAGATACCACTCTGTCTCCCCAGCAAATTGTATTTTATTGCATATTTATTATATTCACCGATTCTGCTTATTCTTTTACCTCCAGAAATTAAAACAACATTAACAGAACAAGCAGACCTGCAATGAAAATAGCAGCCGTCCTCCCCTTCTCGGCACAGGAGCCGGCAAGGGGTCCGAGGTAGTCGCTTCCATGCAGGCAGAAACGACAGAGACAGCATGCAGTAAAACCCTCGTTTACTACGATGGCTATGCAGCACACAGACGGACAGCCTTCCCCTACACGGCATACAGCATGCTGAGGCAGCTTGCCCAAACTCCCTTGTAGGGTTTGCAAAAAGGACGAGCACTGGGTATTAGTAACACGTCACCACACGGCAAAATCATGCTAAGGGGCCTATGACTCCAAGAGTCCTTTGCATAAAGGGAAGCCGGACCTCACAACCCGGCGTCAACACACGGGACCCAGGTAGCAAGCCGGCTGGCTGTCTATATGACATGCACGGCTGCACAGAGCTTCCTGGCTGCTGACCTCTGCTCTCTCCCCTGTAAACGACACCAGGTGTCCAGTGCCCTGCGATTGTGGTGCATAGGGAGAGCTGTGGGACACTTTGGGGGGGGGGGGGGGGGGGGGGTGCTAGTCTGTGCTGCATTGTGCAGGAAGTGCACCGCACTGGAATGTGGGTGTTCTGGGCTGTAGTTTCCCATCCCATAGCGCCTGAGTAGCCTTGGTTTAAGTGGGTCACAGGGGAGCAGGCAAACATGAAAGAATGAGACCGTGATCTCTCTCACTCTCACACACACACGCCTAGCTCACACACCGTCTGAGAGATCGCGACCTACGTGCGGTACTTTTTCAGACAGTTACTCTGGCAAGAACGTCAGCTGCGGAATATATGTTGTGGCTGGTAACAGTTAACTACAACACAAGAGCAGAGATGCCGAACAGCGTGGTAACCATAACAGACCCAGGCAACAATCTGTGGCCGCGTACAATCTTCCTTCGCTCTGGAGAATCCTCACCTATCGAGCAGCGGGATTAAGTGTTAACTGCGCTGCCAAAGCCGAGTCGATCCCCCCTGCAGTTACACGGTCCACATGTTGACTACCGCCAAGCAGGATCGGCGTCGTTTGAGACGAGTCACGTAGCGGCAAGTACCGCTAGAGTGGGGCAAAGTAGCTTAAACGCAGCGACGTTAAGAAATGACTTCTCGCACAAATGACCAAACTCCCCGCCGCGACAGCGGCACGTAAGGGATGCCAGGCGTACTACGTGCTTGAATAGGTGCCATTTCACCAACGTGAAATAACTTAGATCAATCGTAGCCGTACTAACACGATCACGTTGCGCTTGGGGGGGAGACACCAGCCAGCTGACTAAGGCAGCTACCTTGATGCGGCTGGGGGAGGGGTGATATTTATCGGGGGGCACGGTTATCCCCACAAGGAGTGACAGCGCTACCAGCAGCCCCGGGAGATCGGCCACGGCGGCCGGATCACGGTGCGCCGTCGGGGCAACCCGGCACAGTTCTTGCGTGCTGGAGCACAAAGCGTAGCCGGCACCGAGCGACTATAGCGCCCGGCGGACAGGCCCGCTCCGGCTTACGCTGAAGCGCGGCGCTAAAAAACAACGCAAAAAGTGCATAAAAGGCGGAATAGACGGAGAGCAGCACGGAAAAACTTGCATTTCCAGGGCGCCCAGCTAACTGCGGGCGTAGAGCAGGTCGTGGCGGCGGCTGTTATCACAGTAGTAGCTGGTAGTAGCTAGCCTGGATCGGCCGCGCGTACTTTTAATAGTACGATAGTAGCCGGCCAGAAAACGGCTTTTTAAAGACAGTTGTGACAAAACACTGACATTAAGTGCCTGCGGCGGCTGAGCCGGGGGTTCGTTCCGTGGCCTCGGTGTGTTTACGTGCCGCCTGTCCGGGAATCCCAGCGCCGCCGCTGCCGCTCTACTCGGCAGTCAAAGTCAAGTTTACCGCTGTCAATCGGAGCGGAGCTGCGTCGCGTCCCGTTCGCTAGCCAGTTAGCCAGCTAGCTAAGCCATTATAACATTTGACAAAGTTTAGACTGTACACCCCCACCCCTCCTCCCCGATCCTCCCCTCTCCCGCTTCTGCTCTCCGCTACGTTCTTCGCAGCACTTCATCCCTATTTTTTCCCAATTTTCTTTCCGTGGCATAGACGGAGGGTGCCAGGGAAAAGAGCACGGAAGACAGACAGCTAGCTATCGATAGCAGCTGCAAAGCTATCCAGGCAGCTAAAGAATATAAACTCGCTTAAACTCACCCAACAGAAAGGTTCAGTTGGCGACAGACAGATTTACGGTGCCGTCTGCAGTTGGAATATCTAGTACGACCAGGAGTACAATCGAATTGCCGTCCATGGCTGCTGTCTGTCCGAGCTTTCACTTTATTTTCCTCCGTAAAACATGTCTTTTTTCACGGCAACTCAAAGGAGAGGGAAAAACTATCTGAGTCCCTTTTCCACTACAGTCACAAAATGGTGAATGAACCACTAACAGCTGGGCCGTCCAGCCAATCAGAAATCACTGACACTTACAGTAGCCTATAGTTGTGGGATTACAAACTACAGAGCATGACCGACTGTCAAAGTACTGTTGATTGACAAACATCTTGAACAAATAGCGACTGGGGAAAAGGCAGAGCCGCAGCTTCGGCAGAACGGTTACAGTGTCCAATCAAAGTAAGGGGAACCTTAGGAACAGGGAGAAGGTGGGCCAAGGAAAGGAAGGGAAATGCCGGTAGCCAATTAAAAATTGCTGAATGCCTCCTCTAAGTCGATTACCGGTTGTGTTTGCTACAACTGACACCACAGGGACTGCCCCTAGATCCGCGGTGTACCCTGGGAATTGTCGTCCGTCTACCCCAGAGATTCCATAAGCGGCGCTGTAGAACACCTGCTAGAAAACTACATATGCATTATTAATTTTCACGACATGGCCTAGAGGGAGTGGGACGAGTGACATGGCAACTGAATTGGGGCGCGGAGCGTCGACTGAAGATTTTTTTTCTCCAAAGTTTTGTTATTTTGATCGTAAGGTAAAACGTGCAGCAAATATTGCAATATTACCCCACGTTTGGATTTATATGTGTCCTATAACATTGTGTCATCAATGTTCTACTTTATTTTGTTGAATTCTTTCGCTTTTTCACTCTTCCTTTTTCGTCGCTCTCTTTTTCTCTCAGCAACAGACCCTCACCTCGCCCCCCCAGCCAATCATGATTCTCATCGAGGATCTTCTTGACGTCGACGATCCTTGTGCCCCGCCTACTCCATACAACTTCAGTTGAGTTCTAAGTTGACGTCACTGAATCATCCTCTGATTGGCTAAAAGCTACAGACTCTTTTACCCAATGAAGAACTACAACGATGATGTCATCACGCATGTTGCCACCAGCTGGACTGAAGAGGCGTGGTCTGGAGTAAACTCGTCTAACCCCATGTTTACTTAAACAAGGCTTGTAGTATAAAATAGTGTATATGGGTATAAGTCCTAAAATGTCTGTTATGTCGTTTTGGTAGGTAGGAAACTGCATGCATTTTCTGTATTTTTCATATATTTTTTTTATAAACAATTGTGTGGCGTTACGATTTAGTTTTATAATAATTATTACGAGTTACGATAATGCTCGTCTGGTCATTTACAAGTTACAATTAGGGAAGTAAAATGTTTATTGTACATACGCAATGCAACGCAGTAACCGTTACATAATCACACTTGCGAACATCGTCGCGTATAGCGAAAAGCAGTTACTTATGAATATTCACGTAAAACTGCGCCCCCTAACTGTCATGTAAGTAGTTCTGTTCGCCCGAACAAGACAGTTGATCGAAGGAATTATCTGGGTCCCCACAGGCTAAAACTGCCGCTAATTCAAGATTACTGCATTTAGGGAACAGAAACTGACACTGCTACAAGACTGCAACAGAGATCAGTACTACTACTGAGCGGTGAAATAGATCCGGGGTGACTACTGGATGGGGAGGGGGAGTAGAAATATCACTGTGCTGAGATACAGAGACACCTACAGGTTAATCGGCGATTCTACACTTCATAATACATACAGTCCAGTTCGCCGTGGAATTTTTGTGGTTTTATGGGGTATTTTCAGGATGTTTATGGCCTAACTGTAATAACTTGTAGTGTATATGATAGCACGTAAGCAGCGGTGGTTTTTGTATGCATAAGCCGGGAGGGAAATCGGACACTGCTGCATGTTTATGTGTGAAGTGAAAATTCATTTAGGAACCACGTTTAATTTAAAGCACGTTTAATTTAGCATTTTATAATTTGAATTCTCTGAAAGAAATACACAGATTGAAGCCAGCAGGTAACAGCCCTGTACGCAAAATCGGGATTCCCCAGGAAACTGCTTGAGTTTTGGCAATGCTCAAGTTTAAAACATTAAGTCGGGACTTGTTTATTGTTGCTACCTCTAGTATCGTAAAAGGACACTTTTCAAAGGTGCAATAACGATTGTGGGAATTATGCAGCGTCACAGCACCACCCAGGCGGAGGGTAACGTTATGAAGGCCATACAGTAGGAACCCGGGGCAGCGATCCAAAAAAAAAAAATGTACGTGCTACAGTTCTTTCGATCGACCTTTTTAAAATTCAGGGATGCGTTTCACTCCCCTATGTCGCGCTGCATTTGAAGCCAACGTAACGATTCTCTTTGAAGGTCATGTGTCCTCGACTACTCCTGCAGAAGGGATGACATCATGACAGAGCCGTAGGGCTCCGGTCCTGGAAGCGGGACAAAACCGCTGATCAGACCGGCCTGCCGCAACCCACACGGAACGTGTCACATAAGGGCTGCAAACAGAACAAGCAACGGAGTAAACATTTGCTTATTTGTTGCGTTTTCTTTGCTTTACAAATTAAGCACAACTAAACTATAGATTTTTGTTTTTGCACGATGAAAGCTTGAAATATTTAGGCAACTTCAAAAGTACAACCAGAGGTGAGATTTATGTTACGACCGTTTCAGTAGTATTATGACTAATCCTGAAAGTGTACTCTCAGTACCGGCAGAAAGAGCCTGTGGAGTTTTTGCATCCACAACAGATTCCAGTTTCTCCACCCCTGAAGTCTAAACTGACCAGTTGGCTGGCATGAGAACGGCTGTGATTATATTTAAGGGCGGGCATGTTTTTTTTTTTTTCTTTTTCTTTTTTTTTGCTAAAATGTGTCCCAACCTCAGAAAGCCTGAACAAAACATTTTCTTAAAGCTGTAGTGCTCCTCAGATGATGACATTGTTGTGCAATGGCCGCTCTCACTTATTTACTAAGCTCTCACCCTCTCGCTGTCCTGAAAGCTTTGACCCTTGACCTAATCCTTGCCCAGTTAACGGCCAATCTCAGCATGGGCCACACTCACCCGTCAGTCAGCCATCAAGGGCTGGCCCTCCCGCCAGGCAGCACGCTGTCTGATTGGCCTGCTGCTGCCAGAAACCAGACAGCCATTGAAGGACAAATGAAGTGAAACAAACAGAAGAAGAGATAGTTAGACAGCAAGACAATGGGAGTGGCGGACGGTGACAAGGAGAAACAAGAGGGAGATAGCGTCATGGTTCTAAAACGAAGCGCGGCAAATGGAATAAAATACCTGTGGCACCAGTGCAGGCGCGTTAGCAACGTGGCTAACATCTGCCTTATGGTACTGCCCGCACAAGTGTTAACTAGAGACATGTCAGTATGGGGCCGTAAAACTTGCTCGAAAGTTTAATCAGCTTGCATCCATAATGAGTGATAGTCACAGGCCACATTTTTTGCTAGCGGCAAGTGTGGTGAAAACCGAACTTCTGCAGTTGTTCTAGAGGAGTATATATTTAGTATTCTAAGGTTGTTGTGTCTTGGTTCCAGAAGTAGTTTTTTTAAAATAAAAAAAAAAAAAAAAAAAGTGTGGTTTTGGTGTGGTTATCCCGGCCAAGTTTTCTAACATTTCTGCCTAGCTCTGGTGGACCACAGTCGCGAGGCGCCCTGGTTTTGGGTAGCAGACTCAGGCAGGGTGTGGATTCCCAGTCGTGGTTTGGCATGGGACGAGCGAGTCTGCAGCTGGGTTCCAGGGACCGGTCATGGCATTTCACCCGGTCCGCTCTGGGCAAAGGGGCTCGACGGACCACCGAAAACACGTCCGCCATGTTTTCACACAGATAAGTATCCTTCTGTTCCAGAGATGCACTCTGGAGACCCAGGAGGCAGCTGATCATCATCATCATATCACATTAATTAATTACAATCTTACATTATATCTGTGGTTATTTGTATGTTCCTGGTGGTGCCTGTTAGCCACATATAACTGTCATGAAGCTATCAGTTGGATCTTCATTGTGTAAACTCAGTACACGGTAAATCTCTTAATTATACATAATGACTAACGTTTGGATGTCTCCTTGAAACAAATCATTTTTGCAATGTTTCACATTTCCGGGTTAGAGATTGAGTTAGATTGAGTTAGTCGGTTGTTCGGTTAAAAGATTAAAGCATACTATAGTTTTAGGCTAATGGTCTGATGGTAAATCCGGTAATAGTTCCACAAACACAGGAAGGATCTGGGAAAGTACTGAGACCTCTGACCCCCATTCCTGGCTAGTAACCACACAGCAGACAGCAGCGAGCTATCAGCTGGCTCGGCCATGTGGCATCGTCATGGTAACCCCGCCCTCCCCCGGGTGCCAGCAGCAGCAACGCCACCTCTCCCAGTACAGCAATGCGCCGACGGCCGTCCCGCCCCGCCCATACCAGTCCGGGCCAGGCCTCTCCGCCCGTGCTCCCTCCTCCCATCTGCAGAGAGCACTGCAATCCTTCACGTGTACACTGGCTGCCCTCTGGCAGTGCAGGGTGGGGGGGGGGGGTTCTCCATCCCAGTGATCTGGTCTCTAAATCATCGACAACATAACAGTACAAGGAAACGGTGATTTAGACTAATTAAGTGTGACACGAAGCGGTTGAGTCATTGCGGCACTACAGCACAGTAATTCAAGCCTGAATATGCGAGCGGCGTCTAAAACAGCGCAAAGGACCAGCAATATTACTGCTCTCTCTGCTGTTCCTTTTTTAATTACTGCAAATCACTTTGTTGGCCATTTGTATCATAGTTATTATACCTGCGCACAAGGTAAAACTCAAGGGAAGTCGTTACGGGAAGCAGCTATGTGTCTGGAGGTCGATGCCTTTTTTCCGGACAGCAGAGCAGCCAGTCAGACCTAGAGGTCACTGTACAGGCCGGTACCTCCACAGTCTTGGCTTTAGGTAGTGCAGATATTTGCCGACAGGAGCAATCCTGCAGGAAGCTGCGATTCCGGCCTCTGGAGGCAGTGTCATGTTGCAGCACTGTTACTGCGTGTCTGAAAACCCTGGTTCTGCTGCGGCCTGCAATCTACAGGGCGAGTTTGGGCCACGCTGGGGAGGATTCTCCCTCACAACCTGCAGTGTGACTGATCACCTGTTGGTCTTTGTGACAGCCACTCCTTTGTTCCTTAGAAACGGGTTGCTTGCTAATGGGGGGGGGGGGTCCCTTGGGGAATCTGCTGGCACCTACTGGCACTTCACTGGGAGGGAGGGGCTCAACCTGGTGAAAAGGGGGGGCGGGATTTGAAGTTTAAATGTAGGATGGATTCTCCTGGGACCCTGCTCAACTATCCATCCATCCATTTTCCAAACTGCTTATCCTACTGAGTGGCAGGGGGTCTGGAGCCTATCTCGGACGTTCATCACACACCATTCACTCACACAGGCACACATATGGGCAATTTAGTAACTCCAATTAGCCTCAGCATGTTTTTGGATTGTGGGGGGAAACCGGAGTACCCGGAGGAAACCCCACGACGACATGGGGAGAACATGCAAACTCCACACACATGTGACCCAGGCGGAGATTCAAACCCGGGTCCCAGAGGTGTGAGGCAACAGTGCTAACCACTGCACCACCATGCCACTAAAGTACACATTATGCTTATTAACATTGTTACACTTATAAATTGTCGAAAAGAAATAAAGCTATGTATTCTTCCAATGACAGTCAACCTTTACGCCGCTTATGTCAACACACTTGTTAGATTACATGTAATTAGTTCATATTAATTACATTTTTTTCCACATTTTAATACAAATAAGTGAAAGTTCAAGATGTTTCATGTTTATTTGTCCTTAGTAAAAAAGCATCAATTACAGGCTAAAATATTTACTTTCAATTGCAACAACCTACATTGCAACTTTAAAATAATATTGCATGGAATGGGTGGGAATAAAAAAAAAACTGGTGCTATTTCATGATTGACAGGGCAGAAACCAATAGGGAGCCGCTGGCTGGTTGTGCTGTGGCTGGCAGTACTTTTAAGGAACAGGAGGGGGGGCTACTCTCAAAGAATAGCAGAGTCGACCAACAGTGGCCCACGTTCTCGCACTTGTTTTGCTCAGCTGTGTTTATATGGATTTTGTTATGACTTTGTGCGTCACGAGGTCTTACGATTCATAGTTACGCCTAATTAATTGTGGCTAATTGATGCCTACAGCCTCTTTGGCGGCAGTGTCCCGCCACACCATCCGCCTTCCCTTCCTCCCTCACAGCGTCCATGTTAGCAAGGCGGAGGCCCCGTCGCTGCGAGCATATCAGTGTGGAGCTACGTGACACCGGGGCCACGAGAGCGTTGCATGCAGGATGGAGTCGCATGGCCCGGCTCTTCGCAGCCTAGAAGCGGATGTGGCGTCTGTAGGCGTGTACATGCCGCACACGGCTTCGGCAACGGGGGGTGGGGGGGGATGACAGGCTGGGTTCCACGAAAGCAAGCGAAGATGCAGAGAGGGATGTGGTGAGAGTGTAAGGTGAGGTTGCTGTGGTCTTCCTTCTGCTCGCTCTTCCTGAAGCATGACATGGGGTTAAATCACTGTGGAGCAGCTCATTGCCTGAGTACATGGGAGCTCAGGGACCCCGTGGGCAGGGGGGTGTCCTTACAACTTCTGCTATTTGATGTATTATTCTATTAATGAGATGAGTGCTTCACAGCTCACTCACTCAAAAGTGCATTTCTAAAATTATTCAGCCACGTAACCTTATTCATAGATACTGATTGCAAAAAATATATATTTTGAAAGTAATATACCCAAGTCATGAGTTATTCATTTCGATGTCATGAGACAGCTAGGTAACCGGTGCCGGTTCCGCATCGATAATTAATCTTCTCGCCATCATGACTGGTGTGACAGAGCATCTCCCGGAATGTGGCCGTCCCCCAGGCAGGACAGGCCTGCGCATTTGGCCAAGGCGACCTGGCAGATTAATACCTATTCATAGCAGCGGGACAGGGCCGATGAAAGTTTAATCCTCTGTTTACACGCATCTTCCGCGGCAGAAATCCGCCTGCTCTGGAAGGTACGTCACGTTTCCCCCAATGATCTCAAATCAAGAGGGACACTCGGATGAGAGAGCACACAGGCGCCAGAAGTGGTTTTTAACCAGTTTTAATTAACCCTGATTACAGTTTAATTACAAGTTGAAAGAAAAAAAAAAAAAACAAAAAATAATCAAAGAAGAAGAGGTTCAATGTTACATCATGGTATTATGTCTCATCCCTCCATTTGAGTGTTATATAACCGAAGAGAGGGAGGGGAGAGAGGGAGAGACTGTTACACAGGAAAATACACTTTACTTTGAAATGATATAATCCCCAAAATGAAAAAATATACAAGAGCAAAACAGAAAAGTAACATTATAACATTATAAAATAAAAATTACAATACGACGAGATAAAACCATGACCCCCCCCCCCCGCCCCCCGAAGATAATCAACGCACTCCAACCACGTCCCCATTAACCACAATCACTCTTCAATTACAGTGACTGCCAGCTGAATTACAATTACAATCCTTTAAATGTTATGTTACACTTTTTAAAATGGTTGCACTGTAAAAACTGGGGAGGGTCAGCAGAAAGAAACAAAGGGGGAGGGGGTGAGGTGGGGGTAGGAGCAGGGAGAGGAACCTATCACTGAATGTGATGAACACTATCTACGGGAAAAGGGGGAGGTAAATAATTCAATAATAATATTAATAATAATATTAATAATAATAACAGCAATAATAATGAACAGCAATATTGACATCAGAAGGAAACATACAAAGGGGAAAACAATCTGCTAAATAATATCCGATGTATATTTCCCGTACCGTGTGCCTCTCTGTCATATTCAAAGTCCCATCCAGGTGCCAGACAGGATGATTTGATCATTTTTCTAGCTGCTCCCCCAAAGCGGAGGGGGGTGTGAAATTTGGTAGGGTGCCCTCTGGAGCGTTTTGTGGGAAAACGCAGGTGGCAGTGTAAACCAGGGTATGGTATGCGGTCGGCGTGCGGCCGGAGACAGGGCTGCGTGCGCATGAGCGGGCAGAGGGAGGCAGGCACAGGGAACATCAGGTGTGTCATTTCAGATACAAAGAGAATTAAGGCAGCTGTCAGTTGGAGTACAGACAAGGCAGGAGGGGCAGGGAACCCAGGCCAGCACTCGGTACTCAGGTCCACTTGGTGCAGCCCGGAGATGCCCTCGGGGCTCATGGGCTCCCGGAATGCCATGACAACGTCTGGACACGTCTGACCGGATTCCCAGAGGCTCCTTGTTAACCAACGTGATTCTGCACTCCGGAGCCAGTCGCGGGGCAGGGAGGGGGTGCCCCTATTCTGCAGAGCTCTCAGCCCCCAGGCGGGGTGCCCCTGCACCGCCTCCCGCAGCCAGGGTCACAGAGACGCCGTAGAGTCCGAATTAGCAGCCTCTCAAAGTGGCTTCGGTCCCAAAATAGAGACAGGATTTCCACATGCTTATGGCTCTGGATCTCCGCATCCCCGGCGTGCTGAAGCGGTCACGGGTGCAGCGGGGGCGCACTCTTCCTCAGTCTGGCAGCCCCTGTCCACGTCACACAACTGGACTGGCCAGAACCACAGCCTTGGGCCAAAACTGCACGTGGCGAAGGGGGGGGGCCGCTGCCCCCTGCTGCCTGTGTTTCACGGCTTTTTTTTAGACTCCATTTTCAAATATTTTTCTTTTTTTAAAAAAAGAAATCCCATTTGTTTCCCTGCAAAATATCTTAAAACGACATAAAAAATTAAGATCCCAACTAACCCAACCAACCCCTGTCTAGAAATCACCCCATAAAATGATTTGCTGTTTCCCCTTAATTATTTTCTCGGTTTTTCTTACAAAAATCCTGAATCTGACTTTATTAAATGTTATCTTAAAATCTCTCTCCATTTATAATATTTTATATATAATATATAAAAGGTATAGTTTATGTGTGTATATTTCCATATTTTGCTAGATTTTTTACATGCTATAAAAACAAGGCAAAGAGTAGGCAGTGAGTTTGTTTCGGCACCCCCCCCCCCCTCTGCCCCCACCCCGGTGCTCCTGGGCTGGTCAGCATAAAGGCAGTGTGGTTCCTGTGCGTGTCCGTCTGCCCAGCTTCAGCCAATGCAATAAAATCTGACCAGCGAGGCTCCAGGGAGGGGGGGAGTGACCCAGCGACCCTGATTTGCCGTGAAGAGGTGACCATGTGACCCACGGTGCTCCTCTCCCTAATCTCCACCCCAATCTCCACCCCCCTTCTCTGCTATAACCGCCACCCTTTCTTCTCCTCCCCCCTCAAGCGCACAACCTGCCCCCCCTCCATGGTTCATGGTTATCCCCCCTCACTTCTCCACCCTCTCTAGACAATGCCTCAAAGGTCATCATGACCCCTCCCCCCCAAAAAAAAAAAGTTTGCTAAAAGAGGCAGATTCTCTATTTTACCTCCCACCCCACCCCTTCCCTCCCCTCCTTTCCATGAAATCTCAAAAAAGTTGCTGGGAGTATGCTGGCATTTCTGAAGTTCTGCTGGAAAAGTCACGGTGACAAAAAAAAAAACAATAAAAATGAAGGTCACATGGACTCCGTGTGTCACCTGAGTTTTGTGCCGCAGTCCACGTTATGATGGTTTTTTTTTTTTTAAAGTGAGGCTTGTACAGGATCCAGCCCCATTTCTGCAGGCCAGCATGGGACAGGCAGAGCGGCACTAGCCCTGCCTGTGATCTCTACAAGTGACAGGCAGAAACACATGGGGGAGGGCGGTGGGGGGTGCTTAATGCGCCGCGTTTACGAGGATGACTCTCATTCCGATATGATATCTTTTAAAGTCACCCCCAACCCCCCCCCCCCCCCCACACACACAGCACTGCGCCACCACACGACACCCAAGGGAGAACCTTCTAGTAGGGCATGCTGGGAACTGCGGGGCTGCGCAGCAGAGCCGCGTGACCAAGCGGGCGGCAGCCGCTCGGCGCCGGACCTCCACTTTCCCCGCGACTTTACAAGTCCGAGTCTGAAAAACGAAACCAGAGTTCGGAACGTCTTCCTATGAGTTTATAGCTGGAGAAACAGATGCCAGAGCAGCCCCTTTGCTGTGCCCCCCCCGCACCGTGTAACAGGCACTTATGAAATCTTACCATTCGCTAAAAAAAAAAAAAAAAAAAACTAACATTCTTCCCTCCACCACACTGAAATCAGGGCCTGCAAGAGGTCCCGAGGGCACAAGAGGGCAGGTGAGGGTCCTGAGGACAGCCAGTGCTCCAAACCCCCCGCCCCCTCCTCAGCATCCAGAGTGACTCTCTCCCTTTTCGTTCAAGATGAAGATCTGTCACAGTGGGGCCCATCTGTGGGTGGACAGGACTGACATGAGTTTGGTGTATGTTTTTGTGTGTGTGTGTGTGTGTGTGTGTGTGTGTGGGGGGGGGGGGGGGGGGATAGGCTGAGTTTGGTGTGGCAGGCCCAGGTTTGTAGTGGGGGGTGAGAATGACACTGTCACTCAGCAGTTACCCACTGCTGGAGCCTATCAGCATTAGTGTCAGTCCGTTTCAGTTCGGCATGGATTACGCAGATGCCCACCTGCCTTCAAATCTGTACATGTCGCTGTGTGTGTGTGTTTATGTGAGAGAGATGATGTGTGTGTTTATGTGCTCGTGTGTGTGTGTGTGGGAATCAGCAGTCGTTGTTCTCGAGGGAGAGCTGGGCAGTGGCACGGTGCAGCTCCGCGCTGACCCTGCGCTGGGTTGGGGGGAGGGGACACTCAGGTGCCAGGGGGGGGCTCTCTGCCCCCCCATTCTCTTCCACACCCCTGCGGCCATCCCGCTCTTCAGCCCGCACTTTCTTGTCATCAGACTCCTCAGTGCTGGCCTCCATGCGCTGGTCCTCACTCCAGCGTCGCTTGAATCGTAGCTTGAGGGGGATGCACTTGGGGGGGCCGGCTGGAGAGGGTGTGAGCACTGCAGCCGCTGGCTCTCCAGGCTCCACCGGCTCACTCTTCAGTGCTGGGAGGCGTCGATTCTCAGGACCCAAAAAGGGTGGCAAGCCCGGCGGTGGTGGCGCGGGGGTCTTGAAGACATCTTCATCCAGATCCTCATCAGCAGCTGGTGGTGCAGCTGTACCGTTGGCCTGCTGTTCTCGCCCATGCGGGGGATAAAAGTCCTCCTCTCTGTCTTCTCCTTCTTCATCACTGATATCTGTCACCTGAACATCTTCCTCAGACTCGATGTCAGAAATTGGCTCCACCTGCATAGAGAGAGCTTGTGAGCAGGGAAAGCAACCTCTAATTGTATGGGATATACAGTCAAATGGACAGTCGTTAAAATAATAGTGCTGGAACATTCTGGAAACGTACAAAATCTGACAATCTACAGCCGTAAAGCTGCCAACATTCTACAACTGCAGCAAGCCCAACATTCTGGATCCATACCAAGCCTAAGCAGGTTCTCACCTTGATTTTGGGCAACCCTGCATTGCTCAGGGAGCCAGACGATGAGGAGCCACTGGCCGAGCTGTGGTCACTGCCGAAAGGTACGGAGGAGCCCAGGCCCGAAGCGGAGGACAAGGAGCTAGAGCTGGCCTGGGTCTGCGTAGGTGCCTGGTTTTCACGCTGCTTGCGCCCCAGGGGTGGTGGTTGCAGCTTGAACTTGAAGGGTGACATGTGGGCGGATTCCTCGCCGAGATGCAGCGGGTGGTGGATCGGGTGGGCGTGGCCATGTGGGTGGGCGTGGCCATGTGGCAGGCCAGAGGGGTGGCTATTAAGGCTGGGCCGCTCGCTACCACGCTCACCCCCGCTGGGGCCCAGGCCTTTATCGGGCCGCTGAGGCTGAGGGATGACGATGTTGGGATAGTGCAGGAAGGCACGTGGGCTCAGGTGATAGTTGTAGACACTCTGGGTGTGCGCCTGCAGGTAGCGTTTCATGTCCTCAGGGTTGAAGGAAAAGTGGGAGCCAAGCATGGGGGAGAGGGTCGGGGAGGGTGTATAGGGCAGGTGTGAGGAGGGGGTCATGGAGAGGGCAGGGGAGAGGGGCGGAGCTAGCAGCCCAGCACCACCAGGGCCGGGGAGTGGAGAAACAGGGAAGGGGGACAGGGGATCTGCGACAACTCGGTGACCTGGAGGGGCCCGAGGAGGGTGATTTGGGTTGCCAGGACCACCGTACATCCGGAAGAGAGGCTCATGGGAGAGACGAGGGTGCAGGATGCTACGGAAGCCCCCAGCGCCGGGCCCGCCGCCACCACTGCCGCTCCCTCCGCTGGGCCTCTCCTCGCCGCCACCACCTCCACCACCTTCCTCGATCTCGGAGTTAACAGAGGTACCATCGCTGCAGTCGCTGACTGAGCCACGGGCCATGCGGCGAGACACCGCGCTGAACACGCCCGGACTGCGCAGGTCCTCGTTGGGCGACAGCACATCCGACGGGGTGGAGGGAGGGAAGCGGAAGTGCGTGCCCGCCCCCGTGGGCACCGGTGGGGCGCTCTGGGGGACTCCACTACCTGAAGGCGGCAAGGGAAGGGGCGAATGTTAGACGGTAGCGGCGACAGAGCAGAGTATCACACACAGCAGGAGGACACAAGGTCGACTCGAACCTGCAGACCCCATGTCAATGAAGGGGTAATTGACGAGCACCAGCTTGTTGAAGTTGAACTTGTAGGTGAATCTCTTCCCTTTGGTCTTGTGCAGGATCCTCTTGTTGTAGTAATATCTGCAGAGCAGACAGACAGCAGGATATGCCTCATAAACACTAACTGCAGAGACACTGCCACCACACACTTGGGGGCGCTGTGCTGCCCAAACCCCACCGGGAGCAGCATCTGACCAGACCCAGACAGCGGCAGAGCACACAGTCATTAGACTGTCACCTCGTCAAGCAGAGCAGAAGGACCTCTTGCCGTTCTCACGGACCGCCTGTCACCCGTGCCACCACCGCTCCCGCCAATCACGTTCATGCAACCCTCGCGCTCACTCGGCTTTGATCTACACTTGCCAGAAAAAGTTTCTGAATCCTGTGGAATAAACTGTCATAATACCGTTGTATTTAACAAAAGATACCCAGGGTATTTTATGTTGACTTATCTTTATCAACCTGGATATGGATGGATGGATGATTTATATCAACACATACCACCGACCAGGATAAGTAAAAAGAATGAAGTATGAAAGGATGTATTTATCGAACGTCAATGAAGGTCACAGATGGAAGAACGTCAAGGATAGTGACCTCTTGAAGGGAGCAGAAGTGGATTTGACCTGGCCCAGCACAAAACTTCTGTACTCTTCATAAGAACTCAAGTGCAATACGGTCCAATCAAGAGAGATTTTGCCCTAGAAGTGTGTGTCTGACAGATCACTGCGAAGACACCAACAAGGAGCCCTTGGCTGACAAATAAGGACCTACAAACATCTCTTGCACCTTAAAACATAATAATCCAAAAACAAGAATAAATCAACATAGTGGCTGAAAGGGATGAAATGCTATATTCAGAACAGCACTCATCTCAGTCACCTGAAAATGCTGCCTCATGATCTGAAGCAGGCCGTTCAGGCAAGACATCCCAAAAATATACATGAACTGAAACAGCTTTGCATAAAGGAATGGGTCAAATATCTCCTAACCTCTGCAGGTTGGATCAGCAGCTATGGAGAGCATTTGTTGGAGGTTATTGCCAATAAAGGAGGTGCCAGGAGTTACTAAATACAATTCTTGTACTTTTTCTTTACCCTGAATATTTAACCCAATTATTCGATAATATCCGATAACATGAAATGTGTGTGATCGCTACATAAGAAACCATTTATGCAGACATGCAGACACTCGTATAGGTTGACACACATGATCCTCACACCTGTATCAACCTTTGTCCTCAAATTTATATAAACGCCCTTCCTGATCCTCGATCTTCTTACGCAAGCCCCTCATCTTCTTGAACAAACGTCACGCGACCCTTGTGTCACAGAAGCCCCGCCCAAACCCCAGTGAAATGCCCCTCCCTCGATCCTGTATTAAAATAACATTCAGTATGACTGGGGCCTGGCTGCAGCGCCCCCTCGCTGTCACCACAACACAGCCTATTATTTTGAGAGGGAGAGCTGGGGGGGGTTCCTCCCTGTCTTGCTGTATTATGGTTATTAGCGCTGTTGTGTCGCCCAGTCAGCCGCCCCCCAACCGCCGTGCGGCTCAGGGGCTGTTTACGCAGACGGAGCAGTGTGTTATTTCGGTATGGGGGGGGTGGCGAACCGCTGAGACTCCTGACGAGTCAGAGGAACAAGGACTCTGGGTTGTGGGGGTAGAGAGGCAGGCGAGGCCCCTTTAAAAAAGGTGGGGTGGGGGTCTGGAGAGCAGGCCTGGCGCTGAGGCGCACGTGCGCAACATACTGGCGTAGTCGACGCGCGACACTTTGAAGAGCATTTGAACTCACTTCAAAGGGAAGGGGGGGGTTGATATTATGGGAGCGCCTGCAATCCCTCACGGCGCTGCACACGTTACCCGGGGTAGGGGTGGGGGCCACACACGCTCTGCCCCCCCCCAACCTTCCCAGAACACTGGGAAATTCATCCACTTAGTCTGCCCCCCCATTAAGTGTATAAAACTTTTCAAGATGTAGGAGCTTGAGAGAGCTTCCAATAAACAGACGGATGGGGCACGTAGCGCAGAGCGGGACTAGGGAGCAAATATACGCTACACGCTAAAGGACACGAGTATTTAAGCAGGCGGGGGGGGGGGGGGGGCTGCTACAAAAGGCCCCCATTATTCATAATCAAGTCATTGTTGTGATTCTTGTGTAAGAAGGCTGAAGCCCCCCACCCCAAGTTATGGCTAGAGCAGCAGTAGCGGGAACACTGTGTATGGATGATAAAGGTAGAGAAGAGAGTGAGTGAGTGAGTGAGTGTGAGTGTGAGTGTGAGTGTGTGTGTGTGTGTGTGTGTGTGTGTGTGTGTGTGACCCCCATCATGCTTCTCTCTATGTGAGGAGTGCCCTGGGTGGGTGTGTGTGTGTGTGTGCGTGCGTGTGACCCCCATCATGCTCCTCTCTATGTGAGCAATGCCTTGGGTGTGTGTGCGCGTGTGCGTATGTACCAGCAGCCGTGCCCAAGCACATGCTCACGCCGCCGCCAACAGGACCCATAAAGGGTCTTTCTCAGGGGGACAAAGCAGCGCACAGAGCCCCGCATGCACCCTCCCAGACGCACGCTGGGCTGCCCGGCACAAAGGGGGCTGTTGTGGTGGCCGGCGGCTGCTGCCGCTGACCCACTGACCGCTGCACGCTTACGCTCACACGCTGTCGTCAGTCACGTGATCCCAGGCTCGGATCTATGTCGAGCGATGAAGTATCGGGACGCGGGAGATGTCTCGGGGAGAATCCCCCCACCTCCAGGAGCCCCACGTGGCCTAAAAGCAGAGTAAGCAGCTAGTGCTGTCCAGGGGCCCCGACAAAATGTCCGCTTGAGGCCCCACAGTCTAATGTTTCATTTGATTTTATATAGTCAGGGGCCCATTTTGAGTACCGGGCCCCATGAATCTGCCGGAGTAGCAAAGCACCTCCGCCGACCCTCCAGCTGACAAGGGACCACTGGGGGAATTTCCAGAAGAACTCCAAGGGAAGGAATGCAAGTATGAAGGAGACGAGAAGTAGGAGGAGAAACCGCTGTCAGATTAAAGTGCTGAGAAATATGTACATCTTTGAAGCACGTGCAGGCAGGCGAGCGAGTGGCGGCAGCTGGCCTTGTGCTCCGCTCCCTGCGCCTCGCTCCCCCTATGGCGGCGGCGCCACGTGGTCTGAGTGGCGTGCCAGGTCACCACGCATGCGTGTGTGCGTGCCCGCAGAGCCCGCACTGCTTATTGATGTGCGCTTGGAGTGCTTCTCTCCCCTCTGGATATGATGATAATGCACATCTGGCCGGGCCGTGACGCCTGGCAGCGCAAGTGACCGCCTCTGACCGCACTTTTCACCATGAGTGTGCATGTATGACCGCCACCGACTGCACGTGACCGTGTTTGTGTGCACGTATGACTGCCACTGACCGCACGTGACTGTGTGTGTCCGCGACCACCTCTGACTGCACGTGTAGCTGCACTGCCGGGGCAGATACACGTACGCCTGTGTGCTACACGCTTGCTTGCGTCAGCCCCCCCCAGCAGTCTCTTCTATATATAAAGCCTGTCACAAGCTGGAAATGTGCTAAAACACCAGGGCAGGATCAGGAACGTGAGCCAAGTCGGGGGAGGGGGGGGGGGGGGGGGCTACTTGTTTGGCACGAGCCACCTGGCTGGGGCATCACAGGTCGTATAGCCACCCCCCACCCCCCTGCAATGCGCCAGCGTCAACACACCAAGCCAGGGAAATGGCTCCCCTCATTTACATTCTAAAGGTTACAAGACATCAAAGCTTCTGTGTGGCCGACACGCGGTTCCCGTTGGGGTGCGTGAGACCCCAGTCGGGACGGGCTGCTCGTACCGCAGCGCACGGCTCAGCTTGTCGTAGTTCATCTGCGGCTTGCATTTGCGTGCTCCCCACAGGCGGGCCACCTCGTCGGGGTCCTTGATGACGAACTCGCCGTAGTCGCCCTGCCAGGCGATCACCCCCTGGTACTCCTCCTTCCGCAGCAGCTCCAGGATGAAGTGCCACAGCTGGATCTGCCGTGAGCCCGGACTGGACTCCGGTTTGTAGGCCCAGTCCGGGAAGGCGAACCCTGTGGGTGGGGGGGGGGGAGAGAAGGAACAGTGTAAGGAGATGGAGGGGGTACAGGAGGAAGAAGAGATCATCAGCACCCCCCAGGATGGCGGAAGATAAATCGGCCGTGCAGCACGCATGGTGGCGGGATGGAGCACGCTCCGCTGAGCACAGCAAGCGCGGCGGCCGGCGCACTGGGACGCACTGTCACCTTTCACTCGTAGTACCAGATGCTATGGTGACACCTCACATAAATATGTCTACTTTGATACAGCAGGGGGTTTCAGAAGAAAAAAACCCACAGCCTTCCGCCGTTAAAAGGAGCGAAGCTGAACCGCAAAGCCCTGCAGCTACGGACTGGTCACACACCCACAAGTGTCTGAAAAGGGGCCTGCAGTCCTTGGAGGTCCCCAGTCCTCTGGTGGGGGGGAAAATAGTTTAATCCCCCCCCCCACCAGACTCCTTCCTGTCATAAAGGTCTGCAGCCCCCCCCCCCCTCGCCGCGGCGACAAACACCTGCATCACCAGCACCTGTGTGCCCCGCCCCCCACGGCCTGCTTGGGGCGGATGCGCGCAGCTCAGCTCACAGCGAGCGCACAGGCGACCGCTCACTACCTGGAAACCATAGCGTGTGGGGAATTGTTGTAAGCCACATCCGCGCTCTCACAGCGCCATTTACTACGGCAGCGAGGGTGGAAGTGGCCAGCGGCTCGTGCACCGATCGGGGGGGACCAAGCCGGGAAGGCCGAGGGCCATCCCACGGGCCGGGAGACAGTCACACGACACGGCATGGGATCGTGCGATCGCACGTCGGCGAGGGACTGGGAGTGAATCGGGGCAAGAGTGGGCGGGCGATGACCCCCGGTGACACGGCGCCTGTAACGCGGCGGCCCCACGGCAAAGTCCAGCTTCGGGTCACGAGGTCGAAGGCCGCCTCTAAACATCAGAAGGTGCCACTGAAATCGATATGCCGGCGTGGCCGAGTAAACACACCCTTTTACCGCCCCCCATGCCCCACTGGCACACGCGCACGCACTGACTTATGACTAATTAAATGTAAAACTAGCTGTGCAGCGTCACCAATCTTTCCGAAAACGGCAGAAAAGTCACATGCGGCTAAAGTGACAGTCTGAAATGAAAGGGCCGCTTATATCTGCTTCCCGAGCCGGGCCATGCAGCCTCCAGGCCGGTGCTCTTGTCCTGGGTCAGTATCACATAAGGCGTCGCGTTCGCCCCCCCAGCAGAAGGGCACAGAGGCCGTGAGGCAGACCACAGCCCACATGACGGCACGGACAAACAAATTTCGACTGAAATCGCAGGCCAGTGGACACCAGTTGATTCCTTCAGGTAACAAATCCAACAGGAATGTACTAAAATCGACCACACAGAGAGCTCTCGACCCACACCACGGCCAAGTGGCCCCCGCTTTCTGTGCTAGGCAAGTGTAACAGGCGAGCTGTATGCAGCCAGCAGCCGTGAAGCCTCTGAACCCTCCTCGGCCACGAACAGCCATTACCCCACCTTCCATTACTGTAAGGCTTCGCTGGGGAGAAGACGAGGCCTTTGAACAAAAAGTCCCATGAGGGAATTCATCATCGTTACGGATACTGGCAATGACAACGACGATGATTCCTTTTGTCCCCTGGCTCAAAGAAGCAACATTTGCTTAACAGTGTTAAATTAAGCACAGCCCGCTTCAGGAGGTGGCACACAGCAGGGCCCCTGTGTGTGTGTGTGTGTGTGTGTGTGTGTGAGTGTGTGTGTGTGTAAGCGCGCATGTGCACACGTCCCACACCACGCATGCAGGGCTCACGAATCACATGGCCGCCCAGCCCATCAGCAAACGCCGGTGTGGGCATGTGAGAGTATGTGAGAGTATGTGAGAGTATGTGCAAAACACAAGCCCAAGCATTTCAATGCTGGCACATAAACACCCCCCCCACCCCACTTAACCTCCATGACCCGAATCCCTGGCCCTCCCTCTGTCTCCCAGACCCACCCCCAGTGTCGACACCAGATACCCATTAAAGTGCAGAGACAGTGAGACACACGGACATTGAGACACTGCATCAATAATGCAGCACGCTGACTAGGGCGTAATCTCTGCTCTGGGACAGAGTGGGGGGGTGGGTGGGGGGGGGCTAAGAGGCGGGATGAGCCCTGGGACACAGAGAGAAAAGAGTGGGAAACTGGAGTGGGAAGGGAGGGAGGAGGCAGACAATGGGAGCGTGGGGGCGGAGGGGCAGAAAGGGGGATGAGATCATAGCTCGTCTGGTAGTCTGCTGTCATCCAGGTCGGATCGCCTCTCCTTCCTTCTCTCCCTCCCTTCGTCTCTGGTCAGGCCCCAGCCGCCATTTAAACACCCCCCCCAAGAATCAAAAGAACGATAAATATCTGGACTTCACCCCACAGATGGTCTCAACACAGTGGGTATGTGGGCAAGGACACAGGGAGCCTGGGGGGGGGTTAAATCAAAAGTCTAGTCCTGAGCTGCCCTCCACTGGAGCGACACAGCCGCACTCTTGGGGAGGTCCACTAGGCTCAGGGCTTCCCAGCACTGGCTGGCTCCACGCGGCCTGGACATCGATAATGGCAGATAGATCACCGCGTGCTCATGACGGAGTCATCCCCCTCTCCCCCACAACAGCTCAGCCGCCCCCCCCCCATCTATAGTCCTGTGCTCTTCCTGAATACCTGCAAGGACGTGGAAGCGGGAGCAAGCCCCCGCAGCGGCGAGGACCAGAGGGGTGCCCGCTAAACACGAGCCAGGAGCCGGAGGCTCACTGAGAGCCGCCCAGAGCCACAGGTCAGACAGACCCACGACACTGAAGAGAGAACTGAAAATAAACCACGCGAGCTCAACAACTGACGGACATGGAACAGGCCTGGGGGGTCGGCAGGGGTCGGGGCTGGACACACTTTGCCTGCTGGGGTTAGATCTTAGAGAACCAGGTTTCTTCAACGCCAAAGTGAGAACGAGAGAAATGCAGCGAGGAGGGGCATCTCGGACTGTCCCAGGAGGGGCCGGGAGCACCAGACCCCGGGGGGGGGGACACTCCCGGCAAGAGGCCAACGTACTGGGGGGAGGCAAGGCTCAGGGTGACGTCAAGCCAGGCTAAAATTATACCTATAATAGGAGGAAGAGAGGATTGTTTGGTCCCCAAGATGTAATGTCGCACTAGTGCACAATCAGGGCTGGGGGGGCAGGGGGTGCATCAGCAAAACAAAGCTGGTGTGAGAGTGAGAGAGCGAGTTCACCAGTGGCCTTCAAAGGCCAAAAATAGAGGCACGCACACTGGGGTTATTGTTCACCATCAAGAGGAGTGAGAGGAGCGGAGAGAAGTGGAGAGAAGTGGAGAGAAGGAGAGAAGTGGAGAGAAGTGGAGAGAAGTGGAGAGGTACTGTGAGAATTTGGGGGGAAGGAGGATATGCGAGAGAGAAATAAAAGCCACAGTAGAGGCAGCCGGAGGTGGAAGAGGCATTGATGGTGGGTGAGCAGCCCCCCCCCCCACTTACATACTGTACCTGTAACCCTTTTCCAGGAACCTGTCTGTCAGGGAGGAGCCAAAACATGCTGGTGTAGAAGTGTACAGTCAGTCACATACAAACGCACAGGCGCACGCGCGCACACACACACACACACACACACACACACACACACACACACATAACATACATAAACCCGTACTCATATCTTTGTGGGGACCATTCATACATTTCTATGGGCAAAACCGTAACCCCAACAATGATGACCTTCACCCTTACTCAGCCCTAACCTTAACCATAAGTAACCAAAGACTTTTGCAATTTTTAGTTTTTTTTTTATTGCAGTGACAAGATTTTTATAAAATTCCGTTTCCCCTGATGGGGACCAAAAAATGGTCCCCACGATGTAATGCATACATAACCCACACACACGCTTCTCTGTAGCAGTGAAAATGAGAACACACTGCGGTGTCACACTGTATCACGCACTGTATCTGCCATGATGGGGGGGGCATTATGCAGGATGTGACACCTCTGATCCACATCTTAGCTGGAACGTTGATGTGTTCTGTGGCTGTGATTGAGCCCCCCCTCACTCTTACAGTACTCCTCCGTTGGCTGGTGCAGGGCACCTCCAGGCCGGACACAGCTTCCAGTATGCTGCTCTGACCTGCCAGTTCCCAGCGTTGGGGTATATTTACCTCAGCCGGAATCATTAGCTGCTGGCACCCCCCCCCCCCAACTCCAGTACCAACGTGACTCGGCTGAATCTGACTCACAACTCAGGATCAATGCAACCTGGACCCTGCCTCCCACCCCAGACAAAGGCCAGGCTCAAAACATGATTGGAGGATGTGGCAGCAGCTGAGTAACAAAAACAAAAGGAACAAAATAAAACAAAAAAAGGCAAATGGGGGGGGGGGGTGCCGTTTCCTGGAATGTGGCACCAGAGTGGGACAGGAAGTCCCCCACCGCAACAGCGGCTCTGCTTCCTCTGAGCGCTGCGCACAAGCGAAGACATGCGGGGAAACACGCCCCCCGCAGGTGGGGCAGAGGGGTCAGAGGAGGAGGAGCCAGAGCTGAGAGAGAGACTGACACCGGTGAACGAGAGACCGAAAGAAACAGTAACAGACAGACACGCATGCACCGACAGACACACACAAACACACACAGACAGGAGCTTGAGGGTGAATCAGAGCACAAACAGACAGCTTTAAAGGGAGTTTGGTAAACAAAAACACAATCGCACTCATGTTCCTGCCAGGCACACTCTCGGATTAGCACGGGACAAGGAAACGGGCAAAACTGATTATTTAATGACTGCTACTAGTTAAGATGTTATCGTATCTCATCTAAAACGCGGCTGACGTGGATTTGGTGCTGTTGGAGGACACGCTGCTTTTTAAAGAAAAGGCCGACGTTTTGTGATTTTGTAGCATTTCATTAATTATGCGGCCAGATGGAGTCACCAGAGTCTCGGGCATCTTAACGAAGCGGCAAATTTTAGGGGGAAGGAAGCAGGAGTCCTTTGCAGCCCCCGGGAGGGAGGTTGGGGCTCCAATGTGAAAGCGTGGGAGTGGGACTGGCCGGGCGCACGTGAGGATCTGGGCATGGAGGGCCGGCGCCGTGCGCCGGGTGGCTGGGGACAGTTACACAAGTGTGTGCAAGTGGCCAGAGTGACGCTCGTGACAGCGGCGGCCGCATATGGAAGCGGCGAGGTGACATAAACATGCGCCACCCCGAAAAGAAGCAGGAAAAAACAGAACGCACAATAACATCAGCCGCGCAGGTTGTGTGTGCGTCAGCGCTGACTCAGTGCGTGTGCGTGGCTCTCATTCAGCCTTCACAACGCAAACACTTTCCTCCCGATCCCTCGCTTTCTCTCCTCCTCTCCCTCTCTCCCTCTCTCGGACACTGTCGCCTAGCAACCAGACACTTCAGGACTAAAAATACACCCGAGAAACGGAGGGAACAGAAAAATAAAACAAATGACAATGAGTCTTTTCAAGCTCAGGGGAGAGAGGAGCAAAAGGCCTCAAATAGAGCAGGTAACAGTGGGGGGGGGGGGGGGATCATGCGAGCGAGGCAGCAACAGGTAGTCGTGAGCCCCTCCTCCGGCTCCCACTGGCAGCCGGCTCCCCACGCTGGAGGGAAGGAGGCACAGGTGCGCCTCGCTGGAGACACGAGACTCCAAACACGGGAACGTCACCACAGCTCCCCCCCCGCCCGCCTCCGTACCTGTCGAGCAAACTTCCACACAGGCGCCAACAGGAAGCCGCCGCATCTCTCTTCCTGTGGCGTAAACGGCCGAGGAGGCTAAATATTTGGCCGGTTGCCATGGAAAATGTGCACTTCCAGCAACAGGGCGGAGGCGGGGGAGTGGCCTGCAGCATGGGGGCGGGCAGCCCCACACCACACCCCCCTCACACACCCGACATTCACACGGTGGTCCCGTCTGAGCAGCGGGCAAATCAGCGCCGCGATTAGTGCCATGCAGGCATCAGGCGCTTTTAGAGAAGCGGCAGATGCTGGTGCTGATGGTGGCATCCCCAAGCTGCAGCGGCTGGCCGCCCGCGTGCCTTACACTGCCCAAAAATACGAGCGCTCCCCGTCAGACTTGTTCCATGCTTCTCTCGGCCTCCCCCCGGACCTCGTCAGTCCCCTATTCCCTCCCTCGCTTCCTCCTATTCTTCCATCAGTCTATATTTAGCTAGAGGAAAAAGGTCCGTCCACATCTGCTTACAATTCTTGGTGGGGGGGGGGGGGGGCATGTTGGGTTTTCGCTTGCGGGCCCCACAACTCAGTCCTGCCCCCCACACCCTCCATCCTGCCCTGCACACAGAATTTACTTTTGTAAACAGCCTGTTATGCACGATCCTTTTTAGTCAGCATCCATAGGACCAAGGTGTGACTCCCTGTGTGACTCTCAAACTCATTAAATGCGTCCGCTAATGCTGATTAAACCACAGCCATCTGACGTGTGTCACTCTCACCTTGCTGACCTCGCCGTGGAAGCGATGCATACCCGCTTGAGGCCATACCAACGAAATTCCCGCAGGAGGGGGTCACCCATGTGGGTGACTGGCGCTTAGGTGGTAAAGAGGCCAGCCAACCAGGACCCTGCGCATCAACATGCTGATCGAGTTATCCCCCCCCCCCCACCACCCCCTGTCTGTCTGCCCGAAGAGATTAGAGTCCCCAGCTGGAGCAAATAAACCAGCCGCTTACGCAAGTCGGGTGATGTAACCACGCTTTGGGGAGCCCCACCCACGCCGGCACCACTGCAGACCCCCAAAGTTCACCCACCGCATTGCCTGGGCCGAGGGACACCACGGGGGGGGGGGTTTGGAGGGGCACAGCAGACACCACCTCCTGCCTGTCTCTAGGACGGCCCGCTTCTGTTACGAGGTGGACAATCCTCTGAATACTGTGTGTTATGGAGGGGCCAGGAAAGCACAATACCCAGGCCTTGACTGCAAGGAGTGGGAGGCAGCACTGCGTCAGGCAGGCCGCCATGCTGCCAAGAACAGGACAGGACAGAAACAGGACTGACCGTAGGCCAAATTTCACACACTATACAGGACAAGGGCATTTAGATGCTGGGATGCTGGCACCCAAACAGAAGGTGAGGACAGCCCTGGGAGAGCAGGAAGAAAACAGCCCAGAAACCCCATCTAGAGGGACCCACTGCGCAGCGGCTGGCCACCCCCCGTGTCCCCCCGCCGGCACACTCCCGCGCCAGAGGGTCAGCGCCGACTTCCTTTCTACACCAGCGCGCCACCCGCAGCGGGAGAAAAACAGCACAGCGGCCCTTCCTGTGACGCAGGCCGACTCACGAGCCGGCACGAGGTCAAAGCTCCGGGCTCGGGGTCGGTTCCAGGGACCCAGATGATAAAGGGACAGTGGGAGAAGCAGGGGCTTGGCGGGGGTGTGCCTGCGGAGACCAACGGGGCACGGAGCGCTGGGGCACGCAAAGCGGCGTTAACAGAGCCTGTGCTCCCGGGCCAATTGGACCCCTGTCTCTGCCACTGAGTCACCGACCGCACAGCCGCCACTGCCGCCCTGCGCCGCGCCTCCCACGCCGCCCGCCCCGCCCCCCCTCTGCTGCTCATTACATCTGCGGCGGCAGCGCGGAGGCAGCCTGTGGGCAGCAAGCTGTGTGCCTGAGAAAACAAGGGAACAGGAGCTGAATCAGGCAGCAGACAGGCACGGGGTGGGTGGGTGGGGGGCGGGGGGCAATGCCCACAAACGCAGAGGGTGTCGGCTGCTTTTTGGGGGCACAAAGACCCAGTGCTGAAACCCCCTCCAGACAGTTTGCGGGAAAACCGGTCGGCAGTGGGGCAGCAGCAGCAGGGCCTCCCTCGGGGACCCGGCCAGCCCAGCCGGGATTAACGCTCGTCAGCCGCTGGCATAATGAACGGCGCACTGCTAATGCGGCGGCTGGGAATTGACACATATAGATGGGGGGAGACATGGGAAATGGATGTTTATTTCACGGCCTCCATCAGTGGCTGAGTTTACCTGCCCCCCTCCCCCACCCCACTGAGGGCAGTCAGACCACGGTGCACAGGACAGACAGACAGACAGACAGACAGACGAATGGGGGGCAGGCTTCAGCCCAGAGAGGGGGACGGGGCCTGTTACTGGAAAACTGCTGTTCAAATGTATCCCACATGTTGGGGCTGCGGTATGTTTGCCCGCCTGTGTGTGTGTGTTAGTCTGGGAGTGCGTGGGAGTTTGAGGGAGAAAGGGAGTGTGTGTCAGCCTGTGACTCTGGGTTTGAGAGACCGACTCTGAGCGTGTGTGTATATTAGTATGTGAAGGCAAGCGTGTGTCTCTGTATACATATGAATCAAGCTGTGACCACCAG
The DNA here is from genome assembly GCF_023856365.1 of Brienomyrus brachyistius. Taxonomy (NCBI): domain Eukaryota; kingdom Metazoa; phylum Chordata; class Actinopteri; order Osteoglossiformes; family Mormyridae; genus Brienomyrus; species Brienomyrus brachyistius. Next base: position 27,827,331 of record NC_064541.1, on the reverse strand, counting down.
CGTGTGGAGGGTGTGTCGGTGTATTAATGTCTGAGTGTGTCTGTGTATACGAGTCTGAGTCAGAGTGTGTGCGCGTGTGTGGGAGAGGGGGACACAATGACCGCAGTGTGTGAGCCGGGGGGGGGGGGCAGGTGTGAGGAGAGCAGCAGAGGTGAGGCTCCCTTGCTGTGCCGAGCCACCTGGGGGTGTGCGGCCCTCTGCCATCCACGTCCTCTCTGGCTACGAGTTGCGATCCTAAACCAATGAACCTTGTTGTGTTGGGTCCCCAAGCCAGGGTGATCCATATCTGGGCAAGGTGGTGGGGGGGCTACTTGTTTGTTGCATAATCACCTAAAACCATGTCAAAAGTTAAAGCTGGCCCATTTCAAATAATTATACGGGAAATGCATTGGGTAGGCAATACAACACCTTCTTGGCAGTGTTCAAGAAGGGGGGGTGGCGGGGGGCTTGAAGACAGCAAACAGATTTATGAGTTCAGTGACTAAAACCAAAACAAAGCAAAAAAAAACAAAAAACACACACATACAGACCAAAAGCCTGAAACGACTGGAGTACCAGTCCTCCCCAGGAGAGACAACACAGACGATAAACATGGCATTAAAGTTTAACGTGGGGCTCTTTGGTAAACATACCTCTTCGACCATCCATGCATTATGCAGACTGCTGGGAAAGGTGCGTGGATTGCAAATCGAGTTACCCGCCGATGTAAAGAGGCAGTGTGCCGCCTTCCGGGAGATTCCCCTAAACGGGGACAACAGAGCCTCCCAACTGGCCCTCTGGCACCACCGGGGTCAGGAAGCACGCAGCAAACACGTGACCCTGAGGCCAGTAAACTCCACAGCCCCAGAAGCAGTACAGCCTTGACACAGAGCACCTGAACTTGCTGGTTAATAGGGAGCTAAAGTAGTGTTTAATTCTCAGAGTGGGGGGTGGGGGGGGTGAAGAGGGGTAATGGAAGGTAAGATGCCACTGAGGGTATTGTATCACAGCTCAGGGACAGAGGCAGCGCAGTGGCCTGAGGAGGAGGGGTAAAGGTGGTGGTGGGGGGGGGGGGGTTAATCGATGCTTAAAAGGCTAGTTCCCAGAAGGCTTTCACACTCCACCATAGCATAAAGCATGCAACACAGACGGCAGCATCATCACGCGGGGGCCCTACGCTTCACAAGGGTCGGCTCCCCCGGCGGCCAGCAGCAGCCTGTCTGTCTGTCGTGAGCGCAGCACCATCACTCCCCGACAGAGAATAAGATGCGTCCTGCTTAATCAGACACACCCGCTGTTGCGGGCTAAGGGCATGGCTATAGAGCCGGCTAGCAGCCTCCACGAGGCTTCCCTCTTCCCTATATTAGGAATCCAGCTTCCGGGAGAGGCCCGCGCCTGCGAGCCAGTGACAGAAGGCAGAGGGACAGGCTCACGGCTCTCTAAGAAAGACAGTGTTCTATTGGTGCTGCAGCGGTTTTCCCAGAGTGCCATAATTACCCAAAGAGTGACTGAGAGATCTTCCAGTTCTCTCACTTTGGGACACTATTAACTTCCAAATAGGCCAGGAAAGGTTATATAGCCAGTCCCCCCTAAGAATGGTTTTCTTGGTCCGCATAAGTTATTTCCGTCAGTCAGGCAGACAACTCCAGGTGAGTTCAGCAATTTCCCCAACGCAAATGACGGACGGGGGAGGAGCCCTCTGAGGGTCACATCAAGGTGAAAGGTGTGACGTGGGGGCTACTGCAGGGGGTGCCGGCAGCCCTTTCTGTGCACACAGTGGGGGGGGGGGGGGGGGGGGGGGGGTTGTCATTGATCTACTAAAGACTCCTGCAAGCAGATGCGCTTGTATCCCCCTCCACACTGCAGGCGACATGCATGTTCCTTATGGAGTGGGGCCTGCCGCAAGCACGGCCCAGCCCCGCCCCCCCCCAGCACGCACTCTCTCCCAGCCTCCAGCCTGCCCCCGCCAACTTGGAACCACGGAGGAGCCGTCTGCAACAAATTGGCCCAAAGTTCAAAATTAACACTGACATGCTAAGAGGACAGGTCTAAACAGAGCGAGGGAGTGAGTGAGTGAGCGAGTGAAGGAGGGGCAGGGTGTGGAGGGGGGGGGACTTTTCAAACGTGATCTCGCATTCCTGACTTGGGGAGAAGGAGGGGTGGTGTGGGGGGAGGGGAGCGGGGGGAAAAACAGAGAGAGAGAGAGAGAGAGAGAGAGAGAGAGAGAGTTTAAGGTGGCGCCAAGCAGAATGTGAATCCATGAGACGACCACACACACACACACACACACACACACACACACACACACACACACACACACACACACACACACGGGGTTAGCGGCCTGGAAGACGCATGCTGATGTACCCCCCCCCCAATCGCTTTGCATTATATTAGATTTCTGACTTCACTGCTCCCACCCTTCTATAGCCGCAAATTCCCAGATAAAAATAGACGGAAAATATTCCAGCACTCCCAGTTTCATAAAGAGCCATTGAGTTTGAGCAGGACTGGCCACGCCGGGAGTGTGGACCTCCCAGTGCGGCCCACTAGCCAGGGCCTGGGGCCATCGCCCCACCTAATTACAGGAGAGCAGGACCCATCCAGGTCACCCGCCTGTGACCTGGGAGAGGAACGGGCCCCAACCAAACTAAATACCAGGCCATTGAGGGTAAGGAATTGGACAAGCAAATAAACAACTCAGTAAGGTCACATACACGAAATATCAAGTTTCAGAGTCAGCCCTCTGCACACCTGTGTCTTCATTCAAATGAAGGATTGACAAATAAAAGGCAATTCGGTAGCAACAAAACTCCACGTCGTAAACACTTGTCAGCGTTTCATTTTACACGTGGAGACAGGAAGCATATTTGCTTACAGTGCCTGTGAGGACCCTGAGGGATGGAATCTGGTCGAGGCTGGAGCAGGCGGGCCGAAGGTACCCTAGCCCAACCTTCTGTGGACTGTTTGGTCTCCTTGAAGAACCAAGATCCACCAGATCTGGTGTCCCTGCGCGTACACACACACACACACACACACACACACAGCGAATCCTGCTCCCAGCCAGGACACTGGAAACCACATATTACATTACATACTTCCACCATGTGGACAAGCCAGCAGCCCCCAGCGTGACGCTGTCTCTACACCAGGGCACTGGGTGGACTTGGCAGTCATGGCAAAAGTGACAAGAAAAAAAAATTTAAAACTAAATGAGGCACTGAGACAGATATAGAGAAATCAAGGTCAAATGCTAACAGCAAGACGCACTTCAGACAAAGCAAGGAGACACCTGGAGCTAGGAATGGCCGCACGAGTGAGTGCACACACACACACACACACACACACAGCAAGGCTGAGAAACAGAAGCTCACTTTTCCAAGTTCCCTACCTAAATCGCTGTGCCCATGCACTGCTGACGACACAGAACAGACCGTGTGACAGCGGAGAGGAGCCCAGAACTCTAACGACGCACCAGTGAAATTAACACCTCTCTCCTACACCTAGCGCACCTACAGAAAAAGGACAGTATCCCCGGCACCCTGCCTGCCCGCTCTTTTTGTACTTCTGGGCACCTGCCGGGCCGTCTTCTCTGCCCAGCCCTGGGGGCGTGTGTGCGAACCCAGGCCGGGAAGCGTCCTCAGAAGCAGCCCCTCACCTCCCGGTTCAGCCCCTTCATCCAGCCAGAGTCTCACCAAATCCTCCCCCGTGCCCATGCCCCCCCACCCGTGCGGTCCACCTTAAGAAACATCTATGAGAGAAATTTTCTTTCTGCTGCAGGACGGGGAAGGGGGGGGGGAGCAAAGGATGAGGGGGAAGAGGGAACAAGAGTCCAGTGGGACGGGGGGAGCCGTGAGCTTTTCCCAGAAACAGGAGCGCGTCCGTCGCACTGGCTTTCGTCCCCGCCTGCATCACGTGGACCACGGCGCACACAGCATTCCCGGCCATGGAAACCGGAGCCCCAGCTCCCCGGTGCCCAGAGAGGACAGGCGGACCAAAGAGCCGCTCTCCATTTCACCTACTGCATTTCTGAACTGTGCTTTTCCCATCGCCACGTCCGTCCATCCGTCCATCCGACGCTGCCGATTCTGGCAGCGCCGGGCTGGATTCTTGTCATGCTGATAATGCTCTTGTGAATTTGAATGGCATGGAAAGGAAGGGGACGTAAGAAAAAAATTTTAAATAGTTGCACCTTCGATCCATTGAGCCATTTCCACACAACCCTAAAAAGACAGGCCTGTGTGAAATTAAGACTGGGGAGAACTGGCTCAAAAGCCCAGGTATCTAAAAATAAACAGAAATCAGGTTTTATTGCTGCGCACTATCTGATGATCATTAGAAACGTGCCATGTGCTTCTCCATGAGAAAGATTCAAAAATGGCACTGAAGCTGCTGCTTAAGATAGTTCTGTTCCAGCCCAAACGCACATATAAAGTTTGAGACGATAGTTTCACGAGCGGAGCGGCGAGCTGTTTGGAACTTTAAACTCGCAGGGACCGTCTGAAGCTGGACCAGCAGACACACTAGACGGGGATGGAACGGGGAGGCTGTGGGCCAGGCCCGCCCTCCTGCTGGCACAGCAGCAAAACCGTTATGTGCGCGGGGGGGGGGGGGGAGCTGGTAAGCGGCATGGCAAACGACACCACCATGGCCAAGTTGCTCTGGAGGAGATCGCAGGAGTTCGGGGGGGGGCTGCTCCTCTCCCTCTGTTGTGGTTTTCCCTCCAGACTCTCTGTCTTTACTCTCCTTCTCCTCAAGACTTGCGACAGCAGATGCTCGCGCTGCGCTGTGCCCGGGCTCTGCTGCCTGCCTCTGGCTGTTTATTCGCCGCCGGCTCCAGGGAGCGGGGTCATTCCCGCAAACAACCGGGGGGGGGGTGGCTGCCACAACCAAGCAGCGCCGGCGCTTGGAGCCCAGAACTTTTACCTCCCGTGGCTGGGGTGGGAGCAAAGTCCCACTTAGAGGCAAACAGAGAGGTGACATTCTCCCCAGAGCTCCCAGAAAGTACACAATGTCCAGAGTATCACATACACCAGCCCAGGGCTCAGGAAAGCCCCCAACCCAACTCAAAAGACCCAATATGTCATTTTCAACCTAATATGCTTTAAAAGGGACTCGACTATAGCAGGCACTGCGGAGGTGTCTTGCACACGTCCGGCCCAGAGGGCAGATGCAGCCCCGAGGTCACAGCCCGGTAAGTCCGTCACTGTGCTGGGCAGGTCACTTAGCACCCATGCGACCACCAGTCCATTAAACGCAGCAAGAACCTGCCATCTGAGCCACCCCTGCCCCTGTACCAGCCACATTCCAGGTGTCCAGTTCACTCCTGGGTTTGGATTTTCCCCATCGTACCAGCCCAGATATTTAGTCAGGTTCATCCTGTGTTTACATATGTATGCACACTGTATGTAGTTATACATGTACACACACAATGCAGGTATAAAAGGATGCAGGAGAAGTGCCATTCAATCAATGTGGCACCAGCATGTGCGCGTACTCTGCGGGGCTGGAGCCAAGCACCATCGTTTCCCGTTAATACGCTCCAATCCATGCTCACTGGTAAATAATTAATATGACAGATAATTTCCCGGGATAGCATAAACGCTTACTTTACGCATCGCTGCGGGGCTAGGGCTGGGAAAGGGCTGTACGTAAATCCGGGATTTCCAGCTAGAGGCTGGCATGCCGCTGGCCGTTTAATGGCCGGCCACACCTGCGATTTTTAAATACAGAGAAACATCATCAGCGCGGCAGGGTGACGCCTGTATCAGGAGCAGGATCCCTGTCCGCGCATTCCCAACTTAATGACAGAGAGGTTCAGCTAGTTAAACGGCATCAGAGACTTCATTCGGAGTTGCGGTGCCCGCACAAACCAAAATAACAAAACGGCGCCTTGGTACCAAAACCAGCGAGAGGCAGTGGCTTACGACGGGCCGACCCTCGTGCCAAAGTCTCCTGGCACGACAAGCGGCAATCGGGCGGCCCGAAGTGCTGAGCAGGCCGAAGTCGCCCCCCCATACCGGCCGGCGAGGTCAGCGAACCCTCCACTGGGCTCATGCCCGAACAACAGGTTGAGTTTCAGGAGCTCGCAAATAAAAGCAGGGAGAGGTAGTATGCAGCAGACGGCGGCCCCATCTATAAAAATAATTATGGAGGAGGAAAAAAATGAGTTTGTTGAAGTATGCACTGCTGTTAAGTCATGTAGATAAGATTGTGTGCCTCTGGAGATAAACTGTTTGCTGATGGAGGAAAAGGGCCCAGCTTTTGGTTCCCCCCCCAGTCTAACCACCACCTCCGGTCGGCTCAACCATACCCCCACCTGACCCTAAACAGAATTCTCCCTTGCTAAAAATCGCAGAAGCCATAGAAGGCCGGCGATCGCTGTAAAGAACCAGAAGAAAAGGCCAACATGGCCGCCGCCTCGCAAAATGGACCGTGCCCCCATTTTCAGGTAAAACCCAGAAACAGGGAGAAGGTGTTTGCTTTGACACACCGTTAAGCCAAAGCCAAACCATGCAGCATAGATCCCAGCCTTCCAGTTGTAGCTCCAAGCATGCTAGAGAACAGAGAAGTATTTTAGCTCACACACGATGCTGAAAAGTAGGGTGGGGGGCGAGGGGGGCACAAGGTCTCCCACATGCATCCACACAGGACTCATGCCCAGCCAGCACCCCCAGAGCATGGCTATCCCATGATCCGGCATGTGCTCACACAATATCCAAGTGACAAAAGCTCAGAGGCAGCCATATCAACAGCACAGTCTCACCGCTATCAACCAACCACAATCCCATAATAGCCAATCGAGGGGGCGGGACCTGTGACAGCCACTGATCCCATCAGCAACACCCTCCCCGTGGCCTTATGCCCCCGGCCACCCCCCATATGCTCACACCAACACGCTGATAACACAAATCAAAGCCCCTCTTATCAGCTCAAACTCATAGACTGCCTTTACACACACAGACTGCATGACTGCTACTAACCACAGTGGCCACTCTAATGTAACCACAAGGGCTGGGTGCACTAAACTCTACCCACATGACCGAGGCAGGTACAGTATTGTGACAATGACGCCCTACCAAATAGTTTTAAAACAAAGATTTTAAAGCAGCGACCACTGAACGTAACAGAAGTGTTCTTAAAAGCGTATTTCTACGCTCTAACGGTCACACAACAAGCCAAAAGATTTGCCACTCTTCAGATTTCTGTCGCACACCTGGCCACAGTCACAGTGGGAAAGCCACAATCGGGGCAGCGCAGCTCCCCCTGGCCCGAGACACACGGAAGCCATTCCCATGCACGTAACAGAGCCTTCCCCGGCCATTTCACCAGCGACCTCACTTTGAAGGGTTTCGGGAGGCCTGCCATGGGGTGGGGGGGAGGTCAAGGCACTCAGGGTGTGGTCACATGGGATTGCGGGGGTCACACAACAGACAGGACAGCCAGTGGAACACCTACCACGATTGTTCCAAGAAGTATAAATGTGACATTTACTTAAAAAAACATCATTGATTGGAAGCAGAATATACCAGATACCTGAAACCCATCACGCGGAAAAAAATATCCATTATTAATGTGGATCATGGCAGTTTGACCGTGACAACTACAGCCTTGAGCACATGTTGGATACTCAGATTATAAATTGTTATATATTTCATGTCCTGGATTAGTTTACATATATAATAAAAAATTTAAGTGTCATAATACTCCTACATCAATATTCTTAATACAGGGGAAAAAAATTGTCAAAAAATATGGCTGGGAGTTTAGAATAAACACAGCACCTCAAAACAAGGACATTTCACTGGTGGGTTTGCAAGGATGCAGTCAATCCACGCTGTATTCCCATCAAGGCAGCATCCGAGGGAACTGAAGCTAGATACTGACTTCTACCTAAAGATCTTCCTCCGGTACTGACAGGATAAGCTGCAAAGTTGTCTGAGAGAGTTTCTTGAGAACGGGGCTGCCCTGGGGCACCGGAGGTACATGGCACATGCAGTCACATGCACGGGCAGCCTACAGCAGATGGGGAAAGGCCAACGCGACGGAAAATCTGGCCTCCTCACCGCTATGGTCTCATACACCTGCTGCACGGCCACCTCCTCAATACACATGCTTATACCTCACAGTATGGTATGATGTTGTTGAGAGGCAAACTTCAAGTGAAAATAAGCAGAATAATGCACACCCCTGGCTGAACAGGCGTTATCTGTCAAAAAGAATGGTGTGAACCAGTATTAATGAATCCAGTAATGAATCCACTGAGAAAGTCCACACTTACATATGTACATATATATATATATATATATATATATAATATTGTTCCTATACTGTGTGTGTGTGTACATATGTAAGTGTGTATATATATATATATAGCCCAGATCCAAAAGGGGAATAGTGTGGAGGCAGTTTGAAGCAGCTATTTCTGCCACTAGACTGAAAACCAGATGACAGCGTCTGGCTTTTCAGGTAATCGACATCATGCAACACCATGAAACAGGAAACAAGTCACACAAACCAGCAAAAATCAACAAGCGTATAAAAAGTACACGCCTATTTCATAGCCCAGTCACAGAAGACCGGTGCCCGTTGCGGCCCCCGGAGAAGTCAAATCTCTGTCAGGTTCACGCTGTGTTCAGCCAAATATTTGCATCTGTTCCGTTTTGGGGTTAAAAAATTTTACTTAAGCGACACGGTCTTTTAACCTGCTTAACAGGAGCCAGGAGTTTTCACGCTACCAAGCCTTATCTGGACAGACGCTCTCTCCAATATTTCAAGCGCTGATTTCATTGTTCTCGGTACTCCTTGGCACTTTAGGTCCGCACATACTGAACAGTGTCTAGGGGGGAGTGAAAAAACCCTGTTTGAAAAACACAAAGATCACGATCGCCGCTTTAAACGTGACCATGAGGGCGATGGGACTCCATTGTGGTGCAGGGGTGACGGTCTTGTCAGTGCCGAAGCCTGATCGTGTCAGTCCGGGTGAATGCATTACCATGCCGATAATGTTGTTTGCGTGAATGACTCGTGTTGTTCCCGTCGGTGCGACCGTGTGATGGAGTTATTGTGCTGATGGAGGCGGTGTGATGCATGCAATCCGGGGGGGGGGGGTGGAATGGTTAACCAAGATGCCCCCCCACGCCCGCGCAAAATGCATTAATACATTACAATACATTAATACTCAATCAACCAGAAAAAAATAATCGTGTTTTAAACTAATGTTAACGTTACTAACTAGTGTATGTCTCCATTCCCCCGACAGAAACTTCCAAAACAGGTGAAACCAGACATGAAGGCGTCTGGCTAACTAGCTAACTAAACAAAGTCCCTAACTGTCAAGACTTAACTCCGGTTACTAATATTTCACGGAAACTTTTTCCAGTAGCTACGAGTGGAATATGAGCGAGGGCTGGGAGGGGGTGGGGTGCGGGAGGGGGATATGAAACAAAAAACAGAAAAAAAACAAAATAACAAAACTATGCGATTTTAAAAGAGCGATCCGACATGGAAAGGCAATCTCGGCATGGACATTGAAACGGTCCCGTTTAGCGGAGCGACATTGTGTGACTTAGCGAAGAGCTAAGCGGGGAGAATGAAGTACAGAAAAGTATGAAAGTAACAGCTAAACTACTGTTACATTCCTGTTAGCCAGCACAAACGCACCGGCTAGCTAAGGCACGAAAGAAAGGCGCAAAAAAAAGTTATTATACTGCTAGCGGCTCGCAGAAGCCGCACCAGATTCGGACCGAGGTAATTTAAAGGCGTAATTAACTTTTCTTTATTAAATAAAAAGGTGGTTTCCGCCTGAGAAGAGAAAACGCTTCCATTTTGTACGCCGTGTGCGCCGGCTAACAGCTAACGGCTAAGGCCAGGGCGCCGAGCGTAGAGACCCGCTGGGGGGGGGGGGACGCCGGAGCAGCCGCGCAGCCCCTCACGCCGCCAAACTTCAGCACAAAAAAAACACAACAGTAGCAGCAACACCAACACGACGCACATTCATCCGCCACGTTCAACAGGTCGCCTCCAAATGCGCCTAGCTGCGGGGACTGGGCAACTCTGTGCAAGCGGAGCGCGGCGCGGCCGCACGCCGCCGGCCGGAGAGGCGACGAACGCGGGACAATGAACTTTTTCACGGTCGAGAGTTAGGAAGCAGCCCGCGGTCTGCCCGGGCAGCCCTCCGGAGCAGGGCCTATCGCCGCAGTGCTGTCTCCCTTATGCCGCCAGTGCATACACTTTCCCCGGTCCGCCGGCTACCCAAACCAAACACGATCGACCCCCTTTCTGGCCAGTTTGATTTGTCCACCACCAATCTCGCCCGTACATGCCATATTAATCTGCGGTTATGTGTGATCGCTTAGTCTCCAACTTTCACCAAGCTAACGGCCACATTACCCAAAACTGCAGTCCTGTTCACTATAGTTGAGCATGCATCGAGTCTGCACGGATAAACATGGGGAAAATCAGATTTGACATTAATTATCACCATGGGTAATTTGATGATTTGGGGTCGGTTACTGTACCAGAAGCCTGTCATCGGGGAATATAACACGCTGCGCCTAACTGTTTGTACCTCGCGAGCTAATGATCGCCCCATGGGTTAACCAGGTAGTCAGTATACGGCAGGTATTATGCCGCAAGCCAGCTAGTTAGGCGCCTATTCAGCTGTCCATGCACAAAAAAAATGTTTGCACAACTTACCCGATTCTCCCGGGGGTTTCATGATGAAAGTGGCTTTCGAGATGGATCAATCAGGCGGCTCGAGTTTCGGGAGCCAAGCTGGCCTCCCTCTCAATCCCTTCTCGTCGATCTTCCTCCCAGTGTTAATCTAAACCACAAAACTACAAACTTTTTCTTGCCGTCGGTGGTGCGCTTAACTTGCTCCGTTTCACTCACTGATTCAGCGCGCCCCCCTCCTCCTCCGCTCTCTCCCTCTCCTTCCAGGCCCCCTCCTCCTCCTCCTCTCTCTCCTCCTCCTCCTCCTCTTCGGAGTTTGTATCGTGGCTGTGTAGTTTCCCCAGATCGCAGGGACGAAGTGGCCCCGGGGGCAGTGTCACTCGTCCAACTCGAGTGCGGAGAAATGCGGGTTGAGCCAGCAGTCCGGACACAGCAGAGGATTGAAAGCCCTCCCGGCGCTCGCTTCGTTGTTTCAGCAGTTTTGGTCACTTGTTTACTCCTTCTCTTTCTAGCATTCCGCGTACTTCAGCATTGCTTTATCGAAAACTCACCGATGGATAGAGTGAGTGTGGCTCTCTTTCTCTTTTTACCGACTTTCTTCTTCTTCCTCCACTCACTCCGTAGCTACTCTCTCCTCCCCCCCCCTCCTTTCCCGGGGTGTCGTGTTTCGCTCTCTCTCTCTACTGCACGGGGCCGCCCACACGGACGACGGAAGGGGGGTCACGCCCACTCGCCACGAGCCGGGCTGGCGTCACTGCAGCACGCGGCGTCGCCTTGGAGACCGCCAGAGCCGCTGCCGTGGTGACGTAACATCCGCGTCCTACACACGCTGCCAACGTTCAGAATCGAGAAGAGGCATGGCGGCGTCATCACGTCTACCTACGTCACGTGTACCGTTCTTAATAAACAATTTCAGAGAGCGATGATTGCTAATAGCAAATAGCAAGTTATAAGGGTGGCATCACGAAGCTGCCGCGTTTGTAAACAACCTACAAATATGCACATGTGAGAAAAGGTACATTGTTACTGTAGATCTATTCTGTATTAATAATGTAGCATCTAAATAGTGAACACCTTCCCTAAGTAGGGTTAAGGGGAACCTCTAGGGAACCGCGCAGGGAAGACGACCAGAAAGGATGCCTGCCTAGAAAAGGTGTGATAATAATTATTATTATTATATTATATACACACATACATAAAACTGTGGAAGCTCTACAGACATAAAGCAGAGAAAGGATTGAATCCCTAACCCTGGAGCTACCACTTAATGACTTGCCAGCAGACTTTTTATCATGTGTTGTATTTTTATTTATTTGTGAAACAAAAACCAAACACATATACTGGCTTTCCCACGAACAGTATAACTAACCATTTCATTACAAAATCTGTGCGGTCACTGTGAGTGTGGACCCAGCTACTTACTAAAGCTTGACAGAATGCAAGAGCAAGACTTGAGAGAATACGTTCATCAGTAACCTTCTGTGGAGCCGAATTACAGGTGTGTGCCTTCGCTCATTGAAGCTCTGATGCTGAGAGAGAGAGAGCATACGTTGTCTGTCAGTCTGTTGATTTTCATTGACGGCAGCCTGTAGTGTGAATGTACCCTGCTGTATAAGCCTGGGGTACAGAGAGCACACTGTCTGTCTTCAGAGTAGGAGACACATTTGCCTGAGGTAAACTGATACTAATTCTGCCTTCTGTTCACACCTCTGCTGTGACGTTGCTCTCTAGCTGAAGAACAGCAGGCTCCCGAATTGTACTGCATGCACAGCCCCCCTCACATAGAAAGCAAATTAATTCATCTTGAATGAGAGAAACTCCACTCAAAAGTTATGGGTAATGACGCGTTTGCCAGAATCACTCCACGTCGATACATACAGTCCCACTTCTTGCACGAGTTCCTCATTACCCGTGACATCTTTTAGCAGTGAAAAGGCAATGCGGCCCTCAGTCAGGACATCAGGACCTTCCGTGTCCTGCTAGCAACCCCCCACCCCACCCCCGTGTGCAGGGTGACTCTATGCTGCTGGCTGGGTGTGCGTGCCACGCTTGAGAAGTGAAGCGTGTTTCCTCCCTCAGCCCAACACTTCCAGGTATGGGTAAAATGCCAGAACACCAATCAGAAGCAGAGAGTGTGGTGACTGACAGAGAGTCTTGACACTGAAATCATGCCATAAAAAAAAAAAAAGCATGGTGTCTTGTTTTTTTGGAGCTGATGCCACCTAACCAAGTGGTTCTTCAGTTTCCTGGGTAATTATTAGTGTCCTTTACAGGAACCTTTGGCCAGGATGGTGAGTTCCAGGCATCCAGGAAACAGGAACCTGCATCCTGTCCTGCCTGCCTTGTCTCTCTGCTCAGTAAGAGCTTCTGGGCTCCTATGGTGTGTTTTTCCACATGTCCATTTGGGGAACAATTTGGTGGAGCCCTAGGTACTGTCGGTTTGTGTCCCATTTATTTAAGGACACCCTCACATACACTGGTCCCTAAAAGCCAGTAACACCATAATGACATTCCCTTTAAGACATATTGGTTTTTGTAGACCTAGTTAGCTTTCCATGTTTATTTGCGTGCTCTTGTTTCACAGGCAGTTTTCATTATCTTTCTGCAGCCCATCTTTGTTATTAGCTGCACGCCGCCTCACTCGCTCTCTCAGGTGAAGAGTCCTTCAGAAGCCTCTGGCTTTTCAGAGAGGAAGTTTGTTTGGTGAGATGAGAGCAGAAAGAGAGGGAGTGGAAGAGGGGAGCAAAGAGCAATGTTCCAAGGGGCGAGGATGAGGGTATGGGGAGGCACGGGGAAGGAGGCGGCCCCTTCCTTCCCCCACCATCCCTCACTCTGTCATCATCCCCCCATCTTGCTCTCCTTCTCCCCTATTTCTCTCTGTTTACTTCAAAAGGTGCTCTATGGCAACATGAGTGCAGGGCGATGACATTTCAGTCACATCCACGGCACAGTACATTCTGAACACCGATTAACACGGCTCCTCCCCCTCACCCTCTCTCTGTCTGTCTCTCTCCTCCTCTCTCCTGCTGTCTCTCTCCTGTCTCCGTCTCTCTCGTTCCCACTGTTCCGCCATCGTTACCTCCGTCCATTACCGTCCACACCATTGCCGCCCTCTCTGCTTTTTCTTTCGTACTTAAAAATGATTCACGCAGAGCCGTGTCCCTGCGTAAAACCACAGAATTTGAAATGTTCACCTCCCACTTTTTGTTTTAAATTCCGCTTTTTTACATTCCTTTTCACATTTTACAAACTCGCCGGCAGATTTTGTGGTCATAAGAAACAGGTACCTTCACCACGGTGATTCCTCGGAGAGGACCAAACTCCCAGCTTTCTCAACAGGAAATATAATTATTTTATGATAACAGAAATTGCTTTCCATGTGAAAAATTGTACAATAGCATCAATAATACTGTTTATCACTTAAGCTCTTTAATTCTCTTAGTCCTTCTCTCCACTCACTCAAGAAACCCAAACAATATCAATATATCATGATCGACAACTACCAGGCCAAAATCCAACTTTTTTCCACGCTGCTTGCTAACATGCTAAAACCATAAAAGGCACACACAGAATGCGTATATGTTGGCCAATTAGTTGGAAAACTCCAAACACATCTTGATCTCCAAGGTCCAAGGCTGAGAACCTCTACATCCATGCTCCGGGGTTCCTCGGTGGCCGCCCCCCAGCCCCAACTCCCCCTCTTTCTTACTCTGGCTCCCTCTTTTGTGAGACGATCCCCATCCCTAATCAGAGTGACAGAGAGACGCTTAGGGAGAGAAAGAGGGAGAAAGGAGACTCGTTTTCAGGACAGAAAACAGTGCACCTCTCCCCAATTACCCGCGGTATGTGAGGAACCACTCCCTGTCTGTTCCTTGGGGACAAAGAGCCTCAGCTTTAATTGAAAATAGGCTTTATCTGTGTGACAAGGGACAGGGAGCCATGTCCAGAGTGTGAGAGCATGCTACTGAAGTGACATGCGCATACGAGCAGGACAACTTGGGGAAAAGGGGAGTCCCCTTAACACTGCCCCTCTCACCCAGATTAAACGCATCACACACATGCGGCTAAGAGCCTTCAGCATTACTGAATTGGGGGGGGGGGGGTTACAGAGTCCACAGAAAGGCAGAGAGAGGAGTGGGAAGACAAGAGAAGGGAAGGAAGGCGGACAGGACGGCTGCTCCAGTGCCCAGGAGCCTTGGGACTGACAGCAAACGGAGGCTTCCAGTCAGCCGAATTAGCGAGCCCAGTGGACATGGCCAATTCACCTAATGGACTGGGAGCCTTGAACAGACAGGTGCCACCAGAACCTGCCCTCCTCCTCCCCCAGTCAGCAGGCCCGCCCAAAAAGATAGAAGACCATAGGCACAGAGCTCACAGGCCCCAGGCGGACACTACAATAGTTTTGGCATTGGCCGTGCCAATAAAGTCATTCCAAGCTGAAACAGAATACAAGCGTTTCGTGTTACACGCACAAAAAAACCACACACACCCACGTACAGAGCGCGCAGGGGCGCGACACACCTGTGCACCACCGCCGCCGCAGGGGTCACTGGATTCGGTGACTCGGGTTTATGGAACCGCGTCTCCGATGTGCTCCCCCGGGGGTGACCGCAAAACGGCAGGGGACCCAGGGTGAGCCAAGACCCAAACCCGAGATGAGCATGGAAAGGGGAGAGCCAGGCCGGTCCGGACCGGGCCGGGCCAGGCCGGGCTGGGGGGGTCGCCCACAGAAAGGGAGGATGTGCCCTTATTATTATACGTCCCACGCCTCACCTCCCATCGCTAACTTATTTTTCTCCGCAATAGCTCCTAATTTACCGTAATGTGCGTGGTGCCGGGCCTTTCTCTTGATGGTAATTAGAATCTGAAGGACGGCACAGGGGAAAGAATGACAGCGCTGCTGCTGACGGAGCGCTCAAGGCGCGGGGGGGTCGAGGCCGCGTGAAAGACAGAGAACATGGGGGAGAAGGGAAAAAGCGTCACGCGTGGAGAAACTGCGGAGACAGAACGAGACTGAGGGGTGGAAAAGGGAGAGAGAGAGAGGGAGGTCGAGAGTATGAGTATTAATGTGCAAGTTCGTGTGTGTGGGTGAGAGAGAGAGTGTATGTATTAGTGTGCATGTCTGTGTGTGTCTGAGAGAGAGACTCAATGGGTTCTTTGTCATCAAAGAACTTGTTTATTTTCAAGCTTGGCGCTTAACCCGTCAGGAATCACACTATATCTTTCCCTTGTTTTATTTTTGAATACCATTCCCTCTCTGTCCATGCGACGGGCACACTGGCAAGCGGGAGCAGCCGCCATCCAGGGAAAAACACTCTTCGGTCACAGCACGCTGCGTAGAGTTACTCTCTGTAGGAGGATATTAACTTTTTCTCCGTCCATACTTTCCTGCTCTCCCCTGCTTCCCTCCCTCCCTCCCCTTCCCGTCTGCCCCCCACCCCCCCCCTCCCAGCTGGTATTCGCACATGAGTAATGGGATTACCACACTCCTGTGCAGAGGAAGGAAAGAAAGGGGGAAGAGAGAGGGGGAGAGCAGGGCAGTGGGGTAGAGCTGAGAAAAAGTGCAGGGGGGGTAAATTGAGGAAGTTGGGGGGGGGGTGAGGAAGGTGACTGACGTTTTGTGTGCTATTCTGCAAATAACGAGATTCATGTTAAAGCAGAACCAGTAATTCGGGAACTCATCGTCTGTAAATCTAATATCATCTACAGGGCAATATCTGAAAGGGAAGATATCTCTATTAAGCAATAAACTCAAATTTCTGGTTCGCTCATTTCCATCTGTGAAAAGATCATCCTCGGTATGCAAATATGTACTTCTTCAAGGTCGAAAGAGCACAAAGAGCAGAAATAACTTTATGGTCCTTCTCTTCGAAGACGGAATAGCGATCTGCCTTTTCAGCGTTTAGGCGCAACTGAAGACTCCGACCTCGCTAATTGCGGTTTATGAATGTCGCTAACAGGGGTCGAATGAAATGTAGTGGATCCTGGATATGAGGATGATCTGTTACGTGAGAAGCGGACTGAGAATGCGGGTCCATGTCAAATTAAACCAAAGGCTGGCAGGGCCAGACGTGTACGACGTGGGTGGAGAGTCACTCATGGCATGAAGGACATTCCGGGGGCCGTGGGACAGATCGCTTGGGACTGAGGGTGTCCAGGAGACCCATAAACGAAGCAAATAAGTGGTAGTGTGAGGGAGAGTGTGTAAGGATAGAGGGAATGAAGGGAGAGGTATGCCTGGCAGAGCTGCAGCTTCTATATTGAGAGCAGTGTGTGTTGACAGAGTCTCCTGTATCTTGGTGAGGAACACGCTCTTCCTATTGGCACTAACGCCTGCTTCCACTCTCTCTTTTTACAAGCCGACGAAGGCAGGCTCCAAATTTCCCCACGTCAGACCAGGCCTAAATTTAAACAAGGCTTTCGCACGGCTCGGGAGTCGCTGAGGGCCGTCCCCAGGCCTGAGGAGAGGCAAACTGGGGCCCGAACTCCAGCTGAGATTTATGCAGGGAGACCAAATGGCGTGTTGGACCTGTGGGGGGGGGAGGGGGGAGCTGTCGGCCTGGCGACAAAAACAAGGACAGGCTAGGCCAGTGGTCATGTGAGAAGGCGTTTCAGGCTGCAAAGCCCCAGGTGGGCCTCAGGGCTCCATGAGTGGTATGGCCAATGTGATGGGGGCGTGGCCAATGTGATGGGGGCGTGGCCGAGATGATGGGGGTGTGGCCGTGGTGATGGGGGTGTGGCCGTGGTGATGGGGGCGTGGCCGAGATGATGGGGGTGTGGCCGTGGTGATGGGGGTGTGGCCGAGGTGATGGGGGTATATGCCAAATGGAGAGACCTGCCTGTGTGCCCCCTGGGGCTCACTGGCTGGATCCCTTCTGCCCCCCCCCCACATACACACACACACACACACACACAAGTCCTGCCACCCATCTCTTTTCACATATGGGGGGGGGGGGTGCAACAGTGCTGGCAGGGTGACAGCGAACAGTTAGCTGCCTGCAGTTAGCTGGTCTGCATGTCAGTGTGTCCCTGGAAGGAGCGTGCCCGGCCGGGGAGAGGCTAACTGCCTGTCGAGAAAACAGCGAGGGCCATATATATAACCCCAGGCCAGGAGAGGCTCACACAGTGACCAACAGAGGGCGCCCATGATGACATACTGGCAAACACCTGACAGCAGGGACGCAGAGTGATGGGGCTGAGAGAGGGGAATACTCCCGTCCAGTTCACTGCCCCGACTTGGTGTGTGCTCTGCGTGTGTTTTTTTTTTTTTTATCCAACTCAACTTGTGCTGATTACGGTTAAACTGGCTGGCATCGACGTGGACACCTACATGTAGGTCAGGAGTGGAGAGGCAAGGCCAGAGACATCGAACTGTGTTATCACCTCCAGGGGGAAGATGGAGCGATAAAGGCAGGGAAGTTCAAAGAAGGACATCACGGAGTGAGGAAGACAGAGGCGTAGACGGCCTTATCTCCTGAGAAGACAGGATGAGTAAACAGAGAGAGAGAGAGAGAGAGAGAGAGATACACTGCAAACCGACCATGCAGGCCCGTTGGTGTGACTGAACCCAGTCACGGCCCGCGCTGTGCTCGCCCAGCAAACGAGCATGTTCCGTTCCCAGTAGACAGTCAAGATCCCCCCCCCCACAACTCCCGCTCCACGCCGACTCGTCCCACAGGCTCAGTAGCGTGCTGACAGGCAGGCTGACCGAGCGTGCGGCTCCACACGAGGATGCGCAGGAGCTGTCAAGCAGGCGCCTGCTTTCCCCGCCGCACTCGCAGGGAAGGAGGCCACGTTGGGGGTGGGGGGGGGGGGGGGGGGGGGGACTGTGGGCAGGAGACAAGCATGATATTTGTCAACCAGCAGATGTCCTCTGACTCAAGTGGAAAGAGAGGACACCCAGTGCTGGAGGTCTCATCTGCTGGGTGTTACATCAGAGCAGTCACTGCTCCCATAACAACCCAGCCTACCTCCATTTCACCAAGCATGTTATTGTTTGGCACATCCTCTCTGCCCCACTGAATTTTGTGCACTCCCTCTCTGCTCCCCTCTCACTCTCAGGGGTGCCCCTTAACCTGAAATTCAAATTGATATTCCAAATTGAGTTACTGACACAATGAGCTGGATTTGCTGGGACATGTAAAGTTGTTTTTTTTTTTTTTTTAAGGACAGGATCGGTATAATTCTGCTCAAACCGTCTTTGTTTACCGTGCTTTGTCAACTCATTTCTTCTCGATTTTGCCTTGCGAGTTCTGCTCATTTCGCTTTACGTCTTCAGTGAAGTTCAGGTCAGCGGTGAAAGGGGCACCACGAGCGCAAAAATTAGGAAGTAATTGGACTTATGCAATAGTAAGAGACACAGGCTGATCAATATCGCCATCTAGTGGTGAGAATCACAAATGACACCGAGACAGTCCTATCAAATATTTTATCCATTTTAATATTGCGATTAGTAAAAACCAGGGTCGTCAACAAATATAATACAACGTCTAACTTGCACAATGGCATTCTACAGTATTAATATTTTGGAATTATTTAGAAAGTAGCCTTTATTAATCCCAAAAGTATGCCGTTTTTTCCAATTAGTGTGGCTGTGGATTTGAACTGAGACTCGAAGAGCGATGCACAGATATGTGCATCATGTGAAGAGCGATCGCCTAATGTCTACCAGCACTGATTTTAGCGGCGATCAATTTACACAGTATCGACAAACATGCCAACTCACGCCTAAGTTAAGCACATTAACGACAGATAAACAACTCTTCCATTTCTGTTCTGCATTTTTAAAGCATAGACTTTATAATAGCAACACAACTCTACGATCAGGCATCGCCTGCTTAAGCCTTAACATATTGCAACAGGGTTGCAAATTCAGCGCCCACGATTTCTACCATTTTGGCTCTTGGCGTTCATGCGCCTCATTTGAACCAAAATGGCGTAAATGAAACTAACTTCGTTACACGGGAAATGCGAAATCTTCCATTATGCAGCCGAAGCAAAATTTGTTTATATTAGGCTGTACACACGCACCATAAGTACAGCATTATTCAACACAACATCGATTAACTCGTTCACGTTAATCTGCTCTTTGTGCTTTAACTGGTTCCGATTCCGGCAAGTGATCTAAACTTACTCGTTGCCTGCAACTTGCATAAGAAAAAATATATAGTTAAATAACAGTGATGAGTGTAGATGTATTTGTATACAGAACATATTTTAAGCATAATATATATGTAATGCTAGACGGTCAGGCTATGGTATACCATCTGGCGGTAGAGGGAAGTAGTATCTCCTCTGCATTATGCAATAAAATAAGAACCATGGGCCAGCTACCTCTGCTTTGTGATATTTTTATTTATAGTCATTTCCTTTTAAGCCATGCATATCTAATTATTATTCTGCATAATAAAATGTGAATAAAAAATTAGATACCACAAAGTACAGCCATTCCCCTGTAATCGTATTGACTTGCTGACTCATTTTACAGTGTCATACGACACTAAGACTGATGCATGCTGCGTTTCTCTGGGTTGTATCGTAATGAAGTATTGTGATTTTAGGCAACGCTGATTTCTCATCACATTGATTAAGGAATGCTGATTCTTAGGTAAAGCATCACGTAGCTTTTTCTTGGTGAGATGGGTGGCTTTGAACTTGTGTTTGCATTGCGTATAATATTAAAGCAGTATTTATTGAGGTCATATTTTGATGCCGATCAGGTGTCTGATTCGTTGTCTCTGAAGTGCGTGATGTTGCAACATAAAATATGATCTAGGCATTATTCTGCTGTACAGTTTTTGTCTCCTTTTTTATTTGGATGAATGAAACACTTTCAGTTACAAAAATGACTTTTTAAAAGAACAACACTGTACAATGAACAAGCAGATTTTTTTGTCTTTTTCTCTAGTTTTAAAGATAAATACACTAAAAGGCTAACCTGCTACCACAAGGATAAAGCTAAAGACGGAAAAATGGGGGGGAAGCAAGAAAGGAGGAGGAGGACGTCTCACATCATGAAGGAGACAGCAGGACGGGGGTGTGACGTGAGGTGACGATGGACAGACAGTGTGGGGGACATGGACGCATGCTCGCGCACTCTCAGGTGTGCACACGCATGTACACAGTTTCTCGAAATCCAGCCATGCACGGAGAAGTTATCCTGGCACACGCATCCTCGATGCCCCGAAATAGGAGGCCGAGGTTGTATAAGGGGAAAAACGCCAAGCGTGAAGATCCTGCGATATTTTCCGATGTGTCACCTGGGTGTAACCGACCCTGGACTTATTGACCGTGACAGCTTGTGAATGGCTCTACAGGCCGATGAGCTGCATTTCGAAATGGGCCTGTTCTCACTGACGGTGCCGTCCATTCTTTGGGTGGCGAGCTCAAAAATATCCTGTAAATATGACCAAGTGCTTTATGTGTCAGTGATGGCCAACAGGATGGGGGAGGCATAGAGGGCGGGGCCTATGTCGGGCGGCGGACCGCGGGTGCCAGTTCTTGGGCTGTGTGGCCTCAAGCCTCTGTGCTCTCAGGTGAAAAGAAGGAGAGCATTTTATCTGTGCCTCGATCTGGAGTGGCACCGGCTCCCTCAACCACTACGATGGGTTTCGGGGAACAGAAATCGCTTTGAGGGCCCAGAGATGCCCTCTGAGGTTAAGTGTCCTTCTCAACCTCAAGCACGGCCATTTGCTGGCAGGAGTTTCATTACATTTAGAACCAGCAAACCTCTTCTTCCCCGGACATGTATCACGACCCGCTCTCATCTATGTTTATTTCAGGCCATGAGTAGCTTTAGTGAAACGCACCAAAACGTGTGTCCGTGTGACACTGAACCCACCAGTGGCTTTTCAGCGAGGTACTTTCACTGCTCTAAGTGAGCCACATTGTGCCTGGGGACAGGCGGGGGGGCAGAAGGGCCTCAGCCATCACAGAGCTCAGGGCAGCCCCCCCCCCGCACTAGCAGGCATGAGGTCTGAGCAGCTCTTTGTGAACAGCAATGGCTCGACTGTCTCGCCTCTTCACCTGAGGAACCCCATGCAGTACAGGGACCTCGCATCGGCAATGACACATACTTTGTACAGATGCTTTGTAAAGCTAGGATAGCTAATAGATAAATGTCTGCTTATTCCAGCGTCTGTTTATATAAACTGCTAAACTTTGTGCCGTACAGTAGCATCTATAACAAGGTGCACCTCCATAATAGTGATAAGTAATTAAGATGTAATTAGAATTAGCTGTTTATGTACATCACTGATTTAAAGTATCACAAACTGATGTTTAGCACTATGGCAACGTTTATGCAATGCTACGCATCAGCTATTTACTCAATGACACGATCGTCGTGTGCATTTTTCCAAGCATTTACTTGATGCGTGCTGGGGATGAGTGAGTCACGAGGAATGAGTACAAGATGCCAGAAAGAAACGGAGAAAGGAAAAAAAAAAAATCTCCTAGTTTTTGCACTTTAATCCTAACACTGATTCATTTTTCCCCCCAACAACAGGCACACAGACAGCAATGAGTAAAGGACAGCCAAGCAGAGTGGACCCAACTCAAGAGTTTACAAACTGAGACGAAACCATGGGAGTTTCAGCAGAACTCCGGCAGCACAAACAAAAGGCAAAAGATCAGGAAAGCTACAGAGATACCAAGAGTAATTTCATTATCGTCATCATCATCATATTTACGAGAAGCTAAAGTTTTTTTTCCCCAATGACAAATAGTTAAAAATATACATTTTTAAGCATCATCATCTTCATCATCATCATCATTATTCATCATCATTATTATTATTTCCCTTTGGATTGCTGAGGTCAACTTATCAGAAACTGGATTGCTGGGTGAATTGCAGGGAGACACAATGAACAAACAAGGTTGTGTTGGTCTGCTAAAGAGGAAATATTGTGGTGCTCTTTGGTTTCACTTTTAAGGTTCTTTGTCTGCAATATCTGACACGGCTGCCTTTAAGTTCCTTTGGACTGAAGCTGTCTGGTAGAGGAAACAGACGAGTGAGGATCGAGGGGTGAGTAATGGAGGGTAGACGAGTGAACTCTCTCTCTGTTTCTCTCCCCATTATATTTTCCTTTTTTGCCTTGGCAACCAGAAAAGATACGCAAGTATTTTTGTCCTCCTAGAAACAGTCCACATGTATTTAATGGATAATCTGGATATTGTTGCTTTCCCGTTTCCCCTTAATGCATGTAGAACTCCAACAGAGCCCCCCCCACTCCCACCTCTGTTTAAACAGTGTGATATCATTCTGATGCACTCCTCCTTCTAAAGTCTAGGGCTCAGATCATCGTTAAGCCAAAACTGAGAGTCCCAAACACGTAATGTCTGGGGAAACGTCAGAGTTCCTAGTGCCCCATGGAAAGTAGGAGAGACAGACAGAAAGGAGGAGAGAGACAGGAAAGGAGACAGAGGAGAACAGACCCTTCCCCCCCCACCACCACCCGGTGAATTGGGTGGGTTTTCTATGTGACACCCAGCAATCACAGTCTCAGTCCTCCTCCAACCACCCGCCTCCTTGCATCGCTCCCACAGCACCTCGATGGTACATAAAATCCGATTGGCTGATGGTATGTCCTATGGATCCCCAATCTGCCTTTGGAACTGAGCATTTAAGCCCAGAGAGCACTAGGAGCTGGGCTTTGGGTCACATCGCCTAACAGCAAATCTCCCTCCCCGGGGAAGAGCCGGGATGCCCCCAAAGGAACAGCAATGTGTCTGGAAGGCTGCACTCCTAACGACAGTGCAGGGAGAGTTCAGTGAGGCAGGCGGCTGCAGATCGGACTGTGTTCAAAACTCAAACGTGGAGCGAGGGCCAGGGAGCAGGGGGTACATGGCCAAAGACCCTGACGGCGTGCGTGAGGGGGGTGGCGGACTCTTTTGGCATAGTGGCTTCAAGTTCCAACATAACACTTCCGGGCTCAGTGAGAGAAGTCGCTGGCTGCCATTTTGGCCTCAGACCTCAGTGAATGTGGTATAGTGCAAGAGTCATACAGAAGGACTCTGCAATGAAACAGCCATGTTCACTCCCGGTTCTTCTGACCCCAGACTTCAAGGGGCCAGGCTCTTGCTACAGATGGACTGGGGACTATTTTCAGGTCATTGCATTGTTAGCACCACCCCCTACCTCCCCCCCGCATGGATCTTGGCCTAGCGCCCCTTGTTGGCCCCCTTTCATTTCCTAGTCCACCACCTGGCCCCCAGCCACGTGCCTCCCCCCTTGAAACTCACATGATCCCTGCTTCTTTTAAAGCATTTGTCTATTTGGTTTATCATCAAAGGATATGAGGTATATGATGAACTATCTCTCTTTTACATCCAACAATGGATGAAAAAAATAAATAAAAATAAAGGATAAATGCTGAGCTTGATAGAGACAGAATCTAGCCATTTTTCAACAGAGCATTGCAATGCAGACCGACACACCAATCTCTGTTTGAGCCCCCCCCACCGCTTCCCACCCACATCAAGCCCCACCCTCCCCCTGCATTCCCACCCCTACCATTCCATCATTTTTTGTCATTCTTTTTTTGGTTTCATAGCTGTTTAAAGCTTTTTGTGTATTCCTTAAGAAAGGATGAGGGTTAGGGCAGCATTGTGTTTCAGCCAGCAGCAAGAGCGATATGCGCGGCTCCTCAACGCAATATCAGCTCTCTGGGGCTCCATTTCCCACCCTCTAATGTCTGTCATGCATTTCCTGGGCTCTAGGCTCTATCCTCAGGGATCTGATCTGCCCCATAATAACTGAATCCTTTAACCCTTGGGGTCTATCACACCCAAACCCCCCCCTCCCCCCCCCAACACAATGCTTCAGTTTGGATACATTCGGGCCTCCTTAACTGCCTGTGTTCCTTTTGTCATCTTCTGATCGTGCAGGAAGTAAATTGGAAGGCTGGCCCTTAACCCAGCCTGGTTTCAGGCCTGTAATGACCGCAGACCAGGTCTAGGGCTCATTTGGTTTTGTGTTGTTCTCCAAAGTTAAGGCCATGTTTAATATCCCAAGGGAAGGACAGCACAAGTAGCCACTGCAGACTCCATTAAGGCCATATAGATCCAGTCCCCTAGACAAAGCCAATTTGCTGACGAGAGCTAAGATGGGCAGCTGCAGAGTGTTACGCAGCTGAGCGGCTGAGATGATGGATCAGAGTGCTTCAGAAATAAATCTTGGAGAGAAGTTATTTTTTCCCAGCAGTCTAATCCTCCAGTCCTACAGGGGGCAGTCAATGACCTTCTGCAGGTTCCGGAGTTCCCTGTCAAGCCAGCTACCACTTTCCAGCTAAAGAAAGATGCCCAAACCGCGACTTCAGTTGATGGCAAGAGGTAAGAACTACACCCAACTAGCCTCGTGGCCTTCGAATACCGTGGCCGCAAGCCCTCCCCCATCATGCTAAGGCCACTGAAACTTTTTGGGGGGGTTACTCTGGCATCACAGGAGAGCCAGAGAGAGCACCTGTTAATTAGACAGCCCCCTAGAACACAATGCTGCTCTTACCCTCAGCCGGCTGTGAGGAGGGACAGCAGCAGCTGCCCCACACCCCCCGCCCCACCCGATGCCCTGCCTGAGGCCGGCGACACGATCGCTGCGTCTTCCAGAGAGCCCGCGTCACAGCGGATGGCACTGACGCCTCTAATGTGCCGTTTGAGAACATTTTTGGGATTTGGTTTGAAGACCTGGTCACTTTACCCAGAGTTAAACTTTTAGTTTGTTTTTTTTTTTTTGCCACAATCTCACCCCCCCCACCCAACCTGCTACCACATCTCTATCCCCAACTGTTACAGTTTAAAACAAATAAATACATAAATAAATAAATATACCAATCTCAAAAAAGGCAATAACTTCAAATCAAGCCAACGCCCCATTCCTCTCCCGAAACAAATAGATTCTTTTAAAATAAAAATCCAAAGAGAGATAGTTAGAAATTTTTGGTCTAAAATCAAGTCATTATCATCAACTTTTTTTTTAAGATCTTTTTCTCAAAGTCTTTTTGTAAGTTTTTTTTTTTTACATTAGCAATAAGTAAGCAGTAGAACATAGATCTTTTTCTACAAAATCTATAGAAGCACTAACAGATACATTCCGTCTAAAACTTAATGTAGAGAGTTTTTCTTATCGTTCATAACCCACCTCCCCCACCCCCCGCTTTTTTGTCTGTCAACTTTCTTGTTTGTTCCTTGTCTTTCCCGCCCGAGTGTTTGTGTGTACTCATCAAATACTTACATTTCTTTTGTGTTGTGGCTGTTTGGTACTGTAACGCCTAATACTGAAGGGGGGGCCAGGGTTTTTATGTGGAGCGTGTGGTAATCATGGGGGTGTGCCACAAGACGAGGTTCCATCTGCCTCCGTGCCTAAACAGGCACAGCCCATGACACCTAGCACCTCCTGGACATGGTGATGGACCCCACCCCGCCAGGCGGAGGGCGGAGGGCAGCTTGGCTTAGGCCTCCTTCTGCATTCGTTGTTTGGCTATTTGGTTTATTAGTCGGTTAAAGTTCTGCTTTGGGTTTTTTTTTTGTCGGTTTTGGTATTTTTGTGTGTGTGACTTTTTTTCCCCACAACAGTTTTTTGTTTGGTTTTCTTATCTAATAAAAATTTTGGAAGCTAAATTTTCACAGTATTTTTCCAACCACCTGATAAAAATCTCTAGCACGACTAAGAAAGAAAAGATCCGAAAATAAGTGGCACGTTATCCCAAAACTCAAAGCACTGAGATTAAATTAAGTGAAACAACTTTGACAGATAGACCTGGAAAAAAAAAACGGAATATTTATAAGTTCAGTTCAGTGAGGTCATTAGATATTTCTCCGTCCAGGAACAGTATGGATAAACTGAGCTGGCTGAAAGACAGAGAGGGGGGGGGGGGGAAGGGGGGGAGGCTGGGTGTGGGTCCTGTCTGTCTGGGCGTCCGTCTGTCTGTGTAGCAAAGTCTGGAGCAGACAAACTCAGTCGGTCCGAGACAGATGGACATGCCTGGCCTCCCCCCGCCCCCGGTATCGTCCGTCCTCGTACCCCTCGCCCCCCCATCCTTATTTGGTTTGGTTTCTTTTTGGTTTGCTTCTGTCGTTGTTTTGTTTGGTTATTTTTGGTTTCCTCTTCAAAAAAGCTTGCAGTGCCTGCCTCAGGCTCCCTCTGAGAATCCCACCGGTCATCCCTGCCTGTCTGTCTCCATCACACTGGCTCAGGCCCTTATTTTGTCCTTTCAGTAAAAATCCTCATAGGCAAGAGAGAGGGGCAAAGGGGATGGAGAGCTGGGGGAGGATAGGGGGGTTTTCATCCTCTTTTTTGTCATGGCTGAGTTCTTCTCTGTAAAGTTTAAGAATAAACGCTTTGGTATCCAACAAGAGAGAGTGAGAATCCGTATGTGACAAAGAAAATGAATGAGGCGTGAATGTGATGCACAGACAAGGAACTCATGGCATTGGTGGCTCTCACCCACACTGGTGTAAAGCATCAAGGCTGTCAGATGTGGAATGGAACAAGCGATGACACGTGTATGTGATCCGTTCTCTGAAAATGTTGGGAGAGACAGAGGGACAGAGACGTGTCTCCACACACCAGGTCCCATCGTAATGGGGACTGGGGCTCCCCATAGGACCTCAGCATGGCAGCTTTATGAGCATCGAGTGTTTTTGGTGAGTGGGTGTATGTTTGTATTTAGAGAATAACAGGCATACGGGTCTCTGTGTATGCGTCATACCCATACAGCAAGGTAATGCTACTTTTTTTGGCGCAGAGAAAGTTGCGTTCCACCTAGCTTACGTGTACACGTGACTTTGGTTTTTATTTATTATTGAATGATAATTCTTTGGCAAACCTGTTTCTGGTTGGTTCCGTCGTTTTTTTTCTGTGTGCAGTCATGCAATTCTCTGCTTGTCGGTAAAATTAAAAATGCATGTAGGGCTCAGTACGTGTCAGGTGTACGGGGGAGGGGCTGCTCCCTGTCTCTGCTCAACTTTGTCAGGGTAGATGTTTCCGACGATATGATGATGACGACGACGATGATGATGATGATGATGATGATGATAAGAAGGACAACAATGGTCAGAAGACAAAACCTTAACAGTGAATGTTGCATAAATTGGCACAGGAAGTTGGCAAATGAAAGTCCTTAAAGAAAAAAAAAAACACCCATTGTTCCTATAATTACTTATGGACACTTAACATCGAGAGTGTGATGAAGGACTGATGAGCAAGTGACAGGCAGCAGGGGTGTTCAGCTGAAAGCAGAGGTAGGTAGAGAGAGGCATGGCAACAGTGACTGAGATTCATATAAATCATTTATAAAAAATCAAATACTCAACACAGATGAAAAAATAAAAATGTAAATATATTAACAGAGGAACACAGGGTATATAAAAAGGATGACTTTGTCGTGCTGTTCAGGCATGAGTGTAGCTGTGTGGTGCTGTATAACGGCATTCTGATCCTGGACGGTTCAGTATTTACAGGTCCTTTGGGTAAAGCTTTTCTCTCCGTATTTTTGGTTTCGGTTTTTGGTATTTGGGATTTTGGCATGGTTGTCATTTTTTGTCATTGTGTGTTCTTCCTTCCTCCTTATTTTATTTTTTTTTTGGTTTAAAATCCTTTTCCTTCTTTCCCCTGCATCTTTTCAGTAAAAGTCTTTCTCTCACCTCTTTGTTCTTGCCGCCATCCTAACACACAGTAAAGTTTTTTGTCATTTTTGGTTCACAAGAATCGTCACGTGTCTCCGTCCTCTCGTCCGCTCCCGTTCATTTTTTTTTCAGAGTAAAGAGACAACGCGCGTATTCATTCGTTGACAAAAAAGTCCCACAATGCCTCCTCTCCATCTGCTTAGATAGATAATTTTTTGGTTTAAATCTCCCCCTTTCCCCTTTTCCTCCTCCACCTCTTTCTCTCCTTCTCTCTCCTCTCTTTCATTCTGTGTATTTTTGGCTTTGAAAGACTGAGAGAGAGAGTGAAAGCAAGAAATGGAGGGAGAGAGAAAGATAGCTTTGGTTGAAAGGCGAGGTTTTGTACTTCCTCCTCTTCCTTCTCCTCCTCCCTTGTGATTGGCCCACGGGCTGCGTCACTCAGTCTTGGCTCCTCCCAGAGCGGATGGGCTGTGTGCCACCTCACTGGAGGAGCAGGAAGAAGCACAGCTCGAGCAGGAAGAGGGGGAGCAGGAGGTGGGGCTCATGCTGCTGGCGGCGGGGAACGATGTGTGTTTTGTCGCCTTGGCTACAGCAGCACTGACCAATCCCACGCCGGCACCCGGCCCCATGGGCAGCAGGGCAGAGTGGTTCAGGAAGAGGGAGGATGGCAGGCCCCCACCTGTGCCCCCAGCTCCACCCAGCAACACCTTACTGCCCCCTTCAAGACTGGAAATGGGCAGCTGGCCACCACTGACTGCCAGAGCTGTGGAAGAGCATAACGAGAGAGAAGGGGGATAAAGAGTCACTGTTAGTACACAGCAACCGGCAACCCTGCTGGGATGGATGAAGAGGAGGGATGAAGAGGAGAAGGGAAGCCAGACTGGCCAAGGTCTGATATGTAAATGCACAAGCAGGCAACAGCACAGACATTCACACAAACTGAGGAAGTGGAGGTGAATATGCTCAATGAAATGTGGCTTAACAAGCAGCAAATACCCCAAAACATCAGCTCTATACTCAGAGATATATTTAGCACATTCAGAAATGCTTTTCTCCAGCTTGGACCTTAAGGCTCTCCCTGCTGTGCATTTTCTCTCTTATCCCTACAGCCTACAGTTTCTCTCTCTTTGGCACCCTCTGCTGGTAAGTCTAAGTAATCACTGCACATTCGCTCTGTCTCCCGCTAACACACCTTGAATGGTAGCCAGGGGGTTGTTGCTGATGAGCGCTTGGTTCATCCCTGTGTTAACTCCCATCATTGTGTTCCTGAAACGCACGCATCCACACATGCACACGCAAGCAAGCACATCCCCACAGTCAGGAGGACAGGATCAGACAGACAGGCAGGCAGACATTCAGATAGAAAGAAGAAGAAGGCCAGTTTAGAAGCAGACATGTTTGTTATTCAATGCCTCTGCTCTATTGAAATGCACGGAAAGACATGTTTCACTGTCCTGGTGTTCAATGCGATCACTTTGTAAACGTTTCCCTGTCCTGGTATTCACTGTGACCAGTGTGTAAACATGCATCACTGTCCTAATGTGTGTACACGTTTCACTGTTGTGATGTTCACTGTGATCAGAGTTTAGACCTGTATCAGTGTCACGGTGTTCACTATGATCAATGTATGGACATGTATCACTGTCCTGGTGTTCATTGTGATCAGTGGGCAGACATGTATTACTGCCCTAATGTTCACTATGATGAATGTGTAGACATGTTCCACTGTCCTGGTGTTCATTGTGATCAGTGCGTGGACATGTTTCACTGTTCTGATATTCACTGTGATTATTGTGTAGACATGTATCACTCATGATATTCACTGTAATCTGTGTAGACATGTATCACTGTCTTGGTGTGTGTGCATGTTTCAGTGTCGCGGTGTTCACTATGATCAGTGTGTAGACAAGTTTCACTGTCCTGCTGTTCACTGTGATCAGTGGGCAGACATGTATTACTGTCCTGGTGTTCACTATGATGAGTTTGTCGACGTCTCAGTGCATGGTTACCTACATATCTTTCAAAAATCTAAACTTTAAAATGCAAAGAACAGAACATAGAAAATGACAATTGTTTATGTTTGTGCATAAACGGTACCATATATGTCCATTTGGTAAAACTAAACAATTGAATCAACATTTTTTAAGAAAACCATTTTCCCCGTATTTTTCATACATACCAAAAATATAGCATTGAACTTATGGGCTCGGATTTTTGGAGGAATTATGAGATAATAAGCGGTACACTGCAGAGACACAACATTTGCACATTTCTCCCTGAGTTCTGAATAAGAATACATGTGTGTGTGTGTGTGTGTGTGTGTGTGTGTGCGTGTCTGTGCCAATGCACGCGCCATCTGCTGCTGTGACCTGCTGTTGTCGCCGTGTGTGTGTGGGGATGTGCATGAGAGCAGGCGTCTCCACTCCAACTGTCGTATTCACCTCAAGTTTGCAGCGAAATCGGTGATGCAGTGAGACACGTCACCGTTCTTTTTACCCATACGCCACAAGCTGTAAACACAAAAACCACACAGAGGGTTAGCAGTCTCTGCTAAGAGGGGGAGGGGTGCGACTCGGCTGAAGGGGGAAGGGTCAGCGTCTGCCTGTGTGGCAGCCAAGGTGGATCAAGGCCAATCCTGGTCTGTATGTGTGAGGGTGTATGTGTGTGTGTGGAATCTGTATTCTCTGCGTGTGCCTGGACTGGGCTGCAGGAGGCACCAGGTAAGCCCTTACCCTGTGTTGAGGCTCAGTGTGCTGTGGCTGGGAGGAGCGGGGCTGGCTGTGCTGCGAGGAGGCGGGGTCACTGGAGAAGGGGCGGAGCTCATGGTTGCAGTGCCGCTTGGGGTCAGAGGGCAGACTGAAGACATCGTGGTCACTATGGAGGGAGCTAGGAACAGAGACAACAAGCCATAAGGCACCAGGAAGTTCACGTCACAACTTCCTGAAGCTGGACCTCAAGCCAGAGAAGCTACTTCTCTTTTTTTTGCAAGTTAAGAAGCAGAGCCTCATGGAGTTAGCATGGGACCCACCTGTAGTGCTGAGGCTGGTGACAGCCTGGGACAGCCCCGGACTGGACATCTGGAGGGCGCCGGAGAGACAGAGAGAGGAGAGGCAGATGGAGGGGAGAGACGTGAGATAGCATGCATATGTGAGCCGACATGTCTCTGTGTGTCTGCACTTAGGGCTGTGGTTAGCGGCTAGAGACAGAGATGCTAAATCAAGAGCACTCTAGGGATCAGGAAGAGGGAGAGGTTTGGCAGTACAGTGGTGTGGGGAGTGTGCCACTGCACCTCAGTTAGGAGAGGATGGGAAATGCAGGTCTATCACACAGGTCAAACATGCGGGGTGGGCGGTGTTGGGGGGGGGGGCATCCAGGCCACAGCAGGAGCAGTGGAAGGGGGTGCGGGGGGGTGGGTGAGTGCGGGCCGTACCATGTGCGGGCTGTAGCAGGGGGGTTTGTGCGTCGGAGGGGGGGGCTGGCTGGGCAAGGGAGGGGTGGCGCTGGTAGGGTTGATGCGTTTCTCTTTCTGGCGTCGGTTGCAGAACCAGACCCGGATCACCTCCTTCTCCATATTCAACTGCTCCGCGATCAGCAGGATTTCCTCTGAGGTAGGCTTCTGGTTCTGGAGAAACAGCGGACATCCATCAGCACTAGGTTTGCTAGAGCCACGCCAGGCCCTGTACTGCTCCGCCAGAATCACGCCATCAATGTGACTGTCGGCTCTCTGATAGACTAATCCATCACACAACTCATTTTAGCTGTTATTAATGAAAAACAACTTATGATTAATGGTACTGTAATTAACAACCTAATTCGTTAGCAGGGCCTTTGGGAATATGGTAACAGGTTCTTTGGGGAGCTGCACTTTAATTAGTTCTGCAGTAGAGTAATTGCGTGGGATGTTACTTAAAAATCAATATCATATCAAAAAGACTAAAGAAATTAGCGACCCTAATAGGGGTTCTTGAGCAGAAGTCTGAGCCAGATGTGCATGGATTGTGTGCTGATTGTCCCAGTAGGGCCACCATAGACCGACTGCTCTTAAAGGGATAGGCTAACTCACCGCAATGAAGCTGCGTTCTAAGGCCACGCGGACATTGGTCTCAATGCTGGTGCGCTTCTTCCTGCGGCGGCCAGGGAGTCCCTCAAAGCCCAGCGACGGGGAGGAGAGAGAGCTGGGGCTGGGCAACGTACTGTCGATGGACATGGTCTCTGTCGGGTCGGGGGGTGAGAGATTAGGCAGGAATTCATCGCGTGACTTCTGAGTGATGTCATAGCCACACACGCCCCCCCCCCCTCACCACAAGCCACGTTCGGCCCCCTCTCTGAAGCTTCGCCCGCGTACATATTTTCCAGTGTTTTGGCTTTTCCGTCACTGTTGCAGCACCTTTGGCCTCCTCTGCCCCCCCAGTCGCCCACCACGGTGCGCAGCCCCTGCACTTTCGCCCAGCTGCCGCCCCACTGCTCACCGGCATCGTTGAGCCACTTCTCCAGCAGCGGCTTCAGCTTGCACATGTTCTTGAAGCTCAGGTTGAGCGCCTCGAAGCGAGAGATGGTCGTCTGGCTGAAGTCATTGCCATACAGTTTGCCCATGGCCAGCCCCACGTCGCCCTGATGTAGACAGCCATGGCGTTAGTGACACGGGGGGGGGGGGGGGGGGGGTCATGACAGCAGTAGGCTGGGGAGGGAAATGGAGGGGCACCTGTGTGAAGCCCAGCTTGATTCTCCTCTGCTTGAAGGTGCGTGCAAACTGCTCCAGCTCCTCCAGGTCACTGGGCTCCTCGGGGTGGGAGCCCA
Organism: Brienomyrus brachyistius; assembly: GCF_023856365.1. Lineage (NCBI taxonomy): Eukaryota > Metazoa > Chordata > Actinopteri > Osteoglossiformes > Mormyridae > Brienomyrus > Brienomyrus brachyistius. The sequence goes on along the minus strand of NC_064541.1, from coordinate 27,794,259 downwards.
CGGAGTTTGCCGAGCTCACGCCGCCGTCCATGCCCTTGTCTCTCTGTGGTGGGGAGGTACGGTTACCATAGTGCCCAGGTACACGGCTAGCAGAGGGACGACAGGCATCCCCAAGCGAGACACGGTGACCCACCTGTGCTTGAAGCCCCAGTCTGGATGGAGCCGACAGGAGGCTCCCTTGGTTTTGCTGAGGTAGCGGAATTAAATTTGGTGTCGATAGCAGACCTGGGAAAAGAAAGCATGCAGATGAACTGACGGCTGACACTGTTATCGCTCATAATTACCCAGCTGAACATCACCCCAGTGAATACAACCAGTATGACATATAACCAATGTAGCCTGGAGGGGCAAGGGAGTGAGAAGAGTGGACCTGATGGCCGGTCCTGTCGATTAGTGTGATCCGATAATAATTTAGGTATTTGCTCTACGAATGTTAATTTGAGGTTATTTTGGAAAGAACAATAGAGATGCTGAACAATTGTGCATCTTTTATAACTTTTAAATAACACTGAAAGAATGTGGTTGACAAATTAGCAGAGGTGGAAAGTTCAGGACCAAAAAGTACAAATCCAGTCCACGTTATTTTTTTTTCAAACCAATCAGTTGAGTACTCTGTGGCATTGACTCATTATGCTCTACTGATTGGTTGAAACAAATCCGTGGTCTGGATTTGTACTTTCTGGACCTGAACTTTCCACCTCAGATTAGGCTCTAATCACACACTGTTGTTTATACATCTGCCATCTGCCAAGTGCCTGTCCAGCACAGCTTCACATTGAGCCAGGAATGCTACTCAGCTCCAAGCTGTACTGCTGTAGCCGTTAGCTGGTTAACGTGTTCAGGCCGGGCTGCCCTATCTGACATTAAAGCAAAACCACGCTGGTTTGTACCAGTGTTGGCTGTTTAATAATATCATTTAGTAATGTTGGTAGGGGAATAAGTAACTGGCACGTTCTACACCTTGAGATGTCTGCGGACCGATTTATGTCGTACAAAAGCATCACAGACCGGTAGTATGGTGGCTGGGGTTGGGGGGGGGGGGGGGTCCCTATTATAAAATATGCTAAGCTGAGGGGGAAGGTATGCAAAGTGTATGTAAATATGGAACACTGTATATTATCATTCAATACAGGGCTGGTAGCAGCTCCATCCCCCCCAATCCCCCCCCCAGGTGGCCTACATCATAGGGAGGGTCCTGATGAGGTGGGCGCATGGCGCAGTAACCACCTAAAGGAAGAATGTGATGCTCTGTGGCTTTGCTTTGCTACATGGGGGGTTGTTCTAAAAAGTCTCTCGTAAAATCTACCATCTTTGGCCATGTTTGCAGACTAGCACAATGTAACTGACATCCATTAATCACATTCAATGTGACTATTTTTTTATACCAATTCTAAACCAAACTATCCCTGACACAACTGTTATTCTACATAAGTGGTGCTCCCCCTAGTGTCAGTGTAGAAAATTACTAGCGCTGCTTTTCTGTAATTCTTTAAATCTCCTAATGTAATTGCTGTAGCTCTACATTTATTGTGCAGTGTTTAGCTCTGTATTTAAGTGTGCATTGTGTCTAGATCTTTATGGAATGGATGCCCAATTCTCCACGCTTGCAATCCCATAGGCCCTCCTGCAAGCCTGAGCCCCTCACCTTGTTGCCCTTGCTGTGTTTGGGGCAGAAGGAACTGCGCAGGTGACTGTAGGTGGTGTCCAGGCACCAGGACTAATTGCTGCAGCTGCAGCAGGTGCTGGATATCCTAAAAGGGGGTAAGGAAAGAGGAATGGAATGTGAGCTGGGAGGCAGAAAAAGCGGGTGGGGCCCTGTGCCAAGACGGGAACAGCTGACTGGCCAGCCGTACCTGGGCAGTGAGCTGGATTGGCTGAGAGAGGGTAAGCTGCGGCGGAGGGGGCGGAGCTGGGGTCCCTGCCTGCTGCTCCTGTGTGCTGTGTGACTGCGACTGTGCTGTCTGTTGACTCTGCTGCTGCTGTTGCTGCTGCTGCTGCTGCTGATTGGCTGCATGGGCGGCGTGAGCGGCGCTGGACTGCTGCACGGCAGCTGCCAGAAGCTGAGCCTGCGCCTGCTGCAGTAAGAGCTGCTGCTGCGCTGGCAGGAGGGCAGTGAGCTAACGGAGATAAGGGGAGGCGGGGAGGAAGGAGGGAGAAGGCAGGAGGGAGACCATCAAAGGGGAGGCAAGCAGAGCGGGAAACCGGCCCTCCAGGAGCCGGGGGGAGCGTCTGGCTGAGCTGACGTCTGGCAGCAGGGGGTACAGAGAAGTGGGGGCACAGAGGGAGGCGCAGCATGCAGGGCGGGTAACGTGGGGCTGGGAGTGGTATACGGGAGCTATACTAAGCCAGAGTGGGAAGCAGGGTCCGGGTACAGGGAAGGATGAAGGCAGAGTGGCCGGGAAGCGGGTGAGCAGCGAACCGGGACTCTGAGGAGGCAGGTAGCTGCTGGGTGACTTACCCCCGCCAGCTGACTGCCAGTAAGCATGAGCTGCGTGTGGGGCAGGGCCGCCTGTGAGGGGGCCGGTGCGGGGCTGGGGGACATCTGACCGCACTCCTCGAGTTTGCCCTGAGAGAGAGAGAGAGAGAGAGATGGAGACGCATGAGCGGGGGCAGCCCAGGGGGTGGGCAGGGAAGTTGTATCAGCAGAAACATGAATCATCTCAAAGTCACCAAATTCACAGAAGGCCAGAAACCAGGAAGGATGGCGATAATAAGGGTGCAGAATAGTGGGCGTACGCAAGAGCTTCACTCTCACCCTAACTGATGGCGTGAAACCAGCATTTCGATCGGAGGAGGGTGACTGAGCGAATGCGGCCTTGTCCACAGAAGCAGCCTGAGAAGGTCCGAGTTTCAACCACAGGCTGAAAATGTGCTGACCTCCTGAGCTAAGATGGGCAGTAGGGGGGGAGGGAAGGGCTGCGAGTGATGGAGCCTCGTCAGAGTAATTCCATCCTGGCCTGGGAGTTATGTGCAGCGGGTCTAGATACAGGAGACCCCAATTAGAAATGAGCCAAACTGACGAAAAACAGTTTGGTTTATTGTTCCAGGAAATTAAAAAAGCTACAGGCCAGCAGTGACAGGAGGCGATGCCCCCAGTGGACCTCCTTAGCTGATGGGGTGCACTTTCCTCAGGTCCAATATTAATTTTGGTCATGCTGAGTCATCCAGAACCTGATGGGGTGTTTCCTCAGCCCAGAGAAACCTGCAGACCGGACACCATTATCAGCTAGGATGTTACCGTCTGTCCCACGGCACCCCCTTCGGAAGAGGGGGCCGTTTGGCCGTAAGGTAGAGGGGGCCCTTCAGGGGAGGCCTTTCCTCCGTGAAATGAAATGATACTTTTCGCATCACGCTCTGCTCAGGTGTGTTTGCAGCTGGGGCTCGAGCACAGGGTCAGACATGATCTGACACACCTGGAGCATGTCAGGAGGATTAAGGGCCTTGCTCTAGGGCCCGATGATGTGACTATTCTGTCCACCACGGGACTGGACCCCACAGCTTTCCTATCACGAGCCACACGCTTCCCTTAACCCCCTTAAATTTAAACACTGAGCTTTGAAAATGTGAATAGTGTATTCAAGACTGTCTTCCTCAAGGATTGCATAAGCATAAAATGTTAATACGCTTCCAAGGAGCCACAATAGAGACAGAAAACACATTCAACAGAATAGCCTTTGACAGGCTAAAAACACACCTGCTTTTCCTTGGGGGGGGGTGGGGGGGGGCTGCTTCTCACACTGTTACCTGGAACACAACACTCACCGCACCAGCGGGGTCTACAAAACACCACGACCCTGAGCGGATCCTTCAACGTGGGAGCCTCGGAATTAGTCGACATGGTGCAAACCTACCAGCACGCTTGGCCACATCGGACTGGATGTTTTCAAGCAGGAAGTTTAAGTAACTGACCATCTAAGAACACCTTGTAGTTTTTACCTGACAGCCTTTACTGAAACACACGTCCATCCTTCCAATGGTATTTTTAAGATTGGTTTCAAATTCCTGGCAACAATATCAAGGTTTTACCTCCTGCAGTTGAAATAAGGCACATTCTTTTACTGACAGAGGATGTTTTGCCATAGAGGTCCATCACATGGAAACTAACCCGGAAAATCCGATTATTTGAGCTCCTAAAATACAGCTGACTTTTTACAATGCTTCATTGTTGCTATAACCAGCTCTGCACTGGACAGAACCAGTAGCTGGAGAATTACTCCTCTGTTTTCCTATCATTTATTCACTCCATTTCAAATATCTTACCTTCCTTCTATTCAGTCCATCCTCTTCTCGCCTATAACCATCGAGATCTCAGTGAGAATAATATATATGAGTAACGACGCTATCACTCTGGAAACTGGATACTGGTGGGATTACCACAGAGAGATCCAGCAGATGGGATGACTGCCTACACCTGCTCTTTACAGCCTCCAGGGGGCGTTACGCCCTGTCGCAATCACTGGCATCACCGCACGTGCTCAGTCTGCCCCTGTCCACATCTCCCCTGTACTGTCCATCACGGCCGGAAGTGAACCTTCCCTCAGTATCACACTGACTGCCAGTGTCTCAGTGTGACGAGAGTCGCATTCCTGCTAGGGAATCTCTCACCCTCCACCACGCCGCACGCATCCTCATTCCCAGAATATTGGAGCACCGTGCTGGGGCATGCCCAAACCGGTACAAGTACAAACTGCCCTGATTTGCATATTAGTAAGTCTCAATGCAAATTAGCTTCTAATTGTTCAGCACAAGCTGAACTTTATGTCGAGAGATCATTTGGAAGCAGGAAATTTAATGTAAGCATTCTGCTCGCACAGATCGATGCCAGCCTCTCTCGTTCCATCGTCCCCACAGACACGCACATGCACATACACATATACACGCACACACACACACGCACACACGCACTCACCTTGGTGCTGTTCAGAGTGGGTGAGAGGGAGAAGGGACTGATTTTCATTGGCTGAACCTGTCAGAGAGAAGACAACACTCTGTAAGAACAGGCTGCCAAACAAAAGCTCACACAGTGCCTGCTAGGAGGCTACATTTAGGTGTCACCAGATGTTAGGAGGTTACCAAAAAGTATCCTGTCCATCAGCCATATTGTCCAGGCGTCACTACTGTACTGTTATTACATCAGCCTCCTGCCATGTGGTGTGTAGGACAGGCTACAGACTTACATTTAAATGTAGTTATAAGGCATTATGTAAGGTTATGAGATATATAAGATGTGTGAGACGACAATACAAATGTGCCAAATAAGGAACAGGAGGCAGACCTGATGGTTGGTGTCTGGGCCGTTTCTTTCTGAGTCTGTGGAGAAGAGAGAGAGAGCGAGAGAGAGGTGGATTGAGCAAGTCAAGGATGCATAGGCTGTACAAGACAGGCAAGCAGCCTCAGTATATCAGGAAAAGACGGATGATCAGCGAAGGGCCGTGCGGGGAGAATGTCGGAGTGAGCGCCTGGCTGCAGGGCGGCCTGGCTGCAGGGCGGCCTGGCTGCAGGGCGGCCTGGCTGCAGGGCGGCCTGGCAGCGCTTGATTCCCTCCCGTTAAGGGGAACATCTGGCTGACTCTGCTGTGACTGCTTTCTGAAAGCTCCTCCTCAATGGCTGAATGAGAGGCTTCCCATTGCCTCCTAATGGTAGCATCGCTGAATGGGAAATGTGACTCGGTTCAAATGCCGCCCCGTAAGCAACCAAAAAACAGGACTGGAAGCAAATTATGGAGACGAGGCAGATGGAAATAAGATGGAAATAGGAGAGCATACAAGGATTCAGGATGCAAGTACACAGCTGTAGTCACCAAAAAACTGCTGACAAACTTTGGAAGGGCCCGATGTGAATGAGGTGTCTTACGGTATAAGTGACGATAAAAATCTTTTGTGGGTGAGTTTTGTGAGTCTCACACAAATTTCGCTGGCTTGCATTCTCTCTCACAACACTCACACACGCATGAAAGATCGGAAATAGTGAGAAATCAAGAAGCATATGCTGTGATATTTAGGACAGAAAAAAATAGGCTGCGATGTAGAAAAAGTGATTAATACACATTGAAAAAGAGACGCCGACACACACACGCAGGTACACACGCCCACGCATGCACGTGTACCGACACAAGAGAAACAAAAATCAGTTCTTACCTGTGCTCTCCATCGGAGAGTCGGCTCCTTGCTTCTCAATCTCTACTGGCTTTGACATCCTGATATCTACAGGTGAAAAAGGGGATGGAGGGATGAGGAGAGAGGAAGATGGTTGTTAAGACACCTGTCCAAGAGGTGGTGCGTCCGAGCTCCACACAGGGCACGGCACCTCCAATGCATCGCAGACAGAAAGATGGAGGCAGGCGAGTGAGAGAAAGCCAGTGTGATCTGTTACCTTTGTCACTTTTCTGTCCTTTTTTAACATTATTTTGGCGTTTAATAGTACAGGAACATAATCTTTTTATTTCTACAATAAAGCAACTCCTGAGCTTATGGTTGCCGTCCACTGAGCTTGTTGTTAAATGCGTCTATAGGCGCTGAAAGCCTCATTTCCTGTCTATGTATGAAAACACTGTTCTGTGAGAGTCTTTCTTTCGTGTCCCACTAGTGGTGTCTTCCCCCATCGCCTGCCCCCCGTTTGTGTTCCATGCCCGAGCCTCGGCTTTACTCCGTGAACTCTGCTCCCCATCTCCTCCCTTTCATGGAAGGGGACATGGAGAGCAGAGCCTTGGCAAGCGTCCTGGAGACATTTCGGGGCTCCCCTCAGCAAGAGAGCGCCAGTCTGTTGTTAGTACTGCTGAATTTCTAAGGTCATGGATACCTCTGACGTTCTGAAGAAAGATGGCCGATAGAGAGTAATGAATTGACGAAGTGTTCTGAGGTGCAATATTAAACCAGGAGGTTGTGGGTTCAAAGGGGAACAAACAGGTATTATTAGGTGTTTGATGGAAAAAAAATATCACAGCAAAGCAGACCTTAAAAATCCTCAAAATTACAAAACACCCCAAAAATTTCCCACAAAGGCTTGGAGCAAATTAATCAGAAAAGCAGCTGTTGACTCCATGTTACGTGGGGGTCATGTGACTTGCTAGTTCATTAACTGTGTGACTGTTTAATATGCAGTCCCACAAGGACACAGCGCTCAGGCTCATTAAACACAGTCCCCTTCCACTATGTCCAAACATGAAATCCAAAGCGCAACGAGTATGAAAGTTTATTCAACCGAAGTCTCAATTGCTTCAAATTTTAAATCTTCAGATAAAATGTCATAAAATATATATTAAGCAAATATGCTCGTTAAAACTATCAGTTATGCTTTGATCATCCTAAGGTTTAAGTAATTGCATTGGTTATTTTTAATTTACATAATATTAATTTTAATTGATGCAACGTTTTATATGAAAAGCAACTGACAAGCATTATAGTTAACAGCAGAGAAAATGCATGACAGTTAATAGGTGTGGAACATAAATATGTAAGTGTGTTGATGTTTATTCATGCTAATACTATATATATATATATATATATATATATATATATATATATATATATATATATATATATACACACACAGATAGTTTTAATAATATATATTTTAATTATATATATAAACATGAATTGTTCTTAAATATTGTAATATTTACCAATCATTACTTTGATTATAAAATTGTTATAGATCTGTGAAATGAGTCTTGAATTCTTTCAGACTTCGGTGACAAATCAACGCAGTGTAAAAACATAAAACGTCTAGTTGTAACCGTTCAAAAATACAAAAAAAAAAAGAAGAGAAACACTACTTAGAGTTAGAATAAACTTCTGGTGAACCGCCTAGAATGTCTAGTCCCCTGTTGTCGCCGTTATTATAGCATTTCTCTGTGATATTTTCAATTTTGGATAAGATTATAGAAAAGAGAAACGTAAAAATTACCATTAACGCACTGAAGCTTAATAATAATTGCAAGGATTGTACCGAAATGTCGCGCCGCTTGTTCATTTTAATATCTCTTTAAAGAAATACGAATTTGGTGGTTAAACATATTGAGATGGTTCACTGGCAGTCGGTTTTCAGGTTATACACGGGAGAGGGCAGCGCGGCGAGGCTGTCTGTCTGTCCGCGTCTAAAGCGACTTCAAAGGCGACTCAGGCTCCTTTCAGCTCATCCTGCCGGCAGCTCGCCGGTTTTCTAAAGCCCGAAACGCGGGGCACACGGGCGGATCATTTCAGTGCAGAGCCGGTTTGAGGTCGCCTACCTGCCATCCCCGCTGTCAGGGGACGTGGCGGAACAGCGGCGGCGGCGGAGATGAGCAGGTCCAGGCGCCTGCGGAGCGTGGAGACTATGCGGCTCCGTGTGACTCAGCGAGGTGTTTTTCCTCACACGCACACGCAGGCATACACACGCTCGCTTAGTGGTGCTCTAACACATTAACAAGGTCATCGAGGGTTACCCTCTGACACTGTACTCCTCCAACTTCTGTGACTTTCTGGACCGATTAATCACTTATTTGAAAAATCCGTAATCAGCAATGTCTATAGATGATTACTTTGAGTTCTCCTTTTAAGGTTAATATTAAATAAGGATGCTCTTTTTTGGTCTTATCTCCCATCATAAACCAATACAGGACACACACTCGCAACTGGTGGTGTCAAACAAGGTGTTTTCCCCCCTTTTTGTTTAATCTGTGCTATTTTTGGGTACCGCCCACTCATCTAAGCTCTTAACTGTCTTAATTTAACTTGCCATCCTACCTGTTTCTCTTTTTCAGACTTTGCAGTTACAATGACCACCTGGTGGGCGTGTTTGTGTTAAACTCTCCCTTTCATCCAGTTTTTTTTTTGATGAAACGTGGAGAATGAACGCCACTTGACCCAAACTCCAGACCGATTGCGACTAAGCGGCTGCCCCACGTTATCGGAGTGCGCGCCTGCTGTCCGGAGCCCGCTTTCTGGTGGTCCCCGGCCACCTGGTACACGTGGTCCACCGTCAACGTGACGAAGGCCGCGGCCACCTCCTGTGTGAGCGGGTGACTCAGAATTATGCTATCCCATTAACTCATCATTTCCTGTTTTACCAGTTTAGCCCCTTTCCTCGCTGTGGGACAGTCCCCATCCCCAAGAGAGAGTAAGAAGAGAGATGCAGCGATGAGAATGGAGAGAGCAATGGAGGAAAGACAAGAGGCAGAGAAGATGCATCACACAGTCAGCCAGAGGTCTGTACTGGCAGCTCTCAGTTCTTGCCCCCCCCAAATTACCCCCACTGCACCCCGACCTGCTACTCCTTTCCCGTTAAGGGAAGAGTGTGTTTGTATCAAGATGTTTTTGGGAAAATTCACACTGATGTGCCGCTTGGGTCATGGCGGGGGAAATAAAAGTCTGCGTTTTGGGAGGGGGGGGGGGGGTGTTTTACAAAGACAGGGCTGAAGGCCCGGACTAACAATGGCTGCCACGTTGTGAACAGCGCTACAGAAATAGCCCTTCAGGCCTCCTGGTACCATTTTCAGCCCCCTGTGGAGGGACGCATCTCCCATTGCGACCATGGGTTGTAAATCACTTAAAAATCACCAGCAAAGGAACACAAACGGGGGACGCCATGGTAATGCCTCCGAGTTCACTCACGAATCGGACACGAACACACAACGGTATTCAGACACACACTTCTCCTTTTCAAAAAAATGCAAATACAGGCAACGAATGACTAACGGTGAATACCACCTGCAGCTTGCATCTATCCCCCTGGCTCCTCTCTCTCTCTCTCTCTCTCTCTCTCTATCTCTCTCTCACTCTCTCTGGCTTCTTCTCTCATTCTCTTCATCTCCGATAAAGTCTGAAAAGTCAGTCTGCTTCGAACCAAACACAGGACCCAAGGCATCCCCTTAGCCAAACTCCAGACCGAGTGCATTTAGGGATAGAGATAGGCCTCCTTGATGTCTCGATAAAAGGTCTGAGAAAACGACTTGTTTTGAGAAACCCCATTACCTTTGAACATTATACAGCATGGAGGTGGGGGTTGATAACCCTTAATAAAAAGCAACAAAATTGGCCAGATCAATAGGTGTCACTCAGGGCACACAATGTTATCCATTAATATTCAGAACGGGCTTCGAGATTAATGTCATCCGGCTTATGAGGTCACAATTTCTGCGGCGTGTTTTATACACTTTTTATATATGTTGGTATAAAAGTGTGGTATTTTGTGTTTGATGTCTTTGGAGCGAGCAGTGAAGGCAAATTACTGCTGTGTGTGTTTTTATGAAGCACACTGTTTGACAGTAAGAGATGGGTGACTAGGAGCGGTTAGTGTTTTACCATGTGTTTGCACTTAGCATTTTATGATATTTAGTATAATCATCAGTGGGGTTTTAAGGTGCCTGAGCCCTCCATGCAATGCTGGGCAGTGAATTATGGTGTAGTGTCTGGTTCTCTCACTTCCTCTCTAAACTTCCTCTCAGACTGGGCTGAACTCAGTGTAAACCAAACTCTTACAGTAAATAATGCTATTAATACTGCGCTGAATATGCGTACACATACTCAGGAGCAAGGCGCACACACTAATGCTTGCGATTAATTACACCATGCACAATGAATGGAACGTAAATGTTTTTGGGTCTGTTATGGTTCAGCGCTCACCAGCTGTGGCCTGTATTACGAGCTATTTAAACATAGATATATCTTAGTTATATTTTTTAAGTATTTTTCATCTGTAATGTACATAAAAGTGGTAAAAATCTGCCAGCGGTACGTGCCGTCCCCCCTCACAGTTCTATCCCAGATGTCCGCTGTAGAAATGAGGTTCCTCTGGTTGCCTGACACACTCAGCACCCACTTTTGCATCACGCTTTTCTCTCACCGGGACACAGCGGGCACCATCTACCGTACCCCCAGCAGCTGAACTGCTGTGCGGTAAAGGAGCCAAGCAGACGAGGCATTTTTAACAGGGGCACCTGTCAGGTTGCCAATGGTCGGACGCTCCTACGGCAAGTGGCCACAGAGCAGTATGCCATTTGGATTCAAGTCAAGGCCGTTGCCGGGTCTTCGATCCGCGGATCACATGACCCGGTCTTGGAGAGCAACGACCCTCGGCTGTGACTTCCCAGCTTTTCAGAGTGATAGAAAAGAGGAAGAGGGCTTATCAATGGCAGGTAACATACGGAGCGGCCAGCATTTGATCTGGAATCATCTTCAGCCACACACTGCACAGTAAACACAAAGCCCAGTGGTCTAGAGCCCCCCTGACACAGCTCACAGTCACAGACATACAGCCAACAGTCAGACACATCAAGGTCAGAAACCAGGCCTAAGACTCTTCGCGCGCAACGTAAGGTGAGGGGCCAGCTGGTCGCGGCCCTACGTGATTCGTCGATGATGCTTGCCGAGACAAAGTCACACACAACAAGACAAACGAAATGACCGAGTTCAGCAGTACTGAGGACACTCTTGCACATGATTCATTTTGACGTGTGAGTGGGACATGACTCTTTGTACAAAGCATGCTCCGGGCCACACAGAAGCGTCTCAGGAGTCTGGTACAATCAGAAGGACAAACTGGCGGCATGTCATACACACCTGCTAGCTAGTGAATTCAAAAAGTACATCTGTTTACAAATACTAGCATACATACAACCCATCATTGCTCTAGTTCTCACAAGAAAATACATCCGATGTCACTGGTACACGCATTCAGAGAGCGGGTGCATGATAGCGAGAGACGGCAATCCACTCAGCGAGTAGACGAGCCCTGCCTTTGCTACAGTAGACTCACGCCTGACCTTTCGTTCTGACTGTGACCAGTCAACCCGCTTTTGATGTCCGCTAATTACCAGAGTTTGCTGAAGGCAGGACAGCTAATTAATATCTCAGTACTGCCATGGGAGAAGCTGTTAATTAGCCCTTAGTAAGAAAAGTGTAAAAAGACTCACCCTGTAACCAAACATTTGAGTGCACCATGGCTGAGCTCTGTCTGTCCGCCAGTCTCTCTTTACTTGCACCTAGTTTGTTCTCTATCTATCTATCCATCTCTCTCTCTTTCTCTCTCTCTCTCTATCTCTCTCTCCACAAGGGGGGAACAAACTGATCATGAGGGGAGGGGAAAATAGTGTGTCTGCTTCTGTTTACCATCCTCCCTCGAAAACGCTCCCTCCTTCCACCACTGTCGCCGCCCCCAGCACCCCACATCCTGAAGACAGTGCGCAGAGAACGAGAGGGTGGCGGACGACATACAGTAGACTCAGCGAAAGAATTCTAAATTGGAGAGAGAAGGAGGAAGTAGGAGGAAGTGAGAGGTGGAGACGGAGAGAGGGCGTGAGAGAGGCCCAGAAGAGGCAGGTGGAGGGCGGATACAAAGCGAAAGGAACCGGGGACGGCTTAGCCACGGAAAGTGTTGGGGTAGCTGGAAAGTGCCGATCAGAGCTTTTTGAAAAACATGCCCTTCGCATTTATTCAGTGTTTCTGTGTGTAAAAATGACATTTTGCTGGCACTGCCAAGGAGACTTCTATAAATAAGTTGTATATACGATGGCTAAAAATGAAAGCGCTCATACGAGGTGTGCGTTTAATGTAACACTTTGTATTAAATGAGACAGTATAGCTCAATGTTCCTCTATTCTTTACTTTTACAGTCCACGCTTCAAATGTGTAAGAAAGAGTAGTGTTACAATAATATTTTCAGTTTGTATAATTTGCCCTGTAATTTATTTGTTTCTGATTTCAGCATTATTAATTATTGATATTTCTCAGCTGACTTTCACATAGCTTTTGTGTTTTATTCTGTTAATAATTGCGTTATTAATTTTTCTGTATTTGCGGCTATAGCATGTCGTAGCGTCATCGGAACAAACTATTTAATCATACATCTTCAATTGATAATAAAGTTAAAGATACGATGTTAAAACCTAAATGGCATATGAATTAGTTCTTCCGTTATGATGACTTGGGGCGGTGGGCATCGCGGACTCGGAATCGGAGCACAACCTCGTGTAGGAGCGGGATTTAACCACACGGTGGCGGCATTGACCACATCATAGATGTACGTCCACATGCAGCCCGGACAGCAGGCAGTTCGGCATTTGCAGGATAACAGGACGGAGATTGTAGATAGACAACGAAATTATGTGTAACTACTAAAAGAGAAAATGAAATGTGTTTTCATATTTAGGATTATTTTCTTTCTAAGCGACTTCCAGCTTCACTTACATTAGAGCAAACGGGAAACATGCAGGCATTAATGGAAGCCGCGTCTCGTCCAGAGCCCTGATGGGCGTGATGGGGGGCAGCCAGTGTCCCCCTCTCACATTGTGCACGGGGCTGGTGACAGACTGTGCGTGGGACATCGTGTGAGTGTCACTGTGGGCTGGGAAGTGAGGCGTGTCCATGTGTGTTGCCAGGTCAGAGGTCGTCGCGGCACTCTGGTGCTACCTCCCCCCGATAGATGCTCTGTCTGTGCAGGGCCAGAGCTGTGGGGTTGTGTGGGAGGGGTGTGCCCTTCTGCTAGAGGGTGTTAAGCCTCTGTTCCCATGACGACAAGCCCAATAACACTTTATTCTGACTGCTCTGAAGGTACAGAATTTCTTCTGTTCCATTTCTCATATTAAAGAACCATATAATTATTTAAAACATGATTTTACTCTTTTCTAAGATTTTTGTATCATAGAAATACTGACAATTTAAGCATGTTGTTCTGTTTTGGTGCTGCGAAACCAGTGAAAAGCCATGCATTTTGCATGAGTAGTTTTCACACACAAGGGGTTAACGTGATGGGTCCATCCTGATTTGGCTGGGCAGCGATGGCTCTAACCAGATTCGCTGAACAGGGACGGGTCTGTCTTGATTGGCTGGGAAGTGATGGGTCACTCCCGATTGGCTGCGCAGTAGCAGGGCTGTTCCAATTGGCTGAGCGGCGATGGAGCTGGACACCAAGCCATAGAGGACTGCATGATAGGAGGGCCGCACATGTGACGGGCACAAAGGCTTTGGCCGGCCCAGTGCTGACCCGCAGGAGGGGTGAGGAGTCACTGGGGGGCCATCAATCACAGCATTGTCAGGGCTGATGAACGGGATGGGGGGGTGAGGGTCAGGCAGGGGAGCGCTGGACAGGGGAGGGGTCCACAATTGCTGGTCAGAGGGAATAGAGAAAGAACCTGTCCATTGTGCAGGCCTGAGGGGGGCTAACATCCACTCTCCACATCAGCCCCATTGGTCTCCACCCCCACCCACACGTGAACTTCATGTTCATACCCTCTGTGAGCAGGTGGTTTCTCTGCATTTGGGGCCAAATGCGGTGGCAGGTGGCAGGGGACCAAGGAAGCACGAACAGGCAGTAACAGTGCCAACGGGAGGGCAGCGGCCCACACTGCTCCAGTGGACAGCAGACAGTCGGCTTCATGAGAACTCCAGCTGGAATCAACGCTGGAAAGTGACGCTCTTTCCTGGGGGGGGGGGGAGGCGAGTCCCACCATAATTTAAATCACTCCTTGGGCGATAACAACTTTAAAACATCTAAAATTACACCATGGAAAAATGACAAAGTTTAAGGCAGCCCAGAATTGGCAGATCAATTTGTTGTGGATCGTATAATTGGGAAGATCCGAAGGCCTGTGTTTTCGCTCCCCTTCTCTGTCATTCATCTACATCAGTCCATCCTCCCTGCCCCCCCAACCAGCCCATCCATCCCTCTCTGCACTCTTACTCATTTCTCTCCCTCTCCTCTTTCCCTCCATCTCACTCGCCCCCACCTACTCCTGCCCCTCCCTCTCTCAGCTCAGAGTGCAGGAGTGCTGGTCAGCAGTAGCCGTGACATCACCGGACACAACTCTGCTCTCCGATTGGACACTTGGCCACGTTGCCAGGCAACAGCACTGGAAAGTCTGTGTATGTGTGTCTGTGTGTGTGTGCATGTATGTTTGTGTGTGTACACGACTGAATGAATCATAGCAGGTTATGTTTTTGCGTCTGATTATTTTCAAAATGAGCACATGAATTGTGAAGACCGAACATCGGTTCAAAAATCTGTTTTGTTCACGTTCGTGCGAGTATTGTTGGCCCATTCGATGACACGCGAAGTGTCCTCACAATTCAATACAAAATTCTGTGTATTAATGTTTATTTTAAAGGGCTCACAGTTTAGAAATTCACTGACTTTGATGCTTCCTTTCGGGATTTTGTGGCTGGGCTGTGACTTTTTTGAACAGTTTTGGTGTCAAAGTGCAGGCCGACGGAAGTGACACATGTTGAATGTGTATGTGATAGCAGACTGTGTTTTCCTGTGCATGTGGTGCGTGTCTGTGTCTGAATGGAAATTGTGGACATTATTTTGTATTTGTGTGTGTGTGTGTGCGTGTGTGTGTGTGTGTGTGTGTGTGTGTGTGTGTGCGTGTGTGTGTGTGTGTGTGTGTGCGTGTGTGTGCGCGCGTGTCCCTGGGGAATGGGTGGTTATTGTATCTGACACAGCGGCTCTTTCTCGCGCCTCATATTTCTGGGCCGATCGATTCCTCTGACTCCCGACAAGACAATAATCGCACCTCCCTCCCTCACTCCATCACAGCCATTATTACTGCCCTCCCCAGGGAACACAACGGAGGGAGGGAGAGAGGGATGAGGGAGAAAGAGTGAGAAAGGCAGGGATGGGTGCGGAGGGGAAGAGTGGAGAAAGAGATAGACTGAGAGAAAAAAAGGTGGCATGGGAGAGAGGTATCGATGCAGAGATGGATGGAGGAGAAAGGCAGGTGAGGCTAGAGAGTGGAAAGAAACAGGCGAGACGGAAAAGGAGGGATGTGGAAGAGGGGGGCGATTAGAGAAGAAGTAGCCAGAGAGCCAGGGGGTACAGTGTGTGTGTGTGTGTGTGTGTGTGGTGGGGAGGGGGGCGCAGGGGGGCAGAACGAAAGGGAAAAGTGTGCTGATAGTGCGATGAGGCAGAGAGGCGGAGAGGAAGACGGAGGAGTGGCAGGATGTGGAGAGGGTTAGCTGGGAGAGCGACCGCAGATCGTACAATAAAGGCGGGGAATTACAAGGACAGAGATGAAGGATTCACACTCTTTTCCATCTTTTTCCAATAAAGGAGAGAATCAGAGACAGGGAAGGAAGACGGCGGCGGGGGGGTCAAGGGGGTTAAAGGCAGAAAGATTCCAGAGAACGACACACTGGGCCTCAAATGCAAAAGGGTGGCCATGATCACGCCAAGGCGGGCCGGCGGGCCGAGCACACTGGCACGACGCGGTCTGTCTGGCGGAAGGAGAGAGCCAAGGGGCGCCGTGTGACCGCATTCTCCGGCCTGGGCCTTCTGGATGCTTCCGTGCAGCTCCGCACATGCCCACTGTGTCCAGCCGGCTTAAATCTAGATTACATTTACAGTAATTGGCTCTCAATTGGAGAAATTGCTGTTTGACCTCTAACCCCTGCTCCGCTGCTGTCCGCATTGTGTTCCCCATCCTAACCTTATCCCATATATACTCCACCGCTCTTTCTCTCCTCCTTTGCTTCATCAATATTCCCTCTTTCCTCTCTCCCTCTATCAGTACATCCATCTTTCTCTCATTGTAATCCCTCTCCCTCCCCCTTCTCCATTTCCATCTCCCTATTCCCTTTCTCCTCTCCTTATACCTCCAATCCCATTTTCCTCCCCCCTCCAGGCCTCTCTCTCTCTCTCTCTCTCTCTCTCTTTCTCTCTCTCTCTCTGATCCCCCATTCACTTCCCTCGCTATCACGCTTCTCTCCTGCCTAACCCGCCCGTAATTATGGTGTTCATGGAGTTTATTTATCTATATGTATAGCGCTCCTCCACAGTAAAATGAAAACATGCAGTGGCTAGACAAGGACATGGGTACAGTTGGGAGAAAGAACGATTGAGAGATGCAGGGTGGGGTGCTGTGGGGGGGGGGGGCAGTTAGGTGGAGGAGGTGTGTGTTGGGGGGGTTAGGAAATTGGTCTGGCTAGCGGAACAGCTTTTCACCCCTCTCTCTCCCTTTCTCCCTCTCCATTCTGCTTTGTATTCTGCAGAGATGACAGGGGGAAAGCTTTATTGCTCCGAGTTTGTATCGATCGGGGCCCCTCACAGGGGGCATGCAGACACACGCACACTGGAGGCACTTTCACAATGACCACTGCCTCCAACCCTCCCCCCACTCCTTTTTCCCCCCTCTCCCTCACTCTCTGAAATTCAAATTCAAGACTCCTATTCTCAAAGGTTAAAAGACAGACGGCGGCTTTTTTATTCTCCTTACCGTGCCGTGAACAGAGGCGGAATCTGATAAACAAAAATGCAGAGACTTTAAGATATAAATGCAGGCAAATAGATAAATTATACATATAGATATATGTATATATAGTATTCATTTCTCCTCTCTCACTCTCTCGCTCCCCCTCAGTAACATTTTAGTCCTCTATTGGAGTCTAGTGTTCCTTTACAGCACAGGGGGGAAAAAAACAATATTGCAACTAGCTAGATGAAAAAATGAAAAATGAAGGTAGTCGTGCATGGCTGACTACTCACACTCACATGGAGAATAACAATGGCGGCACCAAAACGCCTTTAATTCCGGGCCTTGCCGCACACACATTAAGGGCTGCCGCCTACTTTGTAAATACTTAATGGCGGATAAACAAAGCTGTTATTCCCAAACCACGGCTGCCGCTACTGCTCGTAGCACGCAGGTGTTTCAGCAGGGCGGCGGGGGGGGGGCGGGGGGTGCAGGAGCGAGCTGGCAGACCAGAGCTCTTCGGTTGGCGTGATGTATGACTAGAGGAGCATGTCTTCAGATCCCATGCGGGAGGCTCCCTGCCGGCAGACCCCTGGGCAGGGTTCCTCACCCGGAATCGGCTGCGAAGGTGTGCCTGTTTTTTAACCTCCTTAGGGACTTCAGGTAAACCCCAGCTCGAGGTCTGAAGCCTGGCCCTAAACAGCCGATAGCGGCTACATACGTTAACGTCTGACACTGTCTGGCGCTCCAGCAGCCAAGGACGTCAGCTGCAGCCAAGCACCTTCATCTCTCTTAGCACCACAGCGCCACCTCTGCCAAGACTCAGGGGCTGCTCAGGTCACTCAGCAACCGCACATTTACGAACGCTAGTGCTTGAGGATCATCATTACCGTTCCAACCTCGCTCTGATACATTTGATGACCGTGTTTATCTGTAAAAGCCTTGATAAACGCAAAACAAAAGCCCAGAAAACTCGGTGTTCTCTGAGAAAAACCCGCCTCCTCCCACTGACTCTGCTACTGTGGGAGTCGGCCCACCGACCGATTCGTAACGGGGGAAAGCTGAGGCGATGCAGCGGCAAGGTTCTCTGCCTCCCTGCGCCGGGCTCTGATGACACGTCTCCCTTAAAGGTTAAAGCCGATTCACAGCACTCAGCACCAAGCTGCAAATGTGTCCCTTTCCAGGCCTCACACAGCCATGAAGGTACACGGAGCAGGGATTCTGGGAACAGAAAAGCATGGCTTTGATGGTAGATATATTATCTCTATTTGAATGAGAGCTCTGCAGTACCATCTAGATGAAGTATGCTTTCAGCAGGGACCCGGCCGAGTGTCACACTCTGTATAATGACAGATTCCATATGAATCACATATACAAAATCACATCCTCCTAAAAATAAACATGATTGTTTAAAGCGCTCCGCGTTCTGGATGCAGTGTTTCTCTGTAATTCTGTGAATAAACCAAATGTGTCGACATGAAATATTGTATTAAATACTATAAAAAATAATTTGCAGCAGACAGGTGTGTGAATGATTATGCCTTCAGCATTTTCTCACCACAATAGCTTCCGTTAAACGTGGAGCCCTAGGGGCTTGTCTGTGTAGCCACTGTGCTTGGGCGAAAGCATTAGGACACCATCATTGCGCTGTATGTCCATGACATCATTTGGCTGTATGTCCATGACATCATTCGGCTGTATGTCCATGACATCACTGGGTTGTAGAACCATGACATCACTGGGCTATATGTCCATGACATCATTGTTTCTTACATCGCCAGGACAATGTTGTTACTCTGCTACACCTTAATGGCAAGGTTTATGCTCCTGGTGGTACAGTACATACAGCCGTTACCATTGTGTCCACTCCAGAGTGTCCTGGACCTGGTAAAACCACGCCTGTTTGACTCATGCACTTGATTGGAGGGTGTGTGGCAACATAGCAAAGGACATGGCCCTGGCATGGTTGGGGACATGTCTGAAGCATGTGGACTGCCTGGCCCACACTGCGACACGTGCTCCTTGTGTTTACATTCGCGGAAGAGCACGCGGGGCGATATCTCACGGCGATCGATGAGAGAGGGAGGGAGGGAGAGAGGGAGGGTGGGAGAGAAAAATCGGTAAAGAAAGCAGGTTATCTCCTGTCATTAATGGAGGGAATCCCGGGCAAAGGAGGGAGTGAAGGAGGGGGTGTGGGGGAAGACCTGGATTCATTGAGAAAAAAGAGGGAGAGGGAGAGGGAGAGAGACTGTTTGGCATCAGGAGAAAGCAGACAATTATCTGTATTGATTAAAGCAAGCCAGCACAGTGAAGACTGAGAAAAGTATGACTAGATCAATAGAGAGAGAGATGGAGAAAGAGTGAGGCAGAGGGTCTGGGAGCAGGAAGAGCGGGAGGTCGAGAGGGTGGGAAAAAGTGCAGCAAGGGGACGTCTAGGAAAGCGGGGAGATGGGAACGACGCAGAGTGTGATACGAGCTGAGGTAACCAGGGTGTCAGTGGATGCGGGAGCAGCGGATCAACGGCTCTCCGCCAGGGCCGGGCAGGCCTTGATTTTCGAGAGTCTTCAGCCTCCGCAGGAGCGAATCGCCCTGCTAATTGGGGTGGTTTAGCTTCCGCTCTTAGTCCCGAGGTCGTTAGTGCTCAGGAGAGACAGTGCGGACTTGGAGACCCACCTGGACCGGGGTTAAGGACAGCAGCTATGGGTGAGCGGACAGCGGACCACGGGGCGGGCCGAGGCGGTGAGCAAGCCGGCATTAGTGAGACTGAAACGGAAAGCGGGGAGATGGGGAAAGCGGGGAGGAGAGGGGTTAACATTGCCATTGAGCTGGAGGTGCCCCCCTCCCCGCGAGACTAATCTCGAGAAACTGGGACAAAAGCCCATGGAAAGCTAACAAACGGAACTGAGTGGAACCATCTTGCTAGTACACAGAGACGCCCACTGAGACAGGCTCGCGGATCTATGCCGGGGACCCTCCTCCGCTCTAATCCCTATTCAGAGCCGGGCAAGGCTGTTCCGGCTCAGCTCCGGCCTGCGGACCCCAGAGTCCGCGGCCCGTACTGACACCCCTGTGCTCTGGCCAATCAGGGGCCGGGGTCTGTTGCCCGGAAGCCAAGACAGCAATGTTCACAAGGACCTGGAGTTAAAAAATAAACCTTCATGCTAGTTAAAAAAATAAAAATAAAAAAATAAAAACAATAATTTTGCTGAACAGCAGAATAACTCTATAAAAGAGGTTTCTGCATAAAAACATATTTCAAAACAAAAAATGGATTAAATCAAAATGACTCTTTAACTACAAGCATGAGGGCAAATGTAAAGTGCTGTGGGTAATGAAATTCAGTTTGAAGAGGAGAATAATTACATTTTTCAGTTTTAAACAAAGCTCTCATAAATAATATCTAAAATAATATGTTTTAATAATGCCTTCTACTTTCCCGATAAAATGGATTTTGGAAAGATAATTTAATAACTGACAGGCCATCAGAATGAATGAGTGTGAGAGAGTGAAAGAGAGTGAAAGAGTGAGATTAGGGAAGGGATAAAAGTAATGGGAAAAGAAAGAGT
Source organism: Brienomyrus brachyistius (assembly GCF_023856365.1). Lineage (NCBI taxonomy): Eukaryota > Metazoa > Chordata > Actinopteri > Osteoglossiformes > Mormyridae > Brienomyrus > Brienomyrus brachyistius. The sequence continues at coordinate 27,773,532 of NC_064541.1, read as the reverse complement.
GCAGAAAGGCAGGGAGGGGAGTGGGAGGGGCATGCGAGGAGGGCACACGGCACAGATTACAGATGTATCGTTATGCATGCGTGACATCACAAATCCCCTCCCCCCAGCTGCTGGGAAGGGGGGCCTTGGAAACGGTCGCTAAGGGAACAGACATGTTGGGAGGTGGGTGGGGGGTTAAGGTGGAGTACAGAAATCGTGAAAGGGGGTTGATGGAGAGAATGGGAAAGGTAACAAGACTATGGGGGGAGAGTGAGGTAGAGGATGAGAAAGGTTTTTCTCCTGGTGGGTCCTAAGCACCATTCTTACGTCCTCAAATCCCATTGCCTTGCTCAGGCTGATTTCTGGCTCTTTTCAAAGAGGATTACTGCCTGTTCTGTAGGGGGCGCTGTCTAATCCGACCAACGACCGTCATGAATGGCAATACCGCATGTGCGTTGAGATACCCAGTGTGAAAGCATCGTCTCAGCACCTCTCTGCGCTGTGACCATGTGGTTTTCTGTGCGTACCCCTCCCAGCCCGGCACCCCCCACCCTCCCACCAGCTCGGCGCCCCCCGCAGGACCCTGTGAGCGCTGCCCGATCTTGAAATGGAAGTTAAACAGCCATCACTGGCTCTCAAAGTCCAGTTGGGGTTTATCGATGCGCTGGCCCCTTGTCAAGGGGGGAGACACTCCCACTAAAGTAGTCCACACACACACACACACACACACACACACACACACACACACACACACAGACACACACACAGCCGCACAAATAAAGCCCCATTGACCCTGAGCACACACTCAGCTCATCACACATACGCTATGCAGTTCAAACAAGCTCATGGTCATGCACACAAAGGGACTCAAGCCCAAGCCACCCCAATGACATGCACACACACACACATGCACACACATGTACACACACACGCATACACACCTACACACACGCACACACACACGCACACACAGGCACGCACATGCACAACGGTTCTGTGGTGTGTTTTTCTTCATTGTGTTTTACTTCTTCTCCTTGCACATTCTAGGTTCTTGTTCTGTGTTTAACCACACAGGTACCAATGTAACCATTTCGTGTCCAAATTTATATATATATATATATATATATATATATATATATATATATTATATATATATATATATATATATATCATTTCTATTGCCAAATCAACAAGTACGACACTCAACTGGCAAAGACTGTTCCAGGTCAGGAAACGGAACCACAGGTAAGTTTCTCGAAGTACATCTTGCACTGAGCCAAGCAAAGGACCACATGAATGCTGCAAGTGAACCTGACAGTGCATTACAATCATAACAAATGCAGCTTAAAGGACTCAATCTGCATCAACATTCCTGCCTTCTGTTCATTTAGCACAGGAAGGGGACGAAAATGTAAATATATGCTAATAAAAATGCAGATGGGAGGTGGCGCGAATGCCACACACAGAACATATGTCAGTGCTCGGGGGCCCCGTGCATTTCCGGCCCCCTGCATTATTCATGAGTGTACAGCAGGATGCACCCGCGCAGACCAGCGCTATCGCGTTGCGGGCCGCTTCGCGGGAGAAGCAGGCGCAGGAGGCAGAGGGGAAGCTGGATCTCCCAGTTTGCTGGGGGGGGGGGGTCACGGTTCATGGAGCCCGGCACTCCCCTGTGGATCCGGAATGTTCTGCTGGATAATGGATGTCACCGTTCTGCAATTAGCGCGTTTTGGTCTTATTTCACCTGGAGTGTGTGCATGAAGGTGAGCCCCATCTCCGCATCGCCACTCATCCCACAGCTTGATTTCTTTCTTTCTCTTTAATTCCATTCCCTCTCTCTCTTCCTCTCACTCCCTCTCTTTCTTTCTTTCTTTCTTTCTTTCTTTCCTTCTCCCCCTGCCCCCCACCCAGGCCAGTCTTTAACCTTGGCCCCTAGTGACTCTGCCTCCGATAATAAAGTCACCCCCCTTCTTCCCTTGCTTTCCATCTCCCTCCTCCCTTGCGTCCCTCTCATACCCCCCCCCCCCCCCCCCCCCCGTTTCCCCCTGGCACCGCTGTTGTCCAGTGTTCACCTCATTCATAGTAAACACTATTGATTTTCAGCACGGAAAATAAAAAAAGCCATGAATTTTAATGCTTCTATCTGTCCCCCTCTCTCTCCCTATCCCTTTACCTCTCTCCCCCTCCCTTCCCCTCTACCCCTGTTCTTTCCTGAGGGGAGGATAAAGTGATGGGAATGGGGGGGGGCATTTCTCATTTCCCAGCTGGGGTCTCTCCCACCCCACATCCAGCTCCCCCCCAGCTAACACTCTGTCCCATGGGAGATGGGCTGCACTCATACATACCCACTGCTGATAACCATGCACTGATAGTCCTGCTATCGATACAATATGGCCTCCTCCTCTGCTTCCTGTGGCTCCGGCTCCTTCCAGCAGCTCGGAGACAAGCCTCAGTCACTTCTGATTACTGATTACTAGTTGTTACTGGTATTTGTCCAGTAATTACCCGATTATCGACTGAAGCGGCATGCTGATTATGACTCCCAGCCCCTCTATTCCCCGCAGATCGTGCCTCGGTGGTTGTACAAGTCGTCACGTCGCAGAAATTACTACAGCCCATAAAAATTCCACAAGTATGGATCAATCGGCAATCCATTTAATGCATAAATAGTTGTTTGTAATGCAGCCCCTCGCCGTTAAGATTGAAGGTGATTGCGCTCAGTGGCAATTGAGAGAATAGTGCTACTTGCTTTCATAATACTTTGGCCTTGTGATTCCTGTGCTCCTGAGCTCAACGGGCTTTCGCTCATGTTACGGGAATCGATGTGACTCTGCTGTAAGTCGGATGGGCAGCTGCGGAGGGGCAGAG